>NC_136381.1:25599015-26799015 GCF_965140285.1 Lepidochelys kempii | reverse complement strand
CTAAGTTTGGATTTACCAAACTTTGTGGACAAGTGTCCACCCAGAACTTCTCTAGGTTCTCCCACTCTTAATTCTTAATGGCACTTATAGGGGCCTGGAATTATATTATACCAGTCTTCAAATCTATCCTTCCAGTTTCCACAATGTAAACACTCCTTACAAACAGATAGGATCTTTTTTAAAAAGGTGAATCCCCTTTTTGACTGTTTTAGTAATTATCCAAGGGGGGTGAGTGGTAGGTGAAACATCATACCTTCTCCACCACCAAAAAATGCTTCTTGTGGTTAGGAATTGCTCTTAAAAGAGAGAATCCCTGGTGGGTTAGTGCAGCCTTGAAAGGGGCAACCATAAGGTCACATCTCAGGACACGGTGGGAATTTACTAGGTATACAGTGCACAAAGATTTACTGTGAATTTGTGATACACACAATGACACAGGCAATGGGAAACTAGATGGTGTTGGCCTGGACTAGTCCATTAATTAAAGCTAGGAAAATCGTCCCAAACATTTCAGTTTGGTTATGGAATTTTAGAAGGTGAATGTGACGGGTTTCCCTTGGGGTGCCACCTGGAACTGGGGTACCACTGAGCCCTCTGACCCACCAGCCTGGGCTCCCTCTCACACTGTGCTACTGTGACAAGCTGCAAAGCCCTCCAAGCTTGCACTTTCACCAGCATTCACACAGGTAGGGACACACCCACCTGTAGGTACATGCAGGCTCTCTAACCACCAGCCTGGGACCCCGATCAAATCTGGCCACTATCTGGATTTAATACCTGGTCCACATTTCCCTTAACGTGAAGAGGACCATGCAGACATGTAGTAACCAAGTTGAGATTTTCCCCAGACACCTCAGTCAAATGCACACTGGTTTGGATTAAAACATAAAATAAGTTTATTAACTAAAAAAGGATAGATTTTAAGCGGTGTGACAGGGCAAGGCCAGATGGCTATAGAAAAGTAGTGGGAGATAGATATATTAGCTCCAGGCTAAACAAATCCCTGGTACCAGGATAAGTGAAATGGCAGCTGCTCCAGGTCAATTAAGACACGTGGGGCCAATTAAGAACTTTCCAGAAGGCAGGGAGAATGCTAGGTTGATTGGGACACCTGAAGCAAATCAGGGGCTGGCTGAAACTAGTTAAAAGCCTCCCAGTTAGTCAGGTGGGTGTGCATGTCAGGAGTTGTTGGAGGAAGTTGTGCTGTTAGTACACACCATATCAGGCACAAGGAAGGAGGCCCTGAGATAAGGGTGAAGTGGAGCTTGAGGAAGTGAGGATTGCTTTGGGGGTAGTAGCCCAGGGAATAGTACATGTCATGTTTCTAAAAGGTCAGCTACCATAGCTGATACTATTAGGGTCCTGGGGCTGGAGCCTGGAGTGGAGGGTGGGCCTGGGCTTCCCCCCACTTGTCCCCTGATTAATCACTGAGACTGGGAGACAACAGAGACTGTGCAAGGAAGGATAACTTCTCCTCACCTCCCTTGCTGGCTTATGATGAAAATTGCTCAGTAGACTGTGACCCTTGTCTCTAGAGAGAGAAGGGTTATGTGGAGGGTCACAGTGAGCCTCAGGCTAGCAAAATCTGTCAGGAAATGTGGGACCCATGGAGGCAAGGACAGAGCTTTGTCACAGTGGTTATAAGTAATAGCAAACACATCAAAGCAGATTACCTAGTAAATAAACAAAACTGCAACCTGATCTTAACATACTAGATAGGTAGGATATGAATTAACAAAAAGGCTGACAGATTCTTAAGGCACAAGCTAGGCTGCCTTTGCTTTGCAGCATATGTTTCCCAGGTTTTCATACTCAGGCTAGAAATCCCTTTAGCCTGGGACCATCACTTCCCACAGTTCAGTCTTTCTTCCTCAGATATTTCCAGGTGTGTTGTTGTAGGAAGAATGAGATACCATCATGATGTCATTTCCCCCTTTTATATCTTCTTCCCACTTGCTGGAGAGCTCTTTCGCTGGGACAAACAGTTCCCATTGTGTGGCGCTATCGCGGAGATGTTTCTATTGTACACAGTTCCTGGAGTAATCCTGGTGCTTGTGTGAATTTCCTCAATTAGCCATTAACATTGTTTGGCCTTTTTACTGTTGTACCTGAAAGGCTGCTTGTGGGTGTTCTCAAACCCACAATATGTTTCAGTAGCACATCCATAGTCAAACTTAATAACGTCACATACAATGATAGCACATACAATCCAACAAGATATTCATGTTTAGCAGATCAAGACTTTTAGAATGATACCTCACAAGGCATACTTTGTTCAAAACTTGTGTGTGTGTGTGTACACAAAGTGAATAAGGGGGTGCTAGGGTGTCTCAGTGGATACCTGTGAGCTCCTGCCAGCATGTCACTGGTTTTAATGTGATCAAGGTAGCAATGCAAACAAAGTAACAAAACAACACAAGCAAAAAAGCAACAGAATGTTTCAGAGGTTTGTGTGTGCAAGGGGAGTGTTGGAAAAGGACGCTAATAAGAGAAAAGCATGAGAAACAAAATAAATATACTCAGACATGTAGGTCTTAGATTAGTGATAATATTTATTCATGTTACTTCCTACCTTTTATTATTGTTAACCTAATTATTTTTAGCGCTCTGGATTTTTTCTTCTGTTGTGTATCATCTTAGAATGATCATAAAAAAGCCATATTATTATTATCATTTGTATTATCAAAGCATCTAGCAGCACCACTCAGGACCAGGACCCCATTGTGCTAGGTGCTGTACAAACACAGAACAAAAAGATGACCCTTGCTGTAAGGAGTTTACACTCCAACCTAGTAATTTCTGCAAAAGTGTTATATCATTAGTTACAGAATAGTAATGATTAGAAACCCATTGTGCAAGGCACTATAGAAACAAATAAATAGTAAGAGACAGTCCCTGCCCCTCAAAGACTTAGAACCTAACAGCTAGATCCTGCAAATGAGAGACTGCTGAATTGGAATTAATTTGCAAACTGGACACCATTTAATTAGGTTTGAATAAAGACTGGGAGCAGATGTGTCATTACACAAAGTAAAACTATTTCCCCATGTTTATTTTTCCCCCCCTACTGTTCCTCACACGGTCTTGTCAACTACTGGAAATGACCCATCTTGATTATCACTACAAAAGGTGTTTTTTTTCTCTCCTGCTGGTAATAGCTCACCTTACCTGATCACTCTCGTTATATTGCGTATGGTAACACCCATTGTTTTATGTTCTCTGTGTATATAAAATCCCCCTACTATATTTTCCACTGAATGCATCCGATGAAGTGAGCTGTAGCTCACGAAAGCTTATGCTCAAATACATTTATTAGTCTCTAAGGTGCCAGAAGTACTCCTTTACTTTTTACGAATCCTTGTGTGCCCTGATAGATCCATTTGTGGGATCTAGCCCTAAACAGACAAGACAACTGGTGGGAGGGAAGGAGGAGTGTAACCCACCACCATTTTGCAGATGAAGAACTGATCTGTAAAGCCACTGCTAATTTACTGTGTGTGTGTTCCCCCAACATGCACATACTTGCAAAGCAAACAGTTTTGTTCAGAGCAGCAGCATGGCAACCCACAGGGTGAGGAGCACCACGAGTCACACACAAATTGTGAAATATTTTTGCATATAAACTTTTTAAATTAAAATTGCTGCTCTCACCCTACTGCTGGTGGCAGCCATAAGGGTGACAAATTACAACATTTTCAACACAAGCAGTGGGACTCTACACATTAGAGATTATAAATCAGTATTAAATCAGTGAGAAAGCTGGTTTACAATCTCTGACACAGGGATCCCACACAAATGATTCCATCGTTTAACACAGCTGCCACCAAGCTCAGAAATACCATAGTTATGAGGCTAGTGAGGCTCACTTACCCATATGCTTACTTACAGATCAGGCCTCTACATTAGAGTAATAATAACATAGGACCCAATCCTGCAACATGCTCTGTGTAGGCAGACTCCAGCTCATATGGCTTTGATGGAGTTTGCCATGGGAATATGATCTCATGGCAAGATTGAGGCTATAATTTGTATTTCTATACTGCCTTGCATCTGAAGATCTCAAGTGTCTTTTATTTATTAACATTTATTACGCCTCTAACCACGCCTTTGAGACACTATTCTACACATTTTGCATATAGACAAAGTGTGATCCAGAGAGTTTAGGGATCTTGCCAAAAACTGCATATCAACTTAGAGAAAGAGCTGGGAATAGAATCAGTCTTGAGTCACAGTCTCGTGGTTTAAGCTCTAGGCATACTTGCTTACTAAATGACCAATACCAGTTTGCTCCTTCCTGGTGCCAAGTGAAAAGCAAAGTGGAAACTGTGAGCAATTCCCTCAGTAGTCTGCTTCTGGAACAGTGCAACTATGCATTGCCCCTAACTCAGAGTAGACTGTAAACTGACCTCTGAAAAATATTACTTATGTGGTGATGAGCATCACTGTCGTATAATCCAGTTTTGTTCAGTAGGGGTTAGAGAAATGGAGAGGTCCAGCATCTTGTCTTAAGACACAGAAGAAGTAATTGTCAGAGCTGGGATTAGAACTCAGAGTGTCTCAACTTCTAGTCCTGGATTTAGACTATGCTCCTTTCTTACTTATTATCATTCTTAAATTAATGCAAATACACTTCATGATATCTAAACTGTTCAAGAGGGCAGTGTGTGGCCCCTGCAAAAATCAGCTGGGAGTGGGGGAGGAAAAGGAAAAAAAAAATCAAAGATCAATTTCTCTAGGGTGTGTTTGTTTGTGTGTGTATAGATAGATAATGTTACCTTGTTGACCAGCAGAGTTTCACTCCATCTCTCCTCATGCAGAATCCCTGCTGATTTCTCCAGGAGTCCTGTGTATGGAACAATGGTGTGGTATTGCCATTTAATTTATTTTGTCACATTTCACTTTCAGAAAGTGCTGTATTAGAAACTAAATAGACACCTGCCGTTCATCTTCCTTCTCATCAAGGGTTGGCTTTTAGTCCTTCGCCTCTATTCTTGCATGACAAAATTGTGAGTGTGATCAGACTGGTGCCTGCACTTCATAGGTGCAGACACTGTGCATGCCCTTTAAGCAATCTTGCTCATATCACGTATCTTTAGGGAGAGAATTCTCAGAAATCAGTATTCTTTTGACGCCTGTTAAAATTGATAGCCACTGTAAATGCTCTATTTGTTACCTGAACTATTTATAATTGTTTAGTCTTAGAAATTCTTATATTGTGTATGTACAGTACTAAATATAATAATCACATCAAAAATGACATGGAATACACTTATGGCAACATTATGTTATGGAGTGAGACTACTGATTTGAGATGTGCAAAGCCATAGTTGTTTGGCAGGTTATCAGTAGACTATCATGGCATTGAACTTCTTCTGTAGGAGACCTTCCAGGAAGGCAATTCATGAAAGACAGGCCCTGATAACAAAAGAAAAGGGCAGGCATCTTCAGAGCTGGAGTGATTGCTGGCTGTGTCACAGTCTGACTCTATTGCCATCAAGTCACTGTACTCCTGTTTCAGGTCTTGGATTCCAGCATGAAGTTCCATTAGCTGTTTAATCAACATTTGGTCCAAATAGCGAATCTCCGTCTGTACAGATAAGAGATCATTTCAACATACTCATAGGATTTGATATGTATTTGGTCCTCATAATACATTCATACACTATCTCAAAGGCTATGATAGGGCAATGAATAGCAGTGTCCAGTGAGTGTGTAAAGACAATTATGGCAACTCGTGCATCCTTGTTACTGACAATGAGTGAACCTTGTAAAATTGGTTTATCTGAGCATTAGGTTTGTGTGAAACATCGGCAAAGATTTCACTTGCCAGGATGGGTTTGAGGTTCAACTATGACTTTGAACCTTAACTCTGTATTCGTGAATGTTTGCCAATCCTCATTGTACAGTTTTCATAGTCCCTTCAAGCATCCCTAAAGTATCATTTCACCAGTCCCCTTGCCTCAGCTCTTCTGTTTATTACTGGGGTGAACAGGGATTGCAGTTGCCTGCCCCTTGGGGCCCACTAGCAGGGTCTTTGATGATATTGCCATACCCTCGCTATTGTAAAGGATCTGCATGGGCAGGCAGGTGTGGACAGCTGGAGATAGGTGGCACATCCTTTCCTGATACAAGCAGCTCCCTAGTAGCCATATACTTGGAAAACTGTATAATCCCTAGTTCATAGTTGCTTGAAGGTTCCTGCCATAATAGGGATTATGGGGCCATGGATTAACTGCAGCCAGTGCATGGGGAGGAGAGGGAACATGTATAAAACTTCAATAGTCCCTGCAGAGGTTGAGTCAGTGCCATCCTGCTGTGAAAAGACTGTATGATTCATGTAGCTCTCATAGTCGTAACCCTCTAACAAGCACCGCAAAGTAGAGATTATTACATGAACAATCTGTATCTACAAAATTGGACTGGAAATTTTGGGGAGGTAGAAGGGGGAGGTTTTCTTGTGTGATTTCTAGGACTTCTTGGTTCTATTTGGTCCAGATATGAGAGGAGAACAGGGAAGTAAAACTGGCTCTGAGATGATGGTCAGTTAGAAGGCTTGCCTGCATGACTAAATGTGAAAGAGACCCACAGGGATGATTTCAATTCCAAGCATTTGAGAGTCCAAAAATGATTAAGTCAAAGGAGGGACCGTTCACCAGCCTGATCAAGGGCCATCCATTTTCACAGCAGGCAACCTGCTCTCCAACTGGGCAGGCATTACTATTGACAAGCCAGGGATCAGAGGGCTGTAATAATATCTTCACTTCAGCAGAGCTATAAAATTAACTCAGAATTTATAGCAATGGCAAAATACTTCTGTCTCTTTATGCTAGTTATTAACTAAGTGTATTTCTCACTGGAGATTTATTTTGCTAAAAAGCCTTGAAATTACTTGCATCAATGAACTATGTTATAGGTAAAGCTCTATATAAATTATTTAATAGGGAATTCAAAAACAACAAGACGGTGAAGCTTTGAAAACCAGTCTGCTGCTTTCCCCCTTTTGGTTTTTATTTGATTTGGGCCTCTCAGGCAATTTAGCTGCTTTTCTGAATTTAGCTACCAAGCAAAATAGAATACAAGAACAATTCCTGAATGTTTAACATGCACCGTTTTAATGTATTTGGGGCCACGGTACAGCAAGTGTCACATTATTTTGCATGGCTCAAAGGTCTCTTTTAATTAATGTCAAACACTGCTATATAGGAGAAATACATTAAAAAAGCAATATTAGATTTTCCCTCTCAATATTTTCTTGTTGGATAGGCTTTATCTTTTTGACTTGTGCTGATTAATAGCACTCCAGACGTTAATTCTGATGATCCTGTGTTCCATATCTTAAGAGGCAAAAACGGTCTGGGAATTAGAGCACAGGATTTGGTGGCAGGATTATTTATGAATTTCTTCTAGTGAATGACTTTGGATGATTACTTAAACCCTCTGTGCCTTAGTTTACCTGTCTCAAATGAGTTTAATAACTGCTTGCTTCACATGAGTGATATGAAGGTTAATTAATGGCCCATATTTCACTTACAGGCCTATGATAGCTTCTGCTGTCATAGTCCCTAGTTCAGAGCTGCTGTGGGTGGAGAGCCTGAGATGGGGAGGTAACAGCGGCAGAAGGGAAATAAACTGAAATCTCCCCTGTGGCAGCAAGTCCATATAGACCATCAAAGTCTACAAAAATGGGTGTTGCTGGACAAGAAGAGGGTGTGGCCAGGGAATACAGGGAATCAGCAGTATGACTACTGAAGAAGAAATGTGTATTGGAATGTACATATCCCCATTGCTCTCCTGATGCCTGAGGTGTAAGGTGTGCAAAAGGGTTATTAAAACAAAAGGAAAAGCTACATGACAGATTTTCAACTATGGGCAGCTTAGTTGCAGCTTAAAGTAAATGCACACACAAAACTCATTCTCTGTTTTGTGGCGTGCATGCAGTTTTTCTAGCTTCAAGTTATGTGGCTACATTTGAAAATTTAGCTCTAAGGTTTAAAGAAGAAATGTTGTGTTAAAAATAATGTTGCAGTTGTTAAACAAAAGCTCCGTAGTTTGGGTTTATTTATTTGTTGGGGCCTGACATTTAATTTTGAAGATACAGCTACACAGGAGATTGGAAGCATGGCCAAATTCCATGTGCTTTATTGTGTTGTGCCATTTTCTACATAGGAGACAATTAAAATGCAGCAACCTATGCTGTTTCACTGTGGTGTAACTATTAAGCTTCAATTCAATTAAGGATATGATTTAGCAAACAGAATATTTGCCATGGAAGACTGCACAAGAGAACAGAAATCCCTGAATTCACACTTTTTAGGGCAGAGGTGGGCAAACTACGGCCACATCGGCCGGCGGGGCTGCGAGCGCTTGCTGGGCAGCACAGCTGCAGAGCCACGGCCTGACCCAGTGCTCTGTGCTGCACGGTGGTGTGGCTGGCTCGGCTGCCTGTCCCAGTGCTCTGGGCGGCGCAGCTACAGCGCTGTCAGCCACCGGTGGTGCTCCAGGCAGCATGGTAAGGGGGCAGGGAGCAGGGGGGGGTAGATAGGGACCAGAGCCGGTTGGATAGAGGGCAGGGGAGTTAGGGGTTGGTCGTCAGGGGGCGGTGTTGTGGATAGGGGTCAGGGCAGTCAGAGGGCAAGGAACAGGGGGGTTGAATGGAGCAGTCAGGGGCAGAGGTTCCGGGGGCAGTCACGGGACAGGGAGAAGTGGTGGTTGGATGGGGCAGGGGTCCTGGGGGGCAGTCAGGAATGAGAGGAGGGATTGGATGGGCAGCAGGGGGAGTCGGGGTGGGAGTCCAGGGGCGGTCAGGGGACAGGGAGGGGTGGATGGGGCAGAGATCCCAGGGGGGCCGTCAGGGGACAGGGAACTGGGGGGGTTGGATGGGGCAAGAGTCCCCGGGGGGCCATCAAGGGGCGAGAAGTAGGGGGGGTTGGAGGCCGGGCCACACGTGGCTGTTTGGGGAGGCACAGCCTCCCCTAACCTGCCCTCTGTATAATTTCAGAAACCCGATGTGGCCCTTGGGCCAAAAAGCTTGCCCGCCCCTGTTTTAGGGCCTTGTGCTGGCTTCTGGAATACAAAAGTATGGAGCGTGTGCTGAAAAGGGATCTTAGTTTGACTTTGAACTTCAAAACTTTATGGTCCTGAGGCCAATGTGCAGCCAGGCCAGTTGCTCTTTAAGGATTTTCATAATCAGATGGGAATAGGAGCACTCCTGATAATCTAATCTATAATTTATTATAGTTGAATGATAAAGTGGAAAAACATTAATTTTTACAACTCTGTCATTTTAAGCATTTTTCCTGTTTCCTCAAGCAGCTTCTTCTACCAAATGGATGGAATTGTTGCAGATGCTGGATTATTTACAGGATTATTGCTGTATAGTACTATACTCCAGCCATTTAAAAAAGGAATAAAAAGTATAGTTAATAGTTTTTTTTCTAATTTTTTTCTTGTTTATACAGCTCCCCAAGTTGAAGTTAAGATTGTGGCAACTTTCCTGTGTTGGACCCTATTTTTCCAAGGGTTTAGAGTTCAGTAATAAAAATGTATTCCTGGCTGAAACGATCCTTATAGAAATCTTAGCCTGGGGCCTTTTTTCTTTTCTTTTTAGTCTCAAAACTAAAATTCTATGTTAAATAGGAAAATGTCAGGGCAGGTAAGTCATGCAGGCATACCTGTACTCGTTACAAATATCTAAATGTGTGAACTGTATTAACTCTATTTCAATTCTTTAATAGTATGTGAATTTCCAGCTTTTCCTGCCACCACATGGTCCAAAGAAGTTGGTTGAGGGTTCTAAGATAGTATACCTAGGTACGCAGAAGAAAGTGCTAAGCATGTGGGAGTTGAAAGAGATACTTATTAGAGCTGGTCAGAAAATGTTATTTTTCTGCAAAAACTGTTGAAAAAAAACAAAACAGAAATCTCAAGTCAAAATTTTCCTTGGACATTTTTGAGTTTTTGGTGAAAATTTGGTGAGTTTCAGCTGAACACGGAAACATTCCAGTTCTGAACTGCTGCCCCGGTGCCTCTTGGGTGTTGTTCTCTGACCTGGGAGAGTGGACTGTAGAGGAGAATAGGAGTATGTGGCAGTACACTTACATCTCCCATGATGAACTAGTCTCCTTTCTTGGTGCAGTGCATCATGGGAGTTGAAGTCCAGCAGGGGAGCCTGGCCCATAGAAGAGAATGGGAACATGAGGCATCCAAACTACAACTCCCATGAGGCACCCTGGTGGCATTTCAAAATTGAAATATTTCCATTTTTCAGCAAAAAATACGTCATGATGAAGGGCTGGCTGGCCAAACCTGAATGGTTCTGTGACCCCATGTGCCTGGTTGCAATGTCTGGAGTAGGGAGCCAGGTCTAGCCCTGTGGGACAGTAGCTGCCACTGCAGCATGATTGCAGGGCACTTGCTCTCCAACCTCTGCTCTCTCAGGGTCTCTCTGCTGCACTGGGCCAGCATTAGGATTGCGGTGCCAGGTCACTACTGCAGGCGGTCAGTGTCCCTGAGTCCTCTACGTATTTTTTCTAGGGGAACACTGAGAATGGAAGAGCAGGCAAAGCTTAGGCAGTGAGAGGCGGATAGGAAGAAAGCTGTATTTAGAACTCCTATGTGCTGTACAGCTGGATATTTAGCATCCTGTCATGTTTATCTCTCTGAACTAACTTAATTAAATGGGGGACTCTGTTATACAAATTGGTGTATTTGCTTCACTTCTGTTTCTGTCCTCAGTCCAAGTACAACATATTATTATATTTCAGTAACAGCTTTCACTTTAAGAATCTCTAGAAGGCGTAATTGTAATGATTTTCAGCTATTGCATTTCTGGCTTTCTCTGGAGCTATTTAGAATCTTTTGCTTTAAAAAGAATTTCTGTATAATCATTTTGCCTCCTAAGATAGTTGTAAGTGCAGCCTGCCATCTGTTCACATATAGATGAAAGTGCATTCATCTGCCTTCTGGGATTCTGAAGTCAGCACCTGCATGGGAGATTTGTGGACATTTAGGGTGGCATTCACAAGGGGGGACTTCTAGGTGCCCTATCACCAAGTGGAATTCACATCCCTGACTTAGGCACCCCGGCTCCCTATACAATGCATGGGAAGCGTTAGGCACCTAAGAATGGGATTCACCAAAGCTGGCAGACTGAGCTGGAGCCCCCTAAACTAGCCAATATGAAATGTTGAGTAGACGGGTCTGGCCTAAGATCCACCCCTCAATGGGAGCTGGGCATCTCTCTCCACTCAGGTTTTACAGCCATGAGCCCTCTCCTGGAGTTAGCAGTGACCCATCTTAAGCACCTTTCTCAACAAAAACTGAGGAGATAGTGGCACTCTCATTATAACTTTTAGCCCATTAGTTAGATCACTCACTCTGGATGTGGGACACCTGGGTTCAAATCTACCCTGAGCCTCATATGGAGCAGGGATTTGAATTTGGGCTTCCCACCTCTCAGGGGAGTGCTGGGCTCTGGAGTGTCCTGTGTCAGGGCTGTCTCAATCTCTCCAGCTGAAGTTTTTTCCATGTTGTATAAATATTCATTGAGCCAGAGAGAGTGTTAGAATGATCCCATAGTGTAGTGTTTAGGACACTTATCAGAGAAGTGAGAGGTTCCAGTGCCCCTGTTACAATGCATATTTATACACCCCTTGGGGACTCTAATGGTGGAAACTTAGGTGCTTCAGGACATTAGGCGGCAGCTGAACAGTGGGTTTGTGAATGCCAGTGGCACCTAAAGTTTGGACTTAAGTGTTTATAAAGCCCTCTGTGGAGAAAGAAGTGGTTCAGGACTATTTAGAAAAGCTAGATGCGCTGCATCCAAGAGTGCTAAAGGAGTTGGCAGATGTGATTGCACAGCCATTGGCCATTGCCTTTGAAAACTCCTGGCAATCGGGAGATGTCCCAGATGACTAGAAAAAGGCTAATGTAGTGCCCATCTTTAAAAAAAGGGAAGGAGGAGGATCCTGGGAACTACAGGCCAGTCAGCCTCACCTCAGTCCCTGGAAAAATCATGGAGCAGGTCCTCAAGGAATCAATTCTGAAGCACTTAGAGGAGAGGAAAGTGATCAGGAACAGTCAGCATGGATTCACCAAGGGCAAGTCATGCCTGACTAATCTAATTGCCTTCTATGATGAGATAACTGGCTCTGTGGATGAGGGGAAAGCAGTGGACGTGTTATTCCTTGCTTTAGCAAAGCTTTTGACACGGTCTCCCACAGTATTCTTGCCAGCAAGTTAAAGACGTATGGGCTGGATAAATGGACTATAAGGTGGATAGAAAGCTGGCTAGATTGTCAGGCTCAATGGGTAGTGATCAATGGCTCCATGTCTAGTTGGCAGCCAGTATCAAGTGGAGTGCCCCAAGGGTCAGTCCTGCGGCTGGTTTTGTTCAATATCTTCATTAATGATCTGGAAGATGGCGTGGATTGCACCATCAGCAAGTTTGCAGATGACACTAAACTGGGAGGAGAGATAGATATGCTGGAGGGTAGGGATAGGATACAGAGGGACCTAGACAAATTGGAGGATTGGGCCAAAAGGAATCTGATGAGGTTCAACAAAGACAAGTGCAGAGTCCTGCACTTAGGACAGAAGAATCCCAGGCACTGCTACAGACCAGGGACCGAATGGCTCGGCAGCAGTTCTGCAGAAAAGGACCAAGGGGTTACAGTGGATGAGAAGCTGGATATGAGTCAACAGTGTCCCGTTGTTGCCAAGAAGGCCAATGGCATTTTGGGCTGTATAAGTAGGGGCACTGCCAGCAGATTGAGGGACGTGATTGTTCCCCTCTATTTGGCATTGATGAGGCCTAATCTGGAGTACTGTGTCCAGTTTTGGGCCCCACACTACAAGAAGGATGTGAAAAAATTGGAAAACGTCCAGCAGAGGGCAACAAAAATGATTGGGGGACTGGAACACATGAGTTATAAGGAGAGGCTGAGGGAACTGGGATTGTTTAGTCTGCGGAAGAGAAGAATGAGGGGGGATTTGATAGCTGCTTTCAACTACCTGAAAGGATGGATCTAGACTGTTCTTAGTGGTAGCAGATGACAGAACAAGGAATAATGGTCTCAAGTTGCAGTGGGGGAGGTTTAGGTTGGATAGTAGGAAAAACTTTTTCACTAGGAGGGTGGTGAAGCACTGGAATGCGTTACCTAGGGAGGTGATGGAATCTCCTTCCTTAGAAGTTTTTAAGGTCAGGCTTGACAAAGCCCTGACAGGGATGGTTTAATTGGGGATTGGTCCTGCTTTGAGCAGGGGGTTGGACTAGATGACCAGGGTATACCTTCCAACCCTGGTATTCTATGATATTTAGGCACCTTAGTGTCCCTGGAGAATTCCACCCATAGTAGTTTGAGTAACATATGACAGGCACAGTCTTATACCACTAAGAATAAATCTTTGGAAATTAATTCTAATAAACCACAGAGGACATTATGATGATTGAACTGTTGTTGTAGCTGTGTTGGTCCCAGGATACTAGAGGGATCAGGTGGGTAAGGCAGTGTTTTTTATTGGACTGTGATGGGGTGGACTAGGCCCTGAGGCCCCCTGCTGGAGCCTTGCTGCCCTGTCTCATCAGGCCCCAGAGCAGAGCAGAGGAGAAGTTGTCCAGGTGGCCTGGAGTGGCTGCAGGGGAGCAGCCAATCAGAGGGGCTTTGGGAGCAGCCAATCAGGGGTCAGAAGGGCCATATAAAAAGGAGCAGAAGAGGCAGAGCAGTCAGTTGCTGTCTGGAGTTGGAAGAGGGAAACTGGGTTCCTGGATGGTTGGAAGAGTAGCATGACCATGGATAGCTCAGTGTGGGCAAGACTGAGCGCAGGGAGGGCTGCTGAAGACCAGGGGAGCTAAGGGCTTGTCTACACTACCACGGAGTGTCGATCTAAAATATGCAATTTCAACTGTGTGAATAGCATAGCTGAAATCGATGTACTTAGATCTACTTACCGCGGTGTCTTCACTGCAGTAAGTTGACAGCTGATGCTCACCTGTTGACTCTGCTTATGCTTGTCATTCTGGTGGAGTACCGGAGTTGATGGGAGAGTGTTCAGCAGTCGATTTATTGTGTCTATACTAGATGCGATAAATTGACCCCTGCTGGATTGATCACTGCCTGCCGATCCAGCAGGTAGTGTAGACAAGCCCTAAGAAGGAGCGCCTGGCTGGCTGAGGGGACTGAGCAAGTTCTGAACCCAGAACCTAGCCAGATGAAGTGAGGGTGCCATGATGGGCCCTGATGGTCTGGTTAAAGACTGAGCCCAGGGAGGGCTTCCAAAAAAGGACATACCAACTGAAGGTACTGTGATGGGCCCCGTTGGACAGTTACAGGACAGCAGTGTCTCTAGGGAGGAAACCTTGGCAGGAAGGTAAAGACTGTGTATTCTGGAAGGGGTTTGTTTGTTTTTTTCCATCTACAAACAGCATGTGTGACTCGGCCAGAGGGCTGAGTCACTGAAGACCTACCAAAGAAAATGTTGGCTGCGGGCTGCTCGTCAGAGGTGGGTGTCACGCCATTCCCAAACTGAGAGGTTGCAAACATGGAATCTTCCAAGGGGGGTGGGGGAAGCTTGTGAGAGGTGGGTGCGAACCCCATTACATGGACCAGCTTCTGCTGGTGAGAGACACTTTCGAGCTCTTCTTCAGGTCTGGGAAGGTTGAAAGCTTGTTTCTTTCATCAACAGAAGCTGGTCCAATAAAAGATATTACCTCACCCACATTTTCTTGACATTATGATGAGTACATCAGAGAAATATCTGTTCCCAAGAATTTGGGTGAAACCTTGGCCTCACTGAAGTCAATAAGAGTTTGCCATTGAGGTTAACTGGGGCCAGGATTTCATCTTAGATTAGTGGTTATATGAGCATAGTCACCAAGAGGTAAGGAGGAGAGAAATGACTCAGCACTAAGCCCTGGTCTACACTACAGAGCTGGTTGATGCAAGGCAGCTTATGTCAACCTAACTCTGTAAGTATCTACACTAAAATTTTGCTTCCATCAACGTAACTCACACACTACATTGACTTAACTCCACCTCACGAGCGGCATAGAGTCAATGTTGATGTAGTGTCAGTGTAGACTCTGTGTTGCTTGCATTTACTGCTGCTGGCTTTCAGAAGCCGTCCCACAATGCCCCACACTGACAGTTCAATCGGTGCAAGCACTCCTGGTAAGAATGCGCACCATCGACATAATAAAGCAAAGCGTAGATATGCACAAGCAATGTAATTACTGTGGCAGCAGTATGCTGACATAAGTTAGGTTGACTTAATTTTGTAGGTAGACATGCCCTATGGCCAAGAGGCAAGAACATGATTTTGGATTTCCTGATTTCTGAATCCAAATTCTATTTTTTCAATGAGGACTAATTCCTTTTACTAGTTTGTGAAAATTTGGTGTGTTTGTTACTTACAGTCTGAATCTGCAACCCTTACTTGTGCTAAATAGCACTTTCTCACTTCTGGAGTACAAGTGAAGTTAAAGGGATTCTTTGCATGACTAAGTGCTACTCAAATGGTAATGTGTTTTAAGAAACTTGACAACTCTGTGTCCCTAACAACTGCAAGCCAGCTTTAAGCATGCATGGTCTGATGCAGATATTAGTCTGCATAGTCCAATGTGGTCATTACAATATCTCCAATGGCTTTAAGATCTTTGACTTCCTAAAGTTTATAGCTGATCTTCCAGAGGCTTAGGCATTCAAAAGAGCCCTGGTTCCTGTAAACACACTCCACTAAATGCTACAGAAATTCCTGCCACACCTGGAAACCCCGTATGTTGTCCTGATATACATACAAATCCTACAAAAGTTAATGGGATGACTTAAACACCTCCCAGGCTTCCCTCAATTAGCTTTTCCTTGTGATAATCTAAGTTCAACATTTTCCCTTCCTTCAAAATTCTCCACAATTCTTCCCTGCTTTACACCTTGTTCTCTGTTGTATCCGTAGAACTGTGATCGCAGCCTTGTCTGTTAATTTCATCCCCTAACTCCCATCTCCATGTATTTTTCCTATGTGGCAACTTTTATGTGGAATGACCTCCCAACTCCACTTCTGCAAGTCACCACCCACTTCTCATTCAAATCCCTCCTGAAACCCTAATCTTCCACGATGCCGGTAGAGAGTGAGCATATTATGTGTGTGTGTGGGGGGGAAGCGGATCTTTAGCTTTATATACATACTTAAAGCTACCTCTATATCTAGATCTAAAAACCAAATAAAGTTGAAATAAACCCCATTTCTGGATTTCTCAGTGCATCCTGTCTTTACTGAACTATAAAAATCTTTGGAGCAGAGACTGTCTTTATTTCATGGCACAGCAAACATTGTCGGTGAGGAACAAATGACAGATAAAATAAGTAGAGGGAAGTAAGCCACTAAAGCCTTAACTCTGTCCCAGCTTTCTTTGCTGCTTCATAGACTATCAGTTTGGTGTGACTGTGTGATGTGGGAAAAATTAAAAAAGGCAATATTTAGAAAAAATAATGTTCAGTGTTTGTTAAGATAGGGGTGGTAAACTAGTACTAAATGAAATGCTTTGTGCCTATATATTTCCTGATGCCTGATAATGTTACATGTGAAATAAAATAAGATCTAGAATATGCAGGCCTAAAAGATGAAGTGGTGGAAACCGGCTTAATTTGCCTGAATGAGAGAAGTAAACATAAACATGATTGACGTGCTCTACTTCTCTTTGTAATTAAAAAAAAAAAATGAACAAGAACAGTTTCCTGGAGAAATTGCTGATTGCGTCTGGGAGTGGTATCAAGTGATGCTCCATTTGCAGTTTGTGATGGAAGCACAATAACTTTTCAGTGTTGTAGCTCCCCGTTTCCAGCAATTTATTACAGCTCTCACAATCCAACTTTGGCTGGATTAAGTGGCACTGCTGAGTTAATAAACATCATCTTCCCTTTATAAAAACAATGCAGCTAAATCTACTTCTGCAAAACACATAATGTGTGATTGATGTGAAATTGCCTTGCTTAAAAAAAAGGTTGTGGAAAAGTACTATTTTCCACTTAGGGCCTATTGTCACTTTATAAACCCCCAGTTAGTGTTATGCTGGTCTTTTACCTCTGCAGGTCTGAATTCACATTACAAACTCATGACATGTGTTTGGCCTGATGAGCTGTGTGTAATGATCTCAAATGTAACCTTTGCTAGTGGACTCCATAAAATACAATAGCACACATGACGTGGTCAGATCCAGTTCCCAGTGGAGTCAATGGAAGTTGGTCTGACCACTCTAAGGGAAATTCAACAGCTGCAGCTTGTGTGGAAGCAATGCCTGACCATACTAATACAAAGGGGCTAAATCCTGACCCACCTGTGGTGCAGGTAAGCAGCCCTGCTATGGCTGTGCAACCCCACTGAGCTCCACTCCTGTGAGATGGTAAATGGATGGGCCAGCCTCTGGGTACAAAGCCAGCCTTGATGCGCCATTCGTTTCCTTCCAAACTCCCATTTCTGGGCATTTTTCCATGGGCACCCAGCTCCATCCCATTACCCAGAGACAGAGTCCTTGATCCCATCACAACCCACTGCAGTGTAAAGCAACATTAAGAGGAAGGGAGCTGCACTTTCCCTAATGTCCCTGTATGAGGAGGTGGTCTTTGTGGTTCCGTGACAGCTGTGGAGACAGTGAAAGGACATGTTGCACAGGAGTTACTGCTGTCCTAGAGTTCTAATAGTCTCTGCGTGTTCCCTGAGCAGTGGACAGAGAGGAATTGGAGCCAGCAGAGACCTGGTGAACAGGTAGGGAACCAATTTTCATGGACTCCACACTCCTCTATGGGCCTCTACTGTTCCTGACTTCGGAGACTGTCAAGCAGCCCTTGTATGCCTCCCCATGGGAGTAGGGGCCCTCATACAAAATAATCATCATAATTAGTCTCTCAGGTCTATGGAGAGCTCGTAGGATTGGGGCCTGAATCTCTACTGTGTGCACCTTGAGCAGTCACTTACACCTGTGTAAAATGCTACCAGAATGGCAATTGTGGTGGCACGAGCACTGACTCTTAAGGTGTTGTGCGCACCCTACAGGCCTGTGTTATTAATC
The DNA here is from genome assembly GCF_965140285.1 of Lepidochelys kempii. Taxonomy (NCBI): domain Eukaryota; kingdom Metazoa; phylum Chordata; order Testudines; family Cheloniidae; genus Lepidochelys; species Lepidochelys kempii. The sequence goes on along the minus strand of NC_136381.1, from coordinate 26,780,954 downwards.
AAGGCTATTTCTAATCTTCCACTGCCCAGTTGCTCTCACTGCTAAGATGGTTTTTGGCACAGGAAGTAATTTTTGCTGCAAGCAGTTTTACATACTTAACTAGGAAAAGTAGGGAGGAATGATTTATTGTGGCAGCTGCCTTCCTAATTTATTTTATGAAATTTTGGTGCTCATGAATTTTAAGCTAGCAATTATTTTGCTGCATATATTCACTTTTTTTAGTGTTCGCAAATGATATATCATTGTACTATATTTGCCTTGTCTGATGTAATATTTTTGTATGAATTTATGAAAGTGAAACACACACATACACATGTTTCTGGTAGACAGATATCCCACTTTCTGGAGGTTGCCCTTGTTTAGAGATAAGGAATCAGAACAAGATCCTAACGCAGCTCTTCCTTGCATTACTTTGAGTGCTGGGTGTATAATGTAATTGTTAATGCTTGTAGGGGACATTCAGATTTCTAAGACAGGTTTTAGCAGGTAGATTAAATGACAGGACATAATGATTTTCAGATCTTGTTTTAAAGATAACTACATGTTTTTAATTCTGTATTTGATTTGACTAGTCTGAGATTCCATAGAAAACCTACATGTACCTATCAAAGTCCCACTTAATCCCTTGACAGGGGGTAAATTTTTCACCTATTGGTTTGTGATCTTAAATATTTTGAAAAGAAAATCATGTAGCAAAGCTTTTCAGTTCACCTTTGAAAGACTTGGTGTGGTGTCTGTGACCATCTGTCTTCTACACTGAAGCAGTGTCTCCTGTTAGCAAGGGAAGTGCTGCTCTGGGGTAATTCACTGCAGTATGGACAGGGCACTGGACTGCACATTGCCGTACAAAAGCTATTGTTTGTTAGAGAAGCTAAGACAGTGCTCAGTTATCTGTATGTCAGGGGAACGCTGATTAAGTTTGGATAAAAAAGGGGTTTGGATAATGTAGAAAAATCTTTACTTTAGTCCCGTCTCTGTTATAAAATGTGGTGTTTTTACAGATTCATTGGAGATTTTTTTTTTTCTGCTTTGCAAATACTGAACTGGATTGCCCCAAAGGAGGCTGCCTCTGGGGGGGAAGACAGCTCCACAAGGAGCTCCTCAGTTTTCCTGGGTTCATCCTGTTGAGTGGTTGCCCCCCTCAAAAGTACCCTTGATCTGTGGATGCCCATGAGATGTTCAGGCATCCCAGGGAATCTACAAGAGGTCAGAGCTCTCTGCATTGGCTCTAGAACATCCTCTGGTTCCGTGTTAGTGTAGCTGCATGGTTGGCCAGGGATATCCACATAAAGGCAATTTCCCCAGCGCCAAAGGGGGTAGACAGACTCTCTGCTTGGCTTTCCACAAGGCTAGGAGGGGATATGATGCGCAGCCATTAGCCCCACTTCTGTTCCTCTCCTTCCTTCTCCCAGCTTGCCTCTTCCCCTACTGTGACTATCCTCCCCCATGGAGGGGGCTCTTTGGAGGGCCCACTCTAATGGGGGATGGTGCCACAATGGTGGCTGGCAACCCTGCACAGGAGGTAGCAATCCATGGAGAAGGACCTTCCTTGCCCTTAATATAGGCCTGATGATTTAGCCCCTTAGTATTGGTGGCCAGCACCATATTGACCCTACAGCATTTGATAGGCTGACAGTGAAGGGCTTCTCAGAACTCCTGCTCAATGCAAACAGCAGCATCTAGTGCTTGCAATTGCTATAACTTCAACGTATACAGTGCCTTCTTATGTCTTTCATGTGATACAAGGGCATACAACAGTTTAATAACAAGATGGCCTTCCTAGCTGAGTTTATGGTGGAACCACTAAGTGTCCTACATGTCCCATACACCAGATTTTGAAATGCAGTCCATAGGTACATGTCTTTGTGGAACATGTTTCACTGCTTGCCTTTTCTTATAGGGAGTATATTTCTTTGGGTAATAACAAAGCCTATGGTTAGGAGGATAATACCTCAGGAGGACAATTTTGAAAGATTTGCAATTTTGAAAGATTTGCAATTTTGAAAGATTTAGAGGATTTCTGCTGGTTGTCAGACAGGAACGATGTTTTTTTTTTCTTTCCTGGTAACTGCATCGTTTGTTCATTTGGTTTTTATTTTTGTGTCTATTGTTGTTGGAAGTTATGTCAAGGGGAAGAGGAGGGAGGGAGAGAATTCCTGTCCTCTAACAGCAAGGAACAAAATGTTCATTCAGTGAATTTTGTTGATTACAATCTATTGGATGACTTCTGCATGCTTGCCTTATAATTAACTTCCATATTTTATTGGGATTAGTGACTTGTCAGCATTTTTTGGAACTTGTACTAAGGATTTAAAGTAATAACAGCATTTATCATCTTTATGGGCATGTTTCAGTTTGGTTGATAAAAATAAGTGAGGAGTTACAACAGGTTTTCCTGGGCTTTTATTTTTAAGGCAGATAAAACCCTATAAGCCTTTTAATTGAGTGGCATGTTAAGAACAATTTCATTTAGTAAAAATCTTTCAAGTAGAAGGAGACACAAACAGATTGCTTTAGAGCTTTCAGAGCAGTGTTAAATACAGCCATAAACCCTTTGGCCTGCTGGCCATCTTGTGCTTGCATTGCAATCCAAAGAGATGGAGAGTCTCTCTCTGAATTATATTTTACATTTATACAGTTCCATTTATTCCAAAGAGTGTTATAAACTAGTTAGGATTCTCTTTCCCCATCACTGAAATGAAATCACTTCTGGGGCAGAGTAACAGCAGCCATTTAATGGTGCATGTTAGGATATAAATATTCAGGCCTGTCTGTAAAGGCCAATACTCTAAGAATTTAGGTGTATTATCACTTAGCTACTTATAGAGGTATAAAAGAAAGAGAATCAAAATCACTGTCTGCTGGTGTAAGGTCCTTCTCTTACTGTGACAGTCTGAGGCCCTGTGCTTAGGCTAAGATCTTTGAGTAAGCAGCAGAGGCAGCCATAAGCTGGGAAGTGAACGGTCACATCCTCACATTCCAAACTAGTCACATTGAAATAAGGTGCTATTGGGCTGTTAGGAATACAATCCTGTCCTGATAATGCCTATCACCTCCAGAGACAGGGAAGTGCCTAGAAGATGTAAAAGGAAACTTAGTTTGATAGAATCCTGTTTGGCAAGAACTCACTTATCAATAGCTGGGATGTGAAATCCTCATTTCTGTGTTTGTTCTATCACTGTAGTCCCCATTTCCCTATTGTTTGTCTGTATAATCTCTGTCCGGTTCAGTGATTGTTTCTTCTGCTGTATAATTAATTTTGCTGGGTGTAAACTAATTAAGGTGGTGGGAAATAATTGGTTAAATAATCATGTTACAATATGTTAGGATTGGTTACTTAAATTTCAGTAAAATGATTGGTTAAGGTGTAGCTAAGCAGAACTCAAGTTTTACTATATAGTCTGCAGTCAATCAGGAAGTGTGTAGGTGGGTGGAGGGGAAATAGGACCAGGGAATGGGGGTGGTGAAATTGGAATAATGTTTTGATAAGGGCAGGAATGGGAACAGGGACACAGGTAAGGCTCAGTGGTGTCAGAGGTGAGAAGGGGGACACTAAGGAAGGAAACTGGAATCATGCTTGCTGGAAGTTCACCCCAATAAACATCAAATTGTTTGCATCTTTGGACTTCGGGTATTGTTGCTTTCTGTTCATGCGAGAAGGACCTGGGAAGTAAGTGGGTGACGGAATAAGCCCCCTAACAGTGCACAGAAATACAAAGCAACAGCTTAGGGCAGGACATGAAGAGCACTATATCCAACTGAAAATGCAAGGAGAATTTAGGGAAGCAGAAAGAATAGCGAACACAACAAGTCCATCCGGGAATAATGCATTTCATTAATACGATGGGCATACGACCTCTAATCTTGCAAAGAGCGACCGGGGATATATAATGACCACATATGGGGCCCAGTCCTGCTCCTTTTGAAGTTAATGGGAAAACGTCTATTGACTTAATGGGAACAGGATCAGGCCAATGGGTAGGACCTAAGTGTTATGCCTGACAGCACTTCCAGTAGCACAGTGCTGGCTAATCCTGTGTTATGTAGAACACTGTTTCAGTGCATCACTGAATCACCTGCATGGCTTCCTCTAGTTGTAGCAGATAGCTGCTCCTTGAACATTTTTCTTCCAAGTACTAAACTAGCCCAATCCTACTTGCAGTTGCTTGAGAACTCTGATCAGATTCTAGCCTAAGATGACATGGCTGCACTTGCTGCAGAGCACCATCCATATGGGTAGCAGTATGATGCACTCTATGAAGGAGTACATGGTGCAGCTCCCAACCTGGCACCCGTGGCTGGAGTGCTTGAGCGGGGCAAACCCCAGACCCCGCTCCACAGTGGGAGCTCGCGCGCCAGCTTAAAATGGCTCGCGGGCCGGATCCAGCCCGCGAGCCGTAGTTTGCCCACCTCTGGTCTAGCCCCAAGTTTCTCAGATAGCCCCTTTTCATAGTGTTTATAAACTCAAAGCTCCTGTGCCTGAATTAGGGATGAGTCCAAGAAGGAGCATTCAGAGAAGTACTTCTACACATGCTTAAGTCCATCCCTATTCGGGACAGCACTTAGGCATCTTGAAAAAATTGGAGAGGGTTCAGAGAAGAGCCATAAGACTGGTTAAAGGATTAGAAAACATGCTTTACAGTGATAGACTCAAAGAGCTCAATCTATTTATCTTAACAAAGAAGGTTAAGGGGTACTTGATTAGTGTATAAGTAACTATGTTGCGAAGAAATATTTGATAAAGGGCTCCAGTCTAGTAGAGAGAGGCGTAAACTAATTCAATGGCTGGAAGTTGAAGCTAGACAAATTCAGACTGGAAATAAGGCATAAATTTTTAATAGTAAGGATAATTAGTCATTAGAACAATTTACCCAGGGTTGCAGTGGATTCTCCATCATTGGCAATTTTTAAATCAAGATTGGATGTTTTTCTAAAAATCTGCTCTAGGAAGTATTGTGGGGAAGTTCTATGGCCTGGGTTATACAGGAGGTAGGACTAGATAGTCAAAATGGCCTTGGAATCTATGAATCTTAACTTCAAGCACATGCTTAACCTTCACTCATGTGAATGGGCCTTAAGCATGCATTTAACTTTAAGCATATGGTTGAGTCATTCTGAGTAGGGATATTTTTCTGAATCAGGGCCCAAGTTAGCTTGACAAGCATCTTTAACTTGACGATTTTAATAGATCACTCTTTAACTTGGCTGTTTTTCTCTACCCTTTGCCAACTGGCATGCTTGATTCTCCATCATTGGCAGTTTTTATATTTTATATTCACTTTTTATATGACTGATCTGTTTTTTTTTCTACCTTTCCTTTTTTTGTATCACTAAAATGTGTTTGGCCAAATAGAAATAGCTATACTGGATCTGACCTGTAGTACATCTACACCAGTGTTCCATCTCCAAGACTGACTAGGACCAGATGCTTGACAGCGAGGTGCAAGAAACTTTGTATTGGGCATATGTGGGATAATCTGTTCTCCCCACAGCCCCACATAAATCTCCTCCTAATCTTGAATAGCTAGTTGATGCATGGTTTTTTTAATATCTTCGATATTGTCTTGCATTTTCTTAGAAAGCTGGGGAAAATGAATCTACAGTTGTGTTGATGTAAAAATATTACTCGGAATTTTAATGAAATTGACTTTATTTTTCATTGTCAATATAAACATTTTAAAGTTTATGGAGAGTTCCAGCAAGCTATTTACTTGTGTGCAATATGAATGTACCAAACTCTTCAACCTTTATACATAATATAATAGAAGCCAGACAGAATCCACTGGGTGCTACTGACATTGTGCCGAATTCTGATCTGATCTACACTGAAGATTAATTTAATTCAGTGAAGTTACTCCTGATTTACAAGTGTAACTGAGATCAGAATTTAGCCCACTGTGTTTAAATATTCTGATGCTTTAATTCCCCATCACTTTTCATTATGATAATTAGTTCCTCAATGAAACATTATCTCCAAGCCCACTCCGTCCCCCACTCTTAAGAACACAAGAACAGCCATACTGGGTGAGACCAAAGGTCCATCTAGCCCAGCAACCTGTCCTCCAACAATGGCCAATGCCAGGTGCCCCAGAGGGAATGAACAGAAAAGGTAATCAAGTGATCCATTCCCTGTCACCCATTCCCAGCTTCTGGCAAACAGAAGCTAGGGACACCAGCACTGCCCATCCTGGCTAACAGCCATTTATGGACCTATTCTCCATGAACTTATCTAGTTCTTTTTTGATTTCCCTTTACAAAAACCATATTGACTCTTCCTCAACAAATTATGTTCATCTGTGTCTGACAATTTTGATCTTTACTATAGTTTCAACCAGTTTCCCTGATACTGGAATCAGGTTTACTGGCCTGTAATTGCTGGGATCATTTTGGGAGCCCTTTTTAAAAGTTAGTGACACATTAGCTGTCCTCCAGTCATTTGGTACAGAAGCTGATTTAAATGATAGTTACAAACTACAGTTAGTAGTTCTGCAATTTCACATTTGAGTTCCTTCAGAACTCTTGGGTGAATCCCAGCTGGTCCTGGTGACTCATTACTGTGTAGTTTATCAATTTGTTCCAAAACCTTCTCTAATGGCACCTCAATCTGGGACAGGTTTCAGAGTAACAGCCGTGTTAGTCTGTATTCGCAAAAAGAAAAGGAGTACTTGTGGCACCTTAGAGACTAACCAATTTATTTGAGCATAAGCTTTCGTGAGCTACAGCTCACTTCATCGGATGCATACTGTGGAAAGTGTAGAAGATCTTTTTATGTACACACAAAGCATGAAAAAATACCTCCTCCCACCCCACTCTCCTGCTGGTAGTAGCTTATCTAAAGTGATCACTCTCCTTACAATGTGTATGATAATCAAGTTGGGCCATTTCCAGCACAAATCCAGGTTTTTTCACACCCCCGCCCCACACACAAACCCACTCTCCTGCTGGTAATAGCTTATCTAAAGTGACCACTCTCCTTACAATGTGTCTGATAATCAAGGTGGGCCATTTCCAGCACAAATCCAGGGTTTAACAAGAATGTCTGAGGAGGGGAGGGGGTAGGAAAAAACAAGGGGAAATAGGTTACCTTGCATAATGACTTAGCCACTCCCAGTCTCTATTCAAGCCTAAGTCAATTGTATCAAATTTGCAAATGAATTCCAATTCAACAGTTTCTCGCTGGAGTCTGGATTTGAAGTTTTTTTGTTGTAATATAGCAACTTTCATGTCTGTAATCACATGACCAGAGAGATTGAAGTGTTCTCCGACTGGTTTATGAATGTTATAATTCTTGACATCTGATTTGTGTCCATTTATTCTTTTACGTAGAGACTGTCCAGTTTGACCAATGTACATGGCAGAGGGGCATTGCTGGCACATGATGGCATATATCACATTGGTGGATGTACAGGTGAACGAGCCTCTGATAGTGTGGCTGATGTTATTAGGCCCTGTGATGGTGTCCCCTGAATAGATATGTGGGCACAGTTGGCAACGGGCTTTGTTGCAAGGATAGGTTCCTGGGTTAGTGGTTCTGTTGTGTGGTATGTGGTTGCTGGTGAGTATTTGCTTCAGGTTGGGGAGCTGTCTGTAGGCAAGGACTGGCCTGTCTCCCAAGATGTGTGAGAGTGTTGGGTCATCCTTCAGGATAGGTTGTAGATCCTTTGCAAATTTGTATTCATTTGTAGATTCATTTGCAAATTTAATACAGTTAACTTAGGCTTGAATAGAGACCGGGAGTGGCTAAGTCATTATGCAAGGTAACCTATTTCCCCTTGTTTTTTCCTACCCCCACTCCCCCTCCTCAGATGTTCTTGTTAAACCCTGGATTTGTGCTGGAAATGGCCCACCTTGATTATCATACACATTGTAAGGAGAGTGATCACTTTAGATAAGCTATTACCAGCAGGAGAGTGGGGTGGGAGGAGGTATGCATCCGATGAAGTGAGCTGTAGCTCACGAAAGCTTATGCTCAAATAAATTGGTTAGTCTCTAAGGTGCCACAAGTACTCCTTTTCTTTTTGCAATCTGGGATAGTTCCTCAGATTTGTCACCTAGAAAGAATGGCTCAGGTTTGGGAATCTCCCTCACATCCTCAGCCATGAAGACTGATGCAAAGACTTCATTTCATTTCTCCGCAATGGCCTGATTGTCCTTGAGGGCTCCTTTAGCATCTTGCAAAAGAAAAGGAGTACTTGTGGCACCTTAGAGACTAACAAATTTATTTGAGCATAAGCTTTCGTGAGCTATAGCTCACTTCATCAGATGATCATCCAGTGGCCCCACTGGTTGTTTAGCAGGCTTCCTGCTTCTTATGTACTTAAAAATGTTTTTGCTATTACTTTTTGAGTCTTTGGCTAGCTGTTCTTCAAATTCTTTTTTGGCCTTCCTAATTATATTTTTACACTTCATTTGCCAGAGTTTGTGCTCCTTTCTATTTTCCTCACTAAGATTTAAAGGATGCCTTTTTGTCTCAGTGCTTCTCTTACTTTGTTGTTTAGCCACATAGCCACTTTTTTGGTTCTCTTACTATGCTTTTTAATTTGGGTTATACATTTCAGTTGAGCCTCTATTATGGTTTCTTAAATAATTTCCATGCAGCTTGCAGGGATTTAACTTTTGGTGCTGTACCTTTTAATTCCTGTTTCACTAACTTCCTAATTTTTGTGTAGTCCCCCTTTCTGAAATTAAATACTACAGTGTTGGGCTGCTGTGGTGTTTTCCGTGCCACAGCGATGTTAAATTTAATTATATTATGTTCACTATTACCAAGCAGTCTAACCATAGTCACCCCTTGGACAAGATCCTGTTCTGCATTTAGGACTAAATCAAGAATTGCCTCTCCTCTTGTGGATTCCAGGACTAGCTGCTCCAAGAAGCAGTCATTTAAGATGTCAAGAAACTTTATCTCTACATCCTGTCCTAGGTGACATATACCCAGTCAATATGGGGATAGTTGAAATCCCCCATTGTTATTGAATTTTTTATTTTTATAGCCTCTTTAATCTCCCTGAGCATTTCAGTCACTATCACCATCCTGGTCAGGTGGTCAGTAATATATCCCTACTGCTATATTCTTAGAGCATGGAATTACTATCCATAGAAATTCTATGGTACAGTTTGGTTCACTTAAGATTTTTACTTCATTTGATTCTACACTTTCTTTCACATACAGTGCCACTCTCCCACCAGCATAACCTGTTCTGTCCTTCCAGTATATTTTGTACCCTGGTATTACTGTGTCCCATTGATTATCCTCATTCCACCAAGTTTCTGTGATGCCTGTTATATCAATATCATTCAATACGAGGTACTCTAGTTCACCCATCTTATTATGTTGACTTCTAGTATTTGTATATAAGCCCTTTAAAAACTTGTCACTTTTTAGCTGACTGCCTTTTCATGATATAATGTAACACAACAAAAAGACATTGTTTTCCTCCATAAATTGTGGATTTACAGGAGTTTGTCTTCTTGCCAAATCTTTTCATGAGTGCTTTCATTCTGCATCAGCAACTTTTAAACTGTTGCTTTTTGAAAAATGAAATGTAGCACACTTCCTCTTTCAAATTTAGAGACCCTCAAAAGAATCATAGAATCGTAGGACTAGAAGGGACCTTGAGAAGTCATCTAGTCCAGTCCTCTGCACTCATGGCAGGACTAAGTATTATCTAGACCATCCCTAACAGGTGCTTTTGCCTAACCTGCTTTTTAAAATCTCCAACAATGGAGATTCCACAATCTCCATGAGCCAATTTTCCAGTGCTTAACCACCCTCACAGTTAGGAAGTTTTTTTTCCTAATGTCCAACCTAAACCACCCTTGCTGCAATTTAAGCCCATTGCTTCTTGTCCTATCCTCAGAGGTTAAGGAGAACATTTTTTCTGCCTCCTCCTTGTTACAATCTTTTATGCACTTGAAAACTGTTATCACAACCCCTATCGTCTCTTCTTTAGACTAAACAAACCCAGTTTTTTCAATCTTCCCTCATAGCCCATGTTTTCTAGACCTTTGATCATTTTTGTTGCTCTTCTCTGGACTTTATCCAATTTGTCCACATCTTTCTTGAAATGTGGTGGCCAGAACTGGACACAATATTCAATTGAGGCCTAATAAGTGCAGATGATGCTTTTATCATTTTTGGATAAACATAAACAATTTTAAGAGCTTTCGAGAAAAGAAATGAAAAATGATCAAGGCATAGATTGACTCCTGCAAAAAAATTCAGAGGACAAGGCTATGACGCTGGTAAACCAGGTCAGATCAGGGCCACAGGGTAGTTCATTTATGTTAGTATGGATCAAAAGTGATTGTTAGATGTAAGAGTGCATTCAGGTCAATTTACTTGCTATTCGGATAGATCAAAGTAACTGTGCGTATTCAGATGTTTAAACTTCATGAAAATGAATGGGTCACTTTTGTGGTGTTATCGCTTTTGTATTCCTATTATAATGTACCAGCAAACATTTACATTTGTGCATAACCCTGTAACTAAATTACCCATTAAAGAAATCTTGTGAGATGCTAATGAAGGACTTAACAGCTTTAACCGAAAATGCTAATTTGAAAGCAAGTGGTCATTGTGTGTGATGATTGAGGTCAAGGACTCTGAGTGCCTTCCTCACTATCTCTCATCAAAGAAAAAAACTATGAGTATAGACACTGTCAGCTGGCTTTCTGTGTAAAGGAGCTGTAAATATGGATTCAAGAAATGATCCATCATCTATAACAGAGCAGAATAACTGAATGAGAAGATGGAGATCCCCAGAGTTATTCTGGCTAGCTCTGAAGGACTTCTGGGAAACTGGAAGTTTTTATTACACCACTGCCGCTATTTGGAGTTACAAACTGTGATATACCTGCTATTATATTTCACTTGCTTTAACTTCTCAATAACATTAATTTCTTTTTCTTAGCTAATAAACTTGTAGTTAGTTTACTATAGAATTGGCTTCCAGTGTTGTCTTTGGTGTAAGATTTGGAGTATCACTTGTTTTGGGGTAAGCGGTTAGTCCTTTGGGACTGGAAGCAACCTAATGTGGTGTGATTTTTTTTTTTTTTAGGTTTTAATAACCTTTTATCACAAAGTTCATAGATTCATAGATTCATAGATATTTAGGTCAGAAGGGACCATTATGATCATCTAGTCTGACCTCCTGCACAATGCAGGCCACAGAATTTCACCCACCACTCCTAAAAAAGACCTCACACCTATATCTGTGCTATTGAAGTCCTCAAATTGTAGTTTGAAGACCTCAAGGAGCAGAGAATCCTCCAGCAAGTGACCCGTGCCCCATGCTACAGAGGAAGGCGAAAAACCTCCAGGGCCTTCCAATCTGCCCTGGAGGAAAATTCCTTCCCGACCCCAAATATGGCGATCAGCTAAACCCTGAGCATATGGGCAAGATTCATCAGCCAGATACTACAGAAAATTCTTTCCCGGGTAACTTGGATCTTACCCCATCTAAAAACCCATCACAGGCCATTGGGCCTATTTACCATGAATATTTAATTACCAAAACCATGTTATCCAATCATACCATCTCCTCCATAAACTTATCGAGTTTAATCTTAAAGCAAGATAGATCTTTTGCCCCCACTACTTCCCTCGGAAGGCTATTCCAAAACTTCACTCCTCTGATGGTTAGAAACCTTCGTCTAATTTCTAATCTAAATTTCCTAGTGGCCAGTTTATATCCATTTGTTCTTGTGTCCACATTGGTACTGAGTTTAAATAATTCCTCTCCCTCTCTGGTATTTATCCCTCTGATATATTTATAGAGAGCAATCATATCTCCCCTCAACCTTCTTTTAGTTAGGCTAAACAAGCCAAGCTCCCTGAGTCTCCTTTCATAAGACAAGTTTTCCATTCCTCGGATCATCCTAGTAGCCCTTCTCTGTACCTGTTCCAGTTTGAATTCATCCTTCTTAAACATGGGAGACCAGAACTGCACACAGTATTCCAGGTGAGGTCTCACCAGTGCCTTATATAACGGTACTAAAACCTCCTTATCCCTACTGGAAATACCTCTCCTGATGCATCCCAAGACGACATTAGCTTTTTTCACAGCCATATCACATTGGCAGCTCATAGTCATCCTATGATCAACCAATACTCCAAGGTCCTTTTCCTCCTCCGTTACTTCTAGTTGATGCGTCCCTAGCTTATAACTAAAATTCTTGTTATTAATCCCTAAATGCATGACCTTACACTTCTCACTATTAAATTTCATCCTATTCCTATTACTCCAGTTTACAAGGTCATCCAGATCCTCCTGTAGGGTATCCCTGTCCTTCTCTAAATTAGCAATACCTCCCAGCTTTGTATCATCTGCAAACTTTATTAGCACACTCCCACTTTTTGTGCCCAGGTCAGTAATAAAAAGATTAAATAAGATTGGTCCCAAAACTGATCCTTGAGGAACTCCACTGGTAACCTCCCTCCAACTTGACAGTTCACCTTTCAGTAGGACCCGTTGTAGTCTCCCCTTTAACCAATTCCCTATCCACCTTTCAATTTTCCTATTGATGCCCATCTTATCCAATTTAACTAATAATTCCCCATGTGGCACAGTATCAAACGCCTTACTAAAATCTAAGTAAATTAGATCCACTGCGTTTCCTTTATCTAAAAAATCTGTTACTCTCTCAAAGAAGGAGATCAGGTTGGTTTGGCACGATCTACCTTTTGTAAAACCATGTTGTATTTTGTCCCATTTACCATTGACTTCAATGTCCTTAACTACCTTCTCCTTCAAAATTTTTTCCAAGACCTTGCATACTACAGATGTCAAACTAACAGGCCTATAATTACTTGGATCACTTTTTTTCCCTTTCTTAAAAATAGGAACTATGTTAGCAATTCTCCAATCATACGGTACAACCCCTGAGTTTACAGATTCATTAAAAATTCTTGCTAATGGGCTTGCAATTTCTTGTGCCAATTCTTTTAATATTCTTGGATGAAGATTATCTGGGCCCCCCGATTTAGTCCCATTAAGCTGTTTGAGTTTCGCTTCTACCTCAGATATGGTGATGTCTACCTCCATATCCTCATTCCCATTTATCATGCTACCATTATCCCTAAGATCCTCTTTAGTCTTATTAAAGACTGAGGCAAAGTATTTGTTTAGATATTGGGCCATGCCTAGATTATCCTTGACCTCCACTCCATCCTCAGTTTTTAGCGGTCCCACTTCTTCTTTCTTTGTTTTCTTCCTATTTATATGACTATAGAACCTTTTACTATTGGTTTTAATTCCCTTTGCAAGGTCCAACTCTACTTGACTTTTAGCCTGTCTCACTTTATCCCTACATATTCTGACCTCAATAAGGTAGCTTTCCTTACTGATCCCTCCCTTCTTCCACTCCCTATATGCTTTCTGCTTTTTCTTAATTACCTCTCTAAGATGCTTGCTCATCCAGCTTGGTCTACAACTCCTGCCTATGAATTTTTTCCCCTTTCTTGGGATGCAGGCTTCCGATAGCTTCTGCAGCTTTAATTTAAAATAATCCCAGGCCTCCTCTACCTTTAAACCCATAAATTCTTCAGTCCAATCCACTTCCCTACCTAATTTCCTTAATTTTTGAAGGTCAGCCCTTTTGAAATCAAAAACCCTAGTTGCAGATTTATTTTTGTTAATCCTTCCATTCAATTTGAACTGAATTAGCTCATGATCACTTGAGCCAAGATTATCCCCTACAACCGTTTCCTCTATGAGGTCCTCATTACTCACCAAGACCAAATCTAAAATGGCATCCCCTCTAGTCGGTTCAGCAACTACTTGCTGAAGGAATCCATCAGCTATCGCATCTAGGAAAATCTGAGCCCTATTATTATTACTAGCACTCGTCCTCCAGTCTATATCTGGGAAGTTAAAGTCTCCCATGATCACACAGTTTCCATTAGTATTTACTTTATTAAAAACATTAAAAAGGGCTCTATCCATATCCAAATTAGATCCCGGCGGTCTATAGCACACCCCAAGCACTATCCCAGGGGAGGCTCTAATAGTTTTCTTCCCCAATTTAATTGTTGCCCAGACAGACTCAGTCATATCCATTTCATCGCTTCTTATTTCTTTACATTCTATCTCAATGTTCAATCTCAGTTCAATTTGTCTGGATGGTAAGATAGGCTGGAGAGGCTAAGGGGACTGGCAGTGACTGCATGGTAAGACTGGTCTAGTGACCCAGGAGTACGTTTGTTACTGGCTTGGTAAAATCTAATTCTAGAACATATCACCAGTTTGGGGTGTCTGCCCTGTTTTCTGACAGTCTGCCCTGAGAGAGTCACTCACAGTGGTGAGCCACTCCAGACAGTGTGACAAGAGCTATCGGAGAGGAAGACAGTTAAGACTCCTCCAAATTCTTCCATTGGGATGAGAGAGAAAGTGTGTGTGTGTGTGTGTGTGGGGGGGGGTCCTCCAGTGGTTTGATGTCAGGGACACAACCTGGCCCTATACCAGGTACTAAATGACTCTTTAGTCTAGCAGAGAAAAGCTGCAGCATAACAAGAACCAACGGCTGGAAGCTGAAGCCAGACAAACGCAAATTAGAAATTTAGGCACAGATTTTTCTCAAGGAGAGTGATTTACCTGCAACAAACTACTGAAGGAAGGGGTGGATACTCTGTCTTTGGTGTCTTCAGATCAAGACTAGATGGCTTTCTGGAAGATTCCCGATAGCCAAACACAACACAGGACTCAATACAGCCAGGGGTAGCAGGGTGAAATTCTATGGCCTGTGATATACAGGAGGTCAGACTGATCGATCTAATATTCCAAGGGTTTCCCAACTTTTTGCCTACATCATCCTATTTTGAGACATATTGTTTCCTGTGATCCCAGACAGCATCAAAGCAATATAGTGGCCAAGAAATCCAAGGGATTCACAGTGTTTGTTTAATGCTCTCTAAGGTGACACATGGGCCTGGGGTTGTTGTGACAAAACTTCTCGGAGTCCAGCAGCAGGTGGATATTGCACATCTAATCTCTGATGTGACATTAACAGTAGATAAATACCAATGGACACAAGTGCACTGAATCCAACTTCACACAAACACATGCTCGTAAATGGCACCATCAGTTTTAAGGCACGTGTTGAGAGTGCAGGGTATTCATTTTTGATATTGAACCAAAATTCCAGGAGAGAAAGTTGGGTGCATATTCCTCGCAAGAATCGATAGCAGGAAATTTTGATCAATTTCAGCTGCTGGTAAATGCATGGCATCAGACTTGCACTGAAAGGGGTTTCACACCCAATCATACTTTGTCTTGTCCAAGTTGTGGGAAAAAGGATGCAAAATGTTCCTCCAGCCAGCTGAGATGCTCAACCATCACCTGTGTGGGAGGCTGAATAACTTCACTGTCAGCCAGGAACTTGCAAAACTTCAGGAAGGATTCATTTGTCTTCAATAAATTATTCTTCCAGAAAACAAATTTTCTTCCTGAATCCTGTGAATCAGTAACTCAGCAGAAGGATGTGGGTGTTCTTTCCTTGTGGATCTGTGTTGAATTCATTCAGTTTCCCAAATATGACATAGGCAAGAAGATACATCTTTCTTTGGTCACATAGAAAATCAATGTATTCACTTTTTGTAGTTCACTGTATAGGCACACAGCTTGCCTCTCGGTTCAAAAAATTGTCCAGTGCTTTTCCTCTTGAAAGCCAAGAAGCTTCAGCATGAACAACACCACATCATTAATCAGACTTAGTTTCTTCAAACAGATTTACAAACAGACATATGCAAGGAGGCTGAGTCTTGATGTCGTTCACAATAGATGAGAGCTGCTACAAACCTCACCTAGCTCTGGAGTCAGAGTTTTAGATGCCACCTGTTCTCTGAATCATGCAGTGCTTCCACAAAACAGACTGAGCAATTTGCTTTACCAAGACATGAAGACCTGTGGCATGCCATAGACAGAGATCCATTTGCGCAAAAGCCCCACCATGTGATAACATGGTATATTTTTGTCTTTCATGTAGCCATGTAGTACATCGAACATTCCTTGTGCTGGCTCAGGTCTGGGAAGAGGGAGACAGAACAGAATTCTTTTTGGGAATTGCACCCTTCCTTGTAAAAAGAACGAGGAATACTTGTGGCACCTTAGAGATTAATAAATTTATTTGAACATAAGCTTTTGTGGGCTAAAGCCCACTTAAGCTTATGCTCAAATAAATTTGTTTGTCTCTAAGGTGCCACAAGTACTCCTTGTTCTTTTTGCTGATACAGACTAACAGGGCTACCACTCTGAAACCCTTCCTTGTGTATTTCACAAAAGTCAAGAAATGTGCATCACAACCCTCAGTGCTCAGATCAACTTGAAGAGCAAAAGCATCTGTGTTTTTTTGGCACTCCATCAGTGTGTTTTCCTGATCTGTGCTATCATGTCAATCCTGTGCTTCACTGTGTTGGAGAGGGGTATGCTTTTGAGCTTGTGTGGCTTAGTTTTGCCACACACTGTGTTCATCATATTGATTGCTGCTGGCAAAATCAAAGTCTCTCCAATTGTGAGGCTTCTTGGCCTGTGCGATGGGGTAACTCACCTTAAATGGTGCAGAGATGGACATGGCTCTCCTGAATGTTCTCTTTTCTGCTGCTGGAAAAATGACCTTGCTTTTTCCTCTGTGTTCATTGTGAAAAGGGTTTCCAAGTGTTTAAGTGTGTTAGGCTTCATGCTTTTGCTAGATAACATCTGTCATAAATATAAAGGGAAGGGTAAACCCCTTTGAAATCCCTCCTGGCCAGGGGAAAGCTCCTCTCACCTGTAAAGGGTTAAGAAGCTAAAGGTAACCTCGCTGGCAACTGACCAAAATGACCAATGAGGAGACAAGATACTTTCAAAAGCTGGGAGGAGGGAGAGAAACAAAGGGTCTGTGTCTGTCTGTAGTCGTCTTGGCCGGGGACAGAACAGGAATGGAGTCTTAGAACTTTTAGTAAGTAATCTAGCTAGGTATGTGTTAGATTATGATTTCTTTAAATGGCTGAGAAAAGAATTGTGCTGAATAGAATAACTATTTCTGTCTGTGTATCTTTTTTGTAACTTAAGGTTTTGCCCAGAGGGGTTCTCTATGTTTTTGAATCTAATTAACCTGTAAGATATCTACCATCCTGATTTTACAGGGGGGATGTCTTTATTTCTATTTACTTCTATTTTTTATTAAAAGTCTTCTTGTAAAACACTGAATGCTTTTTCATTGTTCTCAGATCCAAGGGTTTGGGTCTGTGGTCACCTATGCAAATTGGTGAGGCTTTTTATCCAATATTTCTCAGGAAAGGGGGGGTGCAAGTGTGGGGAGGATTGTTCATTGTTCTTAAGATCCAAGGGTCTGGGTCTGTAGTCACCTAGGCAAATTGGTGAGGCTTTTTACCAAACCTTGTCCAGGAAGTGGGGTGCAAGGTTTTGCGAAGTATTTTGGGGGGAAGGACGCGTCCAAACAGCTCTTCCCCAGTAACCAGTATTAGTTTGGTGGTGGTAGCGGCCAGTCCAAGGATAACGGATGTAAAATTTTGTACCTTGGGGAAGTTTGACCTAAGCTGGTAAAGATAAGCTTAGGAGGTTTTTCATGCAGGTCCCCACATCTGTACCCTAGAGTTCAGAGTGGGGGAGGAACCGTGACATGGTGGCAGTGGTGGGATTAACCTGAAATCATTTTGAGATCCAGTTGAGATTTTTTGAACTAGAAATACAGATTTTAAAAAGGAATTTTTAGGAAGTCCAGAAAGCAGCTTTGAAACTGAAAGCAGCTTGGTTTCTCTCTGCTTTGTGGCCAAGCAGAGACAAAAGGGGATTATCTTGTGAATTGCAGGTTTTCTTTGCCTGGAGGCAGGGTACTTAACTCCTGCAGGGAAATTCACAGTCTTCCAACCCAGAGGTTTTTTTTTTCTTTTCTTCCTAAAAGTAAATAGGGGGTGTGTGCTCTACCCATTTGCCTGGAGACAAAAGTGGCAGGGTTTTTTTTAGGATTTTGATTTTTTTTTTTGTTTTACAAGGAGCACAGGTTTGAAAAGAAATTTTTTTTTTCTTTGGGCTGGGTAAGCAGGTTTCCAAGTAGTTGGAGGTTTTTTGCTTTAATTTGGGCCCAGAGCAGAGACAAGGGAATTGTCTTTTTCTGTAGGCTGACAATCACTATCAGAGAATAGGTATTCTATTCCAACACAGCAAAATTTTACAGCCAAGTTTTGTTTGTTTATTTCTAAACCTCGGGTGTAAAGTTAGTTAAAAACAGAGAGGTTAGAATGGCCAAATCCTCGGCTCGACTACAGCTGGAATTAGCCAAATTTCAGGCTGAGGAAAAACAAAGGGAACATGAAAGACAGATAGAACTCATGCGGCTGGAGAAGGAGGTACAGGAGGCTGCCCACAAGAGGGAAATGGAGGCAAGGAAGCATGTGGAGGAGATGGAGAGGATAAAGGCCCAGCAGAATATACCAACAAACCCTAGCAATCCTTCTCCAGGTACCACTTCCCATCCCAGAAAGTTCCCCACCTACAAGGCAGGTGATGATACTGAGGCCTTCTTAGAAAACTTCGAAAGGGCCTGCCTTGGGTACAACATCTCTACTGACCAATACATGGTAAAGCTGAGGCCGCAGCTCAGTGGACCCTTAGCTGAGGTGGCAGCTGAAATGCCTAAAGAATATATGAACAAGTATGAACTGTTTAAATCCAAGGCGAGAGTCAGAATGGGGATAACACCCGAGCAGTCTCGTCGGAGGTTCCGAGCCCTAAGGTGGAAACCAGACATGTCATTTACCCGACATGCCTACCACATTGTGAAACATTGGGATGCCTGGATATCAGGAGCAAGTGTTGAATCTCCAGTAAATTTGCCCTTCCTAATGCAAATGGAACAATTCTTAGAGGGTGTTCCTGAGGAAATAGAAAGATACATCCTAGATGGGAAACCCAAAACTGTAATCGAGGCAGGAGAGATTGGAGCCAGATGGGTGGAGGTGGCAGAGAAGAAGAAAACTGGTCGCAGTTGGAGCGGAGACCAGAAGGGACCACCCCAGACCACACCCTATTACCGGGGGCCGCCCAAAGCCCCACCTACCTCCCAAAGAACCCTCCAGACCCCTTATCGTCCCACCACCCCGTTCTCCAGCAACCCACCTCGCCCCGGTGACCCGTCAGCTGGACGATGTTTTAAATGTAACGAGCTGGGGCATGTAAAGGCCAACTGCCCCAAGAACCCCAACAGATTACAGTTCATTGCACCAGAATCACACCAGAGGTCCACAGGCCCAGATACCTCCCAGATACCCTTGGAGCGGAGGGAAACTGTGAGTGTGGGCGGGAAGAAGGTCACCGCGTGGAGGGACACCGGAGCACAAGTGTCAGCTATCCATGCTTCCTTAGTGGACCCCAATTTAATCAACCCAGAGATCCAAGTGACGATTCAACCCTTCAAGTCCAACTCTTTCAATTTGCCTACAGCCAAGTTGCCTGTCCAGTACAAGGGCTGGTCAGGAATGTGGACTTTTGCAGTCTATGATGATTATCCCATCCCCATGCTGTTGGGGGAAGACTTGGCCAATCACGTGAAGCAGGCCAAGAGGGTGGGAACGGTCACCCGCAGCCAGGCTAAACAAGCCGTGGGGCCTAGCTCTGTTCCGGAAACTTCTATCAGGGCCCGGTCAGAGGTGATGGACCCGGACCCCAGGCCAATGTGTGCAACAGCAGTAGTGGATCCAGCCCCAGAGACCCAGACGGAACCAGTCCCAGAACCGGAACCAGCCAAACAACCAACACCAGACCCCGTGCCAGCACTGAATCCAGTACTTGCAACCTCAACACCAGAGGGCCCCACCGAACCTGAACTGGCAGCAGCCGATAACCCTACACAAGAGGCTCAGCCGGAGCCTGAATCCCAACATAGTGCACCAGCGGAGAGCGGTTCACAGTCAACAGAAACAGCCCCATCCCCTATATCGCTTCCAGAGGGACCAAGCCTAGGTCCACAATCCCATGAGGAACTGATGTCTCCAGCATCAAGGGAACAGTTCCAGACCGAACAGGAAGCAGATGAAAGCCTCCAGAGAGCTTGGACGGCGGCACGGAGCAACCCACCACCTCTCAGCTCTTCTAATCGATCCAGGTTTGTTGTAGAAAGAGGACTTTTATACAAGGAAACTCTTTCTGGTGGACACCAGGAAGACTGGCATCCTCAGAGACAGTTGGTAGTTCCAACTAAATACCGGGCCAAGCTCTTGAGCTTAGCCCATGATCACCCTAGTGGCCATGCTGGGGTGAACAGGACCAAAGACCGTTTGGGGGGATCATTCCACTGGGAGGGAATGGGCAAGGATGTTTCTACCTATGTCCAGTCTTGTGAGGTGTGCCAAAGAGTGGGAAAACCCCAAGACCAGGTCAAAGCTCCTCTCCAGCCACTCCCCATCATTGAAGTTCCATTTCAGCGAGTAGCTGTGGATATTCTGGGTCCTTTTCCGAAAAAGACACCCAGAGGAAAGCAGTACATACTGACTTTCATGGATTTTGCCACCCTATGGCCGGAAGCAGTAGCTCTAAGCAACACCAGGGCTAAAAGTGTGTGCCAGGCACTAGCAGACATTTTTGCCAGGGTAGGTTGGCCCTCCGACATCCTCACAGATGCAGGGACTAATTTCCTGGCAGGAACTATGAAAAACCTTTGGGAAGCTCATGGGGTAAATCACTTGGTTGCCACTCCTTACCATCATCAAACAAATGGCATGGTGGAGAAGTTTAATGGAACTTTGGGGGCCATGATACGTAAATTCGTAAATGAGCACTCCAATGATTGGGACCTAGTATTGCAGCAGTTGCTCTTTGCCTACAGAGCTGTACCACATCCCAGTTTAGGGTTTTCCCCATTTGAACTTGTATATGGCCGTGAGGTTAAGGGGCCATTGCAGTTGGTGAAGCAGCAATGGGAGGGATTTACACCTTCTCCAGGAACTAACATTCTGGACTTTGTAACCAACCTACAAAACACCCTCCGAACCTCTTTAGCCCTTGCTAGAGAAAACTTACAGGATGCTCAAAAAGAGCAAAAAGCCTGGTATGATAAACATGCCAGAGAGCGTTCCTTCAAAGTAGGAGACCAGGTCATGGTCTTAAAGGCGCTCCAGGCCCATAAAATGGAAGCATCGTGGGAAGGGCCATTCGTGGTCCAGGAGCGCCTGGGAGCTGTTAATTATCTCATAGCATTCCCCACCTCCAACCGAAAGCCTAAGGTGTATCATATTAATTCTCTAAAGCCCTTTTATTCCAGAGAATTAAAGGTTTGTCAGTTTACAGCCCAGGGAGGAGACGACGCTGAGTGGCCTGAAGGTGTCTATTACGAAGGGAAATGTGCTGGTGGTGTGGAAGAGGTGAACCTCTCCATGACCCTTGGGCGTATGCAGCGACAGCAGATCCAGGAGCTGTGCACTAGCTACGCGCCAACGTTCTCAGCCACCCCAGGACTGACTGAACGGGCATACCACTCCATTGACACAGGTAATGCTCACCCAATTAGGGTCCACCCTTACCGGGTGTCTCCTCAAGCTAAAACTGCTATAGAACGGGAGATCCAGGATATGTTACAGATGGGTGTAATCTGCCCCTCTGAAAGTGCATGGGCATCTCCAGTGGTTCTAGTTCCCAAACCAGATGGGGAAATACGTTTTTGCGTGGACTACCGTAAGCTAAATGCTGTAACTCGCCCAGACAACTATCCAATGCCACGCACTGATGAACTATTAGAGAAACTGGGACGGGCCCAGTTCATCTCTACCTTGGACTTAACCAAGGGCTACTGGCAGGTACCGCTAGATGAATCTGCCAAGGAAAGGTCAGCCTTCATCACACATCTCGGGCTGTATGAATTTAATGTACTCCCTTTCGGGCTGCGAAATGCACCCGCCACTTTCCAAAGACTTGTAGATGGTCTCCTAGCGGGATTAGGAGAATATGCAGTCGCCTACCTTGACGATGTGGCCATATTTTCGGATTCCTGGGCAGACCACCTGGAACATCTACAAAAAGTCCTTGAGCGCATAAGGGAGGCAGGACTAACTGTTAAGGCTAAGAAGTGTCAAATAGGCCTAAACAGAGTGACTTACCTTGGACACCAGGTGGGTCAAGGAACTATCAGCCCCCTACAGGCCAAAGTGGATGCTATCCAAAAGTGGCCTGTCCCAAAGTCAAAGAAACAGGTTCAATCCTTCTTAGGCTTGGCCGGTTATTACAGACGATTTGTACCGCACTACAGCCAAATCGCTGCCCCACTGACAGACCTAACCAAAAAGAAACAGCCAAATGCTGTTCAGTGGACCGGAAAGTGTCAGAAGGCCTTTAACAAGCTTAAAGCGACACTCATGTCTGACCCTGTACTAAGGGCCCCAGACTTTGACAAACCGTTCCTAGTAACCACAGATGCATCCGAGCGTGGTGTGGGAGCAGTTTTAATGCAGAAAGGACCTGATCAAGAATTCCACCCTGTAGTGTTTCTCAGCAAAAAACTGTCTGAGAGGGAAAGCAACTGGTCAGTCACTGAAAAAGAATGTTATGCCCTTGTCTACGCTCTGGAAAAGCTACGCCCATATGTTTGGGGACGGCGTTTCCACCTGCAAACCGACCATGCTGCACTAAAGTGGCTTCACACCGTCAAAGAAACTAACAAAAAACTTCTTCGGTGGAGTTTAGCTCTCCAAGATTTTGATTTCGACATCCAACACATCTCAGGAGCTTCTAACAAAGTGGCTGATGCACTCTCCCGTGAAAGTTTCCCAGAATCAACTGGTTAAAATTGTCCTTGAGATGTGGAAAATATTGTTAGTCTTTATGTACTTGGTAGTATATTTAGAGATGCATGTGTCTTATTAACTCTGTTTTCCTAGAGCTCCAGGAAGAAATCCCAGCCAGTGTTTCACCCTAGCTGAGATTTGGGGGGCGTGTCATAAATATAAAGGGAAGGGTAAACCCCTTTGAAATCCCTCCTGGCCAGGGGAAAGCTCCTCTCACCTGTAAAGGGTTAAGAAGCTAAAGGTAACCTCGCTGGCAACTGACCAAAATGACCAATGAGGAGACAAGATACTTTCAAAAGCTGGGAGGAGGGAGAGAAACAAAGGGTCTGTGTCTGTCTGTAGTCGTCTTGGCCGGGGACAGAACAGGAATGGAGTCTTAGAACTTTTAGTAAGTAATCTAGCTAGGTATGTGTTAGATTATGATTTCTTTAAATGGCTGAGAAAAGAATTGTGCTGAATAGAATAACTATTTCTGTCTGTGTATCTTTTTTGTAACTTAAGGTTTTGCCTAGAGGGGTTCTCTATGTTTTTGAATCTAATTACCCTGTAAGATATCTACCATCCTGATTTTACAGGGGGGATGTCTTTATTTCTATTTACTTCTATTTTTTATTAAAAGTCTTCTTGTAAAACACTGAATGCTTTTTCATTGTTCTCAGATCCAAGGGTTTGGGTCTGTGGTCACCTATGCAAATTGGTGAGGCTTTTTATCCAATATTTCTCAGGAAAGGGGGGGTGCAAGTGTGGGGAGGATTGTTCATTGTTCTTAAGATCCAAGGGTCTGGGTCTGTAGTCACCTATGCAAATTGGTGAGGCTTTTTATCCAACATTTCCCAGGAAAGGGGGGGTGCAAGTGTGGGGAGGATTGTTCATTGTTCTTAAGATCCAAGGGTCTGGGTCTATAGTCACCTAGGCAAATTGGTGAGGCTTTTTACCAAACCTTGTCCAGGAAGTGGGGTGCAAGGTTTTGCGAAGTATTTTGGGGGGAAGGACGCGTCCAAACAGCTCTTCCCCAGTAACCAGTATTAGTTTGGTGGTGGTAGCGGCCAGTCCAAGGATAACGGATGTAAAATTTTGTACCTTGGGGAAGTTTGACCTAAGCTGGTAAAGATAAGCTTAGGAGGTTTTTCATGCAGGTCCCCACATCTGTACCCTAGAGTTCAGAGTGGGGGAGGAACCGTGACAACATCATGTGATATAGTAGGCAGTGTGATCTTTCTTCAGTCTTGACCAAAACACTGGGGAAGCCATAATCAAAGAAAACCTCATCATATTTGTGAGCATGTTTCTTGGACTCATTTTTCATTCATAACTGTATCACTACACTCACTGCTGGAGGTTGAAGGAGATATTCTGCATAAAAATGAGTCCATTGTGCCTCTTCTCACAAATCAGAAAGCAGAATTCACAGCTAAGCAAATGAGGCCAGGACTTAGGAAGGTCCTGTGTGGTGACATTAGGGCAGCACAGAAACAGTAACTTAATGATTCTTAATCCTTCAGGTGGCATAAGACACTATGTTACAAGCCACTTCTGATTCCTCCTTAAGGCAGGACCCATCTCAGAAGAGGCGAGCAACGGCTCCTACCAGCTGAAGCAAAGGGGATGCTTTGAGGCTGCTGCCCACAGATAAGGATCTTCTGCTTTCAAGTGCCTCAAATGGCTGCTTGTACACCCAGATGGAGCAAATGGCCACACTGGTGTCTGCACAGCCACCTCTGCATAGCCAACATATCAGCACCTGCTTCACCAACACCACACCAGGAGGCTGCCATTTTGATCTACAAAATGGTGGCTTCCGTACAATGTGACCTCGCACACACTATGTGCCAGGTCATGCTGTGCAGAGGCTGGCATTTTGTGATCAAAATGGCAGCCTCCAGGTGTGGCATTTATGGAACAGATCCAGACACATGTGGGGGCAGTTGGCATCACATTGCAGGCCGAATCTGGCCCATTGGACCTGCAGTGCCATCTGCTGATGGTGTGACCCCAGTTAGGCTTGAAACCCACAGTTTGGGAACCTATGCAATACTCCCTTCTGGCTTTAAACTCTATACATCTATACTATTGCATTAGAAATTAAGGCTGTGTATATACATTCACTTTTTTCTGCAAAAAAAAATTCATATGGATTTTCGTTTTAAATGATTAAAATTGTTCAGTGGCAAACTTTACACAAGTGCAAACACAGATTCTGCCACATGTTCATGTTTTGTGGTACCACACTTGTAGTCCCACTGGGCCCAGTCCTCAGTGTGTATCAGTGTACTTCCTTTGAAGTCAATGGAGCTGTGCTACTTATACCAGCTGAAAATCTCCCACCTTAAGTTGAAAGTGGGGGGGGGGCACTTAAGTCAGTGTTTAAAGTTGCAGAATCTGGCCTTCAGCTCGCAAGCACTATCAGAGGGTTTTAAATGACTCCACTAAACCTGCCATCAGATCTAGAATACTGTCATTTTCATTAGTCTCTGGTCTTTTTGGCCTTACATTTATTGAAACTAAAGATTTACAGTGGGAGTGTGTGGGAATCTCCCACGGGACAAGTGAAGATCCCCAAGACCATGAGTGGTGAGATGAGCAGACAGGAAAGTGTTATCCAATCTAAACTGCGTGTTCACCTTTATTTCAGCTTAAAAATGCATTGACACTTTCCCATGACATGTCTGTCTAGCCAGTCAGCATCATTCTGAAGGGAAGTCAATCCATGGAAAATGATTTTTTGACAAATGATTGTACAGACAATGTTCACCGCAGAATTGCACACAAAATACTGCAACACAGTAGTTGCAAAAAGGTCAAATTACTAGTTTACAATACAATAAAATTCCTCAGTGCATTTCTGATTATTATTAGTATTAGTATTGAGGTAGCACCTAGAGGCCCCAGGCATGGATCAGGCCCCATTGTGCTAGACACGGCATATACATGTAACGAGAAGATAGTCCTTGTTTAAAATCTTAGATCTTTGGGACATTTTTACTATGCTTGGCACGCATTTTGTAAGCCCTCCCTAAAGAGAAAATTTCCTGAAGCTGCTGTTAACCTCTCCATTTCTTTGAGGATCAGTTTGTAAATTGTATATCAATATTCAAGAAGAATTGTTGGTAACTGATAAATAAGGAATTGGACCAATTACAGAACTGCAAATAATCTAACTAGTGTATGTGCTGACTTGATGAATGATTATTCATATTGAAAGCAGTTTCTTGACTGTGAGCATATATTTTCTGTCTAACAGCAAATAAAGAGAGCTTGCTCATTACTGACTAACTTGTTCTCAGCTTTTAACACAGAGATCCTTTAGATCAGGGGTCGGCAACCTATGGCACGCGTGCCAATTTTTAATGGCACACTGCTGTCTGTCGGACCCAGGCAGACAGCAGAATGCCATTAAAAATCCTGCCCGGCCCAGCCCGCTCTTCTCTGCCCCCCTGCCCACCGATCTCTCCTTGTCAGGCAGGCAACCTTCCCCCTCCCCCGGCCTCTTCCCCCAGTGTGCTGGGTTCCTGCCCCTCCTTCTCTCCCTCCCTGTGGCCGATCAGCAGATGGCCCTTGCTACAGAGGGGGAGAGGGAAAAGCGGAGCCGCAGCACGCTCTCTGCTCCGGGGAACTTGGGGAAGGGGTGGAATCAGGGCATATCCCCTCCAGCCCTCTGCTGTGAGCCGCTCAGGGCAGGGGACTGGGAGCACCCCCATGACCCCAGCCCACACCCCCAGCCCCCTGCCCTGACCCCTGCACCCCCTCAAATCCCATCCCTGACTCCAGTACCCCCCCACACATACCCAGTCCCCCCTCACCCCTTGCCCTGACTCTTGCACCCCCCACATCCCCACACTGAGCACCAAACGGGAGCTCCTGCACACATACACCCCACATTCCCACCTGCACCCCTCGCACCAAATGGGAGCTGCCCAGGTAAGCGCTCCAGACCCAAACCTCCTGCCCCAACCCTGAGCCCCCTCCCTCATCCTAGCTCCTGGCCAGACCCTGCACCCCAACCTTCAGCGTGCTCCTTCACCCTCAGCCCTGTTCTCAGCACACGCCCACCCTCATTTCAGTGGAGAGAGAGGAAGGGAATGGCTAGAACCAGGGAGAAAGTAGGTACCTACTGTACGTGGACAGGGCCGGGACCCCAGATCAGCAGCGGGCTGAGCGGGGCCGGCAGCCAGGACCCTGGCTGGTAGAGGCCGGCGGGCGGAACCCCAGACCGGCAGCAGGCTGAGCGGCTCAGCTTAGTCCACTGCCGGTCTGGGGTTCTGACTGCTGGCCCCTTTGCCAGACAGGGTCCTGGCCGCAGGCACTGCTCAGCCCGCTGCCAGCCTAGGTGAATGGAACCCCAGTCCGGCAGCAGATCAGCATTTTAATTTAATTTTAATGAAGCTTCTTAACCATTTTGAAAACCTTGTTTACATATGAAGATAGTTTAGTTATATAATATATAGACTTATAGAGAGATACGTTACAATGTATTATTGGCACGCAAAACCTTTAATTTATGTGAATAAATGAAGACTCTGCACACCATTTCTAAAAGGTTGCCGACCCCTGCTTTAGATAATCCAGCTCCCTTTCAGCAGCAATGTACCCAAACTGGAGCTCCTCCAGTTAATAATAGTTCAAAGGCTCTTACCAGCTCTTTTTTGAGTGAAGCCAAAGCACTTTCAATGTCTAAGCTCTGTCGACTTTGTCCATCTTCCGCTTGGTAATATCTGCAGGAAGAAACTTCTGTTGTATGTTGGCTTTTAAATGTGGCAGATTTAGAAGAAAAATCTTTAAGCTGTGTTAGAATGAGTTCCATTTTTCTAACTTTAAATTCAGCAGAAAAGGATACAGCTTTGTCAAGGTTAACTTAGTTTTGTACAGGGATTTGGATGGGCTGGAATGAAAATCCTTGGAAACTTGCAATGAATTGAATGTTAACACTGATGTAATACAATAGCCAATAGGAAAGTGCACCATTATTTGTAACCTTGTTTCTCCTTCTCTACTTTTGAGATGTGATCTCCAATGAAGTGTGGGGGTGGATCATCAAACAGACATTGCCTTTGTTTGTTAACACCAACCCCAATTCTGTGCTCGTTGAATACAATTCCAGTGAATTTGAAGTTGATTAGCACTTGCTCTATTAGAATTAAATTTACAAGAAACACATAACACAAATACCCATTAAAGTATTTGCACAGTTTTTCCTTTAAGTGCTATTAAGAGGAAAATAAAGACGACACAATTTCCTAGATACAAAGGAAAAAATTAATTTCCAAACTAAATATGGCAGCTTATGATGGTGAGAAACACAATCTAGCTATGATGTCTCTGACAGTCATTTGTACCATTTGTGTCTGAAGAAGGCATCAAATTCCCATCGCGCATTTGGACAATTGTGAAATACTACACCTTGGGTGCTCTGGAGATGGGGAAAAGCATTTCTTCCTGACATCAGCCAGTGGTGCTTCCTGAAGCGTGATGATTGACACCCCTTGTAATTATTATCCTAACTACATGAAGTGTAGCTGTGTCAGTCCCAGGATATTAGAGAGATAAGGTGAGTGAGGTAATATCTTTTATTGGACCAGCTTCTGTTGGCTCAAAAGCTTGTCTCTCACCCACAGAAGTTGGTCCAATAAAAGATTCTGTTCTGATTCAGAGATTAGATGGGAGTGGATCTGAAGTAACTGTAGTGGGGTATTCCGGATAATGGAGTTGCTCTGGATCTACCCCAGTCTATAAGCAGAATTTGACCTTCATGTTCTAATCTCTTTTTGAATCTAAGCAAGCCACTTTACGTCCCTCTCTTGGTTCAATGAGCTGCACATGGTAATAGCACTATTTACAAGGAAGGATTTCCTTTTGTCCACTCTAAACTAGATGCCTCTAGCTTCATTGACTTTGACTCTTTCATATAAGAAACAAATAGGGAGGACAGAGTGTGCCCCGCTCTGTACCATTTTTAATATCTCCCAGAGGCGCTGACTTTCTAATGTGCTGGGGGGTGCTTGACCCCCGCTCTGCCCCAGGCTGTGCCCCCAGTCCACCCCCTCCCCAAAGTCCCCATTGCCACCCTGCTTCTTCCCACCTTGCCCCCACTCCACCCTGCCTCTTCCTGCCCTGTTCCTCCCCCAAGCACACCCTGCTCTCGCTCCTCTCCCTCCTCCCACCCAGCGCCTCCTGCATGCTGCTGAACAGCTGATCACGGCGGATGGGAGATGCTGGGGGGAGGGGGAGGAGCTGATGGACGGGGCTTCCTGTGGGTGCTGAGCACCCATCAGTTCTTTCCTGTGGTGCTCCAGCCCCAGACCACCCACAGAATCAGCGCCTATGATATCTCCTCTTACTCTTTTTATTTACATGTAAAATAATCCTAGGGCCAGATTCTCAGCCACACTCCACTTGCACTGCTCTGGAAGTGCAAAAGGACAGTAAAGCAAATTTAACCAGGCTTTTGAGGATTCCCAAGGTTGAGGGGCGGGGGCAGGGTGGCATATATGAAAAGGAATTCCCCAGGTGGTGTAGAGACAGGATAGCCGATAGCATACCATCTCTTTTGTCTGGATCTCTGCTGTACTCCAGCTATTCACCCTCTTGGGACCATGTGCAGTCAGGCACAATTTAGAACTTTCCCCCTGCTGTTATTACAAATAGCTCCTATGATTTCAATAACAGTGATTAGGAAAAATATATTTGTCTGCCAGGGAGGCACTGCAATTACACCATAAGCCCACCAGGGGATGCTGTGGCACCAGAAGAGAGGCAGCAGGCTCACAGCTAGAGCAGCCAGCCAGGAGAGGGGTGGGGGTGTGTGTGTGTGGGGGCGGGGGGCAGAGTCTGCCTTCCTCACAGCACCCTGCCCGCGGGGCTAGGTGAGGAGGCGTGGGATATGGGGAGTATGGACAGAGCGGAGTACACACTATATATTACATATATATTACAAAATGGTTACATTTTCTATCCTTGTGATTTATGTTACAGTTGTACTCTGAGCAATATTTCAGTAGTATTTTAATCCCCCCGCCACTTTGGCCTCGGGCCCCCTCCCCAACTTTCACCAGGCTTCTGGCACCCTTGGGTAGTACCCAGTGTGGGAAAGGGCAGCAGAACTGGGCTTCATATGAATAATGTAAAGGTCTTCAAAGTAGATAAGAAATTACTTTTGGAGGGTGGGGGGAGAAAGCAACATCTAAGCAACGTTTAAATCCCATAAAGAGTGAAACTTTATTACTGTGTCAAGCCTTTTCCCCACACTAGCATCCATTAGAAAGATAAAGAAGGTTTTGTGGCTACTGAAATTCAGGGAATAGTTCTGAACCCACAATGCTAGTTCTTAGGCAAGGGCCTGGCAGTTCAGAGCATAGGAACCAAAGCACTGATGGACTCGGCTCTCTGCTTTGACAGTGAACTGATTCTGCCAGCACAAATAACATGTATTTCACTTAGTGTCTTCATTCTCCCTTTATTGTTCTCATTCAGTGAGTAGACAGCTGAAATACTGCCAATGAAGGAAAACATATTTTATGATGAATAGTCCTACACCATGAAAAATGAGATTAGAGGGATGCCTAAACTAATTTCAGGTTATTATGATCTTCATCTTGGACTAATTCTCAGTAGTTTTACTTCAGGTTATGGACAGAAATGTAGAGCCAGTGCATTTTATCATCCGTATTATTCAGTCTCACTTTTTACTGAAGCTTTCCAATGTTCTCTTTAATTTCCAGGAGAATGAATTTCACCATTTATAACATTCAAAGACAAGTATACTGGCTTTATGATGAATGATGTCACCCTGATCCAAGTAACAAAAGAGAATGTATTAATGCCAATAAATACATTGATGGTATCACTCATTCTTCTGATTTTTTAAAAATTTTATTTTGTTGTTCAGTAGAAGCAGAATGCAACCTTGAAGTTTTAACTGGTTAACACTTCCAAAAACAATACACGGATTCTTTTTAAATTTTGATTTTGTCATAGGCTGGGGAAAACTGCACAAATAAATAATTGAACACACCAAAAAAAAAAAAAAAAACAACAACCCTACAGCCTTGATCGATGGGTCAGTCATCAACTGAATTTGTTTTAAACATTTATTCAAACTCTCTGGGAAATGGTTGAGCTGTGCCTGCTGGAAGTAACAGTACAATACACTATGTTTTACATTGTCTTTTGAAGCAGAAAAGTGCTTTGCAGTGAAGTATAATTCTGCATTTGGACATTGGTACAAAACCATGGGTCTGCTCCCATTGAAGTCCATGGGTCTGATTCGGCTCTTACATGGGATTAAATGAGAACTATCTCCACTGAAGTCAGAAGGATGACAAGAATGTGATAGCAGCATTAGGTCCAATAATGAGGCTGTTCTCTGTGGCTTCAGTGAGAGCAGCACTGATATGTCTGCTTGGAGGGTGACATCACGTTAAGAGCATAACTTTGTCTTTCAGTCTCATTTTCCTTGGGTTTTTTTTTCCTATAGTAATTTGATCTACAAACCATTCCAAAAAGCATCAGTGTTTTGAAACTGGAAAAATAGAGGTTCCCCAGACCCATTTTTAATCTCCGTTCCAAAATGCCACTCAAATAACACTGACTTCAAAAGATCAAATTCAGATCTACACTCTAACCAAGGTCTGAATCAGATCCTTTTCCTATTCATCAGCACCCCGACAAACAGAATACTAAAATATGCTGCGTGAGTAAAAGATGGTTCCTTTTTTCTTCATCAAAATATTGATCGTGATAAAATGGCTGGAAAATGAAGTGGAAAATGCCTTTGATAAAAAATCATTGTACAGACTCATGCTGTATTGGTGCACATTTCTTTTAAACCATAGGCAGGTGCTGCCATCTTGTGTTGCAAATAAAACTGTAGGCAGAGGGCCTGCTGGAATCCTCCCACTATTATTGGTTACACACTCTCTGAGGTCTACAACCCAAATGTGAATCAATGGAACTGGCTGTGTGTTTACTGCATTGGACAGCAAGTACTTTCCCTAGACAACAATAGTATTGTCTGGTTCACTAATTGATGTTTGTGAAGCTCTTTGATGGCATAAACTAATTATTAAGAAGTAAATAATGTGTAGTAGTCTTTTGATTTATTCCCTGCACTACTCTTCCTTTTTCCTCGATCTTTAGAAACAAGCGTTTATTCTCTTGGTAGCTGAATCTATTGTCTAGTCACAGACTGGTTTTTTTGTTTTTTTTTCCCCCACAAGCATATTTGTATTTTCCCTTCAGCTGTGATAAATAGAACTCTCCCTCAAAAAATGATGCAAGTGTAAGCTAATACATTACAGGGAATGAGGCCTCCTTGGTTTGAGACCTGGCTCTGCCGCTTGCTTGCTGTGTAACCTTGGGAAAGTTATTGAATTCCTCTGGGCCACCTGTAAAGTTGGTGTAAAACCATGCATATGTCAGAAGGGTAATATAAGGTTTGTCTAATTAGACTCAAAGTAAGGTTTCTAGGTTGGGATTTTCCAATGAACCTGTGGGGAGTTAAACACCCAACCCTCCCTTCCTGAATTTCAATGAGAGTTGGGTGCCTTACACCTTTAGGCTTCTGTGGAACCCCTACCCAGGAGTTTTGAGCAGCTCTATAAGGAGGGATGCTGCCCAGATAGCAATACCTGAATGCATTGTGCTTCCCAATCCACTAGCTGGAATGTGCTCGCAAGAGGCCCTTGCTATAGTAGTAGGGGAGCTCCCAGTACCCACCTCCATGCTTTGTTTTGCAAGAGGATAGGACAATAGCCAGGCGCCTGCTCCACCAAGACATGCCCTCTCTGGGCCAGCAGCACATGCAGAGTGGTCCTCCTCTTCGGCCCACAGTGAGCAGACAGAGACAAATTATGGCTGCCTACTTAGAATCACAGAATCACAGGGTTAGAAGGGACTGCAAGGGTCATCTAATCTAACCCCTTGCCAAAATGCAGGATTTGTTGTGTCTAAAGCATCCAAGACAGCCTCCTTTTGAAAACCTCCAGTGAAAAAGCTTCCGTGAGTCCCCTGCATACACTATCTTCTCACAATACCCAGAATGCTATACAGCCCTTAGTGTGTGTTAACCACTTTCAGACCCCCCTGGTGCCTGCAGTCAAGGGGCCAGCCATAATCACACTTGTTGAGCTCCCATGAGCAAAAGGAATACTGCTAGTGGCACTCACCAGCTAAATGGGGGGAGGGGGCTGAAGCTGAGCCAGCAGCTCTGCCCCTTTGACAGCTTGCTGCCACAATTTAGTCTTTTGATTATAAATTTTCTTGTGTGGGTGTAACCTATGGGTGTAACCTGTTGGTGAGTGTGTGTTATAGGTTCCCCTTGGGGCTGATCAGCAGAGGGTATGAGCTGTAATAGCCCCTAGTTACAGAGGCTAGGCTCTTTAGATCAAGTGGTACAGATCATGCTTTTAACTCTGGAGTGTTCCTGCATCAATCCCTTAGGTCAGGCATGAAGGAAGCCATCACAGAAGGGTTTTATTTTCCTACCTTTCTGCAAAGTGCCAGACAAACTACTAGCTATCATAGAAATAATATATGCTATTGATTGGCTTGAGAATTAGAAATATAATAAAAATGCATAATAAATAGAAATAATGTAAATGCATACTAAGAAATATTAAATTACCATTAGTGATTACCAATAAAGGCCAATATTTATCAATTGATACCACACATTTATCAGAGTGGGGTCCTGTTATAAATAGTTATATCTCAAACCCCACTGTCTGCTAACTGCCGGCAAATGCTGACTTTTATTAATAGCAGCCACTATACCTAGCAATGGCAAAGACCACATAGGTGGCCTTTCTTCAAGTCTCTGGAAACACAGAGCTAATTAGGCTAATAACAGTTACAGTGTTGGAAAAACATGACAATGCCAAAGCTGTGAACATCCACAAGACAGTCAATCTGCTTGCCTAATAGCTGGTCTCTAAAACAAATTAACAGCTGCCTGCTTCTTGTATGTAGTCGTCCTATTAACTACCCGGGAGCACTTAGTCTCCACATCCAAGGCCTGAGTCTGCAAAAAGAAGCACCTGGCAGGTTTTATGATGATGGCAATGAGGAAGAAGTCTGGGTTTGTTTGTTTGTTTGTTTGTTTTGGGGGGGGGGGGCGGAATATTAGGGAAATAGCCTGAGGTCACAAAGAGCTATAAACAGTTTGCTGAACGTTCCTGAGATCTGTATGATTGCTGCTACATAGGAATATGTTGTGAAGAGACTAAAGAAAGGAAGTAAAACTTAATAAAGAGTATGTGTGTGTGGGGGGGAGTTTTGGGGGGGTATTACACTTTCCTTGCCTGCTCTAAAATAGAAACATGCCTCCTGCAAGTAAGGAAAGGATTTGCAAACTACGCAGAAAAGAACACCGTGCAGCCATAAACTTGTCTGAAGTTTGGGGATGAATGGAAAGCTTTGGGCATGTTAGTGGGGACACACAGAACTTTCCTTTGTTCTTTATACATAGGATGTAGCTTCTGAGTTAAAGCCAAGTGGAAGGGAGACATGAGCTCAAGTCTGTTTCTAAAAGGGGAAATAAGGTACTGGATAACTTCGACATGGCAGTATTGTTTGCTATAGCATAGGTTGAAGGGGGAGCAGGACAAGTTGGTGGTGAATGCTAAGTAGGCTTGAGGCAAAGCCTACTCTCCTCCCCCTTCCTCATTAAAACAAATCCTCCTACCTGTACAGTGGCTATTGTGGATCACTTTTACAATCAGAACAAATAGGCAAATTGACAGTCTACAGGCTCCAAAACTGCAAGACTGATGCACATGTGACAATGGCTGTAGGAAGCTCTTTTGGAAGGTCTTGGACACTGTGCATCGTTACCTTTCTCCTCTGTGAATTTCTAAAGCATCTTTTACCAATGGCTTTCCCTTCTTGATTAGTGGAGAAGCACTGGTTTTGTCTGCTTGTTAACGAACCCCATTCTCCCTTTGTTCCCTTCTCTACTTATGATATTTCTTTCAGAGATACCATACTTACACTGGTCTGATTTCATAGCTGCTCTGAGCATGGAAATCCTTTTAACTTCAACAGGAGCTGTATGCACAAAGCAGTTCCAGAACTGGCCCATGTATATTTGAGAAACGTGTGTTGAACAGTAAAAGTGCAATAAAACTGCCTTCTTTAGCATTTTTAGCTACATGCCATCTTTCAAAGCTTTTTCTCCAGACGTGGGACTCTTCCCTGTCAGCAGCTGTGATCTTTCACTTCAGCCCTTACCATTTATATCATTGCATCCCTGTGGCTAAACTTTGGCATTTTGTACTTTCTGTTTTGGTAGCCTGTATCCATGGACGGAATAGAAGGTATCACCCTTGTTCATTTTCTGAATCTGAATGAATAACAGACATTCTTAATTGTTAATATCTGAGAGTAGATAAATAAGCATTCACTGCAGTGAAGAATGTTTCTCCTGGCTTTTCTTCTGCAACGATTTATCCATTGTGTGCAACTTGATTATATGCTGTAATTCTGCATCTCTATCCCAGATCATGCCCTTAAGATCCATACATGTTGAAGTACATTTGGCTAAAGATTTCTCCCTTCCCTTTCCTCCAGGGATCTGCTAGTGGGGGGAGAGGGGCAGGGAATTGATAGGAAGTGGATGGGCAGACAAGGGCTAGGCTGTTTCGGTTATCTCTGCTACCCCGGCACCTATTGTAAACAATAAAGGAAAATTGAAGCATACCCTGGGGACTCTCAGGAGGCACCCTACCAGTCTTGGACTCTCAGGAAAGGTAAGATCCGACAGCAGGAGGGAGCATCTTAGGTCTCTTGTTGTTTTCATAGATCTCTTGGGTTCTTTTAGAATAATGTCACTGTGGTTAAGGGCATTCAGGGATGTGGAAAAATCCACATGCCTGAGCATGTAGCTGTACCGACCTAACCCCTGGTGTGTAGATGCTAGGATGCTTCCATCAACCTAGCTGTTTTCGTCTAGGGAGGTGATGCTCCTACACCAATGGAAATACCCTTCCATCTCTGCAAGCTCTGTTTGCAGTATGAGGTTACGCTGGCCTAGCAACAGCATCTTTGCTATTTCCCTGTAGTCCCAATAGTGTAGAGGTGGCCTTATTGATGTTAATGGGATTAGAGAATGCTGAGCACCTTCCTGGGTCAGGCCTTCATTCCTGCTGGGAACTAGGAAATCCAGATGAATGCAGCAAAAGTGGAGAGTACTTTTTTTAGTTAAGTTTTCCCATTAAAGTTCAAGGGATGACTAGGGAGAAGTATAAGAATATTGCTTGAGCAACACAGTATGTGGAGGAGGTGAGCAACCCTCAGTGGTGAAAGAACAAGTTAAGGACTATTTAGAAAAGCTGGACATGCATAAGTCCATGGGTCCAGATCTAGTGCATCCGAGGGAGTTGGCTGATGTGATTGCACAGCCATTGGCCTTTATCTTTGAAAACTTGTGGCGACTGGGGGAGGTCCCAGATGATTGGACAAAGGCTAATGTAGTGCCAATCTTTAAAAAAGGGAAGAAGGAGAACCCAGGGAAACTACAGATCAGCCAGCCTCACCTCAGTCCCTGGAAAAATCATGGAGCAGGTCTTCAAGGAAACCATTTTGAAGCACTTGGAGGAGAGGAAGGTGATCAGGAACAGTCAACATGGATTCACCAAGGGCAAATCATGCCTGACCAACCTGATTGCCTTCTATGATGAGATAACTGGCTCTGTGGATATGTGGAAAGCAATGGACGTGATATATCTTGACTTTAGCAAAGCTTTTGATACCGTCTCCCACAGTATTCTTGCCAGCAAGTTAAAAAAATATGGACTGGATGAACAGATTATAAAGTGAATAGAAAGCTGGCTAGATTGTCGGGCCCAGTGGGTAGTGATCAATGGCTCAATGTCTAGTTGGCAGCAGGTATCAAGCGGAGTGCCTCAGGTGTTGCGGACGGTTTTGTTCAACATCTTTATTAATGATCAGGATGATGGGATGGATGGCACCCTCAGCAAGTTCACAGATGACACTAAGCTGGGGGGTGAGGTAGATAGACTGGAGGGTAGGGATAGGGTCCAGAGTGACTTAGACAAATTGAAGGATTGGGCCAAAAGAAATCTGATGAGCTTCAACAAGAACAAGTGCAGAGTCCTGCACTTAGGATGGAAGAATCCCATGCACTGTTACAGGCTGAGGACCCACTGGCTAAGCAGCAGTTCTGCAGAAGAGGACCTTGGGATTACAGTGGACAAGAAGCTGGATGTGAGTCAGCAGTGTGCCCTTGTTGCCAAGAAGGCTAATGGCATATTGTGCTGCATTAGTAGGAGCACTGCCAGCAGATTGAGGGAAGTGAGGCCACATCTGGAGTATTGTGTCCAGTTTTGCGCCCCCCACTACAGAAAGGATGTGGACAAATTGGAGAGAGTCTAGTGGAAGGCAACGAAAATGATTAGGGGGCTGGGGCACATGATTTATGAGGAAAGGCTGAGGGAACTGGGCTTGTTTAGTCTGCAGAAGAGACGCGTGAGGGGGGATTTGATAACAGCCTTCAACTACCTGAAAGGGGGTTCCAAAGAGGATGGAGCTCAGCTGTTCTCAGTGATGACAGGACAAGGAGCAATAGTCTCAAGTTGCAGTCGGGGAGGTCGAGGTTGGATATTAGGAAACACTAGTTCACTACGAGGGTGGTAAAGCACTGGAATGGGTTCCCTAGGGAGGTGGTGGAATCTCCATCCTTAGAGGTTTTTAAGGCCCGGCTTGACAAAGCACTGGCTGGGATAATTTAGTGGGTGTTGGTCCTGCTTTGAGCAGGGGGTTGGATGACCTCCTGAGGTCTCTTGATGACCCTAATCTTCTATGATTCTATGATAAGGGATGGTGACGGTTTTGCTGGGTTATTTCATCCCAACCAATTTAATCGTATGCATTCAGAAGGGTTAACTCTTACAATGACATATTTTAAAACCGGTATGGTTTCTTTTTGGCATGAGGGAATTTGGATTTCATGAAAGAAAGAGGCTATAGCTAAGCAAAACAAGGCCAGGTGTCTTGCAAGCTTCCTCAACAGATCTCTGGAGATGTCCCTTATAGCTGATTAGCAACACCCTTGTCACTGTGGTCTCGATCAAAGACTGCCAAATGTGTTACATCACGGAAGACTGTCCAGAGGTTTCGTGGTGTGCAAGACTGGCAGCTAGGAGGAGACCATCAAACTTATGGTGACTTGTGCAATGAGCTTATACTTGGAGGCAGAGATGAGTGGCTATTGCATATGACCAATTGTATTTTACGTATGACAAATCTTAATGAAACATGCATTGCATTTTTGAAGCAAGGAGTTTGTTCTGAGTCCAAGGACTGCTCCATTTATAGCTTTGTAATTTCAAGCCCCCATTTCACAGAGAGCCCTAAACAATTACTTAAATGGAAAGATCTAAGGATTTTAATGACAGGAGCAGCTAATAATCCACATAAGTGATGGGAACCTCATTCCTGAGCTGTACTCGCCTCTGTGATTTTAACATTATTCCTAACTTGGCACATCGAAGGACACTTCTGCTGCATTGCAAAGGTCACCTTTGTATTATCAAGAGTGATGGCAGTATACCTGTGTGGTGCGTCTTCAGCATATGAGCTGAGCACTGCCCATTGGTATTTTCTAATGCAACAAAGAGTGGAAATGCCAGGGCTTCACACCAGCGGAATAGACTCGGCCCTTGGAAAGCAACAGCATGAGCTCTTCCACATCATTACTTTTTATTATGCTCCCTGCTACATTTCTGCAAAAGAGGGAGATGACAAACCGCGGAGCTATTTTCACCCTTTGACAGAATGAATCTCTAGCTTTAGCCCTACCTCATCATGTGTGCCCGTGTGTGCGCCCTGAAAAGCAGTTTTCTCAGTGACTAGAAATTTAGAGCCAAACTACTGTTGAAAAGGTCAGTCACCATGGCAGACTAAATGAAATGTTTATTTGAAATGGGATATCAGTTGCAGGTATACTGGTGCTCTAAGTCACTTGTGTTTTTGTTTTCTTTTCCTTAAAGCTCAGTATAGTGTTGTAAGGGCCGTTGTAATGCATGACAGAGTCCTTCTGGAGAGGGCTTCATTTTTGTTTCTAAGGTCATGTACAGTGAGTCTTCTCTCCATGGGCTATGCAGAGATCTTGAGAAAGGCGAGACATAACAGGACAAATTCTAACCTCAGTTACAGGGCTGGCTGGGAATTTTTCACCTAAATGTTTTTCTGTGGGAAAATGCCTATTTGTAGAAACTAGAGCTGGGTGAATAACTGATTTCTATTTTATTCATTTATTGGTTTGGTGGCAGTTGTGAAAAAATGAAGAGAAAATTTTCAGTTCAGATCAAACTGAAGCCAAAAATTGTGAAAAGTTTTGGCCAACTGGGGAAAAAAAAAACTTCATCAAACAAAACACATTTTGTTTGCTCTGAAATGGATTTTTCCAGGTGGATAAGGAGACTTTCCTTCTGGACTAATGCTTAGTGCTAATAGTTAGTCCTTTTACCGAGGATGTGAAAGACCCAGTTCCATTCCTCCCTCTGTCTGGTGTAGGGAAGGGATTTGAACTTGCTTTTCTGTGTTGCAAGAGAGCACCCTAGCTACTGGGCTGTAAAACGATGAATTATTTCTACACAGTGGAGCAGCATTATTAGAGCAGGAACTTGAAATTGGGTCTTTCACAGCCCAATGTGAGTGCCCTGGCCACAGTCACTCTCACTTACTAGACCTGTCCTGGTGGTTATTCATTATAATTAGGGCTGTCAAGCAATTAAAATTAATTGCAATTAATCACACTATTAATAATAGAATTCCATTTATTTAAATTGTTTGGGATAGTTTCTAAATTTTCAAATATATTGATTTCAATTACAACACAGAATGCAAAGTATACAGTGTTCACTTTATTTTTTATTACAAATATTTGCACTGTAAAAACGAAAAGAAACAGTATTTTTCAATTCACTTCATATGAGTATGTAGTGCATATCTTTTATCATGAAAGTTGAACTTACAAATATAGAATTATGTACAAAAAATAACTGCACTCAAAAATAAAACAATGTAAAACTTTAGAGCCTACAAGTCCACTCAGTCCTGCTTCTTGTTCAGCCAATCGTTCAAACAAGTTTGTTTACATTTGCAGGAGATAATACTGCCCACTTCTTGTTTATAATGTTACCTGAAAGTGAGAACAGGTGTTCTCATGGCACTGTTGTAGCCAGCATTGCAAGATATTTACGTGCCAGATGCACTGAGGATTCATATGTCCCTTCTTGCTTCGACCACCATTCCAGAGGACATGCGTCCATGCTGATGACTGATTCCGCTCAATAGCGATCCAAAGCAGTTCAGACCAGCGCATATTCATTTTCATCATCTGAGTCAGATGTCTCCAGAAGAAGGTTGATTTTTCTTTTTTTTTGGTGGTTCAGGTTCCGTAGTTTCCACATCGGAGTGTTGCTCTTTTAAGACTTCTGAAAGCATGCTCCACACCTGATCCCTCTCAGATTTTGGAAGGCACTTCAGATTTTTAAACCTTGGGTTGAGTGCTGTAGCTATCTTTAGAAATCTCATATTGGTACCTTCTTTGTGTTTTGTTAGCTCTGCAGTGAAAATGTTCTTAAAATGAACAACATGTGCTGGGTCATCATCTGAGACTGCTGTAACATGAAATATATGGCAGAATGCGGGTAAAACACAGAGCAGGAGACATAAAATTCTCCCCCAAGGAGTTCAATCACAAATTTAATTAACACATTATTTTTAACAAGTATCATCAGCATAGAAGCACATCCTCTGGAATGGTGGCTGAAGTGTGAAGGGGCATACGAATGTTTAGCATGTCTGGCACATAAATACCTTGCAATGCCAGCTACAAAAGTACCACACGAACGCCTGTTCTCACTTACTGGTGACATTGTAAATAAGAAGTGGGCAGCATTATAAACAAACTTGTTTGTCTTAGTGATTGGCTGAACAAGAAGTAGGACTGCGTGAACTTGTAGGCTCTGAAGTTTTATATTGTTTTTTGAGTGCAAAAAAAAATCTACATTTGTAAGTTGCGCTTTAATGATAAAGAGATTGCATTACGGTATTGTATGAGGTGAATTGAAAAATACTATTTCTTTCGTTTATCATTTTTAAAGTGCATATATTTGTAATAAAAATGATAATATAAAGTGAGCACTGTACACTCTGTATTCAGTGTTGTAATTGAAATAAGTATATTTGAAAATGTAGAAACACACCAAAAATATTTAATACGTTTCAACTGGTATTCTGTTGTTTAACAGTATGATTAAAACTGCGATTAATTGAGATAAAAAATAATTTTTTTAGTTAATCGTGTGAGTTAACTGCGATTAATCAACAGCCCTAATTATAATGCATAACAATGCTAAGTATCCGAATCCTCATTTAAGTAAATAACTAAATGGCCTCGATTTCACAGGGGCTTCGCATTTGAAGCGCCCCCTACAGAAACATCCAAAAGGGCTGCAGGATCAGGCTCCTTATTCCTCCAGCTCCCTAGTTAGCTAACTTTGCAGTGGAAGATAAACTATGGTGATTATTTTAAAATAGACTGCGTACCCACCAATCACATTTAACATTTATATTCTTTGTCCCCTAGACAGGAAAAGATGACAAAGAAAAGAAGAGCTTCGGCAGGAATGTGAAGGCTTAGTGATTCACACACGCACTCACACAAAGTCTCCTTCCCTGCAGCATGCCTGCCAAGTTCCTAATTTCAGCTCCTGCTGCCCTTACTCTTTAAACTACAGCCGCTGAAGCAGATCCTAAACTGGTTCCCCAAAAGGCAGCCGCAGTTGCTTGGCTGAATGGCATGAGTCCTAATAGCAGCAGCAGCGACCACCGGAACAGCAGGATCTGTTGTCTCTTTTTGGATGTCATCTTGATTTAATCTCTTGATGTCACTTCTACTCTGAGCTTCTTGTTTGGTGTTTCTCCAGCTAATGTGTCCATTAAATATGTTCTCTCTCCTCTCTCTTATGCTACTTGCATTCCACAATTCACCATAGGTAAAATAGCTTCTCTGTAATGGAAGTGTTTCTGTAAAGAGTTGTACAATGTAACTGAATGTTTCTGTAAAGAATGAGCCTCAGTGATCCTGTGCTGGGCCTATTAGAGGTGCAAGCACAGAGCTTGCATCTCAGTGGTGGGGTATGTTAAAATAGCTTCAAGCCCCATTTGTACCCTCTTGATTCTGGACTGCTTAGGGGGCTGGAGAGATCCCTGATGTAGCATAACTTAGACGGGCCCCTATGACTGTTTTAAGATACCCCCTGGAGCTGCACTATCATAGAATCACAGAAGATTAGGGTTGGAAGAAACCTCAGGAGGTCATCTACTCCAACCCCCTGCTCAAGCAAGCCCAATCCCAACTAAATTATTCCACCCAGGGCTTTGTTTATGTCTCCCATGTCTGCACTTTCAGCCTTCATCTGTCTCCTACAGTGCTTGTGTCAAGGGAGTTCTCCCCTAGTCAGAACTAAGGCTTTTAGAGTCCCTCTATGCTACTCTGGTCCTTTCACCAGGCATAAATGGGCCAGGGAAGGTGTAGTGTTGAGATGTGACTTGTTTGAGAGACAGTCTGTATTCATGAAGTGAATATCTCCTTATCAATCCAGGACCTTAGCCAAAAGCAAAATTTTCAATAGCACATAAATGACTTAAGAACATAAGTCCATTTTCAAAAGTGACCTGGGCACTGAGGAGCCTAAATTTCACTGATAGTGAGGGGGACGTAGCCTCCGACATCACTTAAGCTCTTCTGAAAAAATTCCCCCTATTCTCTGAAGGTAGGAGAAAATGATCAAATGAACCATGTTCTTGTATACACCTGGTGGGTGTCCCTTATGGAGAAGTAGCAGTAGGGTTTTCAAATATAAACATGGCATTTTAAAATCTTCAGAAACGAATACATTTTTCAGGAGCAAAAAATGGACTGACTGCAAACTGCTGATGGCAGAGCAGATGCAAAAGAGTGTGTGTGCAAGGCGGGTCTCTGTTAGAATGCTAACATTGTATAATGCATAGGAGAGTAAACTTGGTGGCCTCAAAACAGTTGCTGTAGCTGCTGGCCCATGGAAGAGCTATGGGCCCCCTCTGTGTCACAGAAAGTTACTGACAGTTCTGAGGAGGTAAATATCCCCTCTCCAGTGGCCTGGCAGTGCTTCATTTCACATTTTAAAAAAAAAGCTCTGCAAAAGGTGGCCGCTAGAGCTGTGTGAAACTCAGTGGTTCCAGTCAAACACGAGTTGTGTGAGACTTTTCTTTGGTATTGATTTGCTTCAGTGTGCAACTGTGAGGTTTGCTCTGCTTTCAGCTCTGGAGCCACCTGCTTCTTTTTCCTATACTTGATCCCAATGGTTCAGATTCTCCTATCCGTTACCCTCTCTAAGGAGTCCTTTACTCTGTGAGACATTCCATTGAACTCAGTGGGGCAGAATGCCTCCTGGCGCTCTTCCTAGGTTGGGATTCCTCCACTCACATGCAGGCATGGGGCATGATCTAAATTAGATGGATTACATAACTGGTGATATCAGCAGACTTTGGGGAGGACAGGAACCAACCAAATGCAAGGAAAGGGAGGCTGCCTTTGTGAGCGCATGTCTACAGGGAATCAGAGCATTTGTAGACCATTGTTGCATGTTTTTCAGATTATTGGTGTGGGGGAGAGGGACTGAGGATAAGGTGGTTACTTTGCCTGGTCTTGATTCTGGCACCCTTTCTCACCATCTCCTCCATAAGTAATCCCATCTTGATTACTTTCACTGTGCACCCTCATAAGGAACAGATAGGGTCCTGCCCTTATAAAGGCGAGGGAGTGTGACTGAGTGGATTGAGCACTGGACTGGCACTCAGGAGAACTGGGTTGTATTCATGGATCTGTCAGTAGCTTGCTAGGTGATCTTGGGCAAGTCACTTCCACCGCTCAGTGCTTCAGTTTTTTCCATCTGTAAAATGGTGATAATGAGATTGTCCTCCATTGAGTTTGCTTGGAGAGTCCTTGATCCAATATCTGAGAAGAACATTAAAGATGCTGTGATGGGACCCCACTGTAAACCACAGCAAGGCATGGGACAGTGCAGAGCCAGGGAGGAGGCCCTGCCCCGTAGCAGCTGCAGGGAATGCTCCAGGTGGCAGGACTGTTTACAAAGGCACTGATAGGTCAGTAATGGGGGGAAGGAGTTACAGGCTGCAGCAGGAAGTGAGGCTGATGCCTGGCGCTGTTGGCAGAGTGACTACAGCATTGGTAAGGCCACTCTGGGAATGGTGATTT
This sequence comes from Lepidochelys kempii, assembly GCF_965140285.1. Taxonomy (NCBI): domain Eukaryota; kingdom Metazoa; phylum Chordata; order Testudines; family Cheloniidae; genus Lepidochelys; species Lepidochelys kempii. The sequence continues at coordinate 26,736,903 of NC_136381.1, read as the reverse complement.
ATATTCTTTCCCCCCACCACCAACTTTTGGAGCTGGAAACTCATGAGAGGCCCTGAAGAATGGGACATTGATTCCTGGCAGATGAAGTTGGCACTGCTAAGACTGGGACCATGCCCCAAATGGAGGAGTCACAGCTAGGTAGGAAGTGACCTGGGGCAGTAAAACCTGGGGTTGACCAACGGGTGGTCTGGCATTGCAACATCTCTTTAGGGCCCTGGGTCAGGACCCAGTGGAGTGGGAGGGCCTGGGTTCCCTTTCCATCTGTTGTGTATGACCTGGCAGGACCCTCTCTAGAATGAGCAATCTAGAAAGAACTATGAAGCTACTGCCTGACCATTAGGCCAGCTGTCTGTCAGGCTGACCAATACAGATGCTAAGAACCAAAGCTGCTGTGAGTTTCCTTGACTGAAAGGTCCATTCCTAAAATGAGCCAAGGGCTTCACTTTGCCATGGATTGGTATTTATTTACTTCATTCTGATTGGGGGGGGGCGGGGTAAGCACCAATGCTAAATGTCTATCTTTGGCTGACCTGGGGAATGGACCTGTCAGCAAGGATAGATTATGAGGCTATTCAAGGACAGAACTGAAGTTGGCTGTTCTCTAGCATGTGTCCACAGAGGGGAATTACTCTGTCTTAAAGCTGGGCATGAGCACCTCTCTTCTTGGACAGTTGTTTAGCCTTCATCTTCAGTTGGTTAGAGCAGGGGACAGGGAGTCAGGACTGCTGGATTCTATTCTGGGCTCTACAACTGATTTATTAGGTGATCTTGGGCATGCCATTTCACCTCTCAAATCCTGTTTGCCCACCAAGAAAATGCATAGGCTATTTCCTCTGTAGAGAGTTGTGGAAGTGGGGAAGGAAATATTGCAAAAATCTGTGTGAAATTTCATTTGTTTTTCATAGAAATTTCATTTGTCAAAATGTTCCAGTCACTCTACTCAGAGATTAGGGCAGTTCGTGATTAGTGAGAGCCTCAGATGTGAAATACCATAGAAATACAAACTATCTTTTTTGCAGCCGTGGAGGCAGGTTTCTCTTTTCAAGGGGTGTAGGGAGAGAACTAACACAATAAACTGAACCTTCCTATTGAATTAAATTGACCTTCTGTCTATTCAGCTTCTGCATGCCTAAGAAACAGACTGATATTCTTGATTCATTCACCCACACTTTGAAGGAATGTGTCAGGCAGAATATATAATTGCAGATATTTCTTTATCAGTTCATAGCCATTTTTCACCAGAATGGACTGAATGATGGCATAACAAACATACCTGATAAATTTTACCTCCTTTTCTGTTCATGGAATGTCCATGAACAGATCTAAATTTTTCCTCAAGTGCATTAAATTCTCAAACTTTCAATAATTTGTTTTCCCCTTGCCTTGCTCTTTGAGCTTCTGTTTAATTGTGATTGATTACAGGCATGAATTACATGGCATTGATTTTGTTTCCTCATTGGGGGACTGTAATTAAGTTTCCAGTGGAAATGCTTGCAGGAAGCAAAAGTAAAAATAGCTTTTTGCAAGTATTTAATCTAAGAACATAAGAATGGCTATACTGGGTCAGACCAGTGGTGTATCTAGCCCAGTATCCTGTCTTCCTACAGTGGCCAGTGCCGGAAGCTTCAGAGGGAATGACCAGAACAAGACATCCAGTCCTAGATTCTGGCAGTAGGAGGTTTAGGGGTATCTGGAGCATAGGGTTGCATCCCTGACCATACTGCTAATAGCCATTGATAGACCTATCCTCCATGAACTTATCTAGTTCTTTTTTTTTTTAACCCAGTTATACTTTAGGCCTTCACAACATCTCCTGGCAATGAGTTCCGTAAGTCCACTGTGCATAGCATTATGTGAATAAGTACTTCCTTTTGTTCATTTTAAACCTGCTGCCTATTAGCCTCATTGGGTGACTCCTGGTTTTTGTGTATGTCAAAGGGTAAACAACACTTCCGTATTCACTTTCTCCATATCATTCAGGATTTTACACAAAATTTTATCGTATTTTCCCTTAGTTGTCTCTTTTCTAAACTGAATAGTCCCAGTCTTTTTAATCTCTCCTCGGGTAGAAGCTGTTCTTTACCCCTAATCATTTGGGTTGTACTTCTCCGTACCTTCTCCAATTCTAATATCTTTTTTGAGATGGGACAGCCAGAACTGCATGCAGTGTTCATGGGTGGCTTACCTTGGATTTATATAGTGGCATTATACTATGGTCTGTCGTATTATCTATCCCTTCCCTAATGGGCCCTAACATTCCATTAGCCTTTTTCGACAGTTGTGGCACATTGAGTGGATGTTTTCAGAGAACTATCCACAATGACTCCAAGATCTCTCTCGAGTGGTAATAGCTCATTTAGACCCCATCATTTTGTACATATAGTTGGGATGTATAACTGTATTATAGCTTATGTAAGGCTGCTTAGCTTCTGCATTTCATGAACATTCAGCCTGGAATACTCAGTCTCACAAATGCCTGCCGAAAGCACTGACAAAAGGGGGGTGACCAGGACCTAATGGAACTAGCTTAAAAATTCAAAGGAATAGTCCTAGAAAACTGTGTCGTAATCTCTACTTTTAACTAGGCAGATATATAAAGGCTATTTAGAGCAGTACTTAGGCAATGAGTGATTATTAAATAATTATCACATCTCTGCCTGCACTAAGGGTTTCTTCAGTACAATATACAGCTGAATTCCAGGATGAGTAGGCAAGGAAAATATATTTGTGTCAAGGTTCCTCCCCCACTCTGAACTCTAGGGTACAGATGTGGGGACCTGCATGAAAAACCTCCTAAGCTTATCTTTACCAGCTTAGGTCAAAACTTCTCCAAGGTACAAAATATTCCACCCGTCATCCTTGGATTGGCCGCTACCACCACCAAACTAATACTGGTTACTGGGGAAGAGCTGTTTGGACGCGTCTTTTCCCCCCAAAATACTTCCCAAAACCTTGCACCCCACTTCCTGGACAAGGTTTGGTAAAAAGCCTCACCAATTTCCTTAGGTGACTACAGACCCAGACCCTTGGATCTTAAGAACAATGAACAATCCTCCCAACACTTGCACCCCACCTTTCCTGGGAAATGTTGGATAAAAAGCCTCACCAATTTGCATAGGTGACCACAGACCCAAACCCTTGGATCTGAGAACAATGAAAAAGCATTCAGTTTCTTACAAGAAGACTTTTAATAAAAATAGAAGTAAATAGAAATAAAGAAATCCCCCCTGTAAAATCAGGATGGTAGATATCTTACAGGGTAATTAGATTCAAAAACATAGAGAACCCCTCTAGGCAAAACCTTAAGTTACAAAAAAGACACACAGACAGAAATAGTTATTCTATTCAGCACAGTTCTTTTCTCAGCCATTTAAAGAAATCATAATCTAACATGTACCTAGCTAGATTACTTACTAAAAGTTCTAAGACTCCATTCCTGGTCTATCCCCGACAAAGACAGGCTATAGACAGACACACAGACCCTTTGTTTCTCTCCCTCTTCCCAGCTTTTGAAAGTATCTTGTCTCCTCATTGGTCATTTTGGTCAGTTGCCAGCGAGGTTACCTTTAGCTTCTTAACCCTTTACAGGTGAGAGGAGCTTTCCCCTGGCCAGGAGGGATTTCAAAGGGGTTTACCCTTCCCTTTATATTTATGACAATTTGTAACATCATAATTATGGGTAACAATTTACAGGAATAATAACTAGAGTGGATCCAGAAGAACGCCAAGTGTGTCAGCCTTTCTATAGGCAGTGGGAAGAGAGAAGTGCCAGAGACTACATGAATTCCAGTAGGGACTTCCTTATTACTATTGGCTTTATGTGCCAGATACTGTGTTGATGGGCAGCAGTGTTTTCACCTAAAACGGGCAGTCAGGGGAAAATATCAGCATACTGTATATAAGTGAATCTGTTTTTTACACAGTGATGGAATGCCAGCTTAACACATGGTAAAATAGAGTGAGCTACCATGCTTACCAGAAATATATTGTAAACACCTGCTTTGAGAATATTGCCTGTTTTTTTCCAAATCGTTGTTGTTATCCTTTCAGATTGCCTCTCCAGTCATTGCTGCAATTATAGCTGGTCAGAAATTGGAATTTTTGTTCAGTGGGAATGTAGCAAAAGTCACTGTCCTGGATACAGCGAGGTGACAGAACGGGATGTTGCAGCTTCCCCATGGTTTTCCTTGACTCCGCTCACCCACCAGTGCCTTTTGGGCTGCTTTGGTGACTTACTGAATCAAGTCACTGCAGCACCAGACTTACCAGACGTAGGTCATTAACAGACTTGGGCGTCCAAGTCCAAGACAAAGAAAGTCTTTGTCCTAGTCTCAAACCGGGTCTACCCTCCTTCTGGTTTGTCTTCCATCCTCTGATTCAAGCACTCTTCTGCCCATTCTCTGGACTCAGCTTTCATCCTTCCTCGGCTCCATCTCTAACCTTAGCCCCTCCTGGGCTCCTTTGGGTTGCTCCCTGCTTCTTCCCAAGCAACCACTCCCAGGCCTTCCTGCTTGGAGTCTTCCCTAGGTCTTGCCTGCCTTGTGCTCTCCTCTGGCTCCTCACAGCTTTCTGCTCTCCCCTCCAGCCAGCCCCCCACTGCTGGCCTTCTTCTTCTCAAGTCCAACCCTGTGCAGGTATAGCAGGGCAGGGCTAATTGAACAGGGCTGACTGGCCCAAGGCCCCTCGTCCCTTAAAGGGACAGGCCACTCTGTTACAGGGAAATTCTGACACTTTGAAATTTGTTTTCATTTAGTATCTCAACAAAAAGCTGAAATTTCAAAATTTCCTCTGGAACAAAAATTCTGAAATTTCAGTTCAGAACAATGGAATCACTTCATTTCAATAATGTGGAAACATTTTGTTCCGATAATGTGAAAACAGTATACTATAAAAGATATATAAAATATGAAATAAAATGTATTGAAGTGCTTCAACTTTGTCCCGTCAAAAATGTGAAAATAGACACGTGCTCACAAAACATTTTGATTTCGACAAACTGGCAGCCCTGCCTGTGGAAGCCGTGAAAGTACTGGGCTGAGCTTGCAGAGCTTTGTGTGACCTTTTCTTCAGTTGTTGTTTGCGTAGGTTCACAGATCCTGCACTCAGTCCTCTAGCTGCAGGAGATGAGTAACCAATGGGAGTTAATTGTGTCCTGCAATGGGATTCGTCACCACTTGTGCTTCTTCGCATGGGTTCTTAAGAACACAAGGAGCTCCAGCCAATCCCAGGGGCTCCACTTCTGGTGCCCAACATATAGCTCTGGAGCCACAAACTATCACTGGTATAAACAGTACCATGGAGACAGTGACTATTTCTTTTGTTGCCTCTCAAATCCAGAGACAGAAATAAATAATTTACTCCTCAACAGCTCTCCTATCTTATGAACTTTTTGCAGAGTTCTTTGCTCACCTGAAATCTGATTGGATTTAAATCCCCGCCTCCTCAGTTGTGCCCTTTTGACTACCTTTCCTCTTCCACAAGTCAAAATCTAGGTGCAGAAACCTTAAAAATTGATGTTCTTTCCCCAGCATGGTACGGGCTGTTTTTCAGCTGATCCTATTTACCTTTTAAATCCAACACCGAGGCCTTTATCTCCACACTCATTTTAGAGCAGAACAAATATATAAAATAAAAGCATTTCAACCAATTTCATCATGTTCACTGCCCTTCATCTTCCATCTCCCGTGTTCTTTCTGACCTTCTCAGAACCAGAATTGGCCTGCCTGATTTTCCAACAATAAAATAAAATGGAACAAACGAGTACAAAATAAAATTCGTATCTCAGAGGCAAAGTAATCATGAAAAAACCCGTAGTTCAAGAGGTCTTGCTGTTAGCTCAACTCCTGTCAACACCACCTCCACAGTGACCCAGCTGCTCTGCAGCTCTGTTCTGTAACATCGGATTCTGTAACATTGTGGAATGTGTGAACAATGTTCTGAGAACCTTCAAGTACAGCTCATTGTAGGTTTGTAAATAGGAAAGGGCATGCCATGGGGAAGCAAGCATTCTGATAATGATTTGTAAACATCCTCCACTGTTTTCTGGCCTTGCAGAGTTCACAAAGCTAGTGCAAGTTCACAAACCTTTTTGCTATAATTTAAGTTTATGGTATTTTTCAAAGGTGATTTCTTTTTTTTTAAGCTTTCTCTAGCTCAAGGGAAGTCTGTGCTGTGTGTTAGGGATAGACTGTTCGGCCTCAAAAGCTAAACTGAAGATGAGAGGAAGCCTGAATTTTTCTTGGAAGAAGAGGACTCTGACAATGAAGGAAGGTTTTTGAGACCCCATAACTATAGAAACCAAAGCATACATTAGTTGATGCTACCTATACCTGCCTAATCAATTTGGGGAAACATTTCTAAAGCACAAAGGGCAGGTAAGCATCCAGCTTTCATTGGAAGCAATTGAGAGTTGGGTGTTTAACTCCTACTTGAATATCTCCTCCGCTACTTCTAAAGCGTCAGTCACTTCAGTATCTCCTCACTGCTGGCCACGCTCTCATGGAGTACGCTCTCATAACAAAAGGTTAATATTTGTTACGATGAAGGTGGATGCTAAAGATGTTGTGCCAAACAAGACCTGTTAGATCATAGGGCTTGGAATGAGCATCCTGTCCGTATTCTCTTTTTAAATACCAGGAGATCCTTTACAATTAAGCTGAAATACTATGGAAAGCAGCATACATGGAGAAACCCACAATTAGAGGCTCAGCATCCCCTTGCCACTCAGGTGGGAGGAAGGAAAGCAGCAGCTCAGATTCTAATCTTGTGTGACACCACTGTTCAAGTACTCCAAAGGTCTCAGCAAAGGCCTCTCACACAAGGAAAGAGGTGAAGACCTACCACTCTTGATTTTACAATTGTAACTTACTGCGTAGCAATGACAGCAAAACTAAGCATGATGATGTTTTTACTTTGCATGTAACTCAAGTTTATATGGATAATCAGGCATTGGCCAAACATAGTGGAGGGATGTCTGATATTTTTTTCCTAATGCATTTATCCCATCTAAGCAGATCTGGGGTATAACTTCTGCTGGGATATAACTTCTGCTGCAAAAGTTTATTTCAAAAAAGCTATTTTAATGAAAGGCAATGGAAAATAGTACAACTTAATGCACAGTTCTCCCTTTTGTTCTATTATGCATTGATGAGGGAAGTTGCATGATCATTAGGGATGTTTAAAATTTGGAATCTTTTTAATGAATTTTACATTTCCATCTATTAATGGGAGAAATGACAGTAGAATCTTCTTGTACCCAATTTCTGCCATCTGTGTAACTTTTTTCCCTGGAGGGTTTCTAAGAACTAAGCCAAGAGGGGTACCTACACAGTGCCAAGGAAAAAATCTGAATGTGCAGGGAAAGGAAGATTTAGCCCACTTCCCACAAAGTCTGTTACCTTATCTTTTTTCCCCCATTTGTATTCTCGCTTCTCATTTTGCAATTGCCTGCTTCTTTAGCAGCTTAATTGCCTTTCCTTCATATTCCTTTCTTATTTTTGTCCCTTGCTTTCTAACATATCTTTCATACTTTCCTAGCAATATGTCTGGAAGAAAATATGCCTGGGTCAGCTGTTCAGAATATTACCAATCCTTCCAGGGCTTGTGTTTCTTCTGAGGCCGCACTGAAAACAAGTTTTAAATTATGTTCATAGTTTAATAGCTTTTAAGGCCACACAGGACCATCTAATCCGACCTCTTGGGTTGTCCAGATCATAGTCCAGCCCAACAACTTGTGACTGAACTAGAGCAAATCTTTTAGAAACATAACCAGTCTTGACTAAAAAACTAAGTGATAGAGAATTTATCATAGCCCTTGGTAGTCTGTTTCAATTAGGGCTGGCCAGAAAATGTTTTTTTCCCATGGAAAAGTCAACTTTTTGGTAAAAAATTGAAATGCAAGATATTTTGGCTGAAAAATGAAATAGTTTGATTCAGATATGTTGTTGTGAGGCCTCATAGGGGTTGTAGTTCAAGTGCCTCATTTCCCCAATCTCCTCTATAGGCTGGGTTATCTAGTCAGCCTATATCTCCCATGATGCATCAGTCTCCCATCTACGGAGAGGTGATGCATCTGGGGAGATAGGAGTGTGGCTGCGTAGCCTGGTCCATAGAGGACCATGAGGACATGAGGCAATTAAATTAGAGCTCCCATAAGGAACTGCAGTAGTAGCATATCTGAATTGTAATATTTATAGTTTTGACTGAGTACTTCTTGGGTTTGGACGTTCATTTGTTTGATGAAAACTTGATAACTTCCATGGAAAACAAATACCATTATTAGCAGATATTTGGTGTATTCAAAAACCTAATTTTTTGTCAAAAAATAGTAGTATGGAAAACTTTTGACCAGTCCTAGTTCCCATGGTTGATTTACTTCACCGTTAAATTTTTTGCATCTTATTTGCAGTTTGAACTTGGCTGACTTTAGTAAACATCCAGCCACTGGATATTATTATGCAATTGTCTCATATTAAATTAAAGGTTGAAAAACTCTCTGGTATCAGATATCTTCTCTTGTAGGTCACAATTAATAGTTTCTTTGGCTTTCGTAAGCTACATACATTGAGACTCCTTAGTTTCTCATTGTAAGGTGTGGCCTCTAGATCACAAATCCTCTTTGAACTGTTTTCTATTTTAAAAATGTTCATCTGTCTGTCTCACACATTTCTCAAGTGTCCTTCACTCTAGTATCTAGGTGCTGTGTGAGGCATGTAGATGCCACTGATAGATGCAACTGACTGTTTACCTAAGTTTCAGTAGACTAGTTGAGCAGACACTGGACCCAGGATTGATTTTTTTGCTTAATTGCTTATTTAAAAAATACATTTAAAATGAATTAAATAACTGACAGGTTTCAGAGTAGCAGCCGTGTTAGTCTCTATCCACAAAAAGAAAAGGAGTACTTGTGGCACCTTAGAGACTAACAAATTTATTTGAGCATAAGCTTTCGTGAGCTACAGCTCACTGCATCCGATGAAGTGAGCTGTAGCTCACGAAAGCTTATGCTCAAATAAATTTGTTAGTCTCTAAGGTGTCACAAGTCCTCCTTTTCTTTTTTTTTTAAATAACTGAGATATTGGGCCCTATGCTTGACTATGCTGTGGCCACTTTCAGCTGCTCCACCAGACAAAAGCAGCCGTAAAGCTACCATAGCTGGCTATGGGAGTATCACTCTGGTGTGGGAGGCTCCTCCATTGTCATGGAGTTCAGGAGCTGGCATGACAGCTCCAACTTAATCCCCTCAAGTCGGAGGTATGGCTATGGCTTATCCTATGCTATGGTGATCCCCAGTTGCTATACTGGCTTCTTGAGGTTACTTGCAGCTGTCACATGTTAAAGGAGCCTGAAGGCTGCTCTTATTTGTGCTGGGACACAGCCCGGTCAGCCAGGACTGCGTGAATGCAAATGTCACTAAAGCCATCCTATCTATCCTAGGTACTTGTATGGCCCCCATTATCGTCGCATCAGAGCACCTTGCAATCTTTAGTGTTTACCTGCACAACATCCCAGGGACGTAGGGAAGTGCGATTATCCCCACTTTACACATAAGGAACTGAGGCACAGGTAGACTAAGTGACTTGCCCAGGGTTCCACAAGAAATCTGTGGTGGAGCAGGGAATTGAACCCAAGTCTCTGCCTAGCACCCTAACCACTAAGCCATCCTAGCACCCTCTCCTGAATTGCACTTTGTGCTCCTATGCTGCAGCCATGTTTTAGGGCCATTCGCTCTAAACTTGCAAGGCAAAATTCCCTTTCAATAACTTTATTCCATGTGCTCCTTGGTGCAAAAATGGGTGGAGAGGAAGAAATTAATGCAAAAGTTCTGTACCAATGAAAACTGCACATTCTGGGCCCTTCAGAGGCAATCCAGAACAAGGGAGATGGAAGATGAAGGGCAGTGCAGAGCAGGAGTTGAGCTAATAGCAAGACCTCTTGAATTTTGGTTTTTTTCATGATTACTTTGCCTCTGAGATACGAATTTTATTTTGTACTCATTTGTTCCATTTTATTTTATTGTTGGAAAATCAGGCAGGCCAATTCTGGTTCTGAGAGGGTCAGAAAGAATACGGGAGATGGAAAATGAAGGGCAGTGCAGAGCAGGAGAACAGACTAGGAAGGAATGGAGCTTGAGAAAAAGGGAGTGGGAGCCCAGGATCTATGGGAATCCTGGCACCTGGCCTGCAGGGAGCTGTGTGGAGGGATTACCATCCATACAGCTGCTGTCTTCCTACCACACATGGCAGCACAGCAAGACTAATAGCCATATTGTCATTGCCTGCTGGCCCCCAGCTTGCATTCTGCTTCTGACAGAGCGTGCAATGGGAGATAACAGCATTAACTCTCTGTGAATGTTACCTCAGATCTGCCACACTCTGCAGGAGAAACTTGTCACTAAGAGTTTGTCTACACTGCAAACTAAGATGTGATTGCTGCATATGTAGACATACCTGAGCTAGCTATAATCTAGCAGTAGCAGCAAAGCCATGGCAGCATGGGCTGCAGCATGGGTGGGCTGCCCATACACAAGCCTGCCAGGGAGTCTGAGTACATATTCTAGTGGCTGGCCTGTACTGCAGCCCATGTTCCCTTGGCTTAACAGCTATTGGTACCTGAGATTGCTAGATGAAAGCTAGCTTGGGTATTCTATCTGCGCTTCAGTCTCACCTCTGCTTGCAGTACAGCCGTACCCTTAGCATGGCTCTACCCCAGCTCTTCCCCTCCCTCTAGCCCACAAGATGGGGAAAAGGTGACTTTAAAAAGGGCAGGGAGCTTTCCACCTCCCCTCTTCATGAGCCTACCATGCCTTTCTCTGGGGTTTGTTCCTCTCCACACCCAGCAATAGTCAGGGGAGTATATGGAATTTACACTGTCAGCTGGATAATTCTCTAGCTGCATGTTCACATCATGTGGTATATCCAACACAGCCACTGACACATCATTGGGTTTACGTGGGGGAAAATCTTGGGACATAGGCCATTCCCTCCTGAGAGCTGGAGCCAGTGAGAGTTCAGTGACTATCCCCAGGCATCTGCTGTATTAACATATATATATATATCCAGTCAAATAGCTGCTGGCATATTCATTTGCAGGGTTAAGTTTGCAAGGTCTCCAAAGTGGGAGGTGGGGCGGGAGAAATGGGTAATGAGTCACTTCCCTCTCCAGTGTTTTCTGGGGGGGGGGGGGGGGGAGTGTCAATTCCTTCTCTTGGATCCTGCTGCTGTTGCTGAGAGAGATCAATGCATTCCAGGAATTGTTACTTGCACTGCTTGGGCTTCAGATTGACCCTGGTTTCTCTTTTATTTAGTTGGTATGGGTATTAGAACAGAAGCAGGAAGGGAATATAAGAAACAAGCACAAGCTAAATACATTTCCTCTTTCACTGAACCCATTCCCATTAATGAGGAAACAGCCAGTGTAAAAAAGCTAAAACTCACAGAAAACTGATTTTCTATTTTTTTTTTTTAATTCTCTGCTGACCATGGAGTCTAAAGCCATTGGTGTGGTCTCTCCCTGCCTCTGGCTCGGGATAGGACAAACTCAGCAATCGGTGCCAATAGTGAGAAGCCAGGGGGCAGCAGTGCACCTGGTTAACTGGAAGGTTTCCCACCAATGTAGAAGGGAGAACACTGTGGGGTGAATTCTACTTAGTTTCACAGGGATAGATAATGCCATTGAGAACAGTGGAGTTATTTTGGATTTATTCGGGTGTCAGTGAAATCATAGGAATTAAATCACATGCCTAAAGCCTAGAGGCGGATGCTATTAAAAGAACCATTTAGCCACGTTGGGAGCACACACAGTAAAGTACTTCTACATCACCATCATAGCCTTGATCAAGTACAATTGGGTTCCGAATTGCACAAGTACATGCATTTTCCTACCTGCTGGATATTAAATCAGAGTAGTAGTTTGTTTTGCCATTTAAATGCATGCTAAAACTGTAGGTAAGCATGAACTAACGTGTTTCTTTGCTATTAAGTATACAATGGAAGGTACTGTATATAATCAACCTATCCAAACTAGAGTGCCTAATGTGAGGCACCTAAATCTATACATTTTACACCTAAATAAATGGCTTAATTTTCAAAGGTACTGAGCACTTCTGAATTCCTGTGGATAAACATGTACATACAGTGTTTAGGTTTTGATCAGTCACTTGACATCTTCACTAGTCTCACTCTAATAGGTTTTTATTCACTATGAATAAAGATGCATTTTTTAAATTAGCTCATGTGTTAAAATCCTTGTGTAGGCAATGTAGATTTAACACATTAGCTGATCAAAGGGAACCCAAAGCTCTGACCAGCTAACACGTGTTAAAACTACAACTTGTTCTGCCTTCACTAGAGTTTAAAAATAAGCACAATTGAAAAAAAACCACCCACATTCTTTTTATCCTAGCGGAGACAAGGCTTAGGAATAATGGTGTATTTTTAAAGCAAGATGTTTTAATATGTTTCTGACATGTTTTAAAATCCTACCAGGGCGGATTGTATTGTAAATCATTGTTCACCAGCCAAGGTGAATCGTAGTGGTGAGTCTCTGCTATAACAAAACCAGCTAGCACATGTTAAAATCCAACTTATCTCAAACCATGTTAAAATACACCATTATTCCTTGCGTGGACAGATCTTTATAGTGTTTGTGTGTTCTTTATAGTGTTTGTGATCACCTGCTGGGTGATCTTGGGAAAGTCCCTTCACATCTGTGTGCCTCAGGGATAACGATCTCTTGTTTATAAAGCATGTTGAGACCTACCGCTGAAAAGTGCTATGTGAGAGCTAAGTATTAGTACTGGGTGAAACTGTTTCAGACAGAAGTGTGACTATGCAGTTGCTGTTTTGTACAGCTAGTTACAACAAAGTTTTATGTGAAAAAATGATTATTCAATGGACTCAAAATGTTCTGCAGGAACCCATCAATTCCAAAAAGTTTTGATGGAAACTAGTCCGGTAGTTCATAAACCTTGTTTAAAGTAGCCAGGTTACTGCTATTGGACCAAATTCTGAGCGTGACTGATACAACCAAAATCCTCCTTTTACACAAACGTTACAGTCCCAATTCTGTAACAGGATCCATCTGATCACAAGAATTCAACTGCAACTTCCTCTACGGTGGAAGAGCCTAACCCATGTGTGACACTGGCAAACCAGGTGCCAGTTCATGCTAACTGGCACCTGTCGCAACTGAATGCTAACAAATACATAGCTGAAGTTAGTCTGTTCACTGAGTATTAGTATTGTTAAAATAGGTATTAGAATTATAAAAATGTGTTTAGTGTATAAACTTTATTGAATGCTTGTAAACTGTAGCATGCATTAATCTCACTTATAACATCAGTATCCCATGTTATAAGGTAATATTTAGATGTTTGCATTGAAGACTCTCTAACTGTAAGTCACCAGATAGGAGTGAAACATTAACTAGTGTCAGGTTTCAGAGTAACAGCCGTGTTAGTCTGTATTCTCAAAAAGAAAAGGAGTACTTGTGGCACCTTAGAGACTAACCAATTTATTTGAGCATGAGCTTTCGTGAGCTACAGCTCACTTCATTGGATGCATACTGTGGAAAATACAGAAGATGAAGTGAGCTGTAGCTCATGAAAGCTTGTGCTCAAATAAATTGGTTAGTCTCTAAGGTGCCACAAGTACTCCTTTTCTTATTAACTAGTGTGAAATTCTAGTCTCCAAAAGACAGTGTTAAGTTCTGCCTGACAGAGAAAACCCATCAACACTAGACAAATTATTGTGAAACGTGAAAGAGGACAAAGGGTTTTGTTGATTGCTTTTCCCATGAAGAGGAGACATGCAAGTGAATTCCTCCTCTCAGCTGGGCTGGCAACTTAGAGCAGGGGGGAAAGGGAATAAAAATCATGGCAAGGAGAAACTATCTTTGTGCTGCTTGGACTCTGTGGGGCACGGATTACTAAGCATAAGCAAAAGATCCCCAGTGCCTAGCCTGGGTTAGCCCTAAAGGACATCTATAACTTGCTTATCATAGAAGCTTCTGTTGATTTTAGAAACTTATAATTGGAACTCATTAGTGTGTATGTCTAATGTGTATATTTACCCACTTTTACCTGGTAAATAATTCTTATTTCCTTTTCCTCTATAATAAGTCTTTAGGTAATTTATTATAGGATTGGCTATAAGCATTGTCTTTGGTGTGAGATCTAAAATGCAATTGACCTGGGGTAAGTGACTGGTCCTTTTGGATTGGGAGTAACCTGAATAGTTCTGTGACCTTTGGTGTAAAGGGTCATATATCATAAAGGTGAGCTTACCTCGGTGGTAAGACAGATCAGAGTACCCAAAGCGACTGTCTGTGACTCCATGTTAAGGCTGAGGAGTTTACACTTGATGACTGGTTGGTGAAATCGAAGTACGGAACTCACAGCCAATTTCGAGTTCATGCCCTGCTTCCTAACAGTCTTAGTCTCTAAGGCAGGAGTGGACAAACTTTTTGGCCTGAGTGCCTCCCCAAACAGCCTGGCCCCCGCCCCCTATCTGCCCCCTCCCACTTCCCGCCCCCTGACTGCCCCCCTCAGAATCCCTGGCCCATCCAACCCCCGCCCCTAACTGCCCCAACCCTATCCCAGGGGTGGGCAAACTTTTTGGCATGAGGGCCACAGCGAGGTTGCAACACTATATGGAGGGCCGGGTAGGGAAGGCTGTGCCTCCCCAAACAGCCTGGCCCCCGCTCCCTATCTGTCCCTTCCCACTTCCCACCCCCGACTGCCCCCCTCAGAATCCCTGACCCATCCAACCCCCAGCTCCTTGTCCCCTGACTGCCCCCTTCTGGGACCCCCACCCCTAACTGCCCCCTGGGACTCCACCCCCTAACCAGCCCCCCACTTCTCCCTGTCCCCTGACTGCCCCAACCCCTATCCACACCCCCGACCCGTGACATGCCCCCTGGAACTCCCATGCCCTATCCAACCCCCCCACCCCCGTTCCCTGTCCCCTGACTGCCCTTGCAAAACCTCTGCCCCATCCAACCCCACCCTGCTCCCTGTCCCCTGACTGCCACCCCGGGACTCCCCGCTTCCTTACCATGCCAGAGCCAGCCATGCCACCATGCCACCCGGCAACAGCAGTGGGCTAGGGCACTGGCGGCGCGGTGCGCTCAGGCTACGGGGGAGGGAGGGACAGTGCGGGAGGGGCCGGGGTCTAGCCTCCCCTGCCGGGAGCTCAGGGGCCAGGCAGGACGGTCCCACGGGCCGGATGTGGCCTGTGGGCCATAGTTTGCCCACCTCTGCTCTAAGGTGCCACAAGTACTCCTCGTTCTTTGTGCCCTGAGGTTGCTATTCACACTCTTGAGTCACTTCAAGACAGCTTGATAACATGCAGATCCATTCCCTAATGCAATCCTAGGGCACTGCAGGAACAGGGTCCACTCACGTGAAATAAAATGCAGGATCAAGGCCTAAATTGATATATATGGTGTGAGGTCTGGTTTGAAAAGGAATTATCAGACAACGTGAAATTTTGACCAAATGGGGTGTGAGCATGGGCATTCTGCAAAATTTACATGCTGTTGTATAAAATTTACTTAAGCTACAGTATAAGAAAGACAGGCTGTTATGCCTTGACCTGTGGGAGAACAGAAAGGCAGTTGCTTGACTGTATAGGAAAATGGCACATGTAAATATATATGCAGCCAAATGCACATTATAAAGTGTGGGCATGGTAATGCACATGTAAACACAGAGGGACAAATGCACTGGTGTAAATGCATGAAACATTTGATTTCAGTGGCCTTGCATCTGTGTGAGCCAGGTCTGAATTTCCTGTAATAAATTAATATACTGTTTTGTGGGACTGAATGAAATGTCCCATTCATGAATGGAAAACACTATAAAAAAATTAAGCCTGTATGACATTTGCAACAGCATAAAACTGTTGCAACTTCATAAGAAATTGGCTGCAAACTGATTTTTTTCAAAAAAAAGTTTTAAAACTTCTCATAAGTTTAGTTGCAAATCTATACAGCAGGTTTGTTAGAGAAAGGACCCTGCTCTTAAGGGCAAATTGTGTCAGCTAACCTTTTCCTTGCTGCCCATTATTTGAGTTTAAGTAACTCCTCCCTGACTGAAATATCCACATTCATAGCAGTATGCACCCATAGATGAGAAGTAATTTAATTTTTCTGAACTGCCCTGCATTGTCTTATTAACTGAGCAATTAGCTTAAGCAGCAGTCACTGCATTAAAAATGACATGATCTTGACTGTGCCCTTCTGTTCCTCCCAGTCAGGCATGACTCCAATAAGTTTCATAGAAAAGAACAATATTGCAGAATATTTTTGAAATAAACCTTTGAAAACAGCTCCTCTTATTTCTTACGCTACTGAAAACTATGTTCCCCTTGCAACACATTTTGCAGAGGGTATTTAGAATAAAGCAACCTTGAAATGTCTCATGATGGTTACTTCTATTATGACAAACCTCAAGGTAATTGAAACAGTACAAGCAGGATAACATGAGCTTTCCTTGCAATCATGTTTCACCATTATAGTAATAGACTTTCTTTATAATTTCTGATACATAAAATAAACTGCTTTTTATTGACAGTATCTCCCTGCCAAGCCCTGCAATTGTCCTTGTTAAAATGAGCCTTAAAACATTAAACACAACATGGAAAACCAGCTGTCATTTGACTCCATATTTAATCAAATAAAGTACAAAAACTAGGCAGCAGGAAAGTATAAGGGAAGCTGGCGTTTGTTGTTCTTAGGTTTTTTTTTTTATTTACAAGAAATTTCTGCATCAAATGAAGGTGTGTCATGCATGGTGTGCTGAATTTCAGAAACTGACCAAGACACTCTCAAGAGACAATATTAATGCAGTTTCAAGTCTGTGTGCCTAAACCACAGCTAGCATAGCACAAAGCACCCAATTCCCATTGGTCACTTGCCAGAAGACTGCAGACCTAGATATGGCCATAGTAACCCATGAATTTGTAGCCTGCCAGGCTTAATTATCACATCTGTTATGCACTCTATAAAAAGTTCCTATTTGTACACAATGCAGCAGCCTGAATGCGCAATAAATGGATGGCTGTGAACAAATCATCTTGGTGCTCCACTCTGTGCAATGGTTCCTCATATAATACAGAGTCCAAAACAAAGTTGCTATAGAACAGAGGTGGGCAAACGACGACCCGACCTGTGGGACCCTCCTGCCTGACCCTGAGCTCCTGGCCCGGGAGGCTGCCCCCGGCCCATCCCCAGCTGTTCCCCCTCTCCCGCAGCCTCAGCTCACTGCTCCGCCGGCGCAATGCTCTGGGCGGCAGGGCTGTGAGTTCCTGGGGCAGCACAGCTGCAGAGCCCGGCCTGACCCCGTGCTCTGTGCTGCGCGTACGGTACGTGGCTGGCTCCAGCCGGGCGGCTTGGCTATAGCACCGCCAGCCACGGGTGCTCCAGGAAGTGCGGTAAGGGGGCACGGAGTGGGGGAGTTGGGAGTTCAGGGTGGTGGTGGTCAGGGGGCGGGGGTATGGATAGGGGTTGGGGCGGTCAGAGGGCAGGGAACAGGGGGATTGAATGGGGGCAGGGATCCCCGGGGGGCAGTCAGGATGAGAGGAGGGGTTGGATGGGGCGGCAGGGGGCAGTCAGGGGCGGGGGGGTCTGGGGGCAGTCAGGGGACAGAGAGGGGTGGATGGGGCAGGAGTCCTGGGGGGGCCATCGGGGACAGGGAACGGGGGGGGGGGTTGGGTGGGGTAGGAGTCCCGGGGTGGGGGCATTAGGGGGCGAGAAGCAGGGAGGGTTGGATAGGGGTTGAGGGCCGGGCCATGCCTGGCTGTTCGAGGAGGCACAGCCTCCCCTAACTGGCCCTCCATACAATTTTGGAAACCTGATGTGGCCCTCAGGCCAAAAAGTTGCCCGTCCCTGCTATAGAAACATAGAATTATAAAAATGGAGGATTGGAAGGGACCTCAGTAGGTCATCTAGTCCAGTCCCCTGCACTGAGGCAGGACTAAGTATTATCTATTCTAGATCATCTCTGACAGGTGTTTCTCTAACTGTTCTTAAAAAACCTCCAATGATGGAGATTCCACAACCTCCCTAGGTAATTTGTTCCAGTTAGACATTAGGAAAAATGTCTTAACCTAAATCTCCCTTGCTGCAGTTTAAGCCCATGACTTCTTGTGCTGTCCTCACTGGTGAAAGAGAACAATTTATCACCCTTCTCGTTTATAAAAACCTTTTATGTTCTTGAACACCGTAATCATGTCCCTCCTTGGTCGTCTCTTCTCTAGACTAAACAAACTTTCCTCTAGGTCATGTTTTCTAGACCTTTAATCATTTTTGTTGCTCTCCTCTGGACGTCCTCCAGTTTCTCCACATCTTTCCCAAAGTGTGGTGCCCAGAACTGGACACAATATACCAGTTGAAGCCTTATTGGTGCTGAGTAGAGCAGAAGAATTACTTCTCATGTCTAGCTTACAACACTCCTGCTAATACATCCCAGAATGATGCTTGCTTTTTTTTGCATCAGTATTGTCTTATTGATTGATATTTAAAGTCCTCCATGAGTTTGGTCCTACTTACTACCTGAATGGAAGGTGTTCTTTTGTTGCTGTAGTAAATCCACCTCTCTGAGAGTTGGTAGCTAGGTAAATAGAAGAATTGTTACATTGATCTAGCAGCGTCTATGCTGGGGCTTAGGCTGGTTTAATTACATTGCACTGGGGGTGAACATTTTCACAGCCCTGAGCAATGTAGTTAAGCTGACCTAACTTTATAGCCTTCACAGCCCTAAATCAGTAACCTCACCAGGAACAGCTTTAGATATGGCTGACTCAATTCTGCCCTCACTTACACCCATGCAACACCCATACAGCCAGGGAAACTGCATAGATGCAACTTGCGGTGTAAGCGGTTATGACACTGGGTCACAGTTTGTGGTAAGTTGCCTTTTTATAAAGGATTAATAAATAATTAGTAGATGTTATAAGCATGTTACAGACATGAGTGGCATTTGCTAGTGATGATCAGTAAATCAACAGAAGGTGTTATATATGGCTGTTGCTTATTACTAAGATTTACCTCTTGACCTGTTGGACTCGACAACAATCTAAACAGTCGGTTAACCCCTTATTACACATCTACTGACTTCATTAACCCTTTATAAACTATTTATGCAAAACAGTGCGTCACTTTCCACTCTGCAAGATGGGGCAGAAGGTATTTCCCTGACTTGATGTTCATCTCTAAAGATGATACAGGCACACTGATACCCGCATCGTCGCTTGTCCTCGATGACTTCCTGAACAACGAGCACAGACCAGTTCTGACCCAAATTAGCATTTTAATTCCAGTTCCCTGCTCACACCCGGAACTGTGCTAGAACTTCGAAAAACTCCGAGTGGTCCAGTTTCACTGTGACTGTGGAGAATTCAATCTCCTGCATTCCCCCAATCCTAAAGACTTTTGACTGATTTACTGCATGGCTAATCACTGCTGCAAAGACTAACATCCCCTGGAAACAGAGGTCATTGTACACTCTGTGCTGTAATGCAGAGAGCCAACAGCTTTTCCACAAATATGACAAATGTAGAAACCCAGAAATTGGAAAAGTCCTTGTGGAGACTATGGATGCAACAAGTGGAAATGGTGGCTTGAATGCGTAGAAGCTCTAAACTTCACACACTCAAGCAGATGCACCTGGAATTTGCTGAAATACCTGGGAGCTGCAAATTCCACACACGAGACTGCAGGTGAAAGCCAATGCCATCGCTTCTAAACTTTTGTTGACATCAAAACAGCCAGTGGATAAAGTATTGCAGATAAGTCTGGCATCAACTCTGGCAGGTGGTGTCCACATATGTGCCATCATCCCAATGATCTGGACCATTCGCAAGTAAGGAGTTTGTTGCAGCCACAAAACTGGGAAAAGCAGCAGGGAAAGATGGCACCTGTCAAGGTTCCTCCCCCACTCTGAACTCTAGGGTACAGATGTGGGGACCTGCATGAAAACCTCCTAAGATTACTTTTACCAGCTTAGGTTAAAACTTCCCCAAGGTACAAATTAATTTTATCTTTTGTCCTTGAAATAACCACTGCCACCACCAAACTCTAACTGGGTTTACTGGAAAACATAGTTTGGACACGTCTTTCCCCCCAAAATCCTCCCAACCCTTGCACCCCACTTCCTGGGAAAGGTTTGGTAAAAATCCTCACCAATTTGCATAGGTGACCACAGACCCAAACCCTTGGATCTGAGAACAACGAAAAAGCATTCAGTTTTCTTATAAGAAGACTTTTAATAGAAATAGAAGTAAATAGGAGTAAAGGAATCACCCCTGTAAAATCAGGATGGTAGGTACCTTACAGGGTAATTAGATTCAAAACATAGAGAATCCCTCTAGGCAAAACCTTAAGTTACAAAAAAGACACACAGACAGAAATAGTCATTCTATTCAGCACAATTCTTTTCTCAGCCATTTAAAGAAATCATAATCTAACGCATACCTAGCTAGATTACTTACTACAAGTTCTAAGACTCCATTCCTGTTCTATCCCCAGTAAAGCAGCATACCGACAGAGAGACACAGACCCTTTGTTTCTCTCCCTCCTCCCAGCTTTTGAAAGTATCTTGTCTCCTCATTGGTCATTTTGGTCAGGTGCCAACGAGGTTACCTTTAACTTCTTAACCCTTTACAGGTGAGAGGATTTTTCCTCTGGCCAGGAGGGATTTTAAAGGGGTTTACCCTTCCCTTTATATTTATGACACGCCCCCCAAATCTCAGCTAGGGTGAAACACTGCCTGGGGTTTCTTCCTGGAGCTCTAGGAAAAACAGAGTTAATAAGACACATGCATCTCTAAATATACTACCAAGTACATAAAGACTAACAATATTTTCCACATCTCAAGGACGATTTTAACCAGTTGATTCTGGGAAACTTTCACGGGACAGTGCATCAGCCACTTTGTTAGATGCTCCTGAGATGTGTTGGATGTCGAAATCAAAATCTTGGAGAGCTAAACTCCACCGAAGAAGTTTTTTGTTAGTTTCTTTGACGGTGTGAAGCCACTTCAGTGCAGCATGGTCGATTTGCAGGTGGAAACGCCGTCCCCAAACATATGGGCGTAGCTTTTCCAGAGCGTAGACCATGGCATAACATTCTTTTTCACTGACTGACCAGTTGCTTTCCCTCTCAGACAGTTTTTTGCTGAGAAATACTAAAGGGTGGAATTCTTGATCAGGTCCTTTCTGCATTAAAACTGCTCCCACACCATGCTCGGACGCATCTGTGGTTACTAGGAACGGTTTGTCAAAGTCTGGGGCCCTTAGTACAGGGTCAGACATGAGTGTCGCTTTAAGCTTGTTAAAGGCCTTCTGACACTTTTCGGTCCACTGAACGGCATTTGGCCGTTTCTTTTTGGTTAGGTCTGTCAGTGGGGCAGCGATTTGGCTGTATTGCGGTACAAATCGTCTGTAATAACCGGCCAAGCCTAAGAAGGATTGAACCTGTTTCTTTGACTTTGGGACAGGCCACTTTTGGATAGCATCCACTTTGGCCTGTAGGGGGCTGATAGTTCCTTGACCCACCTGGTGTCCAAGGTAAGTCACTCTGTTTAGGCCTATTTGACACTTCTTAGCCTTAACAGTTAGTCC
Source organism: Lepidochelys kempii (assembly GCF_965140285.1). Lineage (NCBI taxonomy): Eukaryota > Metazoa > Chordata > Testudines > Cheloniidae > Lepidochelys > Lepidochelys kempii. The sequence continues at coordinate 26,715,283 of NC_136381.1, read as the reverse complement.
TGCCTCCCTTATGCGCTCAAGGACTTTTTGTAGATGTTCCAGGTGGTCTGCCCAGGAATCTGAAAATATGGCCACATCGTCAAGGTAGGCGACTGCATATTCTCCTAATCCCGCTAGGAGACCATCTACAAGTCTTTGGAAGGTGGCAGGTGCATTTTGCAGCCCAAAAGGGAGTACATTAAATTCATACAGCCCGAGATGTGTGGTGAAGGCTGACCTTTCCTTGGCAGATTCATCTAGCGGTACCTGCCAGTACTCCTTGGTTAAGTCCAAGGTACAGATGAACTGGGCCCGTCCCAGTTTCTCTAATAGTTCATCTGTGCATAGCATTGGATAGTTGTCTGGGTGAGTTACAGCATTTAGCTTATGGTAGTCCACGCAAAAACATATTTCCCCATCTGGTTTGGGAACTAGAACCACTGGAGTTGCCCATGCACTTCCAGAGGGGCGGATTACACCCATCTGTAACATATCCTGGATCTCCCATTCTATAGCAGTTTTAGCTTGAGGAGACACCCGGTAAGGTTGGACTTTAATTGGGCGAGCATTACCTGTGTCAATGGAGTGGTATGCCCGTTCAGTCAGTCCTGGGGTGGCTGAGAATGTTGGCGCGTACCTAGTGCACAGCTCCTGGATCTGCTGTTGCTGCATACGCCCAAGGGTCATGGAGAGGTTCACCTCTTCCACACCACCAGCACTTTTCCCTCCGTAGTAGACACCTTCAGGCCACTCAGTGTCCTCTCCTCCCTGGGCTGTAAACTGACAAACCTTTAATTCTCTGGAATAAAAGGGCTTTAGAGAATTAATATGGTACACCTTAGGCTTTCGGTTGGAGGTGGGGAATGCTATGAAATAATTAACAGCTCCCAGGCGTTCCTGGACCGTGAATGGCCCTTCCCACGATGCTTCCATTTTATGGGCCTGGAGCGCCTTTAAGACCATGACCTGGTCCCATACTTTGAAGGAACGCTCTTTGTCATGTTTATCATACCAGGTTTTTTGCTCTTTTTGAGCATCCTGTAAGTTTTCTTTAGCAAGGGCTAAAGAGGTTCAGAGGGTGTTTTGTAGGTTGGTTACAAAGTCCAGAATGTTAGTTCCTGGAGAAGGTGTAAATCCCTCCCATTGCTGCTTCACCAACTGTAATGGCCCCTTCACCTCACGGCCATATACAAGTTCAAATGGGGAAAACCCTCAAGTGGGGTGTGGTACAGCTCTGTAGGCAAAGAGCAACTGTTGCAACACTAGGTCCCAATCATTGGAGTGCTCATTTACAAATTTACGTATCATGGCCCCCAAAGTTCCATTAAACTTCTCCACCATGCCATTTGTTTGATGGTGGTAAGGAGTGGCAACCAAGTGATTTACCCCATGAGCTTCCCAAAGGGTTTCCATAGTTCCTGCCAGGAAATTAGTCCCTGCATCTGTAAGGATGTCAGAGGGCCAACATACCCTGGCAAAAAAGTCTGCTAGTGCCTGGCACACACTTTTAGCCCTGGTGTTGCTTAGAGCTACTGCTTCCGGCCATCAGGTGGCAAAATCCATGAAAGTCAGTATGTACTGCTTTCCTCTGGGTGTCTTTTTCGGAAAAGGACCCAGAATATCCACAGCTACTCGCTGAAATGGAACTTCAATGATGGGGAATGGCTGGAGAGGGGCTTTGACCTGGTCTTGGGGTTTTCCCACTCTTTGGCATACTTCACAAGACCGGACATAGGTAGAAACATCCTTGCCCATTCCCTCCCAGTGGAGTGACCCCCCCAAACGGTCTTTGGTCCTGTTCACCCCAGCATGGCCACTAGGGTGATCATGGGCTAAGCTCAAGAGCTTGGCCCGGTATTTAGTTGGAACTACCAACCGTCTCTGAGGATGCCAGTCTTCCTGGTGTCCACCAGAAAGAGTTTCCTTGTATAAAAGTCCTCTTTCTACAACAAACCTGGATCGATTAGAAGAGCTGAGAGGCGGTGGGTTGCTCCGTGCCGCCGTCCAAGCTCTCTGGAGGCTTTCATCTGCTTCCTGTTCGGTCTGGAACTGTTCCCTTGATGCTGGAGACATCAGTTCCTCATTGGATTGTGGACCTATGCTTGGTCCCTCTGGAAGCGATGTAGGGGATGGGGCTGTTTCCGTTGACTGTGAACCGCTCTCTGCTGGGACACTATGTTGGGGTTCAGGCTCCAGCTGAGCCTCTTGTGTAGGGTTATGGGCTGTTGCTGGTTCAGGTTCAGTGCGGCCCTCTGGTGTTGAGGTTGCAAGTACTGGATTCAGTGCTGGCAAATGGTCTGGTGCTGGTTGTTCTGCTGGTTCCGTCTGGGTCTCTGGGCTGGATCCACTACTGCTGTTGGAGACATTGGCCTGGGGTTCAGGTCCATCACCTCTGACTGGGTCCTGATAGAAGTTTCCAGAACAGAGCTAGGCCTCATGGCTTGTTTAGCCTGGCTACAGTTGACCATTCCCTCCCTCTTGGCCCACTTCACATGATTGGCCAAGTCTTCCCCCAACAGCATGGGGATGGGATAATCATCATAGACTGCAAAAGTCCACGTTCCTGACCAGCCCTTGTACTGGACAGGCAACTTGGCTGTAGGCAAATTGAAAGAGTTGGACTTGAAGGGTTGAATCGTCACTTGGATCTCTAGGTTGATTTAATTGGGGTCCACTAAGGAAGCATGGATAGCTGACACTTGTGATCCAGTGTCCCTCCACGCGGTGACCTTCTTCCCGCCTACACTCACAGTTTCCCTGCGCTCCAAGGGTATCTGGGAGGTATCTAGGCCTGCGGACCTCTGGTGTGATCCCGGTGCAATGAACTGTAATTTGTTGGGGTTCTTGGGGCAGTTGGCCTTTACATGCCCCAGCTTGTTACATTTAAAACATCGTCCAGCTGACGGGTCACTGGGGAGAGGTGGGTTGCTGGAGAATGGGGTGGTGGGATGATAAGGGGTCTGGGGAGGGTTCTTTGGGAGGTAGGTGGGGCTTTGGGTGGCCCCTGGTGATAGGGTGTGGTCTGGGGTTGTCCCTTCTGGTCTCCGCTCCAACTATGACCAGTTTTCTTCTTCTTGGCCACCTCCACCCATCTGGCTCCAATCTCTCCTGCCTCGATTACAGTTTTGGGCTTCCCATCTAGGATGTATCTTTCTATTTCCTCAGGAACACCCTCTAAGAATTGTTCCATTTGCATTAGGAAGGGCAAATTTACTGGAGATTCAACATTTGCTCCTGATATCCAGGCATCCCAATGTTTCACAATGTGGTAGGCATGTCGGGTAAATGACACATCTGGTTTCCACCTTAGGGCTCTGAACCTCCGACGAGATTGCTCGGGTGTTATCCCTCTCGCCTTGGATTTAAACAGTTCATACTTGTTCATGTGTTCTTTAGGCATGTCAGCTGCCACCTCAGCTAAAGGTCCACTGAGCTGCGCCCTCAGCTCTACCATGTATTGGTCAGTAGAGATGTTGTACCCAAGGCAGGCCCTTTCGAAGTTTTCTAGGAAGGCCTCAGTATCATCGCCTGCCTTGTAGGTGGGGAACTTTCTGGGATGGGGAGTGATACCTGGAGAAGGATTGCTAGGGTTTGTTGGTATATTCTGCTGAGCCTTTACCTTCTCCATCACCAGTGCATGCTTCCTCTCTTTTTCCCTCTCCTCCTCCACATGCTTCCTCTCTTCTTCCTTCTCCTCCTTCTTCAGCCGCATGAGTTCTATCTGTCTTTCATGTTCCCTTTGTTTTTCCTTAGCTTGAAATCTGGCTAATTCCAGCTTTTGTCGAGCCGTGGATTTTGTCATCCTAACCTCTCTGTTTTTTAACTAACTTTACACCCGAGGTTTAGAAATAAACAAAAATTTGGCTGTAAAATTTTGCTGTGCTGGAATAAAATACCTATTCTCTGATAGTGATTGTCAGCCTACAGAAAAAGACAATTCCCTTGTCTCTGCTCTGGCCCCAAATCAAAGCAAAAAACCTCCAACTACTTGGAAACCTGCTTACCAGCAGCCCAAAGGAAAAAAAAAATTCCTTTTCAAACTTGTGCTCCTTGTAAAAAAAAATCTAAAAAAAAAAAAAAAAAAAGCGCCTACCACTTTTGTCTCCAGGCAAATGGGTAGAACACCCCCCCATTTACTTTTAGGGGAAAAAAAACCCTTCTGGTTTGGAAGACTGTGAATTTCCCTGCAGGAGTTAAGTACCCTGCCTCCAGGCAAAGAAAATCTGCAATTCACAAAGATAATCCCCTTTTGTCTCTCCTCTGGCTCCAAAGCAGAGAAAAAACAAGCTGCTTTCAGTTTCAGCTGCTTTCTAGACCTCTTTTCCAGCAGCCCCAAAGGAAAAAAAATTTCCTTTTTAAAATCTGTATTTCTAGTTCAAAAAATGTCAAATTGATCTCAAAATTATTTCAGGTTAATCCCACCACTCTGCCACCATGTCAAGGTTCCTCCCCCACTCTGAACTCTAGGGTACAGATGTGGGGACCTGCATGAAAACCTCCTAAGATTACTTTTACCAGCTTAGGTTAAAACTTCCCCAAGGTACAAATTAATTTTATCTTTTGTCCTTGGAATAACCACTGCCGCCACCAAACTCTAACTGGGTTTACTGGAAAATGTAGTTTGGACACGTCTTTCCCCCCAAAATCCTCCCAACCCTTGCACCCCACTTCCTGGGAAAGGTTTGGTAAAAATCCCCACCAATTTGCATAGGTGACCACAGACCCAAACCCTTGGATCTGAGAACAATGAAAAAGCATTCAGTTTTCTTATAAGAAGACTTTTAATAGAAATAGAAGTAAATAGGAGTAAAGGAATCACCCCTGTAAAATCAGGATGGTAGGTACCTTACAGGGTAATTAGATTCAAAACATAGAGAATCCCTCTAGGCAAAACCTTAAGTTACAAAAAAGACACACAGACAGAAATAGTCATTCTATTCAGCACAATTCTTTTCTCAGCCATTTAAAGAAATCATAATCTAACGCATACCTAGCTAGATTACTTACTACAAGTTCTAAGACTCCATTCCTGTTCTATCCCCGGTAAAGCAGCATACTGACAGAGAGACACAGACCCTTTGTTTCTCTCCCTCCTCCCAGCTTTTGAAAGTATCTTGTCTCCTCATTGGTCATTTTGGTCAGGTGCCAACGAGGTTACCTTTAGCTTCTTAACCCTTTACAGGTGAGAGGATTTTTCCTCTGGCCAGGAGGGATTTTAAAGGGGTTTACCCTTCCCTTTATATTTATGACATCACCTATCCTGAATTCCTATATAATCTAGATCCACTGGCATTGAAGTGGATGATGAAGCTTTTCACCAACACCCTGGAGGCCAGGGAAATCCCCTGCATGTGAGAGAAGCCCAAGGTCATTGCACTCCTAAAGTCTGGAAACCTGCAGATGACCCTGCTAGTTATAGGCTGAGTTCCCATTTCAGCACTACCTACGAAGTAATGGAGTGTATGATTCTGAACCAAAATTGGGCCTGCTGTGGATGCCAGGCTACTGAAGGAGTGAGCTGGTTTCTGACTGCAAAGGAGTTGCTGTGACCAGGCCCTGGCCCTTACTACAAACACTGCGGCAGGATTCCAATGAAAACTCAAGACTGACTCTGCTTTTATCAGTCTGTCAATGGAATAAGACACAGCTTGGAAGGATGGACTGCTACTGAAACTGGAAAAAGTCATCCCCCGCGTGCGGATTCCCCAGCTGCTGAACACCATGCTTAACAACCAAAGGATGCATGTATATCTCAGAGGTCAAACCATCAAGCCTCACACTTTGAATAATGAAAAGGAGTACTTGTAGCACCTTAGAGACTAACCAATTTATTAGAGCATAAGCTTTCGTGAGCTACAGCTCACTTCCTCAGATGCATATCGTGGAAACTGCAGCAGGCTTTATATATACACAGAGAATATGAAACAATACCTCCTCCTACCCCACTGTCCTGCTGGTAATAGCTTATCTAAAGTGATCATCAGGTGGGCCATTTCCAGCACAAATCCAGGTTTTCTCACCCTCCACCCCCCCACACAAATTCACTCTCCTGCTGGTGATAGCCCATCCAAAGTGACAACTCTTTACACAATGTGCATGACAATCAAGTTGGGCTATTTCCTGCACAAATCCAGGTTTTCTCACATCCCCCCCACCCCCATACACACACAAACTCACTCTCCTGCTGGTAATAGCTCATCCAAACTGACCACTCTTCAAGTTTAAATCCAAGTTAAACCAGAACATCTGGGCGGGGGGGTAGGAAAAAACAAGAGGAAACAGGCTACCTTGCATAATGACTTAGCCACTCCCAGTCTCTATTTAAGCCTAAATTAATAGTATCCAATTTGCAAATGAATTCCAATTCAGCAGTTTCTCGCTGGAGTCTGGATTTGAAGTTTTTTTGTTTTAAGATAGCGACCTTCATGTCTGTGATTGCGTGACCAGAGAGATTGAAGTGTTCTCCGACTGGTTTATGAATGTTATAATTCTTGACATCTGATTTGTGTCCATTTATTCTTTTACGTAGAGACTGTCCAGTTTGACCAATGTATATGGCAGAGGGGCATTGCTGGCACATGATGGCATATATCACATTGGTGGATGTGCAAGTGAACGAGCCTCTGATAGTGTGGCTGATGTTATTAGGCCCTGTGATGGTGTCCCCTGAATAGATATGTGGGCACAATTGGCAACGGGCTTTGTTGCAAGGATAAGTTCCTGGGTTAGTGGTTCTGTTGTGTGGTATGTGGTTGTTGGTGAGTATTTGCTTCAGGTTGCGGGGCTGTCTGTAGGCAAGGACTGGCCTGTCTCCCAAGATTTGTGAGAGTGTTGGGTCATCCTTTAGGATAGGTTGTAGATCCTTAATAATGCGTTGGAGGGGTTACTGAATGGGCTATTGCAAGGCTCTGCACCGTCTTCAAGGTCTAGATGAGCAATATGCCTGAAACAATAGCACAAAAAATTGCACAGTGTGATGATTTGGCGCTTCGAACTCAGGTCCATAGCTATAAAGAACTTGAAGAGATCCTTACATCTGACCTTAAGATTGTGGAGGAGTATTTCCAAAAGTGGTGGCTGAGAACAAATCCAAGCAAAGTGGTAGTCTCTACTTTCCACCATGATAACAGAACCCACAAAACACTCTGTTGAGTTCTATGTTGAAACTGTGCATTATGACCCAAAGCCAACATATCTGGATGTCATTCTTGACTGCACACTCACCTTTCATGACCACGTCAAGACAGTAGCCTCCAAACTGAAGACTCGCATAAACATTATCCAATAGCTGGCAGGAACAAATTGGGGATCAACTTCCCTGGTGCTATGAACATTGGCCTTGGCCCTGGTGTACTCAATTGCAGAGTACTGTTCACCTGTGTGGACAAGAAGCTGCCGTACCCAATTTCTGGACAGGATAGGCAGCTGAATCAGACCATGCAAATAGTCACAGGAACTTTAAAATCAATGCCTCTACTGTGGTAAACATCAAATCACCAGCTACCCATTGAGAGCTATCCATTGAGATATAGCCACAGCTCGAGACCTTAAGCACACTGAAGACTACCTGGAACTTCCCATCCAGCAGGGTGTAGACAACATACCCCAACAATGCCTGAAATTGCGAGAACCACTATGGACCACATATAACCACCTCATTTCTCTGAACCCAGCCAGCAAATGGCAGAGTGTCTATACCTCATCCACCATTCCAAACAAGCACATTATCACTGGGACAAGAAGTCACCGTCCCAGTTCTGACCTAACTTGGGACACACTGAGAAGCATCTGAACAAACCATAGAAGATGAGCCTACTTGATGCAACAGTGGAAAAGCAAAGATTCCCCTTCATGCGACTGCAGTGAGAATGCCTAACTATCATAACACAGTGCCCCAAGCATGGATTCCAAGGTGAAATGGATGATAGGCACAGTGGCACAGAAGAGGTCTTAAACTGGCTTATGGACCTAGAACTGTGCCTATAGAATGCTGCTCTGTAGACTCCATACTGGTGTGAAAGAAACTATTTATAAATGGAACCTTAATAGAAATGTGTCCTGAAGCCGTGATACCTTTGTTTTCTGCATTATGTGTCTTTAAAGGTGTGTGACCTGTAGATTACACCTGGGCAAAATTTTTCATCTGAAACTCCTTTGGTGAAAAATGCAGATCCAGTGACACCAAAATATTTTGTGAATCTGTGTTGGTTTCACAGAATTGTTTGTCTTGAAAAACAAAGAAACAACTTCTGAAAAAGTCAAAAAGTCAAAGTAATTTTGACATTCTTTAAATGAAACATTTTGATTTTGGGGGCTGTCAAAAGAACTTCATTTCAGAATTTCCTTCAATTTTATTAAAAACAAGCAGAATAAAAACAAAATTTAAACTGGCTTTTTGATTTGCCAAAAATTATTTAAAATCTTGGAAGTCTGAAATGATTTTTTTTTGGGACGGCCAGTGAACCGAAAAATCTGTTCTCACTGTTGTACTCTGGAAGCGTGCAAATACAGCAGCCACTTGTTCTCAGAGTTGTGGCAGAGGAGACACACACCCTGTACCCTTTCATAGAGACTTTTCTTTTAATCCTTCTTTTTGTTGTTACCCTTAATATCAAATCTATCATTTTAGAAAGGCTGCTTTGAAAGATATTTGGGGAAGGGCTGTCTTTTTATTATGTCCATACAATGCCTAGCAATTAACTTCAATGGAGTTATACAGTTTACTGCATGCAGTATATGTATATTATGGAAGTGAAAGCTTATTGGAAAATTCTCTCTCGTGTTTGTATTCTGGCATTTTATATTTGAATTTGCTATATACTTCACAAGTCAATCCCATTGATTTCAGTGAGAGTTAGGCACCTAGGCGCTTTTGAAAATCCCACTCGCTGTCCGTCTGCACCTTTGATGCACCTAAAAAAATCTGACCTGCAGATTCAGGGTCAGTTGTTAAGTCAGTCAATAGAGTTGTATTGATGTAAAACTGTTATAAAATAAAATCAGAACATGTCCCCAAGTAAGAATAGATTTCATGTACAACAGTATGTGTGAGACCTATATGTAAACACCTTCTAAATGGAAAAAAACCCCTATTGATGTAAAAAAAAAAAGACATTAGCTGTAATTAGGATAAAATAAGATGGACACATTGAGATTTAAGATAACGATAAAAAACAAATATAAAACAAACATTTTGTATAATGTAAAACAAAGATATTACCTCATCCACTTTGTCTCAATAAATAACAAGGCAAAAGATAAGAATAGCTGTAAAAACTAAGGTACTGTAAGAGAAACATTGGAAATCCATAGACCAATACACTGATGTGGCCAGCTTGAGTACAGGTAATAAAAGTCCATAAAATGTGGAAAAGCTGTCTAAGCAGTATATAATTCTTCTGAAAGCAATTAAAGCTGACTAGTCTGTAAGTTAATCACTGATAATAACTATTCTTTCCCAAGTTAATTTACAGTCTTCAATGACTCCATCATAGAGTGAGTGGAGATAGACAGAGCCAAATTCTCCTCTCACAGCTGTGCAACCCCACTGATTTCAGTCAAGTTGACCTTTTGTAAGAGAGAGTATAATATGGTCCATAATGTGGAAGCAATGCATAGAGAGAGCTCCAGTCAACATTTTACAGCAAGTATCAGTATTTCTGCAGTAAAAGTTTCATAAAGACAAGCAGGTGGAAGCTTCAGGGGAGCAGGGCAGGCTGTTATGTTGAAATAAGCCTATAAGGAGTTTGAATCACCTCCCAATAGGACCCATTGGAATTGGAGCAAGGTGACTCAGAAATTCAACCTGATATTACTGGTCAATTGCCTGTACTATAGAAAAGAACATGTTTTTCATAGGTGAAGTAGTTATAATCCTCCTTAAATCTGGAAACGAGGATGTTAGCTCGAAAGCTTGTCTCTCTCACCAACAGAAGTTGGTCCAATAAAAGATATTACCTCATCCACTTTGTCCCTCTAATATCCTGGGACCAACACAGCTACAACAACACTGCAAGCACCAGTGATGTTTTCGGTCAGGCAAATATTGTTTTTATTAGTGTTTTTACCCTTATCCTTACAAAATTATAACCCCTTTTTTTTGCGTGTGCACAAAAAATGCTGGATTCACCACACTGGAGTCTAAAATACTCTGAGCTGCAAAAGAGACAATAGAATGTTTATCCATATAATCAGCAGGGACCGCCTTGTGTGTTTCAGTCTCCATGCGCATTCAATCCTCCATCACTCTGCTGAGACTGCCAGTTAGAATGATGGCTTTGGAATCTGGATGCCTGCCTGTTGACTAGGCACTTCTCTATGGCCATCAACCTATTTCATATAGGCTTCTGACATCAGATAGCAATGAGTTTGGTAACTACTGACTGACTTATTGGAACTTTATGCACTTACTCAGGATATGTATTCACTACCCGCCGGATTGGCAGGCAGCAATCAATCCAGCGGGGATCGATTTATCGCATCTAGTCTAGACGCAATAAATTGACCCCCGAGTGCTCTCCCATCGACTCCTGTACTCCAGCACCGTGAGAGGTGCAGACAGAGTCAACGGGGGAGTGGCAGCAGTCACCACGGTGGAGACACCATGGTAAGTTGATCTAAGTACGTCAACTTCAGCTACTTTATTCACGGAGCTGAAGTTGTGTAACTTAGATCAATTTCTCCCCTCCCACCCCCCAGTGTAGACCAGGGCTAAGTCCCAGAGGCCATGAAGTATCACTTTAGTATTATAATAGTACTATAGTAGTATTTACAATATTACTGTAGTAAGACTGCAATATTGTGGAATAAGAGCCCAAAACAATTTCTGCTGTTTCTTTGTGCATTTTATGTCTCTAATATATTCTTAAAAGGTGCTGAGTAAAATCGGGGAAAATTTTTTGGACAAATAGATAGTTCTTTTTTTTTTTAATTAAAAATGCATTTTTAGTTGACCTGAAACTACTATATTTGTGAATTTGACACTAATAGGTTTGGCTATTTTTTAAAAAATGGGTGGAGGGAGAGAGAGAAGAAGGAGGAGAGTGGTGAAGTAGCAGATGCTGCTGTCTCCCCACCCCCAACCTCCCCTGGTAAACTTTAGCCCACTCCCAGGAACGTGAGACACCCTGATTCAACCCTACCCCACCCCGGAACGGACCAGAATAGACTTTTTCCATTCTTGAGTCACACAAAATTCTAAATTTTCAAGTTCAACCCAAATCAATGTGTTTTAATTTTTTTTGTAACTGCCACCCAACCAAAAAAATCAGTTATTCACCCACCTCTATTGCTGAACACTGTCAGCTTCCATTGTTTTCCATGATTAAATAAGAGGTCCTAATACTGAGGCAGCTGAAGAAGATTCACTTTTAGTTCAAATGGCCTCTGTTGTTGAGGCAGATCCAAACCTCACTGACGTCAACAGGCTTTAGATCCAGTTCTTGGAGCTGGAAGACACAAGCTCTGTCCCTGCTGTTGCCATGAAGTCTTGAGTGGACACAGTTTGCAGGGTGGTAACACATGGGAAGTTCTTTGTAGTCATGCAGCTACAGACTAAATTCTCAATTCAGGTACCATGCTGATGAGTACAGCATGAATATCCTGATAGCTAAATAGTAGAGCTGTGTAGGAAAAGGGGAAAAATAACAAAAGATCTTGCACAAAATTTGTCCTTTGTTTTTAATTTACAAAGATTTTGAAATTTGAACTTTTTTGACCAGGTATTATAAGTCGTCAGATGACAGTCAATGAGTAGATATTTAGATAGATTGACAGATAGGAGTTGCCTTACTGTACCAGAGTGTTTCCTATATTTTTTGTTTTAATAATAATAAAAATAATTAATCATAAATTAATATAATATCTGGCTGTTATAGCACTTTTCATCAGCAGATCTATGAGCACGTTAGAAAGGAGGTCAGCATCATTATTCCCATTTTACAGATGGGGAAACCAAATCTTTCAAAGCTTTATTACAGATATTTTCCCCTGACCAATACAATTTAAATTTGAAAAGAGTTCTCGATCTTCACACCCCTGTCTCATTAAGTTTCCAACAAGCGGGATCTAAAATAAGTCTACTTGAGGAATTTTGTCATTCCAGATGAGCAGCTGGTGATAGCCATAGGATATGAGTTGTCAGGTAAACAGAGAGTACGTGTATGCATTGAGTTGGTTCACACTAGGGCCAATGGGAGTTGCATCAGTGTAAGTGAAATCAGCATGCACTCTAGTAAGGTTACAGTGGTTTTTAGTTTGGTCTCTGGTTAGGAAAGGTGAGTGAGAAGACTGGCACCAGTCTATTCTGCTTTCAAAGGGTAGCATAACCCCCTTTTTCATACCTAGACCTCCCCTTCCATCTCGCCAGGACCCTCCTTCCATTTAGAAACATGGATGGGCAGGATGTCCTGAAACTTTTTACATCCCCACCATGTTGACACCCCATGGCATAGACATTAGCTTCACCTAGTTACATAGATAAAGATAAAAGGTATAACTGAAGGTCTTCTAAAGGCCGGTGGAAGGGGATATAAGGTAGGATCCAAAATATTGTGAACCGTTTTTATGTTTTTCCATTAAGTATAACATTAAATATGTTAGTAGGTCTCGGAGAAAGTCTGGAGAGATCAGCAGCTGCATGAATAGCATCCTCAGAGGCAGCGGGGGTGGGGGAGATATACAATCCATCCTAGGAGTCTGAGAGTTGCATATAAAAGAATTATTAGTAAAATACAGACAGGCCTTTATATTTGCAATAACCAGCCCTCTATTTAGGTTAGGAAGTTTAGTTTACATCCTTGTGTGAGATGAGCAGTCCTTTATCTCCCAGCCCTGAAATACTCATTTTAAACTAGAACATCTCTATTACTGTCTGGTGCAGGCATGCCATAATTAAGTGGAAAAATTGCTGTCTCATCAGGCTTATATGCATCTTAGTTTTGTCTAGCAAGCTAAGCCCCTAACAAAGAGCCTCAGTTCCATGATGACAAATACTGAAAGCACAAAGGAATTCTTTGGAGGAAGAAATGTAATAGTAAAAGCACCATCATGGAAACTAATAAGGGAACAGCTCCATTACAAAGCCTGGACAGCTCTTTTGAGGCTCCATTTTGTGTGTATGGGTGTGCCGTTTGGATCACCCCAGAATCAGGTACAATGCATCTGGGAGCACTAATAGAATATTCATGGCAGCAGCCACTGATCAACCTTCTAACAAGGTAAAATGCGTGGTTCCCCCTGCCCAGGATCGGCTCCTCTGGTTAATGCAGAAAGGGAACAAAGCCATGGGCTCATCATCAGTGTTCCCCTTTGCAGTTCCTTTGGGGTTTCCAGTGCCAGCAGCATGCTAGCCTCTCTCTGTTCTTGGATGTTCCGAGCATCAAGGCTAGGACTGTGATTGGCCTTGGTACAGAGTACAAAGACGTGAATGATCTTTGTAGCCTTTTCCCCCTTGTATATTCGCATAGGGTAATCTATCATCTAACCCTCAGAATCCAAGACAAATATTACACACAGTAAATACACAGGGGTAAATGAAAGCAGACTTTGGTCCCATATGCTCAAAGGCCAGGCTGACAGGAAAGCCCTGAACAGGATAATACCAGGAGTGCCAGTATGCAATTGCACTCACAGTTCTTTTGCAAAATGTCACCTTTTTCACTGAACACAACATATGTGGCTGGAATGACACAATGGAAATGGAATGACTCCAGATATATTGTTGTCTGAGAGTGTGGTTTACCTTTACACCTTCATGTGGGCAATCTGCACATTCACTTCAAACCTGAGACTATCCATTTCCATACTAATAACATGGATGAGTGAAATTCTGCTCTGTTACCCTTGCTTAATTCCAATGAAGTTAGTTTTCAGAGTAGCAGCCGTGTTAGTCTGTATTCGCAAAAAGAAAAGGAGTACTTGTGGCACCTTAGAGACTAACAAATTTATTTGAGCATAAGCTTTTGTGAAGTGAGCTGTAGCTCACGAAAGCTCATGCTCAAATAAATTTGTTAGTCTCTAAGGTGCCACAAGTACTCCTTTTCTTTTTAATGAAGTTAGTGGAATTATTCCAGAGTAACGCTGCAGTTACTGCAGAAATTGATTTATCTTTATATCTTTGTTTTATCATTGCTAAACTCTTTAGTGGAAATTGAACACGTCTCCTTCTTTGGAGGATTCAAGAAAGGATTAATTCAAGAATTTTTAATTCAGGGTGGTTTTGGATTCTCAGTTCATCCTGGAATTACACATAGCAGTGGTGATGGTAAGTTCCTTTAAGTTTCTCTCTCTCTGCTGGACATCTAAAGCCCTTCCTCTTGGACATCATGCTACTATTATCCATGTTTTTGTAGCTTCTGCATTGGATCAATCTAATATGTTCCACATTGGGACACGCTTGAAAACGAGATGGAAGTTACAGCTGGTGCAGAATGTGGCTGCCTGACTGCATAGCACTGTTCACAGTAGGGGACATATTGGGCCTATTCTGTGACAGCTGCTCTGGTTTTCTATTTGCTTCCAGGTGCAATTCAAGTGTTGACTTTGAAGTATGTTATAATTGGTTTGGACCCTAGCTGTGTGTAGCATCTCCCTGTGAGCAGCACGGCAGCTGAATTCAGCTGGGACTAGTGTTGCTTGATTTTCATCATTGTGCACCTGGTGGCCAAAGGTTCTCAATGGAGATCTCTTGAATTTGGAATTCTCTGCCTCTGCTCGTTGTTTGAACATTGGTACTGCCATGCTGGATCAACCATCATATCCATCTAATCTAGTATCCTGTCTCTGACAGTACCAGATGCTGCAGAGGGAAGGTGTAAGAACCCCATAATAGGCAGATGTGGGATAATCTGCCTTCCCCACACCTAATGTTAGATTTCATTCTGGTTTCAAATTGGCTTAAGCCCAGAAGCATGAGATTTAATAACTCTTCCAAAATGTTTCTTATAATTAATTATGATAGTTCTGGATATTCTTAGTATCCACAGGAATGTCCAAACCTTTTTTGAATCTTGCAAAGTTCTTGGCCTCAGTGACTTCCTATGGCAGTGAGTTCCACAGTCTATGTACTGTGTGAAGGAATTTCTTTTATCAGTTTTGAATTTTCCCATCTTTTAATTTCATTGAATGCCGCCTTGTTCTTGTGTTCAGGGAGACCAGAAGTTCTGATCTTCTTTACTGTGGCCATCCCTTATATTATATATTTTATTCCAGTATGATTAGTCCACTTCCATAGTTCAACAATTACCCTAACGCAGATTAATTATACTGGGATGAAGTCACATTTATTCGAGAATAGAGTGTTGAGATAGTGTATTGTATCGGTTTAGCTTTATAATTATAATGGTATAATTATTCTTCTATAGCTATGCCGGTCAGTCCTTAGGCACTTGCTTATAAGTCTTAAAAATGATTTAGACTCATAAATGTTTATGAACATTTTGCCCTAGAGGTCTCGCTCCATTTATCTTTGTGACATGGAAGCTTGTGCCCTTTGTTGATATAATGTAATAATCTATATGATTTTATGGACATGAGTGCTTACATTTCACTTACACGTTAGACCAATCATTTACTTTTACTGTTTTTAATAATAATTGGAGGTAGGGAGGAAAGAAAGTTCCAGCCTTGAGATGACTTCACTGGATTCCCAAAGGCTGCTCTGTGGCATACAGGGTTCTTATAGCTCCTGTAACCTCATTTTCCTTTTCCTACAGCATTTGGTCAGCTACTGTGTTGCCTTTTGCTGCTACCTCTGAAGAGGGCAAAGGAACCTGTAAAGGACCTTTCCATCAAGAATATAACATATATGTTCAATTTAAAATGAAGAACTGTGCAATAGGCAGGTAGGAGATTAGAACTGATCTGTGGGCAGGGGAAACTGGCTGCCATAGCTACTTTGCTGTTCAGATTTTTAACAATAAAAATAATTACTCAAGATTATTTTTCTTCTACTAAACCTCCCCACATCTTTGACAAAACCTAAAGTTTCATCTCTTCCAATCATTTATCCTCTGGAGATTCAGGAACAGCTCTTTCTTTGAATGTGTCTGGCTCACAGTGTTAAGCCAGTATAGCAAAGATAACGTTAACATACCAGGCTGTGGAGTCTAAAGAAACCCCTGGTAAATTCAGTGCAAATCCTCCCATGTTAATTCATTGTTAACGTGGTAAATGAAACATACAAAAGAGAAGAGCTCTGGAGTTCAGGCTCCTATTCTGTTCTAACTTGTTCTGGCGTAAATCTGGAGTAACTCTGCTGAAGTCTGTTCCAGCTGGAATACCAGCTGAAGATGTGGCCCATGATGCCAAAACTGGTGTGAGTGAGAAGAGAATCAGGCCCAAAGCACCTATGGTACCTGAACTCCTCCCCTTTTTATGGGATGTATTACTTTCACATAGGGTTTTCATAACATGGGAATATGACATAGCATATGGATGATGTTGAAGAGGTGTTCAACAGTCATGTTGCAGTAGTGTCCCCCACCAGGCCAGGACCCTGTTGTGATAGGCACTGTACAGCTATAGATATATAGATCAACTGATAGTCCTTGCCCCAAATATCTATTTAGACTGTAAGCTAATAGTTAACAGGTAGATGAGATGGACAGATTAGCAGAAGAATGGAACAGTAAGGCAAGACGAGGTAACAAAAATAACAGGAAGTTTTTAGCATAAGTTAACTGTGTCACAATAAAGTAATCGTGTTAATATGTCAATGCTAATTAATAGTTCTTATTTTGATCTGCAAACAGTAGTTTTTATCACAATTCTGAAATGAAATTAGAGTGTTTTTATTTCCAAATCTGTTATCATGCATCCCTTATGAGTTTGCTGAATTATATTTTCTAAAACACCATATTTTGGACTTGTAATGGGATTGTCTGTCTGTCAAGCAGGCATGTCTGTATTGCAGTAAGCGCTACAAAGGTTTTCATGTTTACTTAGTACTAAACAAAACTGCATTTTTATGACTGTTATAAATACATGGCGCCAAGATTTTTAGAAGTGACTAGTGATTTTGGGCACCCAACTTCTGAGTCATTGTAAAAGGGCCTGGTCAAGTGTCAAGAACCCACCCTCTGTAAATCAGGCCCCTTTAAGTGGTCTCAGGTGAGGCATCTACTAATGACTTGGGAAAGTCATGGCTCTGATTTATAATACCAGGGGAATAAGCTATACCAGTATAAGGCACCTTTATCTGGGCATAGCTGCATTCTCACCACAGGTTGTACAGTATAACTATTTCAGGTAAAGAAAATCACATCCCTAACTGGACTAGTTATATTGGTACAAAATTTTCAGCCTGCTCTTGACTGGGCCTCCCTTTTTCCACCTGCAATTTTGCATTCACAGTTATTTGTGGACATAGTTTAGATCTTTAAAGGTTTCTGTACCTGATCTGTGTGCACAAATATGCCTTAACTTACAACTCTGTATCTCATTCTGCATATTCTGAGCCATCGAGGCCCCTTGAATTCCACAATCCTTTAAATGGATTCTCCAGAGGGAAAAGAGGGAAGGATGATCTGGTGGGTAAGGCAATGGACTGGGGTGCAGAAGAGCTCCATTCTATTCCTGGCTCTGGGATGGGCGGGCTGTGTGACCATGGGCAAAGGACTTCACATCTCTGCTTCTCCTTCTACAGGTAATACTGACCTCCTTTGAAGTGCTTTCAGATGTAGGAATGCAGAGTGCTGTATAAGAAAGCAATTAATTTTATGGTCATTGTAAGTTTCTAAAATCTGTTGTCATATGAATGGTGTCATTTTAATCTGTTAATTCCAAAGTATCTCCCACCCGAAAATGACACTTTAGGAACAGTGTCTTTGATTAAATGACTGAAGCAGTGACACTATTGGGGGGTTGCCAGTTTTGGTTGGACGTATTTCTGGAGGTTTCAACACATGACATAATCTTTCATTAAAGATTAATCTTTAATTCCTGGAGACTCCAGGACAATCCTGAACGTTTGGCCACCCTACAGTATTGCCATACGTCATTTAACTTGTTGCATGGAGTGGTGGCTGCTCCCCTCTATTGGCCAATATAGTTACCGAGGCTGGCAGGGAGACTCTCTGGGTGTGCTTGCACTCTAGATCCCTCTGCTTGTGTTTGTCTGCCTACCTCCTTTCTGACTCACCTCTAGCTTCCCTAGTGGCAAAGATACTCCCTCCCCCAGCTGACTCCTGTCCCCTTAGAAATTACCCAGCTTCTCTCCCTTATCCCTGGGTTTTGAGAAAGGGTGGACCATGGCAGTTGAGAAGGAGGAAATTCTCCATGCCAGGCTGCAAAGTATCAGTGGAACTGCTCTAAACCTTATGGCTGCAGTAGTCTGCCATCTGCATCCCCTTTACATAGAAGGATTTAGTTGGTTGGATCTATGAAGTCACAAATCCACTGACCACACCACTTCCTCTCCTCAACTCCCCTCACAAAACCCCCGCACTTCTGGTACAAATGCAGTCCCTACAGAACACAGCTCCATGATACTCTGAGGTTGCACAGTCCTCCTCTGGTTCCCGCTCAGATCCCAGCCTCCACTTGTGTACAGCAGAACTCCGCTGGTTCTGCTATCTTTTGTGCCATACTTGCTCACAGAGGGCTAAAGGGGGACAGGATTTATTACTTCATGCTTACTTAATCACAGCTATATACAAACATCTTGTACCAGTAGGAAGATTCGGGATCCTTCAGTTTGTAAATGTCTATCACTACATGCTGCTAACAGGAAAAATGTTCTGTCTTCTAACTTGACTGTGCATCTTTGATGCAACATTCCAAACAACGATTGTTCAAAGCTGCCATCACAGTTAGATCCTGAGCTCTTCAGACTCTCTTCTATTATGTGTCTGTGTTAGGATTGGACCCCATTGTAGTGTTCCCGCTCAGATCCCAGCCTCCACTTGTGTACAGCAGAACTCCGCTGGTTCTGCTATCTTTTGTGCCATACTTGCTCACAGAGGGCTAAAGGGGGACAGGATTTATTACTTCATGCTTACTTAATCACAGCTATATACAAACATCTTGTACCAGTAGGAAGATTCGGGATCCTTCAGTTTGTAAATGTCTATCACTACATGCTGCTAACAGGAAAAATGTTCTGTCTTCTAACTTGACTGTGCATCTTTGATGCAACATTCCAAACAACGATTGTTCAAAGCTGCCATCACAGTTAGATCCTGAGCTCTTCAGACTCTCTTCTATTATGTGTCTGTGTTAGGATTGGACCCCATTGTAGTGTTCCTATCTCGTATCTCTGGGTGCTACCATAATACAAATAATAAATAAAAATAGTTGTTAAATACTTGCTTGAATTATTTGTGAAAGCCCTGCTCAGCAAAAGTATGGGACGTTGGCTACTACTACAGTTAGTTATTGCTGGCAAAGATGGCTGTTTTTTTTTTTAACTCCCTGATAAGTCATTCAAAATATGAGCTCTGCAGAGCGTTTTAGTTCTTTTAAGTGTTCTTTTAGTTTAATTTAGTTCTTTAACGCTTTTAAGTGAGCTAACCTAAATTAGAATCTCCTGAGATCAATAGCTCATTTTTATCACAGAATTTTCTAACTGTATCATATAGATCATATAAATTGTCTCTCACTGCACTTAAAAGTTTATAACAACATAAAACTACTGCAAATTTGGTGTTAGGAAAATCGATATTTTATGCCTGTTCCTTATATAACCACCATATTAAAGAACAACTATTCCAATTGCAGATTTATCCTTAGAATTCACTATATGCTGCCCTTTAATATAGCAGGCTTGAGCCATTATTATTTGCAATGTCACAGGATGCAATGGTGCACTGCTTAGCCATACTGACATTATTACAACAAAAAATAAAGATAAATTCTTTGTGATGCAGAACAGTGCAGACTAGGAAATTCAAAGTGGAAGTTAAAAGCACTGTCATGGTCTATCGTATTTGACATAAGAACATTTTGCCTTCCAAAATTTACTACTGTCTGAGTTTAATACTGCTTCAGTTCCCATCTTAAACTAAATGTTTCTGTGGCTGTTCAAATCTGTCACAGCAGAGGTGATTACATTGCACTGGTGGATGATGTAATCAGAATGGGGTGCAAATTTTTCATCAAAACCTTGTTTTTCCAATGAAAAATGGCTTTTTGACCATAACAAAACATTTCATAGCAAATTTTCATTTTAATTATAATTTTCCGGTTTTTTGACCAACACTGGAAAATGAAAGCTTTTTGGGAAAACAAAAAACAATTCCTGGGTTTGGGTTTCACGAATGTCAAAAAATTAAAAAAGAATTACAGGACATGATTCATTATTTTAAATTTCCCATGAAAAATAATTGGGATCTTTTGACCTTTTACAGCTATGTCCTTTGGCATCAAATAAATCCCTCTGCAGGAAAACCCCACAGAGGGGATTGCGAACTCTGTGACGGCATATATCGAATGCACCTCCCACCTGAAATGCGCAAAGGGTAGAGTTTCAGAAGGTAATTGGATGGAGGTATTCTGAAAATGCTCCCATGTTTTCATACACAGGTATGGAGGAAAAAGCTGAGGGCTACTTCCTGTATGCCTTCCCTTATACCAATCAGAATATGGCTCCCTCAGGACAAGTAGTCTCATGGGACCCTACTTGCAACTGCCCTTTAGCCTGTGATAAGAGCTGGGGGTTAATTAGTAGAAGGAACAGTGTTTCACCAGCTTGGCACTTAAATCTGTACTTTGGCACCTACTTCAACTGGATAGCATTCCTTCCTAGATGGAAGGTCAGCCTAAGGGCCACACAGCATTTAAAGCCCTAATTCTAGTGTTTAAGTGGATTTATGTGGTGCACAGGCTCTGGGCTGCAGGGTGCATCTGACTATTGTAATAACGCATGTATTGCTACCTTGAGACCCCCCCCACCCAATGTCAGCCTGCAATGACTTTTTTTAAATCTAGATTTGAAAACTCCTAATGGGGGAGGGGGCAATGTTATTTTTATCACAGAGACTGTAGGAGTGTGTGGTCATCTCTCCCTGTCAGTCTCGGATGGAGGCCATGCCCCCTTGCTATCCTGTTCCTAGAAAGGCAATCTGAAAAGGGGGAAATTAGCTGTCTCTGGCAACCAGGCCCTCTGAGCTGGGCTGGGCAGTAATCAGGCTTTTGGGCTCAAGCCCTCAGGCAGGGTGAACCCCAGACCGTCTAGGGCTCTGGCCCTCAAGCAGGGCAGAGCAGTAAATAGTCTAGGAGCCAAGCCCTCAGGCAGGCGGGACACCGAACAGTTTAGGGGGCTCTGGCCCTCAGGCAGGGCAGAGCAGTAATCAGTCTAGGGGCCTAGGCTCTCAGGTAGGGGCCCAGGCTCTCAGGGTGCCAAACAGTCTAGGGGACTCTGGCCCTCTGGCAGAGTAGAGCAGCAAAGAGTCTAGAGTCTAATGTACTAGCTCTGGCAGACTGTAGACAAACACAGGCCTCCTGGCCTTAGGTGGTATAGCCTATAGAGCTAGCTTGCTTGCGTATATATCTTTTCTTATGAGTGTAATCCTTTTTTACATTATAGGTTTGTTATTATAATAGGTTTATCAATTTGTATTAGAGTATTTTAGCTGTAATGCAAAGAACCTACAAGCAACATACTGTATATTAAGCTAAGGCAAGTTAACATATATCTGTTCGAGACCTTTACCTTAGATACATGGTGATGAGCTAAAACATACAGTATATATATTTGTGACCTTTCACATAGATAAGTGGGCAGTTAAAGCAAGTTGCTAGGTAAGACCACCCAAGTTCATGGCCGTTTTCAGACTTAACAGGTACACCACAAAGAACATGGAAATAACCAGTTAGGACAGAAATAACAGAAGTGAGGATGAGCTAATGGTTTCTAATAGTTACGAATATGTCATGAATATGCATGAACATGACAGCCTATAGAGTAAATGCACCCTAACATTTCGTGGGTGAGGAAGTAAAGTTTGGACATGGAAGAAGGGCACTTAGAGCTCAGACCCTATACTAGGGCAACCCACCATGCTGGGCAGGTTCAGCTTGTTTATTGTTAGTTCGTCATTGCTCATTCTTAATTGTCAGTTTTAAGTAAATTCTAAGTTAGCATTTATAGGCTTTCTATAGCTTTTAGCTCTAGCTTCTTCTATGTTCTTCGCCTCCCACTCAAGACTTGAAGAACCTGGACTACCAAACTCACTTGGCATGCCAGAGGCAAGGCTAGTCCTGTGTCTCTAATCAAGGAAGGGGGTAAGTATATTAATCGAGAATCTTTTATAACATATAATACCACATGTTCTGCTCGAACAATATCATTGCTTTTGTAATTGGTTGATTATTTGATCACTACTCCATTACTGTGCCATTTATCTCAATAAAAGGCTTAGAGTTGCCTTTTCTTCTCAGTGTGAGTTTCCTTGTCATACATCCTGAGGGTCTCTGCAAATTCTTTTGATCAGATTAATTGGTGAGCCTATAACCCCTATTATCTAAACAATATTATTAATCTCTCATAAAATCAGGCAACT
Source organism: Lepidochelys kempii (assembly GCF_965140285.1). NCBI lineage: Eukaryota > Metazoa > Chordata > Testudines > Cheloniidae > Lepidochelys > Lepidochelys kempii. The sequence goes on along the minus strand of NC_136381.1, from coordinate 26,692,805 downwards.
ATGGGAAGCTGCCACCTCAGGGATGGGGTTGACAGCAGGGGGTAAGGGGACCCGGGCCCACCCTGCTTCATCGGGTCCCAGCCCAGGGCCCTGACAGGGGCAGAGGGTTCAACCACTGGGTCAGCAGGGAATCCAGCCTCAACATGATGACCTGGATCCAGGCAGCAATGCAGCCGGACTAGAATCAGTTGTCCCTGGGCTACTTCCTCCCCTCCCCTCATGGTGTGCCTGGATCCTGGGGTATGTCTCCCTGGGGTACACCCCCAGTGACAGTCTCAGCAGCTCCTCAGTGTCTGGGGTGTCTGGCAGCTTTCGTAGGTCTGGTGAGTCCTCGGTGCAGCAGAGGTCTTCTTTGGGTTCCCATTCCAGCAGCGGGTGGGGACATCTGCCTCCCTTGGCAGCTCCAGCCCAACTGAGCTGCAGGGCCTGCCTTTTGTACTTCCTGTCCCATCCCTCTGCTTCTCATGTGGCAGGCATGGCCTTCCTGGTTTCACCCACCAGATGGTTCCTCCCTGTCAATACCAGTGGAAGGCCATGTACCCTTGTGACAGAGACACTAGCTCTTATTTAATGCTATATCGATAACTGCAGAAACTTAATACATTGAAAACAGGAAGCTGGTGCCAAATTTATCAACAGGCTTTTGATAGACTCTTCAAATGTCATATTAAATAGAAACATATCAGTATTTTGCAGTTTCATACTATCTATGGTATCATCAGACAGCCGAGGGACTTGATTACAGTCATCATGACAATGCTATAATAAAGGATTATGAATTGCTTGTTGCTGACTTGGGAACAATCTGAAAAGATCGTATCATAAGACCAGAATTCAGTCTCTTTTAACCTTATTGTGTTAAAAAGTTATAAAAACTCATTGTATAATTTTTACTATGCCCCAGCCATGAGAGACTCATTATTTAACTCTTCATTTAATTTCCAGGTGCTATATATGCACAATGTAAAGGGTGCCCAGAGAATGCAGGCAGGAAACAGGCATATGGTAGGCAGCTATGACTTATATGTCTATGGAAAACACAATTAAAATTAGAACTTGTACTGTGTGTGTGTGGTGGCTTCTCCAAACTAGAATTCATTAACTATTGTCACAACCTGATAGCTCCAGTTTACAGTGCACCATTTCTTTCATGCTGGCAGGGTACCAAGGAATCTCACTATCTCCCATGGGCCTCCAGAACCAGCCGCACCAGCAGCAGGAAAGGCAGGGTGATCTAGGCTTATTGCTTGTGGTGTGCAACATATCACAGAGTTGTCCTCCTGGACTGCTCCTTGATGCTAGACACCCAATAACAGCAGCAAAACTCACCATTGTTCCTCTGTCTGGCTAGGAGATTGCATACCATCCTATGGAATGAAGACCTAGCTACATCAATGCATGCAAGTGCTGCCAATTCTCATGATATTTGGTGGTTTTCATAAAGCCCCAGCTCCTGAAGTCATCTGAACACGTCATAACCTCAGCTTTCATTTAAACACTCCTCCTCCACATTCTAGCCCTCGTGGTTGCAGAGAAAAGCTTGTGAATGTGACCTGAGTGGACCATGGAAGGCTTATAAACCAGAAAACAAATAAAAAGAAACCAAAAATGTATTTTATAAAACTTCCTGATTTTAAACAAATCTCATGATTATTGAAGGCTTGGGGTTGGCAATGCTGTATCTATGACTTCCAAGCTTTGATTGTTAAAACGCACTACACCTGGGGGTGATCCACAGTCATCAATATTCCATATGGTACAGAAGAAGCACGTTATTTCAGTTCTGCCATCATTGCACTGGTTACCTATTGAATCTTGGAACAAGTTTAAAATTCTTCTTTTGCTTTTCAGTGCTCTCCACACTGCCTGAGATCACCTCTCCCACTGCAAGCAAGATTTCCCGATGAAGCGATGATCTTTCACAGGTAATGACATTCCCAGATGATAGGTTAGAATAGTAAGCCGGAAACCCAGTCTGTTTGGCTGCTGGCCTATGGCTAAGGATCTCCCACAAGATCAAGAGGATCATCAGATAACCTGATCATATTCAGGGCACAATCCAACACCCACATCTGCTGTAGCTTGTCTTCCCATAACACTGATGAGAATGACATCATAGTCTTACTCTGCCTGCCGTCAGGATAGGGCCAGAACATAACTAGGAACAAAAGATCAGTGAGGTGCATATGTGAAGACGTGCACAGGCAATCTTTAAGGGAATGTATTGAGAGGGCGCCTGTCTCATTCAGTGCACAAAGTGTGCACTCGATGAAGCAAGGCTCGCCTCAATGACATCCTGATCCAAAGCTCATTGGAGTCAGTCTGGAACACACGGAGGTCAGTGAGCATTGGATCAGGACCAGTCTGTGCATTTCATGTAGGGCAGAGCGGTCTAGTGCTGTCCAGTAAATAGTTCCACAGAATGACATTTATTTTGTCTATTATGTTTCCTTTTTGAAAAATCTAAGAAATTTCATTTTAAAAAACTGTGGTAAAAGAATGTTAATTTTGGAAAGTGAAGCACTCAAAAATCAGGAAAGGCAGAGGTTAAAGTTACCTCTTTAGGCATGACTCTGCCCCGTGTACATATACAATGCAATATAGTCTTTCATTGTGTAAATCTATGCTGTTATTGCTATGGGACCACTGCCTCACTTACTTTATATTGTAGCTGTTTTGTTGGGATTTTATAGCATTTGCTGGTGAAATCATTAGAGGAAGAGGCAAATGAAGATAGCCACCCAGAGGAGGGTGGAACCACCAGTGCCTAAAGCTAGTGTGGAGTAGTCTCTCTGAGCCCCATGGCAACTTAGGCTGGCTCCTTTAGTATTGGCTCATGGCTCTGGCTCTAACTTCCCCAGTGGATCTTGGGCCATTCAAGTATATGCATTAGAAGCTGAATTCTGCTCTGTTATGCTATAGCAAATGTCATTGATTTCAGTGGAGATACTCCTCAACTTACACTGGTTTTAACCAAGAGCAGTCTTGGGCCCTAGGCATTAGATATTATTGAAAAGGAAAGTTTACAAGAAGTTTAATGTGAATGGAAACATGCTTTGGAAAATGGACAATGTGACTGGTATGGACAAGTGTGAAATGGACACAGTTTAAAATCAACAGCAGCTTGACTGGCTTGAGGAACCCTGGTTGCTGAGAAACCTTAAAGTACAATGCTACCTGTGTAGGCTTTCGACGGGTTGCTGTGTCCTTTCCTAATTCAAATTGCAACTATATGGATGATAAAATGGAAAATAAATATTTGTGCAATGGCTGGGAAAAGTCAATTAGTTTTGCACCAGTAGAAATAATGCACAGTTCGATGTATCTTTAACAAGCTGGCTCTCAACATCTAGTGTAAAATATATCTTCACTACCCAAATGTACTTACAAATTTAAGTAGCATGAGAACAAAATGTATTCTGCAAGTGGTAATGAAAGAAATAATGCAATAAAGTTTCCGTATTTTATTAGAAGAAGAAAACAATTAAAACAAGATCCAGGTAATAACGTATCTACCAAATGTCATAATTATCTCTTCTGCTGCCAAAACATGTGTACTCTTTTCCTAACAGTCCCTTTCCCAAAGGGAAAAATAAATGTATCTAAGAAATATTTGTTAGCAATGCAATTACAGGCTTAATTCCCCAACCAACTTCAGACACAATAAAAACAAAAACAAGCAAAAAATCCCATTGCAATAACAATGCAAAATGAAGGGGGAGAGGGGAAGAGAGAGACTGACTGATTAAGTGTTTAGAAAAAAATAATAGATTTTAATAAGAAATGCTGACACACAATATGGCAATAGCATTTGAAAGAACCATTATCATTTACTTTTCAGACACATCTCTGTCTCTTTCTTCTAGCCAACACCCTGGAATACCTGGCTGGGGGTGATGACACCCCTGCGTAATGACCAGATCTTCAAAACTGCTCAGCTTCCATTTAGGCACTAAAAGAACTGGGCAGATTGTCAAAAGAGCTGAGTACATTGAGGCTAATCTGAGTGTCAGCATCACAGTGAGAACAACTGGGTGTTTGTTTATTTAGCTGCCTAAATGGAAGCTGATCTCTTGAAAATCTGGCCTCAATGGTGGGTGTTGAGAACCTGGATGCCTGGCTCTGAGGCCCTTTGAAAATTTCACCCTAAGTGTCCAGCTCAATATGCTAAACCAGTGGTTCTCAAACTGTGGTCCGCGAACTCCATTGAGGTGGTCCACAGATAATTCCCTCTAAGGTGCATGCTGGGCGCACGTGCACAAGACAAAGAAGGGCCACCTACCTAATTAGTGCAGCCGCACACGCGGGGCTCCACAAATTAGGTGCCTGGACCCTGGAGAAGAGGCACACGTAAGGTGAATTGGTGGCCTTGGGGGGAATAGGGGGTAGGTAGGAGGGGGCAGTGGAGTGAGAAAAGGGGGTGGAGGGAATTTGGGTTGTGCAGGACTGCACCTGCAGCGGCCAGAGAAAGAGGCGACTTTCCCCAGCTCCAGAGCTGTGGCTGCTGGGGAGAGATGGCCCCCTTCCCAGCCTCAGCTCTATGGCGGGGAAGAGACCCTCTCTCCTTCCCAGCCCCAGCTTGGGGGCTGCCATGGCAGGGGAGAGAGGGCACATCCATCACATTAGAAAGGTAAGATTACTGATATTAAAATATGAGTTCTGTGCTTTTATTTGTAGAACAAAAATGTTAATTATTATTAAGGGTTTTTTTATATAGCGCTTTTATCCAAAGTGCTTTACAATAGTTCGCTAATGGTACAAACAACATTTGGAAAGATTATTAAGTGGTCCACTGAGACCCTCAGCAATTTTCAGCTGGTCCACGAAAAAAAAAGTTTAAGAACCACTGTACTAAACCACTTCTCTTCAGCAACCCTGAACAACACAGCTGATGTCCACTAGTGCTGGAAGCAGGTGTCTGAGGTCACTCCCAAACGCAAGTCTCCAGCATCTGTGTATGGGATTGTATGTCCTGATATTCACTGGCCCCACCAGGCATAAGAGCCTGCTACTTCAAAACTGCCAGCAAACTTGCTTCTTTAGGAGCATGTGCTCTTGCTGCTTAAGGTGTCAGGTCACTGACTACCATGGTATCTATATGTGGCCATAGTTTGTTTTGGTAACATACCATCCTGGTATTAGATTGTGGTTACAAAGAAGGGTGCCATGTTCTCAGCCCACAATCTGAAAGGTAAAAGAGAGCCGCTCGCTATCACTAATCTGTAGAACCTGAAATTCAGCCACGGCTTTGGCGAAGTTCCGATATGTGTTCCAACTTTGAGATTCAAGTTGATCTCTAGTTTTAATTAAAATAGGTACTTCATAGCTTGCTGATGATGGCAGTCGCCTTTGCGGAAGTGAGGGGTCATTGGTGGCCCTGGCAATGCGGGAACTCAGTGGAAAAGTCTGTCAAAAGTTTTCATCCTCTGAGCACTGACTAAAAAAAAATCAGAAGAAAAATGTTAATATTTAAAAATTCAGTACTTTAAAATATTAAACATTAGCACCCTGTTAATGATTTTTAAATTGGCACAAAATCAGGATGGAGACATTCTCTCTGATCATCTCATACTTTGGGCCCCTTTAAGTAGCCAATGCCACACAAAAATGTCACCCCTATTTCTATCGATTTGTTCTGTCTAAGACCCCAGTCCTACAATGACAGCTACATGGAGAGACAGCTGAAGTCACTAGAGCTCCATATAGGTTAACAGGTAGTTCCATACTTACAGTAGGTAAAGAGAATCACAATAAGCAAGCTGGAAAATGCCTGGATCATCACATTAAAGGCAATCCTGAATAGAGCCACATGAATTGCTGACATAGAATGGCAAAGAAAAACTTGCAGATGATCTGTAAGATGTCTCATGTCTAGTAAAATTCACTGACTTTCCTGGCATTTTCTGTTAATAGATGCACTGAATTTCCCACTGTACATTTAAGCTGTCAATATCTCCCCTCATCATGACAGGATGAAAGTTTTGTATTTTAAAGCATGCTCGATTGGAGTTGAAATGAGATCAAGAATATGCTTCTTTTACTGCCTGAGATTTTGGATGATGATAATGATAGGGGACTTTCATTTGCAAAAGCCAGTGTGATGTCTCACTTATCTCCGTTGGATGCAAATTTGGAGAAATGTCCTTGACTGGGGTCATTAGAATTGCTATGATTGGATTTGTGACACTTCTAATATAGACTCAGAAAAACAAAATGCACTATTACTGAAAGAGGGAGATGAATTTATCGAGATGGTCTGAATAATTTCTCTGAAGCAGAAATTCCACAGGCAGCTGCTGTCTGTCTCTTGATGAACTTTGGATTCTGTACAAAGAGGAACACCCCTGCCTATGTGAAAAAAATTGGAAAAGATTACTTTATAACATGCTTTTCAACCCACTTCCTAAGAAGTATGCCAATCAGCACAAACACTAGTAGACATAAAACAAAGGTCTAGATTAAATAGAGTGAATAATCTATGGCTGTTTTCCTGGCATCCATCTGAGGCCTGAGACCCCTTTGCAAAATGATGGAAACAAAAGTTACAAGCATCCAGTGCTCTTAAACAGAAATGGGCCTGAGCTGTAGCCCTCCAAAATGGATTTTAAATTTCCTTTAAGTGTACGGTCTTGGATCTGACATTTTGATTCAGCCCTTTACAGATATAAGGGATGGTTGTGGGGTCCAGATCCAGGCTTATAGGCCAAACACCCCTGATCTTTGAGGGTATTTTGCTCTGTGGTCCTTTCTACTTAAAGGAAAACATGTTTATGAGAGGCAGACAATAGCATAGCAACAGCTAGACATCTTCAAATGTCACCCTTCCCTCCAGTAGACAATAAACTCTTCCTCTCGTATGCTTTAGACCCTTCCTAACTCAGCTATGAGGATAAAACTGGTATTTCACTGTCATTCCCAGGTGGTGAGAAACTTGGCATTTTCATTTCGTAGGACTCCTGCAGAGACGCCTGATTCGCAGCCTCTAGCCCGCCATCGGTAATGGCACGTGAACACTCGTTGCACATGGTGGTCATGAAATAAAATGTCACACACAGCCATCTGTATTGATCCAGTTATTGCAGGACATTATTCTAATAGTGTCTTCTAATAATAATAATTAATAATAATTTTCTTTTAAAATATTTAAATGCAACTCTCCGCTATTGGTGTTATCACGGGCTACGCCTACCGTGGAGGAAGCACACCAAGTTCAGAATGAAAGACTTGTGTTTCTCTTGAAGTGATTACACACTGACCAGTGAATTACACAAGCACGTAGATTTTGTGCTTGGTCTGATCCAGGGAAGAGCTAAATGGGGGCACTGAAAGGTGCAGGGCTCCAAGATTCCCCATAGATAAGAAAATCATAGAATATCAGGATTGGAAGGGACCCCAGAAGGTCATTTAGTCCAAACCCCTGCTCGAAGCAGGACCAATTCCCAGTTAAATCATCCCAGCCAGGGCTTTGTCAAGCCTGACCTTAAAAACCTCTAAGGAAGGAGATTCTACCACCTCCCTAGGTAACGCATTCCAGTGTTTCACCACCCTCTTAGTGAAAAAGTTTTTCCTAATATCCAATCTAAACCTCCCCCACTGCAACTTGAGACCATTACTCCTCGTTCTGTCATCTGCTACCATTGAGAACAGTCTAGAGCCATCCTCTTTGGAACCCCCTTTCAGGTAGTTGAAAGCAGCTATCAAATCCCCCCTCATTCTTCTCTTCTGCAGGCTAAACAATCCCAGCTCCCTCAGCCTCTCCTCATAAGTCATGTGTTCCAGACCCCTAATCATTTTTGTTGCCCTTCGCTGGACTCTCTCCAATTTATCCACATCCTTCTTGTAGTGAGGGGCCCAAAACTGGACACAGTACTCCAGATGAGGCCTCACCAATGTCCAATAGAGGGGAACGATCACATCCCTCGATCTGCTCGCTATGCCCCTACTTATACATCCCAAAATGCCATTGGCCTTCTTGGCAACAAGGGCACACTGCTGACTCATATCCAGCTTCTCGTCCACTGTCACCCCTAGGTCCTTTTCCGCAGAACTGCTGCCTAGCCATTCGGTCCCTAGTCTGTAGCTGTGCATTGGGTTCTTCCATCCTAAGTGCAGGACTCTGCACTTATCCTTATTGAACCTCATCAGATTTCTTTTGGCCCAATCCTCCAATTTGTCTAGGTCCTTCTGTATCCTATCCCTCCCCTCCAGCGTATCTACCACTCCTCCCAGTTTAGTATCATCCGCAAATTTGCTGAGAGTGCAATCCACACCATCCTCCAGATCATTTATGAAGATATTGAACAAAACCGGCCCCAGGACCGACACTTGGGGCACTCCACTTGATACCGGCTGCCAACTAGACATGGAGCCATTGATCACTACCCGTTGAGCCCGACAATCTAGCCAGCTTTCTACCCACCTTACAGTGCATTCATCCAGCCCATACTTCCTTAACTTGCTGACAAGAATACTGTGGGAGACCGTGTCAAAAGCTTTGCTAAAGTCAAGAAACAATACATCCACTGCTTTCCCTTCATCCACAGAACCAGTAATCTCATCATAAAAGGCAATTAGATTAGTCAGGCATGACCTTCCCTTGGTGAATCCATGCTGGCTGTTCCTGATCACTTTCCTCTCATGCAAGTGCATCAGGATTGATTCTTTGAGGACCTGCTCCATGATTTTTCCAGGGACTGAGGTGAGGCTGACTGGCCTGTAGTTCCCAGGATCCTCCTTCTTCCCTTTTTTAAAGATTGGCACTACATTAGCCTTTTTCCAGTCATCCAGGACTTCCCCGATTCGCCACGAGTTTTCAAAGATAATGGCCAATGGCTCTGCAATCACAGCCGCCAGTTCCTTCAGCACTCTCAGATGCAACTCGTCCGGCCCCATGGACTTGTGCACGTCCAGCTTTTCTAAATAGTCCCTAACCACCTCTATCTCCACAGAGGGCTGGCCATCTCTTCCCCATTTTGTGATGCCCAGCGCAGCAGTCTTCCTTCAGTCTAAAATGCTGGCCAAGAGCCCAGCTCTGAAGGCTGAGCAGCCTTCTAACTGCTAACCAGTCTAAAAATGAATTCTTAGTTTAGAAGATTTATCATCCGAAGGACCAGAAAGAGTAAAAGGGGGAAAACACTGAAAGGTCACTGCATCTGGTTTGTATATACATGGGGTTGATTAAGACCATATCCTTAACGTCTGGGGATGGCTGCTGGAGGAGACAATCAGCATTGAAAGTCTGTGAGTGTGTAATGTTGGAGTGGACCATGCAGGGGGCAGTTCGTCGGGGAAAGGGACTTGGAGGAAGAGTACATTTGCAGGAGGGAGCTGGCATGGTACAATGTTCACTTATTCACTCTATTTGCCAGCAGGTGTTAAGAAACATGGCCAACCCATTATTAATCAGATCTCCTTTTTCTCAGGCTCAAGTGCTGCCTTATTTATTGGAGACACACTGGGACAGCTGACAGTACACTATGTAGGTAATTTGTGGAGCTCTGGCTCTGTAAAAATCAGTTGAGACTTGTTCAGCATGCACGACACCACCATCCCATAGAGTGTGTACTGGGTTCTGGGGGAAATCCCAGTATGAGGATGGCAGTTAGGCTGGAAATGATGAGTTGTCCTGCTCTTATCTGAAAGAGAGCATCTGGCAGGTGCTCGATTTATCTCTCTAGATGTTGTGTGGGATTTTAGTGCATGTGTAAAAATGTAGACCGCCAACCCCAAAGGCAAAATTTCTTCATTTCTCTGCAGAACAATGGTGCAAACTTTCCCACTCTCCCCCACCAATGTGTGTCAGCCCTGACCTGTGGTATCACTAGGGCCCTACCAAATTCATGGTCATGAAAAACGCATCACGGACCATGAAATCTGGTCTCCCACTGTGAAATCTGATCTTTTGCATGCATTTACCCTACACTATACAGATTTCATGGGGGAGACCAGCATTTCTCAAATAGGGGATTCTGACCCAAAAGGGAGTTGCAGGGGGGTTGCAAGGTTATTTTAGGGCGGCTGCGGTATTTCAACCCTTACTTCTGCACTGCCTTCAGAGCTGAGTGGTTGGAGAGTGGTGGCTGCTGACTGAGCGCCCAGCTCTGCAGACAGCAGCACAGAAGTAAGGGTGGCAATACCATATCATGCCATCCTTACTTCTGCGCTGCTGCTGGTGGCTGCTCAGCCTTCAGAGCTGGGCTCTTGGCCAGCAGCCACCACTCTCCAGTTGTCCAGCTCTCAAGGCAGCTGCCAGCAGCAGCGCAGAAGTAAGGGTAGCAATACCATGACCCTCTACAATAAACTTTGAGACCCATCCCACAACTCCTTTTTGGGTCAGGACCCCTACAATTACAACACTGTGAAATTTCAGATTTAAATAGCTGAAATTGTGACATTGACGATTTTTTAAATCCTATGACCGTGAAATTGACCAAAATGGACTGTGAATTTGGTAGGGTCCTAGGTATCACTTTTAGGTTGAGGATATAAGTGATCCCCCTTCAGGTCAGGGCTGACATCAATTGATGCAGCCCGCATGCTGAATAATGCACCAATTCTGTGGGGCTAATAACCAGAGATTTTATAAATAAAGAGTAGGTCGTAATACATATGCATGAGAGGCAGAGTGCAGGTTGCCCCTTTCTCGCTTCTGAGTGCTTCACTTTGCATCCTTCATGTACTTTTTGATTATTATCATGACGTCTCCACCCATTTCATTGTATTGGGGGGGGGGAATACATTTGTTAACAGCAATGAATGATGGGAGAGTGATAGTGAAGATGAAATACTTGTTACTTAGAATCTCAATTCTTTGGGGCAGGGGCTGTCTTTTTGTTTTGTGTTTGTACATCATCTGGCACAAGGGGATCCTGTCCTTGATTTGAGTCTCCTAGGAGCTATGGTAATGCAAATAATAAATAATGATGATGTTTGTCTCCTGTCAATAGACAGGAATGATGCTAATGGAATGGGGGAAAATACCTCCTTAAAGGTTTATTGCTTTCCAGAACATTTTCTCCTGCTCCGGGCACTGTTTTGCAGGCACAGAAGGGGGAATTTATTGCTGAGTTCATCTCGTGACAGGCTCTGGGATCATATATCTATCTAGATTATAAAAATCTTGTCTATTTTTAAAGGAAAATCTTCTGTGACTAGATATGCTGACTCTTGATGATACCTAAATACAGCATTGATAGCTGCATTATAGCTATGGAAGTAGCCCGAGGAAAGAGGTAATGTCTTAGGGGCAGGGGACTGTCTTTTAGATATCTTATGTGTACAGTGTCTAGCAAAATGGGCCCCCAGTCTATGGTTGAGGCCTGTTGGCCTTACTGTAATAGAAATAATAAATCCTCAGGAGAAAGGGAATGCAGCTGTGTATTGTTCACATATAGATCTCAGTAATCTGTTTCAGGTTGTTAACTGCAATAATTAATAGTTCTTGTCACCTAATTTTTTAAAAACATTTGTAGCAAAATTCCAGTGGGGGAGACGGAGGGGAGAAAGAGATGTTTACAGCAATCACTTAGATTACGGAGGCTTGCGCCAACCTGGGCAAAAGGAGGGTTTTTTCTTTTTCTTTCCAGGCTGAGCAGGCAGGGTGGTAAACAGTGGTTTGACTGTTTCAGGCAAATCAGGCTGTTTTAATCACTTTTCTTGTGTGTGTGTGTGTGTGTTTGCATGCTCCAGGCTGAGTCAGCAATCTAGGGCAAAGTGGTAGGCTTCTCATCATGTGTGCAACAAGGATTGCATCATATCGTCAGGGGGGAAAAAAGTGCCACAAAACCTCCAATATCAGAAACCCAGCAAGTCACTGTTGGGTGAATTAGTGACACCAGCAGCCGTAAGACAGCAGCTCCCCTTGTAGTGGATTTATCAACAAGATTATTCAAACGTGTAGTTTTTAAACCTTTGGCGGAGATTTCTCCTTAATTGTGAGAGCATTTTTACCCCTGCCTGCTTCCAAAAAGGGAAGGAAAAAAGTTTTCATCATGGCCACCACAAAGGGTCTTGAAAGAACTTGTCTTGTGGCTGACAGAGGCACCAAGAAGTATTCCTTAGCTCTAGACAGGTAACACAGCTGTCTGTGTCTATTTCACTTTATATTGCTTTGCCCTTGAAAGTACAATGAGCCAGTTAATCTGCAGATATTACTACTGAATTTGAAGCACTCACTTCTCTGAGTCTCGGACTCTATATAGGGATGCACATTACACTATGGTATTGTTTGGGGTTTGGTGAGGTTTTTTTCCCCTTCCAAACTTTCTTATTAAATGTTGGTTTAAGATACTAAAGATTAGTCTAATGCATCTGCATCTGTGCTGGACTGACCCAATCTACAGTTGAAGCCAATGTCTCCTACAATGTATTTTATATGCTTAGTAGATTTATGGTAGTATGCAAAATCCCACTGATTATAATGTACTTTTAGGCTGAATCATAATAGCGCTATTGACACTGGGTTTGAGTCCAGGCTCCTTCATCCCTGAATGTCTAAATAATCTATTAGGTGTTAAAGAAATGTGATGGCATTAAGGGCTTGATCCTGCAAAACCTTACTCACATGACTAGCCAACTGTGATTGAGGATTACTCACGGGAGTAAGGGTTTGTGTGAGCAAGCTTTTACTTTGTAATCCTTATAAATGGATTGAGGGCTATATCCTGTATTCTCTGCCCTCCCAAAGCTCTGGTGGGCAAGGAATGAAGGACTGGCCTATATATTAGTTGAGAATTGAAAGGTATTTATTCTTAAATGTATTTAATTGTGTGAATTAAATAGTAATCTTTTTTAGTTTGGAATTTTTAAAAAAATGAGTACAGATGACTACTAGGAAATACCTTTATCTTGAAACTTATTTTCATTCTGCCTCATGCTTAGGAGCAGCAAATATTTTAAGTAAAACAGCAGCCCTGCTACAGCTTAGCACCTCTTGACATTTTTATTATCTCACTGCTTTTCAGGTTATTTGTTGCTTGGCTCTCTTAAAATGTGTGAGGCAGAAATTTGGTAGGAAACCTGTCCGCTCTAATGAAAATCTAGCTCTGTGTTTTTCCACTGTGCCCACCACCACAGTATCTTAATGCTTCAAATATTTGATTATTGCTTTAATATTTATTATTTACATGGCTGCATAAATGTATATGATGCTGTCCAAAAGAACATGTATGTTAGCAATAATATTTCTATTAAATTCAACTCCCCATTTGTTATGTGACTCATGATCAGTTACAGAGGAATCTCAGTGGTGGTTTACAATTGAGCTAAAACAGCTTAGGGGAGATCTTCACCCTCCCTCTGGCTGCTTCATATCGGGGCTCTAAAAGCCCTGAATCTGATTGGGGGAATATTTTTCTGGCAAAGGAACTGCTGAAGACAGCCATAAGGCTGCCTTCTGATCACCCCCTCACAAGGCCTGGTGTTAGGGTGTGTGCCAGGACAGGGCTGGGGGATATATGGTGCATTTGGGGATGGGGCCAAAGCACACAGTCTTGGGAGATTGACGTAGGTCTTCGGGGCTGTTTAAATTGTGCCAGGGTTGCAGAACAGCCCAGGATTAGGACAATGCAGAAGCGGTTTAAAGCAATTTTAGCCCCTCCCCTCCCTGGGCTGCAAATTCTGTGCTGCGCCTCTTGTTTTTTAATCTGTGAAATGCTCAATGGACAAGTGCTTATTACTTATACTACAGTAGTAACAAGAAACCTCCACCAGCTTGGGGACCGCTTTGTGCTAGACACTGTATCAACCCATAAGAACGATCATACTGAGTCAGACCAATGGTCCATCTAGCCAAGTATCCTTACTCTGAGGGTAGCCAGTACCAGATGCTTCAGAGGGAATGAACAGAACACAGCAATTTTGTGTGATCCATCCTATGTCATCTAGTCCCAGCTTCTGGCAGTTGGAGTTTTAGAGATACCCAGAGCCTGGGTATCCCTGACCACCTTAGCTAATAGCCATTGGTGGACTTATTCTCCCTGAATTTATCTGATTCTTTTTTGAACCAGTTATACTTTTGACCTTCACAACATCACATGGCAATGAGTTCCACAGGTTGACTGTGAATTGTGTGAAGTACTTCCTTATATTTGTTTTAAACCTGCTGCCTGTTAATTTCGTTGGGTGACCCTTAGCTCTTGTGTGATGTGAAGGGATAAATAACACTTCCCTATTCACTTTTGCCACACTGTTCATGATTTGATAGACCGCTATCATATCCCCCCTTAGTTATCTCTTTTCTAAGCAGAACAGTCTCAGTCTTTCTAATCTCTACTTGTATGGAAGCTTTTCAATGCCCCTAATAATCTTCATTAGCCTTCTAGGTACCTTTTCCAATTATAATATCTTTTTTTGTGATGGGGCAACCAGAACTGCACACAGTATTCAAGATGTGGGCGTATACAGTGGCATTCTGATATTTTCTGTCTTAGTATCTATCACTTTCCTAACATTCTTTTAGCTTTTTAACGACTGCTGCATATTGAGTAGATATTTTCAGAGAACTATCCACGATGACTCCCAGATCTGCTATGAAAGGCAATGTAGCCTACTGGATAAAGCAGTATACTGTGACTCAGAAGATGTTCCTAGCTTTGTCACTAACCTGCTGGGTGACCTTGGACAAATCACTTCATTGCTTTGTGCCTCAGTTTCCTCATGTATAAAATGAGGATAATGATGCCGATTTCCTTTGAGATCAACTGCTGAATAGCTCTAGATATGAATTTGTTGTTATTATAGTGGAAAAAAATCCATATCCTGAAGTGTTTACAATCTTTGATCCTAATCCTGCAAAGTACTGAAATCAGTGGGGCTCAGCAGAGGCCCAGAGGTCTGCCTACACTCAGCTCTGTCTACTATTAGGATCTGTGACACCATACAACGGGTGGAGGAAAGAAACACATGTAGGTGTAGGGAGGATGGGGTAACAATATTATGAGCACGTATTTGCAAAGACTGGCTGTGTGCACAGTTTCTAGGTGTAATAAACTGATCAGTAGTAGTTATCTCAGTTTAGTCCTGGGGATAAATTACTGTATTTTTCAATTCTTTGTGTGTACATTTAGCAAAAACAACCCAGCTGTATTGCTTTCAAAAGCATTTATTTTGCAGACAAATTGGCTACTTCTTTACAACACTTTTATTTTTTTTAGTAAGCACCATTATTATATTATGTTGATGACAAAATCCTGGTCATCGTACTCGTGTTAACAGGAAGTCTGGCTACCTGAACCTCTCTCTCCACAGAGTTTTGGAAAGAACTCATTGCTACAGGCCAGTGGTTCTCAACCTATTTATCACTGGGAGCCACATATGCGGCCCACAGTGTGTTACCTGGACTGCAGGCTGAGAACCACAGCACGTCCCCCAGGCCCCTCCCCCAGACCCCTATACCCAATGCCCCCCTTCTACAGACCCTTCCACAGAGTGGGGCCAGGAACAGAACCCTGGGTGGGGGGCCGGGCAGCACGGACCCTGGACCCCGCCATGTGGGGCCGGATGGCAGTCCCAATCCTGGACCCAGCCACGTGGGGCCAGGTGGCAGGGCAGCTGGGTGGCAGCCTGGACCCCAACCCCACGGGACCGGCCGGCAGCCCCAACCCCTGACCCTTGCTGTGCGGGGCCAGGGGTCCTGGGCTATAGCTCTGTGCTAACTGGGCCGCATGTAGCCTGTGGGCTGCAGGTTGAGAACTGCTGCTGTCAGCCCAGGTTTTCAACAGATAGTGATCCCAGGTGCCTTGAGTTTTGTTTGTCCAACTTGAGACACTTCAAAGGGGGGATGGTTTTTACAAAGTGCTGAGCATCCACCCTCTGAAAATCAGGTTCCTTTAAAGTATCTCAAGTTGAGCACACACAATTGCTAGTCACTTGAAAATATTGGCCACATGAGTCACATACGGACACCAGATCAATGCAATATTGGCATGACCAATTTGATATCCTACTTGGTAATACTGTCATTTGTGCTTGAGTGTAACAGTTACACTTTCGTTATATCAATGACTTGTTGACCCAATCCAGTGCTGATGAATGTGTTTCCTGTTATGTATTTTATATGCTTATTAGAGTTATTGCACTGTGCAAAATCCTATTGATTAAAATGGGATTTCAGATAGCATTCTAGCAGTTTGACTCAAGGCTTCATCAATCTACTTCATCAATCTTACTATTGTTAAAATACAAATAACAGTAAATAAAGAGACAACATTAAGCTAAATTTTGATTGCCCTGAGAAAGTCTGAAATTTAGCGTTGCAAGAGCAAATCCACCCCTAAGGGGTACACTAATACAAAATGTGTGTGATGGAAGGTAAATTTTAAGATCCTCTGTGGAAATGCGGAAGTCTTCTGCTGAGTTGCCCTGATATCAGGTGCTAGAACTTTGCATAGAGCTGCAGAGTTGCTTCGGCTGACTCATCTTCCTGTCAAGGCAACTGAATCCTATTGATGCCAACCCAAGGAATATAAAAGGAGTTAAGTGGCTCTCAGAGGCAGGGGATACTGGAAGTAGTGACAAGAGGGACAACCCTAAGAACAGGTGATCTGAGAAGAAAGCTTAGGGCTTCTTGACACTTGAAAGTTGTTTTGGATTAAAATGGAGTGTGAATTTAAAGTGCTATAGCTATTCCTGAATAACACCAGAGGTAGACAAGGCCTTAGGCTTGTCACTGATTCCTGCCCACCTTGCTCACACCACTGTGTAAAGGTCTGGCCTAAGGATTCTGAGGAGAGTTAGTGAGACAACTCTTAGACATGGATTCATTTTACATAACAAAGATGTGGGGGATGTTTAGTTCCCCCTATCCTAGCTTTCTTCTGTGGAAGTGAAGCTCAATGAAAGCTCTCACAGAATCATAGAATCATAGAATCATAGAATATCAGGGTTGGAAGGGACCCCAGAAGGTCATCTAGTCCAACCCCCTGCTCGAAGCAGGACCAATTCCCAGTTAAATCATCCCAGCCAGGGCTTTGTCAAGCCTGACCTTAAAAACCTCTAAGGAAGGAGATTCTACCACCTCCCTAGGTAACGCATTCCAGTGTTTCACCACCCTCTTAGTGAAAAAGTTTTTCCTAATATCCAATCTAAACCTCCCCCACTGCAACTTGAGACCATTACTCCTCGTTCTGTCATCTGCTACCACTGAGAACAGTCTAGAGCCATCCTCTTTGGAACCCCCTTTCAGGTAGTTGAAAGCAGCTATCAAATCAAGGGCTTCTCTTCAAACGAGGGGTTTGTGCCAGACCCTTTCTCCTCATCAGTGGCCGCAGCCTCCGTACACCCTTTAAGTGGATCTTGTGTCGAGTGGATGTGTTTGATTGCCAGCTCTCTGATCTGGCTCCCAGCCTTCTTCTGTAGTGTCCTATGTATGACCCTTCTATGTGTAAGGGGGCAGGAATTCCCCTGTACTCTGGCATCACAGGGATCCTCACCCCATGCAGCTGTTCTGTTGTGGGGGGTGGAAGAGGAGGGAATGGGGACATCGACCATGCTTTAGCACTCATTTGGTGGGTTAATTTAATCTTAAATTACCTCTCAAAATTACCCCTGAAACTTTCAGAACTACTGTATCCAACTCTTACTAAAGACCATCTCTACTGAGCACCCCAGTTTACGGATGGGTTTGGGTGGTCATGAAGACAGCACCAGCATGCCAACCCCAATCATGCAAAAATCATGTCAGGTCCCAAGAACCATGAGAGCCTTAAAATGCCTGAAATTTCAAAAGTAATGAATGTTGGGTTCCTATAGATTTGTCCCTTGATTTTGGAGCCTTAAGGGTGCACATTTTTTAACTGTGAGGACTAGAAATGTCTTTTTGTTACATAGAAGCTGTGATTCTCATGTAATCCCCTGATTCCAGGAGCTCGGGCTTTAAGAAAAACACTAAAATATCATAAGACTCTTGGTAAAATGGCAAGAGCTGGCTATACTTCCACTCTCCTTGCAACAAACCCTTTATCTAGATCATGCTTAGTATCTGTAGCACCTGACACTTTACAATAAAACCCACACAGATCAAGAGAGAGATGTTCATAATGTGACTTCCCTCTTTATGCCTACAGACTTCCTCTCCAAGAAGGTGATTCTGTGTCTTCGGCAGTTGCAATCATAGCAAGTCTCCTCATTTAAAAGGAGAGGACTGCCGTAGGGCTCTCTCTGTGAGGGGCTGTGATGGGATATACAAACCCCACGCTGGAGAGCAAGGGGTTACAGAACAGCTCTAGGCCCACGCAGCCCGGACACATCTGCAAAGCCTGCACCAGATGGAGGCAGGGCTTTAGAAATGGAAGTAGAGCAGTTCAGAAGGGGGCAAAGGAAGGGAGCAGAGGGCTTCCCCAAAGCTCATTGCCTGAGACGGGACAACACCGGTGCAAACCCACAAAGGAGAAACAGTGACTGAGTGTGCAGGTCAGAGACTGGATTGGAGTGATTTACTCTGGGAAGCTAAAGGGAGCTGTGGTAGGAAGTGGGCGAGTCTCATCACCACAAGGTGTCCAGCGTAGCTTCCCATCACTGGGCCTTGGACTGGAGCCTGGTGGAGAGAGTGGGCCAGAGTTCCCGTACCCACTCGGAGAGGACGTTACAACACCTAGAGTGTTCAGCTAGCAGCAGACCAGCTGGAAAAGGCCTTGACTGTTCGAGGGCTCAGCCCCCAGTAAAACCTCTGCACTAAAGGGGAGAAATGGAAACTTTTGGGATGGAGGCAGTGAAGGACCAGGCTGTGCTTTTCAATAGGGAGACACCCTGCCAAAGACCTGCCTAACCAGTAGGCAGCACTGTTGGTGATTGTGCATCTTCTACAGGCGCTCTTGAACATGGAACTCATTCCCTCTTTGGGCCAAAATCAGATATCAGGGACTACTGCAGAGCCCATCTCTTTTCCTTGGCTTTGGGGAGGCGAAAGTTTGAGAAGTTTATTTTTTTTATTAGTGGGTGTAAAGTCTATGATTATAATCTTGGCAGTTAATTTATTATCATTAATTATTATTAGTAGTATTGAGGTACCATTTAGAGGCCCCAATTAGGGATCGTGGCCCCATTGGGCCTAGGCACTGTGCAGACATATAATGAAAAGACAGCCTCTGTTCCGAAGAATTTACTATCCAAGTACACAACAGGAGACAACAGCTCGCTACAGCAACCAGAAAGGGCCAACACAAGTTCATCTGTCTGTGGGAACAGGAACAGTCTTTTTGTTCTGTCTATGTACAGCGCGTAGCACAATAAGATCCTGGTCCTGGTGGATTTTATGAGCTGAGTAGTTAAGTTTCATATGTGGCCAGCCCACAAAATCTAACTAAACAAAATAATTGCAGGCATATGATTGTCAATTAGATGTCTAGTACAACTGTTCGCCAGCTGGTTTATATCTAGCTTGCAAATATTTACCTGCTTTGTTTTGCACCTACGCTATTGAGGAAGCAAGAAGAGACCTGTGGATAGCCTGAAAATATGACCCCAAATGACTTAAAAACATCCAAGGTTGTGTAAGCAGAGTCAGGATGAACTCTACCTTGACATCTGGTGGCGAGTCGTGGTGGGTTGTGGAAAAGAACTTCAGGGGCTGATCTCATTTGCATAGGCACACCCCCCCCGCCTAGATGGTCACTTTGGCTGCTGTAGGAGCCCAAGATTCTCTGTTATTGGGGCAGGAAGAATAAACTGTTATTATCCTGATTATGTGAATCAAGGACAGTGGAACTGTACTTGGCCTTTTGTTATGATTGATCATCAACTAAGCAGCACTCGCTAGGCAAGGGACATGGGTTCCAAAACCCAGTGAATTAAGAGGCTGGGGACAGGTATTAATACCTGGTGGTATGGGCCCCTGGTGAGGGCCCTACATGCCAATTGCTCCCTCTCCCTCTCCCCTGTGAAAGATCAGAGCTAGTTTTGATTCTACTAGAAGTTACAGGCTGCTAAGCTGAATGCACTTTGGGCCAACGGTGCACCAGCACTGAAGCTTCCCCTACTACAAGCTAAAATCACTAAAAACCTAAAATAACTAAGAGCTGAAATCACTGAGCATTGTGTTAAGTAGTGGGGGGGCCTGAAGATAGATTGTGGAGCAGTTTGTGGGATGGGGGAGTAGCTCATGGGACAGCTGGTGGAATGGAGCGGAGCGGCTGGCGGAGTGGAGCGGAGCGGCTGGCGGAGCAGAGCGATTCGTGGGACGGCTGGTGGAGCGGAGCAGAGCCCCACGAAGAGGTGGGGCAATTGGCTTCAGACCATGTAAGGTGCCCCTTACCCCCCCCTCCCCCATTTCTACCCAGGTTGGGAGGTAAAATTCTGCAGATAAACTTTTGAACTCGGGGGCTGCACTGACCAGAGAGAGAGACTTTTGGGTTGTTGGACTTTTGGGACTTTGGGTGACTTTTGGGTTGCTGGACTCAAGAACCAAAGGGAAAGGACACGACCCAATTTGCTTGGGGTGGGTTTTTGCTCATGGGCTGTGTTATGAATCCTGTTGGTGGTGTTTCCCCAACATAATGCCACATTGTTTCTCTCTGTTATTAAAAGGCTTTTGCTACCCTCAGACTCTGTGCTTGCGAGAGGGGAAGTATTGCCTCTTAGAGGCGCCCAGCGGGGGTGGGGGCTCAAGCCGGTTTTGCATTGTGTTATTGGAACGGAACCCCTAGATACTGAACCCGGCCCTTGTTGCTGCCAACTCTGATGGGCAGAAGGGTTACAGTTGTATGCAGTGCAGTTGTAGCCATGTTGGTCCCAGGATATTAGAGGGACAAGATATTACCTCACCCACCTCGTCTCTTTAAAACCATCCAAGTTTAGAATGACATCAGTTAAGAGCAGCATGGTACCTACATAAAGGAGATGAATATAGTTTTGATGTATTATTTCTGAAGGTAGTTTCATTATTATTTCAGACACAGATAAAGAGTGATTTTCCTTTGTGGGGGAGGTGTTCCTTCTCTGGGAAGTTTGCTGGTTCTGGTTTCATTCCCCTCACTGGAGTTCTAATATAGACCTGCGAGGAAGGCAGCTGTACCCATCAACTTGTAGAGCAAGTCACTGCACACATCCCATGAAAACAAAGAAAAGGAAGCCGTAATCACACTTGTTAATGATTTGTGGCGGTTCTGTGCTATGTATTAATATATTCTTATTCACTGTTTCCTGGCGTAACTCAGTAGGTGCCCTCCATGACATGTACCCTTATTGCCTTTCCTACAAAGAAAAAAGAATTTGAAATGGAAAAAAGATTGTTTTAATTTAGGACTCTGTTTGCAATGTGTCAATGCAGGGAGCTAAAGCTCAAAGGTTGTGTCTCACTCGAGCACATATAGGAGGTTTATGGTTTGCCTGCACTGATCTGTGCACTGTTAGCTCTTGTTCTCTACATCTAAAAATGTGTGTGTTAGATTATTTTAATTAGCAGGGAGCTGCTACTGAAGAATCTGTTACTCACTGCAGTTGTCAGGGGTCTTCCTAATACATTTGGCCAGATTATGTTCTCTCTTACTCTGGCTGACTTCAGTGGGAATGGTGCATGCTCAGTGCCTCTCAAAACAAGGCCATTAATTTAGGGGTCTAATTTAAGACACGTAAATGTGAGAATGTTTGGCTTTACTCTCTGTGCCTCAATTTACTGATCTAATCAACAAGATCTACAGCATAGTGCTTACCATCCTCATAGTGATTGTCTGAGGTTGTGTTAGCTGATGTTTGTAAGGTGCTTTGAAGATTTAAAAGAAAAAAAAAAGCACAAAGAGTGACCCAGTTCCTGACAGAAGAGTGCTGGGATTTAACTCCAGAGAGAGAGAAAATTCCATGCTGTGAGCAATAGGGGAAAGTGAGTAAATTGTTCAACTCAACCATCTGGAATTAATCAATTTGTGGTACCTTCTGGGTCTAATTCATCAGCAAAACACTGTGTTTCGAGTGACACAGTTGAACATGAGAAAGCAGATGAATATAAACACAAAATAATGGCAGATTCTTGTAGAGGGCTGGCCCTCAGGGTGCCGGCTGGCAGGGCAACACGTCGCCAGATGTGAGTCCTGTTCCCAGATGGTTCACCCACAATTTATTTGCTGTTCTGAGAAAATAGAGAAGAGGAGAAGAAAACAAAGAAAAAGCATCTCCACTCAGTGGGCAATAAATCTGACCATTTGTTCTGCCAAATAATCTCTGTGGAAACATGTACAGGGAATAGGTTGTCTAGGCTAGGCAAGCAAAGAGACTGATGGACCAGGTATGTGCCCACCTCAGAAAGCCCTGCTGGGAAAAGAACCTGACTTTGGGGAGCATAGAATATTTAGAAAATCAAACCCATGCTGATGATTACTGGACTTAGAAAGCAAGGAAAATTTCTGCCACTTTCCTGGTAAATGGATTGACAGATACTCTACACCAGAGTCTCCCCTTCTTTGCCTAAATCCACTTGGTGAAGGCAGGGAAGGGGGAAGTTGTTGGGGTTACAGCTCCTTGACTTTCAAAGCATCCCAGCCCTGATGTAAGATAGAGCAGCCT
Organism: Lepidochelys kempii; assembly: GCF_965140285.1. NCBI lineage: Eukaryota > Metazoa > Chordata > Testudines > Cheloniidae > Lepidochelys > Lepidochelys kempii. Next base: position 26,670,314 of record NC_136381.1, on the reverse strand, counting down.
AGGGGCTGCAGTAACTTACAGCTAGTTTGTTCCCTAGGGGACCAGATGCCAGCTGTGAATTGACAGAGCTGTGCCCTGCCTCCCTGTTTCACTTCACACCCAGACTTGCCCCCTATGCTAGGATGGGTGCAGGCAGTGAGCATAGATTCCACTGGCTTTACACCAGTTGATTTCCTCCCGCTGAGAAGTTCTCTCTTGGGTAGGTATGGCCAGTTTCCAGCCCCTCTGCACCACTCAGCCAACACTAAGGGGGCAGAACAAGGGCAAAGAATCTGTTCCCTCTACTTTGTTCACTTGTTACTGGAAAAGTTATTTGATCAAGTAATCCATGTGATGAGTACAATTAGTTTCAGGGCTTTTTAGTGGTTCACAAACAGCACAGGAAAAGCTGTATAAAGTCAGTAAGATCTATGTACCTCCTGAAGTTAGGGGCCCTTTAACTCAATCTACAAGACACATATTAATCCCAGGGACAAATCCTTCAGTGCAGGGAATGTGAAAACAGTCTGTTATTACCAGAGTGCAGTTAAACCCAGGTCTGCATCACGTCTCTGAGCTAATTTCAGTCTCAAAACAATAGGGCAGTTCATTACATGTCAAGACTTTCATTACATTACATTCCAAGACGGTAATGCTGCACAACAACGTTCATAGACTGTAGATGGGTAGAACATATGATTTTATAAACTTTATATATGTAGCACTGGGAAGAAATAGTTGGTTATCATACTGCACTCCTACAAGTAGCAATTCAGGAAGTATGGCAGGGGAGTTTTATTGTTGGATTTATTACACCAGAAGCAGCTGCTGCAGCAGTAAATACTGTAGTTGAAGTTACATTGTGGTTTCTATTCTAACCCCTGTGGGCCTGTGTCTATTCCACCCAAGCTTTGCTCAGTGCAGGAATAAAGGAGAGGAGAAAAAAGGCCCTTACAAAACCATCTTGGAGCCACCTGGCCCCTACCATAAATTAGAGCAGTCTCAGAACTGCTCTAGTATATGCTTGGCACAAGGGCCACAAGGGCCATTCAGCAGCTGAGGACAGCTGCAGTACAGTACACCCCAGCCATACCCCTTTCCTTCCATCCCCTGGTATCCCCTATGCTGGAGGCTTTGAGAGGGGTCAGGATTGAGGTGTTCTGGCAGCTCTAAATTTACTAGGAAGCTGCCTTATGTTGGGGGGATTTTAGGGGCAGGTTCTGCTGAATGTTTGCCCCTTTTATGCCACTTGAATAGCATAGATGGGGTCCAGACTACCCTGCGTCCCCTGCTTATAGTCACACATCCTTTTTCATCTGTTGGGCTGACAATTTCCATCCTTAGTCTCTGCCTGAAGCTGGATTCTTTTGGGTGCGCACACATGAGAAACAGTTCAGCCATTTCTGAGTATGAGGAGAGTGGGATAAATGACGTTTTTCAATTATAAAAAAAAGGAATTGTGGCCCCTTTTAAAATAATAGTCCTTCTATCAAAATTGCTGGGAGTAGAAAATTGAAATTTTCTATGGAACTAGCCCTTGTTGAGGAGGAGTGCCTTTAAATGTTCCATGGAATTTGATTTGGATTTGCCTGAGTTCTGACTTTCTGCAAGTCATGCTGTACATTTGCATGGAGCTTTTTGTTTTGTTTTTGCTCAGCTCATAATGTGCACATCTTAGGAAGGCTGCACTGTGCATGGCTAACTTAGGTGTGTAATGAAAAGAGCACTGAAGCAGGGCATAAAAATGGAAATCCCATGCAGAACAACCTGAAGAGCCACGATTTCTTTAAACCTCACCCTGCACACCCTTTACTCATGTGACAGATTTCAGAGTAACAGCCGTGTTAGTCTGTATTCGCAAAAAGAAAAGGAGTACTTGTGGCATCTTAGAGACTAGATGATTCCGATGAAGTGAGCTGTAGCTCACGAAAGCTTATGCTCAAATAAATTGGTTAGTCTCTAAGGTGCCACAAGTACTCCTTTTCTTTTTACTCATGTGAGTAAATCTCTCATGTGAGTAGTCCAACTGAGGTTCAAAGGTGCTTTTGACTTCAGTGATTAAGCACAGAGGTATGGGATTGCAGGAGTGTACCCCTGAATAGCAATAGCTTTGTAATCTTCTGGTTCTTTCAATCTCCTAGGATGGGATTGCAGCAGAATAATTTAAACAAAGAAGAATGCCAGGAGGAATCAGAGGATGCTGAAGATAATCCACTGAAGCACTGCCATAGCCACTCAACGGCCTATGAGAGCAGAAAAATAGAACAGTGTCAAGCCAAGCGGAAGCTCTATGCAGCATCGATAATTTGTCTCATCTTCATGATTGCTGAAATTATAGGTGAGTACAGCTCGGTGTTTTGACATCAAGGAAATTTCATATTGTTCTCAAGGTCAGTGATGTTTGAATCCTTTTGCTGCCACTCTCTCTGCACCTATTGTGATCTTCATTATAGAGGGGCGTACCAGCTGGGATAAAATAACTAATCCCAGACACCCAATCTTTTCCAATTAAAAAAAATCTGTAAACTTTTTTAGTGAATTTCTCAAAACTTTTGTGTGACTGTCATTTAAGGATTAAGGCTGGATCTGGAATGGAGGGAATAATCCATATAATAGACTGGTTGACAGTTTAAGCCTGGCTCAAACCAGGAAGCTCTGGAATTCTTATGAGAGAACCTCCTGTCCTATTTCCAAACCTTATCAACTTTGGATAAGATTCAGAGATTTCATAAGTTTATCCAAGCCTGGCAGGTCTGCCAACATTTGAGGGTCACCCATCAGTATGATTTGATATAAAATGAGTGTTATACAACAATCTTAAAGCATTCATAATACATTCCATGATCATATTCATCATCTGTGTCTCACCACTGAAATCAACGGAGTTACATCAGGGTGGATTTAAAAGCTTCAGATTTGACTGTTGGTTTGTCTTTGGATGAGTGGATTGGAGGTGGCCAGAGGACAACAATTCCATTTTGTGGCACCTTTTGAAGGTTTTTAAATGTTGTTTTTGTTCTGCATTGGAAATGAAATAAACCTGTTTGAAGGTTTTCATGAAAATGGAGTTAGGTTGACAGTCCATATTCAGATCGAAACCTAAGCTATTCAATTTGGGAAGAGGCGTGCATGTTGCCCGGTTGTTAGAGCACAGGCCTGGCTTGCGGGAGAGCCAGATCACTCTGAATTAGGCAAAGCAGAGAATTGAGCCTGGGTCTGCCACCTCCCATGAGCCTTAACCACCAGGCTATAGAGTGGGAGAGCTGATCCCTCGCCCCCTTCAGTGAAAACATTGTCTAAACTGGTAGGTCTCCACCCAACATTTCAGTTTTGACGAAATGGAATTTTTTGGCAAAGTTTTATTTTGTCGAAAATGTTCCAACCACCTCTAAAATGGATCCAGCTGGCAATAAATTATTCCACAGTCTAGGAGGCCTTGTTCCCAGGACCTGTCTCCTGATAGTCAGCCTACCTTTTCCTTTGCTCTCTCCCATAGCAGTTGAAACCCCTAGAATCACTCTAAACAATGCCTCTCCCTCCTTGATATTTATACTCCTCTGATACTTGTGAGCAGTTATGTTTTCATCCCTCCTTCACCTCCTTCTATTTAGCTGTTCATTTAGCCAAGTTATACATATTTATTTCCTTAAATCTTTCCTCAGAAATCTGTCCTTCCAGCCCTTAAATAGTTTTATGAAGCTGCTTGAATTTTCCCCTGGAAAACAAATCCCAGATCTTTCTCCATAGAATCATAGAATATCAGGGTTGGAAGGGACCTCAGGAGGTCCTCTAGTCCAACCCCCTGCTCAAAGCAGGACCAATCCCCAACTAAATCATCCCAGCCAGGGCTTTGTCAAGCCTGACCTTAAAAACTTCGAAGGAAGGAGATTCCACCACCTCCCTAGGTAACGCATTCCAGTGCTTCACCAACCTCCTAGTGAAAAAGTTTTTCCTAATATCCAACCTAAACCTCCCCCACTGCAACTTGAGACCATTACTCCTTGTTCTGTCATCTGCTACTTCTGAGAACAGTCTGGATCCATCCTCTTTGGAACCCCCTTTCAGGTAGTTGAAAGCAGCTATCAAATCCCCCCTCATTCTTCTCTTCCGCAGACTAAACAATCCCAGTTCACTCAGCTTCTCCTCGTAAGTCATGTGTTCCAGTCCCCTAATCATTTTTGTTGCCCTCCGCTGGATGTTTTCCAGTTTTTCCACATCCTTCTTGTAGTGTGGGGCCCAAAACTGGACACAGTACTCCAGATGAGGCCTCACCAATGTTGAATAGAGGGGAATGATCATGTCCCTCGATCTGCTGGCAATGCCCCTACTTATACAGCCCAAAATGCCATTGGCCTTCTTGGCAGCAAGGGCACACTGTTGACTCATATCCAGCTTCTCGTCCACTGTAACCCCTAGGTCCTTTTCTGCAGAACTGCTGCCTAGCAATTCGGTCCCTAGTCTGTAGCGGTGGGATTGGGATTCTTCCATCCTAAGTGCAGGACTCTGCACTTGTCCTTGTTGAACCTCATCAGATTTCTTATGGCCCAATCCTCTAATCTGTCTAGCTCCCTCTGTATCCTAACCCTACCCTCCAGTGTATCTACCTCTCCTCCCAGTTTAGTGTCATACCCTATATATGTATCTCACAGCTGTGGAGGTAATTATTTTTTCTAAAACCTGGGAAACCTTCATCTCCTATGTCAGCGAGAGATTTTGGAGATGTGGTGTTGTGCATTAGAGATGCAGTGTGTGGGGTCAGTACAAGGGCATACATGCCACATCAGCCTTGTCTTGTAGTAGCGCGAGGAAGCATGGAGGGAGACCTGTGCACTTGAAAGGGATTTTTCAACACCAACCCCACATAGTATTGTAGAGGACAGCCAGTGAAGGACTATGGGATCCATGCATGTGTAGACCTAGTACTCCTTAAACCCCACGAAAGTACGGGGCTTGTCTGCTTCTCGAGCCCTCTTGCCTATAGGCTGAAGCCAATGGTTTAGTGGTAAAAAAAAGTAGTATGTAAACTAACCTAAACCACACCCCATATTCCCCAAATGAGAAGCTGGTTAACTCTGTTTACAGTACTGGCTGGAGCTGTGGTCACTGAGAGACCGCACTGCTGCCTTCTACTTTTATTGTCCATTAGAGGGAGAATTTTCCTCCCCAACTTCTTGACCACCTCCTCCCCGCCCTCCCCCTCCCCCGCACTTTCCCTGCATAAATTGCTTGTGGGTCAGGTGAATTTCACTGGGTGAAATTTGGTGCATGCTATTTATCTCCATGCAGTAATTTCCAGTGACAGAAGTAATGCTTTATTAACAAAGCCATGTAATCAGCAGGCTTAAATTTGGTGAATACAGCATTGCTAGAGGATAATTGGAAGGACAGATGATATGTTAACAAAATGTTTCTTTTTTGCTTAATGAATCATTCAGATTTTTTCAGTGACAGCTAAGTAACAGTCTTGAAAACCATTTTGTTTCAGACCATTAAACTCTGACAAACCAGTTATTAACTGCAGTTACAGACAGCAGTCTATGGGGATTATTGCAATTATGACCCATATATTTAATTTTTTTCTTCATTAGGCTAGACAGCATGTGCTAGATGATTGACCACTGAGTAACTGACAATTTCTATGGCTTTGTAGTACACAAAGCAATAAACAACCACTGTGAGTAATAATCAGTCACAAAGCCATTTGTTGGGAGTATTGCTACAAAGATATAAACCTTATAGCTATAATACAAGCCTTACTCTTGAAAGTAAAGAACATTTTATCCTCCCATCCCCTCTTAAAAGGCAAAATACTCCTGTAGGCAAAACTGAGATAAGCAGCTGAAATGAGGATTACTCCTGGGGGAATTCTGCACCACTGTACAATACAAAGTTTGAACAGAAATCAATGTTCTGCGCAGGATTTTCTCCCCCCACCCCACCCCACAGTAATGGGCTGTAAAGCTGCTGGCTGCCACTAGGGGCTACTGGACCCAGCAGCAGAGCCCAGCTCGCAAATAGAAAACACTTCCAGAGAAGTAGGAGGAGGAGCTGGAGGGTTTTCAGCAGCTGCAGTTCCTGGCATATCCTGAAGGAAGGAGGCGATGTGCAGGAAACTCCACACAAGCCCAAGACACAGCATCAGGCTGTTGCCCCCTCTGGATCCCTGTCACTGGGAGGGTAGGGGGTGCATGTGAGTGTTTGGGCTGCGGCTGGGCTCTGAGGGGTAGAGGGTGTGGCTGTCTGGGCTGAGGGGTGTAGGCATCTGGCCCTCTGGCTGGGTTCTGTGGGGGAGGGAGCAGAGAAATTGGAACTGGGTTGTCTATTCTGGGAATCATAGGATCACAGATTAGAGTTGGAAGAGACCTCAGGAGGTCATCTAGTCCAACCCCCTGCTCAAAGCAGGACCAATCCCCAACTAAATCATCCCAGCCAGGGCTCTGTCAAGCCTGACCTTAAAAACTTCAAAGGAAGGAGATTCCACCACCTCCCTAGGTAACACATTCCAGTGTTTCACCACTCTCCTAGTGAAAAAGTTTTTCCTAATATCCAACCTAAACCTCCCCCACTGCAACTTGAGACCATTACTCCTCGTTCTGTCATCTGCTACCACTGAACAGTCTAGATCCATCCTCTTTGGAACCCCCTTTCAGGTAGTTGAAAGCAGCTATCAAATCCCCCCTCATTCTTCTCTTCCGTAGACTAAACAATCCCAGTTCCCTCAGCCTCTCCTCATAAGTCATGTGTTCCAGTCCCCTAACCATTTTTGTAGCCCTCCGCTGGAGACTTTCCAATTTTTCCACATCGTCTTGTAGTGTGGGGCCCATTCTTGTAGTGTGGGGCCCAAAACTGGACACAGTACTCCAGATGAGGCCTCACCAATGTCAAATAGAGGGGAACGATCACATCCCTCGATCTGCTGGCAATGCCCCTACTTATACATCCCAAAATGCCATTGGCCTTCTTGGCAACAAGGGCACACTGTTGTCTCATATCCAGCTTCTCATCCACTGTAACCCCTAGGTCCTTTTCTGCAGAACTGCTGCCTAACAATTCGGTCCCTAGTCTGTAGCAGTGCATGGGATTCTTCTATCTTAAGTGCAGGACTCTGCACTTGTCCTTGTTGAACCTCATCAGATTTCTTTTGGCCCAATCCTCTAATTTGTCTAGGTCCCTCTGTATCCTATCCCTACCCTCCAGCATATCTACCTCTCCTCCCAGTTTAGTGTCATCTGCAAACTTGTTGAGGGTGCAATCCACACCATCCTCCAGATCATTTATGAAGATATTGAACAAAACCGGCCCCAGGACCGACCCTTGGGGCACTCCACTTGATACTGGCTGCCAACTAGACATGGAGCCATTGATCACTACCCGTTGAGCCCAACAATCTAGCCAACTTTCTATCCACCTTATAGTCCATTAATCCAGCCCATACTTCTTTAAATTGCTGGCAAGAATACTGTGGGAGATTGTATCAAAAGCTTTACTAAAGTCAAGGAATAACATGTCCACTGCTTGTCCCTCATCCACAGAGCCAGTTATCTCGTCATAGAAGGCAATTAGATTAGTCAGGCATGACTTGCCCTTGGTGAATCCGTGCTGACTGTTCCTGATCACTTTCCTCTCCTCTAAGTGCTTCAGAATTGATTCCTTGAGGACCTGCTCCATGATTTTTCCAGGGACTGAGGTGAGGCTGACTGGCCTGTAGTTCCCAGGATCCTCCTTCTTCCCTTCTTTAAAAATGGGCACTACATTAGCCTTTTTCCAGTCATCTGGGACTTCCCCTGATCGCCATGAGTTTTCAAAGATAATGGCTAATGACTGTGCAATCACATCCACCAACTCCTTTAGCACTCTCGGATGCAGCGCATCCGGCCCCATGGACTTGTGCTCATCCAGCTTTTCTAAATAGTCCCAAACCACTTCTTTCTCCACAGAAGAAGTCATGGCTCTGAAAAAGAATTGGGAGTCATAGTGGACAATCAGCTGAACAGGAGCTCCCAGTGTGATGCTGTCACCGAAAGAGCGAATGTGATCCTGGGAGACATAAATCGAAATCTTGAGGAATAGTAGAGAGGTTATTTTACGTCTGCATTTGGAACTGGAGTGACCGCTGCTAAAATACTGTGTCCAGTTCTGGTGCCCACAATTCAAGAGAGGTGTTGATAAATTGGAGAGGGTTGAAAGAAGAGCCAGAAGAATGATTAAAGGATTAGAAAACATGCCTTGTAGTGATAAGATAAATAGATTGATCCCCTTGAATCTAAAAAAAGAGATGGTTAAGGGGTGACTTGATTGCAGTCTATAAGTACCTACATGGGTGTTGTGGGGTGGGGGAGAAGGGGGAAGGGGTGTTTCAGCCCCACGGCTGAATCAAAAAAACTGCCCTTATCCTCAGGGCAGTATGGCCTAATGTCCAGAGTCAATAAGATGGCCCTCCTGTGCAGGGCTATGTGTCCCAGTAACCGGAGTCAATATGGTGGCCCTCCTATGCAGGGCTGTGCAGCCCAGTGGCCGGGGGAAAGTGGGCTGCAGCCAGGGTAGGAGGATGGCCTGGGTCCCTACTCCACCAGATCCCAGCCCAGGGTCCTGTCAGCAATGACTGTATTCACCACTAGGTCAGCAGGGATCCATCTGAAACAGCTGACTTTGCCCCAGTTCTACAACCGGAAAACGTCTAATTCCCCTGGGCTACTTCCTACCCTGTTTTCCTGTGCAGTTGTCCACTGGTCTTCTGGGGTCATCAGCCGGTGAAGCTCCCAATGGCTCCATCCACTCTTTGGCTTCCATGGGCAGCTGGGTATCCACCTGGGTTTCAGTGTGCCTGGCCTCCATGGTCTGGGGCTCCATCAGCTCCTGAGCGTGAATCTGCCATGTGTCCTTTCCCCTTAGTGATCAGCCCAGACTGAGCTGGGCTGCTCCCTTTTATACTGAAGCTTCAGCTGGAGCATGGCCAGCAGTGGTGACGGGGTGTGGCTTCCTCAGCCCACAATATGGGGGGTTAACCCCTTCTTGTCCAGTGCAAGGCAGGTATACCCCATCACAGTGTAGAACATATATTTTAAATGGGTTCTTCAATCTAGCAGAGAAAGGTATTAACACAATCCAATGGCTGGAAGTTGTAGCTAAACAAATTTAAAATGGAAATAATGTGTACATTTTTTTAGAGTGAGACTAATTAACCATCAGAACAATTTACCAAGGGTCATGATGGGTTCTCCATCACTGACAATTTTATAACAAGATTGGATGTTTTTCTAAAAGTTATGTTCTATAAATTATTTGGGGGAAGTTCCGTTACCTGTGCTATACAGGAGGTCAGCATGGATGATCACCATTGTCCCTTCTGGCCTTAGAATCTATGAAGGTAAGAGTGCTCAAATGGGGATATTTGCAATTAATGACAAAAATGTGGATTTGGGACAATGCCTGGAAGATTTCAGTTCCATTTTAGCACCTTGAGGTAGATATAAGCCTAACTATATCATGTAATTAAAAAAGAAAGCCTTGCCTGCATTGCTGGGACCAGCACAAGGAGATTTCAAAGAGACACCTCTTGGCATGAATCAACTTGGGCAATATGTCTAATAGTCCTTTGGCAGCATCTTTCAGAACTTCAAGCTGAGCAGAGTGGGTGTCTTGTAATTCTGTATGAAAAAAACACAACAGAATGGAAGTAAAGTATCCAAAATGTAAAAACATGTTGCAGTATTTTGTGGTCTGTATGCCAAGTTAAGAGAAAAACATCTCATATTCCAGCTTCTTATGGTTGAAACATGTTGCATAAGGATATTGCATGTCACTGTGTTAAATAGATATCTACCTAGAAAATGTCTATAGTGCAGCTTTAGATGATGTATCACAACTGAAAAGTTGGTGTGTTGCATTGCTTTTTCAACATCATCATGTTCCTATTATGCCTCTGGGGTTTAGGGCAGTGATGAGGCTCCTCCACTCCTGTCTGTTTCTGGCAAGTCTTTCAATGGTTCCCCAGCTGTGCCCCAGGTTTTTCAGCCTGGCTTCCACAGCTCTTCGCCATGTTGTTTTCGGGCAGCTGTGTTTTCGCTTGCCTTCAGGTGCCCATCTTTTTGCTATTCTGGTGATGCATGCTTTTTGCTTCAGCCTTAATACATACCTCAAAGTGCTGCAGAGTAAAACTGATCAAAAATTTTCATCATAACAGTTTTTGGTCAGAAAATGCTGTTTAGATTACACCTAATGTTTTGTGCAATAATATCCATTTTGACAAAATGTTGCTTATGGGAAAAAATGGAAAAACATTTTGAAAATGTTGAAACATCTCAGTGTGGAAAAGTTTCATTTTGAAATTTACTTTATGTAAAAATAGTCAGATTCAAAACATTTCATTCTGGTTTTATCAAAACAACGTATTTTGATTGACTGAAATGAATGTGGGGTTTTTTTGCTTTGTTTTTTGGGGAATTTTGTTTTGTGGCAAACTTCAGATTCTGGCTTCTTGTTCCTATTCAGGATGATTTTGTTTCTTCAAAAAAAAACAAAAAAAACCACACCCTCTTTCTTGGTGTTTTTGCCAGATGGAAAAATCCATTTGCGGAGCAGCTGTCCTGCAGAGCCCCCTCACATTTTGGATAATCTCTGTTCTGTTGTGTTCTTTCATTTCACTGCAATGAATCTCTGCTGCTTCATTTTGGAAAGTAACCTGTAGGCAGCAGTAGATGGCACTTATAAGGAATAGAAGAATGTTCTGTGTCCTATATGTGTGACTTACAGTATAATTATTTGGAAAGGATCTTGTTGGAGAAAACATTGATTGCCAAATGAAACTTATTTTGCATCAGTCTAACCTAGCCACACCTGTGGGGCTACAGAGGCTTAAGTCTGGCACCACCTATGGAGCAAGCTATTTTCTGAACAGTAACTATGTTGTCGAGCCGCATAGCACTTGAAACTTTGTCCATGCATTCAGATCAACAAGATTCACGTGGAGAGGAATTTGAACCGGTATCCGCAACCATGTGGGTATAAAGAGATCCACAGACAGACAATCAGGAGATATGAGGAAATCTGACCCCTAAGTATATGGTCTGAAGGTGGTATGTTGCTTTTTGTAACATTTTCCAGAATTTTTACTGGTATTCATATCAGGGTGTAGTTAAGATCAATAGGTGAGTCGAGCATGGCTGAATTAATCAGTTGATTCAGAAAGGGTAAAAAAAGTGTGATGTGATTGAAGTAATAGGCACTGAGTCTTTGCAGCACTATGGCCACCCTACACTGTGTTTTATGCCACACACAGCTCTATGCTACTAAAACATCAATTTTAGAGCTGACATAATGATCCCTGGTTGCCATATTTGCCCCATGTGACCATTGGCAGTTGGTGTAATTTAGATCAACCTTTGGGTTCTCTGGCAGAAAGCATACAGGGAGTGGAAGAAGGGAGGGATCAGCAAGGAAAGCTACCTTATTGAGGTCAGAACATGTAGGGATAAAGTGAGACAGGCTAAAAGTCAAGTAGAGTTGGACCTTGCAAAGGGAATTAAAACCAATAGTAAAAGGTTCTATAGCCATATAAATAAGAAGAAAACAAAGAAAGGAGAAGTGGGACCGCTAAACACTGAGGATGGAGTGGAGGTCAAGGATAATCTAGGCATGGCCCAATATCTAAACAAATACTTTGCCTCAAGTCTTTAATAAGACTAAAGAGGATCTTAGGGATAATGGTAGCATGACAAATGGGAATGAGGATATGGAGGTAGACATTACCATATTTGAGGTAGAAGCGAAACTCAAACAGCTTAATGGGACTGAATCGGGGGGCCCAGATAATCTTCATCCAAGAATATTAAAGGAATTGGCACAAGAAATTGCAAGCCCATTAGCAAGAATTTTTAATGAATCTGTAAACTCGGGGGTTGTACCATATGATTGGAGAATTGCTAACACAGTTCCTATTTTTAAGAAAGGGGAAAAAAAGTGATCCGGGTAATTATAGGCCTGTTAGTTTGACATCTGTAATATGCAAGGTCTTGGAAAAAAATTTGAAGGAGAAGGTAATTAAGGACATTGAAGTCAATGGTAAATGGGACAAAATACAACATGGTTTTAGAAAAGGTAGATCGTGCCAAACCAACCTGATCTCCTTCTTTGAGAAAGTAACAGATTTTTTAGACAAAGGAAATGCAGTGGATCTAATTTACCTAGAAATTTAGTAAGGCATTTGATACCGTGCCACATGGGGAATTATTAGTTAAATTGGATAAGATGGGGATCAATAGGAAAATTGAAAAGTGGATAAGGAATTGGTTAAAGGGGAGACTACAACGGGTCCTACTGAAAGCTGAACTGTCAGGCTGGCAGGAGGTTACCAGTGGAGTTCCTCAAGGATCGGTTTTGGGACCAATCTTTTTATTACTGACCTTGGCACAAAAAAGTGGGAGTGTGCTAATAAAGTTTGCGGATGATACAAAGCTGGGAGGTATTGCCAATTTAGAGAAGGACAGGGATATCCTACAGGAGGATCTGGATGACCTTGTAAACTGGAGTAATAGTAATAGGATGAAATTTAATAGTGAGAAGTGTAAGGTCATGCATTTAGGGATTAATAACAAGAATTTTAGTTATAAGCTAGGGACGCATCAATTAGAAGTAACGGAGGAGGAGAAGGACCTCGGAGTATTGGTTGACCGCAGGATGACTATGAGCTGCCAATGTGATATGACCATGAAAAAAGCTAATGCGGTCTTGGGATGCATCAGGAGAGGTATTTCCAGTAGGGATAAGGAGGTTTTAGTACCGTTATACAAGGAACTGGTGAGACCTCACCTGGAACACTGTGTGCAGTTCTGGTCTCCCATGTTTAAGAAGGATGAATTCAAACTGGAACAGGTACAGAGAGGGACTACTAGGATGATCCGAGGAATGGAAAACCTGTCTTATGAAAGGAGACTCAAGGAGCTTGGCTTGTTTAGCCTAACTAAAAGAAGGTTGAGGGGAGATATGATTGCTCTCTATAAATATATCAGAGGGATAAATACCGGAGAGGGAGAGGAATTATTTAAGCTCAGTAGCATGTGGACACAAGAACAAATGGATATAAACTGGCCACCAGGAAATTTAGACTAGAAATTAGACGAAGGTTTCTAACCATCAGAGGAGTGATGTTTTGGAATAGCCTTCCAAGGGAAGCAGTGGGAGCAAAAGATCTATCTGGCTTTAAGATTAAACTCGATAAGTTTATAGAGGAGATGGTATGATGGGATAACATGGTTTTGGTAATTAAATATTCATGGTAAATAGGCCCAATGGCCTGTGATGGGATATTAGATGGGGTGGGATCCGAGTTACCCAGGAAACAATTTTCTGTAGTATCTGGCTGATGAATCTTGCCCATATGCTCAGGGTTTAGCTGATCGCCATATTTGGGGTCAGGAAGGAATTTTCCTCCTGGGCAGATTGGAAGAGGCCCTGGAGGTTTTTCGCCTTCCTCTGTAGCATGGGGCATGGGTCACTTGCTGGAGGATTCTCTGCTCCTTGAAGTCTTTAAACTACGATTTGAGGACTTCAATAGCACAGATATAGGTGCAAGGTTTTTTGCAGGAGTGGTGGGTGAAATTCTGTGGCCTGTGTTGTGCAGGAGGTCAGACTAGATCATAATGGTCCCTTCTGACCTAAATATCTATGAATCTATAATTTAGATCAGCCTATAGTCCATAGAGTGACTAGCTTAAAGCATGTCCTATATATAAAAAATGATAGGGTTAATATGGCAAATGTAACACTCCTTTCCCCTACCAAAAATACTATACTGTATATCACATAAATAGGGCACAGAACATACTGTCTTTCTATTAGATTCTTCCTTAAATCCCATTTACTGTTGTTCACTGCCTTTATGAAAGGGGACTCTTGTCCCTTTACTAAAACTCAGTGGGGGTGTTTTGGTTGGCTAGCTCCCAGTACTAAAAGAAAGGCGAAGGGTTGATGGGAAATCAGGAGCATGAGACTGACAGTCCCCAGGAACAATGGGGGAGTGGCCAAATGCTCCAGATCAGCCTGATTGACAGGATGGGCAGGCTAATCAGGGAGTCAGGAGGCCAGGAGGGGTCCTGTCCTCCCTGTGTGCTGGAATTGCCTGGGTCAGACAGCGTGGAGCTGAGCTAAGGAGAAAGCAGGGGCCCAAGCTGAACTGGGGAGTAGAGCTGTGCCAGATCCAGAGGGTCCAGAAAAGCATCCCAGGAAGCAGGTAGTGCTGGGAGCAGAGTCACAGAAGCAGCCCACAGAGCAGACCTGTGCTGGGAGGAGAGCTGCAGCAACCAGACGGGGCGCGGGCGACGCTGAGAAGAAGGGTCCAGCCACCTAGATCCTGAGAGCGTGCGGCCACCACCAGAGCAAGTGTCTGACCCGCAGCATCCATGCAGCACAGCCAGGGCCTGAGAAGGGGCCTGGGACTTGTGAGGAACAGACTGAACTTCCCTTACATTCCAGAGACGCTGGTTGTGATGCCCCCATGCCACAGAGCGGGCTGATGTGTTTTCCTTTCACCTTTCCCATTTTTTCCTTCTTTTTAAAAATTGATTGCTGTTTAATAAATTGTATTTGCTTTGAACTGTATGTAATGATCAGTGGGTCTGGGAAGCATCCAGTGCAGAGAGAACACGCCGGAGTGGGGACACCCTAGCCCCTGCCCTAAGTGACCACAACAAGTGACCCAGCCTCGTTTGGGTTACCAGGACTCTGCCACACAGGAGAGTGGAAGGAGAGCCCTTGAGGTCAAGCAGGCCTCTGGGTAAAGGAAGTGGGAGTGAAGACTCAAATCCTTTTGCTAGCCCACTTCACTGGGGTAGCGCATAAGCCAGGAAAGTTTCTCACAATAGCGGGACCATTCCCCTGCTTACATTTAGGTTGCTCTAAATTATGCCAGAGAACCAGCCATCCTGGGGTCAGGAAACAAACAAAGCCATCTTTACCCATTTTTGGGTCATGAGTGTTGCTAAGTTTGATTGGGGTCATATTGTGTTGACAAAAATGTCAGTGATTTGTGAGGAGATATTAGGGGGATAATAGTATTGTAATTCAGGATGTTTGAGACTGCAATTGTTCTGCCACTTTATAATAGCAATTAAACCACATTTCTAATGAGTTACTTAAACAACATGTTTAAGTATCAGAGGCATGGCCGTGTTAGTCTGGATCTGTAAAAGCTGCAAAGAGTCCTGTGGCACCTTATAGACTAATAGACGTATTGGAGCATCAGCTTTCATGGGTGAATATCCACTTTGTCAGATACATGTAGTGGAAATTTCCAGAGACAGGTATAAATATGCAAGCAAGAGTCAGGGTAGGGATAACGAGGTTAGTTCAAGCAGGGAGGATGAGGCCCTCTTCTAGCAGTTGAGGTGTGAACACCAAGGGAGGAGAAACTGCTTTTGTAGTTGGCTAGCCATTCACAGGCTTTGTTTAATCCTGAGCTGATGGTGTCAAATTTGCAAATGAACTGAAGCTCAGCAGTTTCTCTTTGAAGTCTGGTCCTGAAGTCTTTTTGCTGTTTAAGATTTACCAGCCCCTGGATGCTTTAGTAAAACTAAGATACAACTCTTTTCAGGACTAGGAAGATTTGAATGCATGAATGGGATAAAAACTTCTTCTAGTCTGTAAAGAGTTTAAAGTTATGCCATACATTATCATTGTAAATAACGTTTTCCTTAGCTTTACAACAAATAAAGTCTTGGATACATGTCCTATTATATACATATATTTGTTTTACACAGGTGGACAAATTTCAGGAAGTCTTGCTGTGATAACCGATGCAGCACATATCTTGGTTGACTTGACAAGTTTCCTGATTAGCCTTTTCTCACTGTGGTTATCATCTAAACCTTCCACTAAAAGGTTAACTTTTGGATGGCACAGAGCAGGTACCAAATGTACTGTCATATGACCATGTGAAATAGAAAAGGCAATTTGTCCTAGCAAGTACACTGGAAAGTATTCTGAGATCAGGCACAGGTCTGCAGGTTTGTGAGGCTAATCTATTAATATTCTCAAAGCTCCCAGGATACATCAGAAAATGGAAAACAGCAAGTCATGGAACCTCAAAGAAGAAAATGTAATACTGGAGAATGTTACAGCCAAAGTTATTAGATCAGTGGTTCTCAACCTATTTGCCATTGTGGGCTGTGTATGCAGCTCTGTGTTATGTGGGCTGCATCCATGCAATATATATACCACCCTGCCTGCTGTGGTGCCCAGTCAGGCACCCGTTCATTGACACCTGCTCCCAGACATTCAGGGGCAGAGGTGATCCCAACCATCAAGCCATGGAGGACCATAGCTGGGAAGCCACCCGGTGGACAAATTTCCACCCCACACCAGTTCTCCCCCCAGAGATGGGCCTCACATGGCAGCCTCCTGCTTTGGCAGAGAGCTTTGGGTCTGGATATGGCCAGCAGGGGTCTAGACAGTCATAGAGCACAAGCCAATGAACAAGCAGGGAGGTGCTGTCTGCTGCAGGCAGTCCAGGTCAAGCTGCAGCCTGGAGCATGATCATCCTCCCCAGAGGTGACACGTATCTGTGGCTAGTGGGGGGCACATGTCCCCACCCCCATTTCTCCAGACACCTCTGGCATGGATGCCCAGAAGTGAGGAGGTGGTACTCACAGTCGTCCTCATCTCTTCCCCCTGCCCCATCCCCTTTCTTTCTCCACACTGTCCCCTGCCCCCTCCCTCCTGCCTCATTTCCCCATCCCCTTCTCTTCCCCCTGCCCCCACACGGGCACTCACTGTTGTCCAGAAACAGGACTTGCATTCATGAACAGTCTACTAAAGGTTTGTGCAATAGTGTGCTCCATTTGGATATCTGCAAACATCTTGAGGCTTCAATTCTACAGTGCATTTCAGATTCACATGGTGTTTTCTGGAGCAATTGGGCACAAATCCCAAGGTGCAGGTCACCTTCCTGTTTCGTGAACCAGAAGACACTCTGCAAGCTCATGGGAACATGTATGAATTCATCATTCCAAACCATGCCCATAAGTCTGCAACAAGAGTCAACCCTGGGGAAACCAGATTTATGTCACCCAACATGATTTGAATATTAGGACCTGCAAACACATAAGAACTGCTTTCTAGTGGGGAAAGTGTTAGTGCTCATCCATTAGCCAATTCCTTGCATTTTATTTAAAATGCCCCTAAAATTCAATTGTTTTAACCCCTAGAAATTCTGGGTGCTTTGATGTCGATGCTAATCATTTGGGTGGTGACTGGCGTGTTGACATATTTGGCGAGCATGAGACTGCTGCACCCAGATTTTGAGATTGAAGCTACAGTGATGCTCATTACTTCTGGTTGTGCAGTGATAGCCAATGTCATGTAAGTTGTCTTTTTTGTATATTAAATACTTAATCATTTTGAGATTCCCTGGAGTGGACAATATCTACATATATTTACACATACGCTTGCTATTGCTTACCTTTTGCTTTAAGAAGTGCAATGCTGAAGTGTTTGTTGTTGTTCTTTCAGACAGTATGATCTCGCTGATATTTGCAGCATTGTATCTCTTTCAGATTAAGTCTGACTCTGCACCAGACTGGGCCTGGACATAGTCACAGAGCACAAGCCAATGAACATATACCAGCTCTTCAACAGAAGCCAGCTTTGGCCAATGCCAGTGTGAGGGCAGCTTTTGTACATGCCATTGGAGATCTAGTTCAGAGCATTAGTGTGCTAATTAGTGCACTTATAATATTCTTTAAGGTCAGTTTTATTTGGTTTACTCACCTTCATAGCAATTAATGATGCAGGTATTTTCATAACACCGTCGTTAGATGCTATGTACATATTTTCTCTGTCTTAATGATATATATTGTAATTTAGTTCAGGACAGTTATGTTAATTTCTGGGAATAAAATGGCTGAGAGCACAACAGGTTTCCCTTGGGGTTTAAGCCAGAAGGACTCTATTGTTCTGTGTCTCTCTCTCCTTCATCTTTAGTGGCTCAAGGTCTTAAAGACTAATGCAATCAGAAAATTGTCTGTTAACTTGGCTGTACTGATCGAGAAGATCAGCAATGGTTACTATGTTAGATAACTTGATTATACTGTTTTTTGATTAGCTCATTAAAAATGTCAGCCAGAAACTGAAAGTGATAGATTTAATCAAGTGATGTGCTTATATTTTTTTAGCCAGAATACAAAATAGCTGACCCAGTCTGCACATTTGTGTTCTCTATCTTTGTTCTGGCAACAACCATCACCATTTTAAGGGACATTTTGCTTGTGTTAATGGAAGGTAAGAACTTCTGTATGTACAGTAGTTATTTCTAGAATCAATATTATTCTGTTCTCTCTGTCTCTATTACACTTACCAATAGTGGTTTGGGGTTTAAAAAATGGGTCCCTCAAGTTAGGCTCTTAAATCCATGTTTAGTCCCCTAAATAACTGCCCTGATCTTCAGAAGTGTTGGACAGAGAATGTCTCCCATTGATTTCAGCCCAGGTGCCTAAATGCATTTAGGAGACTAACTTTAGGCACTCGTTATTTAAAAAAATCTTCACCACTCTTCATGGAAGAAATACATTCTTTCTACATGTACATTGTGTAGAAATCTCAAAAATGTTAATTGTTGAAATTGTATGCCTGACTCTTTGAAAATCAATTCCTAAATTACAATCTTGCATGAAGTTACTACAGTTGTGTGCAGAAATTAGGAATTCACATGTTCAAAATGCCCATTTACACATTAACTGTCCATCTGCGTGCTCAAACAGCCAATCAGTACATGCATTCATGGCAACTGTGCACACAGATTAGAAGTGCAAGTGGACATCTGACTTTTTGAAAGAAAACAAACAAACCAGACCCTTCGTGTATTAGACGTTGTACAAGAAAATGTGAATTGAACTCAAAGTATTTTAAAATAAACACTTAGAGCACTTCAAATGGATACTAGATGGTATATTTTACTCCAGCAAAGGAAAAAGCATGTCTGTGAAAATACCTAGAAAATAATTGCCAAATTCTGCTCTTCATGTGACCCTCTTCAATTTCAATTTCTCAGATATTTACATACAATTCTGCAGTGGGAGTTATGTGAACATACTGGAGAACATAATTTGGTCTCTAGATTTCAGGACTAGAATATTTTGATGCTAGTATAATTCTCTTAGGGTATCAGATGTGGGCTACCATCGACAGCTGCAGTCAGAAACACAGAAATGCTTTAACACGTCGTCTGATCTTGCATACCCCCCCAGTGTGCTTCTAGTTCTTTTGAGATCCAAAATCCCTTGCGCTCTGCCTCCTTAAAGGATATGAGCATAGCCCTTTCTTAACACAGCAGCATAATACCCGCAGCAAGCTAAACAACAAACAATAGTTTGTCCAAACATAGCAGTGCAGTGATGTCATTTTCAGTATTTTCATAATTCTAAGCATACGCTAATCATAATTCTAATTAGAACTATTTTAGATGATATAATGACAGAGTTATGTATATTCCAGTGTTCCATTGAATCTTCTCCAAGAATCTGTATGTTGCTGTTTTGTTAGTGAAACCATGATGAATTCCTACAACTCTTTGTTTTTCACATGTATACCATTGCTTCCCATAACCCCTATGGCATTTGTGAATTCTTTGTTTTGTGCATTGTATATTTCCATTATGAATCATGACCACAACCAAGTTTGTGCCAAAAATAAATATAAATAAAAACTGTGTCGCAGGTTAGCCATTTTATCAAGCAACGAAGGTATAAAACATTGCTATGGTTTTGGTTACATTGATCTGAAAGAGCAAATCCAAGCATCTTTCAAAGTCAGGTTAGAGTTCAAGGTAAAATGGACAGTTCTAAGCACCTTTTCATTAACGTAGTGAGACTGCCTAGATGTGGGCCTGATGTTTGATTTGCCAAGGCTGAAAGTCACAGTAGCAGTCACAGATACAAGTTTTTGCTTTCTTGGGGCTAACCGATATGAGGCAGCTATTGCCTCTACTACAGAAGACATAGGCCTTAAAGGGATGAGGAACTGTTGTTATATAGCTTTTTGGATTGCTATGGTTTAACCAACCTGACTCTCTGCATAGCTTATTGCAGCATATGTCTTTATTATCTCTTCCTTTTTGTGTACGTCTTTGTTTCAGTAAAGAAATGTATCAGTATAGTCATAGTATAAAGCTTTCCTAGAGGTTGCCTCTGTGTTCACCTGTCATGGGGTAGAAATCCAGAGTGGGAGTCACAAAAATGTAGGCATGGCAATTGCAAAGCCTAAATTTTAGGCTCCTAGAAAATCAGTGGGTTTCACAAAGCCTGAGTTCAGAGCCTAGACTCCCTATACAATGAATGGAAGGAGATAGGTGCCTAAAAATGGAATTCACAGAAGCCACCACACTAGGCAGCTCCTTGCCTAAACTAGCCAATGGGCTATGCCAAAGCAAGGATGTCTTAATCCTTACCCTCTCAGTGAATTTGGTGCCTAAATCCAGGCTGGAGGAAGGTGCCTCCCTCTGTTTGGGATACTTAGCTGCAAACCTTCCCTTGGGGTTAGGTACCCATGCCATTTTTTGCAAGAGATGAGGTGGGTGGGGAAAGAGGAGGACCTCCCTCACACCTGTTAGCCCAGGGGTTAGGGTGAATAAATAATGAAAGAATCACTGGGCCAGTGAGAGTGTTCAAGAAACTGACTCTGTAGCCTGGTGGTTAGGACACTTGCATGGAAGACCCAGTATTCAGTCCCCCTGCCCCAATGGCTTTTTAAAATTATCAACCCACAGTGGAACAGCTCCTACAGGAGAGGGTGAGGGAGCCCCACATCAGAATATCCCACAGCCCAGCAGTTAGTGGAAAGGAAACCACCGAGAGGTGGCAAAGCCCTGTTTAAATCCTGTCTCCCTCTCAGGCAAAGGGAGGGACTTGAATCAAGGGTCTCCCACATCCCAGGTAAGTACCCCAACCACTGTATTAAAAAGTTATATTATGAAGGGGGAGCTTCTCCTCCATTTTGTGTAAGCTCACCTAGAGAGGCCTGATCTGGCAGGCGAGCTCTGAGTGCACACATCAGATTGGGCCTCCCAGGTGAATAAGGTAGAGCAATACCTATCTTTCTCTGGTTTCTGCAACGCTCTAAGGCTTAGGCATCCGAACACCGAGAGTGAGGCTGAAGCGCACATGCACACAGGCAGAAACATAGGCGCCTAAGGAAGTGATACTGTGAAAACATAGGTGCCAGCTGACTTTAGGTGCCTACAGGGTTCAGCAGCAACTGAGTGGGGCCAGATTTGGGGATTTAGGTGCTTAAAGTGTCAAATGTGTCTAGCCAGAATACCGCACCTAGCAGGTCATGTCTCTTACATTAGGTAATGAAAGTGGAGGATGCATGGTTTGTTGGTTATCCCAAAGGCCTGGGAGTTAGAACTTTGGGTTTCATTTCTAGCTCTGCTGCCTTCTCAGTATGTGACATTAGGCAAGTCTTAACCTCCGTTTAACCCATTCCATCCCATGTATTTCTGCTAAGAACTTTGGGCTAAATTCTTTGGAGGTTAATTCCACTCAAATCAGTGGGCTGAAGGGGAGTCAGGAGCCTGGAAGCCCTGGGATTGTCACCTGAGCTGATGCTCCCAGGGCTTCTGGTTCCCCATCAACCTGCCAGGCAGGCTGCTGAGGAACTGGGTTGGTCAGCTGGCAGATAGGGTTCCATCAGACCACTGCCTGCATTCCATTTGACCTTCATTCAAATTGAACAGTCTCTGTGAAACGTTACTATTCCAAGGAATCTGCATTCTCCCCGCAGGAAACGATTCCTTCAGAGAGTTTGTGATCAGCTCTGATGAAGACCTTTCCTTTCAGCACCATACTGTGCTGAGTCTGTGTTCCCTACAGTATAGTATTCTTGTGATAAACTGACAGAACAAAACACAAGACACTGAGGTTCTTGTGTAAGCACAAATAACTGGCATTGGAGCTATTGTAAGAAAGGCACAACTGAGTTGAATTGGCCATATTATTATACTACATGATGACATAGCTTTTATAAAGAGAATTCTTTGAGGTTGTCAACAAGCATGTGGACAAGGGTGATCTAGTTGTTATAGTGTACTTGGACTTTTAGAAAGCCTTTGCCAATGTCCCTCACCAAAGGCTCTTAAGCAAAGCAGGCAGTCCTAGGAAGAGGGAAGGTCCTGTCATGGACAAGTAACTGTTTAAAAGATAGGAAACAAAGAGTAGGAATAAATGGTCAGTTTTCTCAATGGAAAGCAGTAAAAAAAAACTACTCAAGACAGTTAAGTCCAAATCCAATAGTGAAGAGTTACAAAAGGATCTCACAAAACTGGGTGACTGGGCAACAAAATGACAGATGACATTCAGTGTTAAGTGCAAAATAATGCACATTGGAAAAATAGTCCCAACTTTACATACAAAATGATGGGTTCTTTTCCGACAACGAAGCCTACAAATTTGCCTGAATTGTGAGCTCAACTGTAAAAAGTATGTAAATGTTCAAAAATGTTAAAATAAACTCTAATAACAAATGTTGATGCGGGAAAGGAATGAAAGGGAGACAGAATAACTGCATTAATCTAAACAAAAAGACCAAGTTGTTATGATTTAAGGACTGTGTTGAAATTAAGCTTGTTAAAAACAAGAGAGGTGCAGCTTGCAGTTAGTGAGCCAAAATTTGGTATATCAGATATTAGGCCTAATTGGTGGACAAAATAATGAGGGAATGGGCTAGTCCACCTCTCACTCCCTTTTTGAGCCCTTATAAGAAAGATTTGTGTGTGGAAAGTTGAAAAGAACAACAAAAATCAAACACTCAGAAAGAACAGATAGACTACTGGAGTGAGCGTCACCATCCTGGCTGCCACCCTCACTGTTTCCTGGGATATGGGCCTTCATCCAGTGGGGTGTCCTGACCAGAATGGAACAGAGACAGATGACATTGCCACCCCTACTGGCTCCTGCTGAATCCCAAACATCACCTGAGATGACAGTTTTTATCATCTTTGATACCATGTAAGACAGCATTTCTCAAACTGGGGTCTATGGACCCCTGGGGGTCCGTGATGGTATTCCAGGGGGTCCACAGGCCCTGCTGATCAACCCTTCCCCTTCTCTCCCAGTGCCTCCTGCACGCCAGGGAACAATTGTCCTGGCGTGCAGGAGGCGCTGGGAGGGAGGGGAGGAGTGGGGACAGAGCGCACTAAGGAGAGGAGGTGGAATCATGTCCGGCACCACTGATCAGCTCCTCCCGCTCCCTCACAGTGTCTCCTGCACACTGTGGAACTTCCCCAGCATGCAGGAGGCATGGGGAGGAGTGGGGACAGGGTGTGCTCGGGGAAGGGGGTGGAGCAGGGGCGGGAAGAGGTGGGATGAGGGTGGCGCCTCAAGAAAGGTGGGATGAGGGTGGAGCCTTGGGGAAAGGGGTGGAGTGGGGGCATGGCCTGGGGCTGAGGAGGGCGGCTTGGGGGTCCACAAAAGTTTTAAATCAAAATAGAGGTCCTCGGGTTGCTAAAGTTTGAGAAACATTGATCTAAGAGACTGTCAAACAAGGGGGCTTTTCCTTCTAGGACTTGATTTTAACAACAACAGAACAGCAGCATTGACATCTCCAGCCCATCTCAACTAACATTTTCTCTTTTTCCCAAAAGGACAGTTATTACTGTCTTTGATACCATCCAAGAGATGGTCAAACAACCAGAGTTTCTCTTTCTAAAAACTCTCTTCAGCTAAAGAGAAATAGAACAAGGGAAGTTCTTAAAATGAAAGTCTTATTTAAAGCATCTGAAAAGTAAACTTTTTTCTTTTCTGTATTTTTAATAAAAATGGATTTTTAATGGTGTCTTTGCCATGGTGCTAAGCAGGCAGAGGCTTCTGTAAACCAAGCTCCGGACTTTGTTTAACACTGTTTAATGTTGGACAGTGACTGCCTTATGCTAACACCTGGAGCCCATATATTCCATCTAAATTAATACAACAGTTCTAAATTAGCTGTTACCCCTCAAGGAAGGTCTGGGAGTCATCTTGGATAGTTCTCTGAAAACATCTGTTCAATGTGCAGTGGCAGTTTTAGCAACATTAGGAACCATTAGTAAAGGGATAGATAATAAGACAGAAAATATCATAATGCCACTATATAAATCCATGGTATGCCCACACCTTGAGTACTGTATGTAGTTTTGGTTACGCCAGCTCAAAAAAAGATAAATTATAATTGGAAAAGATACATAGAAGGGCAACCAAAATTATTAGGGGGATGGAGCAGCTTCCATATGAAGAGAGATTTATAAATGGAAAAGTAACAATCTTCTTAAAGAAACAGCTAAGGGGCGGGGGGGATATGATCGAGGTCTATACAATCATGAATGGTGTGGAGGAAGTGAATAGGAAGTGTGAATTACCCTTTGCATCACATAAGAACCAGGGGTCACTCAATGAAATTAATAGACAGCAGGTTTAAAACAAATATAAGGAAGTATTTGTTCATGCAACATACAATCAACCTGTGGAACTCATTGCTGGAGGATGTTGTGAAGCCCAAAAGTATAAGCATGTTAACTTCACAGTGAACAGAAAAATAGAGCTGTACTCTATGGCCCATGTTGTTTTTATAAGAAAACCCAAATCTAATTCAGTAAAGATTCAGAGGTCTCTCTGTGTGTCCTTTAATTGAATATAGTTCTTATTTAATCAAAAGGCATATTTCCTCCTCTACAGGAACACCCAAGGGATTTAATTATGATGCAGTGAGAGAGAGAATTCTAGCAGTCAACAAAGTGGAGTCTATCCACAACCTGCATCTCTGGTCTCTAACAATGAATCAAGTTATTCTATCTGCTCACATTGTCACAGGTCAGTAAATTTCTGTAAACAGAAAAATGATAATTCAGCTGAAGCCTAGTAAAGTCAATTTCTTCTGATTGGGATACAACTGCTTGTCTGTATCCGGTGCTTGTTAAACCAAATGTAGTATTTTTTGTTAAAAACAAATAAAAGCAACAACAACTTTCCCCCCAATATTTTTGTAGAACACTTATTAAAAAAATTGAAAATTTTTGATCAGTTACAACATAGGGTATAAGCTTGCTGAGCAAGACTGAACAGCTAGTTGCAATATAGTTATTAAGATGTAACTTGGAAAGAGAAGTAGACCATCCCAAATGTTTGCAAATAGTTTCAGTAGTCACTTAGGTTTCTTAAAAGTATTGCATTTCTGCAGTGTGATAATTTTTGTTCACTATCTACAGAAGACACAGTGGACAATCACCAGATCCTGAAAGAAGTTACTCAAGTTCTCTTTGACACTTACACCTTTCACTCAGTCACCATTCAGATTGAACTACAAGCAAATCAGAAGCCCGACTGTGTCTTCTGTCAAGATCCAAAGGATTGAAGCAGCCAGTGCATCTTGTCGACCTATTATTACACATTTAACAGGTCAAAGGGTACAGTGCGCTGGCTGCACATACTCGACTAGGCAACAAACCATAATTAATTGAACTGACAAGGTTTGTCACAGAGTGAGGTGTGCACTTTCACCATTGTTCATTGGTGCCATTTACCATGACGAGACGGAGCATTAGGGCCATTTGTCAACCGGATTAAATGAGAGTCAACGGTTACATTCAATTACAAGAACATGTATCTAAATTTTTCTCGACAAGAGACAAATGGCTGGAGTTAAAATAATATTTAAGAATATCTGTTTGTAATCACAGGTAACAAAAAAATGAATCAGCCTTCAAATTATCCACAGACTAATTACCCCTAAATGACTGGTTGAAATCTGACTAATGTCATAGCAAAACTCAACACCACTGCTCCGGATAAAGGAGAGACAGCAAGTAAGCATGAAGAATACAGATAAAAAAAGGAGATCAGTGCATAATGGATATCCTGCATGTTGCATTCTAAGAAAAGAAACAGGTGTAGCATATTCTGTAATAGGAACCACAAGCTGACTCATTCTGTACATATTTGGTGAATTTTTCTATATGTCAGTTGGCTAACAGCAACTAAAGTATTTTTCTGTGGGATTAGGAGAGTATCCTCCATAGCTGTTGTATAGAAATAGTGAGTAATCCATCAAGGGGCAGAGTGTGAGCCACTATGCACAACTGACCTGTGGAACTCATTGCCACAAGGTATCATTGAGGTCATGAAAAAGATAGATTGGATGTTTATACAGATAAGAAGCACATCCATTGTTTCACAGATTAAGGCCAGAAGGGCCTATTATATTCACCTAATCTGACCTCCTGCATAACACATGCCATATTATTTCACTCAGTGAATTCTACAGCAAACCCATGACTCCTGACTGAGCTTCATCATGTCTTTTAGAAAGACATTGAGTCTCAACTTAAAGTTATGTTAGGGCACATAAAATATGGCTTCAGTGTTTAACCTGACTGTGGATATGCAGCATGACCTACTCGTCTCGGGTAGTTCTGCAGCACCTGTCCCCAGTTTCCATTCTCTGCTGACTCTGCAGCACATGACCAATGCTTGAGTCATTTAATAGCACCCCTTTTGGGGGCTACTTTATGAGCGTACAATAAGTTAAAATGTCTGTCTCTCTCTGGGGGGGCACAGCTTCTTCCTTGCTGAGGTCTGGCTGCTTTACAGTCTTTCACCCAGTCTCCCACCAGGCATACCTCCTTTCTTCCGAGGTCTGTCTTCAGTTGTCCCCAGCTGGGACCGTTCACGGGGTACCCAGCACTATGATTCGCTTTGCCACCAGCAAGAGGGAATCTTGCTTGTGCTTGGTTGGGTGTCAGCTCCTTACCCGCCTGTTAGCCATTCAATATTCTCCTCTGGGCAATGCCATCCCTTA
This sequence comes from Lepidochelys kempii, assembly GCF_965140285.1. NCBI lineage: Eukaryota > Metazoa > Chordata > Testudines > Cheloniidae > Lepidochelys > Lepidochelys kempii. The sequence goes on along the minus strand of NC_136381.1, from coordinate 26,643,524 downwards.
CTTTGCCTTTCAAGGTAATAGCTGCATCCGGTTCCAGAGTCCCTTTGAAGCATTTCCCTGTGATATCCAGCCCGTGTCACTGGCTACACACCAAATTACCAAGTCCGTTGTTCCCAAAGGAATAGCACACACCAGATTATATGATTCAGCTCAAGATCAGTGTCTTGTTTAATATCACAGCACTGAGATATTTATAGTGAAAGCAAGAGTAAGTTAATTATGGAAGACTGGAGATAGTGAGTACAGATATTGGAAACAAATGGTTACATATGTGTAAGCAGGGTCTGAATGAATGCTCCCCTGACAGCTACCTGGGAGGGGGATAGACTTTGGGTGTGTTTATGTAAATACAGTTTGCTCCTGCTCTGCTTAGATATTCAGCACATAGAGCAGTGTCAAAGTAATCAATTTTGGCTGGCGTTGGGCACAAATCACCTTAGTACTGAATGCAGAGGTAGTGAAATGCTGTTACCAAAATGTTGTAATTATTGTAGGAATACAGGGAAGCAGGACTGTGCTTAAACTGTCCCAATTGAGGGGGGGCTCATCTTTAGCTGAAAGGATCTCATTAAGCCAGGGGCTCAAATGCCAGATCCCTGTGAAAGTAAGATGGCCGGGGACAGATGTCCCTTGTAGGAGGTGTGTAGATGCTCCCTAGCAGTCTCAGACTGGGTTGATCTGTTCCTCACCACCGTTCAAAGAGTAGAGCTAAATAGGCTTCATTAGAAGCCTCTTTGTTATTTTAAATAGTCAGAGCTGAAATTGCTTGAGATGGGGCAGTGTTCCTGCCTGCCTATGAAGAGCTGAAAAAAATCACTAAGAGACTGATATGCAGAGGTCACTGCAGAGAGAAGCAGGTGGCAGCAGAAGGTGACTGATAGTTGATGAGCCAGTGTCTGGTGAGGCAGTGAGCAGAGTGAGTGACCAGAGTGGCTAGTGGAGATGTGCAGCAAGCAGACACCAGGACGGCTGGCGGAGAGGCGCAGCGAGTAAGGTGCCTCCTTACCTGCACCCAGGGTGGGAGGTGAACTCTGCAGATTCATGTTTGAACTCTGGGTCTGCACTGACAAGGACACAAACTGTGAGTGGGATGCAGAGAAGGGATGGGCACAGTAAAGGGCCTTTTGTGTTGCTGGATTAAGAACCTGAGGGGAAAAGGACACTGCCCACCCTACTTGGGGGTGGGTCTTTCACTCATGGTTTATTTTTATGAACCCTGGTTGCGGTGTTTTCCCAAATTAATGCAGAGTTACTTCCCTCCTTTTAATTAAAAGTTCCTTTTCTTCATTCCAATACTATACTTGCGAGTGGGAAAGTATTGCCTATCAGAGGCATCCCGGGATGGTGTGTAATTTACCCAGGTTACTGGGTGGGGGCTTGAGCTGGTTTTGTGTTATACTGTTGAAAAGGAACCCCTAGATATTGAACCCAGCCCTGGTTGCTGCTGGCTTCGCCTGGCAGAAGGGTTACATGTGAAACAAGTCATAACGGGCTTTCTAGACACTATACTTAACAAAGTAGTTAAAGTTCTTTAGACAGAGACTATTTCACCCTAAGGTTGGCTGAGATCCCACTTTCAAGAATCCGGACAGAGATCTGCAAATCTTGCCTCCTGTCTGGAAGAAAACTTTTGTTTTTCCACCTGTGCCTTTAAAACATATTTTCTTATATATACACATAACTCCTTGCATCACATACAGACGTACATTTTACAACAATATTAATGGCTAGCATAACACCAGCTTTCGTTTAAGTCCTCACATGATGATCTTTGGTGAACCAGAATGTACATACCAGAATCAGGAGGTACCTTTACTCCTTCAGACCCTCTTGTCAGCTGGCATTAAGATGTTCTTGGGTCACACCAGCTAAACACAAAATCTCTGCCTTTCTGGCTGTTCCCCCACTCTCTCCTCTTTAGAGTCATGCTCTTTGAAGGCTTGCCAGACTGCACAACTCAGGAGCAACCCTGGCTGCCTCCATCAGTACTCCCCTGCTGCTCCTGGCCTTTACTGTCCATCTACAGTCTCAGCTCTGTGTATATGTTTCTTCCTAATTCCCTCCTCACAGATAGGGCCAGTTAATATAATTAAATCTCTCTAACACATTCAGCTGCAGTCACTGATTACCACTGGGGTTGCTAGGTCACAGGCAAGGATGAGTTTAGATTGCCTTCAAGGGACAGACAGCCTGTGACACCAACTGCTAACTGAATGGGGATTAGAAAGACACTTTTCCTGTGGGCAGGTTAGTTCATAATTGTGTGCCAAATGGGTTTCTTGCACCTTCCTCTCACACATCTGGTAATGGCCATTGTTAGAAACTGGATATCAGATTAGATGGACCACTGCATTTATCCCATTTGGCAATCCCCATATTCCAATTACACCTACTGAGTCAGACTGTCAACCCCTCACCAAAAATGGGTTGTGTGGTTGAAAATAAATGCCCATGTGCTTCTACATAAAACAGTCCCAATGTTGCCCTTACGTATCTCAGTGCATACGCGGGCCTAACATTTGCACATTCCACAGCTCCTATCATCTCAGCTGGAAGCCTCTTTCTATGAACAGGCTTGTTATTGGAGAAGAAACTTTCTGATGTTCAGGGGTACCATGTTCAGAAGCTGACAACTAGAAAGAGCATTGCACTATTAAAATTTGATGAGGACAGAATTTGGCCCTGTATGTTTGTTTGTTTTTATGAAACATGGACTAGATTTGCAATAGGTTCAAGTCAATTTTCAATTAGATCAGCCTAAGGAGAGCAGAATGTAATGTTCTTGCCATTGCAAGATTCTTTCAGTTGTGGATAATATATAAGGAGTATGTAATTGTACAGTACAGATTGATAAATTACTCTGCCATTTCTTGCCTGGGTGTAGGGAGACATTATTCTGCTTTGCCTGAAGACCTTAGTCAGGCAAACCTCGCACTGAAATCAGTTCTGCCCTCAGATATTCAGATGCAATTTCCACCGATCTCGCTAGGAATTTCATGAGTGTCTCATTATTAGTTTGTAAGCGCTGGCAGAGTGCATTGTGCTGTTCAAGACAACAAAGCCTCTGGAAGATAAGAGATAGATAAAGCAAGACACAGTAAGAGACCAGTAGGAAAATATTAATTTGCATGTTGTGAGTTCCTATGCTAGTGTATATCAGCATATGTGATTCAACCTGCTGAGAATCTGGCCCTTTGTTTTCATATATTGGATGGAGAGGATAATTAATTGGTGTGGGTTAGTGTTTGTGGGCATGGTGGAAGAAGTGTCTTTAAAAGTTATTTGAATGAGGTGAGGATGTGGGCCAGACCCATTAGGAATTGGGACCAGGGTCACTACAGAAAAGGCCTTGGCAATTGGAGCGGGAGAAAGAAACAAACAGGGTGGGAAGTTAGGATGTAGCAAGAACAAGTTCAGAGATCTAGGCCAAGATGGAGATTAGTAGGCCCATAAAAGTGAGGACAAGAAACTTAAGGACAAAGGGGAGTTAGTGGTGGGGTTTGAACAGGCAAGTGGTGTGGTCCAGCAAGGAAGATTATTTTGGTAACAATATACTGTAAGGAAGGAATGTGAGAATTAGAGAGGCTAAAGAAGAGGAGGTTACATCAACTGACCAATGGTATGACTAGGGTGTGGGCAAGTTTGTTGGCAAGCAGGACCCCAAAGATGGAAGAGATTGTCACTATGATTTGGAGGATGAAGCAGTAAGATTTGGTGACTGCCAGGATATGTGGGAAGAGGAGGAGGAAAGAGTTCAAGCTGACCCAAGATTATGAGCATTGGTGATAGGAAGAATAATCGCGGTGAAAAGAGAAGTGGAGAAAAATGGTGGTAAAGAAGATAGGAGAGGGAAAATAAGAAGCCGGGTGTCAGCCATATTCATTTTGAGCTGGCAATGCACCAGTGGTTTTCAAAAAATTTTCATTTGCAGACCCCTAAAAAATTTTGAATGGAAGTGCGGACCCCTTTGGAAATCTTAGACATAGTCTGCAGACCCCACGGGTCCACGGAGCACAGGCTGAAAACCTCTGCAATAGACTATCCAGGATAGCCTCCTAGAGAGACAGTCAGTTAGACATGCAGTAGTGGATAGTAGTAGGCAGTACAGGTGTGATGTGGAAGAGCTGAGGCCAGATTGGATTCATTTCTATCTACAGTAGAGCAGTTATTTCCAGCCAGAAGAACTGACCACACATTTGCAGCAAAAGCTAAAACAGGAAGTTGATAGCAACTCAGTTTTGTGGAATTTTCCCAACATTCACTTACAGAAGCAGATAAAAACCAGTGGAAGTTTTGATTAAGGTTTGAAGGATGAGATCCCATTTTCGCTCAGAGATAAACTAATCTGTTGCTATGAATATTGTAAGTGGCGACACAGCTGACAGTTTCACATTGTTCATGCACCAGTGTGAAACAGTAAGGTGTGGTTTATCCATGCTCTTTTTCATTTGATATTTCCAGGATACTGACTTGTTGCAGCGTTGTCTCCAGAATGTTTTCTGATTCGTTTGGGATGAAAGCCTCTGCAGAAACACTACTCCACTATAAAGAGACAGGGGGAGGGAACTCCAGGACCAATTTTTAGCTCTCTCTGCTAATAATAACTTTGCATTCCTCTGATCACCTCCAGAATGTTCTTTCACCACTTTAATTTTCTAGCATCACAGTGGCCCAATTCTTAACCTAGCTAACTTTCTGTGAAGTTCAGTTTGTAACACTGAAGTTTACATATATCATTTCACTCATCTTTCTCATTTTACAGCTCATATATTATACAGAGTCTGTTTTGGGTGTCTCTCTTTCACTTATAGTAACTTCGGGTTTGAAACTTAACCCTCTCTGCAGGGCTTGAGGTTACGGAGGCAAGGGGGGTCAAAGGAGTTTGGATTATGGCCATAAACATTAGCACATCAAAAGCTAGACTCTTCCTCATGCCCCAGTGACAAAAAGAATCAGGTACTGTATTTTGATGGAATAACATTCAAACAATGTAAAAAATATTTGTAAGGGATATAAACTGTCAGGCTTCAAGGCATAAAGCTACGTTAATGACTGAGGCCAGAAAGAAACTTCACCTATGTGCAGATTAGTCCATACTTGTCCATTATGGGAAGGGGGGGAGGTTCTTGATCTTCTTCTGAAGCATCTGGTGCTGGCTATGTCTACACTGGCACAAACACACCGCTGAGCGACAAAAGTTTTAGCGCTGAAAAGCACCAGTCTAGGTAGTGCGTTATCTCCCGGCGATACAGCTACCACCTCCCGTTCGGGGTGGTTTTGGTTTGTCGCCGGGAGAGCTCTCTCTCAGTGATAAAGAGCGACTACACAGCACACCTTATAGCACTGCGGCTGCAGCGCTGTAAGGTGGGCTGTGTAGACATAGCCTTAGACATGAGCCTGGACTAGATGGAACATTAGTCTGATCCAGTGGGGCAGTTTCTATATTCCTAATCTCTGACAACAGGCCAAATCATAGGCCCTTTTCCCCAATGAAAGCAAGTGGCAGCCTAAATAGTAAGCAATGTTTATGTCTGGGATACCATTTTCACTGATGTCTTCAGGCAACATTTTGTAGTTTGGACTCTGTATATTCTCTCTCCCCTGTGCTAATTGGCTGTTTGCCTCAAGCCCCACCCACTCTCTTCCTCACATTCTCTTCACCTCAGTCTCACTCCGCCATGCTCCCCCCTTCCTTTTCCCTCTCCTCTCCCCTGTGCTGTTGACCCTTTCCCCATTTCCCTCCCTTTGTCTTTCCATCTAGCTAATTTCCTCTCAACAAACCCCCACCCATATTTTTTTTCCATCATAGGCACTACTTACATTTGGCACTACATTGTCATCATCGGCATTACCGTTTTTTCACCATATGCACTAGGGACATTTGCCAGCCACCACTCCTGCCTCTTAGCTATATCCCTTCCCCCCTGACTTCCGGGCCTGTTTAGATCGTAAGATCTTTAGGGAAGAGACCGTCTCCCCCTCTGTCTGTACAATGCTTAACACAATAGGGAGTTCAGCTGGCCCTGAGGCAATATCATAGCAATAATAATGTGACTTTAGGATGGGTGATGCACCCTTCCAGCCATCACTTATTGGCCCACCTCAAGCAAAGGCTCTACATTTAATTTGTTTGTAAATTAATTAAAACCGTAGGAGGCTAAGAGAATGCTCAGAACTGCCTACTGACGTGTTCTAGCAGGCAAGAATTGTTCAGTTTCAACTAAAGCAGCTGTTCAGTGCACTAATGCCTGCTGATGTTTTCTTTCACCGAAGAAAAATAACACCCTTTTCCCACCTCAGTAAGCAAAAAGGAATTGGAGGCACTCAGTTGCCTGACTGCCTCCTCTCCATTCTTGAGGAGTAAAAGGTTATTCAACACTACATTACTTCTCATTACCCGGAGGATCCTGTGTGTCAGTATTTAATGCTAAAAGAAAGGAGAGAGATATTAAAGGGCAGTTGACTCAGTAAATATGTGGATTCTAGCAAAATCCTGATTTTTTGTTTGAAAGTTTATTATCCACTTTGTGTCAGAAGGGCAGCATCCAGCAAGAATGTATCACAGGCAGAGAGATATTTGGAGATCAGCCGAATATCCTAGCAAGTGTGCTATTAAAGCAGTATTCTCCTGGAATGGAAATCTAACACAGGTTTTACATAGATGCCAATGAGTACTCAGAAACCAGTGTGAACTATGTTTTTATAACACAGCTATGAATGCTGTCCTAACGAAATCTGCTCCAGTGTCAATAATCTGATTGGCGCAATCAGAAAAATAGATGCAATTTGAGATGAAAAAATAAAAAGCAAAGTGATTTTGAGTAAAAAGTGCATCCTTGAGAGGGGCAGCCGGTCTCTCATTTAGTTTACACTGGTGTAAATCCAAAGTAATTCCTTGGATTTCAGTGCCATTACTGTGGATGAAGATTAGAATCTGGCCCTCCATGGCAGTCTTGCATCTCAGTTTCTCCCATTTGATTCCCTATCTTTCAGCATCCCCACAAAATCTTTCCAACAACCCAGATTCTGATCCCACATTGTCTTGCACCTTGCATAGTCACTTACACCTATGCAGAGAGAGTTGAAAGTGGATGTAAATGTCCCCAATGTGAAGGAAGAACTCTGATATGGTAGCATTTTGACACCCACTAGTTTTCTATGGTAATGCCGAGGTTTACGGCAGCCCATGTATGGAATCTTTCAAACTTGGTCCAATTCTCTTTTTCCCCCAACTGGGCTTTTAAAAATAGGGCTGGTGAAAAAATGTCTGTCAGAACTGTTTTTCATTGGGAAACTAGGTATTTGACTAAGCAAAATTTTCCATAAAAAGTGTTTGCTTTCTATGAAAAATTTTGATATTTTTGTCAAAAAATGGAATGCCCTAAACCAGAAATATTTTGAGTCTGAAATATTACTGCAACATTTCATGGGAGTTGTTAATTGGTTGCCCCCTGCTTGCATTCTTCTCTATGGGCGGGTCTCCCCAGCTGGACTTCATCTCCTACTGCACACTTGCTGGGTTTCAGAGCCTGGGCTCCAGCCCCAGTGGGAATATTGTCAGTGCTATTTTTATCCATGCAGCCTGAGCCCCATGAAACCAAGTAAATTGACCAAGGCTCTGAGACTGGGCACCATAGGATTTTCTTTTCAGTGTAGACATAACTTTAGGGTGCTCAGATACTATGGTGATCAGAATCAGAGAAATGCCTAGAAATGAACTGAACAAGTATAATCTAGCCCAAAGGGGGTCTGTTCACCTCTGAATATGCAAAAGGATCATCAAATGAAAATTACACTGGACTGTCATGCTGAAAGTGAAATGAAAGTTAACAACTCCCCATGTCCTATTAAACTACATTTACCAATTAAATACAGTATTGGAAGTCATAAAATTTGTTCCATTAAAAAGAAAAAGGTTTGGGCTTTATCTTTTTCTTTTCCTTACTGTAAGAGCTTTTAGAATTGATCCGTCACACACATTTATGGAAGATATTATTTTAGCAGAAATCAGCAGGTCACCCTTTAGTCACCTGCTGAGTTTAATCAGCAGGAGTCTGACAGAACGTCAGCACTGGCTGTGACAGATAACTCTTACTGGATTGCTTCTGATGTTGGACTAAACTTGTGAGCCAATATCATCTTTACATGTTATTATTTGTATTATGTGGCAGCTCAAGGTTTGTGCGAGATACTGTACAAGCACACTCTGAGAGACAGACCTTGTCTCACAGACTTACAATCTCCATAGACAAGGCCAACAATGCATTGGAAGGGAAACACGGTACAGAGAGGTGACTTGACTTTCCCAAAGTCCTACACCAGGTTAACGACAGAGCCGGGAATAGAAACTAGGCCAGCACCCTTCACACCAGCCCATCCTGCCTCAATATTCCTGAGATCTCTTACCAGTGTAGTTTGTATTCAAAGGGCTGTTTTACTACTGGAAGAGGGAGGGAGAAATCCCTGTTAATTGTTCATGACTGATCTTGGAGGAACTATCTGATATCTGACAAAAAACGGTCTGTCTCAAAGGTGTTGTTTGGCATTTCTTAAGGGCCTTATTTCTAGAATTTCTGAGCACCCACAGCTCCCACTGATTTACATTTAAGTAGCAAGTACTCAGCACCTGTGAAAGTCAGACACAAAGCTTTTAAACTAGATAAGGAGGAATAAGGGAAGTCACCCTTTCTCTGTGAGCAGAGCATAGACTTGTGAGGATGGGTTTTGGAAGGTGATGGGATGTGTGTCTTGCTGGATCTGAAGGAGGTCTGGTGGGATGGAAAAAGATGTTTGCTGTGAGTCCTGTATCATGGTCAACAGTTTCTTCCATGATAGCTTAGTTGATGCAAGGACTTAGGGAGGGCCTGTGTCGTGAAACTAGGCAGCACAGTTAGTCTGGGAGATGCAGGTAGCCAGAAGGGAATACAGGGTCTGTGTGTGGCCTACATAAAGAATCCTATTTATAGTCCTACCACCAAGTCCCTTCTCTCATCTGCCAATGAAAGACCTGACCCTGTAAATGCTCCATGCATGGAACGGAGAGAAAGTTCTGCATGGATGGTGCACCTTCCCAATCTGATTGCAAATAAGGAAAATGGAGCTATATTGACAATACACCAATCTACAACATGGAACAGGAAACCAAACTCAAGGGGAACAGAGAGATCCCTTAGGCTGGAAAAAAGATTCTGTTCTGCCATGTGGGATTTTTCAGGTATCTCCTAAATCCTCCTATGTATCTTAAACTCTAACATAGTGGTGTGTTATACAGCATTTGTCTATAGCATATTGTTTTATTTCATGGTTTGCCTTCTAATTCTGTAAATTTGCCAGTAAAAATCTCCTTTAATTGAACTTCTGAATTGGATTCTGAATTATTTTACTTGGGGACAGCTGCTGGCAGGCACCTCAGAGTGAAGCTGCACAACTGGTCTCAAGGGACAACAGAGCAAAGTGTAAGCTCAGCTTCCACACTGTATCAAGGACATATTACAAGCTCTCTTCCCAACCATTCCTTGTGTAACCCACACATACAGTGTGGCTCTCTGTTTCCTTCTAGTGCCTACACCAGCTAGAGGTTTGAATCTGCTACTGGCTTTGAGTTAAGAGATGGCTCTTTTAGCTTAGGCAAGAGAGGTTCCTGCTTTGAGATCCAAATGTCTTGTGTTCGATTGCTGATGACCCACTCAGGAATGTCACAATTCACTGACATGAGGCTGCGGTCTAGGGAGAACTGTACAATCTGAAAGTTTCAAGAAGCAGTGATGCTGGCTGCTCTCATTTTCTCCTATGGTATCAGACTTCACCCTGAAAGAAGAGATAGGGAACACGAGGAAGTTTCTTTGATTTTTCTCAGTTTATGTAACAAAACATTACTGAAAGAATATAATCAACGTGGAGTAGTATTATATTTAGTTGAGGAACAGTTTATTGCTAGAAACAGATTAAGAGGGCTGGAAAAGCCAATGCAGTCTTAAATTTGAAGTGGGAAAAGTTGATGAAAGGTAAAGATTAGGAAGATCTGTTAGGAATCCATGAAGGAGTAGAGGACAAGGAAATGGTGTGTACAGCAGCTACAATAATTTTACTGCATCACCTCCTCCATTTCAGGCTGCCTATGTGCAGTTAGGAGTGATGACTGGGCATATGTTTGGTCTTGGCTATAGTACTGAATAGTTTGACTCCATCAGAATTATTTTAAAGGTGACTTGCAAAAAGGGAAGAAACTGTGCTTGTTCCCTTTTTCTTAATGATGTATAAAGGTGGATGAAATGTTGCGGGAGGTGGGGCTTTCTGCTTTTTATTTTAACATTAGATATTTAAATCTTGTCTACCTCTATTTTTTTTTCCGGAAGAATTCATACATTCATAGTTTCCAAGGCCAGTAGGGACCATTGTGATCATCTAGTCCAGGAATCGGCAACCTTTGGCACGCAGCCCGTCAGGGAAACCCGCTGGCAGGCTGGGGCGGTTTGTTTACCTGCAGCGTCCACAGGTTCGGCCTATCGCAGCTCCCACTGGCCCTGGTTCACTGTTCCAATGGGAGCTGCTGGAAGCAGTGGCCAACACATCCTTCCTGCGGCCCCCATTGACCTGGAACGGCAAACTGTGGCCAGTGGGAGCTGTGACTGGCTGAACCTGCGGACGCTGCAGGTAAACAAACTGTCCCGGCCCACCAGAGGATTTCCCTGACGGGCCGCGTGCCAAAGGTTGCCGATCCCTGATCTAGTCTGACCTCCTGTATAACACAGGCCTTAGAAATTCCCCAAAATAATTCCTAGAGAATAACTTTTGAAAAAAATTTCCAGTCTTGATTTAAAATTTGCTCTCTCTGTTAAAAATGTACATCTTATTTCCACTCTGAATTAATCTAGCTTCTACATCCAGCCAATAGATTGTGTTATACCTTTCTTTGCCAGGCTGAAGAGACCATTCTTTAATATTTATTCCTCAGGCAGGTATTTCTAGATTGTGATCAAGTCACCCCTTAACTTTGTCTTTTAAGCTAAATATTGAGCTTCTGGAGTCTATCACTATAAGGCATGTTTTCTAATCCTTTAATCATTCTTGTGGCTCTTCTCTGAACCCTTGCCAATTTATCAATATCCCTCTTGAATTGTGGGCACCAGAACTGGACACAATATTCCAGCAATGGTCACACCTGTGACAAATACAAAGGTAAAATAACCTCTCTGCTGCTACTCAAGAATTCTCTTTTTATGCATCCAAGGATTGCAATAGTCTTCTTAGCCACAGAGTCACGTTGGGGAATTCAGGTTGAGCTGATTATCCACCACAACCACCAAATCTGCAGCATACAGGATAGAGTCTTCCATTGTGTAAGTATGGCCTTCAGTCTTTGTTCTTAGATGTACACATTTACATTTTGCCCTATTAAAATCTAAGTTCCCTCTAAGCTGCGTGGCCTCGCAGCAGCCTATTAAGCACCATAATGCTCAGGGCCGCAGTGGGAAGAGATTCCTTTCCCGCAGCCTTAGACCCAACCCAGTCCAGCCATGGACCTGCTGTAGCCAGGGGAGACACGCCCCTCCCTTGGCCCCAGCCCAGCCTGGCCCAGACCCGCCACGGCTGGGGGAGACCCGCTCCTCCCCCGGCACAAACCCAGCTTGGCCCGGACCTGCTGTGGCCATGGGAGAGACGCCTCTCCCATGGCCTCAACCCAATCCCAGCCTGTACCTGCTGCAAAAGGGAGAGGTGCCCCTCTGTCTCAGCCAGGATGCTGCTGTGGGGAGAGAGAGCTGGGAGGAGTTCTCTCTTCCCGCCGCAGCCCTGGGGTAGCCTGCACCCCAAATCCCTCATTCCCAGCCCCACCCCAGAGCCTGCACCCCCAGCCAGAGCCCTCATCTCCTCACACCCCAAGCACCTGCCCCAGCCCTGAGCCCTCTCCCATACTCCAAGCCCCTCAGCCCCACTCCTGCCATAAGAATTTTGTTATGTGCACCAAAATGGAGGTGATGTGTCACACATCACCTCCATATTGGTGCACATAACAAAATTCATGCTGCACATGGGTGGGAAAAATTAAATTAAACTGATTAAAATTCATATTTGCTTGTGCGCAGCTGACCAAGAGATCAAGATCATTCTGTATCAGTGACCCATCCTCATTATTTACCAATCCCCAAATTTTTCTGTCATCTGCAAACTTTATCAGTGATTTCTTCCAGGTCATTAATAAAAATTTTAAATAACATAGGGCCAAGAATCACTCCTTGTGGGACCCCACTAGAAACACACCCATTCAATGGTGATTCCCCATTTAAAATTACAATTTTGAGACCTAACAGTTAGCCAGCTTTTAATCCATTTAATGTGTGCCATGTTAATTTTATAACATTCTAATTTTTTAATCAGAATGTCATACAGTACCTAGTCAAATGTCTTACAGAAGTCTAACTATATTACCTTTATCAACCAACCCTGTAATCTAACAAAAAAATATCAGGTTAGTGCAGGATCTGTTTTCCATAAACCCATGTAAACTGTCATTAAATATGTTACCCTCTTTTAATTCTTTTTTAATTGAGTCCCATGTCAGCAGCTCCATTATCTTGCCCAGGATTGATGTCAGGCTGAAAAGCCTATAATCACTCAGGTCATCCCAGATACTCTTGTTAAATACTGGCAAAACATTAGCTTTCTTCCAGTCTTTATTTTCAAGACTTATTGCAAATAAATATTGATGAACCAGGAATCTATGGGCCACTGGAGGATGAGCAGGACTGTGACATCACAGATACTAGTGAAAAGACAATAGATCAACTGAGTGGGAAAATTATTTTTATTCAGGCTCTTTAAAATTGTGTTTTTGTTTTATTACCACTTATTGAACTTGAACACCTAGTACACAGTTGGGAGAAAGATCTTCTAATGAAAAGATACAATAACTCTACTCCTTCCTGGGGCTTCCAAGAGACCTAAATCAGAAGACAAGACTTGATATTCCTGGTATTTCTTACACAAAACAAGAAATGCGTTCTGCCACATACCTGGATGTTAAGAATAATGTCCTACAGGATATTAGAAAATCATTCTGTTTTATTATAAAATTCTTGTATGTCTCATATTCTTACTAAATTTTAAAAATGAAAAATTAACTAAATTAGTGATTTTCCCCCCAATTTTTATTTAAATATTGACATTTTAAATTTTCATTGAAATTTCAACAGTTTATGAACTTTGCCCAGTTCTAGTTGTTACAGCTAGAGCTGAAAAATCAGAAGTGCTATGAATATCCTCCCTAGGAGACTATCCAATGATAAGAAAAAATTATAAGAAAGCTTGTTGTTCTAATTTTGGCCTGGTCAGAGTGATGCTTCTGCTGCCTCTGTTTTTGCTGGTGGTGCAGCTTCAAGTAAGTGACAAGCTACCTTTCAATTTTCAGTCACAAAGAATCTGGAAAACCTGCTTTGCCTCTCTTGTGATTACCCAGACCTGTAAAGTCAGGCATAGCTTTCGGTTGCTCTTAGAGTCACTCAGGTATATAATAGAATTTCAGGGAGCTGAAATTGCTTGCATTCACTGATATTATGTGACACATTCCTCTGCTGCACAACTTGGATTTTGCTGCCCTTGGTACTTAGCACTTATACCGCTTGCTACAGTGACTGTGGAAGTTGGGCATAAATTCTGTGCCATGGTAACTAATGTATCTGAGAGTTCACCTATTCATTTAGGCAGAACACACAGTAGATCTGTCCTGCTCCAGCAGGAACAGTGGGAGGCATTCCGCTCAGGCATTTTGACTCCTTGTGCAGACATGTGTAGAGACACTCAGATATCAGTAAATGGCAGAGCATTGATACATCTCTTTAAAATGACCTGATACATGTCCAGTTCTGCTCCTGTTGAAATCAAGGAAGAGTTTCTATTGACTTCAGTAGGCGTATTCAATAGGCCACTGGACAGATTATGATTACAAGAGCAAGTTGAGCTGGTTCCAGTATTGAGTCCTGACCCTTAGGACACTTACTACAAAGTGTAGTGCTTATTACCACAAGCAGACCCCCTTGGCAACATTACTTTTTTTTCTTAATAGAAATGAAATTTTGATCACGCTGTCAGCTTCACCTAGCATATACCTCCCATTACTTATTGACTTCAAGGGAATTTCTCATGGCAGATGGGATATTTAAGAGCAGGTGTTTACAGCACAGGAGGGTGCATAGATAACAAATCTCACAACTGCGATGACAACCTCCTGGTTGCACTGGTTTAGGTTGTCTCTCCTAAGTATTGGAAATGAGAGGGGAAGGATGGGCTTGTGAGTAAGTTAGTGGCCGTAGAATCAGGAGACTAGGGTTCTCATGCCAGCTTTCTCACAGACTTCCTGTGTGACCTCAGTCAAGTCAGTTAATTTCTCTGTGACTTAGTTTTCCTGTCTGTAAAATGGAGGTACTAGCACTTACCTTAGAGGGGAGTTGAGAATATATCTGTTAATGTATCAGGTACTCAGATACTATATTGATAAGCACTATTGCAAAGTCTGTAAACCATTAAATCAGCAGCCAGGCAGCAAGTTGTTAATCAGAATTAATATTAGACATTAACATTTAAGCTTGAAGCTTAACGAAGTATATCACTTATATATATATCACTATATATCCCTTATGCTTGTTGACTACGTTTGAAGAAATATGCTACCCGACCCAGCTTTTAAAAATCTCTATAGAATATTCCTGAGGGTATTCTGTGCCAAAAATTTAAAAATTCTGCGCACAATATTTTAAAATTCTGAAAAATTCTGCAAATGTTATTTGTCAAATAAATGTGGAGGCTCCAACACAGCATTGGGGAGCACAGGCCATAGGCTGCCCAGGGTGAGAGATCACTGTGAAGGTCCCACCCCCCCCGGGACACGGACTCAGTGTTGAGGCTTCACAAAACCCTGACACAGTGCAAGGACTGGGCCTGCCCCAGAAACACCCTGAGGGCCCTGCCCCTCTGTGCCAGGTGCACCGGTGTGGGCAGGCAGGCTCAGCAAGGCAGGATCCAAGTGTGCAGGGGCTTAGTGTGTGTGTGTGGGGAACCAGGTGTGGGTTGAGGGGGTTCTGTGTGGGGCAATATGGGTGCAGGCAGCTCAGTGGGGGATCTGGATGCACTGGGGCTTGTTGTGGGGTTCTGGGTGCAACAGTAATGGAACTCTGCAAGGGATCCAAGTGAAGGTGGTTGGGGCTTAGTGGGGGGGGTCTGTGTGTGGAGGGGATAGAGCTTGGCAGGGGGGTCTGGGTGTTGGGAGCTCAGTGGAGGGTCCAGATGCTGGGGGTAGTGGGGCTCAGTGGGGTGGGGATCCAGGTGTGGGTAGTTCATCTGGATGGTTCAGGTGCAGGGGGAGTGGGGCTTATTGGGGGCGGGTTCTGAGTGCAGGGGTAACACTGGGCAGGAGGTTCTGGGTATGAGGGGGTCTGGATGCATGGAGGATCAGCTCCCTGTACAGGGATCCCTTCCCCTGCAGCTGAGGAGCAATGGGTGCAGGAAGAGGGGCTGGGGGGATTTGCAGAGCTTCCTGCAGCTGGGGGAGAAATCTGGGGGTGGGTCTGACCTGGCTCTGGATGCTGTGCAGGGGAAGAGGAAGTCCCGTCCTCCCCAGACAAGCTGGGACTAGCAGCTGAGCCTGGTGCAGGGTAGGAGCCACCAGCCAGGTCTTCCCCAGTCCCGTCCCCCACCCCACAGTGATTTGCCTCTCTGCCGGCTGCCCTGGGCCCCCAATACATACTGCTGGGAAGGGTCACATGACTGCTTTTGTGGCTTCCCTTTGCTTCCCCGTCAAAAAGTCATTTTTCTGTGGGGAAGCAAGAAATCTGTGGAGGACATAAATTCTGCACATGTGCAGTGGCACAGAATTCCACCAGAAGTAATGGAAGTATTCTCAAGTGAACCACAAGAGTCAGTCTTGAAAGCTTCTACAGAGCCCAGACCAACTTCACTCTCTTACAAAAGATAGTTTAATCATTTCCTGTCCAAACATTGCTTATTACTAAGCTACCTCGGTGTTATTGGGAGCTCCACTGGTATCAGCCTGCTCATTTCATACAGTCCAGATTTGACGGCTATTCACGATACAACTTACAACATTTCAACTGCCATGGAAGTGGCAATGGTGTCACTGAGGGTCTGACTCTGGTCTCTCTACTCAGACAAATTGTCTAGATCAGTGGTCCTCAAACTTATTTGATTGCACCCCCCCCTTCTTTATAATAGTTTACACGCCCCTCCTGCCATACGAGGACATATACCAAGAAAAAAAAATCAATATGCAACTCTCACTAAATATTAAGAAACAGTGAGGCATTGATTCAAACAGAGCCAATGATCCACTGTAAGAAGAGCAAAAGCAAAACTCAGTTGTGGTCGATGATTACAATGAAAGGTGCACACTACGTCGTAGCAAACGGATTAATGTACAGATGGCAATGACTTTGTATAAGGCTAGGCAAGCTTAACAGAAATCTGTCAGAATGCACAGCGCCATCTGAGGACCTGATATGTCTGGAGGAATCAGCTTTGCTAGTTATTCATGGCTGTGGGGAAAATGTTTTTTTTCTAAAGCTTTTCACACATCCCAGAATACATTCTGTGCTCCCCATCTTGAGAACCTCTGGTCTAGATTATACCAATGAAACTATTCACATGAGTAGAGCCAGCAGATTTGGCTCTGCAAGAATTAAGCAGGGCTACGAAAGCTGATTATGAAAAAGAAAATCATTAACTATTTTAGTAATTCCCCATGAGGAGGGAAGAAAAAGAGAGCAGGGGCATGACACTTTTAATCAGAGGTTGCTGAAACCCATACAGTTTTGTGGAAACTCTTGGAAGTTGACAGTATTTTCAGGCCTCAGGAGTACACGCCAGCTGAATACTTTGAATATTCATGTTTAACTAAAAGGGCACTCCACATATTCTCTTCCTAATCAAACTAACATATGTGTCCACCAATCCACTGCATACAAGCACTGTCCTAATCTTGTTCACACAGAGAGAATTTGTTTCATCTGCTAAAGCCTTCACACAACCTTACGTTGGTAATTGGCAGCTTATTTAATAAATGGAGTTGGTAGCGGTGAATTTGCATATGTGATGTGGGGCTAAAGAATCAAAGAGGAAGCATATTCAGAATGTAGAGAACAGAGGGCTGTGAATTATTCTACTGAAATATTTCCTTAGACCAGCAATTTTCAAACCTTTTGAGCTGAGCCCCCGACCCCTTCGAGTTACAATTTTTGGTTGTGCCCCTCCCCAACCCAGACAAAAATAGACACATGCAAATAAATGCTTGATATCCTCCTCATAAACCTAACAGAGATCTTCACACAACTTGAATTAAATGACCTACCCCTAGAAGTTTGAGATTCACAGATACTGACCAATGGCCGAGGTGTCCTCTGAGGTGGGCTGCTTCTACCTTGCAGCCAGACTGCACCGCTAGCTCCTCTGCCCCTCCCTCAGGGACTCTGGGAGCAGAGCCAGCGGTGGATGTTGAGAATGACCCACAGGCTGGCTGGTCCAATGAGGTGAGTCAGGGGATTGAGGTGGCTCTCCCGCCCTGCTCCCTGTAGGGGCTGGCTGGGGCCCTGCTCTGAATGGCTGGCACGAGCTGCCTGTCGTTGCCACTTGCCTCCCCCCAATGTTCCTCCATGCCTCCCTAAGGGGCATCCCCCAGAGTCTGAAAACCTCTGCCTTAGACTAAAAGATGCATGTTGGCAGGCAATCGGATCAGACATCTGGCTTCTGTGACAACAATATGAAAAAGAGAAGTGCTTGGTTCTTAAAGGGAAACCTCAGTAAGGTTCTAGAGCCTTGTCCTGCTTCTATTCACTTCAATGCTTCACATTTCCATGGATTTCAACATTAGCAGTATTGCCCCCATAATCATCACCGTACAGTTATGAATATTACCCAAATGCCCCAGCCAGGTTCCAGGCTCCCTTGTGCTAGCTGCTGGTCAAACACACAGCTAGACATGGCACCTAGACCAAAGAGCTTATACTCTAATTTTGGACAAGATGTCACAAGTGAGTGCACTGGGCAAATGCAGGGGAAGAGGCGATTGTTTGAGATTGGATGGGAGTGTTCAGTTATCACACAGAAAAAAAAATATATTAATGCATGTAAAATTAAAGCACTAAGTAAGGCTTTCAATTGAACAATTTCCCTTATTCCCTTAAGCTATAAAATCTTTTAGATGGGAACCCCCCCTCATAACAGTCTTTTCAGATTGTATTAAAGATGGTATTAACTGGCATTAATTTTGGGGGGGAGGGAGGAAGTTAGTTTTGATGGCCTGGAGTAGTTATTTTTGAAGTTCAATCCTGTTTCCTTTAAGACAAAGCAAGACACACATACAAAAGGGGAATGAATATTAATGAATGCTCTGGCTTCCATCTCTGGTGCTGACTTTCACTTCCCCACACAGGCCCAGCATAGGATCTGATCAGCAACTGAGAGACCTGGCAAACTTGTACTCATATTGGGCTCTTTAAGACGTTGCTTTTAGCTGTCTGTTCTGGTCACAGGTTTACAGCAGTGCTATAAAAGGTGGAGTTGCCTGGCCAGCTCAGCCAAACACCTTTTAGGAGGCTAAAGGAGAGAGATAGGAGAGAGGAGAAATAAGGCAGGGAAGAAAACTGACACAGTAGGGAGGGGCTGACATCAGGAATCCAAGACTCACATCCCAGCTGATCAGGATTTAGCCAAAGCTAGTGGAGATGGTGATGTTTTATACCATTCCCTCTCCTTGGCACAGTCTGGTGAGGATGTCTTTCAGGATCAGGACAATGAAGGCCAGATGGTGTCATCATGGACCAAAAGATGTTGGGGGTGACAGTCATGACAGTAAAGCCTGCTCCTTGCAGTACACCTTTCTCGCTTGTTCCTATTCAGTGATCGCTTAGATAAACAATATCCGGAAAGGGGTGGCAACCTCGTTCCATTCAAAGTAACCAGTCAAAACCCATTTTGGTGATTTGAACCCAAACACTTCCTCCCATTTCTAGAATCTTTCAGATCATTGTCATACCAACTGGTGACTTTGATAGGAGCCTTAAGGACGCTGTGATGGGTACATAAACCCCACACTGGACCCAAAGGATTAAAAAGCAATACTGGGCCCAGGTAGCCCCACCCCTCTGGGCTTGCTAAGCATGTTCTGACTGGAGCAGTGGGTTAAAAGGAGCTCAGATGCCCAGTCAAAGGCTGGTGAATGGGCTGCAGGAGAGAAGAATCCTTCTCTGGGAAGCCAGACAGAAGGTTGAGTCTGAAAGGGGACCAGAGACTGGGTCAGACCCACAGGCAGTGCCTTCTCCGACCACCATCCTCTTCGAAAACCAGCAGTTGCTGCAGGGCTGTGCTCTTCTGGACTCTTTTGGTAAGCGATCGACTGTTTGAATTATAGGGGCCACACCCCAAACTGAAGGGACATATAAGTAGAAAGTAACCCAAGGCAGTGGACTTAAGAGTCTCTGCAGATAAGACCCTACCAACATTGCTTCTCAAAGGGCCCTGGGCTGAGACCTGGTGGAGAGGGTGGGCCTGGGTCCTCCTACCCAAGTCCCTTAAGGCAGATTGGAAGAGGCCCTGGGGGTTTTTCGCCTTCCTCTGTACCATGGGGTACGGGTCACTTGCTGGAGGATTCTCTGCACTTTGAAGTCTTTAAACCATGATTTGAGGACTTCAATAGCTCAGACATAGGAGAGAGGTTTATTGCAGGAGTGGGTGGGTAAGATTCTGTGGCCTGCATTGTGCAGGAGGTCAGACTAGATGATCATAATGGTCCCTTCTGACCTTAATATCTATGAGTCTATGAACCTATGAGATGCAGGTGGAGGCCAGAAGATTCCTGGTTTCCAGTCAGGAACCAGGCATCTCTACTGCCCTGACAGAGAGGAGGGGCTGGAGGTCAGGTGTGCTAACTGGTAGGCTACCTGGCCCTCTGAGTACCCTATCACAAACCCCTTATCACAATTCTTTTCTGTTAAACAATCTGGTTTGTACTAATCTTTGTCTCCAACTCCGGATTATTTTACAAACAATTTTGAATTTGAATTTTTGGACAACTATGAGTACAGGCTTTGGAACAACAGAACCCCCATCATGAGTTCTCATTGATGTCTGAAGTCAGGACCTTCAGCTTTGAAAGCATGAGCCTCTACAATCTGAGCTAAAGTGGTAACTGCATTAGTTGGTAGCCATGGTAAACTCTTATCCTCTTATGTGGACAATTCACTAGAAGGGACATAGCACATGCTGAACTAGTGGGCTACATTAGCTCTATCCTTCCTACTTTTAATCAAGATCATCTATTCATAGATGAGAATATAGACCTTTTGTAGAGACAAAGACCTTCATGAAGGATATCTGCTCAGGGTATACTATGTTTACCTTACTTGTTATTGCTCTCTATAGCTTCATCAGCATATAACTTCTATGTAAGCATGAAAGTCACTGCTCTGTGTGTTGCATCTTCAGAAAACCTGATGAGTGTTGGGACTGTTTTACTGAGAAGCATGACACTACAGCTGATCAAAACTTCTGTTCACACTCAGTTTGGTACATCTGTTGTTCAATAGTTAGCTTTAAGTAACTTTTTGTTTGACTTTGTACGCTGAATTTGAGCTGTTTCAATTTGTCCCCTGCCTCTGCTGTGCAAGACACTTTCCTAGGAATGTTTTTCTCTTTATTTTTAAATGTCCTTTTAAGGATTTCCCCTGAGGTGCTGTAGACCAGAGAAGAGCCTCTGGACAGCTTTAAGCACTGTATTTACTTTTATGACTCCAACAATATCAGATTTTGACTCTAATTTTAAAAAGGCAAGCTGCTAGTAAAAAAATAATTAATTACACATCACGGTTCCTATTCAGCATGAAGGATACCTGGCAGAACTTAAAAGAACAGTGTATTTCTCCTGCAATGTATCTTTGTTTATACTTTAAGCAAGTCACTGTCTCCAATAGAAAAGATGGTCTGAGATAACAAAGACAGATCTGGGACCTATCCTCTTATTTTATCGTTTACCAATTGTATTCGGTATTCTTTGCTGTTCTGAGCACTGGTCCCATGCGTCTCAGGAACTGTCTGTGTACTAATGTTCAAAGGCTAACTGGAGGATTCAGCATGAATTTTTCTCTCCTTGCTTTTCTGGCATTAGGCAAAGGACGACACTTCACTTAAGAGGACAATGATTTTTAATTGCTGCCACCATCATGCAACATAACAGCAAGGATTGGCCCAGCACGTAATCAGAGTGGCTTTGGCATTTGTGTTGGGGTTGCGATGACAATTCATTTGTTCATAAGATGAAAGAAGTGCATGTATCACTGCCTTGCATGCTTGAGGGAATTTTAAATTTAAAGCAATTACAATAATGCTATTTGCTTTATCATGTTTTGAAACCTCCTGAATCACCGCCCCCTGATGCTAAATGTACACACCGCCAGCCTAGGGGCTTTGCTCTGACTTGTGCAGCTGGAGTTAACACGTAGAGGGTCTGCAGAGGCACCCCACCCCATAGAGATCTTGCTGACACTCTGTCAGAATGCCTGCAATGCCCTTTGGGACAGGCATGTACACTACACCTCTACAAGCTGTGGTGCGGGGGTGGGGGGAGCTATGACGCTGCCCTTGTGCCATTCCACCTCCTTTGAGATATTAGCACTAGACGGCCCAGTCCCTATGGCACTGAGATTGTGACAGCCTCTTTGTGGGGAAGGGAGGCAGACTAGCTCATAGTAGCATAGCAGCTGTAACTGGCGGAGTTCTCATGAATCCAGGCCACTGTACTAAAGACATCCTTATTTACAATGGAAGTGTAATAGAAAATAACTGTACCAAGGGATGACTTCTGCCCCTCAGTCAGTGGGAGCTGTTCAAAGGGATTCAGGGGTCAACTTTGGCCTTCAAAGTATCATGGCTGCTGTTGCGGTTCAGTGATGAGACAGAACACAGCTTTATGCAAGCAAACAGGCTGGTCAGCGGAGATGGGCTGTTCTGCCCCCCCGCCTTCCACCTTCTCCTTTTATTATATTTCTCCCCCTATGCATTACACACTGCTACACAAAGGAATGTATGACGTTGATTCATATGCTTAGTTACCATCCTCTATCTACTACAATCCTGGTTCTCAGGCCTTGAGCCCAGGCTAAAAAAACCTCCCACAGTTGCTGTCCAAACAATCAAGTTCTCAGGGTTCATATCTAGCCCTTGTCCTTGGATAGAGCAATGTGTGCATTGCTTCTAGGAAACAGTCAGGGTGTGCCCCGCCTGCTTCCAGGTGGAATAGCTAGACATTAACCCTTCAGGCTGCAAAATTCTTTATATTCTAGAGGATGACCATAACATTGCTATGAGTAATGTGCCTGCCATCTACCTCAGCTGTCACCTGTAATGTTACAGAGACACTAATATCTTGTTAAATGGTCTAGAGTAGGTTGAATAATGTAAGTAATCATTAATCTATAACTTATTAAACACATGAAAAAAATGGAATCAATTATTCAGGGTCTGATGTCACCGTCTCCCTCAGACGGAGTAGTCCCTTACTTGCTGATCAGTCCCATTGGCATTGATGAGGTATGGTGCTATTTGGTATGTGACAGCATTAGGGCCCTGATAAGCTGGTCAACTTTGCAAGTGGGTTGAATCTTAATTTTTTAAAAAGAAACAAGCAGCAAATCCCCATCAAGTCAACAAGTAAACTTTGCTGAACAATCTTTGAGCAGCAGCCTCTAAATATATATATATCTTTTCGTCAGAGTTGTAAGGACAGGATTTTATAACTGTACTATAAAAATTGATGTAAACTTTGAATTAATTCTGCCAGCCACCCGTTTTGAATAACAGAAAGGAATGACTGTCTGAGACTGGGATTTTGTTTCCTACATGCATTATAAACTTCCCTCTAGTCATTTCTTTGGTTTAAGATTTAGTGAGTAAAAGACAGGATCTTGTATTGTGTTTATGTTAATTAGATTAAAGGAATGTTAAAGGCCTGAGCTACAATATAAACTGTTTTGACCACAAGATTTAGTGAAGTTTAATTTACAATGTATTCTGCTGAATATAAAATACTGCTGTCTTCTCTGTGGGAAATTGTTTGTGTAAATGAGGAATGCATGCATCAGGAAAAGATAAGGTGTGAAAGCCATCACAAATGTCCAGATGGTCAAGAAAAAGTGAGAGACTTGGAAACACCAGGAGACAATCAGAAAACATCCACTGTATCTGATGTTAAACATGTTAGCAGCATTGATGGGCCCCAGAGGTGAGGCAACCACCCCCGAAGGCAAGACAACAAATAGGAGATAACGGTGGGAAGCCCGACAATAACCATCAAATTATAACAGCGGAAAACCCCAAGATTACCACTATTGAAGGAAAGGAGTACTTGTGGCACCTTAGAGACTAACCAATTTATTTGAGCATGAGCTTTCGTGAGCTACAGCTCACTTCATCGGATGCATACCGTGGAAACTGCAGCAGACTTTATATACACACAGAGAATATGAAACAATACCTCCTCCCACCCCACTGTCCTGCTGGTAATAGCTTATCTAAAGTGATCATCAGGTTGGGCCATTTCCAGCACAAATCCAGGTTTTCTCACCCTCCACCCTCCCACACAAATTCACTCTCCTGCTGGTGATAGCCCATCCAAAGTGATGCATCCGATGAAGTGAGCTGTAGCTCACGAAAGCTCATGCTCAGATAAATTGGTTAGTCTCTAAGGTGCCACAAGTACTCCTTTTCTTTTTGCGAATACAGACTAACACGGCTGTTACTCTGAAACCTGTCTTTACACAATGTGCCTCGGAGCATCAGATGGCGACCGACAGAGCCCAGCTCCTCATTCGTGTTCAATCTAACTGGCCATTAGATTGACTCGAGCTACAACAGACTGGTAACTATAAAAACATCAACTGACAGGACTGTGTGCATGGTGTGTATGTGTGTGTGACTAAAAAGCATATCCTAACTGTTGTATTCTCAATAAATATGGTGTATTTGCCTTCTCTCTTATAAAAGATCCTGTGTGCTTTGTATAGCATAACAGAATGCCTGAGCAGCACACAGACATTAACAAATTTATCATCCCCATATCCTAGGAGGTAGAAAGGTGGTATTATCCGCAGGTGGTAGAAAGGTGGTATTATCCCCAGATATGGAGAGGGAACAGAGGCACAGGAAGATTGAGTGACTTGCCCAAGGTCACATAGGAAAACTGTGGCAGAGCCAAGAATCGAAACCAGATGCACTGAGTCCCAGTCTAGTGTCTTAAACACAAGACCATCCTTCCTCCCTCATATGGACCTCTAGAAGGACTAATATGGACAGAAGTGCCACAAACTCCTGCATGGCATATAAAAATGCCTCTAAAATATAACTGCACATCCCAACCACGCCGCCATTTCTTTGTCAGGCTCTTTTTCTTTTTCTGTCACATACAGTTAGGCAGAGAGGTTAAAATATTAAGCAACTATTGGTTTCAATAAATTATAGTCAGATATGACCAGTGTCTTTTGATCAAAGAGTGAAAAGGTCATTTGCTGCACAGAAACTGTGTGTATAAAACATTAGCTATTTGAAAGAGCAGAAGCATAATAAAGGAAATTTTATCACAATCGTTAAATCTTACACTACAGAAAATCCAGTATTAAAGCTTAAAAATCATCTCCGTGTTTCCCCGGTCTGGGTATAATACATCCCAAAAGACAAATGTGGTTTCTATTCTCACCAGAAAGGTCCTTGTCTAAATTCACTTATTTCCAGCAAAAGTTCTAACAATTCTATTCTTATAAAACAATATTAGAGAGATCTTGGGTACAGACTAGTCCCTGTTTACGATGAGAAGTAGGTTAAACACAACTGCACAACATGAGGCTCTGTCTTTATGGAGGGCGTCTCTACTGTTTCTCCCCCAGGAAGGCTATTACTGACCTTTCTGCACATTTTACGAGAGGAAAAAAGGAGAAACCTCAGAGTCTGTGGGTGAAATCCTGATCCCACTGTAGTCATTGGCACAATGTATATTGACTTCAATGGGCCCAGGATTTCACCTAGACACTTAACACTAACAAGCTAGAGGCAAAAAAGATGTGGTACACAACCATAACCACTGCCTTGCCTTACCAAATCTCTGCCCTGGAGGTCTTTATTTGGGTGCCCAGCTGTATCCTTTTGATGCACACCTTAGAATGACTCAGATGATACTGTCCCTTGCTAGAGACAGAAGCCCATGGATCAGGCCCTAGATATCTATGTTGATGTTCTTAGATCTATCAGTTATCACTGGTGCTGGTGATCTTGATATGGTGTCAATTCACTTACAGACCCTAGTATGAAGAGAACCTAGGGAACAATATGTGGCAATTGCCCTTTTGCCCCACAGGCCCTCTCATGTGAGATGATGCAGGGTTCTACTTTGATACACATATGAGATAATTAAGATGGGCAGGAGATAGATGCGCTGAAGTGCTTTCAGTATCCTGATCACACCCAGCATCATATTTCCTTCTCATATAGTGTTGAATGTCAGTCTCAATTTCTTGGTGAGGGATAAGTCATAATATGAGAGAGCTGGCTAAGGCTAGATCCAGATAAGACTGAGATGATGATGGTAGATTGGGGAAGTACTTAGAGGATGTTGCCTCCCACCTGGCTCATGGCATGTGTCTCTCCTTTGTTACTCAGTTGTGTGTCTTGGAGGCCATCATTAGATTCCCACTTCTTTTTTTCCCATCTGCATCTGGACAGGTGGTTGTGAACTTTTCTCTCAGACTTCACCACTGTAATCCACTAACTTGCACTCTATAAGGGACTATATTTTAAATTCACACAGGAGCTGAAATTTGAACAATATGTGGCAGCTGGCTTGTCAAGTGAAGTATCTTAATGTGAGTATGTGATAGAATTATTTCATGATTTACTCAGGCTGCCTCTTGATTTCTGGATGGTTTTTAAGTAGTTGGTTTTGACCTACAAGCCCCCAAATGGGCTGAGACCCCCCAACCTGAGAGACCACTTCTGTGTTATGAACTGGGTTTGGGGAGGTATGAAAGTGTGTGGAGGGGGCAGTGTATTCTTGGGTAACTGTGACACATGATAAATGGTAAAAGAACTTCTCTGCAGCTCAGGCCTCCTCTTGTCCATTAGCACTGAACAGGACACCATGATGTAACCTTATTGCTTTCAGAGTAGCAGCCATGTTAGTCTGTATCCACAAAAAGAAAAGGAGTACTTGTGGCACCTTAGAGACTAACAAATTTATTTGAGCATAAGCTTTCGTGAACTACAGCTCACTTCATTGGATGCATGTAGTGGAAAATACAGTGGGGAGATTCTGTATACACAGAGAACATGAAACAATGGGTGTTACCATACACATTGTAATGAGAGTGGTCAGGTAAGGTGAGCTATTACCAGCAGGAGAGAAAAGAAACTTTTGTAGTGAAAATCAAGGTGGGCCATTTCCAGCAGTTGACAAGAACGTGTGAGGAACAGTAAGGGGGGGGGGGGGGAGAGAAATAAACATGGGGAAATAGTTTTACTTTGTGTAATGACACATCCACTCTCAGTCTCTATTCAAGCCTAAGTTAATGGTGTCCAGTTTGCAAATTAATTCCAATTCAGCAGTCTCTCGTTGGAGTCTGGATTTGAAGTTTTTTTGTTGAAGAATTGCCACTTTTAGGTGTGTAATCGAGTGACCAGAGAGATTGAAGTGTTCTCTGACTGGTTTTAGAATGTTCTAATTCTTGACATCTGATTTGTGTCCATTTATTCTTTTACGTAGAGACTGTCCGGTTTAGCCAATGTACATGGCAGAGGGGCATTGCTGGCACATGATGGCATATATCACATTGGAAGATGTGCAGGTGAACGAGCCTCTGATAGTGTGGCTGATGTGATTAGGGCCTATGATGGTTTCCCCTGAATAGATATGTGGACACAGTTGGCAACGGGCTTTGTTGCAAGGATAGGTTCCTGGGTTAGTGTTTTTGTTGTGCGGTGTGTGGTTCCTGGTGAGTATTTGCTTCTGGTTGGGGGGCTGTCTGTAAGCAAGGACTGGCCTGTCTCCCAAGATCTGTGAGAGTGATGGGTCATCCTTCAGGATAGGTTGTAGATCCTTGATGATGCGTTGGAGGGGTTTTAGTTGGGGGCTGAAGGTGATGGCTAGATGGTTATTTTCTTTGTTGGGCCTGTCCTGTAATAGGTAACTTCTGGGTACACTTCTGGCTCTGTCCATCTGTTTCTTCAATTCAGCAGGTGGGTATTGTAGTTGTAAGAACACTTGATAGAGATCTTGTAGGTGTTTGTCTCTGTCTGAGGGGTTGGAGCAAATGATGTTGTATCGTAGAGCTTGGCTGTAGACAATGGATCGTGTGGTGTGGTCTGGATGAAAGCTGGAGGCATGTAGGTAAGTATAGTGGTCAGTAGGTTTCCGGTATAGGGTGGTGTTTATGTGACCATTGTTTATTAGCACTTGTTTATAATCTGTCCGCAGCTAAGTCCTTATTTTTACTTTTCCCATAAAAAACACAGAAAGGAATTCAACGATGAACACTTTGACATTCTTGCTGATGGTGAAGATGTCAGGACAAATAAAAGATATTCTCAGGGCAGTTGGGTCACTTAAATGTTAATAAACCTTTTCGCTAAGCCCTGCACTTCAATTGACCCCTTCATCAGTAGACAGGCTTAGAGCAAATATTTGCAGAATCTGTTGTCAGATTGGCCGGCTACCAACTGGTCATTGATAACCAGCACAACCAATGGCTCAAATCTCAAAAGTAAGTCAGATGAAACTGGTGCTACAGTGAAGAGGTGGAAGCATGGAAAGGCTGTTGATGGAGGTGCGGGGGGGGAGGGGGAGGGAGGAAACAACAGAGCACAGCATAAAACAGAAAAGACAAAAGGAAAAAACAAGAGCAGAAAATTACAGGTGAATGGAAAGATAGTGAGTCAAATTCTGTTCTAGCTGTCATGAGTCCAGGGACTTCAGTGGAATTATTCATAATTTCCACAGCTATAACTGAAAGCAGAATGTGGCTCAGTGAACAGAAACATAATGAGAATGGAGAAGGGTATTTTTCTAACCGTGCTGTTTCCTGCCCCAGAGGCTGTGAAATAATGATGAACTTCTATTTGAAACTTGAACTTCTATGGCAGTATATCAGTCAAAGAATGCTGCTGGAGGATGTCAAATTGTCTGGAGAAAACCAGGCACTAAAACTGACAGTGTTTGTAGCCTCTGTAGTTTACCTCTTGAGAAACTTAGAGAGTTGCTGAAGCTACTCAACAAAATAGAGAAAATAATAATAAAACTAAAACTACGGAAAAGGAGCGTATTGGGCCTTACATTCCTTTAGCACTTATCTAATCAATAAACATTCTAGTGACATTACTGGATATTTAATAACTATAGCAGGGGGGAAGAGAAGCTTAGGAACCGGGAATGTGGATCTGACAGCAACAATATTTGATCCCAAACCTGCTTCCACTAAAGTTACTCATAGTTTCACCATTTACTTCAGTGAGACCAAGATTAGCTTCTTGTTAGCCTTAGCAAGTAAAATGTTGCCAGCTCTTGTGATTTCATCTAGTCTTGCCATACCTTAGGTTTTACTTAAAGCCCAAGCTCCTGGAGAGAAGTGATTCAGTGAGAATCTCAGCTTTCATTTTTTTAAAATGCAAGTTTCTAGCCTTCATGATTTCAGGGGAAAGCTTGAAAATGTGACTCAAATGCCTCCTAGAGACTCAAATGCCAGAAGGTAAATAAAAAGAACCCAAGTATATTGTTTTTTAATCTTGTGATTTTTAAGCCAATTTCATGATTTTCCGGAGCCTGGCTCATGATTTTTGTATGCTTAGGAATAGTAATATTATAGGTGAAATCCTATATGGCTTTCTGTTCCATCTGTCCTCTTCATTCCATTAATAGTGGCATTCATTCTGATCATAGTGTTGATTAAGGTGTATAGATCTAACCCAGGAGTGGGCAAACTTTTTGGCCCAAGGGCCACATCTGGGTATGGAAATTGTATGGCAGGCCATGAATGCTCACAAAATTGGGGGTTGGGGTGTGTGGGGGGGCGGGTGAGGGTTCCAGCTGGTGGAGAGGGCTCTGGGGTGGGGCTGGGAGGTTGGGAGTACAGGAGGGGGCTCCAGACTGGGACCAAGGGGTTCAGAGGGCAGGGGGTTGGGGCATGGAGAGGAGGTCTGGGGTGCAGGATCCAGGCAGCACTTACCTCAAGCAGCTCCCAGAAGCAGCAGCCTGCCCCCCTCCGGCTCCTACGCGGCAGGCAGCTCCCATTGGCACTGGTTCCTGTGCAGAGCCCCCTGCCTGCCCCTATGCATAGCAGCCAGAGTGGGGACATGCCGCTGCTTCCAGGAGCCATGCGAAGCCACGGCACATGCGGAGTGGGGCATGCCCCATCTAGAGCACCGAAGCAGGGCAAGCCCCAGACCCCATTCCCTGGCAGGAGCTCAAGGGCCGGATTAAAACGTCTGAAGGGCTGGATGCGGCCCCTGGGCTGTAGTTTGCCCACCCCTGATCTAACCCCTGTCATTGGGTAGGTCAGGGTTAAATGCCACAATTGTGTTCCAGGGAGTTAGGAAAATTAGTGATGGTATGGGACATTCCCATTCTCTGCTTTCTGTATACTTTGTCTTGCTCCTCTCTTCTTGTAGTTTCTCACTTTTACTACTTACGCAAACAACTCTGATTAGGCGCAAGGCCAAATTGAAATAAATGGAGTTGGTTCTACTGGGGGCAGAACTTGTCTCAGTTTCGTTACTCCTGCAACACCACCTCACCTATGTGGAACTCCTCCCCAACGTCATTTCTGTGAAGTCATAGCCTGAAGCTTTCCATGTGTGAACATTTTAGATACTATTAAATAAAAATATATCTGCACTATTTCATATCCTTCCTTTTGAGGAGCCAGGTGGCTGAGTACTAAAGGTACATATAACAAGCATATTGGCCACAGCCTGGTTAGGGTGTGAGGTGGAGAAGCTGCACTTCAGCAGGACTTCCTGGAGGAATTCTGCACAACTCTGAGGAAATGCACCTGATGCAAGCGTTGAACTGCTATGTTGCACAATATAGCTTATAGCCCCCATACCAGCTCGCTCCACTGGTATGAGCGGAAGGGATGGGTGAAGCTCTGACTCTCTGCTCTTACCCTGCCCCTCTTGAGGAAACTAGCTATAGTGGCAGTGTGCAAAGTGTACCATTATTGCCTTCCCTGGAAGCAATATAGCTGGAATTTTAGCTGACTACTGCACAGGTCTGCCAAAACAGTGAAGGAAAATTCCTTATGCATCTACTCAGGCCCAAATAGAGTCTATCCCTAAGTAATACACCTGAGAAAGGATGCTGATTATCTAGGGGATATTGTGGCATGTTGTTTCTAAATGTATTTGATAACTGCAAATTTAAATCAGCTCTAGTCCCTGAATCCATTACTCCTCAACTAGGTTCACAGCCAGATATGTATCTGACTCCCTGTTGCACGGGTGGGTGCTATATCTGATCCAAGTAGCTGTAATGTAATACATTGATCACCACCTTGTGTGATTAGTGCATTTGACAATGATTAATATACTTGACAAGGGTATTTTTGTTTGATATTGGCTTCCACTTATTTGTACACAAAACTATCCTTCAAAACATGCTGATAAAAAATAGAAAAGGACTCAGGCAAACATTGTTTAAAATGTAAGTTAAAGAAAACTCAATTGTGTTAGGTATTCCCACCACCATTTTGCTGGTATTTACTTAGAAAATAAAATTGACACAAATAGGTTGATGTTTTCCTGCTAACTGTAGACAATAGGGGTAAATATAATCATGTTCAATTCTTGCAAAAGGGATCCCTCGATAAGAGATTCTATCAAGCTGGCAACAGGGGCATGGGGATAGAAGACACAATGACCAAAGAGACAATCAAATAAATAGAAACTGGGAGAGATAAGGGCTGTTTTCCTCCACATGCTTATCAGCTTCAGCATTGACTCTACAGCTCTTGAGCTTCTAGAAATCCCAACCACAGTGGAAGGGGACATATTATTCCACATTCAGGATGACAAGCCGACAGTATGATCCTGGAGCAGGAACTCTAGCAATCATCAAAGGAAACGGTGATGGATGGACTTTTGACTGCAAACGACAGCAAGAAAATAATAAGATACAGCAGGAAGCAGCAATCGTTTTATAATGACAGGTGATGCTGAAGTAAAAATGCCTACTTCGGGCATGCTGTCACTAGACTGGAATGAGGTTGGCAGGCACTTCTATGGAACAATATCTAACACTTATATTGTATGTGTATATATATGCCAGTGTCAATCAGAAACAATTTCACTAACGCCTGGCCAATGGCTTTCCAGCAGGTTAAGAGGAACATCATGTCCACACAGTATATATTCAACAATCACTTTAATTATAGCTGGTTGGGGGGACAGGGGGAAATTACCCTGAAAATGTTTGACTTTTCACACAAAAAAGTAAAACCCCTTTTTTTGTTGTTTTTTCACTGAACATTTTTCAATTTGGGGATTTTTAATTGTTTGATAAATGAAAGTACACAAGGAAAGTACACAATTTCCATGACATCTTCCATTTGATTAAAAACCCAATTTTCCATTAAAAGAAAGTTCTGACAAAATTTTTCAACCAGTATTAACTTTCCTCCACCTCTGAAATACATCAACTTCTGGGGTAGAATGCAATAGCTATCTAATAGCATGCCACAGTTCAGGATAAGTCGTGAAGAATGTTCCTATAAGATCAAACTAAATTTGCATCCATGTCCATATTTTTTTTTCTTTTCAGTATTTCAGATTATTCCCTGACTATAAGCTCACAGAACACCATAGTAAGAGTGTTTGATATTCAAGGTACCATAACGTCATTTGTTATAAACACCCAGGCTTGGTTTTGTAATTGCTGTGCCCTCAGAACTCCCTCGGAAGGAGAAAGGTGAATCCAAATAAATTCCAAATTCTATTTGTTTCTGACTCAAAGTACATTGTGTTGTCACTTAGGCGGTGTGTAAATGTTGCTGTTGCTTTGCTTGGCCGAACTGCCTTTTCATGACCAGGAAATACAGATATTGATAAAAAGAGAGAGCCTATGAAAATATTCAATTATTGCGAACAGTTGGGGATCAATTCCATTCTACTGAAAGCTTTTACAAAATGGCGTGATGCTGAAATAAACATAAATTCAACAAGGAAATCCATCTTACATTCCTAAATACAATAATGCCTAAGGTTATTGACCTACTCTCTCAGACGTCACCAGATTTGGTTAGAGCAGTGTCTCTGCCATCTTGCTTTACTGCTAACAAGGAGAATGACACACATTCTTACAGTGTAATATCAATGTTATAGCAGCATTCGATCCCATATGGGTCATACAAGCATCTCCATCTCCTGTCCTGTTTTCAGGTGCTTCTAACATTTGAAAAGTTTTTCACTTCTCAGGATGAAATCTTCAGAGCTTGGTCTCTCCCTAAAAAAAAATTCACACTGAGGAAGCTGGAGGAAAACCAATTGAACTGTTCTTGAAAATTAGTCATGTGGTGAGAAAAATACATTTTTCCCCATTAAAGAAAAAAATCCTCTGACTCTTTTGAACAGCTCTAGTTCTAAAACAGTTGGGAGTAGAAAGTTAATATTTGGAAAGGAAATAGCTCCGTTTAGTGGAACTGCCTTCAATTGTGTCAGTTAAAATAACTTTTGATTTGATCATATTACGAAATATCACACTCTGCAATCTATAGTAAATTTTACTTGAAGCTTTCTCACCAAGAGCTTGAGCCAAAGCCCTCTGAAGTCCATGGAAAGACTCCTAGTGAATTCAATGGGATTTCAATCTGGATTTAAACCTGCAAACTACCAATGAAAGGAAGTCTATGCTGTACATAGGTTTGTAGCTTACCTGACTGTTCAGTGAAAAATATATTTATATATAGTGGTGCTATCTTAATTGTCATAACAATTCAGAATAATTCATTTACTAGGGCCCTGATCCTGCAAAGGGATCTGAGTAGATGGTCCCTTCCAGGTGTGTGGTGTCCCATTGACATCACAGATTTCTTTGAGAATCAGGACCATAGACTTCTTATGTTTTCTTCTATACAAGGGATACATTTTAATAATCTAGGCCCAGATTCTCAAAGGGTATTTAGGCCCCTAACGGACTTTTGAGGTTATGGGCTTTAATCAGCAGTTACATACCATGCAGTTTCTATGCAATTTCTTTTCCACCAGCAGTAGAGGTGCTTTGAGAAGACTGGGGTAGCTGCTAACTCAGCTAATTTAGGAAGACCATACTACAGTTTAGGTGCAATTAAGGGGATGAGGTAGTGAATGCAAAGCTAATTTATCTGAAAAGGTAAGTGGTCAATAAGCGCCAGAGCATTCTCACTTTTTCTCTATGTTATTAAACTTATTCTAGAGTTTACAAAATGAAATTTAATCTGTGCTTTTCAATTAAGTGACTACTATTCTTTCCATTTTTGCTATGCACAGCACTGCAAGATGCTCTGAGGGACAGATTTAGATACCTTTACACATCTTGACTAGCAGCTTCTCCTATGGATGGTTCCTATTAACTTTGGGATTATCTACATGAACACTCAGTTTGCAGAAAGCTGGGGTCTAAATCACACCTGGGGTCTAAATCTGCCACACATTAAGGTCTACACTTACCTCCGGAGCGATCGATCCAGCGGGGGTCGATATATCATGTCTAGTGAAGACGCGATAAATCGACCACCAAGCACTCTCCCATCAACTCCGATACTCCACTGGGGAAAGAAGCGTAGGCAGAGTCAACAGGGGAGCGTCAGCAGTTGACCTACCACAGTGACCTACCATGGTGTCTTCAATGTAAGTAGATCAAAGTATGCGACTTCAGCTACGTTATTCACGTAGCTGAAGTTGTGTAACTTATGTCGACACCCCCCCTCCTCCAGTGTAGACCAGACCTAAGTGTCTGTCTGGACTGAGGTCAGCAACCTTCAGCACATGGACCATCAGGGCTGTGAAACATTTTGTTTAGCTTAACCGTCTGCAGGCACAGCCCCTTGCAGCTCCCAGTGGCTGCGGTTCACTGTTCCCAGCCAATGGGAGCTGTGAGAATGTAGGGAGGAGGAGTTGTGTCTGTTTTGTTTTTTAATGGAATAAAAGTAATTTTCAGACTATCCCATTTTATTATGAATGCTTAAGAGCCAAATTTTCAAAATATGGACACTGATCATGCATGTTTGTACACACTAACATGTCTGCAGTCAAATGACAGAATAGGTATTTTTAAATCAAGGGTAAATCAGACACATGTGCATGAAATCTCTAACATCCACCTACACAAGTGAGAGCATACAAGTGATGGTGTGCCCAAAATGCAGCTAGGTTGAGAACCCTTTCAAAATGTGCTCTTTAATGTCTTCGAGCTACGTGAGTCCACCAAACATACAGTGACTGGCATTCAGTATAGAATACAGGGTGTTAGTCATGTGGTTCCTATTGAGTTGAGCAGCTACTTACTTTAGACCCCTTTGAAAATTCCACTCAAAAATCTTGTGAATCCAGCTGAAGATTTACTCCCCATGAGTAACTGAATGTATTTACAAAAAAGAAAAGGAGTACTAGTGGCACCTTAGAGACTAACCAATGTATTTGAGCATATTTAATCTCTGTGCTGACGAACATTAGTATCCAAAGATATTCCTTAGAATTAAATATTTTATGTTCTAATTAGGGCTGTCGATTAATCGCAGTTAATGCACATGACTAACTCAAAAAAATTAATTGAGATTAAAAAAATTAATCATGATTAATTGCACTGTTAAACCAACTGAATATCAACTGAAATTTATTAAATATTTTTGGATGTTTTTCTACATTTTCAAATATATTTTTTCTGTTATAACAAAGAATACAAAGTGTACAGTGCTCACTTTATCTTATTATTTTTAATTACAAATATTTGCACTGTAAAAATGATAAACAAAAGACATAGTATTTTTCAATTCACCTCGTACATGTACTGTAGTGAAATCTCTTTATTGTGAAAGTGTAACTTACAAATGTAGATTTTTTTGTTACATAATTGCACTCAACAGCAAAACAATGTAAAACTTTAGAGCCTACAAGTCCACTTGGTCCTACTTCTTGTTCAGCCAATCGCTAAGACAAACAAATTTGTTTACATTTACGGGAGATACTGCTGCCTGCTTCTGATTTACGATGTCACCTGAAAGTGAGAACAGGCGTTCGCATGGCACTTTTGTAGCTGGTGTTGCAAGGTATTTATGTGCCAGATATGCTAAACATTTGCATGCCCCTTCATCATCAGCCACCATTTCAGAGGACATGCTTACATGCTGATGATACTCGTTAAAAAAATAATGTATTAATTAAATTTGTAACTGAACTCCTTGGGGGAGAATTGTATGTCTCCTGTTCAGTTTTACCCACATTCTGCCATATATTTCATGTTATAGTAGTCTTGGATGATGACCCAGCACATGTTCGTTTTAAGAACACTTTGACAGCATATTTGACAAAATGCAAAGAAGGTACCAATGTGAGATTTCTAAAAATAGCTACAGCACTTGACCCAAGGTTTAAGAATCTGAAGTGCCATCCAAAATCTGAGAGGAACAAGCTGTGGAGCATGCTTTTAGAAGTCTTAAAAGAGGAACTGGATGTAGAAACTACAGCACCCGAACCACCAAAAAAGAAAATCAACCTTCTGCTGGTGGCATCTGACTCAGATGATGAAAATGAACATGCGTCAGTCCGCTCTGCTTTGGATCATTATTGAGCAGAACCCGTCATCGGCATGGATGCATGTTGTCTAGAATGGTGGTTGAATCATGAAGGGACGTATGAATCTTTAGCACATCTGGCACATCTTGCGATGCTGGCTACAACAATGCCATGTGAATGCCTGTTCTCACTTTCAGGTGACATTGTAAACAAGAAGCAAGCAGCAATATCTCCTGCAAATTGTAACCAAACTTGTTTGAGCGATTGGCTGAAGTAGGACTGAGTAGATGTCTAGGCTCTAAAGTTTTACATTGTTTTATTTTTGAATGCAAGGGTTTTTTTGTACATAATTCTACATTGGTAAATTCAACTTTCATGATAAAGAGATTGCACTACAGTACTTCTATTAGGTGAATTGAAAGATACTATTTCTTTTGTTTTTTACAGTGCAAATATTGTAATGAAAAATAAGTACAAAGTGAGCACTGTACACTTTGTATTCTGTGTGGTTATTGAAATCAATATATTTGAAAATGTAGAAAACATCCAAAAATATTTAAATAAAAATGGTATTCTATTATTGTTTAACAGCACGTAATTAATCATGATTAATTTTTGTAATCGCTTGACAACCCTAGTTCTAATGTTTTGGGAGGAAAGGGGTTAATTTTATTCATAATATCTTTGAATCTCATTTAACCTGTGGTTTCTATTTCTGTGTTTACATACATAGAATATTAGAATATGTAACAACAAATATATATATTCTAAATTTTAAAAAGTGACTAGAGATTTGGGGAGCTCTCAGCCTTTCCAGACTATTGTACCCCTTTCAGGAGTCTGATTTGTCTTGCGTACCCCAAGTTTCACCTCACTTAAAAAGTACTTGCTTACAAAATGAGACATAAAAAGACAAAAGTGTCACAACACATTATTACTGAAAAATTGATTACTTTCGCATTTTTACCATATAATTATAAAATAAATCATTTGGAATATAAATATTGTACTTATATTTCAGTGGATAGTATATAGAGAAGCCTAAACAATTGTAGTCTGTATGAAATTTTAGTTTGTACTGACTTTGCTAGTGCTTTTTATGTGGTCTGTTGTAGAACTAGGCAAATATCAAGATGAGTTGATCTACCCCATGGAAGACCTGTGGTACACCCAGGGTTATGCGTACCCCTGGTTGAGAACAACTTTCTTAAAGAGCCCTGATTTTCAAACAGTACTGAGCACCTGCCCTCTGAAAATTAAGTCCTTTTAAAGTGTCTCAAGTTGTGCACTCAAAATAACTCATAACTTTTGAAAATATGGACCCTGTATATATTACAGATATGGGGGACATTTTCAAAGGTAGAAATGGCCATTGGACATGTAACTACCATCAAACGTCAATATGCAGTGTTTTTGTTGCTGTGCTGGTCCCAGGTTATTAGACAGACAAGGTGGGTGAGGTAATATCTTCTATTGGACCAACTTCTATGGGTGAGAGAGACAAACTTTTGCGCTTATACAGAGCTCTTCTTCAGGTCTGGGGCCTCAAACATGAAAACCTTGTCTATCAAATGTCAGTGTGAGTTAGGAGCCTAACCGCCAACTGTGTCTTTGAAAATCCACCATAAGTGTTTACTAAACTTTGTCTTGCAATAAATATGAAAAAAGCGCATTTGAAGGTGTATCAAATGTTTTACTGCAATAAACCATTTCTGTGATTTTGTACTTGTAATAAAAATAATAATAATTAATAATATTGCTGGATTATGGGCTTTTCAAGTCATCTGATCTAAATAATTAAAATATTCCCATTTGATAAAGTAATTTCACCCTCCTCCCCAGCCTTCATGAGACAAAGTTCATGGCTACCTGTGATGTTGTGTATATGAGGTGCATGCAAACATCTTATAAATCTTTAGGGGAGGCTATATTAAGGTGCCGAATTCTACCAGATTTATCCAGACATCTGAGTCTCATTTTGGAATGTCAATCTTTTGTTTATTTACAGCTCTGGTGAATTTACTATATATGCTTCATTATAATGTAATGTTGCATGATTCTGATGCTATGGAACTGCACTCTTAAAATCATTTTGGGGAAAATAACAAATGCATCATATTCGTTTTATTATTAAAATATAGATAAAATAGTCCTTTAAAATATTTTCAGTTTCAAGAGCATTTACTAATTTTCCTGTCTGCTGTATGAATCATGACATGATCCTGGTAACTTGGCAACAGCATCAGTTATTTTCTATTTGGCAGTATACGCCACCTGCATTTTAAGAGGATGAGCGGATTTTCTCTTCTATAGCTAATCTCATTTTCTAGTGGTGCTCTAATTGCTATATGTGTGCAGTCTATTGCTCCTATCACTGACGGAAACCTAGCAATTTCAAGGACATCATGCATTACTTGCTGCTGATGCTGTGGATCTTGGAGGAAAAGTATCATCATACACGGATTAGTTCCTCTGAGAAGCACATCCATAAACTTATCTGGGCACTGCAAAGCAGTGGGTTGATTAATGCCAACACTATTCCCCATTTGTGGTTTGAAAGACCCAGTTGCTTAAAAATAAACAACAACCCTAAAGCAGATGTTACTGTCACAGTCACAAGTAAAGCATGACTTTTTGTCAGAACCACTCTCCAATTCCCCTTTCAAGCCATCACAGAGAGAAGTTATTGTTTGTCAAATCTGTATCTTGGATACACTTGTTCCCCAGTCAGACATGGAAGGCTGTAAAACAGAGATTAAACAGGAATTCTGTTAGTGGGGAAAGATGGCGTCTTCTTTCCCTTAGTTATTTTTGATTGTTTAAGAAAACAACACAGAAAAAGTGTAGTGTTTCAGAATGTGCGTAAAGGTCAAATCCTCCAGTTAATAATAATGATAAAATTTAATTCCATCATCACCTCCATCATTACTTAAGTGACAATAGTGAGTTCAACTTTATGAAGGCTTTCAGAGTCCACACCACCACTAATTACTTAGTTCAATAAAGGACTAGGTAAATACTAAATATTACATCTCAAATGAGCTGTACGAACATTATCTAATTAATACTCATAAACCTCCTGTGTAAGTATTATTATCCCCATTCTAGGGACAATGTGACGGAGATACAACCAAAGTGATTACGGTCACACACTTCAGGCTAAGGGCTAATCTACACTAGACTTGCTACAGTGGCACAGCTGCCCTGCCCCCAACTGTGCCATTGCGGGGCATCTGGTGCAGACGTTCTATGCTGATGGGAGAGAACTCTCCGTTGGCATAATAAAACCACCTCCGTAAGAGGAGGTAGCTATGTCGGCGGGAGTAGCTCTCCCACCGACATAGTGCTGGCCACACTGGCGCATAGATTGGTGCAATTGACATCACTCAATGGGGTGGTTTATTCACACCCCTGAGCAACATAAATTATTCTGACATAACCTGTAGTATAGACAAGTCCTAAAACGAGGCACTTAAATCCATTGTTATGAGCTGAGTGAAACCTTGTTATAGGCGGAGTTAAAACCTCATTCCAATTGATGTGTGAACACACCCTTCACTTAAGATAGTTGTAAGAACTACTTAAGGGGGCATACCAAAAATAAGGCTTAATAGAGTTTGCCTAGAAACCAGCACCATGGGCAGGGGCACTGTGACCAGGTTTGTTGTGGGGGAAGAGAGGCAGATCACACAGAAACTGAGAAAACAGAGAACATAAGAACATAGAACATAAGAATGGCCAAAAGTCCATCTAACCCAGTATCCTGTCTTCTGATATGCCAGGTGCCTCAGAGGGAATGAACAGAACAGGTAATCATCAAGTGATCCATCCCCTGTTGCCCATTCCCAGCTTCTGGCAAACAGAAGCTAGGGACACCATCCTTGTCCATCCTGGCTAATAGCCATTGATGGACCCCTCCATGAACTTATCTAGTTCTTTTTTGAACTTTTTTGAGAGAGAGGCAGAGGCAAAAAGAACTGGAAATCTAGGGCAGGGCTACACTGAAAACACTGCATCAACGCAGCTGCTCTTAACTGATGGGACAGAGCTTTTCCCATCATTTTAGTTAATCCACCTTCATGAGAGGCTGTAGCTATGTTAGCAAGAGAAGCAGTCCTGCTGACATAGTGCTGTCTACACTGCACTTAGATCAGTATAACTAAGTGAATCAGGGTGTGGATTATTCACACCCCTGAGCAATGTAGTTATATTGAATTTTGTAATTTTGTAGTGTAGACCAGGACTTAGAGAGAACTTTTGGGTTTGATGTTGA
The DNA here is from genome assembly GCF_965140285.1 of Lepidochelys kempii. Classification (NCBI taxonomy): domain Eukaryota; kingdom Metazoa; phylum Chordata; order Testudines; family Cheloniidae; genus Lepidochelys; species Lepidochelys kempii. The sequence goes on along the minus strand of NC_136381.1, from coordinate 26,603,458 downwards.
CTAAAGAGGCTTGGGGCTATAAGTTACAAAACTGCTCCTTTTGTTCTTGGTTCTTCTGGTGTTGGAAAAGCCAGATTTGGTACATTCCTTATAAATAAACAAGACTGCATCAAAAATAATACTAGACTCCTTCAATTTCTACTTCCAACAGGAATGTCCCCAGGGCCCCAAACTTTGACTAGCCACTCAGATCAAAAAGGGGCAATACTTTTATTGAGGCACCTAAATAAAAGTGGGCTGAGTTTTCAGAGGTGCTGAGAACTTGAAGCTTTCAATGAAACCACAGGGAGTTACAGGTGTTTAGTGACTCTGAAAAATTAGCCCGCTTTAATCTAGGCACCTAAATAGGGATTTAGGTGCCTAACCTTAGGCACCAAAGTTTTAAAATATTGATTTGAGTTATTTGTTTGTGTCTGCTGAAGGAATCTATATCGGAAACAGGAATAAACACAGCAATTCTGATTCTAATACTTGTGCTCAGAGCCTGGATATCCCTATCTTTCAGCTGTGGGGTGCTTTGGGGATAAGTTTGCTATTCTGCCCCCCTTCTGATTACAGTTAGTGCTCATCCTTAGGACCCCCCATATCTCTGCCTACACATTCTTGAGTATGTTTTGTTATTTCAAAGATCTTAGTCCACAGGAAATATGGAGTGAAATATGCCTCTTTCTGGAAAGAATATGTGACCTCAGACTTCATCTTCTGGAATACTTTTCACTAAACAACAACAATTAGCATTTTCTTAATCTCCTCACCCAGTGTGAGCACGATCACAGAAATATAGAAGCTTAAGAACTCAGTGCTTCTTTACATGGGGAGAGAACTCTTCTCCTGGAACTTGATTCACAATGGCATAAGGCTTTTTTTGTGGGAGTTTTTCTACTTATGTCCTGTGTTTTAAATGGTCTCCATGGTTGTGGGCACAGTTGTTAGGGTAAGTGGCTGAATTCTCCAGCCTTGGTCATTTTTCAGCTCCACTTTCAACTTTAACAGATCCTAGTTTCCAGAGTGAGGGATAGATTTAGTTTCTCCAGACTTATTTCGTCGGGTTGTTCTGAGCAGAAAGCTTCTGTTACCAGTTACTTCCTCCAAATGAATACCAAGTGTATGATGAGCCCAAGAGCTGCTGTCCAGAGACCTCCTAGCTGTAAATCATGCTAAGTACAGGGCAAATGTTTAAAGAGACAGGGCCCCAAAAGGTCCAATGCATTTCCAAAAGCAAACTCCAGCCTCAGTGTCCTGTTTCTCTTCCCATGTAGCTTTGAGCAGATGTTGCAGTGGAGATGGTTAGGGCTGATATGCTCATAATGCTTTGTATATATGAAATATAAGACAGACGTTCTCTGCTCATGATGGAGTCTGGAGAGCTGGGATGTGAGTGGAATAAAATATATTGGGATAAAATATTTCTCATATAGTACTATATACCAAAGCAATACAGGAAAATACTTGGACAAGATGTGGATTTACACAATGAGAAAGCATTTCTATATATTGAAACCATGTTTTGATGTTATTGATAGTTTGTTTATATGATCACCAAAGAACACTGAAGGCATGCAATATATTTTGCAGCATGTAAAGCAGTGGTGGGCAATCTGCGGCCAGCAGGCCTCACGCGGCCCGTCAGGGTAATCCACTGGTGGGCCACGAGACAGTTTACATCGACCGTCTGCAGGTGGGCAACACTGGCTGAGAATGGCAAACCATGGCCACTGGGTGCTGTGGGCAGCCGTGCCTGCAGACGATTCATGTAAACTAACTGCCTTGTGGCCCGCCAACAGATTGCCCTGACGTGCTGCAGGTTGCCCACCACTGATGTAGAGATTAAACGTTTACGTGCTTTACACTGAAAGGTTCAGTCTGAATACTTTCATTCAATGGATACCTTCTTTTGTGATAAAGCTGGACCTGTTTAATTTAAGCAAGTTATTTTCGGCATGCAGTGCGTATTCACTGGGAAAATATTGTTAATTCACTGAGTTTAAATGCCCCAAAGCATCTGCAGAATGTCTAGCAAGTTAAGCCTTTAACAAAGAGCCTTAGTTCTAAGATGACAACTTATTAAAAAGAAAAAAGAGAGAGGGGGGAAAGAAATAAGATAGAGATTAAATAGCAAGTGATTATCATGGAAAAAGTAGAAGAGAAACGGAATCATTCTTTACCCAGCTCTGCTATCTACTTTAGAAACTTGTATCCCCAATCTAATACATGTAGAAAATAAATTCAATAATAGAAAGAGAAATGGATAAACGGCAGAGAATAGGTCTTAAGAAGCATTTAATAATGGTTGTCAGAGCAGGAACTGGAGTCTTTAAAAATGGAATGACAGGGAATCATACACAGGCGCCAACTCCATAGGTGCTCCGGGGCTCAACCACCCACAGGAAAAAATAGTGGGTGCTCAGCACCCAGGAGCCAGAGCTTGAGTGTGGAATGTGATGAGTTCTGTGCTACTCCCAGCTTCTGCCCTTGGGTCAGGGTGTTTGCTTATAAACAGAGGCAGGGTGATTAAAATAACAAAAGGCTTGTCATTAAATTAAATTAAGGATAATTAGATGATCCTGAAAGCATTCCCAAGCACTCCAGTTTAAAGATAGGAAACAAAGGGTAGGAATCAATGGTCCATTTTCAGAATGGAGAGAAGTAAATAGTGGCGTTCCCCCAAAGGGCTTTTACTGGTCTGGGACCAGTCCCGTTCAACCTATTCATAAATGATCTGGAAAAAGGGGTAAACAGTGAGGTGGCCAAGTTTACAGATGATGCAGAATTACTCAAGATAGCTAAGTCCAAAGAGTTACAAAGGGATCTCACAAACCTGGGTGACTTGGCAACAAAATGGCAGATGAAATTCACTGTTAAATGCAAAATAATGCACACTGGCAAAATATAATCCCAAGTATACATACAAAACGATGGTGCCTAAATTAGCTGTTACCATCAAGAATGAGATCTTGGAGTCATTTGCAGTACTTTGGAAGCACTATGTTTCCAGAATACTGCAAATTCATAAGAATCCTTCTCACTGTGCCTGTATCATCCCAAACTCACTCTCCAGCTTCAGAAGACTTAAAAATTATCTCCAGTCATCAGTGGGACAGATGCAACTGAATAATGTAGCTGTCCTTAACGTGCATCAAAACAATATCAGGGAACCTAGATATAAATAAGATTGCTGACAGTTTCATCCAGAAAGCTACAATGAGACATAATGCTTTAAACTGGGATGTTAGTGAAGATAGCTTTTAGGTGATTTCAATTATTTTAATATACTGTAATTAAGGAGAATATAATTATGTAGTTCAGAACAATTGAATCAGTATTAAAATAGTAAAGATACCAATGATAGACACATATTCAATAACTAGAATATGAAAGAAGCATATACATATGCTGAAAATAACCTCCCCCCAAAACTGGCAGAGTGCCCCCCCCAAACACACACACCTCTTCAAAAGCATCCACCTGCAAAAACAAAAATCAGGGCCTCTATACGTGTATGTATATATACAATGCATATGGTGTAGACATGAAAAATATGTACTACAAAGTAAGAATAAAACAGTGCAGAACATCTTAGCAAACAATGAAAATATCTACAATGTAAAAAGTATTATCCATAAGAATAACTAATTTAAAACCTCCCTGGGAAGGAAAAAAACTTTTGAAAGAAATATGTATATTTAACAAAATATTAGGCACATAGGGAGTTCTTAATGTATTATGGTACCAATATTATTGATGATTTTCTTCCTAATTTATTCTAGGTAGACATTTTATTTTTGCCTTTTCTTTTCTTTCTTATGGAGGTCATGCACCAATCAGTCATTCAGAGAAATAACATCACTCATACACTTGTCCAAATTATTTGTACAGATCCGATCATTTCAAATAGGTGACTTAGGTAAGGGCCACAGTTAAAATTATTGCTTGCCTAAGGTTTCATTTTGGTACCATGATAACTCATTTTGAATGTGAGCCCTGTAGAGTCCCATTCAATTTATTACTCAATTTAAGTGAACTAATCTAAATTAAAATCTCCCTGAATCAATACCTCATTTTTATCATAGGGCATTCTGACTGTATCATACAGATCACTCATCCATTACTCACTGAACAGCTAGGCTAAAACAGATTTATGGCAAAAATACTTTTCTCTACCATAGTCTTACATATTGTTGCCCCTTTTCAACCAGAGAGGCTAGTCAAAGTCTGGGGCCCTGTCCTAGTTGGAAGTAGAAATTAACGGAGTCTGGTATTTTCTTTGATGTGATCTTCTTTATTTATAAGGAATGTACAAAGTCCTGTGTCTCTGAACACAGAAGGAACTAAGAACAAAAGGAACAGTTTCTTAGCTTACAGTCCCCAAGCCTCTTTAGCCTACACCAGACCCAAAAGCTCTCTCTAGCTTTTTCCAGAATCATACTGGGCTTGCAGGCTCCTGCTTGGCTTTTTTGCCTTCTCCTCTCTGTTCTTCTTTTCTCATGCCTGGTCTACTCTGGGAGGGGGGCGGGGGGATCGATCTAAGTTACGCAACTTCAGTTACATGAATAACGTAGATGAAGTCAACGTACTTAGACCTACTCACAGCGGTGTCTTCACTGTGGTGAGTCGACTGCTGACACTCCCCTGTCGACTCTGCCTGTACCTCTCACGGCAGTGGAGTACAGGAGTCGACTGGAGAGCACTCTGGAGTTGATTTATCACGTCTAGACTAGATGCGATAAATCGACCCCCACAGGATTGATTGCTGCCCACCGATCTGGTGGGTAGTATAGACATACCCTCAGTTCCTGTGATCTCTCTTCTGCCTCCACCGCACCCTCAGCACATATACCCATAACAATAATCAGCCAAAAGTTCCTGGGCATGATCCTATGCACCTTTGGTCTTAGGTTGGGGCTTATGCTTACAGTTCTGCAGTGCTTGACGTGCCAGAGCTCAAGCAATTAGGTGCCGGGCTAAAGCAATTTTTTTACATTCATAACTGATGCAGCAAGCCCAGAAGTGCCGGGGCTATGAACTACCAAGCCTAGAGGTGCCGGTGCTCAACCTGAGCAAGCCCTGGCACAAATTAAGCACTGAAGTAATGTTAACTGAAGGATGAGTTCACATCTATCAGTCTCAATGGGATTTTAACTCAACCCATAACAGGGTTATACCCAACTCATAATAACATCACCCACCTCAGCATCACTCATTTTTCTGATGAGGCCTAAAATGGTGACACCCAACAACCCATCCCAAAGAGAAAGAAAACAAATTAAAAATAATTAATGGTTAGTGATTTATATATATGCAGTGTCTTTCTGTCAAGATGTTTTCATATCACCAATCCACAGCAATTTTATTCCCGCCCAAATCTCTTTGGGGCTTTTCTCTCCCCAGGTTTCCTTTCAACCACCAAAGGGGGGAGAATGGGGGTTTTTCCACAGCCCCTGAGGAATACCTATTGTGTTTGTGGAATCTGCTGGCTGGCAGACCCTGTCCATTCTGTGCATATGGGTCAGTCACCTCTATAACAACTCTTCCAGCTTCATCTTCTGCAGCTACATCCTCAGATTCAGAGGGCAGCCATGCTAGAATCTTGTTCCCCAAACTGTAAGCACTATCATCTGTGTCCAATAGGAAAGCGGTTTTGAAACATGGATAGGCCAAGTCATGTGCAATCCCAATAGCCTATTTCAACATTGAAAAGGCTAAATCACACCCTGCTAACCCCTAAAATGGTTTCCCCTTTTCACTATTTGCTGCCTGTCAGAAACAGTCAGCAAAAGGGCAAGGGATCCATTCCCTTTTGTTTCAGAGCCACAAGATCTTTAGCAGCTAAGATTCTCCACTCTCTGTCTCTCCCTTGCTGGAATGCTACCACAGCACGTAGCAGTTAAAATCATTTCTATCCCTGGGACCAGGACAACTCATTCACTGCAAACCAGTTACCTACAAACTATTTGTTTGACTTGGGCCATATTTTTTAAAGGGAATCTCCACAAACTGAATTGGTTAGACACCTTTCTTGGCATTGATGATACAGTTATTAGCCAAATTCCCAATATTGTTGGTTTCCTGTCCAGATCTAAACAAAAGCTTGTGGGGCTAATCCTTGTACCTCCACCAACATTTGCCCCTTCAGCTTGGTGCTCCTCTGTTTCTGAAAATGGGAGAGAGGGTTTCACAAGACACTTCTGACAGTTTGCTTTGACTTGCCTTAAAGCTATAACAATCCTTTTTGTGGCCAGTTTTGTCACAGTACCAGCATTTAGCTGATCTGTTTCCTTCAGTTTTAGCATCATTGTTCAGTTTCCCTTGTTTTACAAATCAAATGTATCAGTTTTCTAATCATTCAATGAGGTCATGAACCAGATTGGAATCCCTCGTCCGTCATACATATTACACACAGAGCTGGATTTACCGGGCTCATGGCGATTGGCTTCCATCTCCCTCTCTAGTGGCTGCTTCCTCTTCTGGTCTACTGCTGCAAGGAAAGATCCAAATTCTGTGGCAATTTCCCCCAGCTTCTTGGAGCATCTTTGGCCTCCTTTCGCTGACCTTGAGCTGCAAGTCCAACTCCAGTTGAGCATCTATACATTGGTTCATTGTCAGTCTATCCTGGAAGGCCTCTGTAGTATTTGGATATGTCAGGAACACGAGTTAAAGAGGAGGTTCTTCTTTCCCTCTCCTACTAGCTCTTTGCTGTATCCTGGCCAGCTCAGCTTGATGGCTCATTCCAAACTGTATGTCAAGGGCTTGTACCAGATTTGGATAACTCCATCTCTTTTCTGAGCATGAGTTCTGCTGCATCATCATAGCTGGGACTCCCAAGTTCGGTACTAATAACCCCCCTTTCTGTCTATCTTCACAGCTGCTGATTTGAACTATAATGTTGAACTGAGCCAAATAAGCCTCCTAGGGAGTTTTTCTCCTCCACAATAGTATTTTATTGTCTCACTGGACCTGGGACAGCCTGACCTCTCCCCTCTGGGCCTCTGTGGTTTACAAATGGGGTGGAAAACTGTTGTAACTGTTCAGTCTCCTGTCCAAATCGTCATCCAGGCAGCTGCCTTCCACTGTGATCTGTGACCCTTTGATTTCCTTTGAAGCTGAATTTTCAGATTCTTGAGTCCTTGCTGCAGCTCATCTCTTTTAGCAAGTTGCAGGTTGGTTAAACCTTGTCTTGTCTCCACTCTTTCATGGGAAAACTTCTGATCTATGGCAGTCAGGTTGCTGGCTACCTTTTTGATCTGTCTTGCCATTCCAACCTGGGGGCTTTATTGCTGGGCTTCCCAACCTCTCTGGATACTTTTGTAGTGGTTGCTTCAGCAGAGATTTGATCTCCTGCAAGTCAACCCTCAGTCTTTTCTGAGAATCCTCCAGAAGCCGCTTAAGTTATTTTTGTGAAACCTCCAGGTCTTGTTTTAAATTATTTTCTGAAGCCTCCAGCTTCCGTTCTAAATCCCACTGGCTAATTTTGAGTTCTGCAAGCACTGACATTATTTGTGCCGCTTTGGTTCAGTAGGAATACCAGTTCACACTCTCTCTCCCAGGAAACGGGATCCCATTCTCTAACACCAGTGCTGCCCCTTTTTGACCCGAAGAGCTAACCAGTGTTTGGGGCATTGGGGTTGTTCTGGCTGGAAGTAGAAATAGATGGAGTTTGGTATTTTCTTTTGAGGCAATTTTGTTTAGTTAGAAGGAATGTACAAAGTCCTGTGTATCTGAACACAGGAGGAACCAAGAACAGAAGAGCAGTTTCTTAGCTCACAGCCCCCAATCATCTTTACCCAGCACACCCAAAAGCTCTCTCTTTAGCTTTTTCCAGGGTCACATTATGCTTCCAGGCTCCTGTTTAGCTTACTTGTCTGGTCCTCTCTTTTTGTTCTTATCTGTTCAATTTCTGTGATGATATATCTATATCTGTACATCTGTATCTCACATCACTCTTTCTTTCTCAAAACAATATTCAGCCAAAGGCTCCTGGGTGGGTTCACAAACACATTTTGTTTCAGGTGAAGGCTTATGCTTGCAGTTATGGTAACTGAAGGGTGAGTTCATACCTGTCACTCTCAATGGGGGTTTAACTAAACCCCTAATGAGCTTTCACCCAGCTCATAACAATACAAATGTCATATAAAGTACAGCAATCATTAATATGGCAAAGCTCACACAAATTTATATAACCCTTCTAGTTTTAGCTCTTTATATATTCCACAGCCATTTCACTCCAACCATTTATCATTGCACCATTACAGGGTAATCTAATGTGTAGTAAAATACTAACAAGGTACAAGATTACAATTTGGAAAATGATGGATTTTTACTGTTTCAGATTCCTAATTTGGGAATGAATACACACTGTACCACTGTTGTGTTCTTCACCAGTAATTATGGTGAAAAGAAAGAAAGAAAGAAAGAAAGAAAGAAAGAAAGAAAGAAAGAAAGAAAGATAACCCTATGTTCTGTGTGTGATAAGGAATGAATACATTTTTAAAGCAATTTTTTAAATAAAATATCCTCATTCTTGTGACCAAATTAAAGTAACAGGAACAAAAAGTGATACATAGAGAGAGAGAGAGACCATTCTATTGACAAAGACTACAAAAAATCTTTTAGAAGAAAGAAAAGGAGGACTTGTGGCACCTTAGAGACTAACCAATTTATTAGAGCATAAGCTTTCGTGAGCTACAGCTCACTTCCTCAGATGCATATCGTGGAAACTGCAGCAGGCTTTATATATACACAGAGAATATGAAACAATACCTATTCCCTTTAGATAAGCTATTACCAGCAGGACAGTGGGGTGGGAATAGGTATTGTTTCATATTCTCTGTGTATATATAAAGCCTGCTGCAGTTTCCACGATATGCATCTGAGGAAGTGAGCTGTAGCTCACGAAAGCTTATGCTCTAATAAATTGGTTAGTCTCTAAGGTGCCACAAGTCCTCCTTTTCTTTTTGCGAATACAGACTAACACGGCTGCTACTCTGAAACCTGTCTTTTAGAAGACTTATTCATTCATGTCTTGTTCTTTCCATTATTCTTTTATGCCCCACTTGTATTACAGACTACAGTCAGTATATTTTATGCCCAGAATTTCATCTTTTTTTTCTTGACCATCTAAGTTACATTCATGATATTTCAAATGCAAGCGATCTGAATGAGCACTGTGGCCCTGATTAGGCAAAGTACAGCACACACCTAACTTTAAGCATATGAGTAGGCCAATTAAAGTCAATAGAACTTACTTATGTGCATAAAGTTAGGCATGTACTTAAGTATCTTTCTAAATTAGGGCTTAAGTGTTCAATGCAGCAGAGTGCTGTACCCTCTGTCTCCAATCCAGCAGAGCACTTAAGTATGCATTTAACTTTAAGAACATGAATAGTCCCATAATGGAACTACGTGTGTGCTTAATGTTAAGCATGTGATTAAGTGCTCTGCTGGACTGGAGACAGAGGGCTCAGCATCATGCAGAATCATGCAGAATCATCTATAGATACTTAGAGACAAAAAATGAATACAAGAATCAGTGAAATATGCATAGTGAAGGGGGAAATAAGGACCAGCTCTGACATTCTAGAGATGGTCCAGATCCTATATTGTAGTCACATAATGTAAGGACAATCGAGGCCTTATTTACAAAAAAACCTGTGTACAGTTCTGACCCAAAGTTTCCTGTGATCACTGGCATTCTATCCATCCTTTTGTGTGCCCAAATACCTGGCTTTCCTGTGCAACTGTGGCAATTCCACATACTAACTGGGCATGTAATTGTGCACATGTATTTTTAAAAATCAAGCTGTCTGGGCACTTAGGAGTGCATCATTCAAATCAATGGGAGTTTTCCCATTGAATTATATGGGAGCAGGCTATTAAAGTTTAATCAATGCGGGTACAGTGGTCACCATAAATAATAGCCAGCTTTGCCTTGGATGAATTACTTCAATATTTGCAGAATTTCGTATACTTCCCTGTAGTGTAGGAAGTACTGAAATAAACTTATCTATTATTGTCTAAGTCAAACCTGGCTAGTGTTTAGGGATGAGTACTGTATTGACTGGTTTGCATAATTCCTTAAATCCACCATGTAGCGTAAACACTGTGGTCAGGGGTGAAAGTAAGTCGAGGGACTTACCGGGCCACGGCTGGGCTGGGGCTGGCTCTGGCCCCAAGAAGGAGCAGGGCCTCGGGCGGAAGGGGCAGGACTGGGGGAGGTCAGAGCCAGCCCCAGCCCACCCTGTACCGGCAAGTGCCTCCTTTCCCCTCCCCAGGGTAACAGCGGCAGCCGGGGACTCTGGCAGCAGTTTAAAGGGCCCTGGGCAGTATCGGCGGCGGAGCCCTGGGCCCTTTAAATCGTCCCTGGAGCCCTGCCGCCGCTTCCCCAGGGCTCTGGCAGCAGGGCTCCGGGTATGGGGCTCTGGCCGCCACTACCACCCTGGACCCTTTAAATCGTCCCCAGAGCCTGCCAGAGCCCTGGGGAAGTGGCAGTGGGGCTCCGGGGACAATTTAAAGGGCCCAGGGCTCAGCTGCTGCTATCGCCCAGGGCCCTTTAAATCGCCGCCACAGCCCCGCCACCGCTACCCCAGGGCTCTGGCAGCAGGGCTCTGGCAGCAATTTAAAGGGCCGGGGGCTCCAGCCACTGCTGGGAGCCGCAGGCCCTTTAAATTGCAGCTGGGGAAGCCGATCCATCCTGGTACGGTGCACTGGCTCTTGCTGGTACGCCGTGCCGGAGCGTACCAGCTTACTTTCACCTCTGACTGGGGTTCATTGGTTTTCCCTTTTCCCCACAGAAGAAGGATAGGGTACAAAAGAGTCACTCTATTCACAGTTTTGTGGAGCCTGTCTCTGAAAGGAAACTGCCAACTCCTGGATAGACAAAACTTGTAGGAACAGATGTCTTTTAAAAGCTTCTTTTGGTTTTGCAGCTACTGTTCTATTATACAGACTGTTTTACCCTGCTTGTTGGAGAAACTCCACTGGAACCCAAAGTAGGAGCAATTCTGCCAGTTTTCTAAAACTGTAGCTCCTCTTTATTGATCCTAGTTCCCCTAGCAACGGCTAGAAATGTGACAGGTGGTACTGCTCTCACTGTCAATCAAAGCATATTTAAAATTAGACAGGAAAACTTTAGGTAATGTATGGTAAAGACCCTGCACTGGGACAAGAGCTACAGATTAAAGATGGGATTTAACAGGTCTCTTTCATCTCTAATCTCTGTGATTCTGTGAATAAGGAATTGCCATGAAATCTGCTACCATTTATTAAATCTTGGATCCTAATTTTGGGCACAAAATTGTATGTCTATGATGTGGTTTATAACCCAAAATGGCTATGAAAGTGTTAACTGGAGCTGGAGCTCAATTGGGGCATCTGGCTACTCCTGGAGAATGGGCCAGGCCCAGTCAAAGATGAGTCCTAGGTGAGAGAGTAGTTGGGTGGTTAGTAAGAAGTATAAAGATAGGAACCCCGGAAGAGAAGGGGGCTTCAACCTTTTTTAATATTATGATAAATGATCTCCCAAAACAAATAAGTGCTGGGTACGTGTCACTCTATTCACAGATGATTGTGCTCTATGGGTTAGGCATAGGAATACTGAAGTGTCAGAAAAGAGAATAAACAAAGCATTATGAGAGACCTCTGACTGGGGAAATGCATGGGGTTTCAAGTTCCCCATTGCTAAAACCAAAGGACTGAACTTTACAAAAGGGAAATTTACAAGGGAATGTAAACAGTACCAGTATGGAGAACAAATAGATGTAGTTCAAAGGTTCAAATTCTTAGTGGTAATATTCCATACGAAGTTACTTTGGAAAGATCATATAACCTATGTTAAAGATAAAGGAAGGATTAACCAGCTTAAAAGCCTGGCTGGGACTAATTGGGAGGTGTGGGGGGGGGAGATAAGAAAACACTGCTGATGGTATACAGAGCCTTAATTAGACCAATTATTGACTATGGCTGCTAAGCTTCTGGGTCAACATCAAAACCAGAACTTAAAAAATTAGATTTAATACAAGCCCAGATACTATGAATTGTGTGCAGTGGGTTTATTACCACACATATCTGAGTGCTACTGATAGCTTCTAGTGAAATGCCAGTTACACTATGAATGAAATTACTGGATCTAACTTTCTGGGCTAAAGTTAGTGGGAACCACAACAATGAAAGTACCAAACAAATATATGAGGTTAGTTGGGAAATCAACAGGTGAACTAGAGCAGGACAAGTGCCGGTCCGTGAGCCATCGGCTGCCGGTCTGCGCACACACTGGAAAAAAAAATTGCCAGTCCTTCACATCAGATAGCTTGAGAAGCACTGAACTAGAGCACACCATGTTAGAACTCCCTGTGATGTCGGAGTTAAACTGTAGATGCAGGAATTGAAAGACAAGTAAAAGCTGAATGAAGCCAAAACTTCTAGTCAAGGAAAATTAGTTATGGATGGAAAGTCACATGTCCAAACATGGATTTAGATATATTTTATAAGCTTTAGGGTACAAAAGAGACAGTAGGTATTAAAAATGAAAGGTATCAGTATACAGATGAAAAAGTGGAATCCATTTTGTAAAATATATATGGATGGGTCCAAAGAAATAAGAACAGGAAGAGTAGGGATGGCATATTGTATACCAAAATTGGGAATGAGTACATCTAAATGAATATTTGATTATGTACCTATCATGACAGCTGAACTAGTGGCAATAATGCTGGCATTAAGCTGGATCTGGGATGTACGCCTAACAGCAGCAGCAGTCATTTTTTCGGATTTAATCTCAGGCCGTATGGCAGTAAAAAAGGATTTCTTGGTATGTAGAAATGGTTTAATCAATGAAATTATATTTCTAATAACAGAGTTAGTACAGATGGGGATACATGTAGCATTAGCTTGGATCCCAGCACATCTTGGGACAACAGGGAATGAAATGACAGACAAAGCAGCTAAAAATGCTTAAACAAAAATCTTTTTTGAATAAATAGACACAAAGATGAACTATGTGAACTCTGTCAGGTGAAAGAAACAATGGATCACCTTTTATGGATATGCAAGAGCTTTGAGAAAGAAAGGGGAAAGTTTTCTGAGGGATTCAAATGTCTTAAGATAAAAAAAAATTACATTGTTCTTTAGTAAAAACACCAGGGAAATGGAGTATTACTAAAAAGGCACTGTTACATTACCTGAAAGACACAGGGAAGTGTGAGAGGATATAAACTGCTAAGTACTGAGGAATTGTAGTTGGTGGCAGCTATAGACTATTCAGACAAGTCTGCTTCACCATAAAAGAGAGAAAAAGACAGGAAAGAAGGGGGCTGCAGGGAGAGTGGAAAGAACTGTGTTGTCCCTTGTGACAGATTTCTGTTACCAATCTGCCGCCACGTCAGGTGATCAGGCTGACAACGCAGGATCGTTGGGGGGAGATGACAAAACACACCAAGTGTCTACATTTTAAAGCTTATTGATAAAATAATACAGTAACAGCAGAGCGTGCTGGGAATGCTCCCACATCACTCAGGGGGAGAAAGAAAGCGTTAATGCCCCAAGCCCTAACCCACTTTCATACTCACACCTGCACACCCCAGACTGGCCAAGTCTGGAGGTAACGTCAGAAGAAGATGGGGGGAAGGGTGGACGGGAGGTCTGTCCTGTGTGCACAGGTCATCCAAGGATCTGCTGTGTTCTCCAAATTGCTTTAGCTCTCAGGAGGATTTTAAGTCCCAAATCCTTGGGCGGGGCCGGAGCGGGGTGCTCCGACAGGGACCTCTGCTCCTGGTGCCCTCTGTGCCAGTCCAAACCGGCTTTTCGTGGTGTCTCCAGCCTTCTCAAAACACCCTGGTTCCGGGGACATGTGGCTCGGCCCCCCACCCCCCCATCTCATCTGTGTTTTTGGACTCTGCAGTCCTGGGATTTGTGTTTCTTCTTTGCTGGCCTCACTGTCTCGCAGGTGCAAGTCTGTGCAGTTTGTTTCACACGGCTGCTCAGACTCCTTTTGAGCCCCCGTCTTTCTCGGCTGTCCGCCAAGTCTCGGTAGTGAGTATCATCCTTGGGCTGGGGCCAGCGTCTTATCTTTGCACTCCAGAGTTGAATTAACTCGTTCTCTGCTCTTTTCTTCTTCTCCCCCCGTCGGCCTCTTGGACTTCGCACAGGAAACTTCCACTCTCCACTCATACACCTCTGACCCTCCCCAAAATGCTTTGCGATGCAAGCAACAGCGTTAGGAATATACAGTGCTGATCTGCCTTCCCAGGGAACTGCTTGAGGAAGGGGGCCATTGGGGTGTGACACCCTGTCTGGGCAGTAGAGAAGTTTGCAGGACAAGGGAAGGTCATCAGGGATGGAGAGGAAAGCGGAAGAGAAAACCCAGGGAAAGAATCCTCCTTGAGTACAGAACTCTGGCAAGTGTCCAGGAGAGATAGGGAGAAGCCACTTTGGCGGAGAAAGCTCCAGGGTTAAGCGTGGTTACAAGAGTAACATCTGGGCCTCCAGATGGTTCTCAACAGAGGAACAGAGCTCAGGGGAAACTTAAGAGGGATGATCAAGATCAAGCCTGAGGAGGGCAGAAGTTCTTTAAGTATATATATTTTAGTTGAGGTTTGTTGGTGGACTTCAAGTGGGAGCTCTGCAAGCCCCTATGGTGAAGCAAAGGTGAATCTAGAGAAACTATGGCAGTGGTGGACAACCTGTAGCCTGCGGGCCACACGCGGCCTGTCAGGGTAATCCACTGGCGGGCTGTGAGACAGTGTTTACATTGACCATCCGCAGGCACGGCTGCCCGCAGTTCCCAGTGGCCGCAGTTCACTGTTCCCAGCCAATGAGAGCTGCAGGAAGCGGGCTGGGCCGCAGGGACGTGCTGGGAGCTGCGGGCGGTCGTGCCTGCGGACGTTCAATGTAAACACTGTCTCATGGCCTGCCAGCAGATTACCCTGACGGGCCGCATGAGGTCCGCGGGCTGCAGGTTGCCCACCACTGAACTATGTAGTCTGAGAGGAATAAAATTACACAGTGGGCCCAGGAAGGGGCTGTGGGAAATGTCTGATGGCAGTCTGAGGTAGGAAGAAGCCCAGGGAGAAACTAGGGGATGAATCTGAATACACAGAAATCGCCTATTTATACAGGGTCCCTGGGCTGGAACCCGGAGGAGAGGGAAAGACTGAGTTCTCCTACAGGCCCACTGTAAAGGTGCTGTGAAGACTCCAGAAACCAAGAGTGGAAGGTCTAGGACTAGGATCGAAGACTTGACGTGAGACCATTGGACTCTTGTTTGTGGTACTCTGATACCCTGGAAAGGGTAAAATTTTAAAGTGACTTGGCTGGAGGACTAAGTCACAAGAAGAAGCAGACCACTGTAGGGCCGGAAGTAGCTGTTGGCAGGGAGCTGCTAGATGAGGAGAGCCTGCTATGCCATGCCAAGCCACCAGGGGGTCACTCCAGCAGTGAGACAACTCTTCCACAATGGTACAACATGGGTTTGAACTCTGCTAAGGCATAGCACTAATCTAACATTTCCTGGCTCTGTTTGGTCCATGACATCTTATCTGTTAATCAGCAAACTTAGCTTGCTGCAGCAGCAGTATCTCTGCTTGCTGCTTGGAACTACAAGGGAGCAGTCTGATGATAGTTTGAACACTGTGTTCCTCGTTTTAACAGTGGTGAGGACTGAAGGGATGGCCTTCTGGTTTGGGGACATAACAGACAGCTTGTCTACACAGTTCATGTAACCGCAGTAGAAAAAACAATGTCGTTATATGAATTTTGCACAGCTCTGACTAGGCCCCTTCTTGACAGACTCAGTGAGCCAAACTGCAGTCTCTCTTCTATTTGTCTCTGCGGCAACATTAAATACAATAGGCCAAACCTCGCCGTCAAGTAACTCAACTTGTTTGACACTGCTCGTTAAGCTTGCCTTCTGGGGAACTGACTGGAATGCTCAACTAGATGTAAAAATCTACACACCAATATCAAAATGAAAGTGCAAACATCCCAAAGTCCCCATGATGTAAAGAAAATTCTGGAAGAAATCACATGCCCCTGCTATATTGCCTGCCATTGAAACGGCAACAGTTTTATATGTACCATGCTAGCAAAAAAAAAAACAGCCCTGCAGTAGATAAATCCATTTAAAATTGGCTTTGCTGAAGAATAATGAATATACATTGTACACATTGTGCCCCAACTCCCTCCAACAGAGCAATGATACAAATGCTTGTTAGAACAGACATTGGACTGAGGCTATTACAGGGAATTTCCATTTCTGAGGAAAAAAACCCTGACCTAGATTTCTCCTCAGCAAATATATTCACTCAATCTGAAAAGCAGCAGTGGTTTAACTTTTGGTTACATTCAAACCTCTGCATACAATTACAATATGACTTAGCATCACGGTTAGAAATGGTCTGTGGTCTCATTCAAATCTTACCATGTTTGCATGAAACAGATAGTTATTTCTCCTGATAAATGCCCCCCAAACATTTTGATTAAAAGATGTGAGGATAGAGTTGCATGCACCAAAGTAATGTATTAAGCAGATCGGTCCTGCTGCTGAGGAGAGCCGCAGAGAAGCTGGAAAGAGACTGGGCATAGTTCAGAAAGCAGCACTTGAAAGAATTGAGTGGTACATTATTGGAAAGGCACGACTGTAAGTGAATTCTAAAAAACATAGTGAAGCTCTCCTCTCTGGGAACTGAAAATAGTTAGGAGACCTCTCTACCCCCAGCAAGATCACACATGTTCCACATCCCCTCCCCATTCCTTTCCACATTCTGTTTCAAAAGCCATCACATAGCAGAAAGAATGGTCCTTCTCATAGTAAGGAATTGTTGCTCCCTCAGCTGCCCTGAGGTAAAAATAAACATGGCAATATGTGTGCAACTGCCATCTGTACCTGAAAAGGGCAGAAGCTCTGTCTTGGTAACATAATTACTTCAATTTCAAAGGAGCAAAGGTATGGTGCCTTATTGCCCTAGGCAGGTTTATGTATCCAACTTGATGAAATACAGTGTAGGCTCACACAATGAGGCTAGAAAGTATTCAAGAGCTTAAAGTGCATGGTTCCTCTCGGTGTAAGCTATGTGTAAAACAGAGTGGTTTCTGAGGAGGTAGATAAGGGATAGTCCTCCTGCTCAAACCGTAATTTAGACTCCTGGCTTTCCACTGGTCACTAGATCTGTCTGTCTCATCTCCTTAAGAAAAACGACTATCCTACTCTTCAGCAATGGACAAAACTCAGCGACCTGTGTTATTACTAGAGCCGTGTTTTGATTCTGCAGATATTAGTGCAAAATTTTAAAACAAACAGCTGAATTATGCCTCAGTTGGGGGTCAAAACTAGAGATCAGCCCAAACCAAAACTTGGGATCTGTGGCCAGACTCAGCTCTGAACTGTGACATTGCATCTACCTCTAGAATGGACAGTGTCTAAACATCAGATCCAAACCTGTAGGGAAAGTTAAGCTTCAGACCTACATTTTGGAAGCTGAGCTTCAAAGATGTTCAGAGCAGAGATTTGGATTCTCCTCTTTATAAAGATACTGCACCAAATCTTCAGTTCCACTCTGGTTGCTTTGTGGTACTTGCAATATCTCAAAGTAGCCCAAAGCTGGCATAACAATCCTCTTGACAATTCTTACAGAGTGCCCCTTCTGCCTCATGTGGCGTAGCTGAGATATCCCTATTCTCCAGCTATTGGAACATCCTGTGACAGTCTGAGAAAAGACAGCATAAATTAGAGCAACTCTTAAACTGCTCTTCCTTGGCCAAAGGTCCCAGCTGGTGAAGATGGCCACTCTTGTCCCACCTCAGTCTTGTGCCAACACCAAAGTGGGTGTCTTGACCGGAAACATTTACTATGAATAGGATTCTAAAGTTGAGTTCTTCTATAGAGGCTTGAGTACTAGGAACTGAGATGTTTCTATAGGGAGAGATTTCAGAGTAACAGCCGTGTTAATCTGTATTCGCAAAAAGAAAAGGAGTACTTGTGGCACCTTAGAGACTAACCAATTTATTTGAGCATGAGCTTTCGTGAGCTACAGCTCACTTCATCAGATGTATGCCATGGAAACTGCAGCAGACTTTATATATACACAGAGAATATGAAAAAATACCTCCTCCTACCCCATTGTCCAGCTGGTAATAGCTTATCTAAAGTGATCATCAGGTGGGCCATTTCCAGCACAAATCCAGGTTTTCTCACCCTCTACCCTCCCACACAAATTCACTCTGCTGCTGGTGATAGCCCATCCAAAGTGACAACTCTTTACACAATGTGCATGATAATAAAGTTGGGCCATTTCCTGCACAAATCCAGGATTTATTTTTTCATATTCTCTGTGTGAGGAGGTATTTTTTCATATTCTCTGTGTATATATAAAGTCTGCTGCAGTTTCCACAGCATACATCTGATGAAGTGAGCTGTAGCTCACGAAAGCTCATGCTCAAATAAATTGGTTAGTCTCTAAGGTGCCACAAGTACTCCTTTTCTATAGGGAGAGAGAGAACTTCTTTACTTATGACCATCAGTAGTGCACAACCATTTTGAATGCTATCGTTTGTGATAAATGTGGAATGAATCAAGAGCAGTTTGGAGTTTTGGGAAGTGTGCATCAAATAACACCATTTGAAAGGATTATCAGTAGAGATGGGTTAGAAAATTTTAGTAAACTGTTTTGTCAATAAATGCCAATTGAATGAAACTGAAGATTTTCACAAAATTGTATTGATCTCCATGAAATTTTGTTTTGCAAAAGATTGAGGGAGGACATCCTGAAAATGTCAAATGTCCCATATTCATTGTTCATTCTGAAATTTATTTTATTTTATATTTTAAAAAATTAAAAATTAAAAATACGGTCAGACTAGATGGTCTGGCAGTCCCTGAAACTCCATGACTCTAAACATTTTGATTGGCCAGACTTCTTATTATTTTATTATTTATTTTGAATTTTCATTTCCCCACAAATTTTGGCTTTTTGTCCTGATTCAGGATGAAAAGCAATTTGAAATCTCAATTTTTGGCGGGACAGAAAATCTGTTTTCTGACCAGCTCTTATTATAAATACAGATCCCTGGCTGGTGTCAATGGCACAGCTCAATTAAAAATTTTGTTTTCTCTGACCTTTGTAGTTCAGACAGATAAACTCAAATGAATAATTATGTCCTTAGAATGTAGGCTAAAAATTCTCTTAGGGTGAATTATTACAAGAAAAATGATAACCCAACTATGTTAAAGAAAAGACCCAGCCACAAAGAGTTATGGACATTCTCTATTTCACAAAAACATGACACCAGTCAGAGCCATAAGTCTAGTGTATGCTGTTACTTCCAACCACTGAGTGGCTTGTTCACCTTTCAGTTGTATTTTTGGAGAGGAACTGGATTGAATCAGTTATTCAATTTGCCATATGCTAATATTGGTATCTCATGTTTGTCACTTCACAGGACCTCTTGCAGGAAAGCACACAGATCACCAGGACTACAAATAAACGGTGCTTATGACCGAGACCATCCTGGGTTAACTCTGATTCATTCTTTATTCAATCCTAGTAGATTGCCCCCTTTTGTGATGAGAGGACTTCTCCTGGACACGGGTAGTGCAGCATCTCGGTTTCATTAATGACTCTTTCCAGCAAATATCCTTGTGAAGAAATATTAAAAGAACTAATTATAATTTGGCTAAAACTTCATAATAAACATATACAGTTAACAAGTTGGTAAACAACCAAAGGGAAGATAAAAAAAATTAGGGTTAAGTAAAATCCATTTATTCATGTCTGAATATTGGTGATATCATAGCAGAATTTTCTGCAGTCTTCTCAATCCATCTCTAGTTTTGAACACTCAGCCGATTACCT
This sequence comes from Lepidochelys kempii, assembly GCF_965140285.1. Lineage (NCBI taxonomy): Eukaryota > Metazoa > Chordata > Testudines > Cheloniidae > Lepidochelys > Lepidochelys kempii. The sequence continues at coordinate 26,583,620 of NC_136381.1, read as the reverse complement.
CCTAGTGATTTCCTGTACACCATCCATCCATCTCCTTACTGGTCATCCCCTTATACCATGACCCATGACCATTCCTTCTATGATAACTTTTTGAGGTTATTTCACTCCCTATGCCCGATACGATCAAAGTACATCTATTTGCACCTGTTGATTTCCAACAGCAGGATCTACTTCTCTCCAATAATATCTCTAACATAAGCATTTGTTTTCTTTTCCATCCAGGAGATAAGTAAGAGTCTTTGCCAGCACCATGTCTCAAAGCTTTATGCCAATCAAACCGTACTTTTTGAGATGTCACAGTTTTTCCAAGCTTTCATAAGGTAGGCCATGGATGAATGAGCCATTCCTAATCTTCTTCTGATTTCTTTGGAAAAGCTTCCTTGGATATGTGAGTTCTCAGGTAATTGTATTTATTTACTGCCTCTCCAACTTGACTATTAATTGTGATGTCTGCTTGCATCTTGTTTTTGTAATCAAGTCAACATGTACTCATTGCATTTTCACCCCATTCAGCAATAGTCCCTATTCCTCACTAACTGCTTTTACAAACTCCACCATTTGGCACATTGCATGAGTGGTTGTAGCAAAGAGCATCATGTCCCAGCTACATCCACTTTGTCAAACTATCCAGGACTTGTCTTGCAGTAAATTCCATGTCCATGTTGAAAAGGCTTGGGGGCAGAATACACCCTTGTCTCACACCCTGTACAGTGGAAAACCACTCACTGTCTTCTGTTGCTATTTGCATCATGATATATTGTTGATGTAGAGACTAGCGATAAGTTTGGTGAGATGCTGTGGAGTCCCTTGTCTCCAATATCATCCAAAGACGGTTATGTTGGATGGTGTCAACTGCTTTTCAGTAGGCAATGAAACACATGATCAATGCGTGATTACGCTCCCTGAAGTTTTCAATGATGTGATGGATGTTTGGAATTTGATCATGTGTGTCTCATCAGCTTGTTACGGCAGTAGTTCTGCTTCCCATCTTTTGCTTCATGCAATCTTGGATTATGTAGAGCAGAACTTTGCTCATGTACAATATCTGGGAGATAATACAATTGTTACTACACTCTGTTATGTCTCCTTTCTTTGGTAAGGGCAGAAAAATTCCCTTCATCCAGTCATGTGGACAATTTCTAGTCATCCATACATTACTGTAAATTTTACACGAGAACAACACCACAGTCACTAATCACTTTTAACAATTCTGCTCATATATTATCTACCCCTATTACTTTCCCAGGTTTCATTTTCATAACAGCACACATCACTTTGTCTCACAGGATTGTAGACTCTGGCTCCATACTCTCACATTTGTCATCCTGTATTGTAAATGGCTCTGATGAGGCATACATATTGATTCAGTAATCACTCCACCAGCGTTTGATATCATCACCTTCAGTAAGAACTCTGCCATGACAATCTTTTATTGAGTTTGATCACGGGGAAAACTTTTTGGTAAGAAGTCTGACCACTATGAACGTATCTTCTGTATTATTTCTCTCTTTATAACGATCAAATTCCCTGCATTTTGTCCTTATGTATTCACTCTTGTCTCATCTAGTCTTGGATCTATCTGTTCCTTGTACTCTCTCCTACATTCTTCAATCTCCATGCTATTCTCTTTCACTCTGCATCTTTTTTTCACCAGTTCAAACAAATTGTCAGTTAAACCATGCTGCAGTCCGTTACAATTTTTTTTTCAATTAGTACTTCAAGCATGATAGTGTTCATTATATTCCAAAGTTTGGTCACGTTGTTCTCTTTCACCTTTGACAACATCTCAGATCTGTTCTAGACAGACCTTATATAGTTTTTGTTGATTCTGGACAAGACCAAAATGTCAAATATCATATCTTTCTAAGTTTTAATTTTAGGTTTGGTGGCCAACCCACAGTTGATGGCCGACAGTTGATGGCCAACCTGAAGTCTGCACTCCAGAAAGTCTTTGTCCATTGGATGCTCAAACTCTAGCATTGTTGTATCATTACATAGTCGCTAAATTATTTATAGTGCTGTTAGGTGACCTCAATGTGTAGGATGCTGGGTGAAAAAGATGTTTGTAATGACAAGGTGATTTGAGCAGCAAAATTCAACTAAAAGCCTCCCTCTCTCATTTTGCAAACCCAAATCATTATTTCCCATTACTACTTTATCAGAGCTTACACTTCCAGCTTTTGCATTCAGCTTTTCAATTACAAGGGTGATATCTATCTTCAACTAGTATTTTAATGTGTCTCTCTTCAGGCCATTCACAGAGCTCATCAATCATGTCATCATCAGCTGTTGTCATAGGAGCATAAACCTGTATGATCGACGTATTGACTGTCTTTTCTCAAAGACAAACTGTGATGACTCTATTGCTGATTTGATTATATCAAAGAACATACTTTGTCTTCTTGGATTAGACAAATGAGACCGTATATTCTCTCATTTTCTCAGCTCTTGAATAGTACACTGTGTATTCATTTATCATCATGAAACGACCCATAACATTTTATTGCAGGCCTAAGATTCCATATATATCTAACATCTTTCCAGTTATTTGGTGTTGGGATTCCATCGGAGACCTTTTCCACTCAGCTTATCCAGAACACTATGTTCAGTTCTGGAAGACACTTTATCCAGTTCTCTGGGATCCGAAACACTCAGTTATCTCTGGATTTCATTGGTTGAGTCCCTTTATTAGGCATAGAGCAAAGCTATGCTGAGTTGATCAGATTCACGCATAGGAGGTGGGTATAGGGCATACCACATAACCAAAGTTACACAGACAACCTCTTCCTTTGTATACATGTACATATTATGTTGCATTTGCTGTACTACACCACACATTTTTGGATTGGATTGGTTATTTTGCAGGAACCAATACCTGTACAGCATGCTCTGTCCGTGTGCTGTTCATATGGAACCTAATCTTTACATTCCAGGTTTATCTTATCCATAGTCCCTAGCATTAGGGTGTTACTACTTAGGTAGCACAGACATCCTGACTCCAGCATACTGTTTGTCACGCCCCTGTTTACAACCTAATTTTCCATTCACCTTCCTAATTATGCCCACTAAGAAATGAGGCAAGTTGCTTATGGCATGCCAGGCTTACATTTGGTCACAATGATGAACTTCCCTTCATACATACTCCTCACATTGCATGTTCCTACTTTGATGATTCGTTTGTGAAGGTTCAGGTCATTCTCTCCCTTAGTGCAAACATCAGGCACTGTACTTTCCAAGGATTTGGTACAGCACCATCAATTGCTGGAGCCTCCTTCCCAGTATAATTTGTCACACATTCTGTGTTGGGGATATCACTGCCTAGTGCCATGTACAGATCTACACTTTGCTTTTGTTCTGCCATGATAGTTCTCATGGGGAAAAGTACAGAGACTGGTTTCCTGTTGCCTTCCCTCTGGTTTGTGGCTGCTGTTGATTAAATTCATGATTTAACTCTTCCATCTTTCGATGGCATTTCCTTCAGCAGGGGTTCCATTACCCTCGCCAAGTACCCATCCAACCAAAGCCATTGGCACTTCCTAAGGTTTGTCAAGTTACCTGAATGCCACTCAGCATGCAGGTGGTGCTGTCTACTGCCATTACAGCAGCAGGCATTAATGCAGTCTGACCTGACCCAAAAACAACTTAGGTGTGTAAGTAAATTAATAGGATAAAGTGTAGAAATGGAAAATCTGGGTTGAATAGCAGGATAAGCTTCTTGACACTGTGCTGTATGAGGCTGTGGAACAATCTCCAAAGCAAGGTGGGAGAAGCCCCATCACTAGAGACATTTAAAACTAGACTGGACGAAGCCCTAGAAAATCTTTCACATTGGGACCCAAATGAAGGGGCGCAACATGATCCAGGAAAAGTGGGAAACTAGGACCTAGAAGTGTTCCTAGAGGGAGTGAAGGGAAGGAAGCAGGACAGCTACACTCTATTTTCCAAAAGCACAGATGAATAAGACAGTCTCATAGGAAGACTGCTGCTAGGAGAAAACAACTCTCCACTCCTGGAGGGCCTGTGACAAATGTATGTACTTTTGTTTTTCTTATTTTTCATTGTGCATCTTCTTTGAATAAACAGCCCAAGGGCCAGCACGAAGAAACGTTAGTTAGATTTGGATCTTGAAATAAATAACCAGGTATTGTTCCCAGTAAAAAGGTTTTTTTTCTGTACTAAAAAGGTTCTCTTGTTGCTCATGGGAAGGACTTAGGAACTGGATGCAGTCCCCCATATTTTCATTCTCTATTATTTCTGCTGTTGCCTTATTTGCCCTCCAAAGTCAATGGTGATAAAAGGAAGATACAATTTACGGTATCCTGAAGGCCATCTGTGGGAAGCTAATTGTTTTCCCCCAGCCACTTTCATATTTTTTTTTTCATCATCTCTGTAAGTGTGTTTGAACCGGAGGCCACTGCAATCATGGCAACTACCCACGACAGCACACACTTTTATTTTTCTTGGCAACAGTTATTTATCCAGCTTGTCAAGTTGCTGATGACATTGAAAGAGCATCTGTTTCACGCTGTCTGCATCACTTAATGTAGTAGGACACAATTTTCTGGACCATTTTGTTGGTTTCTCTCATGTCTTTTCTCTACTTAAGTTTACCATTGCTGGCAACTTTTACTTGAGCTTGGCTTGTTAACTGTATCCTTGTTTACTTGATTAGCTTATTTACTGCTGCTAACTAACTATTTAGCTTTCACCATGAAATGTGTCCATCTGGAGCTTTCCCCCATGTGTTGCAATGCTCACTAACTTGTCTTGTGTCTGCCTGATTCACACACTCCCTGGGGTCATTCTCCCCCTCTCAGTTAGTACAATGAAGTAACACAGAGGATCCTAGGGAGAATAATATTGAGCCACTGCACAATGAGTAAAATAGCAATTTAGTTCCCAAAATGTTTACACAAGCAATGGTATTGCAAATCACAGCATTCAATTTTAGTGTCTGACTTTAGTTTATTATGAATAATCAATCGGGGTTTTTTCCCCCCTCTATTCTATATTCTAACTGCAAACAGCTATAATCACATTTCTACATGCAGATTACACACTGCTTCCGGGAAATAAGGGTACATATAAAGCCAATTTATGGCTACTCAAGCATGGGTCAGCTTGGTGTGATGGGATGGAGAAGGCATAGGGAACCCCTTCACTTCCTATTACAGGGTGATATCACAATTTGTCTAGTAGGGTTGCCACCTGTATGGTTTTTGTAGCACTTTCCAGGTTGCTGGTAAAAATGTGCTGTGGTTTTTGTTTGTTGGTTTGTGTTCCCACACAGCACCAGCATTCCCTCTGTAAGCTGTGTGTATATGTGGCCATGGCTGTGCAGCGATATTGTAACTCCTGATACATGCACATCGCAGGTATGGCTAGGAAGCCTGGACATTGTGGCAGCCAGGTCCTGCTCTGCGTGCTAGGCCCTCAACCTGCTCTTGGCACCAGGGACTGGGAAGTGGGATGTACCCAAGGCTAGCCATCAGGGAGGAGTAAGGAGTGGGGACTTGGGTGGGGGAGTCAGGGATCCTGGGAGGGCACAGTAGGCAACTTATGAAAGGTCTGAGGCTCCTGGGAGGGGACGGGTGTAGAAGTCAATGGGAAGGTAGGAGACAAAGAGGCCTTGAGTCTCCCCCATACCAGCACCTCTGCCTGCAAGAGGGGATGAGATGAGAGGTGTAAGGCTGCTGGTGTGTGGGGGGACACCTGAGAGGGGAAGAGGAAGGTCAAGCTGGTGGGGGGTGGGGCAGTGGCCAGGTTTGCTGTGTCTCTGCGGTGGCAGGCCTAGCTGCAGGTCTGGGCAGCGCAAAGGATTTGAGGTGGTTAGCATGGCTGACAGTTCTAGCTGTTTTATTCATAAAGTCTGAAGCTGAATGTCATTTAAGCTGAACAACTGAAACTCTGTTAAACCCTGTGGGCTGCTCTGCCCATGTGGCTGAATTGCTTCCAGCCTGACTCCCACTTTCAGCCTTGTCATAAATATAAAGGGAAGGGTAAACCACTTTAAAATCCCTCCTGGCCAGAGGAAAACTCCTCTCACCTGTAAAGGGTTAAGAAGCTAAAGGTAACCTCGCTGGCACCTGACCAAAATGACCAATGAGGAGACAAGATACTTTCAAAAGCTGGGAGGAGGGAGAGAAACAAAGGGTCTGTGTGTCTGTCTATAGTCTGTCTTTGTCGGGGATAGACCAGGAATGGAGTCTTAGAACTTTTAGTAAGTAATCTAGCTAGGTATACGTTAGATTATGATTTCTTTAAATGGCTGAGAAAAGAATTGTGCTGAATAGAATAACTATTTCTGTCTGTGTATCTTTTTTGTAACTTAAGGTTTTGCCTAGAGGGATTCTCTATGTTTTGAATCTAATTACCCTGTAAGGTATCTACGATCCTGATTTTACAGAGGGGATTTCTTTACTTCTATTTACTCCTATTTCTATTAAAAGTCTTCTTGTAAGAAAACTGAATGCTTTTTCATTGTTCTCAGATCCAAGGGTTTGGGTCTGTGGTCACCTATGCAAATTGGTGAGGCTTTTTACCAAACCTTGTCCAGGAAGTGGGGTGCAAGGTTTTGGGAAGTATTTGGGGGGGAAAGACATTTCCAAACAGCTCTTCCCCAGTAACTAGTATTTGTTTGGTGGTGGTAGCGGCCAATCCAAGGACAAAGAGTGGAATATTTTGTACCTTGGGGAAGTTTTGACCTAAGCTGGTAAAGATAAGCTTAGGAGGTTTTCATGCAGGTCCCCACATCTGTACCCTAGCGTTCAGAGTGGGGGAGGAACCTTGACAAGCCTCTCAATAACAGTCCCTCCAGGGGATATTGGTGCTCTGACTCCAGTTCTACTGACGATGATACCCAAGTGGCCTCAGGGAAGGGCAATGGAGGGTTAGCTGATCTGTGGCAGTCATCTCAATGGCAGCTCTTTAGAAAATCCAGTCACTGATTTATATGCCGAAATATGGGTTTATGAGCCTAACACAATGTCTCTGAAATGTTATTGGTTCACATACCAGCGTCTCAAAAAGATCTCATGAAGCGAATGGATTAAACATCAAGCTTGCATCCCGCAAGTGGTACTTGTGCCATGGTTTGGACTAGCTGCTAACTTTTGGCTCCTGTATGTGAAAATCTTTCCTATAATTAATCTTGTAGAAAACACCTGATGACTTTTATTTGAGGAATAGGAGTGTGATCATGTGATTAAAGAATGTGGGCAATTTTCTGCTGTGTTACGAGACTCACAGTGTTGTAATAGCAGCTTTGGGCCCTTTGTCCTACCAGCCATGGGGGACGAGGTCCAGGTGCATATACACTACATTGACATTTCCGGGAGTTTGAGTGCTTAATCATAAGACCTTAATGTAACTGTTTACAATTGAATATACATATTTTTTCTGTAACATCGACAGACCTGGTCGTCGGCAGGCAGGATCAAACCTGGGACCTCTGAAGCTTAGTGCATGAGCCTCTACTTCACGAGCTAAAAACCACATAGCTCTTAGCTAAGGCTGTAGCAGACTCAGTCTCAGTGCCACCAGAAGGGACAGAGCACTACACCCAGGAGATGTGTGGGTTACATACTTCCCCCAGCTGAGGAAGCACGTCCCAAGCTTCAGAGACTTCCCAGTTGATATCACAGATGAGCCCCCACTCGTAACGCTGACAGACCTGATCGTTGGTAGACGGGATCGAACGGCAGAAATGGCAAGCATTCGGCCGCCAGGAGCAAGGAACAGCAGCTGTCAGGGTGGCCAGCAGAGGGGAACCATGGCTGGCAAGGCGGCCGGGCAATAGGAACCACGGCTGGCAGGGCAGCCAGCCAGAGCAAGTGCTCAGATGGTGGAACAAGCCAGGTGCCTTCTTCTCTGGATGGGAGGTGAACTCACACAGATGCACTTCTGAACCTTGGGTCCTCACTGACCAAGGACAACCACAGTGAGTGGGGTGTGGTGAGAGAGCAGAGGGGGGCACAGTAAAGGAACTTTTGGTTGTAGAACTCAAGAACATGCAGTAGAAGATTCTGCCCCACGCACTCTGGGGTGGGTGTCCTGCTCACAGTTTTATGTTTATGAATCCTGCTTGTGGCATTTTCCTTAATTAATGTCAGGTGACTTCCCTCCTTTCATTAAAAGTTTCTTGTTTACTCTCAGACTCTGTGGTTGCAAGTCGGGAAGTATTGCCTCTCAGTGGCGCCCAGGGGTGGTGTGTAATTTTCCCAGGTTACTGGATAGGGGTACAAGCCGGTTCTATGTTGTATTGTTGAAAAGGAACCCCTAGATATGGAACCCAACACTGGTTGCTGCCGGTTCCACCTGGCAGAAGGGTTACAATTCATTTTAAATTCTGCTTGTTAGGCTCATAAGATGCATCCTGTTGCTGGGACAGCCCTGGGGGACAGCAATCTTCTTCTAGCATACTTGCTACTTGTTGGTTGTCAATATATAAAATGACATTGTGGGTCAAATTGTGACTATGCTTGCACACACTTACCTATACGTACATGCAGGCATGTGCATACACTGTTCACTATGCTTTGAATGGGAGCGTTGTGCACTCCATTAACTGAACCCATGCTGGGTGATCTGTGCTGGCCTGTGTAGAAGAGTGTCATGATCTCACCGTCACTCCATTCCATCCCCCTTAAAGAGCTAACATCACCATCAGCACTTGCCTGGAGCAAAGCCAGCAATCCACACGCCTCCAATTCTGGCTGTCTTCTTTCACAGGGACGCAAAGAACCTTCCATCTACTCTTAGTGGTCACTGCTACCCCAGGCTAAATATGAAATACTTGTTCTGATTGCTTTTTGGTTCAGAACGAGACCCCTAGAATTAAATGTGAGCTGTTCCTAGTTCTGCCATAAATGTGTTTAGATTGAGAGATTCAGATAATGAATTAGTCCACGCAATTTGGACTCAGTGATTACAGTGCAATATTTGATTTCACCCAATAGGAAGACCTTTGCGGCCACAGATCCAGGGAGCTTTTACTTGCCTAACAAGACTGTGGAAGCAATTAGTTAACACAGTAGTTCTCAAACTGGGGTCTGCAAACCCCAGGGGGTCCTTAAAGACTGCACAGAGGGTCTGAACATCTGCTGGGTGGCCCACTGAGATGAGTGAAGGGGTGGTGGTGGTGCTCTCTACCTGAGCACTACCACATGGGACCAACCTGAGCTGCCAGGCATCACCACTCCCCCCCCCCCAACATTCCTCCATGCCCCCCTAAGGGTTCGGGGAGGGTGCACCAGAGGTTTTCAAACTAGGGTTGGGGGAGCGCAACCAAAAATGGCAGCATCACTGCAGAAAAGAGCTCTCCTTTTGCCCACTGACTTCACGAGTAGGTAGCAGCTAGCCAAGGAGACACACCACTGCTCTGCCCTGCTACATCAGCACTTCAAGGAGCAAAGTCAAATGGAAGGCAGAAATCTGGGGTGGATACTTGACCCCACGTGCCCCCTCCCTCCCACGCATTGCCTCTGCTGACACCCAGGATAGACAGACTTTGTAGTAAGAAACAGACACAGGGACATGCCATCTCACTGATATCTGTAAATACTTATACTCTTTCTCTTAAAGCATTACTAACGGTACGTGTGGAGATGAAGTACACATACTTTTGTCAATCATTTTCTCAGTTGGGGGGTCTGTGATTAACATTGCATTTGAAAATGGGTCCATCAACAAAAAAAAATTGAGAACCTCTGAGTTAACAGATAATCAAAAGCTCCCCCATGAACATTAGATGTGATATTCCAGTGATTAACTGAGAACATTTTTCATGTCTTTCATTACAAATGCACAGATAGGACCCTCCTCCCCCCGCAACACACACCTCCAAACCACCAATGGATCAAAAATTTAGTCAAGAGGAGTCACAGTTTTTGATTTGCTTGACATTTCCCTTTCAGTATGAAATATCAGGTCTCTGAGGTCAAGCAATGACCTGGCACTGCAAACCCATTTTCTGGAAGAAGATTTTAAATTCATCGGATTGACATAAAGGTGAATCATTCTAGTAAAGAGGCAATGTGGATGTACTCTATATGAAACCTGAGCAGAAACGCACTGAACTCTGTCACATAATGTTACAAAGGTCCTTTACTCCACTGAAAAGATCTAATTAGCATTGTGAAAGGTACTGTATTTATTGTTGGTTGGACAGTATTCTGGGAAAGGAACTCAACAGCAGAAGAGACAAGAGAGATGAAATGGAAAAGATTTAAACGCTTCTGCCTGGTGTGGGAAAGTAGGTGGGAAAGGTACATTACCTCTGAGGGAAGGATGGATGTTCAGGCTGCCAGATGCCTGAGTGAGAGCCTGGGGCATGATCCTGTTCCCAAGTGAAGTTTAGTGCAGTTCTACTGTCCATGTGAGTGGGTGCAGGATTGTGTCTTGGGGTCAGTTGTGGTGGGGCAATGGTGGGGAGAGCTTGGTATGAAAGGCATAGCAAAGTAAAAAGGAGCAAACATAGGAATGGTTTTTATCACTATCTTGATTCGTAGACCTCAGAGATGATATTTCTTATTCAAAGGAAAATGTCTGCAGCACCTTGGAAAGCAAATTGAGGGCTTAGAATAATGCTTCTCTTTCCCAGAAGTTTGATTTGTTGATGGTTTTGTGATACTTATTCAGTCTGTATTAAAGAGGTATCAGACTATTTAAGAGAGTAATTAAAATGTAATCCAGTAGCACCCAAAGGTTCTAAACAAATCTATGCAATGTAGAAACCTACATAAGGAGTTACTCCCTTCCCAAAGAATTTAGATACATAGTATACAGAGGGTGTGCAGAGAGACTACTATGGTACTGTATGCATTTCCATATCCTTTTAATAACTATAAATGAATAAAATACTACCTAATTCACTCCTGCCCTCAAACTATCATTAATTGGCTGTGCTGGGAAGGGGGAGAAAGTGATTCTTAAAATACCATTTGGGCCAATAGAGATCAAAGTGCAGAAGGTCCCTTCCACGCCTGGATCTGGGGAAATGATCAAGCCCACGATAAAGCAGAGGTATCCTTCCAGAAAGCACCCTTGTCTGTGTAAACCCATTTTTCAAGAATGTTTAGTGCTAGGAAAAAAAGAAAAAAAAGTTTCTAATGCATGTTTTGTACAAAATGCGTATGTTTAGCTTTCTAAATATGAAATACACTCTCAGCACACGTGTTGCTGTCCCTCCTCAAGAATGACTGACTGAGTTTGAAATGGATATTGGTGTAAATCTGTAGTTACCCCCAAATAGATCAAATTCTGCTATCTGCTAGTCAGGATTCAGACTGCTGTAACTGGAAGCAACGTTTGGTCCATGACCTTCAGACACTTTCTGTGAGCACAAGCATTCCAAATGGAGCACAAGGGGAGAGTGCTTTTGTTTGACATTCATATTCACTTCATTGTGGCTGAGAAACTGATTCAGTTCTCTGCCTTTCATCCTGCCTCCTCCTGGACCCCCAGATAATCACCTTTGGGCTAATCCCAACTGCTCAAAATGAGAGTTTGGTGCATTGAGAGAAGGGGTTAGGATACAAACAGTATCTCAGCCTTAAATCCAGCATTTTCTAAGATGAACTCTAAAATTATTATGGGCTGACACTGTTTGCCTGAGACACTTTGTGATAAATGAGAGGTGCGGGCGAGGGGATAACTTCCTTTTATAGACACCCAGCCAGCCAGTTAGCTATAAAATCCCTCTTAGTGCTGTTCTCTACTTGCGTTACCTGTAAAGGGTTAACAAGCCCACAGGTAAAAGGAAAGGAGTGGGCACCTGATCAAAAGAGCCAATGGGAGGGCTAGAACTTTTTAAAATGGGGAAAAAACTTCCTTTTGTCTGTGTGTTGTGGTTCTCCGGGGAAGAGGGGAACAGGGCAACAGTTATGCTGTGAGAAGCTGAATGCCAGATATAAAAATCATCAGATCATATCTAGAACTAGCATAATGACAGATTTCAGAGTAAAAGCCGTGTTAGTCTGTATCCACAAAAAGAAAAGGAGGACTTGTGGCACCTTAGAGACTAACAAATTTATTTGAGCATAAGCTTTTGTGAGCTACAGCTCACTTCATTGGATGCATTCAGTGAGTGATCTGTAGCTCACGAAAGCTTATGCTCAAATAAATTTGTTAGTCTCTAAGGTGCCACAAGTCCTCCTTTTTTTTCATCTAGAACTACTTAGTTAACAACCCAGATATGTAAGTAGATTAGGAATGTTTAGAAAGACGCAATTAGGTTTATTTCTTATTGGCTTCTGGACTCCTCTGTGCTAACCCCAGATGCTTTTTGTTTTGCTTGCAACCTTTAAGCTGGACCTCAAGATGGTTATTCTTGATGTTTAATTTTTTCAGTGGGTTTTTTAAATCTAGCAAAAGCCTAAGTTCCAGAAGTATTTTCTTTCTTTTTTAAAAAAAATAAAATATACCCTTTTTTTAAGAACAGCATTGGATTTTTGGTGTCCTAAGAGGTTTGTGCATGTTGTTTAATTAGCTGGGATCAACAGCTAATTTCCTTTGTTTTCTTTCTCAGCTCTTCCCCGGAGGGGGGTGAAAGGGCTTGAGGGTACCCCACAGGACAGAATTCCCAAGTGCACCTTCCTGGATTCCAAGGGGTTTGCATTTTGGTGGTGGCAGCATCTACCCATCCAAGGTCAGAGAGAAGCTGTAACCCTGAGAGTTTAATACAAGCCTGGAGTGGCCCGTATTAATTTTCAGAATCTGTGCATGCCCCCACCTTCTGCCCTTGAAGTGCCAGAGTGGGAAATCAGCCTTGACATACCTTATCAGAGAAAGGGTTAAGTTGGTTCTGCTAACTTGCCGAGACAGGTGACTTACTGTCCTCCTGGATATAAGGGACGTGGAAATAGTTCACTACAGAGAAAAGAGCTAGAGTGTGGACTGAACAGCCCTGAGTGAGGAACCCTAAGAGCAGCCAAGCCTGGAGAGCTTTGAGGTGAACTTTATCTTATTGTGTTAATAAAACCAAGCCCCAGAAAGAAATTTGGTTTTAAATGGCTCATGCACTGTCGAAGTGAAGTCAAAGTTAGTGAACATATAAAGCTCTTCTATAGTTGATTCTTAATTGCTTCATTGAAAACTGGAATTCTTGGCTCCAGAATATTTGGGCTTGGTAGCGGAGTAAGTGAATCATGGAGTCTGAAAGTTCCTTCAAGGAACTGTTTTTGCTGGTCCAGACAGAACTTTAGCCTGGGACCAGTCTCCATTAATACGCTCATGATAGCAGACCATAACGGTAGCTTGAAGGGTACCTTTGCCATCTGCTATGTCTTCAGGGAAGTCTGTTACTGGCAGCACAAAATATAAACCTACCCTTGATGAGGTCTAGGGGAACGTGCAATCCTTCATTCATAGAGCCCTGCGCGGATAAAAAATTATATCTGCGGATATCTGCAAATATAAATCAGTTTCCACAGAACCACAGGGCTCTCCTGGGAACCGCAGCAGTTGAACGTGGGGCCACCACTCCCAGGAGCCAGCGCCCTGTGCCGGCAGGGTGGGCACCACTGGGGTGGGCACCAAGCTCACTGGCAGCTCTCCCTGGTCGCGCTAGTGTGTGCAAGCAGCACACACGCCCCCAGACAGGAGATGCAGACAGCTGTGTGGAAGGAATGGGAGCAAGGCTGCAGTTCCTCAGATACTGATTCGTATTCACGGATATCCGCATCGATGGGTATAAATTTGTATCCGCGCAGGGCTCTGTAATTCAGTTCCAGGAGGTGAAGAATCTCATCTGCAATTGCAGTCTCCAGGCAGAGTGCTTTGTTGTACTCAGTGTGGAGCTAATACTGTGCATAAGCTGCATGAGGAATTTGCTAGGGGTTTTGGAACAAATTGTTAAACCAACATCCACTTGTGGTAGATTGCACGTATGCTGCACAGTTATCATGTATATGTTAGAAACCTGCCTTTTACTCAAGTACTGATACCTGAGGCTTTACAATAAAATGGAAGCCTTGTGCTCCAGTTGCTTACTGTCGTACTTGCTGGTGCCGAAGTCACTGCAAGCATACCTAAAAAAGTATAGGTTATTTTTTCAGGTTTGGCATCAGCTATAGATCCTGAAACTCCCATGTATTAGAAAACAAAATGCTTTTCCATAATAATGTAGCAGCTGCAAACAGTCTTCATATTACTGTTGACATCAGCACTTTCGTCCACTTTTGATAGCACCACATCTTTTGCAGCCAGCTTTTAAGTATATGTGCTGTGATTAATTTCTGTGGATAGATGTACTAAAAACTACATCCATATCCCAGTTCGTCTTCAACAAGTGCTTTAAGAGTCTTTCTGCTAAACATTTGTTCCTCTTCAGTCCTGTTCAAAGCACATATTTCTTGGTATTTAGCCTCTGCATCGGCCATTGACATCACTTTCCCATCCATTAGAGCCTCTAAGGGGCAATTTATGAACTCCAGCTGAGTCACACCATTTGCAGCAGTAAAATCAGTATTTGTTTCTGTTGTTTTTACCTTTTGACACAACACATTACATACATTCTTGGTGTAGCATTTGATGTGAAGCTCAGTGTTATCAGTGTGGGGATCTTTTGGGTCAATGTACCTCTTAACTTTACTTTTCGAGTTATGTTCTTGGTAGAGTGACTGCTTCATACTGTTTTCACCTGTGTCATGTGCCAAAACGGTGCTTAATGGATGACTTCAGGCTTCCAGCTTACCACAGAAGAAGAAGGTGTTCTTGAAATGAATACCATGGGACCTAGTATGAGGAAAGTCTTGCCCACAGCTAGCATTTGTCCTGGCATCTTCAACTTTTTCCTGATTCTTGATTTACTTTCTCTTCAACCTTGCCAAATCCAGTTTATGGATGCACTTATAACTTGTAAGGTACCACCCAGCATTGTGTTTAATCGGGTCCTCCTCTGTGGTATTCTCCAATGATTCAGCTACTAGTTCATACTTTTTGTTCCCCCAATGATGCCTAAAAGTGATCAAGACCAAAGTGAAAACAAGGATTTTGTAATAGATGACATTCAGATTGTAATTTATTGTTATGTAATGTATGTTATGTAACTAAGCGCATACTGTTTGCAAGTGGATTCGAGTAATTTCTGGCTTGATACTGGCATCTTAACCAGTGCCTCATTACAACTGTATTGGCATAATAAACGAAGTTGATAATCAATACCACTAAACTGCTTCTTTTTTGCCATGAAGGCAAATCAACTTGAAGCTCCCCTTCCATTTATAGTAATCACTACCGTTAAAAAAATTAGGTATCATGTTCTGAGCATTAAATGAGAACACAATAGTGTCAGCCAAGGGCCACAATTTAACTTGATGAGGGCTTCATGTTCGACAGGCCTGTCTTAATGTATAATTAGAAATAATTGATTTTTAAACATTTTCTCAAATATATATTGACACAATTGTTCTAGGTTTGTCCTGCTTGGCACTATTGTGATCATGGAACATAGGCCTTTTGAATAATACTCAACTTGACCCATTTCCAATGACATTGCATTATCAATATTTCCACCACCCAGAGGACCTGGAGCTGGGAGCCCACCTACCATGCCACAGAGGGTGACACCATTGAAATTATAATTTGATAGATTTTTACAAATCAAATGATACCTCCATTATCTTTCTATCATTTAACTTGCCCTCAGAATTACAAATGCTCCCAGACTAATTTGAAGATCCGCTGGATTCAGGCTGTAGGGTCTGGTGCAAGGGCGGTGCCCTCTGATGCACAGACAGCTGACACATGAGAATTGTGGTATGTCCCTTCTGCACACAGGCCATGGGTCAATCAGGCCCTCTCTTTTCTATTACTATGGTATAAATCCTAAGTAACTCCACTGAAGTCAGAGTTATTCAAGATTCATGGCAAAACCCTTCCATTTGGTGCATAAAGAGAAAGTATAATAGGTGAAGAGAACATTTACACATCAGTTATCAAAACTATCACACTCTACAAAGCATGTTTTATGTAATATTATATGGACTTCAGTGTAGTAAGGTGGGTGTTTTGGGGGAATTTCATGAGATCACTGTAAGTTTGGGGCATTTCTTTTTGCACCTTATAGGGTAGAATTCAGCCTCCACTCAAAGTTGTTCTTAAAAATCCTTTATTCTACTTTCAGCTTCCAAGGCTGATATTGGAGAGAATGTGCTGCTCTTCCCCTCTCATGTATATCACTACTTCAAAAAAAAATAATTTAGTGTCTCTAGACGGAGAAGACTTTGCAGTTCTTTTAATAACTGATTCAGACACATGTATTTTCCCCAGAGATGTGGAAAAGGCCCGGTTCAATAAAATTTAGGAATAAGAAACTTGATGAAGGCGTGGGGTGGGAGGGGAGGGAAAAGGAGACCCAGCTTTCAGACTCTTTATAACTAGATTTGAATATAGAAATACTGTATAAAACAAAAAACCATGTGGCTACTCCCCTATAAATGTCCACAGTGCTACAGCATGATTTAATTTCAGTACTAAATGGTTTTAAAATATGGGTGCACACTAACTACAAATGACTAGTTCCCTCTGAAGGGGAATGAACATCTAAAAGACCAACCCCTCTCAACTAATAGGAAAAGTGTTGTACATTTCTTTGAGAGCTCAAATAATAACTGCCAGCATAAAATATTCACTCATACAACTGTATAAGTAAGATAGTGGAATTATGCAGTCAGTCGCTTTGAGAGTTAAACAGATTGCTAGAGCTGTTCCATCAGGCTCTGAAATAAGTATTTGGAAGGCTTGATATGAAGAAGTAAATCAGGCTTTCCCTTAAAGCTTTTCTCTTTTAAAGTGCTGGTGGCTAAACTGACAGAAACATATCCTGAAAATCCTATCAAAGGTCTTCTCTTAGGTATTGTTAAAAGTGTATTGAATGATCACTATTGTATTTTTCAGTATTGGAGTCTGTAGGGCAAACTAAAAAAAACATAGCTAACTTAGACTATTCTACACTATCACTTATGTCGGGATAATTTAAGTCGCTCCGGGGTGTGACTAAGCCATCTCCCTGAGTGACATAAATTACACTGACCTATGTGTGGGTGTGGACAACACTATGTCAGTGAGAGAGCTTCTCCTGATGACATAGCTACTGCTGTTCGGTGGGGGTGGATTCATTAAGTCACTAGTAGAGCTCACTCCCATTGGCTTAGAGTGGCTATACTGGAGAGTTTACATCAGCACAGCTGGATTGGTGCAGCTGCACCTCTGTAAGCCCGTCCAATGGAGCCATAGACCAAAGATAAGAAGAAGAGGATCTTAACCTGAAACTACATAAGCAAGCTACAGAGAACTCCTGTCTGGCTCTACAGTAACCACTTACCCAAGCTTTTTAGCAGGATATCAGGAAACAAGCATGAGATCCTTACACAACTCTTGTTGGTAGATCATACTTGAGAACATGTCACTACTATCAGAGTATATAGAAATACCAGTCTTGTACATTACAACCTAACACTGTTTATGAATACCATCTTGTTTTCCATTGGATTGTTCAGCATTTCAGTTATTGGAGGTGATCTGGAAAATCACTTTGCAAATATGTTTTCAGGGTTGTTGTAGCTTTCAGAAAAAAGGTGTGTGAGATCATATCTTTTATTGGACCAACTTCTGTTGGTGAAAGAGACAAGCTTTTGAGCTACACAGAGCTCTTCTTCAGGTAGAAGAAGAAGAGCTCTGTGTAGTTTGAAAGCTTGTCTCCTTCACCAACAGAAGTTGGTCCATGTGATGGGGCACCTGCCCCACACTGGGCTCTAAGGGGTTAATAGAGCCCTAGGGCAGCTGTATGGGAGGCAGTCAATCAGAGAAGGGCTACGAGGAGCAGCCAATCAGGGCCAGGCAGGCCCATACAAGAAGGGCTGCGGAGCAGAGCAGCTTCAGTCATTCCCTGGAGCTTGAGGAGGGAGGAGGACTGGCTGCCTTGCAGGCTGAAAGCAGGTAGCAGCCTGCATAGAGCAGTGCTGCAGGCAGAGATCTGGAGACCTAAAGGCAGCTCCTGGCAGGCTGCAGGGATCTGCAGGCTAAGGCCCTGAGGCAAGGGCAAAGAGGTTGCTGGGGCTACTGGGAAGTGGCCCAGAGAAACCTACTGAAGAGTCAGAGGGGAAGCCGCATGCAGCAGCCTTCTACAGGGTCCTTGAGCTGAGACCCAGAATAGTGGGTGGACCCTGATGACACCCCCCCACACACACTTGGGAAGTGGCTAAACAGTAGACTGCGGTCACCTCTGAGAGAAGTGCCTGGGCAGGGACTGCAGAGATGTTCCCCTGAAGGGGGACAGTAAGTGTGGCACAACCAGAGGACTGTGTCACTGAAGAGGACATCACAGTCCTTGGAGGGACATGGGTCCAGGAGAAAAAGAGGTGACGGGTGGAGCACCATCAGAGCAAGGCGCACTGGCAACCAGAGCAAGGCACATTGGCTACCAGAGCTAATTGGCCATGAGGAGGCACTGGAGTGTTGAGACAACCCCATCACAGTCCAATAAAAGATATTACCTCACTCACCTTGTCTCCCAACTTTGTAAATATGTCATTGTGGGGTCCACATTGATTGTGTCTTAATGAATACAGATTAGATTTGCGCAGGTTACAAGTTAAGATCCTTTTTCAAGTTGTCAGCCCCATAAAATCACTTTAGTCTCTGAAAATTAAGCTGCATTCTTAAATACTCACCCATCATCAACCTGGCCCACATGAGGTGCACAGCTTAACTGTACTTCAGCTACATCTACAATACAAGTTGGGTTGTTGGTGATGTTGCACAATCCAGAAAGCACACAGATTGACTTTAAGATTCTAGGGAGAATTTGCAGGGCTGATGAGCAGAAGTGAACAGCATTTTATAATTTATAAAGGGAGAAAATTTAATCTCACTTGATACCTTTCAGAGAAGTTGTGAAACCCGTGATTCCATTTTTAGAGAACTGCACTAAGAACAATGTTTTTTAATTACATCATTTAGATTTCTGAGTTTATCAAAATGACTTGCCATAGGGACACTCAGTCACTTACAGCATGGACCACTTGTTTGCAAGCATCCAGTAAGTTAGTTATGAATAATATGCTTACCCAGAAGAAATTAAACCCAAAGATGTCAGCATGGCCCAAGCAAAGCTGCAGGTCAACACAATGACCTAAGCAAAAACTAGATATCTACTTGACAATGCTAGGATTCACTTGAATAAACATAGCTTTATATAACTATCTGAGCAATACAAATAAATCTATCCTGTTGTCATTCTTAGTGGAGGCACATCAGTGACGGACTAGCAGGGAATAAACAACCTTATAGTAGTAACAATCACTTTGTTATTAGATGTTAGGAAGCATCAAGTTGGATTTATATGTGTTGACTACACCATGAGACAGTTTCAGATTAAATTGCTGGCTTGTTCTAGGACAAAACAGACGTTAAAGAGGAGAATGTTGTCCTTCATTAGCCTTATGATGATTTAGAGTAAGTTTAATCATCTCTCTCCCCCCCCCAAAAAAAAAAAAGATTCGAGACGTGACTGAAAGAACACCACATATGCTGTTTTTATTCTCAGAGAGCACACTCATTATAAATGTATAAATTTGCATGCAACCTACTTCACATTCAGAATGTGAGCACAGAGTTAGGAAGGTGGAACCTGGAACAGAGCATTTAAAATGGGAAACATGGTATGGTTCATAACACAGTAAACAGAATTCACAGAGCCTCAGGGCTGTTAGCAAAATGGACTATTCTCTAACTGCAAACTAAGCCGAGTCCTTAGATAAATTAAAGATCTACCAGCATAAATAAATAAAAGCATGTTTCGTTAGTGGAGAGAAGGAGTGAGCATCTCTGCCAGTTTTTAGTTTGCTGTGTGATATTGCCTTCAAATAATAGCTTAGCAACTCATTTTTCTAGTGCATGCATCCCCTGTGCTAATGAGACAAAATTCCCCAATTTTAACGCTCCTTAGTTTCACACTTATTTCATTTCCTGCAGTCACCAGCCTCTCTTTGGTTTGTAAACAGGACAACTGCACAACTATACTCAAGCCCCATAATTATGACACTATTGATAATAATCCAGTAGATAAATTGTCTTTTGTGATTTTATTTTTTTAAACAATAAATACTATTTATTCGGCGACAAGTGAGTGTGTTTGATTAAAATAGCGTGCGAGCTCAGTCTCACACTCTCTCTCTCAGACTGACATTCACCCCTAAAACCGAGCCTTTCTGAAGACTTGAGAGTGTTTAGTTAAGGAACTCCCTATGTGTTCCCCATTCTCCTCTAGTGTTCAGCTTCCTTTCCTGAGAGGCTAGAGCTTTTGAGCAGTCCAGGGGTATGCAAACTTATCTCCCTGCTCTGAGATTTTCAGGAGCAGTCTGGTAGCTTTGCTTTTAACCAAGCTACGCTGGTGGTGTCTTCTTCATCCAACCAGAGCTCCATGCTAGGGTGTAAGGTCCAGAGCACCTTTTTCATTTTAATGTAAGAATCAGCACAGGAATTACTTGGGAAGCATGTCTTCTAGACAGGGACAGAGGCCTGCCTCCCAGTCAGCCCCAGAATATGCCACTAGGATGAACTAGCATAGCTACCTTCAACAGGATAAATACTCATTATGACCGATTTAAACCTTTCTGCTTCAGGGCATAAACCAGGGATCAGCAACCTTTGGCACGCGGTCTATCAGGGAAATCCACTGGCGCGCCAGGACAATTTGTTCACCTGCAGCGTCCGCAGGTTCGGCCGATCGCAGATCCCACTGGTCGTGGTTTGCTGTTCCTCTTTTAGTTACCTCTCTTAGTTCTGAAGGGTTCACCAGCCTTTGGCTGTGGTCATCACTTCTCTGGGGTGTGGTCCCTGGGTGTCTTCTCACCAGCTAGCTGGCAGGACTTTCCTTCCCCAGCCTGCTTGCTCCTCTGGCAGACACCTTGCCCCTCTGCATCTCAGCTGTTCTATTCTCTCCGCTTCTGTGAGGCTGAGAGTCAGCACTGGCTGGTGGTTGCTGCATTAACATCTTGGTCAACATGGGGTCATGCTGGTCATGGTCATGGTCAGCATAGTGATATACCCTATGACCGGGCTGAACTAGAGGACCCCTCAAGGTCCCTTCCAGCCCTAAATTTTCATGAGTCTATGTATGTTCTTATATTTAGTCCCAAGACTTCTCTGTTAACTCAGGACGGGATTTTCCAAAGCATTTAAATGCCTTAAGAGCACAAGTCCCATTGACATGTGCTTTTAGATCTCCTAGCTGCTTTTGAAAAATCCCACCCCCAAATTCTTACTAGAGAACATCCTCTGTAGTGTTCTGCTTCTGCAACAAATGCATTGTTACAACCTACCAGAAAGTAGGGACTATGTCAAATAAAGCTGTGAACAACCCTGGTGTCTCCTACCTCCTGGAGCTCTCCAAGTTGGGGACACAAGATCGATATTACGTCTTTTCCACACTCAGTTCCCTTTCAGACATTGCACACTTGTGTTTCTGTCAGAGTCCTTCACTTGGAAAGCTTTCACATGTCTAATCATCCAATTATTTTGTCTTGTGGCATGTTGACAATTGGTTTGGTCCTGTCCCCATTGAAATCAAAACATGACACAATTCCTATTTATTTCAAAGGGAGCAGGATCAAACTCAGTGCTTACGAGAATAGGCTCTGGACAAACACAGTTATTAGCACTGGACTTTCTTATATAAAAGTTAGAAAAAATAAAAACCATGTCCAGATAGTCATAGTATAGTCCAACATTTACAGGTGTACACAGAATAAAAAAACTAATTTTTTTTGGCTGATTGGCAAGTAATACTTGGCCATACTCAGCAGGACTTGAGCCAACTACCACGGAATTAATGGGAGTGTTACCACTGACTTCCTTGCAATATGGATCAGGCCCAAATTCCTTTCTGGATCCATCACAGGCTATATGTGATTAACAAGTTAGTGTGTTTTAAATAGTACAGTATTGATGCCGCAGCAAGCAAAATGCTGGTGCTTCATTTGGATTCTTAAAACAAATCATCTGTTTTCTTGACAATCTACTTGACCTTCCCCATTTGTGATTTCCTTTGACTGCTCTCACTGAAGTCTACTGAACACATCAAAAGACTGCACATAAAAGAGTTCTAGAAGAGCACATGTGATTAGGCTAATACAGGATAACCTAGCAAAGAATTTCAATCCTACAGTCCAATTTTTACTCATTTGACGCCTGCTGCTTCACTCCTTTTAATATCAGTCAAAACTCTCTGACTGACAAAAATGTGCATTTTGCCTGAGTAAGCAGTCCTGGCCCAGACTCTAGGTATTTTTTTTCATATCCAGCTTAAATCACTTTCCTTTCCAATACTGTACATCCAATAAATACACACTGTAACAAATATAATTACTATTAAATAGCATAACTGAAACATTATGTAGTCTGTCATCTCCTGCTTCCCTATGTTCTCTGCCTCGCCTCCTGTTTTCCCAAACATAAAAGATGAAATATTGTGTAATTAACATAAGTTACAAGAAGGCAAGATGGTCCAATAGGGATGGAGGATAGTCCAGTAGACAGGACATGGTCGTGGGGCTCAAGAGACCTACATTCAGTTCCTGGATCTGACACAGATTTTCTGTGTGACCTTGAGCAAGTCACTTGGACCCAGATCCTCAAAAAAATGAAATTTAAATTTTAAATCAATAGGACTTAGGCACCTAAATACCTCTGCTTCAGTTACCAATCTGTAAAATGGGGATAACAGTACTTCTTTACTATGTGAGGGTAAGCTTTATCAATGATTGTGAGACACTCAGATAGTAC
Source organism: Lepidochelys kempii (assembly GCF_965140285.1). Lineage (NCBI taxonomy): Eukaryota > Metazoa > Chordata > Testudines > Cheloniidae > Lepidochelys > Lepidochelys kempii. The sequence goes on along the minus strand of NC_136381.1, from coordinate 26,560,835 downwards.
AGTGTTGAGGACCAAATAAATACATAGATAGACAAGAATCCTTTGGCTTGTTTCATCACTTTCTCCTAAAGTAATTTTCCCTGAGCTCTGCTTTAAATAAGTGAGAAACTGTTTTTGGAAAAGTGACTTTGTAGTGTGTGCTCCACTGGGAGCCGTGAGCTTGTGTCAACAATGAAATAAAACACTGTGTCAGAAAGCTGCCTGCAGTCAAAAACAACAGCTGGGTTTGGATAGAAGGATAATACCAGATCTGGAGCCCAATCATCTCACAGGAAGGGGAAAGAAACCTGCTGGAAATAAGCTCATAGTTTCTCCCTCATTTTGTCCAGGAGAGGGGGGTTTCTAATCTCACACAGGAGAAGCCTGTGTAGCCTGGAAACCCTGCAGAATCCTAAGCATCATAGGGAAAGTAGGCTGCAACTAAGCTGGTCCAAGGTTGTACCATGGAGAGTCAGCCATGTAGAGATGCTTCCTTGACTCTTCTTCCTCCCAACATTATGGCTATGCTGCCATTAGCTCTCATCTGTGCCTGCTAACCCTACGTCCTCTGAGAAAGGATAGAGGATGTAGAGGAGGAGTGAATGTTTTAAGCAGCACCAATTTCCAGATAGATTTTGCTCAGAAATCCACTAGTTTTGCAAGGGACTGTGCAATACATGGGAACTGTTCTGTCTTTTGCACCTACTGACCTATGAAATCCCAACCCTACAGTATGCCTGCAGAGTGACTTCTGTGGAACTTGGAACAGCATTTTAAAAGTTTCTAAATAGCTTGAGAGCACATATCTTGTTGGCTTCCATTTACCCCTTCCATTCAACACTGCCTATTTCTGCACAGATTTTCTCCCCCTGATTTTAACTCTTTCGTTGTGTCTGTATATACAGTAAGGTGACAGTTAGCCAAAGTTCCCAAAGAAATAATAAAAATGTGAATAATTGAAACTTTGTAAAAGTATTGAGAGCCTTTGTCAATTACACATGACAACCAGTTTTGCATGTGGCACACATAGTACAATTAAGTACTGAGTTACCCCAATGCTCCAAAGTATGATCCTTGGCAGAAGATGGCATATATGCTAACTCCCATAAGGATAAGATCCAAGATTCCAAACCTCTCTCTGCACCCCTATCAGCAAAGTATCGTGCTGTTTCCATATTGGCATGCAGAAGTCAGAAATCCATTTCATTTCTAAGAGGTTTCTCAAGTCCTCTCTTTTTCTAGCAATCAAATGTTAATGGAATATCCCACTTCAGTTTGCATTAATTAAGTTTGTTTGTTTACATGAAACCTTGCCAGACCATTTCCTACTAAAGTGTTAGTTAATCTTATATTTGGAGTCAGAATGAGTCGTTGGAAATAAAAGTATGTTCCTAGGAAGCAGTGTCCTATTCGTATGAATTCTTTTTTCTTAAACAAAACATTTCACATATTTTATACCAAGTGAAACCTTGGAAGAACTCATGTTTGATATTCTTTTCAGGCCTAATAATATGCAGAAGAACGACCAAAGATCGTCTGCACAATCTCAGCTATCAGAGATATTTTTTCTCATTCTTATAATAATCACTGGGTTAGGGAGCATATATAAAGAGTTTTAAGATTTATTAGTTTGTTTGACCACCTTAGATGTTTTAATTAGTTTATTTATGCCAGTTTTCCCCCACATAACCTGTAGAATCAACATCCTACGATCTTTATCCCGTGCTCAAAAGGTAGTGCCAGGATTCATAGCATCTTGATTCATGCTCAGACGTGTATGTAAGTGTGAAATGACTTTTTTTTTTCTGCAGCAATAGATATAATAAAAAAATCTGTACAGTGTTTCCATTGTGTGGTAGAACTACTGATCAGCTTAATATAGTCAAACCTTCTTATGGAGAAATTATTGAGAAGAATAACTTCACAATAAATAAGGGGGCACTGTGATTCCCATCCTGCAATAACATCTACCAACGTGAGTGCCTGTCCCCAGATGAAGCCCTGTGGGCCATAAAAAATAAATTTAATGTTCCACTTGAACCAATTTGGGACTCTTCTTCTTCTCGATAGGCCAAATCCTGAAGCCATTACCCAACAATCTGTACTCAGGCAAAATCCCCATTGATTTCAATGGGAGTTTTGCTTAAGTAAGAACCACATCACTGATCCAGGTAAATGTAACAAAATGTTGGTATTCACTGTATTAGCAATTGAGCATGAATTTAAAAATGTATTGGAAAAATCCCGCTCCTATAAGATATGTGGCCTAATGGGTACTGCACTGGGTTGAAACTTAGGAGACATGGGTCTTGCACCTGGCTCTGCCAGAGGCCTGCCAGGTGAAGCTGAGTCTTTTTAATTCTCTATATCTCAGTTTCCCCTGTTGTAATGGTGTAATGATGCTAACTTCCTTTTCTAGAGCACTTTGAGATCTACCAGTGAAAAGCTCCATATAAAAGCTAGGTGCATTCATTATTGTTGTAGAGAATGGAAATTAACTTAAATTGGAGTCCCCACTGTTTGGGCTTCCTACTTGCTTGTTATATCAGATCCGGTTTATAAAATCATTTTGTAATACTGGGCATAAACAGTAAGGTATAATTAAGGTTTTTAAAATGTGAATAGATCATATCAATCTACAGTAAATACAAGAGTGAAATTATTTCAGCCCTGCCTCTATGGGATGTTTTAATACACTTATGGAAATGGGAATGTTAAACAGCACTGAATGCTTTGCTGTCCAAAACTCTACAAAATACATGTTAAAAAATAGTCCATGACTTCAGTGCCCCTGAAAATGTGGAACTGATAGCAATCATGGACATAACCAACAGTCACAGACAGGGATGTGGTGGAAGCTACTCTGCACGGTTCTGCTGTTACATCTTGGTGCCAATGTGTTTCTTTCTACAGACTCTCAGAAGTCATGCAGCCATTAGCTGAGGTACAAGCCACGGAGGGGTCTTATGGGAGTCAATGTTACTTACAGCTGTGCTAAATCCCACATGCACATGATCTGTGTGTATAAAAACAAACATCTTCTGTATTTTCATCAGTATGCATCCGATGAAGTGAGCTGTAGCTCACGAAAGCTTATGCTCAAATAAATTGGTTAGTCTCTAAGGTGCCACAAGTACTCTTTTCTTTTTGCGAATACAGACTAACATGGCTGTTACTCTGAAAGCTGTGAAGCAAAGATGGGAACATGCCTATGGGAAGCTGCTCCTTAGCTCTTCCTTCTGCTTCCTAGGTGTGCCCCTCTTGACCTTAAATTTCCATCCCCACAAAGCTAAAATGGGAGAATTTGGAAAAGCAGCTGCCCTTTACCCATTCCTGGCACACATCTGTCCTGCCTCTGTTTCCACTAATGGAAAGGGGCTTCATGCACTCAGCCCTTACTGAAATCAATGGGAGTTTTGCCTGACCAAGGACTGTAGGGTTTGGCCCAATGTCCGCATATTATTTTCTGTTCAGTAACAGAATCATAGAAATGTCGGGCAGGAAGGAACCTTGAGAGGTCAGCTAGTCCAGCTGCCTGTGCTGAGGCAGGACCAAGTAAACCTAGATCATCCCTGACAATGAGCGCATAGTTTCCTCTTTACTTTTCTAATTGCTGCTACACATCACTTCTCTGAGCTCTGCATGGTGACTTTTATGTCTTTCTCCTCAGAGAGACTCTGAAAAATCAGATCTCATTAACCTATCAGCAGTTTAGCCTGTTTTTACTATTGTGCTTTACCTGACACTTTGCAACAATAAATTATTCTTCAGTAATCTCTTATGAGCGCTCTGATCAAAAGTCTAAGTATGCCATCTCCACTGGGTCCCCGACATTAGCACTGTAAAGGGCTCTAACAAAGTTGAGAGCACAGATTTTCCTTACAGAAACGGTGTGGTTTTGATGCCATGAAGTTATAGTTATCCAGTTGTCATACTATTCCATCCTTAACTGAACCCTCAATCAGGTTCTCTGCTATCATAACAAGGTTCAGGGATCAGTAATACTTAGCTTCATTTTTAAAGATAAGCATCATGCTAGTGAGTTTTCTATCTTCAGGCATAATCACTGTAAAGGAAATAATGTATCCTTGTAATTATAGCCACTATTTAATGCTTTGTTTGCATTAGGTTCCTTGGATGAATATGAAGCCAGTCCTTATGATTTACAGCACTAGGGTTTCTCAAACTGCACCACATATAGCTTTCTTCTTAGGATCTTCAGTCTATTAAAGGCCACAGCTTGATTTCAGAGGAAGTGCCCTTTGAATAGGAATTTTCTCTTTATGCTCTACCATGAAGACTGATGCAAAAGAGTAATTTAACATCTCCATCCTCACATATTGTACCTGATGCAATCAACATTTACAGGATATGACTGGACAAGTTGGAGGGGACATGGCTTGGTAGGAATGGGCAGAAAGATCCGTTCCCATGAGGGTACATGCCCCTCCACAGCCTAGAAAGATTCCTGAGTCTCACCATTCCTCTTAAGTAAATCCATTTATTCACATCTAAATATTGGGACATTATAGCAGAATTTTTGGAAGCCTTCATGATCCATCACTAACTTCCAGCATTCAACAGCTGATCATCCAGTGAGGTGCCACACATCTTTCATCCATCTCCTCGCTGGTCGTCCCCTACTGCGATGACCCTCCGCCGTTCCTTCCATAATAACTTTCTCAAGATTATTTCCATGTCTATGCCTAATGTGACCAAAGTACATACATTTGAGTCTGTTGATTTCCAACATCAAGGTCTGCTTCTCACAAGGAATATTTCCAACATAGGCATTTGCCTTTTTGTCCATTCAGGAAATACACAGGAGTCTTCATTAGCATCACTTTTCAAAAGCTTCAGTTTTCTTCTTGTCAGTAGTTTGAAATTCCCATGATTCACATCCATAAGTTACTGTGGAAAATATTAGGCTTTTCACAGTCCCACCTTTGTACATTTCAAGATGCCACTTTTCTTCACACTTTCTTAAGGGAGGCCATAGCTGAACAACTCTCCCTAATCATCTTCTGATTTTGTTGGCACAGCATCCTTGTTGGATATATATGAGCCCATATAAATAAATTCATCTACTGCCTTGACAGCTTGTCTGTTAATTACGAAGTTGACTTGCATCCAGTTTTTGCTATTTGTGTCAATGTACATGCTGTGACAAAGTTTCTCCTCTGCCTTGGTGGGTCCTGTGCTTATTGGCAGATTTGCTCGCCTCAGAGATTCACGGCACCCCTCAGTTTGGCCACTTTTGCTAGTGGCTCAAACCTGCCATTTACTCAGCTAACCTCATCACTGGCCAGCATGGGGAAGGGAGGAGAACAATCCACACAGTCTCTGCTGACCCACCTAGTGGGTCAGGGGATAGGCCAGGGACCTTCCCCACTGGTGGGACCCACAGTCCAGGTCACCTCCTATTGTCTCAAATAGGGAGCTGAGGGGGATGGGGGGGAACCTGGGCCCACCCTCCACTCCAGGTTCCAGCCCAGGGCCCTGTGGATTGCAACTGTCTACAGTGTCTCTTGTAACAACTGTGTGACAGCTACAATTCCCTGGGCTACTTCCCCATGGCCTCCTCCCAACACCTTCTTTGTCCTCACCACCGGACCTTCCTCCTGATGTCTGGTAACACTTGTACTTCGCAGTCCTCCAGCAGTACGCCTACTCACTCTCAGCTTCTTGCGCCTCTTGCTCCCAGCTCCTCACACGCTCCTCACTAACTGAAGTGAGCTCCTTTTTAAAACCAGGCGCCCTGATTACTCTGTCTGTCCTAATTGGTTCTGGTAGCTTCTTAATTGGCTCCAGGTGTCCTAATTAGCCTGTCTTAATTGGTTCCAGCAACTTCCTGATTGTTCTGGAACAGCCCATGATCTTACTCAGGGGAAAGGGGCCTGCTTAATCTGGGGATAACATATCTACCTTCTATCATTCTCCTATAGCCATCTGGTCTGACCCTGTCACAGCATTTTTCATTGCATTCAGGAATAGCCCATATTCCTCATGAACTGTTTTTACAAATTCCAACATTTGTTACATTGTCAAGACAATTAAGTCCAAAGCAGACTGTGAAGAGTTACAAAGGGATCTCACAAAGCAGGGTGATTGGGCAATAAAATGGCAAATGAAATTCAATATTGATAAATGCAAAGTAATGCACATTGGAAAACATAATCCCAACTATATATATAAAATAATGGGGTCTAAATTAACTGTTAGAAAAGGAAAGAGATCTTGGAGTCATTGTGGATAGTTCTCTGAAAACATCCACTCAACGTGCAGCAGCAGTCAAAAAAGCTAACAGAATGTTGGGAATCATTAAGAAAGGGATAGATAATAAGGCAGAAAATATCATATTGCCTCTATATAAATCCATGGTAAACCCACATCTTGAATACTGAGTGCAGATGTGGTGTTCCCATCTCAGAAAAGATATACTGGAATTGTAAAAGGTTCAGAAAAGGGCAACAAAAATAATTAGGGGCATGGAACAGCTTCCATATGAGGAGAGAGTAATAAGACTGGGACTTTTCAGCTGGGAAAAGAGACAGCTAAGGGGGGATAAATGTTGTGAAGAAAGTGAATAAGGAAGTGTTATTTACTCCTTCGCATAACACAAGAACCAGGGGTCACCCAATGAAATCAATAAGCAGCAGATTTGAAACAAATAAAGGAAGTACTTCTTCACACAGCAAAAGTTAACCTGTGGAACCCATTACCAGGAAATGTTGTGAAGGACATAACTATAATGGGGTTCAAAAAAGAATTAGATAAGTTCTTGGAGGATAGGTCCATCAGTGGCTATTAGCCAAGATGATCAGGGATGCAACCCCATGCTCTGGGTGTCCCTAGTCTCTGACTGCCAGAAGCTGGGAGTAGCTGACAGGGGATGGATCACTTGATGATTGCCCATTCTGTTCATTCCCTCTGAAGTACCTGGCATCAACCCTTGTTGGAAGACAGGATGCTTGACTAGATGGACCATTGTTATGGCCCAGTATGGCTGTTCTTACAATAGCTGGTGCATAGCTGAAGTTGGTTAAGAGGTGTCCACCAATGGAAATCCCACCTCCTTCTACTTTATCAAAACCTTCCAAGGCTTGTCCCATAATAAATTCTGTGTGTATGTTAAAGAAGCTTGGGGACAAAATGCACCTTATCTCACACCTCGCTCAGTAAAAAACCACTGCTGTTTGCCTACTGCTGTTTGTACCATGGTTTGTGGCAGAGACTTGTGAGGAGTTCAATGAAATGCTTTGGAATCCCCATGTCTGCTGGTATCCTGCAAAGATGGTAATGTAAGGTTGTATCAAATGTTTTTGTGTAGTCAATGAAGCACATGATCAATGGGTGATTGTAGTCTGCATTTTTCAATGATGTGAAGAATATTCGTGATTTGGTCACATATGCCTCAGTTTGTTGAAGTGATAGTTCTGCTTCCACCCTTCATTTCATGTAATCCTGGATTATGTAGAGCAGAACTTTGCTTGTGTGCAATATTGGGGAGATGGTACCATAGTTATTACACTCTGGTATGTCTCCCTTCTTTGGTAAGGGCTGAAATATTCCCTTTGTTCAGTCCTCCAGCCACTTCCTAGTATTGGGTGAGAAATGAGATCCACTCTAGTTAGGCTTAAACTGTTTCTTTTAGCCTATATTGTCTATGTTTTATGACAACGCTATTATCAGTTATGAATTGCATAAACATTCAAAAATAGACAAGGCAAGAAAGTAAATTGCAAATTACTCATCCTGAGAACTGGGTGACTCTTTCCAAACCTCTGGTCTCTGCTATGTTTAACTTGTTCTTCCCCTGTTTCTCCTCCCCTCTCTTTTTGTCAACCATCTATCTTTTATCTCTTGTTCCATAACTTTGTGCAGACTCACTTTACCAAACTACCTCATCTGTGTACTTATCTATATGCCTGCCATTCAAAACCCCTAATGAAAGAATTGTCACACCTAAATCACAATATCTGGATTTCACCTGGCCATGATTCACTGCAGAGATGGCAACTCCCTCTTGACTCTCTGTTTCACCCTACTACCTGCACAGACAGAAAATTATACGGCTAAGACAAACAAACCAGTTTTCTAGTTTACACAACCTTGAAACTGTCTCAGAAAAGTCTGGAGCACTGTGTCAGTAGAAACACATATAAAAAGCAAAAACTCCTTTATATTTTCTTATACTATATATTCTATATATAATATTCATTTCTCTAACATTTAGCATATATATGTGACTAACACAATTCATTACACAGTTCTCTAACACTAGTCATTCATACTTCATTACAAATTGTCCACATAAGATCATTACCACATTCACCAACCACTTTTAACAATTAAGCAGGCAAGTTATCTACCTCTGGTGCTTTCCCAGGCTTCATTTTCATAACAGCATGTACTACTTCCTGTCTCAGAGTAACAGCCGTGTTAGTCTGTATTTGCAAAAAGAAAAGGAGTACTTGTGGCACCTTAGAGACTAACCAATTTATTTGAGCATAAGCTTTCGTGAGCTAGAGCTCACTTCATCGGATGCATACTGTGGAAAGTGTAGAAGATCTTTTTATACACACAAAGCATGAAAAAATACCTCCCTCCACCCCAATCTCCTGCTGGTAATAGCTTATCTAAAGTGACCACTCTCCTTACAATGTGTATGATAATCAAGGTGGGCCATTTCCAGCACAAATCCAGGGTTTAACAAGAACGTCTGAGGATGGGGCGGGCGGAGTAGGAAAAAACAAGGGGAAATAGGTTACCTTGCATAATGACTTAGCCACTCCCAGTCTCTATTCAAGCCTAACTTAATTGTATCCAATTTGCAAATGAATTCCAATTCAGCAGTCTCTCGCTGGAATCTGGATTTGAAGTTTTTTTGTTGTAATATCTCAGCTTTCATGTCTGTAATTGCGTGACCAGAGAGATTGAAGTGTTCTCCGACTGGTTTATAAATGTTATAATTCTTGACATCTGATTTGTGTCCATTTATTCTTTTACGTAGAGACTCAAACTCCAGTTTGACCAATGTACATGGCAGAGGGGCATTGCTGGCACATGATGTCATATATCACATTGGTGGATGTGCAAGTGAATGAGCCTCTGATAGTGTGGCTGATGTTATTAGGCCCTGTGATGGTGTCCCCTGAATAGATATGTGGGCACAGTTGGCAACGGGCTTTGTTGCAAGAATAGGTTCCTGGGTTAGTGGTTCTGTTGTGTGGTATGTGGTTGCTGGTGAGTATTTGCTTCAGGTTGGGGGGCTGTCTGTAGGCAAGGACTGGCCTGTCTCCCAAGATTCCTGTCTCAGTACTATGGCTCCAGATCCATACTCACTTTTCTGTCATCCTGTATTATGAGTGGCTCTGGCGAGCTATAGAGATTGGCATAGTAATCTCTCCACCTGCATTTAATATCATCAGTCTCAATGAAGCCTCTGCCATCATGATCTTTTATTAAGTTTGATCATGGGGAAAGCCTTTTGGTAAGAAGTCTGACCATTGTGAACATACCTTTTGTATTATTACTCTCCTTAGAATTCTCAAGTTCCAGACATTTTGCCTTCAAATATTTGCTCTTCTCCCATCTAGTCTGCCTTTGAATCTCCTCACTACCTTGTATTCTCTCTGTCATTCTTCCAACTCCATACCTTCTCTTTCACTCCGCATTGCTTTTCTGCCAGTTCAAACACCTTCTCAGTGAACCACGGTGTGGTCCAACGCAGATTGTTTCAGAATGTGTGCTTTGGCAGTTTCTAGAATAATACTCACTTTGTTCTCCTCTTTCATCTGTGCCAATGCCTCAAACTGATTCTGGACAGAAGTTATATAATTTTTGTTGATTCTGGACAGGTCCAAATGCAGTGAAATTGTTGGATATTGTATCTTTTTAAGTTTTCATTTTATGTTTGAGGCTAAAAGCTGATGGTATGACCCACAGTCTGCACTGCATTCAACATTCAATCTCCAGCATTGCTGCATCATTACATAACCGATTTGGTTCTTTGTCATACCATCAGATGATAAGTGTCTAGGATCCTGGGTGAAGATGGTGTTTGTAATGACCAGGTGATTCAAGCAGCAGAATTGAAGTAAACACCTTCCTCTCTCATTTTATGAGCCCAGACCACTGTTTCCCTCTTTATGAGACTTTACAGCTCCAACTTGCACATTTAAGTTCCCAATTACAAAAGTGATATTTTTACTTGGTGTTTTAGTGAGTATCTCCTCAAGTCATTCTTAGAGCACATCAATCATGTTGTCAACTGCTGTTGTACAGGCATAAACCTGTATGATTGACATATTGACTGGCTTCTCTTGAAGGTGAATTGTAATGATTCAATTGCTGACTGGATTATATCCAAGCACACACTTTGATGTATCCTTGGCTGAGATAAATGCAATCCCATTTTCTCTCCTTTTCTCAGATCCTGAATAGTATACTGTGTATCCATCCATCATCATGAAATGACTCCCATCCTTCCAACACAGCTCTGAGATTCCACATATATCTATCTTACATCTTGCCAGTTCTTTGATTAGTGAACTTCCCTTCGCACATACTCCTCACATGCCATGTTCTTACTCTGATGATTCATTTGTGAAGGTTCAAGTCATTCTTTTTCTTTGGGGCAAACCTCAGGCACTGTTTTGGTACAGCACCATCATAACCACAACCTGTACTCTTAATGACTAGAACCTCCTCCCTAATATAATTTGTTGTGCCTTCTGTCCTGGAGGTCTGACCATCCAGTGCAGCATTTGGATCACTTTGCCTTTGTTCTGCCATAAAAGGGGCCTAACTTAAAGTTGCATGAGTAACGTGAATTCTGATGTCTCCTAACTTTTGAGTGCTTGACTTTGCAACCTTAATAATGTTCTTTTAACATAGATTTTTGTGTGTAATAATGAATCAGTGTAGAGATATCTGAGTACGTATATGCCCCTATACAATCTGAGTGAATCTCAGGTGTTTAATAGTGGAAATCTCAATAGAAAATATATTCCCTTGCAATGTGTAAGAAAAATAATATATACATCAAAAGATTCGTTTATAGTTTTTTTGTTTGGTTATTTGTATGTATCTCTACATGTGAGTGTTTGGTACATTGAGTGTGTCTTTTTCTCTGGCTGTAGAACTTACTGAGGGAAACCTAAGTCAAAGAAATGAATTCTGCAGTTAGGTCTGAAAGGGGCTAGTTCTGCGGTCATTTTTATTTCCTGTAGGAGTGATTACCACACTCAAGGCCCAGTTCCTGTGAAAGTTCCATCTCCAGGACTCATGAACCTCCCCTAATTGGACAATAGTTCCATTAGTCTGCAGCAATCATGGGAGGTCATGGTCTCAGAGGGAGTGAATATCTCTCTGGTAGCTACGGCCAATTCCTTTAAGTAGGAGACCCAACACCTCAAATTGGACTCTGTATTCAAAGGGGAGCCAGTGCAAAGAGTAGAGTGTTAAGATGATGGGCTGTTTGTGTTTTGTACCAGTGGGAGCTTTTCAAGACTGTGACTTCATTCCTAGATATGAGTTACAATAATCAATCCTAGAAGTCAATGCCCAGGTCTGGGTCTGAAAGGCTGGATGGCAGTCGACTAGTTGCCAGTTGCAAATGGAAGTTGGTGGGTTTTGGTGTCATGGCTATTGGGCCTTTCAGTAGAACTGAGGAATCCAAAAGGACCCTAAGGCTGTGGGCTGACAACAATCTGAGTGCAGATATGTTTTACAGTAAGGAATATTATAAAAGTGGCACACTCTTTGAAATGTTTGGCTTCCTACTTGTCTGGGTTCAGCTTTAGCCTGCTGCTCTTCATCCAAGTGTTAATTTTGGATGGACATTGAGAAAGCAGGGAGATAATGTTATTTGTGTTTGACAAAGCAAGACAGCCACTTGGGTGTCATTTGGACACTTCTTGCCATATTGTCTTGCCAGCTCACCCAATACCTGTATATAGATGTTGAATAATATGTGGAAGAAGACTGAGTCCTGTGGGATGCTACAGGTGAAGGCTTTGGAGATGAAGGAGATACATGTCCATAATGACCTTCTGAGCTTCTTCTCAGAGGAAGGACTTGATCCATTTCAGACCATTTGTGTCCACCTCAGAAGACTGAGCTTGAGTCTGCCCTGCTGCAAGAGTAATGCATTTTGGAAGGAGTAAGATAAACTACTCAGACACATTGATTGTCCTAACTATTTAGGTAAAAGATCTGGGCATTACTGTGGGCTGCTGGCCATATCAGGGGATCATCGTTTTGATGTTTATATTATAAGTTCTAATATCATAACATATAAAAATTGAAATGATAAAGTTGAAACATTCCAATCTTCATTGAACATTTGGACCTTATTGAAACAAAACATTCTGATAAAGTCATTTCGATGTTTCCAAAACAAAACTTTTCAAAATTTTTGTTTTGTGGTAAATTTTGATTTTTTGTTCTGATTTGGAACAAAATATTCAAAATGTGAGAATTGCCTGCTGAATGGACATTTCGTTTTCTGACCAGCTCTCAGGAAAAGGAATGGTGGCGTCACAACCCAGACCTCTGCACACCAGCCAGCAGAACTGCTTCCTCCATTGAAAAGATGGCAGAGCTATTCTTGCTGCTGCTGCTGCTGCAGTGGGTGTTCCACTGGAAAAACGTTGAGCGAGTCAGACAGAACTCCGTACGGGGGGCTCCTTCTACAGGGAATATGATGTCGCTGCATCCCCTCCAGATAGGATTGTCACTTAAAACCAGGTATAAGTTGGATATTAAATTAAACTTATTTCCATATTGTAACCAAAACTGAAGGTGAGCAAACAAACAAAAAAACTGTTAGAATTATTAGCTAGAACTGAAACAGGAATAAGATGTGATTTTACTCAACAAGAAAATTTACTAAATATATGAATTTTGTCTCTGTCCGAGCAGAAATACCTGCTCTTGTGCTGTTACTGAGACCGAAGGTAACTTTTTTATGTGTGCATCAAACAAGCTGTGTTTGGTCTTTTATTTATTTTTTTAATTGAAGTTGATATTTACACTTGAGAAGGGTGGCAACACTTGTTCTCTGCAAGATACTCAGTTAGGATCTGATTTGGCACTGTTGCTCGAGAGCATTAGGAACATGTTGTTCTCTGCTGCTACGGAAGGAACAAACTGCTTTCTTCGCACAGAAATCCCTGCTAGACAATGCACAAGGGAAAGATGCAGATGTCAGTGGTGCCGTAGCTGTTGAATGCTGCCACTGCAAGATCGGTGTGTGGGTCTCAGGATGGGGGATGGGAATTAAAAAGGAGTGAAAGAAAAGGTTACTTGATTTCTTTTAAATCCATTTTTGTGGTATACTATGAAATTCAGCAGTTACAGCCTGAAGTCCTGCTTGTCTATTCTCCTCAGAAGATTCATGCAATCAAATTCAAACCAGACATAAATTCAACCCATTGAAGTTCCCTGGAGTGGCACCTGCTTAAGCCAAAGCTGATTTTGGTCCATTGATTTCAATGGGACAACCCATGTGACTAAAGCAAGCAGGATTTGGCCCAGGCTCAGAACATGCCCTTGAAATTATGAAGAATATTGACTTTTATCCTTCTCCCTCCTCATCCTTTCCCACCATATTTGTTCTTTTTTTTCTTCTACCTCCCTCCCGCCTTTTCCTATCTATTCATTCCTCTTTTCCCCCCCATTCTTTGGCAGGAGGCTGAAATAACCCTCTGTGATTTCTCTGAAAATAAACTAGTTTTACTGAGACTGCAACTTTTTTCAAGTGGATCTTCTTTAAAAGTAGTTACAAAAGCAAACCTACCATTTTATGTGGCACCTACACAAACTAGTCTCTGACTGGAGACACCCATTTGACAATGTGGAATTCGAACTGCACATTCCCATCAGCTATTATTAATAGCTAACTCCACTCCCCAGCCTCCTCTGTCCATGTACACCAATATGTTTGGAGGCACTTGCTTAGGAGGAAGCCTGGTTTTGCTATTAAGACCCGGGAAGGGGAGCGGGGAGAACTAGGTTCTATTCCTGACTTTCCTACAGACTTCCTGTGATATTCCAGGAGAGTTGTGACATCCCTCTGAGGCTTTTCTTTTCCAATCTGTAAAATGGGGATAATACTATTTCCCCCACCCACACAAAGCTTTTGTGAGGTTTCATTGGTTAAAGTCGGCAAAGTGCTCTGAGATTCTCCAATAGGGGATGCTATAGCAATCATACCAATTGTTCTAAGGGTATATGTTGCCTAAAAAAGCAACAGAATTTGGACAGATTAAGACAGGTACTCAGTGAGAACTCTGCAGGTATTCTTTAAAGGTAAGACAAAATTATTATCTTATATTTTTGCACCACCAATCGTCTGCATAGATCACAAGACATAGTCACTGGCCAAATCCGCTGTATGGCAAAGTCTTCTACAGGAGAAGTATCAGTGCCGCGATATCAGCTCTGGCTTAACTATTGAAATTGGCAGGAATGAGTAAAAACCATTGAAGGAAGTAAAGATTTTGTTCTGCCTATAGAATCATAGAATCATAGAATCATAGAATATCAGGGTTGGAAGGGACCCCAGAAGGTCATCTAGTCCAACCCCCTGCTCAAAGCAGGACCAATTCCCAGTTAAATCATCCCAGCCAGGGCTTTGTCAAGCCTGACCTTAAAAACCTCTAAGGAAGGAGATTCTACCACCTCCCTAGGTAACGCATTCCAGTGTTTCACCACCCTCTTAGTGAAAAAGTTTTTCCTAATATCCAATCTAAACCTCCCCCACTGCAACTTGAGACCATTACTCCTCGTTCTGTCATCTGCTACCATTGAGAACAGTCTAGAGCCATCCTCTTTGGAACCCCCTTTCAGGTAGTTGAAAGCAGCTATCAAATCCCCCCTCATTCTTCTCTTCTGCAGGCTAAACAATCCCAGCTCCCTCAGCCTCTCCTCATAACTCATGTGTTCCAGTCCCCTAATCATTTTTGTTGCCCTTCGCTGGACTCTCTCCAATTTATCCACATCCTTCTTGAAGTGTGGGGCCCAAAACTGGACACAATACTCCAGATGAGGCCTCACCAATGTCGAACAGAGGGGAACGATCACGTCCCTCGATCTGCTCGCTATGCCCCTACTTATACATCCCAAAATGCCATTGGCCTTCTTGGCAACAAGGGCACACTGCTGACTCATATCCAGCTTCTCGTCCACTGTCACCCCTAGGTCCTTTTCTGCAGAACTGCTGCCTAGCCATTCGGTCCCTAGTCTGTAGCTGTGCATTGGGTTCTTCCGTCCTAAGTGCAGGACCCTGCACTTATCCTTATTGAACCTCATCAGATTCCTTTTGGCCCAATCTTCCAATTGGTCTAGGTCCTTCTGTATCCTATCCCTCCCCTCCAGCGTATCTACCACTCCTCCCAGTTTAGTATCATCCGCAAATTTGCTGAGAGTGCAATCCACACCATCCTCCAGATCATTTATGAAGATATAGTATGTATATGAATTACTTCACCCTCCACTGAAATGCAGTCCTCTCCCAGATGAAATGCAACAACTGCCTCACAGAGCACAGAAACATTACACCACAGGAAAGAATGTCCAAACTGAAACTGGGTAGATAGAAGGTAATTACCTAAACTGGAATTTAGTCAAGGCAGCAGGGTTAAAACTCCTGCTCTTGTAAAAGATGCTGTGGGTTCTCTACTGACAACAGATGTTCTGAACAGGTACGCACTATTCAGTTTGTGAGATCTGATGCTTGAGGTGCAATGGCAGCTTTAAAGAAAAAAAGCTAGATCTAAAACTATCCAACATCCATGACGAAATATGGGCAGACCCTGCGAATACTTATAGTATTCGCACAAATAGTCCTGCTGACTTCAGGTGGGTAACTTGTGTGAGTAAGAACTACTTATGACAGAGTAGGATATATCTATATCAAATTATGAACTCCATTTGGTATTATGTGCCAGGCACAAGTCTAAACTTGTTTGAGAGCAGACAGACAGCTGCCCTGCCCAGAAAATGTTCTCCACTATCAATAAGAAGATATCAAGACCACAATCTAGGCACAATGGCTTTGTGGGTCTCTCAACTGCTGGTCCACCCCATAGAACAAAATATGTTTTCTATACAGGGGACAGTGGGCAGGAAGTGGCATGGGAGGAAGGAGTGAGCATTACCAGGTGAGGATTGAAGTATGCCAGATGGAGCCCATGGCACAGGGAAGACACCCTACATAAGAGCATGAGTTTGTTCTATGCAAGGTGGGGCAACCATTGTCACATGGAAGTAGGACATGCAGGTAGGGTTGCCAGGTGTCCGGTTTTTGACCAGAATGCTCGGTCAAAAGGGGACCCTGGCAGCTCCGGTCAGCACTGCTGACCGGCCGCTAAAAGTCCGGTCGGCAGTGCAGCAGGGCTAAGGCAGACTCCTTGCGGCTTCTGGAAGCAGCTGGCATGTCCAGCTCCTAGGCACAGGGACGGCCAGAGAGGCTCCCCGTGCTGTCCCCGCCCCAAGCACCGGCTCTGTAGCTTCTTTTGGCTGGGAACTGCAGCCAATGGAAGCTGTGGGGGCAGCACCTGTGGGTGGGGGCAGCGTGCAGAGCTGCCTGGCAACCCCTGCACCTAGGAGCTGCAGGGACGTATTGGCCATTTCTGGGAGCCATCTGAGGTAAGCACCTCCCAGAGCCTACACCCTTCACCCCCTCCTTCACCTCAACCCCCTGCCGCAGCCCTGAGCACCCTCCCAGAGCCCACACCCCACATCCCCTCCTGCAACCCTGCCCCAGCCCAGAGCCCCCTTCTGCAGGAGGTTGTGCAGCATCAGGCCACATACCAAGGAAGGGCATTAGACAAAATATCTGAGCCTGGGTGTGGGCCGTAGGGTCCAAGAGCTAGAAACGGTGACTGGACTCTACCCAGACCCAACTGGCTTGGAAACATGAGGGATGCAGCTATTGAGTCCACTCACAGCCAACCAGTGATTGCCCAGAGCAGTACAGGGCCAGGTTGTTGCACTACTCACATGAGTAAAGATTGCACAGGATCAGCCCCTAAATGTTATTTAAACTTAAGATTCACACATATTTTGCTTACTTGCCAAGACCTGAGTTTAGATTCTGGGTTTCCCCCTTGTTTGGCTCATGACCTCATTAGCAGCTAATAGCCTGAGATGTGCAGAGATGAGGGCACTCAGAATCTTTCAAGATTGGGACCCTGTGAGGTACTGAGCACTTCCTGCAAGGTGCTGAGGCCAAAAGTGTCAAGCTTGGTTGATTAAAGTAAGACCTTTAAATCCATATTTACACAACTAAATATGGGATTTTTTTTAAGGGAGCAGAGGGTGCTCAATGTGCTTTGGGCTTGTGCTGAAAAACAGTGTGAGGAATTAAATTTTGCAAGACTAACATGGCATCAACTGCTCCAGGACACGTGCAGAACCCTGAATGCAGGAGTCTGTCTAATCTAAAAAGCCTTTCAGTTCACCTTTAGCAAAAGCTGCAGTATTGTTTTCCAGAATGGTGAGCTAACAAAACTACAGCATGGGCTAACTTTTTAAAACCAGCTTTGGCATAGCCTTTAAGTGGCTGTAAGGAACAGATCATCTGCACAGCAATTAGAGTCAGGGGAGGAGGAAGAGGTCACTGGACCAGTCAATAATCAGTGCACCTTTTCCCCTATAGTTGGCACACAAAATGCTTCTAAAGCTTGTTGCTTAATTAAGCTTTGGAATTTTAAGTGGTGCACTTCTGCCATCTAGAGTTTTTCCTACCATCCTGAAAACCTATCTGTCGACTTTTTTTCATCTACTTCACAAACGTAAGAAATGAACTGAACCAGAAACCCAACCGTTGATTAAAGGATAACAATGTTAAGATTGATTCCACATCAAATTAAACTAAAAATAAACTATGGGGTGATGGTGGAAATGAACAGACGGGGAGTATCCTTGATCATTGCTTTGATGGGCAGAAAACTCTGCCTCACAATTAATTTTGTAGCATTCTCCATGGAACAAAATATTTTTAGGAAGACGGAAAATAATATTGGAGATGTGCATCAATGTGAAAGATAAAACATTTTTTAAAATGGATATAAAACACTGATTTTTTTTAAAGTCCTCTGAGGCTGGAAGAAACTGATCTTTATATTTGTCACCTACAAAATAAATTGACTTGTAATGAAGGTTGATGCTGTGATTAATATAACCCTTATACAAAATGCATAACCAGAACATTGCAATTAAAAATCCCTAAGTATTAAATAGAAAGAAAATTTACATAAAGATTCCATTAACCTTACAGTTCCTTCCATTTGGTTTAATTACACGTAAAAATCCACCTTGCACATTCCATGAGCAACCTGAACTGGGACCCCCTCAGCTATACTTAAAACCTCTGTCAACATATACGTCTCTGCATATGAGTCTCGACAACTTTGCCAGAAAGAAGTTAGAGACTCCACTCACCACGCTAGCTGAGCTGCATGCTGCCTTTTATGTTTTAAGCACCCCTGCCACATCCACCTTTAGCATTTAAAACCCAGGGTTTTTTCTTGCCCTCCCAGTAAAGAAGTACAGATTTCTCAACTATGGAGCACAGGGAATCCACAGGGCCAAATTATTAGTAAGATCTACATAGGGGCAGTGAAGCCCAGAGACCTTGGACCCTAGTAGCTCTTGCTCTTCTGAGCTCCTTGCCTGCCTGGAGAAGTAACTATTTGAATACTCCAGCACTTAAGGTTTTATGAAGGTATGACTCTAAGGGCTAAAGTGCTACACTTGGTCAGTCCAAAGCCAGTTTGCTTCTAAAGCATTTAACTTCAAGGGGTTCAGTATTGTTAGGTGACGTGGCTGAGGCAATGGCTAGACGGAAAATCTGTATACTATCGCTGTAGGAATCTAGGTGATGTGGATGCAAAAGTCAAGTCTTGAAACATGGATTTAAAAATTTTTTGTCAGGATGAAAAAAGAACATGAATGGGATAGCTATGATTGTGAGACCAGAGATTACTGAAGGTGTCATGAGGGTAGAAAGAGGGAGTGACCAACTGATCACAATGTTATTGATGATAGAGAGTAGGGTTATATGTCTGATGTCAGCATACTTTCTGTAACTAGGTAGACCTGTGCAAGAGGAGAGCTTTAGAAATTAACTAGCAGAGTTGGTGGCTCTGACTGAGAGAAATGCCTTGGTAGTGGTCAGTGATGATTTAAACTGCAGTGTTGGTGAAGAGAGGCTCATAGGTGGAGGGGTGGATAAATCAGGCTTTGGTAAAAAAAATTGAAGAAGGAGACGTGGTGTTTATTTAATAGCTTTGCAGTGGGGAATAGATGGTTTGGAAAGAGAAATCCACCTGGTGACATACTACAGTGGAAAAAGTAAAGCCCAGGTGGACTATATTTTGTTAAGAAGAGAACATATGAAAATGATGAAAGACGTAAAGGTAATACTGAGTAAATATCTGGCAGAACAACATAAGGTATTAATAGCTAAAATCTGACTGCAACCTGAAAAAACAATAAAGAAGATGAAATTGAGGAAGAAATTGTGTTGGTGGTTATGTAAGAGGGGGAGAAAGGAGGATTTCTGCCAAAAGGTAAAGGAAGGCATTCATGCTTTGCCAATGATAATGAAGTCAATGAAAGAAGATGGAGAAATTTAAGAACTGGAGGTAGGGGTACGATGGGGTGCTTTCAGAGAACAAGCTGGTAGTGGAAGTCTCAGGTTGTAAGACAAGGCCCATCTGCTGAGGGCTGAGCGAGTCTTGGTGCATTGCTATGTCAATACTTTTGGTGCCCTCACTCTTTTTCATCACAGACCTCATAAACAGGATGTAAAAATCAGGTGATATTTGCCTTCAGCAATGTGATGGGGTATGCATACCCCGCACTAGGCAAGAAAGGTTTAACCCCACACTATGGGTGTGTGAAGTCCCGCTCCTGAAACCACACTGGGCATGCTCCAACTGCTGCTTCAGTATATAAGGGAGCAGCCCAGCTCATTCTAGGCTGACCACTGAGGAGGGAGGATGTTTGGTGGAGGTTCCAGTGCAGGAGCTGCTTCAGTACCTGACTACGGGAACCAGAGATCCCAAGAGCCAGACCAGAGACCTGTTGCCTAGGGCTGACCAACTGGAATCTGAATGCCAGGGAGCTACCCCCACAGAGGAACTCAAAGACCCTGGTGATGTATGGACCTCAGCTTCAGGAGACATGGTAGGAAGTGGCCCAGGGAGGCGGGATGAGTGGTATCTCCCACCTGAGGAAGGCCAGTGTATTGTGGTAGGATCCCTGCTAATTGGGTTGTGACCACACTTGCTGCTGACAGGGCCCATGGCTGGGACACAGTGGAGCCAGGAGGGCCAGGGTCCCCCTACCTGGCTGTCACCCCCTGGGTGGTGGCTCCTGATTCTGGCCATTAGTCCACACAGCCCTGATTCCCCAGGGATGACCTACACTCTAGCTATTAGGCCATGTAGCCCTGAACCTGAGGGCATGCATAATTATTCTAGCCATTAGGCTCTGCAGCACTGACCCCAAGGGTAGCTTATTGACCCTGGCCATTAGGCCACACAGCCTTGATCCCCAGGACAGCCATATTGACTCGGCCCTTAGGCCATTTAACCCTGATCCCCAGGGCTGACATTGACTCTGGCCATTGGGCCACACAGTCCTGACCCTAAGGGAAGTTATATTGACTCAGCCCTGTGGGCTGGACAACGTTGATACCCCAAGGGCAGTTATATTGACTTGCTATTAAGCCACACAGCCCTGACTCCAAGGGTAGCCTATTGACTTTAGCCATTAGCCTGCACCGCCCTGATCCCCAGAGAAACCATACTGACTCTAGCTGTTGGGTCATGTTGCTCGCAGCCTAGGGATAGTTGAGTAGACTGTAACCGCGGTGGTATCACAGTCCCAACCTGCCCCAAAGAGATGGGTGTGCATACCCCTCAACAAGCAGCTATGAGGTCATTTACTCCAGCTAAACAAACACTCATTTTGTGCCCATTATCTGTTCACTCATTTAATTCAGTTACAGAAATGAGTGTGTGTTTAGGGTGCACTTCTTGATGAAACATGCAGCATCTCCAGTCCATAGTCCAGTTTGGACTATACAGAAACCTGTTGTGTATTACAGACACTGGTATCTTTATTGGGCTTGCTACAGTTTGCCATACATAATACATTCGTTGCAGTTGCTCTTGCTTTCTGTAACCTACTCCAAGTAGCAAGCACCAGGGAGGAGGCTTGAGACACAGCTTGGTAGAGGGGCTACGTTCAGAACTGCCTTGTGCATGAGTGCTAATGGACTTGTAAACACATGTGTGAATTTATCGCTAAATTTCTAAAAATCTCTTCATTTCAGAGGAGTGAAATATTTTTAAAGGATTTAATTTTGTTTACATGTAACTGAAGTCTTTGTCTTATATGACTGAAATTCCAGGTCAAATTCTTGTCTTCCTCTATATAAATAATATGTTCCTGTGAAAAGGTGGTTGCAAATCAGAGATAGAATAGCTCCTTGTGTCACAACCTCAGCTATGGAGCTAGTTCCATAACCTAGCATCTTTCAGAATAAAAGATCCCAAAATGCTTTATGTTCATAGACCATATTACATTTCATGCAACTGAGATTTTGTTCAAGGCCGTGTAGGAGATTTAGACAAACATCTTTTATTCATATTAAAATCTGAATTCTCTAGACGGATTTGAAATTCTCAACCCACTTCTGTCATTGAAATGCAACCACATCCGTATGGAGAAGGAACACTGGACACTGGTATCCCATATCCGAAAGCCATAAACAATGTAGTGAATGAAGGAGCAGAATACTATATGTAGTATTGTTTATAAATATATGTCCCTCTTCTTATCTGTTCATATTTACCTGCCTGACTGGCAGGAAATAAATCAGAGGCTGTAAAGGGAGAAACTAACAGGAAACAAAACAATGGCAAAGATAAGACACTGGGAGTAAACAGCTTCAAAGGAATTAAGATAACAATGGCTGGGCCACTGACTGGAAAGTAGCTACCTAACTGGCTGCATCGAGCCTGGCATGATTTACTCTTCCCAAGGCTGGCAGCCTAGAATCAAAAAAGGATTCTAAACCTCCAAGATGCTGGCCTCGGGAAGTAGGAGGGTGGATGGGTTGTCAGCAGATTGACAAAGGGAAAGAGAAACAGAGGGAGCATGCTACAATCAGGAGAGTCTGCTTCTCCCTGACTTGGGTGTCAAATAGGGGGATCTTACCAAAGCTGTCAAGGAAAGATCAAGGTGCAAGGAGACCTATGTGTGTAGGCCTTGTTTTTAACTTTTGTTCTGTGTGTCTTGTACCTTTGAGGGAACCAATAAATAATGTTTTGGTTTTGAAGATGCTGCTTTTGCATCATTTTAATAAGCTACTGGTCACAGGTCTCTGGCATGAAGGGGCTTACATTTGGGAAACAGAGCTGTTGCCCAGAGATCCACTCTGAGAGTGGGTGGAGAACATGGTTCCACCCAGAATGAAGGGCGGGAAGCCAGCCCTGTCATCTGAGGGGTGCATTCAAGAGGGAGAAAAAGGGGTCTAACACAGCTCGCCTTGTAACCATAACAACCAACCACTGTAAACCTTTAAACTAAGAGAAACTGCACTCTGGTGTTTGAATTTAGAAAGATTAATGTTTTTTGCGTGTTATGAATGAGACATTTGGGATACATCATAAAGGGGCAGCTTGAAGTAAATCTAACCTGAATATAGACCAACTCACAGAAATTCATTCTTGACATCATAACTCTGAACAACTTCCCCACCATGGTGTCCTTAAACCTATACCCACACTCAGATGAAATACTATGTTTAGATAGAGGAAAACGTCTGATAGTGGGTTTTCTTAATGGCCATTCATATGTTTTGACTAAAAATGATGGAGGTACTTTTGAAAGGCTGGAAGCACAGAGTAGCACCAGCATCTACTAGTTCAAGCCACAGCCCAGGGGCTTTGCAATGGAATGCAGCTGCTGGGTGAACTCCCTTTGAAGTAGGTGTAATGCTTCCAGGAGCTGAGTGGAAGTGTGGCAGCCACACCATGGCATGAAGCCAGCTCTACTGGGTGGGGCGGAGGTGAGGCGAGCAGGACAGTGGGTGGCGAGCTAGCGTGCAGCTGCCCTTGTACTTATGGGAAAACATGCTAAGATTCACTGTTCCTATGCAGTCACTCTGGAAACCTGGCGGGAGGGTGGAAGGCTCATTTTCCCCATGGTTCTTGGTGATGGGGTGGGCATGGTCCAGCTCCAAGATGATAAAGATGTATACAAATTTGCATGGGTACTTGATTAACATCTGGAGTGCGGGAGGAAGGGAGGCAATTGATCAGATCTTCATAGCAGCGACTGCCTGTGTTTTGTGTCTTTTACAACATTGAGCATGCTGTCCGTGTTAGATCATAAACAATGATCGCTTTCCATAGATGATTATTCCATATGCAGATGAACTTAAACAATTACCTTTATGCTCCATATATGGCATCTACAAAAATTCTTAACATGCCTGGCAGCCCTTCTTACACCAAGGCCCAGATCCTCAAAGGTATTTAGGCACCTAGCTTCCATTGGGAGGATCTGGGCCCAAATCCTCAACACTCTTTTCATGAGAGGGCCTGATCCTGGGATCATGGGAGTTCCTGGGAAAATCTCTGATTAACTTCCATAAGAACAGGATCAGGCCATCTCCTTTTTGTACACCTGTAGATGGATATTCTAGGCTTAAAATGTGACCTATCTTAGGGCCCATCCTGTGAGCCCCTACATGAGTAGTCTGGTTTGAAGTCCCATTCACATGAGTAATGTTTACGGGATTGGACCCTTAAAAAGATACTGAAAATGAACTGTGATGGGGAAATATGCCATATAGCTATCTGATTCTTTGAAATGCCTTTACAAATGCTAAATGTTCATTTAAAAACTACATTTACATAAACATTTTTGAGGTTGTTTTTTCTCTTTTTGTGGGGGAGTAGCAGGAACTGAGTCTCCTCCCATTTACACCAGTTTTTGTCTGGTG
The DNA here is from genome assembly GCF_965140285.1 of Lepidochelys kempii. NCBI lineage: Eukaryota > Metazoa > Chordata > Testudines > Cheloniidae > Lepidochelys > Lepidochelys kempii. Next base: position 26,536,822 of record NC_136381.1, on the reverse strand, counting down.
TAGCTGTGATTACACTACACTGCACTAGTATAAGTTAGAGGAAACTGCTCGAGTTTTGCCAGTAGCCTCTAGACCCTAGTGACTAGACTGCTTTCCACTCCCTAGTTCTGTAACAAATGCCGTTCACAGAACTGTACCGAAGTGATATTCTCCCTGATTTTGGCACACACATACACAAATATGTGGTCAAGAAAACATAAGGCTGTTTCTGTTGGTAATCGCTTGAGGACTGGATAAATGCTCTGTGTAAGACTCTAAAAACAGCACTCATAAGGCACCATGGATAAATACTGAGTATGCAAAGATTGAACTGATGTTCTACACTATAGGAGAAATATTGTCACCCTTTGTGACACTCTATACCTTGGGGGAGTGTGCTGTAACCCCCATATTCCTCATTTTTGTATAATTGTGATCTTACTTTACAAGGCATGCTTTATATGTATCAGGGGAAAGGTTATGATCTGCTGAAAGTCATTTCTATATCCATATATGTATATCATTAACGCATATGAAGTTATGAAAATTGTGTAGTATGGTTGTCACTAAAAAATGCTGTAAATTGGGGAAATCAGTCAGATATTATCTCCCCAGAGGCAAGAGCAAGGAAAGTAACCAATGCCCAGGTGGGATATCAAACAACCCATCAACAGCCATTGTCCAGCAAGGGAGCTACAATGCAATGACTCACCTGCATGAGGCCACATCAGGGGAATTGCTCAACCTTGCTTGGAGAGACTCAGTAATGCTCACTGACTCTGAAGGGGGGGGGCAAAGCCAAGGGGGAGGAAAGGACATGATAAAAGGAAGAGACATTTGCCATGCTCTTCCTCTCCCTTCCACCTACATCTACAGACACCACCAGCCAGCCTGTGGTGAAAAGCCTCTAAGTTTGTAAGGGCATTGAAAGTGTTAAAATCAGCTTAGAATGTGTTTTGCTTTCATTTCATTTGACCAAATCTGACTTCTTATGCTTTAACTTATAATCATTTAAAATCTATCTTTATAGTTAAAAATTTGTTTATTGTACCTGAAGCAGTGCATTTGGTTTGAAGTGTGTCAGAGGCTCCCCTTGGGATAACAAGCCTGGTACATATCAAGTTCTTTTTTAAACTGATGACCTCATATAAGCTTGCAGAGTCCAGCGGGTATTACTGCACACTGCAAGACAGAGGTTCCTAGCGTTGTGTTTGGGACCGGAGTTATTGGCTAGTGTCATTCAGTTGCACAATCCAAGGAGCAGCTTACATGCCAGAGGCTGTGTGTGAACAGTGTAGGAGCAGGATTTTATAATTGTACTATAAGAATAGAGGTACTAATGTATGTCTTTATTTCATTTTACCAGCCACCCCATTTGAATAGCAGAAAGGAATGACCCTCTGGGACATTGGTAGAAATGCATCTGACAGACTGCCAGTGTCTGTACTGATGTTAAGGCAGAGACAGGTCAGAACAATCCTTATGACTGATTATGGTCACCCTTTTGTTTTAGGATAAGTTATAATGTCTACTATGGTTTCCTATATGTATTACAAATTAGGCATTCTAGTTAAATATACATTTCTTTGTTTTAAGGTTTAGTAAGTAAAAGACAGGATCTTGTATTGTGTCTATGTTAAGGAGATTCAAAATAAAACTGACACTATTTGTATTCTCAAAGGTCTCTGTAAAAGACTGTTTGTGTGAATGAGGAATGTATACATCAGGAAAACATAAGGTGTGAAGGCCATTGTTATAGCCAGATGGTCAAGGAGGAAGGAGTGAAGAGACTTAACAACACCAGAGAATCATCAACGTGCATCCATAATGAAGGAAGGGCAGATTGATGACCCTGAGGTGAAGGCTGACACCCCTAAAGACAAGACAATGGATTAAATCGAAACCAGGACAGGATGACCCTCTCAGAGGTGTTTTGGCATCTTAACATAAAAAGAAACGCCATTTAAGATGTAACCGGTCACAAACTGACACAGCAAAATCCATAGACTTCAACAGAGAAAAAGATTATAACAGGGTACTTGGCCATGGGACTTTGAGATTGTCTTGCCACAATCCAGGAGCATCGGATCGCGACTGACAGAGCCCTGGTCCCCTCTGCAACCAATCTGGCTGGCCACTAGATTGATCCAGACTCTGGACTGGTAACTATAAACATCAACTGGCAGGACTGTGTGCATGATGTGTGTGATTGAAAAGCATATGCTAACTGCTTTATTCTCAATAAATGTGGCATGCTGCCTTCTCCCCTATAAAGATCCCATGTGCTTCTTATAAGTATAACAACAGCCAAGGAGTGGGGGTTCTCACAGCAGAGCAGGGTAAGGCTGGCTCCCAGAGTCAAGGATTGTAGTGACCTAGCAGATCACTGGTCCAGGTAACACCAGAGGGGAATGTCGCACCCTTAAATAAGCACCATGTAAAGTGCTCAAAGCATTAAGGTAAAACAGTTGTGTTTAAAATTCTGGAGGGAAGGGGATGGCAGTGTATGCCAATCGAAAAAAATGACTGTATAGATAACTTCTGAAAGGATATTTACAAACAGTCCAGAGCAATAACATTAAAAACCTACTACTCCTGCTATTGGGACACATACTTCTTCTAGATTAATGCTTTAGGAACAAAGAACCATCTTTGAACCTCCTTATAATCAGACTATATTTCATCTACTCAGTGAAGAATCCTTTGTAGCAGGCTGGCAATGCACTTGGTTGTAATGTGGGATGCTCAAGGGTTTAAAGCTGGCCCCTTATTCCTTAATGTGAACTTCTTTGGTTTATATCTGACTCCCCTCACAGTTTTTATGTCAGTGATTTCACTAACATACAATCTCTATTTTACTTTGCTCTGCAAAATATGCAATGATTACAAAAAAACCAAATCAGAGTTAAGAAGCAAAGCTGTGTAAGTGGACCTTGAAGGCAAATGAAAAGGGAGGCTTTTAATGAGTCTCCTGATATGTTTTATGCTGCACCCAAAGGCATAGCCGCTAGTGCACCTTCCCAATACAGCAAAGTAATGAGATCTACTGTAATCTTTTCACAGCATTCAACTGGGAACCAGTCCTGACAGCACTCTGATATGGAACTTGCAATGGGAGTTGCATACAGTTACAAGACTGAGCCCCCACGCACCAAAATAGCATGCAAAATGAGCTATCCAGTGTCCTCGAGGGGGCACTTTTTTAGGTCAGCACTGAGGAACACAGGGTGGAGTGTGTGGAAGCTTGAACTGCCACTGTCCAAGCTGTATATTTTGTGGAAAAAGAGAAGGCACTGGGATGGCTTAATGGGCACTTTTCACCAGAATTAAATTCACTAGCCAGTCCCTGTGCCTCCATATTAGAACACAGGGATGCCATGTGAAGGGAGTGAGTAATAATTTAAAAAACGAAGTAAAAAAATGCTAGGCTGGCTTTGAACTTCAGGTCACACTTTGTATGAAGGCTCCATTCATAAAGGGTTAACAAATGGTTAATAGATGTTTTTAATAAATGACTAGTCAATCACTATAGAGCCGAACAGGTCAATAGGGGCTTATAACCATGGGTTATTACCATCTGTAATGCCTTCCACTGAAGTGCTTATAATCATCTCTAACACATCCTACCCATATCTGTTACAGTCTTAAAACATTTATGTGACATTTATGAACCCTTTATACATTATTCATAAATATAACCTTAATGTAAAGTGAGACCAAACTTGGATTTTTCCCACATTCATGCCAAAGACTCTGCCACTGTGCTATGTGTAATAACCATGGCCTGTGCAAGGCCGTAGGCACAACTTAAGCCCTGTGTTAATGGCTTACACCAGTGGTTCTCAAAGCCAGTCCGCCGCTTGTTCAGGGAAAGCCCCTGGCGGGCCAGACCGGTTTGTTTACCTGCCACGTCTGCAGGTTCGGCCAATCACGGCTCCCACTGGCCTGGAGCCACTTCCCGCACCTTCACTGGCCTGGAGCGGCTAACTGCGGCCAGTGGTAGCCGCGATCGGCCAAACCTGCAGACGCGGCAGGTAAACAACCAGTCCGGCCCGCCAGGGGCTTTCACTACACAAGTGGCGGACCGGCTTTGGGAACCACTGGCTTACACGCAGCAGAGTCTTGCGTGGCCCCTCCATCCTAAGGTGAATTTCGGACTATATCAGCAAGTGGAACCATAGGATTATGAAGTATCAGCTGCTTGCCCTTTCTAGCAGTGGATATTTCCACAGAGCCTGTTAAGACCAGGTCCTCCATTAATATAGCCCCAGTTTTGCACCTGCAGTGAGCTGTGCCTACAGTTTTGCCTCAGCCATTTATTTATGCCTTTTCCTGTCCAGTATAATATTTGTGTGCGCAGAAATGAAAGTCTGGTGTAAAAATTGCACTGAAATGTATCAACCTGAGAGGGCGGTTGCTCTGTAGGTCAAAGCACTGGAAGACTGGTGGCAAAGCTGAGAAGTATCATTCTCCTCACTCTACAGGTAGGGAAACTATGTTATATACAGGTGAAGTGATTTGTTAACTATCACATTGCTTGTCAGTGGCAGCGCTGGGAACAGAACCCAGTCTCCTGATCCCCCACTCTAGTGCCTAACACACTGGACCACAGATCCATCAAAATAAAGAGCAAGAGCCTAGTGTGACAAGTGCCACTGATGATCCGAATGTCAAAGAGAAAGGGGACATATTGTTTTTAACAAATTTCAAGTTCATGAGCAAATTACCCCCAAAAATGGATTACCGGCCCTGCTCTTTCATCTGATGATATGTATGTCTATTGATTTAAAACTATATTTCCCCTCTCACTAGTACTTAAAATTATGGGAATAGTGACTGATTCATCAACCAGTGGTATTGTTTCCTCTGAGGTCTGATGATAATTAATTTGATGTAATAAGTAGGGCCAGGTTTAATAAACGATCCATCTGGCTTCATATAATAAATTGATTTTATGGTGCCTCTGTGAAGTAGAAGCCAGGCAGAGTTTTTATTGAATCTAGGTCCAAATATAATACATGGTAATTCTCATTTTCAGCTTATTTCATTTATTAATAAAATCCATTTAGTATCTTTGGATATTTTTCAAAAGGTTCATCCTTTATCCTCCTCGTCATAATTAGTACTGAAGGTAATTAGTTTTTATGTAGGAGTTCTCCTTCACCTAGATACAAGTCATCTAAATTATTTTCATTTGCTTATGGAAATGAGACCACCACAGTTTTATTTCTCCTTGAATTGCTCCCTAGTGATTACCTTAAGTGGAATTACAATTTCTGTGCTGCTGTAGTGGAGTTTAACTCTTCCAGTGTTCTTGCTTTATACAGCCAGCCATAGCTTTCTAATGTCATTTTTGTGGGGTAGAGAATAAGCAAGCTGCGTGAGCCAAGACAGTTGGGTGGGAGGGCCTGATATGAGGGATCGTCGCCAGTTGGACGTAAAATATTCACAAACAAACTGCAAAGGACACAGCACAGAATCAGGAATATGGGGAGCTTTGGGGAAGAAGTTCTTAAAAACAAACAAAGAAACCTTAAATAACACACAACACAATTTCAAACAAATATAGGGCACCCTTCTTATATTAAGAATACCTTTACAAGGGGTTAATAAATGATGAATAGCTTTGATAAGTATGTCACAGATATGAGTAGAATGGGTAATAGATGGTTAGAAGCTGTGGTTCTAAGTTGTTGGAAAATGCTGTTTCATTGAAATCAAAACTTTACACAAGAACGTGTCAATTTCAACAACATTTTGTTTGGAAGGAATATTGAAAAAAGCAGAATATTTTGATCTTTTCAGAATGGACTGTTTTGATTTTTCACTTTCAAATGACTTCATTTCTAAATTAATTTTCTAATAAATTAACATAATATAAAAATGTTATAAAATCCACATTGAAATGAAATGGTTTATCACAATTGAACATTTTGATTAACTTGAAATGATATCTTTTTTAAATTTCATTTCAGAAGAAATCTTTTGTTTCTGGTTCGATTTGGATTTTAAAATGTTGGAATTCCTTGTGAAATGAAAATTCTGAGTATCAACCAGATCCAGTTATAAACAACCCGTTGAACTCTATAACAATTTATTAATAGCTATTTTAATAAATAATCATTCATTAACCATTTACAAGCTATTTATAAGTCTACATTTAATATAAAATTTGGCCCAAGTGAGCTACAGAAAAACATTTTATATTGGAAAAATGTAAAGGGGAATCATATGGGTGGAATAGCTATGCTCTGAATGCATGACAAAACAACATCATTTGGAAATAGAAATCAACTGCACCTCCAGTGCCCTTCTGGCAAGGCTCTCAAAATGATTCAACAATATTAATTAAGCCTCAGACCCCTGTAAATTAGGTACTGAAAGTACTTTACATATGATCAAACCAAGGCTGTTATTTGTATTTTAATTGCAATTGCATCCACATTGTGTTAGATGAAAGAAAAGGAGTACTTGTGGCACCTTAGAGACTAACCAATTTATTTGAGCATAATCTTTCGTGAGCTACAGCTCACTTCATCGGATGCATACCGTGGAAACTGCAGCAGACTTTATATATACACAGAGAATATGAAACAATACCTCCTCCCACCCCACTGTCCTGCTGGTAATAGCTTATCTAAAGTGATCATCAAGTGGGCCATTTCCAGCACAAATCCAGGTTTTCTCACCCTCTACCCCCCCACACAAATTCACTCTCCTGCTGGTGATAGCCCATCCAAAGTGACAACTCTTTACACAATGTGCATGACAATCAAGTTGGGCTATTTCCTGCACAAATCCAGGTTTTCTCACATCCCCCCCACCCCCATACACACACAAACTCACTCTCCTGCTGGTAATAGCTCATCCAAACTGACCACTCTCCAAGTTTAAATCCAAGTTAAACCAGAACATCTGGGGGGGGGGTAGGAAAAAACAAGAGGACACAGGCTACCTTGCATAATGACTTAGCCACTCCCAGTCTCTATTTAAGCCTAAATTAATAGTATCCAATTTGCAAATGAATTCCAATCAAGCAGTTTCTCGCTGGAGTCTGGATTTGAAGTTTTTTTGTTTTAAGATAGCGACCTTCATGTCTGTGATTGCGTGACCAGAGAGATTGAAGTGTTCTCCGACTGGTTTATGAATGTTATAATTCTTGACATCTGATTTGTGTCCATTTATTCTTTTAGGTAGAGACTGTCCAGTTTGACCAATGTACATGGCAGAGGGGCATTGTGTTAGATGTTTTCCAATCGTGGAGAACACAGCCTTTACTCCCAGTGGCAGATTACTGTATGGGCCGACAGGGCCTGTGCCTAGGGGTCCCGGCCAATTTGGGGGCCCCGCAGGGGCACCGTCACTCTGGCCCTGCCCCCTGCTATTTCTCCCCCCAGCCCACCTGTGGCGGTTCAGTGATGAGACAGAACACAGCTTTATGCAAGCAAGCAGGCTGGTCAGCGGAGATGGGCTGTTCTGCCCCCCCGCCTTCCACCTTCTCCTTTTATTATATTTCTCCCCCTAAGCATTACACACTGCTACCCAAAGGAATGTATGACGTTGATTAATACACTTAGTTACCATCCTTTATCTACTACAATCCTGGTTCTCAGGCCTTGAGCCCAGGCTAAGAAAGCCTCCCATAGTTGCTGTCCAAACAATCAAGTTCTCATGGTTCATATCTTGCCCTTGTCCTTGGATAGACCAATGTGTGCCTTGCTTCTACAAAATAGTCAGGGTGTGCCCTGCCTGCTTCCAGGTGGAATAGCTAAACATGATCCCTTCATCTCCCCGTTTTTTATTTAATGATATTTGGCCATCTCATGGTAGCCGTCAATTTGTTTTGTCATGCTATTTAACTCCCAGACAGACAAGGACATAACCTGGGGAGCTTTCCAGGGCAAAATTTTACAAAGTCTTAACAAGGAAGGAATACATTGTACACAGCAGCAGCAAAAAAATAAGCCCAATGATTACAAACACAGAATAACCAAAAAGCTCAACATCTGCAATATAATCATCTAAAAGGGGTACACTTCTTTTACTACAATTGTGACCAGCAAAAGGCAATATAAGTGTCATTCTACTAAAACAGCAAAGGGTGCCATCACTTAAATTTGCAGGAATATAATTAAAGGTGCGTGAACCGCAAATAAAAAACCATCCTGATGGTAGGATGATATGGCCATAATTATATGAAACATTAACAGCATGGGAACAATTTAAAAGGGGTTGAGAAATTTTTCGACAGTCCAAGGGCACCTTTGTACTAGTGCAGTTAACTACACGCGCACAGGTGACATTGTGAGCCCCGGCCGGGTACGGTGTATGGAGGGATATAGCCGTGCGAGGCAGAGTATAGTTGGCCGGGCCCCAATTAGCCATGTTAGAGTACTGGAAGGAAAGATTCGCATAAGCAGAGAACAGTGTCTTATTCTCCATCTCTTCAGGGTGATGACATACTGGAATAAGGCATGTACCTAACAAATCTCCGGCTGCTACAAAATTAGTAAACAAAAGTGGGTAACATTTGCTATTGAAGCCAGTCTTTCCCATATGTTATATGTCATTCGGGCTTGTAACGGGGGAAGCGCTTCCGAGCCAACCCCTACAGGAAATAGCAGGCACAAAAGGCACACAATCATCACAGAATTAGCAGTGATTTGGGCGAGAATTGCCACAAACAAAGTCTCAGAAGTCTCTGGCTGTTGGTTTGCTGCAAGTCTTCGTTGAGCCGTGGCGACCAATGCTTTTACTGCTCCCCATGTCACGGGCTGGCTTGGGACGCTACGCCTCCTCCGTCTCCGTCCCACTGTTGTCGACCCGGGGGGCAACGCGGTCTCCTCCAAGGTGAGCTGAAACTCTGGTATGGGATTCGACAGTCCCTGGTGCCATGCCATGTTGTTTAAGTGCCGGTCGCACACACCGAGCTGGAACCCACAACGGTCCTGCAGAGAAAGACACAGCAGCATATCCCTGACCCCAAGTGATTAGAGGTACTGGGCCCAGCCACCGTGGATCGGGCAGCTGAGGGTAAAAGACATGCAGTCTTTCCAGTACCTCAGATTTGTGAAAATGCCGATCCGCAGGGGTCTGCTGATCTGCATTCAGTGTTAAATTATTTAAAGTAAACAAGAGGATATGTATTTGTTGTTGAATGTCTCCTAAGTTTCGGAGACGCAGCTCCCCTTGTTTTAATTATTTATCAAGCAAGGTTTTTAGTGTGCGATTTGCATGTTCAACAATGGCTTGGCCCGTGGAATTATAAGGGATTCCGTGTTTAAGACGGACGTCCCAGCGGGCACAAAAGGTGGAGAGGGCTGCAGAGCAGTAGGCTGGGGCATTATCTGTTTTAATTTGGCAGGGGCGATCCATAACAGAAAAGCAGGCCAGCAAATGGTGAATAACTTTGTTAGTGGCTTCCCCACGTTGTGGGGTTGCCCAAAGGAAGCCTGAATAAGTATCAACGAAAACATGTAAAAACAAATAGGGGCGAAATTGTGGCACATGAGTAACATCCATCTGCCACAGCTGATTTGCTGCAGTACCTCGGGGGTTAACGGCATAAGAAAAAGTAGGAGCAGCAGCAGCACAGTGGGGGCAGGAACAAACGTGCATGAGCAGCAGGAATGTGAAACTGCTGGGCCAAAACAGAGGCAGACTGATGAAAAAAGGCATGGCTTTCAATGGGGTCAGAAAAAAGGGAATTTACCTGACCACGCAACGCGCGATCGGCGCGTGCATTGCCCTCAGTGAGTGGCCCAGGCAGAGGGGTATGACTGCGAATATGAGCAACAAAGTAAGGGAAATGACAAGTGGCAAAAAGGTGCTGCAAAAACAAAAACAGGCGAAGGAGGTCTGCATCAACCTGAGGGGTAATGAGGGCAAGGGGTAAATGATCAATTACCTGATAAACATAATGGGTATCCACAATTAAATTAAAGGGACAATCAGCAAAAAATTGAAAGGCCAAAATAACAGCAGCTAATTCTGAGGGCAAAGGGGGATGATAAAAAAACAATCTTTTAAATCTAACACACAAAATTGATTGGTTTGAGGAATTAAATTTGGATTTGGTAAGCCAAATTGCAAGGGGCCCATAGGTTGGATGTGTTTATTTATTTCCCTTAAATTATGTAACAGCCGCCAAGCACCCGATTTTTTTTTTTTTAATAACAAACATCGGGGTGTTCCAGGGATTAGTGGAGCTTTTTAGTCGCTGTGCTTGCAAATGCTGCTGCACAAGCGAATGAAGTGCTTTTAGCTTTTTTAGAGGGAGGGGCCACTGGTCAATTTATACGGGCTTTAAGGATTGCCATACCAAGGGTAAGGCGGAGGGCACGGTGGGTGAGGGAGGGTTTTGGGCCATCAGATGTTAATATCGAGGGTGGTGTCTAACTTTGTAAGTAAATCACGGCCCCAAATATTGAGGTGGACAGGGAGCACAAAAGGGCGGATAGTAGCAAGGGTACGGCCTCCCGGTTTAGAGACCGTGACCCAAGACAAACTTTGGCGCCCGGGTTTACTACCCCCGATCCCCCACAATTCTCTAGAAGGAACCGTAGGCCAACTAACCGGCCACTCCAGATCACGAATCACCGTAACGTCAGCTCCAGTGTCCACCAGCCCTGTAAAAGGAACATCATCTAAGAGAAGTGTTAACTGAGGTTTCGAGGGGCGGACTGACATTGTCAGAGCAACAAGTGGAGAAGACGCGCTGTGAGACGGCGAGTGAGACAACGTCGATCCAAAGCCGCCTCCGCCCCGAGTTCGATCCTCGGCAGCTGGCACCTGATAGGGGACTAAAATCAATTGTGCAATTGACCGTCCATGCGGGAGCGACTGTGGAAGATGAGTCCACACCTGAACCTTAATAATGCCAGTGTAATCAGCATCAATGACCCCTGGAATGACAAAAAAGCCCTGTTTCCCAGCATGTGAGCGAGGGAGAACAAGACCTACAAAGCCGGCAGGGAGAGGTCCCGTCACCTGTGTAGGTATGGCACAGACCTCCCCTGGCAGCCGAAAGTCAGTGTCCTCCTGCATGATCAAATCAAGCCCTGCACTTCCAGCAGTCGCCGCCCTCATAGAGTCTACGGATTCTAAGGCAGAGGAGCGGTTGTCTGAGTAGGAAACACCCCCGTTTGGCCCTGGGTTCGGGGGGGACCCGTTGCGCGGTTTCCCAACCCGCTACGACACTGATTAGCCCAGTGATAACCTTTCCCACACTTGGGGCACTTCTTTGAGGGTCGGGCTGGTGCCTTAGATGAGCGGCACTCCCGCTGAAAATGACCCTCCTTACCACAGCGGTAACAACGCTTCCCCTCCTTCCCAGTTTTTCTGAGGGCGACAGCCAGAACTCCAGCCTTGTGGGCTTGTGTGCCGATGTTCTGGCACGCCCGCAGCATGTCTGAGAGCTCTAAAATACCAGAGGCTTGCGCTGCCTGGAGAGCACGGTGGCAATCCTCGTTTGCATTTTCAACTGCCAATTTTAACAGGAGCTCGTGAGCTGCCTCAGTGTTATCCACCTGTCGGAGGATAGCCTCATGCAATCTGTTGGTAAAATCCAAAAAGGACTCTGAGGCACCCTGACGGATACTGACAAAGCTTTTGGTAGGCTTGCCTGAATCCGGGACCTTCTTGAAAGCATGCTGGGCACAGGTGGAAATAATGGGGAAGACGGCCTGAGGGAGTTGAGACTGCATCTCGATAGTAGCAAACGGGCCCTCCCCTGCCAAATGCTCATAAATGATACTGTGCTCTCTATGTACCTGAGCTTGGCGTTCTGCCATCTGCCGATACTCACTAAGCCAAATAACATACTGACTGGGTGACAACATCATGCGCAGCAGCGTTTTCCAATCCTCAGGGATTAGGGAGTACCCAGTACCTATCCCTTCAATGAGACCACACACAAAGGTGCTAGTCAGGCCAAATTCACGAATTGCTTTCTTTACCTCTCTAACCACCGAGTATGGCAAAGTGGTCCAGGTGCCCACGGGGTTGCCCTGGTCTTCTGCCAGGTCACCGGGCAAACTGAGACCAGATCAGCCAGCTCCTCCGCTGTAAGATCTGATCGAGCTTTCGCTGCGTGAACCATTTGTTGCACCAGCGAAAGCTTCTGAGCAGATGCAGATGACCCTCCGGGGGGCCCCACGGGGGGAGGGTGATCACACACTGGTTCCGGTGGGGAAGGCCAGGGAGGCGGTGGTAATAGAGGCACTGGGGGCGAAGCAGGGGGAGGGATGGCTGCAGGAGCGGATGGGGGTGGCGGGATCGGCAGCCCCTCTGTTGGTGCTGGAGAGGGCCTTTCCGAGGCGACACGCTGTGTCGCATCGCCAGGAGGGGGGATGGCTGCAGGAGCGGATGGGCGTGGCGAGATCACCAGCCTCGCGAGGGAGGGCCTGTCGGAGGCGACACGCTGTATCACGTCATGGCAGAGGTGCCAGGCATGTAAAGCCTGCACGGGCGCCCGAGGCTCTTCGTGCAATGTCTGGCCCAATCGCTCCCAGTCCGCTAGCTTAAGGCTTCCGGCTTCAGGATACCACGGGCACTGGGCACACACCTCCTGTAGCAGGAGAGTAAGTGCTCGAGCCGGGCAGTCATGCTGAGCCTTACGCAGCAAATACTGCAGCTCATTGCGGTGTTGCACTTGCAAAGCAGAGAGGGAGCTTCCCATACTTACCACAATGAAAAATACTCACCGGGATCCACGAAGCGGATGAGTGACGCGTCTGAAACCCTTGCCGGGCGAGGTGAGTGCTGAAGGCCCCACGTTTGGGCGCAAGTTGTGGCGGTTCAGTGATGAGACAGAACACAGCTTTATGCAAGCAAGCAGGCTGGTCAGCGGAGATGGGCTGTTCTGCCCCCCCGCCTTCCACCTTCTCCTTTTATTATATTTCTCCCCCTAAGCATTACACACTGCTACCCAAAGGAATGTATGACGTTGATTAATATACTTAGTTACCATCCTTTATCTACTACAATCCTGGTTCTCAGGCCTTGAGCCCAGGCTAAGAAAGCCTCCCACAGATGCTGTCCAAACAATCAAGTTCTCATGGTTCATATCTAGCCCTTGTCCTTGGATAGAGCAATGTGTGCCTTGCTTCTACAAAACAGTCAGGGTGTGCCCTGCCTGCTTCCAGGTGGAATAGCTAAACATGAACCCTTCACCCACCCCTCAGCCCTGCTCCTCCTCTTTCCCCTGTGGCCCTGCCCAAGCTGGAAGACGGATGGAGCCTGTCTAGAGAGTGAGGCCTTGGCTACACTTGCAAGTTAGAGCACATTAAATCAGCCTCGGACACCCTAACTCCTGAGGTGTCCACACTGGCAAGGCACGTAGAGCACCTGGACTCTGCAGCTGGAGCGTTCCTGGAAATCCACCTCCACAAGAAGCATAAAGCTTGCTGCGCCCTGGCTGAAACAGCCAGGTGTTAATGTGGATGACATGTTGCATTATTGCACTGTGACTGGCCTCCGGAAATGTCCCATAATCCGCTGAAGTCAAGTGGCCACTCTGGTCATTGTTTTGAACTCGTCTGCAGGCAGGCGGATATCCCCTTTCAAAGCTCCGTTTCTGACAGCCGGCTGCTTATCTGCTCCAGGACGCAAAGCAAACCATTACTGTGGAATGCTCCTGCTGCCGAGACAGGCGTTTGTGCGTGTGTGTGTGTGTGTGTGAGAGAGAGAGAGGCTGGGGGGGCGAGGGTCTGCTGCTGTCTGAACTTAGAAAACAGCGTGCTGACACACTCTCTGCCCCCCAAAACACACTGTCTCTCCCCCCACATGCACACAACACACTCCCTATCACACTCCATCCCCCCCATTTGAAAAGCACTCTGCAGCCACTTGCACACCAGGATAGCTATCACAATGCACTGTTCTCTGTGGCGTTGCAAGAGCTGCTAATGTGGCCACACCATTGCGCTTGCAGTTGTCAGTGTAAACACACTGCAGCATTTTCCCTGCTGCAGTCTCCAAAGGCTGGTTTAACTCCCAGCGCTCTACATCTGCAACTGTAGCCAAGCCCTGAGTTGTATTCCCCAGCCCGGAGCTGGCTGAGCCTCCTCTCCCTTTACCCTCTTTCCCTCCCGCAGCGCAGAACTGGCCCAAGCCCCATATCCCTTTCCCTCCCCCTGCACGGAGCTGGCCAAGCCACTTGCCCAAGCCCCCTCCTTCCCTGCGCTAGGCTGGCCTGAGCCCCCTTGCTGCTGCTGCTGTGTTAGATGTTTTTCAACCGTGGGGAACACAGTTTCTACTACTCCACAGGGTTTACAGTCCAAAAAACACCCAAGATAAAGAGTGTTGGGGCAACGGGTATAACACACAAGCAAAGAGGTCAGGCTCAGAGTAGTCACATAGCTTATTAGTCACATGGGCTTTTTTGTTTTGAAAAGTTACAGACACCAAGACCCTAATCCTGCAAAGCACTTAAGCATGTCCGTAATGGCACTATTCATGTTTTTAATTTCAATGCCAGTGCCCTTATGCTTCTCTTTCCACACAAATCAGCAGTTCGCTCAGATAAACAAATGAGGTAGATAAATAGAACACTTAGCTAGTTTCTGTTGGTGTCATAAAGTATGACTACTCTGCAATGTAAGCCCAGGTCAAGTAAGACTTGTAGCCCATAACACTAGCTTAGCATTTGATTTTACTTGGCAATAACACAAGTCCTGTATCCTGTCAAACATTTGCTGAAGCACGTTAGCATAAGGGAAGCCTAGGACTATGACTCTTAGGGTATGTCTACACTACGGAATAAGGTTGAATTTATAGAAGTCGGTTTTGTAGAAATCGGTTTTATATATTCGAGTGTGTGTGTCCCCACAGAAAATGCTCTAAGTGCATTAAGTGCATTAACTCGGCGGAGCGCTTCCACAGTACCGAGGCTAGAGTCGACTTCCGGAGCGTTGCATTGGGGGTAGCTATCCCACAGTTCCCACAGTCTCCGCTGCCCCTTGGAATTCTGGGTTGAGCTTCCAATGCCTGATGGGGCGAAAACATTGTCGCTGGTGGTTCTGGGTACATATCGTCAGGCCCCCGTTCCCTCCCTCCCTCCGTGAAAGCAAGGGCAGACAATCGTTTCGTGCCTTTTTTCCTGAGTTACCTGTGCAGACGCCATACCACGGCAAGCGTGGAGCCCGCTCAGGTAACTGTCACCGTATGTCTCCTGGGTGCTGGCAGACGCGGTACGGCATTGCTACACAGTAGCAGCAACCCATTGCCTTCTGGCAGCAGACGGTGCAATATGACTGGTAGCCGTCATCGTCGTGTCCGAGGTGCTCCTGGCCACGTCGGCTGGGAGCGCCTGGGCAGACATGGGTGCAGGGACTAAATTTGGAGTGATTTGACCAGGTCATTCTCTTTAGTCCTGCAGTCAGTCCTATTGAACCATCTTATGGTGAGCAGGCAGGCGATATGGATTGCTAGCAGTCGTACTGTACCATCTTCTGCTGGGCAGGCAAGAGATGAGGATGACCTAGCAGTCGTATTGTACCATCTTCTGCCGGGCAGGCAAGAGATGAGGATGGCTAGCAGTTGTACTGTACCATCTTCTGCCGAGCAGCCATGAGATGTGGATGGCATGCAGTCCTTCTGCACCGTCTGCTGCCAGCCAAAGATGTAAAAGATAGATGGAGTGGATCAAAACAAGAAATAGACCAGATTTGTTTTGTACTCATTTGCCTCCTCCCCCGTCTAGGGGACTCATTCCTCTAGGTCACACTGCAGTCACTCACAGGGAAGGTGCAGCGAGGTAAATCTAGCCATGTATCAATCAGAGGCCAGGCTAACCTCCTTGTTCCAATAAGAACAATAACTTAGGTGCACCATTTCTTATTGGAACCCTCCGTGAAGTCCTGCCTGAAATACTCCTTGATGTAAAGCTACCCCCTTTGTTGATTTTAGCTCCCTGAAGCCAACCCTGTAAGCCATGTCGTCAGTCGCCCCTCCCTCCGTCTGAGCAACGGCAGACAATCGTTCCGCGCCTTTTTTCTGTGCGGACGCCATACCAAGGCAAGCATGGAGGCCGCTCAGCTCACTTGGGCAATTAGGAGCACATTAAATACCACACGCATTATCCAGCAGTATATGCAGCACCAGATCCTGGCAAAGCAATACCGAGCGAGGAGGCGACGTCAGCGCGGTCACGTGAATGATCAGGACATGGACACAGATTCCTCTGAAAGCATGGGCCCTGCCAATGCATGCATCATGGTGCTAATGGGGCAGGTTCATGCTGTGGAACACCGATTCTGGGCTCAGGAAACAAGCACAGACTGGTGGGACCGCATAGTGTTTCAGGTCTGGGACGATTCCCAGTGGCGGCAAAACTTTCGCATGCGTAAGGGCACTTTCATGGAACTTTGTGACTTGCTTTCCCCTGCCCTGAAGCGCATGAATACCAAGATGAGAGCAGCCCTCACAGGTGAGAAGCGAGTGGCAATAGCCCTGTGGAAGCTTGCAACGCCAGACAGCTACCAGTCAGTTGGGAATCAATTTGGAGTGGGCAAATCTACTGTTGGGGCTGCTGTGATGCAAATAGTCAACACAATCAAAGATCTGCTGATATCAAGGGTAGTGACCCTGGGAAATGTGCAGGTCATAGTGGATGACTTTGCTGCAATGGGATTCCCTAGCTATGGTGGGGCCATAGACGGAACCCATATCTCTATCTTGGCACCGGAGCACCAAGCTGGCGAGTACATAAACAGCAAGGGGTACTTTTCAATAGTGCTGCAAGCTCTGGTGGATCACAAGGGACGTTTCACCAACATCAACGTGGGATGGCCGGGAAAGGTACATGACGCTCGCATCTTCAGGAACTCTGGTCTGTTTCAAAAGCTGCAGGAAGGGACTTTATTCCCAGACCAGAAAATAACTATTGGGGATGTTGAAATGCCTATATGTATACTTGGGGACCCAGCCTACCCCTTAATGCCATGGCTCATGAAGCCGTACACAGGCAGCCTGGACAGTAGTCAGGAGCTGTTCAACTACAGGCTGAGCAAGTGCAGAATGGTGGTAGAATGCGCATTTGGATGTTTAAAGGCGCGCTGGCGCAGTTTACTGACTCGCTTAGACCTCAGCGAAACCAATATTCCCACTGTTATTACTGCTTGCTGTGTGCTCCACAATATCTGTGAGAGTAAGGGGGAGACGTTTATGGTGGGGTGGGAGGTTGAGGCAAATCGCCTGGCTGCTGGTTACACACAGCCAGACACCAGGGCGGTTAGAAGAGCACAGGAGGGTGCGGTACGCATCAGAGAAGCTTTGAAAACCAGTTTCATCACTGGCCAGGCTACGGTGTGAAAGTTCTGTTTCTTTCTCCTTGATGAAACCCCCCGCCCCTTGGTTCACTCTACTTCCCTGTAAGCTAACCACCCGCCCCTCCTCCCTTCAATCACTGCTTGCAGAGGCGATAAAGTCATTGTTGCTTCACATTCATGCATTCTTTATTCATTCATCACACAAATAGGGGGATGACTACCAAGGTAGCCCAGGAGGGGTGGTGGAGGAGGGAAGGAAAATGCCACACAGCACTTTAAAAGTTTACAACTTTAAAATTTATTGAATGTCAGCCTTCTTTTTTTTGGGCAATCCTCTGTGGTGGAGTGGCTGGTTGGCCGGTGGCCCCCCCACCGCGTTCTTGGGCGTCTGGGTGTGGAGGCTATGGAGCTTGGGGAGGAGGGCGGTTGGTTACACAGGGGCTGTAGTGGCAGTCTGTGCTCCAGCTGCCTTTGCTGCAGCTCAACCATACACTGGAGCATACTGGTTTGGTTCTCCAGCAGCCTCAGCATTGAATCCTGCCTCCTCTCATCACGCTGCCGCCACATTTGAGCTTCAGCCCTGTCTTCAGCCCGCCACTTACTCTCTTCAGCCTGCCACCTCTCCTCCCGGTCATTTTGTGCTTTCCTGCACTCTGACATTATTTGCCTCCACGCATTCGTCTGTGCTCTGTCAGTGTGGAAGGACAGCATGAGCTCGGAGAACATTTCATCTCGAGTGCGTTTTTTTTTCTTTCTAATCTTCACTAGCCTCTGGGAAGGAGAAGATCCTGTGATCATTGAAACACATGCAGCTGGTGGAGAAAAAAAAAGGGACAGCGGTATTTAAAAAGACACATTTTATAAAACAGTGGCTACACTCTTTCAGGGTAAACCTTGCTGTTAACATTACATACATAGCACATGTGCTTTCATTACAAGGTCGCATTTTGCCTCCCCCCACCGCGTAGCTACCCCCTCAACCCTCCCCCGTCCCCGTGGCTAACAATGGGGAACATTTCTGTTTAGCCACAGGCAAACAGCCCAGCAGGAACGGGCTCCTCTGAGTGTCCCCTGAAGAAAAGCACTCTATTTCAACCAGGTGACCATGAATTATATCTCACTCTCCTGAGGATAACACAGAGAGATAAAGAACGGATGTTGTTTGAACGCCAGCAAACATACACTGCAATGCTTTGTTCTACAATGATTCCCGAGTACGTGTTACTGGCCTGGAGTGGTAAAGTGTCCTACCATGAAGGACGCAATAAGGCTGCCCTCCCCAGAAACCTTTTGCAAAGGCTTTGGGAGTACATCCAGGAGAGCCGCGAATGCCAGGGCAAAGTAATCCTTTCACATGCTTTTAAACCATGTATAGTATTTTAAAACGTACACTCACCGGAGGTCCCTTCTCCACCTGCCGGGTCCAGGAAGCAGCCTTGGGTGGGTTCAGGGGGTACTGGCTCCAGGTCCAGGGTGAGAAACAGTTCCTGGCTGTCGGGAAAACCAGTTTCTCCACTTACTCGCTGTGAGCTATCTACAACCTCATCATCATCATCTTCTTCTTCGTCCCCAAAACCTGCTTTCATGTTGCCTCCATCTCCATTGAAGGAGTCAAACAACACGGCTGGGGTAGTGGTGGCTGAACCCCCTAAAATGGCATGCAGCTCATCATAGAAGTGGCATGTTTGGGGCTCTGACCCGGAGCGGCTGTTCGCCTCTCTGGTTTTCTGGTAGGCTTGCCTCAGCTCCTTAAGTTTCATGCGGCACTGCTTCGGGTCCCTGTTATGGCCTCTGTCCTTCATGCCCTGGGAGATTTTGACAAAGGTTTTGGCATTTCGAAAAATGGAACGGAGTTCTGATAGCACGGATTCCTCTCCCCAAACAGCAATCAGATCCCGTACCTCCCATTCGGTCCATGCTGGAGCTCTTTTGCAATTCTGGGACTCCATCATGGTCACCTCTGCTGATGAGCTCTGCATGGTCACCTGCAGCTTGCCACGCTGGCCAAACAGGAAATGAGATTCAAAAGTTCGCGGTTCTTTTCCTGTCTACCTGGCCAGTGCATCTGAGTTGAGAGTGCTGTCCAGAGCGGTCACAATGGAGCACTCTGGGATAGCTCCCAGAGGCCAATACCGTCAAATTGTGTCCACAGTACCCCAAATTCGAGCCAGCAAGGCCAATTTAAGCGCTAATCCACTTGTCAGGGGTGGAGTAAGGAAATCGATTTTAAGAGCCCTTTAAGTCGAAATAAAGGGCTTCATTGTGTGGACGGGTGCAGGTTTACATCGATTTAACGCTGCTAAATTTGACCTAAAGTCCTAGTGTAGACCAGGGCCTAGTGTAGATAAAATGGCTCAACAGTTACCCTAGATTTTGGGGAACTGGGAATTGCTTGCTTAAGAGGGGAGTTGGTACATAATGAAACAAGGCAATTGCAGGAACATTGAACTGATACTAGGCTTGGCTAGGATAAAATTATTAGCAGATGTTTAACCTCAAACTTGCTTTAGCACTAGTTGATGTATATGGTAATGAGCTAAAAGGCATTAATATGTTAGCCTATGTAGCCTATAGAATAAAGGCACTCTGATATTAGGGTGAGGAAGTTAGATACGGACATGGGAGGCTGGGCATCTGGATGAATATTCATGACAGTCCCCCGGCCCTGTAATAGGCCAGGTCACCATGTAAAGGATAATCAGCTTTTCATCACGGGACCCTTCAGCTCGTCATTGTCATCATCTATCGCTCACCTTCGGGTCTTGGGGTCTGGACCATCGGACTCATTTCACATGCCAGGGACAGGGCTTATCCTTTGTCTCTTACCACCAGATCCCCAAGGAAGTTTGTGAGTATAGACATATATGAACATACGTAAGGAATAAGACCAAAGATACACCTAATACTATTACTACTGCTACTTGTTTATGTGTTTTGGAGCTTTCTTGTCTTTACTGATTGTGTAAATAAAAGGGCTAAGGCTTTGCTTTTAGCCTCAGTGTGAATGTCTTTGCAGTGTGAGCGTCAGGGTTTTCCACAAGATATTGAACTTGTCAATTTTAATTCTGTTGTGTCTGATTCTGGGACTAGAACCCTGTTATCCCCACCGCTTTAAATTGGTATTAATTGGCAACCAAGTACAATTATCAACCGTTAAAAAATCAAACTACAGACTCGACTCAGCTGACCCACATTAGAGAATCCTGGGCTCAAGCCTCTACACTGTTTTTTTAATCCTACCGTCACCGTGCCTCAGTGGGTCACAGCTGAGAATACCAGATTGAGGACAAAGTGCTGAGAAATAGGGCAGACTCATCCCAAACTGGTGGTTATTCTATCATTAGATATACCACACCAGTAACAAAAGTAAACTTCTTTCTCACCACACTGGTTACCAAGAAGTCAAAAATGCAATCTCCTTAGGTTTATTTATAAGAGAAAAGAGTTAAAAATGGTGAATAGATCATACACATACAATCATTGCAAAGTTCTTATCTCATGTTTGTGGCAGTGAGGGAATAAAATTCTGGCTTGTAGAGTCTCTGGTAACTTCCAAAAGATTGGAAGGTCCTCAGTCCATAGACTAGAATGCTCCTTTTAGTTGTAAGTCCATAGTTCAGAGAATCAGAGCAGGAAAGAGGCAACCGTAACTTCATCACATAAATGCTTCCTTTTGGAACAGTCCTCGGAGGTACGTTGGGCCAAGTTCCTGATGAACACCAGGCAGTGGAGATTGAGGGGCCTGAAACTGGACAAGAAACAGAAGGCTATTATCTAAAGTAGCCCAGTGGAGAAGCACAGAACTAATTCTTGTGGAATCTCACAAACATAAAATGTTACATTTCTAAACTAAACTAACATATATTACAAAGGTGCAGGGTCCTGGGACCCTGGGACTAAGTGCTGGGTTAGTGCAATTGCAGTGTAGGTGCAAGGGGGGTTAGGCTTGAGCATAGACATGTAGACATACCCACAGAAGAAGTGAGTCTTCAGGAGGAATTTGAATGAGGGAAAGGGAGTGACTTAGTAGCTTTGCCGATGAACTCAGTAAGGGTGTTCCTGACAGGCTAATGTTTGTGGACCCTAGAAGGGATTAACAGTTTTGTTATTTTTCAGTGGCTCTTATTCTGGGAGTCTCTGAAGGCTAGCCTGGGCAAATGTTCATCTATGTCTTCATCTGTCAGAGGGCTTCCTTCTGGGGGATCCCACAAGGCTGTCTTGCCTCCATTTACATTTTGAGAAGAAGGGAGATTGTAAGGAGAGTTGGTAAGGAAGGATGGGTTACAATGACTTCAGTATGCTGATGACACCCAGATTTACATTTCTCTTTCTCTCAATCCTGCTGGGGTAAAGAAGTGCCTTACCCAGTGTTTGACAGAGATTAGAGTATGGATTAGGGCTAACTGACTGAAGTTCAGTATGGACAAGATGGCAATGCCAGTGGCTGAAGAAAGCAACTAAAGGAGAAAGACAAAACTCCTACTTGATGGTGTATGTCAGCCATTCATTTCTAAGCTGGGCTGCCTGAGTGCTTGTTGCATCTCCAGCTGCTTTTGACCTCTCAGGTAGCAGTGGTTGTCAAGTCTGCTTTCTATCCTACATGTTTGACTGAAGGTTGTGTCCTTTCCTTTCAGATTCAGACTTTACAGCCTCACCCATTCCTTTATCTCAAGGTTGGATTATTTGCAATGTGAGTGCGGTCTGACCTGGGGCTACATCCTCACACCATTCGCAGGTTGCAGACTGTGGGATCCTGCTTGTTAGATGGTGTTTCTCACTGCTCTAGCATCTGTAAAGGTTTCCAGTTACTTACGGGTGAAACATAAAGCTATTAGCTTTGAACTAGAGTTGGGTCCCAACTACCTAAAGGACTGCCTCTCTCCCAGTATGATACCCTGGCAGCTGCAATCCTCTGGGCTCAGAAACTAACAGCCCTATGTTAGTATAAACAAGTAGGGATGGAAGGCAGGTGACAGGCTGTCTCTTCTCACTGATCAGAGGGGTAGCCGTGTTAGTATGGATCTGTAAAAGTGGCAAAGAGTCCTGTGGCACCTTATGTGCTTCAATACCTCTATTAGTCTTTAAGGTGCCACAGGACTCTTTGCCACTCTTCTCACTGAAGCATCACCAGTTGAACTGTTTGAAAAAATTTTCTTCCAAAAGGTGTGTATGTGTGTGGGGGGGGGGTCCAAGAAAAGCTACTCTAGCTGTCATAAATATAAAGGGAAGGGTAACCATCTTTCTGTATACAGAACTATTTAATCCCTCCTGGCCAGAGGCAAAACCTTTTCACCTGTAAAGGGTTAAGAAGCTAAGATAACCTCACTGGCACCTGACCAAAATGACCAATGAGGAGACAAGATACTTTCAAAGCTGAGTGGGGGGGAACAAAGGGTCTGCCTGTCTGAGTGATGCTTTTGCCGGGAACAGATCAGGAATGCTCTTCAGAACTCCTGTAAAAAGTTAGTAAGCAATCTAGCTAGAAATGCGTTAAATTTTCTTTTGTTTAATGAAAAAAAGAAAAGGAGTACTTGTGGCACCTTAGAGACTAACCAATTTATTTGAACATAAGCTTTTGTGGGCTACAGCTCACTGTTGGTTAGTCTCTAAGGTGCCACAAGTACTCCTTTTCTTTTTGAGAATACAGACTAACACGGCTGTTACTCTGAAACCTTTTGTTTAATGGCTGGTAAAATAGGAACGTATATTCCTGGTTTTGTGTCTTTTTGTAACTTAAGGTTTTGCCTAGAGGGATTCTCTATGTTTTGAATCTGAGTACCCTGTAAGGTATTTACCATCCTGATTTTACAGAGGTGATTCTTTTACTTTTTCTTTAATTAAAATTCTTCTTTTAAGAACCTGATTGCTTTTTCATTGTTCTTAAGATCCAAAGGTTTGAGTCTCTGTTCACCTATGCAAATTGGTGAGGATTCTTATCAAGCCTTCCCCAGGAAAGGGGATGTAGGGCTTGGGGGGATATTTTGGGGGGAAGATGTCTCCAAGTGGGCTCTTTCCCTGTTCTTTGTTTAAAACACTTGGTGGTGGCAGCACAGGGTTCAAAGACAAGGCAAAGTTTGTATCTTGAGGAAGTTATTAACCTAAACTGGTAAGACTAAGCTTAGGGGGTCTTTCATGCAGGTCCCCACATCTGTACCCTAGACTTCAGAGTGGGGAAGGAACCTTGACACTAGCAAAACAATTTATTTGAAAAAAATTGGTTTCCTTTTAAATGTTTTGATTTTTTTCAATAAAATGAAAAGAAATTTTTCAGTTAATTTCAATTTCCAAAAAAATCAAAAATCAGATATTGTTGTCCCCCATTTCAGTAAAATGTGCATGTTTCAATACAAAAAGAAATAAAAAATGTGTGTTTCATCAAAAAATCTGTTTCATCGGAAAATCAATTTATTTTTTCATTTCTTTTGAAGTTTTTCATGGGAAATATTTACCTTTTTCTGACTAGCCTTAGGTCTTGGCTCTCAGATCTGCTTCCCATATAGGATAAACCAAAGCCTCAATCTGACCTTTGAGTTCTGACCTTTGATTTTTCCTGAGTGGAGAATCAGTGTGGAACATGGGGAAGATGGTTGTGATGTGATGTGATTATTCTGAAATAATTGTTTGGTCATAAAATGTTTGCTTTAATGCATGTAAAAGAGTATGATATAGATGTAATTTATAATTTCAAAATTAATAAATAAATTTAACCCAAAGTATTTCCAGCACCCAGGAGTCCTGACTCTAGTCCCCTGATCTAATCTCTAGATCACACTGTTATGGATGTGAAGCTGCTATGTAATAATTTTATAAATACTGCATGTGCCCTGGCTAGCGAGCTAGTCTCTGTAGTTCTATTGGGTTACTGGGCCTTCATATCTGAATGTATTGGTGTAGCTGAATAAGGAGATGTTGGAAAAACAAGCAGGAAGGCCACAAAAGAGCTCTACATAAACAGCCTCCCAACAAACACGAGGCGGTAATTGCAAGACCATGCCTGAGCTATTAGCAATGAAGATGCTACGTCCAGGCTCCAGCTGAAGTTACCCAGCTGTTCTGCCAAAGCTGGGAGCCCAGAGATGAAAGAAACAGTAAGCGGTTTAAAAGGACTCTCTGCAGGGAGAGAATGGGGAGTTGTCAGTGAGCTGTTCCTCAGGGAACAGACTAACATGGGCACAGATACAGGTCCAGTGGGAATGTCTGAAGCAGTTGGTGACTTCCATGCTTCCAGGGAAGGGTAAGTCTTAGGGAGGACAGGCCTGTGTATAGACTGTGCTTTGTTTTAATATCTCTTTCTTTGGAATACTTTGGTTCTACATAAATACTTTGCTTTAAAAAGGCTGTCTGGTTGCTGGATGACTTACCTTAGCTCCTGAGGAGAAGCATTGCAGGCACTGCACATAAGCTGTACTTGCTGAGGTAACCTCCCACCTTGCAGGGTCCTAGAGCCCAGGATCCAGCCCAAGCCCGGAAGGCTACACCGCAATTAAACAGCCCCGCAGACAGAGCCCTGCGAGCTCCAGCCAGCGAGCACGGGCCAGCTGTGGGTATCTAATTGCAGTGTGGCCATACCCTGAAGCTCAGACCTTCTGACACCCTGGGTCTGAGCTTGAGTGGCTAGCCTGTGCTACTGCCTGTGTCACAGCATCTGCACTGCGATTTTTAAGGTACTAGCTTGAGCAGAGCTAGTGCACATCTGTCCGCCCGGGCTGGGCCTGGGAGGCCTGCTCCCAGCTGCAATGTAGACACACCCAAAGAGGGGGCTGGAGAGGTCAGGGGCGCAGTTAGCATGGTAACTGTGCCACACACTTCCTTCCTTGGTATCATTATCATTATAAAGACTCATCGTTATTTCAGTTCTTGGAGTCAGCTATGGTGCTGATAGCGACATGTGTCTCAACGTCAGTACGTTGTAGATTCCATGGCGTATATTTTATTTAATTTTGCAGTCATTTGAAATATTGGGCCTGATCGTGCTCTCACACCAGTGTAAATCATGAGTAACTCCTTTAAAGTCGGTGTAGTTAAACTGGTATAAAGCAGTATGGGAGGAGAATCAAGTCCTTATATTGGAGATTCATCAGTTTTACAGCCAGAAGGGACCATTAGATCATCTAGGCTGATCTCCTGCATAGCACAGGCCAGAGAATTTTACCCTGTTACTCCTGTAGTGAGCCCAATAACTTGTGCTAGATGAAAGCATATTTTAGCAGTTTTAATTTGAAAAATGATTGTGTGAAAAAAATGGCACCTTCTGTCTTTGGTACTTAGACAGCTTCCATTACTATAGTAATGGGGATTGGTGCTGCTTTGAGCAGGGGGTTGGACTAGATGACCTCCTGAGGTCCCTTCCAACCCTGATATTCTATGATTCAATGATTCTATCTGAGCACCTCACAATTCCCCTGGGAGATAGATGGGGAACTGAGGCAGAGAGATACTGCTGACTTGGCTAAGGTCATACAGGAAGTCTATGGTGCAGGAAATTTAATCCTGAGCTCTCTAGTCCTAGGCCAGTAGCCTAACCATTGACCATTTTCCCTCCTTACTCAGCAAACCTGCTGTGTATAGGTATCCAAGGTCTAGGTCCTGGTAACCCTGCAGAACCAACACAGCTCTGGGAGCATGAGATTCTTTTCTCATCATGAGTGTTTTGAATAAAATTGTTAACTATGTTCCATTTGAAGGATCTCCTGTGCAAACCTGCTGTCTTTACATTATGCCCTCAGTTACCCCTGTACGAACCTTGTGGAGTCAATAGGGCTTTACAGGTCTAATTTAAGGCATAATTTGACCTCTGTGATCTTTATTACTCATGATGATGCATGAGCCAGAAAGACTGCAGCTTAACTTTCAGATCCCAGGCTAACTTCTTTTAGGTCTACTGTTCAGAAAAAATAACAAAAAAACAACACCCATCTCTACTGGTGAACAGAGCAAACTAGGCAAGGCAAATAATTCTGAAACAATAGATGGTGGAACTCCACAAGCAACCAGACACTCTTCAGTGCAGAACCTCACTTTGTGATGGTTTCTGTTTACCATTGCTAAAAAATACCCTTGATGTTAAATATTTAAGCCTCATAAACTCCACAATGTCCTCCCTGAATTCCTGTACTTTGCTTCAGGGATCAATTAAAAAACACATTAAATTTTCCTTCCATCCTTGCAGGACTCTTACTCACTGCTGCTGGGACCTTGGGATTGTTGGTTGTCATGTGTGTATGGGGGAATTTCAAGTGAGATGCAAAAGGCAATTGAGAAGGCAGTGGGGCAGAATCTGCTCATTTTGAAGTTATTTATAAAAAAATATGATCACATTAGTTTTACATTCTTATTCAGAGGAAGATTATTTTACTGAAATTGCTGTTAGTAATGCAGCTTGAACCACATCAGGAAGAGAGGGAATCTAACAAAGCTCAAGTGACAGTTTCTGGCAGAGAAACATAAAGGAAACAGCTGGAAAACATAAGAAACATTTTCAGATAAGTAGACAGTTTCTAGTATTCTTACAAAGTGGACAGTACATGATGCCAAAGATACATTGGGCCTTACTCCGGATTGTGCTAACAGTCTGACATTGTACAGAGAGAAGAAACTGCCCTCTGAGAAATACATCCGTTGTGCAGGGGTTTCCCTGGCCTTTAGCATTAGGGACACATCCGGAGCAGGACCTGAAGGGGCAGAGGCAGGCCAGGTGGCAGGAGAAGGTGTGGCTGGAGTACACTGCACTACAGCTATTCACTGCTTCCCATGGCCCAGAGGAGCTGATAAGAAGCAGAGCATAAGTTAGAGCAACCCCTAGAATGTGGGGAGTGCAAAGGGGGCTTATGGACACTTTTGTCTCCTACCTCCAAACATCCTGCTCCAAGCATCGCCCTGGAGGAACTGAGAATTTGTGGCCATTGGTGTAGGGTGACGAGATATTTGTAAGTTTAAAAAGGAATGGCTTTCTTACTATCGTACATACAGGAAGATTTGCATGTGGGATGGGTTTGGCAATGAGATGTATATGGGATGAGATGGAAGCAGGAGATTATTTTATGGGGCTGCAGAAGGATTTTGACAGCCTGTTTCAGAGGATGGGCAGGTTAGTAAGGATTGGTAACTGGGGCAGGTGAGTGGGATGGAGGTGGCAAATGCAAGAGAGTTCAGAAAGAGATTGTGGTAAGGTTTGTTGGAAGGGAACATGGATTTGGGATGACATCCACAGAGTGCAGGAGGATTTTAACAGATGAGAAGGTCAGGCTGGGGGTGCTTGTCCAGTGGCCTGGAAAGATTTAGTAGCTGGAATAGGGATCGGGCTGTGGTGTCTCTCGGTATGTCCACCATTTCTCATCTTCCAGGATCTGCCTTTCTCCTTTGCATACAAGAATTGAACAATTATTGTCTGCACTCCATGGAAACGTAATTCCAATTGTTCCTTGAAGTATATGTCACAGTTTCAGCGTAACTGCCCCTGTATCCCTGCTCCATGGTCCACACTAGTAGAACCCAGTCAGGTCTCCGGCCATCACCTGACTTTGGGTAAGGATCCCTGGCCCACTCTCTTCTCACCAGGTATTTAAGGCTGTACAGGTCCCTGCCTTACATTGAATAGTTTCCAACTAGCCACTCTACCCAATGGCCAGCATCTGTGAATGGCTCTCTTTCTGAGGGCTATGAATGGTATGTTGCCAGCAGTTACATGGTATCGCACAGCTCTTTCTAAACAAGCACCTTTATTTTTAAGACAAAACATCATTAAAAAAGTTCCTATATATATGCTAAAAACTCACCAGAGGTCAGCCATCAGTCTAATGGGGCCAGAGTAGGCCACAGACTTTCAATCCTTCCACAAGGGTTTGGGACCCCTTGAACAGAAGGTCTTGTCTGTTTTCAGCATTAGAAAAAGGCAATGAGACCATTCAAGCTCATCCTTTCATACCAAAAGCCCTTTCTTTTTCTCCTAATCCCTGGAAAACAGGGTTTGAACCAGTACATGCGAACCCTCCCAGGTGGTGGTGATACAAGAAGCTTTTTAGCTGCCTTGATCCTGTATCAGAAATACATCACCCAGGACAGAGACATGCAACCACACGCACACAGCTGTAAACAGCCAAAGATGGGCAGAAAATATAGTAAAAATCACCTCTTCCAATTAACATAACAAAGTTGGTGACAGTGTCATAATGCTTAAATACGCATAAAAATGTAATTATTTTGAAATTTAAGGCTTTTGATAAGTAATAAATAATGATAGTTTATAGCTAGAAATCCAAAATGGCAGCTGCAATAATTTTGTATTAGAGACATCAGAATGGAGGATTCAAACTACATTGACCAATAGCAGACAGGAGATTAGGATAAATTTCAGTAAGGTGGGGCTGATCTCGCTCCAAAATACCTGAAGGGAGGGGTCAGGAGGAGGTTCAGCTCTAACGACAGGTAAAGCTGATTGCCTGATCAGCTATCACCCCACAGGGAGGATCCATGCTAAAAGTTGGAATTGAAGAAGCAGAGAAAGCCAAAAATTGTATATAAGGCAAAGAGCTCATAGGCTTTGGGTGTGGGTGAGTGGAGAAGACTACAAAAGGAGCAGCAAGGGAAGCAAAACATTGGAAACAGTAGGACAGTGGAGTGTGGAAGCAGCACCACTAACAAACTGAGAACTGACAGAGCAGAAGGACCCTGAGACATATCAGAGGGATCTTGAGAAGAAGGAAAGTAAGTATAATATAGACACAAACTCCCTCGTGAAACCCCGGCAATTCCTCTAGGGCGGGCCACCCCTTGTTACCCATTGAAGTGGGCCAAATTGACAATTGGCTTATGGTTATAGGCAAGCTTTTATTGTGCGTTGGGTCCAAATTTGGGGGGTAACAGTGCTCCCTCCATGGATTTCTAAGTGATTCACCTTAATAACCCCCTCTCCCCCCCACACTGTTTTTGGTTCCTGGAGGACCTTTAGTAACCTTCCCCCGGAGCTGTATAGTCTCTGGCCTATAGTGATACAGGAACCATTCATAAGTTTAATACAATATGGTCCCCAAAGATATTGCACGTGGTTGCTATATCTGTCATAGTATGACTCGAACTTCCCCAAATCAATATACCTCTCTGTCAAACATGTCACATTTTGAAGTCTGTAAATTACTTCAGAGCTTTGTCTCCTGACAGCAATCCTTCTGTTGTGTCCTGTAGATCCAAATTGTTTTGACATATGAAAGAATCTCTTAGTACTAATAAAATATCCACCAGCATCATTTATCTTTATAGAACATCCTTCACACAGAAGTATCCCAGCACACTTCACACATGGTTTCCTTCTATGATATCCATTCAAGAATTCCCTATACGAGGCAGAGAGTAGGAATAATTACACTAACTCCCCTACTAAGTCAGGTCCAGCTGCTATTCCTGGTAGTTGTTGAAATGAATGGCAAATACAGCAGCTCTGATAATCTGGCACATCAAGTTTCAACTGATGTTTCAAGTCTGAAGAAGAGCTCTATGTAAGTTCGAAAGCTTCTCTCTCTCACCAACAGAAATCAGTCCAATAAAAGATACGACTTAACCCACCTTGTCTCTCTAATATCCTGGGACAGACATGACTACAGTGACACTGCATGCTATAGGTGGTCAGATAATGCTGAGGAAGTGTATACTGAGCATCATATTTTGGGTATATATAGGTGCTAGTGTAGCAAGAGATTTTTGCCTCGAATATTCTGAATTTCAGAAAAACCTCAGAAGGGGGTTTAAAATTCATAAAATTATATTTTTCTCAACTGGACATAAAAAGAGTGGTGACGGTATCAGGACTCTTTAGTTTGCATAAAATAGTAATTACTTTTAAAATTAAGGCTTTAATTAAGTAGAAATTAATAACAGTTTAAATTTAGAAAATCCAGTATGGCGGATCAAATGGTGGATATAGGGATAACATAGTTGTGGGGAAGGTTCTTCTAGAACTTTCTAGAACCTTCTAGAAACTCCTAGAATCCAAGATGGTGTCCTAGGGGGTGAAGTCACATGTAGGTACATGTGACCAGTCACATGTAGATAAACATGACTATAGAAAGCTGGAAGCTGATTGGCTAAGAGACTATCACCCCATTGAAAGAGTAACCAATTAGAGGCTGAGTGAATGTCATGCCACTGAAAGATGACCAATTAGAGCCAAGCTAGATAGGCTGGAAATTGTATATAAGGGTGACAGCTGGCAGGCTGAATTTGTAGTGGGTTCGAGATCCTAAAGAAGAACAGAAGTTACAAGACTCTTTTAGGAAGACACCTGTCTGGGAAGAAGAAAGTTTTTAGGCTAGCTTTGGGTGGAATATTGTGAGGCTTTGGGAGGGGGTTGCTTTGGGATTCCGGGGAGCCACGTCCTGCAAGAAGTCTCAAGAAGCAATAGATGCAGTAGCAGCAAGAGAACCCTGAGGTTGCTCTGGCAAAAGTTGCTATAACAACCAATGGCTTAAAAGGAGGAGGAGCCACTCATCCTCAGGCCTGGGAGGCTCATGGCCACTGCACCCAAAAGGAAGAGATGTAGGGTACTGGTGGTTGGGGACTCCTTTCTGAGGGGCACAGAGGCATCCGTCTGATATGATGTCCGAGGAGGTGTTTTGCCTCCCTGGATCCTGTGTCTGAGACATTATAGAAAGGGTACCAAGGCCAATCTGTTCCTCTGACCACTACTCCATGCTGCTCATCAGCGTGGGCACTAATGATACTGCCAGTTGTGACCCCAAGCAGATCAGCTGTTATTATGGGGCTCTGGGAGCAAGGGCAAAGGGGTTGGGAACTCAGTTTGTGTTCAAGGCCATCCTCCTGGATGATGGTAAGGTTCCAGGCAGGGGGACACGCATCCTGGAGATGATTGCATGGCTATGCAGATGATATCAACAGGACTGCTTTGGCTTCTTCAACCATGAGATGCTGTTCTGAAAAGAAGGTGTGCTGGGAAGAGATGAAGTCCACCTGACCAAGAAGAGGAAGGGCATCTTCATGCACTGAGTCGCTAACCTAGTGAGGAGGGCTTTAAATTAGGTTCAAAAATTAGGGAACGTGACAAAAGCCAACAGGTAAGCATAAAAAAGGAAACCTTAACAGAGGGCTAGATGTTGGGGGGAACACAGAAAACTACAACAGGGTCAAAGGAGCAACAACAAGGAAATCAACAACAAGGGGAATCTTCTCAACATCTTAGATGTCTATATACAAATGCAAGGAGTATGGGGAATAAGCAGGAGGAACTGGAAGTATTAACACATAAACTAAATTAAGACTTAATTGGCATCACAGATAAGGGATAAGTCTCATGACTGGAATATTGGTATAGAGAAGTTTAGCTTGTTCAAGAAGGGCAAGGGGTGAGAGGAAGGGGTTACATCCAGGGATTTTCTTTGTTTCTAGGCTTACAAGCCTATGCCTCATATTGACTGCATAACAGTTAGATATTGATTGCTATGAAAAACCTTTTCTAGTTTTGGTCATGAAGGAGCATAAGTTGCTGCTATGACTGAAAACTTAAACATGAACGAAAATATTTGGAAGCATTTTACTAAACCTTTCTTCTTGGCAACAATGAGAATTTTTTGCATGCAGCCTTAGTAACTATTTCATTTGTTAGTAGTCATTTCAGGTTAGGTTAGGATTTTGAAATCCTTCTCCAACTTCCGTGGCCATTTTTCCTTTTCCTTACCAGTTAGCATTCTGAGCACCAGGTGGCACTAACATCTTACAGTTACCAAGAGTACCTTCTCAGACACATAAAAGATCTCATTTCCAGGGTCAACAGGATTCTGTGGAAATCTCTGAACAAATATGGTCCTTTCCTGACTGCACGTTATATTAACATTCCATAAAGGTTCTCATAACTGCTTTAGGAAGTTAGGATCTGCTGTACTCCATCAGATCAATGGTCCATTTTTTCCAGTAGTCTGTCTCCAGTGGTTCAGATGAAGGTGCAAGAACTCCACCATGGACAATTTTTAATACACATTTATGAGGAATAGGAAATGGCTGATATTGTTATTTAAAAGACTCTTCTTCTTCCACTAAAGCACTTGGGATATTGCATAATGGTGAAAGTAAGTACAAAACAAATTAAAAACCTCCTAAAATAAAAAGAGATGAAAAGCCAAATTATGTGGCTTCATTTATAAATGAAAGTGGGTGGGAAAGTCGTGTAGAGGGATGGCATGGAAAGAGTGAGAACATTTCTAGGAAAAGGTGCTTTCAGATGCTTTCTATTTAAAGTAGGGAAGGATGCATTTCCTATGTATTTGTACTGTGGTAGTGCTTAGATCAGGGCACATTGGGCTAGGCACTGCATACACATGTAATGGAAAGATGGACCAAAGAGCTCACTGTTCAAGATACAATAGGTGGATGCAACAAATAGATGGAGGAGCACAAGGTGTTAGGAATCAGGGCCTGCAGCAAAGCTGGTCTCTGGGCAACCTAAAAAGCACAGCTGGCCTGCAGAAAGCTGCCTGATTGACCAAGCCACCTGACTGGTTGGAAGAATCAGCAGACTGGCTCTTAAGCCCAGCAGCAGCCATTCAGTAGCTACTCAAAGCATTCATCCACAGCTGTGATAACTCCTGCCTTGTTCCCAGTCCTGATCCTGCCTTGGCCCCAGCTTTGCATCACTTCAGGTAACTCAGTTCTGATCCTTGGCTCTGGCCTCTGACTCTGGTTCTGTCCCTGAGCGCTGACTGCTGGCTTATGATTCAGTTGCTGACCGTTGGCTCTGGCACCAGAACTCTGACTCCAGCTCTGATCCTGGGCTCTGATTCCTGACTACTGCTTCCTGCACCAACCACTGTGCCTGACCCTTGCTCCAACCACTAGGCACAATTGGCCACGTCCCAATCACATGACACAAGACAAAAGAGAAACAGTTATGATTAGTGTAGATGTAAGCAGGGTCTGAATTAATGCTCCCCTGACAGCTAGCTGGGAGGGGGAGAGACTTTGGGCATGTTTATGCAAATACAGTTTGCTCCTGCTCTGCTTAGATATTCAGCACATAGAGCGGTGTCAAAGTAATCAATTTTGGCTGGTGTTTGGTACAAATCACTTTAGTACTGAATGCAGGGGTAGTGAAATGCTGTTACCAAAATGATGTAATTATTGTAGGAATACAGGGAAGCAGGACTGTACTTAACCTGTCCAAAATTAGGTGGGTCACCTTCAGCTGAAAGGACCTCATTAAGCCAGGGGCTCAAATGCCGGAGCCCTGTGAAAGTAAAAAGGGTGGGGATAGATGTCCTAGCCAGGAGGTGTGTGAACTCTTCCCTAGGAGTCCCCAGATTGGTTTGACCTGTTCCTCCCACTGTTCAAAGAATAGAGCTAAATAGGCTGCATTAGGAGCCTCTTTGTTATTTTAAATGCTCACTCAGAGCTAAAAATCAGTTGTGGTGGTGGGACTGTGCTTCTGCCCAGAGCTGAAAACCACTGAGCGCTGAAATCACTTGAGAGGGGACAGTGTTTCTGTCCAGCCAACAAAGAGCTGAAAATCACTAAGAGACTGATATGCAGAGGTCACCGCAGCAACAGGCAGATGGCTGCAGAAGGTGACTGAGGGTTGGCTGACAAACGAGTGGCTGGTGAGATGCTGAGCAGAGCGAGTGGCCAGCAGGGCAGCTGGTGGAGAGGTGCAGCGAGTAAGGTGCCTCCTTATCTCCACCCAGGGTGGGAGGTGAACTCTGCAGATGCACCTTTGAACTCTGGGTCGGCACTGAATGGGGTGCAGAGAAGGGACGAGCACAGTAAAGGGCCTTTTGTGTTGCTGGATTTAAGAACCTGAGGGGAAAAGGACACTGCCCACCCTACTTGGGGGTGGGTCTTTTACTCATGGTTTATGTTTATGAACCCTGTTTGTGGTGTTTCCCAAATTAACACTGAGTTACTTCCCTCCTTTTATTAAAAGTTTCTTTTCTACACTCAGACTCTGTGCTTGCAAGTGGGGAAGTATTGCCTCTCAGAGACACCCCAGGATGGTGCATAATTTTCCCAGGTTACTGGGTGGGGGCTCAAGCCAGTTCTGTGTTGCATCAATGGAAAGGAACTCCTTGATATTGAATCCAGCCGTGGTTGCTGCTCTCTTTGCCTGGCAGAAGGGTTACATAATAAACAGCAATCACAGCACACCAGCTGCCTAATCACCACTAAGGCTGATGTCTAGGGAAACCAAGTTCTAACGCAGAACTCTCCAAGGCAGCAGAAAAATCCATCTTAATTGGTGTTTTGGGTGAATAAGACTGGGGTAGAGTTAAACCGGGTTAACCTATATTTCCATTGGGAATGGACAAATCAATTCAGCCAGAGAAAAAAATGTATTACTTGCACCAAACAATTTTAAGGTCCAGGAATTGGTCAATTTAAATTCTCATTCTCTCCTTTCTTTCCGTACCTGGGGTGGGCGTGGGGTCTCTCTTGTCCCTGCCTTTTTGCTGCTAACTGCACAGGGGTGCCATTCCAAGTGGTATTCCACAGTGCACAGCAGGCCTGAGAGGCTCAATCTCGTGGGCCTTTGGACTTGAGAGGCCCAATGGGATGTTATGACTAACAATGGAAACCCCAGACCATATGAAAAATTAAAGCAACTTGCAGTAGTGGACATCACCATTTGATGTTACTTCATGGCCCTTGCTCCAGCAGCACCCTTGAAGACTCCTGAGCTAGGTACTGGAGGCTGTGGTGAAGGAAAGTTGCTGGTGCAGAGAAAATGTCACAGAGCCTGGGGAAGCCCCTAAATGTGTGGGAGTTCAATTATGATTCAGTTACTCATTAGTACTTTGAGAAAATGTTGTAATTGGAAAGGTTAGAGAATCATTCTCATGCAGACAGTCTGAGTTTTAAGGTTACAGGAGGGATCAGAGGGTAAAGAAGTAGCTACTTCTTCCTTCAGAGAATTTCAATCTGTTCTTCTGGGGGAATTTTTGTGATACTAAATTTGATTTTCCTCTTTAGTACTTGAAAATGTATTTTATCTCCTGGCCTTTCAAGCTTAGAAAGGAACTTTGTTGCATATTTCTTTAACTGTTTCCTGCTCTATGGGCAATATAGGTCAAATTTAACTTGTATACAAAAGAAAATAATTGTGATTTGTGGACAATGCATTCTAATGTTTCCAGGTATTACAAAGGTAGAATTACTCTGAAATGTGTGCTCTTCAGAGGCGCTTTTTTTGTTCTTGGACATTCTTTGCTATGTGTATACATGTTTTCATTCTTGGTTATTAGTCGCTATCTTATCTTCAGAGACCTGCAGAAATTCACATGGTGATAAATACTTCCAGTCAGCATTGACACGGGATGTGATTTGGGGTATGTCTACACTACAGCTGCTACTGCGGCACAGCTATGGCTCGGCAGCTGTGCCACTGTAGCATCATAATGTAGATCAGAGGTGGGCAAACTACGACCCATGGGCCACATCCGGCCCACGGGACCCTCCTGCCCGGCCCCTGAGCTCCCAGCCCCTCCCTCACTGTCCCCCCTCCCCCACAGCCATGCCACCATGCAGGCAGAGTGGCTGGCTCCAGCTGGGCAGCACGGCTGCTAGTCCTGCTGCTCTGAGCGGCATGGTAAGGAGGCGGGGAGCAGGGGGGTTGGATAAGGGGCAGGAGAGCCCAGGGGGACAGTCAGGGGATGGGGGCAGTTGGATGGGGCAGAGGTTCTGGGGGGGCATGTTAGGAGATAGGGAATGAGAGGGGTTGGATAGGGGGTGGAGTTCCGGGGGCAGTTAGGGGCAGGGGTGTGGATAGGTATCGGGGAAGTAAGGGGACAGGGAGCAGGGGGGGTTGGATGGGGGGGCGGTTGGGGTAGGGGGTTCTAGAGGGGGTGGTCAGAGAAGGAGAAGGTGGGGTTGGGTGGGTTGGGAGCTTTGAGGAGGGCAGTCAAAGGGTGGGAATTGGGAGGGGCTGGATAGGGGCAGGGCAGGGCCAGGCTGTTTGGGGAGGCACATCCTTCCCTACCCGGCCCTCCACACAGTTTCACAACCCCAATGTGGCCCTCGGGCCAAAAAGTTTGACCACTCCTGGTGTAGATGCTTCCTACATTGTCAGAAGGGTTTTTTTTCTATTGAAGTAGTTAATTTACCTCTCTGAGAGCTAATAGCTAGGTCAATGGAATAATTCTTCTGTTGACCTAGCTGCATCTATACAATGGATTAGGTTGACCTAATTATGTCCCAAAGGGTATAAAGATTTTTACAGCCCTTGGCTTAAGGTACTGTGTTGTGGTTGAGTTATTATATAGTGGTTAAATTAAGTGATATAACTATGAAACAGAAAATAGCAAATAGATCCATAATTTAAGGGGGAGAAAAACAATCTACACTTAAAATGCTCTCCATATTTACTACTTTGCACAGCACCCCTATGAGATACAAAATTATATCCATTTTACCAGTGATTTGCCCAAAGTTGCATGATGAGTCAATGGAAATACTGAAAGACAAGGTAGGTGAGGTAATATCTTTTAATTAGATCAACTTCTGTTGGGGAAAGAGACACGCTTTTGAGCTACACAAAGCTCTTCTTCAGGTTAGAATGGTCATTCCTGGCTCCTTGTGCTTAGATCACAGACTCTGAATCAAAACCTGTACTAAGTACATTCTAGGAGAAGACGTGTCCATTACCTTTACCAGATGGTGAGGGAGCAGAGAATTGCCAAGAGATTAACGCCACTGAACATCCCATCACTCTGCAGTCACATCAGGAATGTGACTTCAACCCCCTAGTTAAACGAGAGAGAATATTTTAATTTGTGAATATTTTAATCCTCTTCATCAGTTACTATATTAGTGTGTGGGAAATTGCAGTCAGGCTATTCTTGTCTAATGGAGAGGCCCAGTCTCCTGCTATTTGTCTCCTTCCATCAATATTGTAATCTTCTGGTGTCTTTTTCTAACTTCACCTGGTTCAAATTGGTTACTGTGGCCGTTTGACTGGACATAGGACCCAGCTCTTGGGTCATAGAGATGACATAACGTACAAGAAAATGAACACAATTAACTTTTGCTATGAATAATACAACTAACATTAAAATGCCTCCAGTCTTTGTCAATTCTCTTCTGGATGGATTACCCAGGGAAAGAAGCAATCTTGGCACCTATCTGGATTGCTGTTAAACTCTCTGATATCGGATTCACAAGGAAATGAAACGGAGCAGTAATCCAAGCAAGTGGTTGGCTGCAGTGGAGTAATAGATAACAGGGAACCTATCTGTTTTCATCATCCCACAGTGCCCACTAATAGTACTAGGCTGCAAGAACTTTACACATCAATAGAAGTCATTACAAGTCATTCAAATCAATGGAATTTTCACACCTAGAAGACTGATCTTAATATTTTCTCCCATTCCTAGAAGTGTGATTATCTTTCAAGTGGAAAAGAGTGGATAAAAAGACCATGTCTGTGAACAAACTTACTCTTTCACCACAGGACTTTTGAAGTCAATGGGTTTTCTGCATTGAGGGAGCATTCTTTGAAACATCACCAGTTCGTCATTGTCTCATTGAACAATTTAGACAACGTTTCCATAAAGGGAGATCATAGTGTACAATAGCAAAACCAATCCTGTAATAGTTTATATTTGTTTGCAATCATTTAACAACAGGAGACTTTTAGACCAAAAAACTTAAAAATCAGGAAAGAGGCAGTCAGTACATTTTCTCAAGAACTGATGATTCTTAAACATTCCTTTTAAATGAAAAAGTGACATAGAGGATTAGAAATGATAAAGTTATAGATTAAAGCAAATTAAAATTACAGGGGGGAAATTAGAGAGAGTGACAAATAGCCCAAACATTATGTCCAAAAGTTTGGCAAACTGAGATTTAAAAACCCACGCTGTTCATTGTAAAAGAATGCTGAAAGCTGTAGACTGAGAAGTGGACAACAGTAGCAATAATAAATAAATAGTCTGTGTTTAGAAATGTAAAAGGTGGATTACTGCCTATACCAGATAGCAAAATGATACAGACCAATGAGATGATATTCAGTAACTCCAGAAATGGCTATGGAATGTTTAAAGGCTCTGAAAATTGACAGGGCCTCAAGATTCAGACAACATGAAACTGAGAACATCAGAATGGAAAGTGGAAGAGTTTCAGCTAACATTTTCACACATGTACTTAGTTCAGGAGAAAGTCCCTTAGGATTAGAAAGTAACTGGCATAACATTTTTTTAAAAGAATCAAGGGACCCAACAGGAAAATACAGAGTAGTCACACTTACAATTTATTTTAAGGGATCAAATGGAGGAATAATTAAAGTAGCCAGGCCTCTCTTGCTTTCAGATGCATCCTTTGTTAGAATGCTTTGAAGATCTCTGACATAGTACTCAAGAGGGATGCATCCTTTAGCTAAGATCTCCTAAAATACTTGATAATGCAGCCCACCAGCAATGAATGTCTGTGTAAGAAAGAAACATTGGCAGATAAGATAGAAAGTGGGACAATGGGGTAAGAATAACAGGTTGTAATAAATGAATCCTTTTCAGGCTGAAAAGAATATCTGCATACTTTAGAGATCAGTGT
This sequence comes from Lepidochelys kempii, assembly GCF_965140285.1. Lineage (NCBI taxonomy): Eukaryota > Metazoa > Chordata > Testudines > Cheloniidae > Lepidochelys > Lepidochelys kempii. Next base: position 26,498,039 of record NC_136381.1, on the reverse strand, counting down.
TATAACTGATTTGCTGTTTTTTGTCAACAAGTCACTAGAGAGAGAATTTTAGATTATTTGTGCTTCTTGCTCAATAAAAAAGAGAAAATGCACTTTAAAGCTGAAAAAATAGTTAGGTATGTTAAAAGTGATTTACTCTAGAGGGTGCTTTTCCTGAAATTCTGTTCAGCTGGTACTGGAGATTTTAAGCAGCTCTATACTAAGCCTTGAACACAGCACTAAAGTGTTATGAATGTCTCAAGCATACAACTGCAATGTGCCATTTATATAGAACCTTTGCTTAAGGGATGGAAAAGATGAGTAGAGACTCACATTTTTACCAAAGCCCCTTACTAACAGAGTTGGAAAATATTTGTTAGATACAACCTTAGGAGGAGCAGGAACAGGTCTTGGAGTATTAAATAGGATAGATGTAGAAGTATAGGCTAACAAACCCTTAAAGACATCCCTAAATGAAATAAGTACTAGCCATCATTTAATAGCCAGTTTGCTTCCTGGCTGGTAGAAGCTGCAAGAAGCAGATCGCTAAGTACTATTGCAGACCACGAGTGTGCGTACGGGGTGTGCCGAGTGTGCCCAGGCACACCCTAATGTCTCAAAAAAAAGTGGCTTTGCATTTTAATTTAATAGCATGATATGCTTTTTTAGTTTTAAAGTATGTAGTGTTGTATTATGCAATACGCACCAAATTGCGTAATATAGATGTTGTAGAAATGTATAGAAAGCCCGCATTCACTCGCAGCATGTGTTCCCCACTACAGCGGCACCGCATTACCATTGGTCCTCCCCTCCCCCTCCAACTACTATTCTAGAAAATTCTTTGACCTATATAAGTGGCCACGTCAGGCATGCCCAGAGCAGCGTCTACAGTGTTTGTAATCTTTGTCACATGTACTCTACTGAAATAGCATAACAAGCCCATGGCTTTACGTTTTAATTCAATCGTATGATACCCCCTTTTAATTTTAAAATATGGATCGGTTCGTTCTTAAGATCAGAAAAGGAGCAGACAAATTGAATTATAATGAATGTGCTGATAGTAGTGCCAATACCTTGGACTCCTCGCTTAAGAACTGACATGAAGATAATGCCACCACCAGTTCCAGTGCGTGCAATAAACTGAGTAAGGACCAACAGAAACAGATTTTGTCTCTTAGTTCAGGTCAGTGTAGTTCCTATTCAAAGCAATCAAACATTCCATCTGATGACCCGGTCTGTGATATTCCAAAAAATAGATTAGAACTCCAGTCTCAATTATCTAGAGGTCCTTATCAGCCTAGATTGAGCATGTTTCCTAGAAGTAAAATAGGGAACAAACAAAGAAATTTTCAGTCCGATTGGTATGAAAAGTATAGGTGGTTAGAATATAGCCTATCAAAGGATGCAGCATTTTGCTTTTACTGCTGCATCTTCTCCTCTAACGATGCAGCAAACAAAGGTCACACTGATCCAGCATTTATTGATAAGGGATTCAGAAACTGGCATAGGGCTAACAAATGTTTTAAAAACCACCAACTGTCAAAATCTCATGTGTTGAGCTGTTCTTCATGGTCAAGTTTTAATGAAGGGAAACCTATTGATGTATTGTTGGATGAGGGCAAGCAGGCTTATCTGTCTAAACAAGAAGAAGAACGGTGCCATAACCGAAGTTTAATGGAGCTACTGATTGACAGTATTCTGTTTGGTGAAAGGTGGGAGACCATTCAAGGGTCACAATGAAAAAGCTGACCGTTTTGGAAAGGTTTATTTCTAAATCTTGTCAATATGCTCCAAAAATATGATCCTGTAATGGCAAAGCATGTTCAACAATCTCCTCGAAACACTACCTATCTGAATAATCGCATCCAAAATGATTTAATTGTGGCCTTGCACAACATTGTGTAACAAAAGATTGTGTCTTCACTAAATGGAAAAATGGTCTCAATTGCCAATGACACTACTGACTGTGGATACCATGAACAGATGTCCATTGTGGTGCGGTATTTTGACAATGGAAAAACATAGTCCACTTGAACATTTTGTATCTGTTCAGAAACTATTAACAGTTGATGCTCAGTCTATTTTTGACCAGTTAAATGACGTCCTTGGCATTCTTAAAATTGACTGGTCATCAGTGATATCTGTCTGTTTTGATGGCGCATCTACTATGTCTGGATGTACTGTGGGAGTTCAAATGAAATGTAAAGAAAGAAACAGTGAAATACACTATGTACACTGCTATGTGCATTGTTTGAACCTCGTCCTAGTAGATGCATGCACTTCAAGTAAACAAAACAGAACTGTCTTTGATTTTTTTTTTGGTGTTATTCAGACTCTTTATGCCTTCATGGAGGGGAGTCCTGTGTGACATGCAGTAATGGAGAAGATTTCACAAGAAGTATGATCCCAGTTGAAGACTTTGAAGTCATTATCAAACACAAGATGGGCATGCAGAGCAGAAGCAGTGGCTGCTGTAAAACAAAACTACTCGATCATTTTATAAGAGATTATCGAAACAACTCACCTTGCTGATGCTAAAATAAAAGCCAGGGGCCTTATCTATGAACTAAATTAATTGAAGTTCATCTTTGCCCTTCACATGATGCACCCTATTCTCCAGATGATGGTAAAAGTGCGTAAGGCTCTTCAAGCTCCAGATCTCAACTTACTTACTGCAATGACGGGGTGAAAAGCTTGCATAACTCTTTGGCTGTGATGAGAAGTGGCTCAGAATATTTTCAATCTATTTTCAATGAGTGTGAAAATGTGTGTAGAGAATGATATATCGATTCCCCCAGTTAAGAGAAAAACGTCCACTCGTATTGATGACGCGTTTGAGTCCCAGCATAACTTTGATACAAAAGAGGAGCAGGAGAGAATAATTTAATTTTACCCACTCCTAGACTCAATGATTACAGGCATTGACTAGCAATTTGAACAGGAGACTTGTAAAATTGTGACTGCAATGGGAAAACTGCTGAGCTTAGACACTGGCAGGGACGTTATGAGAATCATTGCCAACAAATTTAAAGTGTCCTTGGATGAGTTGGAAGCTGAAGTGGGATTGCGTTAGGGTTATGACGGATCTGTTCCTAAGGGTAGCACTACGAACACCACCAGAGAGTGACTTGATTGGCTAAAGGAATCGGATCGGTCTTCCATGTTCCAGGCCTTTTACAAATCTATTCAATGCTTTGAAGTCTTACGTGTTACAAGCTGTGCATGTGGAAGAGCCTTTTCAAAACTAGCACATGTAAAAAACTAAGAAGTACAATGTCCCAATTGCGCCTCAACTCACTCATGATTTTGTACATTGAACAAGAATTGACTTAGTCAGTTAATGACAATGATGTGATTGAGGAATTTAAGTCCATAACACCTGGTGAGTGACGTCTCATCCTTTAGGACAGGAAGATGAAGAAATCTTAATCTGTTTTGGTCAATTTGGGTTAGCTCATTATTAGGTTAAAGATACAGTCAATATTCATGATTTTTATCTTTGTATACACCTTGTTATCTCTACAGCAAAAATTTGGTATTTTGTGTCTCATTTTTTAAGTTTGTATTTTTTAAATAAAGTTTAGTTGTTAATTTTTTAAAAATTAAAGTTTAGTTAAGTTTTAATTTCTTTTGTTTGTTTGTATAAAAATGTCCATTATGATTGAGTATTCAATAAATTTTCGCCTTTAAAATAAATAAATAATATTCCCTGGGTGCACACCCTAATGAAATGTGCTGTGCACGCCTATGTTGCAGACAGAAGTGCTGTTAAGCAATGTGTCTATGGCATTAGCTTGCATACAGGCACAAGAGTGGACCAATGATGTGATAAAATACATCATAAAATATGGAATGAATGGTATTCTGCCTTTAGAAATAAGAAGTATAATGTGGAAACATGCTACTGTATTCCTGGTGGAAAATGGTAAACTTTACCTATGATTTACAGTTAAACCACATTACCACATATATAATAACAATGTCAAAAGCTCAGATAAAATGAATATCACCTATTGAGGCATTAGGATTAAATGTCAATAATAGTTTAATGAAACAAAAATTATGGGCCATAAATGAAACCTCTGTATGTAGAACAGTAGAACTTGAAGCTTGTATAGAAGAAAGTGAAATTGGATATGTTTGTAATAATCATGTTATATAGCCATGTGATATATGTTTGAATTCAGAAAAAAGGGAAATGTCATTACCAATCAGATCCTTTTCCATTTCATGGATCTGTGGCTATATACATGGGAAGCATATGTGTATGTGTTAGAAATTAGTGTAAACTGAAGTTAATCATTTGTTCAATGTAACTCATGATAACCAATGTTTGTTTAATATAACTGTTGTAAAAGGATCTGATTTTAATTTTACATGACCTGAAGTTAAATATGGAAAAAATAAGGGTCAGAATCAAATGTATTCAAGTGTTAAGCCAGTACCATTAGGTATAAATATAAATTTAGTTAAACATTTACTTACCCATCCTGCATTGCAGATGCAATTACAAAAAAGAATACGCACAAAAAAAGTTACGGTCACTGTGCATCACTCAGTTAATGAGATTGAACAAATTATGGAATGAGTAAAAAGAGATGATAAACATAAATGGTGGGAAGTATTTTTGGGATGGTCTCCCACAGCAACAGGATTCTTAAATGGTATTTTACATCGTGTTATAATTTGCTATTTTAGGTTTTGGTGGTTTGTACACTCATCATCTTACTGTGTTGGATCAGAAGGAGGTTTAAGCAGCTAAAGTATATATAATCCTTGAATGTTCAACCTTAGTGAGGCAGAATCAGGGGAAGTAAGGAATTGTACCAACAAGAAGAAAAGCTGGCTTGGTCTCAGAGGAGAGACTTGAACTAATGTTGGACAAAATCGAGCACCCACTGAACTCACTGATAAGATTAAGATGTGATGATTAGATTTATTTATCAACTATTAAAGAGTGGAATGATACTGGAGATTTTAAGCAGCTCTATACTAAATCTTGAACATAGCACTAAAAGCGTTATGCTGGTACGATTAGCTGAAGATAGGGGAAAAATTAGTAAAAAAATAAACTGAACTGATAAAGAAATAGAGTGGTAGCAATAAACCATAACATTGAGTTGAAGAGAGCGACAATTGGAATGTGCATGCTATGGGGAGAAGTAATTGTTTATATTTTGGTATGTGTGGAATGATGGCACACAGCCATTTGGAATATTGCCATGCATCTAAGTAGAGAGAAGAGCATGATCAACAGGAAAATGGGCTAAAGGTTGCTTGGACACTAAGAGCAGAGGAAAGGCTGATCTGCTCAGCAGGAATCTAGGAGAAAGATCACCTAAGTACGTCAGGCAAGCTTGCTCAGTGTGACTATAGAGTAAAAGTTACAGTAACAGTACAGACCATGATATTTGGCAGAACATAATAGTAAAACACACCATAATATTAAGAAACAGGCCCAAATCATAATAGTCACTAAATGTATCATAATAAATGTGATACCATAATATTTAGTATGATTGACAACTGAGGACCTGGACAAATATGACTGGAAAGTAAAGTATGCTAATATCAGGATTGAAAAACAAGCCAATCAGAAAGGGTCTGATAGCTGGTGAAAATAAACATAAGGCAGAGAGCCTGAAGGGATTTTTCTGGAGTTATTCAAATGCTTGGAGAAGATGTTAGGGAGGAGATAGTGAAACAGGAGATTTTGCTTTTAGCTTCTCTGAAAAACCTTGCAGCACCTTGGACAGAGATATGAGGAGAAAAAAAATACAAGAGTCAGAGGTTTAAAACATCTTGAAAATCACCTCTCCAGATTTGAATAACAATGGTGGTGGCAGTATCATAGTGCTTTAGCTTGCATGGAACAGTAAGTTTTAGGAATAAGGCTTTAGATAAATAATAATTAAGGATAGTTTATAGGAAAATATCTAAAATGGTGGTTGCACTGATTTTATATTAGAAACTTCAAAAATGGAGGACACAGACATAATTGACCAAAATCAGATAGGAAATAGGGGTGAAATACAGTTCAGTAGGTATGACTCAACTCACTCCAAAACACCTGAAGTGTAGGAGGAATGACAGGCAGAGCTGATTGGTTGAACAGTTGCCACCCATGCAGGGAGAATCCATGCTAATTACTAAGCTTGAGACAAAAACCAATCAGAGAAGGCCAGAAATTGAATATAAGGGGACAGCTGGGAGGCTGATGTGTGTGAGTGTGAGCTGAGGAGAAGGAAGAAGCAGAAGCAGAAGATTGAGAAAGAACAACAGCAGTTGGAGAAGCTCCAGCAGCCTCTGAGGCAGCAGAAACGGCACCTTGGAGACACAAAACCCAGCTTTTCTTTTATGACAGAGCAGAAGGACCATTAAGATGAGTCAGAGGCAGTGTAAAGGAGTGTCAGTTTGATTTTCTGTCTAATTTTTAAGGAATCACTGGGTTGTTACCCACAAAGTCTAGGGCACCCTGCCTATACCCTACTAAGGGTTCAAGGCGTGATCCAATCAATTTAGGCACCCCCACCCTTTCCCTTTCAAGGGCTCAGGATGTAAGGCACCTATCCTTACCCACGGGGCTCAGGAAGAAACCTGGTCAATTTAAGTACCTGCCCTTTCCCTCAGAGCTCAGGGCTCTACAGGTCTCTGGAACCCCTTCCCAGTGAGAGAGCCTTACACAGCTGTGCTCTAAACATGTATTTATTAGCAACACACACAGAATACATATACCAAGCAAATATCTTATGCTCACCACTCCCAATATATGGATCAAATTCACCCGATGGCCAGTCAGGATCCTCTCATCTGGGGGTTTCCAGCAATGCCTCTGCAAGTCACAGTCGTGCAGAGGGGTCAGAGTTCTAGCAGCTTGATGTTAAATTCTAATCTGGAGATGGTTCCCAAATACCATTGCTTTTTTGTTACATTATGTAGGTAAAAGTAGCTACCTCCTTAACTTCACTAAATCTATCACAGTATTCAGTACCCCTAGGCAACAAAATATAACCAATCACGCACTGGCACCTATGTTTTCTCCTCCCTGCTCAACTCTCTTTACATTGTATCTCTCATGCCCAAATTATAACTTATTTGTGACCTTTGTTTGTGCAGATGGTCAGCATAAATTCACTGGTCAGAGCTTATTTTATCTATTTTACCAATTCTGGATGTCTCTGTTTCCTCCCTAAACCTCCCAGCACCTGGGTGTCTCTACTTTACAACCGTTGGTGTTATAACTCTTGTTAGGGGCACTCCTGAGGGGGGGGCACCTTAGCCGCAGTGGAGCATTTCTCCCGTAATTTTAGTGATGAAATTTCTGAGTTTCACCCAAGGCTAGTTTAGTATGGGGTGAGTTAAATCTCAGGCCTACAGGGTGTGGCTGTAAATAAAGCTGGATGCCTGTATCTGAGTGAGATTCACCCCACTCATCTTGTGATCGTTTGGCTAATGCTCCCAGGATGTTAACAATAACAAGTAATTATTTCTTTAACATGTAATACTGTAATTCTCCTGTGCTTATGTATGAAAGCCTTATATGCTATATTGTATCAGGCTGAGTACTACCACAATGTTACATTGAGGCTTCATACATAAGAACTGACCAGGTTTATGTGCCTTGAGTAGTACATTGTAACTGCTATATGGCCTATGTAAGCTATGCTTCCCATGTTATTTATGTCTTTATTTTATTGCACCGCTTTAATACATAATTTCTAAATAAGAATTAATAGTACTTTACTATGCCTTATGTATTGCAATGTATACCTTCTTGCTTTATTAAATGTATTGTTACTGCCTGTTTCCTTTAAATTAAATGATACTTTGTTTCTGAAGAATTACTGCTTGAGTGCCAATCCTTTGAGCTGAAGGCTGTATCTGTGTCCTCCCACAGGTTAGTCTGCTCTGCGGAGTGCTCTGAAGGTCAGAGACAAACCCCCTGGTAAAACCACAGCAAGTCTTATAGGGTGAGCCACCCCTTTATTACCCATTTGGATGCAGTTAATTGACAATTAGCTTATTGTTATAGGCAAGCCATTATTGAAATGCTTTTAGTCCAATCTTTGGGATAATAGGAGTGGAAAGAAGAAAGTAAATGAGAATTAGAAGGGTCTGGGTGGTTGTGGTTTTTGCAACGGATCGAGAAACCAACGAAAAGCAGCAGCCATGAGAGCAACAGCTACCTAGCAGCTACACTGACAGAGAAGAAGGTGCATTGACAGAGCAGAGGGAGAGAAGCCTATGTAGAATAAGCATGCTAGCTATAGTGTAAATATAGAATAGAAATCGTATTAATGAGGATGTGAATGTATGTCTGGATTAATACAGATGTGTGTTTGTTATGAATGTCACATTGTTTTACATGTATAAAGTTTAAGCTCTAACACTGCTGTCAGCAACTGCACATGGCTGATCACCATATGCCAGGTGCAACACTTAGTACCATTCTAATTGTATGACATTGCAAGTGGGAAATTTTAAAATCTGTATTAAGGAATTATCTTGTTTAGAGTACATTGTAGCCAGGGATCATCAGTGTGCTACTGTAATAAGAGAGTTTGTTTTGGAAATGTACTATCTGTGTGTCAATTAATGATATCGGAAGGCTGTATCCATGTCCTTCCAAGCGTAACTCGTCTGAGGAGTTTTTCTAAAAGGGAACCTCTAGTAAACCCAGGTAATTCTTCTAGGGTGGGCCTCCTTTCACCCTGCAAAAACATATTAAAAGATTAGTAGACTACCTTGAGGGGAACCTCTGGTAAACCCAGGAAGGGTCCCTATATTGATGAGCTACTCTGGGGTTACCCTGGATCTGTTTCTGGGAGTAACATAGGCTTTAGTAAAAAGAAAAGGAGTACTTGTGGCACCTTAGAGACTAACCAATTTATTTGAGCATGATCTATAAAAAGGGAAATAAGGACAACCCAGGGAATTACAGACCAGTCAGCTTAACTTCTGTACCCAGAAAGATAATGGAGCAAATAATTAAGCAATCCATTTGCAAACATCTAGAAGATAATAAGGTGATAAGTAACAGTCAGCATGGATTTGTCAAGAACAAATTGTGTCAAACCAACCTGATAGCCTTCTTTGGCAGGGTAACAAGCCTTGTGGATAGGCAGGTAGTGGTAGATGTGGTATATCTTGACTTTAGTAAAGCTTTTGATACTGTTTCACATGACCTTCTCATAAACAAATTACGGAAATGCAACCTAGATGGAGCTACTATAAGGTGGGTGCAAAACTGGTTGGCAAACCATTCCCAGAGAGTATTATCAGTGGTTCACAGTCATGCTGGAAGGACATAATGAGTGGGCTTCTGCAGGGATCAGTTCTGGGTCCAGTTCTGTTCAATATCTTCATCAATGATTTAGATAATGGCATAGAGAGTACACGTATAAAGTTTGTGGATGATACCAAGCTGGGAGGGGTTGCAAGTGTTTTGGAGGATAGGATTCAAATTTAAAATGATCTGGACAAACTGGAAAAATGGTCTGAAGTAAATAGGATGAAATTCAACAAGGACAACTGCAAAGTACTCCACTTAGGAAGGAACAATCAGTTGCACACACAGAAAATGGGAAATGACTGCCTAGAAAGGAGTACTTCAGAAAGGGATCTGGGGGTCATAGTGGACCATAAGCTAAATATGAGTCAATAGTGTAACGCTGTTGCAAAAAAAGCAAAAATCATTCTGGGATGTATTAGCAGGAGTGAGTTAAGCAAGACACAAGAAGTAATACTTCCACTCTACTCTGCGCTGATTAGGCCTCAAATGGAGTATTGTGTCCAGTTCTGAGTGCCACATTTCAGGAAAGATGTGGACAAATTGTAGCGAGTCCAGAGAAGAGCAACAAAAATGATTAAAGGTCTAGAAAACATGACCTATGAGGGAAGATTGAAAAAATTGGGTTTGTTTAGTCTGGAGAAGAGAAGACTGAGGGGGGGACACGATAACAGTTTTCATGTACATAACAAGAAAAATTGTTTTTCTTAACCTCTGAGGATAGGACAAGAAGCAATGGGCTTAAATTGCAGTAAGGGAGGTTTAGGTTGGACATTAGGAAAAACTTCCTAACTGTCAGGGTGGACTAGAAGCACTGGAATAAATTGCCTAGGGAGGTTATGGAATCCCCATCACTGGATATTTTAAAGAGCAGGTTAGACAAACACCTGTCGGGAATGGTCTAGATAATACTTAGTCCTGCCATGAGTGCAAGGGACTGGACTAGATGACCTCTCAAGGTCCATTCCAGTTCTATGATTCTATGATTTATTCTAATTTATACTGTATGACAAACATGAAACTTCTGTTATATGGCTTTACCATATTGTACGCTAATGTCTTTTCAGTGCTCAGGTGAGAGGGAAAGTGTGGGCTCTTTCCTTTTTAGGGCCAGAAATTCAGCTGGTGTAAATTGGTGTAGCTCCATTGAAATCAAGATGCTTAAAACTAAGCACATGCTTAAGACCTTTGCTGGATCAGGGCAAGAGTTCACAACATTTTGAAGGACTGAGGAAGCTTGACCACAGTCACACAAGTCTGTGGCAGACCCAGAAATTAAATCCAGATCTCCTGCGTTCCAGTGCAGTGCCTTAACCACATGACCAACCTTCCTCTTTGAAGGATATCGCTGAGGTCATCTGTACTTAAAGAGCGCTGCTTTCACTCAGCTTTCCATCTCTTAGCTCCTCTTAAGTGCTGTCTGCTTCTACTCTTGGCTAATTATTTTATGTATCATACCTATAAATATGACTGTAAGCTACTCAGGGCAGGGACCTATTTGTTTGTAAAGTGCCATATATGCCCATGGTACTATATAAATAAATAATAAGACTAATAGCGCTGATGCTATATATAGGATCTTAAAAGTAGCACAGTCTTCTTAACATCAATCAACCACTTTATTAGCTGCCAGTGAATCTTGCAGATTCCTAGCCTAATATGCACACATCAGCCAGTTTCAGCTGGCAGCTTAGCTTCAGGTGACAAAACATCTTTTCTGAGTAGCATAAAAATAAATCTGGAAGCAAAGAAACATCAGAAGAAATATTATCTGCTAAAAAAACCAAATAATACAGTCCAAAAAAGAGATGTAGGACTGAGGGGGATATCCATAAAGCTGGTGATGATTCAGAAGTGCTGAAAGATGCTGGATTCACTGCTACTGATGGTGATATACTGAACATTAGGCAACATGCATGTCATGTCATTCCAAGCTGGTTGTCTGAACTCCTATTCCTTTTGCCTCTTTTTTTAACTTGTCAATGGTGGGAGCATGTGAAGAGAAACTGAATCCCTGTTCTGACTAATAGCTAGAGCTACACCAAGTGGGTTGTGATAACGGGATAAGCTGTTTCACCAGATGAATTTGTTAATTACGATAAAATTGGCTTGTTGTTTGATTCATTTAATAGATTCTGGGGTCATTATGATAATCTAGTTTGATCTCCTTGTAACCCAGGCCATAGGAATTCCCCAAAATAATTCTTAGGATACACCTTTTAGAAGAAACCTCCAATCTTGATTTAAAAATTGCCAGTGTATCAGTGACTTGTCGTCTTCATTATTTACAACTCCCCCAATTTTTTGTCATCTGCAAACTTTATTCAGTGATAATTTTGTTTTCTTCCGGATCATTGATAAAGATGTTAAATAGCATAGGGCCAAGAACTGATCCCTGCAGGAGTCCACTGGAAACACACCTGCTTGATGATTTCCCATTTACAATCACATTTTTAGACCTATCAGTAAGCCAGTTTTTAATCCATTTAATGTGTGACATGGTAATTTTATACCTTTCTAGTATTTTTAATAAAAAAATCATGTGCTATCAAGTCAAATGCCTTACAGAAGTCTAATTATATTACATCAACATTGCTAGTGTTATCAACTGAACTTCTAATCTCATTAAAAAAAATCTAGTTAGCTTGACAGGATCTATTTTGCATAAACCCATATTGATTTGCATGCATTACACTAGTCTTACCTTTAATGCTTTATTAACTGAGTCCCTTATGAGCCACTCCATTATCTTCCCTGGGGCTGATGTCAAGCTGACAGGCCCATAATTACCTGGGTCGTTCCCTTGTTTACCCTTTTTAAAAACTGTCAGACCACTAGCTTTCTTCCAGTCTTCTGGAACTCCCCCACTGCTCCAAGACTCACTGAAAATCAACATTAACAGTCCAGTGATCTCCTCAATCAGCTCTTTTAAAACTCTTGGATGCAAGTTATCTGGACATGCTGATTTTAAAATGTCTAACTTTAGTCGCTTATGCCTAACATCCTCCAGAGATCTAGTGGAATGGAAAGAGTGTTATCATACGATATGACTCTATCAACTGTTTTTTCCCCAGATAAGGAACAGAAATGAACATTTCTGCCTCTTCTGCATTATTATTAAGTCTACCATTTCCATCTAATAATGGAACAATAGCATTGTTAGGATTCTTTCTGTTCCTAAAAGACTTTAAAAAACCCTTCTTATTATTGTCAACTCTACAGGGCATAGATTTCTCCTTGTGTCCCTTGGCTTCCCTTATCAATTTTCTACAATTCCTAGCTTCAGATTTATATTCATTACTATCTGCTTCCCCTTTCTTCCATTTGTTATATATTATTAATATTTTATAGCTGCCTTCACTTCCCTTCTAAATCAGGTTGTTTTTTTAATCAATATGCCACCATTAGCACCAGACTAACTGGAATGCAGTTCCAGTTTCAATTTTCAATAAATTGCAAATTCAGGCCACAATTTCAAAGGCGACTAGTGTTTTGGGGTCACTCAGTTTTGTGTGCCCAAGTTGGGGCACCTTTCAAAAAGTGCTGAGATTTTCAGAGGCAGATGCCTGGCACGTCATGAAAGTTATTGCAAATTGGGCATCTTAAAATCAAGTAACCTCAAAAGTTACTCAACTTCGGGGAAATCTTGCATACTGACCTACCATTTTATGGGGTGGGGTGGGCGGAAGTGAAAATGAAACAGAGGATATTGTTTTACAAGGTCTGTTACCCACATTAGTAGAATAAACACTTAAGCCTAATCAGGTTCTATAGCCATATAAATAAGAAGAAAACAAAGAAAGAAAAAGTGGGACCACTAAACACTGAGGATGGAGTGGAGGGTAAGGATAATCTAGGCATGGCCCAATATCTAAACAAACACTTTGCCTCAGTCTTTAATGAGGCTAATGAGGATAATGGTAGCATGACAAATGAGAATGGGGATATGGAGGTAGATATTACCATATCTGAGGTAGAAGCGAAACTCAAACAGCTTAATGGGACTAAATTGGGAGACCCAGATAATCTTCATCCAAGAATATTAAAGGAATTGGCACATGAAATTGCAAGCCCATTAGCAAGAATTTTTAATGAATCTGTAAACTCAGGGGTTGTACCATATGACTGGAGAATTGCTAACATAGTTCCTATTTTTAAGAAAGGAAAAAAAAGTGATCCGGGTAACTACAGACCTGTTAGTTTGACATCTGTAGTATGCAAGGTCTTGGAAAAATTTTTGAAGGAGAAAGTAGTTAAGGACATTGAGGTCAATGGTAAATGGGACAAAATACAACATGGTTTTAGAAAAGGTAGATCATGCCAAACCAATCTGATCTCCTTCTTTGAGAAAGTAACAGATTTTTTAGACAAAGGAAACGCAGTGGATCTAATTTACCTAGATTTCAGTAAGACGTTTGATACAGTGCCACATGGGGAATTATTAATTACATTGGAAAAGATGGGGATCAATATGAAAATTGAAAGGTGGATAAGGAATTGGTTAGAGGAGAGACTGCAGCGGGTGATACTGAAAGGTGAACTGTCAGGCTGGAGGGAGGTTACCAGTGGAGTTCCTCAGGGATTGGTTTTGGGACCAATCTTATTTAATCTTTTTATTACTGACCTTGGCACAAAAAGTGGGAATGTGCTAATAAAGTTTGAGGACGATACAAAGCTGGGAGGTATTGCCAATTTAAAGAAGGACTGGGATATCATACAGGAGGATCTGGATGACCTTGTAAACTGGAATAATAGTAATAGGATGAAATTTAATAGTGAGAAGTGTAAGGTCATGCATTTAGGAATTAATAACAAGAATTTTAGTTGTAAGCTGGGGATCCATCACTTAGAAGTAACGGAGGAGGAGAAGGACCTCGGAGTATTGATTGACCGCAGGATGACTATGAGCCGCCAATGTGTTATGGCCGTGAAAAAAGCTAATGCGGTTTTGGGATGCATCAGGTGAGGTATTTCCAGTAGAGATAAGGAAGTGTTAGTACAGTTATACAAGGCACTGGTGAGACCTCATCTGGAATACTGTGTGCAGTTCTGGTCTCTCATGTTTAAGAAGGATAAATTCAAACTGGAACAGGTACAGAGAAGGGCTCCTAGGATGATTCGAGGAATGGAAAACCTGTCGTATGAAAGGAGACTCAAAGAGCTTGGCTTGTTTAGCCTAACCAAAAGAAGGCTGAGGGGAGATATAAATATATCAGAGGGATAAATACCAGAGAGGGAGAGGAATTATTTAAGCTTAGTACCAATGTGGACACAAGAACAAATGGCTATAAACTGGCCATCGGGAAGTTTAGGCTTGAAATTAGACGAAGGTTTCTAACCATCAGAGGAGTGACATTCTGAACTAGCCTTCCAAGGGAAGCAGAGGGGGCAAAAGACCTATCTGACTTCAAGATTAAATTCATTAAGTTTATGGAGGAGATGATATGATGGGATAACATGATTTTGGCAATTAATTGATGTTTAACTATTCATGGTAAATAGGCCCAATAGCCTGTGATGGGATGTTAGATGGGGTGGGATCTGAGTTACTACAGAGAATTCTTTCCTGGGTATCTGGCTGGTGAATCTTGCCCACATGCTCAAGGTTCATCTGATCACCATATTTGGGGTCAGGAAGGAATTTTACTCCAGGGCAGATTGGAAGAGGCCCTGGGGGTTTTTCGCCTTCCTCTGCAGCATGGGGCATGGGTCACTTGCTGGAGGATTCTCTGCACCTTGAAGTCTTTAAACCATGATTTGAGGACTTCAGTAGCTCAGATATAGGTGAGAGGTTTATTGCAGAAGTGGGTGGGTGAGATTCTGTGGCCTGCATTGTGCAGGAGGTCAAACTAGATTATCATAATGGTCCCTTCTGACCTTAATATCTATGACTCTATGAGATCAGTAATCCTGAGGCCTTGTCTACATTAGAAAGCTGTCCTGGTAAAAGTTCTGCTGCATTGTGCCACCACCAAAGCTATTTCAGAAGAGTGTGTTTACACTTGGCTGCTTCTGCCACTGGATTGTGTCCACAGAGCACCAGGCTAAAAATTGGCAAAAAGCATATTCCGTTGTGGGTATGTATCCAAGCTTCTGTGCTGCATTCAGGCTGCACTGCCTTGTGGGTAATTGTCACTGTGTACTGTGGAGCAGCCACTGTGCATTATGGGATACCTGCACACTTCTCAGGGAATTGTGGCAGTTGGGGTTCAAATGCCCACAATCCCCGCTGTTATATCCCATAATCTATGGCTCATGTGTGTCATTTAAGAATCTGCTGCTACAAACATGGATGCATCACTGAGGAGCACAGCTCTCTTCTCCTTTGGGTGTACAAAACTGTTGTATTTTGCAAGGATGCAGAGCTCAGACAGACTCAACTGAGAATGTCTGAATAGTGAATAAATGTTTCACTGCTGGAACAGGACTTGGCATGAGACATTCAAACTGTGTCTGGGGATCTGGCTGAGTATTGAACAGTTCCTGACTTTCGGCTGTACTTTTCCATGCTGTCCACTTCCTGGTTGATGCACGTCCACCACACCTTGAGAGCTTCCTTCCTCTTCACCAGGATGCAAAATATCTGCGGTGGTTACAGGGGGGGGTGGTCATGGCTCTGGAATTCTCATTCTCCTTCACCTTCTGGAAACCCTGCCTCAGTTCCTTTCCCGTTCAATGGCACTGGGGTCCTCTCTTTCCTTTGCTGTGTCACTGCAAATATTCTTGTTCCTATGGGAGTGCCATAGCTGTGTCTCCATATGCTCCTCCTCCCCTCAGTGCACTGAAATTGAGCACCTCCTTCCTGCACCAGTCAGCAGCACGGGATCCAGAGTGAGGAGCCATGCTTTCAGCAAAAAGGTAGTAGGTAACAGGAAAAGAAGTGGCTGAGAAAACCACACCGGTGCTTTAAGAGCAAGGTGGACTTCTGCACACTGTAACCTGTGTGTACTAAGGGCTATGAGAAGGTCACTCCTGAAAGCAATGTTGCATTGTGGGATTACAGCTGGAGGACTGCTAAAACCGGTATGTGTGCGTCCAGACTGTCACTGTCCTGATAGAACTGTACTAGCAGGGGGCTTATATCACACCATAAAGGGGAATAACTGCGAGAAATCTCTCAATCTCTCCCATTTTATTTTCTAACATATTTACTCCTTTGCCCATTGCCTGGAATTCACCCCCTATTGAGAATAAAACTTTTGTCAGTAAAACAACATTTTTAGGTAGGATGGCAATCTTTAATCTTAGTGCCCCTTTTTTGAAAGTCATGTCTGAAACATGTCTTGTGTTTGATCACTAATCCGCTTCTGAGCATTTCTTACCTTGTGGGTGGCTTCACCAGTTAGCCCCACAAAGGGACTGCTTCTTAAGGTTTTTTGTTTGTTTGTTTTTGAATGAGGCTTCTCTGCCATTGTCACACAGCACAGTGGGTCATCCAGAAACACAAGGAAGCCGGCTGTGTCACTTTCAGAGCTTTACTTTAACTAGAGCCACACTGCCTACAACATAGGCACACAACTCCTGCATCAGAACCATTCTTTCCAGGTCTCTGCATTCCACTCAGCCTTCAGTTTCTTCTGTAGCCTTTGAAATTTCAGTTAGAAATAGTGACATGGGTACAGTTTCAGAAAAATCCTTTACAGCTCTCCAACTAACAGCCTCAGTTTGTTCCTCAGTTTGTGGAGGACTTTACCCCTTCCCTTGTGGCTTAATGCTCATCCTACAGAGAAGGACAGTTTAGGGGTTAGGGCACTGAACTCTCAAAATCTGAGTTCAGTTCCTAGCTATACTACAGACTTGCCCTAGTCACATTAAGTATATCTACACTGCATAAGAAGCCTACAGCAGGGGGTCTCTGAGCCCAAGTCAGCTGACTCAGGCTTGCAGGGCTCATGCTAAGAGGCTAAAAAATAGCAGTGTAGATGTTTTGGGCTTGGGCTGGAGCCCAGGCTTTGAGACCCTCTGTGACGGGTTGGATCACAGAAACCCCCTTGGGGCTGCCAACTGATGTGCCAAGACTACTTCTGCCCCTGCTTTCCTTCCCTGGCACCTTGGGACTTCAGTGCCCTGCCTGGTTTGAGCCAGACCTGCTAGCCTGCTGCAAACCCAGAACCAGGTCTGAACCATGTCCCCTAACAGCTGTAGGCTTAATTGAAAGCAGTTTAAGAAGTGTTCCTGTCTCTAACACTCAGATGCCCAACTCCCAATGGGGTCCAAATCCCAAATAAATCTGTTTTACCCTCTATAAAGCTTATGCAGGGTAAACTCATAAATTGTTCGCCCTCTGTAACATTGATAGAGAGATATGCACAGCTATTTGCTCCCCCTCACCACCCCCCAATATTAATACATACCCTGGGTTAATTAATATTTAAAAAGTGATTTTATTAAATACAAAAAGTAGGATTTAAGTAGTTCCAAGTAATAGCAGACAGAACAAAGTGAATTACCAAATAAAATAAAATACGCAAGTCGAAGCCTAATACAGTAATAAAACTGAATACAGATAAAACCTCATCCTCGGAGGTTTTCCAGTAAGCTTCCTTTTACAGACTAGTCTCCTTCTAGTCTGGGTCCAGCAATCACTCACACCTCCTGTAGTTACTGTCCTTTGTTCCAGTTTCTTTCAGGTATCCTTTGGAGGTGGAGAGGCTATCTCTTGAGCCAGCTGAAGACAAAATGGAGGGGTTTCCAACGGGCTTAAATAGACTCTCTCGAGGGTGGAGACCCCCTCCTCTTTCCTATGCAAAGTCCAGCTCCAAGATGGAGTTTTGGAGTCACATGGGCAAGTCGTATGTCCATGCATGACTCAGTTTTTACAGGCAGCAGCCATTGCCCACATGCTATCTTGACTGTCTCCAGAAGACTTCTTATGTGGATTGGAGCCTTCCAAGATCCATTGTTCAGTAAGTGTTTCTTGACTGGGCATTTAATTTGCACATTCCTTTCTCAAGAAGTTGACCAAATGCTTTACTAAGGCTACATAAAAATCAAGCAAGTACGCAACCAATATTCATAACTTCAAATACAAAAATGATACATGCATACAAATAGGATAAATAGATACAGTAGATCATAACCTTTACAGAGATATGTTACATGGCACATGTAGCATAAAACATATTCCAGTTATGTCATATATAAACATTCATAAGCATATTTCCATAAAGCCTTATGGGGTGCACCGTCACACCCTGCTCCCTCACTGGGTTTCAGATCATGGGGTCCAGCCCCAGCCCAAATGTTTAAACCAGTGTTTCTCAATTTCTGGCCCTTGGACCAGTGCTGGACCCTGAAATCTCCCTGACACAGTTTAGGAAGGCAACAAGCTGGTCCTGATATCAAAAAGGTTGAGAAACTCTGGTTTAAACTACTATTACAAGCCCCATAAGCCTAAGTCAGTTGACCCAGGCTCTGAGATTTGCTGCCGTGGGTTTTTTATTGCAGTGTAGACATATCCTTAAATTATCCGTTCCTGATCCGTAAAATGGGGATAATAATCCTTTCTTTCTCCCATCCACTAGCTGTTTTGTTTATTTAGATTGTAAACCCTTTGGGACAGACTTGAGACTGTCTCCTACTCTGTTTGTACAGCACCTAGCTCAATGGGGCCATCATCTCAGCTGAAGTCTCTAAACACTACTGCCGTACAACCCCCCAAAAGTTCTTTGATAGTCCACAGTGCAACAACCTTCCTTATACATGCTGCTCTTGTTCCTTGTCCAGACAAAAGGGTTGCTGCAGAGTGACACAAATGGCTCTCCAAGAGTTCAGGACTTTTATGGAAGCACCTTGCTAGTCATTGTTCATGATTCCATATTTCAGTATTTTTAATTACTTTCTAGCTGTTGTCAGCCTGCCTGTAAAACAAAAGCTTGGACCAAAGAATCAAAGCTGGTTATCTCATGTGTTACTAAAGTGCCCTGGCTACTTGAAGGTTTTTTTGTTTTTTAACCAAGTGTCCTTAGGAACAATTTATATAAATTTTCATGTAAGTTGCTTAGCAAAACTGCCTAACTGGAATCTGGCAGAATTCATATCCCATGGGGGCATCAGTACAACAAAGAGCTGTAAGGGAACCAGATCTTTCATTTCGGGGGCAGAGGAAGTTTCACAATTTTGAAATTTCTTCCATTCTGGAATGGACTGAAAACAATACATTTCTAAATTTCCTCCCAACTGAAATTTTTTTTAAAAAAAAGTTGCTTTGATAAAATTAAATGTTTTGTTCTGATTTCAACTTTTTATTTTATAATATAACAGTTCAAAAATGGAAGTCACTTTGCCATGGAAAATCAAAATGTTCCCGTAAGCACTTGCTTTTACTGCCGTAGCACCCACCCCTGCTGGCAGGAAGTGACACTGAGGTGGTCTTCATTTGTCGTGCTCCCTGGTGACCACTTCCTTGGCCCCATGATGGCCTATAAGTCCAAACAAATATCTAAATTAATAATTCTTCTGCCCCTTTTGGCTACGCTGATGTTATCTGCCTTTTTTGCCCCTGCTCCTGGGCCCTGCAGAGTTTCTCCTATGCTGCTTCTTCCCAGCAGGTTCTGCCACCAGGATCTCCAGCAGCTTATCTCAGGGATCTCCATGCTCTGTACAGATCCTATCTCAGGGCCACCCCACAGGATCCTGTCCTGCTCCCCATATCACTTCCAACCTGACTCCATCAGGCCTGTTCCCAGAGTGGAAGAAACCCCTGGCTCCTCTCTCCCAGGTCCCCTCTCTGGACTGAGTTTAAGTAGTGCTCTCTGATTTCTCACCGCTGGGGTCAGCCATTATAATTAAGTCTCCATTACACTCAGCTGGGAGGATAGCTGGCTGGTCACAAGCAAGGTTGAGCCCAACTTGCTTTAAAGGGGTAGCCAGCCTGTGCCAGTTCCATTCCTTTTTCAATTTTTCTTTTGAAAGGAATTTTCATTGAAGGTGACAGGTTTCTGAGAAATGTTTTGCTTGCAAAAAATCAGCATTTTTTGACAGAAAAAATGTTCGGCTGGGGAAATTTCTGAACCGCTCTTATCATAATGCAATGGATTTTGTGGCTGATAGGCTAGGGCAGCTAGAGTACAAAGGTAGGTGGGGGAGAAATCAGCACAACCAAGCATCTGTACCAGTTCATGATCAAGGACTTCAGAATGCGTTTGGAAATGTTAGTTCTACAAGTCAGGGTTAGACCAACCACGGGCCTTTTTAACTCACACAGGTATACAGCAATTGTCATATCAGGTCAGACCAGTGGCCCAATTACTCCAAAATCCTATCTCTAGTGGAGTTCAGTAACAAAAACTTTAGAGAAAGACCCCATAATTGCAAATAATAGTTTTTTAACTCAAGTGGTAGTGGCTTATGCTTTTAGTACTTAGTGGCCCCCAGTTCAACCCCCCCCTTAACAAAGTGGGGTCAACTCCATTCAGATCAGTGATTTTGGTTTGAGCCAGTTTCTACGCTTCATTCCCCAACGAGAATGTGTATGAACCCAGAAGCAGTGATTATCACTACAGTGAAATTTAAGCCATTGGGAACAACATAATGAGAAGTTTGCTGAAGCAATTCTCTCACTTTATGCCAGGAATCCAATCTGTTCTTGGCTCTTACCCACTTATGAAGGCTGTGTTCAAATTTAGGTCTTACCATATATGGTCAAATACGGATCATATCTGTGCCTAAGGAACATTTTGTCTAACGTTATTTTCAGTTTCTTTCTCCTCCAGCTAAGTAACACTTCAGTTATTCTGAGAACACTCTCCCCATTATAAACACATCAGTATATATTGGCATGTTTTCTTCATATATGTCAATATGGAGAATGTTAGCAGCAGCGATAGAATTCCCATAGCCCAATTACTCTCCTGACATTTACTAAATAACTAACAGCCAAGACAAGACACGAATTGCTATAGTTTTCCTATAACTCTGTTAGGACAGATAGGCAAACATATTTGCTCAGCCGTTTCTCAGAATTTGTCACACACGAACTAATGGAGTGGTCAGACAGACAATTACTTTTCCTCATCTAACTTTTGGATACCATGATTTACTTTTTAAAGGTGATCAGTAAGTATAAAAAAAATTACCCCAAATCCTAAATATAGGTTTAATTGCTGGATGCCTTATATATGAATTGCATTTAGCCACACATAGGTGATTTTAAATTCATACATATCTTCTGCCTCTGAAAGTTTAAAAATCACTTATGTGCTGAATGACTTTTTAACCCTTTCTGTTTGAAAGGGTCAATATTAATCTGATATTAATCTGATTTTTCTGTCAATTTTATAGTGCAAAGCACAGCAATTTCAATAATAATATTACTTATTATTTAAAGTGAGATATTTACCTGTACTTTGAATCTCAATTGCTCAAAATTAAGCACATGCTGAAGTACTTTCCTGGATCAGGACCAAAGAGACCACCTGAGAGGATTCAGAGTAACAGCCATGTTAGTTTGTATTCTCAAAAAGAAAAGGAGTACTTGTGGCACCTTACTAACCAATTTATTTGAGCATAAGCTTTCATGAGCTACAGCTCACTTCATCGGATGCATACTGTGGAAAATACAGAAGATGTTTTTATACACACAAACCATGAAAAAATGGGTGATTATCACTACAAAAGGTTTTCTCTCCCCCCACCTCACTCTCCTGCTGGTAATAGCTTATGTAAAGTGATCACTCTCCTTACAATGTGTATGATAATCAAGGTGGGCCATTTCCAGCACAAATCCAGGGTTTAACAAGAAGGTCTGGGGGTGGAGGGGGTGGTAGGAAAAAACAAGGGGAAATACGTTACCTTGCATAATGACTTAGCCACTCCCAGTCTCTATTCAAGCCTAAGTTAATTGTATCCAATTTGCAAATGAATTCCAATTCAGCAGTCTCTAGCTGGAGTCTGGATTTGAAGTTTTTCTGTTGTAATATCGCAACTGTCATGTCTGTAATTGTGTGACCAGAGAGATTGAAGTGTTCTCCAACTGGTTTATGAATGTTATAATTCTTGACATCTGATTTGTGTCCATTTATTCTTTTACGCAGAGACTGTCCAGTTTGACCAATGTACATGGCAGAGGGGCATTTGCTGGCACATGATGGCATATATCACATTGGTAGACGTGCAGGTAAACGAGCCTCTGATAGTGTGGCTGATGTTATTAAGCCCTGTGATGGTGTCCCCTGAATAGATATGTGGGCACAGTTGGCAACGGGTTTTGTCGCAAGGATAGGTTCCTGGGTTAGTGGTTCTGTTGTGTGGTATGTGGTTGCTGGTGAGTATTCGCTTCAGGTTGGGGGGCTGTCTGTAGGCAAGGACTGGCCTGTCTCCCAAGATTTGTGAGAGTGTTGGGTCATCCTTCAGGATAGGTTGTAGATTCTTGGTAATGCGTTGGAGGGGTTTTAGTTGGGGGTTGAAGGTGACGGCTAGTGGCATTCTGTTATTTTCTTTGTTAGGCCTGTCCTGTAGTAGGTGACTTCTGGGAACTCTTCTGGCTCTATCAATCTGTTTCTTCACTTCCGCAGGTGGGTATTGTAGTTGTAAGAATGCTTGATAGAGATCTTGTAGGTGTTTGTCTCTGTCTGAGGGGTTGGAGCAAATGCGGTTGTATCGCAGAGCTTGGCTGTAGACAATGGATCGTGTGGTGTGGTCAGGGTGAAAGCTGGAGGCATGTAGGTAGGAATAGCGGTCAGTAGGTTTCCGGTATAGGGTGGTGTTTATGTGACCATCGTTTATTAGAACTGTAGTGTCCAGGAAGTGGATCTCTTGTGTGGACTGGACCAGGCTGAGGTTGATGGTGGGATGGAAATTGTTGAAATCATGGTGGAATTCCTCAAGGGCTTCTTTTCCATGGGTCCAGATGATGAAGATGTCATCAATATAGCGCAAATAGAGTAGGGGCATTAGGGGACGAGAGCTGAGGAAGCATTGTTCTAAGTCAGCCATAAAAATGTTGGCATACTGTGGGGCCATGCGGGTACCCATAGCAGTGCCGCTGATTTGAAGGTATACATTGTCCCCAAATGTGAAATAGTTATGGGTAAGAACAAAATCACAAAGTTCAGCCACCAGGTTAGCCGTGACATTATCGGGGATAGCGTTCTTGACAGCTTGTAGTCCATCTTTGTGTGGAATGTTGGTGTAGAGGGCTTCTACATCATAGTGGCCAGGATGGTGTTATCAGGAAGATCACCGATGGATTGTAGTTTCCTCAGGAAGTCAGTGGTGTCTCGAAGGTAGTTGGGAGGGCTGGTAGCGTAGGGCCTGAGGAGGGAGTCTACATAGCCAGACAATCCTGCTGTCAGGGTGCCAATGCCTGAGATGATAGGGCTCCCAGGATTTCCAGGTTTATGGATCTTGGGTAGTAGATAGAATATCCCAGGTCAGGGTTCCAGGGGTGTGTCTGTGCGGATTTGATCTTGTGCTTTTTCAAGGAGTTTCTTAAGCAAATGCTGTAGTTTCTTTTGGTAACTCTCAGTGGGATCTGAGGGTTATGGCTTGTAGAAAGTGGTGTTGGAGAGCTGCCGAGCAGCCTCTTGTTCATATTCCGACCTATTCATGATGACAACAGCACCTCCTTTGTCAGCCTTTTTGATTATGATGTCAGAGTTGTTTCTGAGGCTGTGGATGGCATTGTGAGAGGAGGAATTCATTGAAGGGACCAGGAGTGGCAAGGTAGGCTTATGAACTATCAGAATACAGATGGTAACTGAAGCTGTGTGAACCGATGAGATTATGCACAGAAACTGTATAGAGAAAGAGACAATGCAGGGCCCTAAGACCAAGCCTTATGGGATCATCACAGAAAGCAGCATTAAGGAGGAGGACCTGCCAAAAGAGACATTGAAAGGGCCTTTCTCTCCATCCCCTGGCATCTTGTGTGCAGATCAGCACAGCAGTATTTTATACCCCTTTTGCACAGTCTTGGTGTAGCTATATGTCAAGGTTCCTTCCCCACCCTGAACTCTAGGGTACAGATGTGGGCACCTGCATGAAAGACCCCCTGAGCTTATTTTTACCAGCTTAGGTTAAAACTTCCCAAGGTACAAACTTTGCCTTGTCCTTGAACCGTATGCTGCCACCACTAAGCGTTTTAGACAAAGAACAGGGAAAGAGCCCACTTGGAGACGTCTTCCCCCAAAATATCCCCCTGGGGAAGGCTTGATAAGAATCCTCACCAATTTGTACAGGTGAACACAGACCCAAACCCTTGGATCTTAAGAACAAAGAAAAATCAATCAGGTTCTGAAAAGAAGAATTTTAATTAAAGAAAAGGTAAAAAAATCACCTCTGTAAAATCAGGACTGTAAATACCTTACAGGGTAATCAGATTCAAAACATAGAGAATCCCTCTAGGCAAAACCTTAAGTTACAAAAAGATACAAAAACAGGAGTATACATTCCATCCAGCACAGCATATTTTACCAGCCATTAAACAAAAGGAAATCTGTTCGTTAGTAAGTAATCTAGCTAGAAATGCGTTAGGAGTTGTAAGGCTGCATTCCTGATCTGTTCACAGAAAAAGCATCACACAGACAGACAGACCCTTTGTTCCCCCCCCTCCAGATTTGAAAGTATCTTGTCTCCTCATTGGTCATTTTGGGTCAGGTGCCAGCAAGTTTACCTTAGCTTCTTAACCCTTTACAGGTGAAAGGGTTTTGCCTCTGGCCAGGAGGAATTTTATAGCACTGTATACAGAAAGGTGGTTACCCTTCCCTTTATATTTATGACACTATAAATTATTACAAATGGTGCAAAGCAGTGGAGAATCAGGCCTACAGAATAGCCAGAGTACATAATACTTGACATTTGTAAAATCAAATTCCATTCATTATCTAAACGTGGATCCAGATTTTGGAAGTGGCCCTACATTTACTGTATTTGACTGAACCAAATTCCTGGATCCAAAATTTCCCAAGCTTTGGAATGTTCCAAATCTCAATTTTAAATTTTGCTGATCAGATTGCAGCTCTAGTGAAACCTAGATGAGGTTTATCCATGATTATCCTTCTCTCAGAGCTTGTCTACACTAGCCCACTGAATCAGTGCTGTTGCATCAATGTAGCGGGTCTGGTGAAGATCTGATAAGTCAATGGGAGAGCACTCTCCCATTGACTTCAGTACTCCACCTCCCCAAGAGGCGGAAGCTAAGTCAGCGGGAGAGCATCTCTCAATGACATAACATGGTGTAGACACCACGTTAGGTCGATGTAAGCTACGTCGCTCGGGGTTCAAGTGATTTTTTCACACCCCTGAGCAAGGTAACTTACATCAATTTAAGTAGCAGTGTAGACCAGGCCTCAGTCTCAGAAACATTTTAGCATAATACAAAATGGGGCAGATGTTCAACTGGTGTAAATTGTCAAAACTTTGTTGGCTTCAGTAGATAACTCTATTTGAAGTCAATGGAGCTACGAAAATTTACACCAGTGGAAGATCTGCTCAAAGGTATTCATCCTGTTTACGCTGAATGTGATGCAGTATTTGTTAGTCAGTCCTATAGCCAGATTCCTAAAAAACTGAATCACTGAATATTGCCAAACAAACATGAGAAAAGTAACTTAAAAAACTTCTCATTTCATAAAGTTGGTGGAGGAAATGGTTTTATCTTGTTCAACTTAACCAACAAATGACGAAACATTGACCTGACTTTTGCACTGTAGTTTTCTTTTCTTGCTTTAGGATAAGCATTTTATTCTTCCCCATATATGCCACTATTGCTTAGTAGATACCAGCTGCTGAAAGGTCTCTTCCCACACCCTTATAATACTGTATGTTTGCTCTGTCACTTCTGACACTAATGGAAACAGCATTCTAAATACATTTTTACCTTTGAATATTACGATTTTCTAGAAGAGAAAAACAGATAAGTGGTAGTTTGCATCTCTACTTTTGTTCTGGCAGTGAGTTTGAAGGATATGAACATACAGTTCCAAGCAAAGGGTCTTCTTACAGCAAGTGAAACACATATCAGACAGGTGAATTTTAATCTTTCCAGATAAACTTAAAATTCTTTTAATCTCAACTTCAGAAGCAGCAGCAGGACACTGACTTTTACCTGCATGCACTCTTTCTAGACCAAGGCTTTGATTCTGTAAAGGTTGTGAAAAGGATTTCACAGATTGTATGATTAAAGAAATAGCTCTTTTATGTGTTCTTTATATATGCCTTTTTATGTATGGTAATTTGGCATTTCTACCTGAGAAGCAGAGAGAAAGAGATTTAGGGTTGATCCTGCCCGGTTCTGAGCATCCTCAGCTCACCCAACAGGAGCTAAATATCCTGAGTACCTCACAGAAAGCATTCAGAGCTTTGTGATAAAGCCCTTAGAAACTTATTTTATCTGTTCCTTTTTGCAGTGATGCATGGACTATTATTGTTGTTGCCAGTATAGTGGGAAAGGAATAGGATTTCTTTCTTTTTTCATATCTGATGCCCCTTTTGTTGATATCCACAGGGATAGTATTTATTGAAGTTTTTGAAAATGTATTATCTTAAAGGACAATTGTCTGGTTAAAATGAAGTTAAACAAAACAAACAAACAAAAAAAATCCCACTTGCCCAAAGTCACAATTCCCATCACATGTTCCTGAGTATTAAACCAGAAGATTTCAAACATCTAAATGAACCCATACTATTTAGGCTGTTTATTTTTTGACTTCCTCTTTGCTTGAATCTTGATTACACAATTAGTCTATTTCATCTTCCTTTGTCACTTTTTAGTAAGTTTCACTTTAAGCTGCTATAATATTTGTGTCGCAAATAATGCTAATCAAAAACTTTCCATCAAAACATTTTTGATGGAAAATGGCTTTTCAATTAAATGAAAATTTGTGTAGAAAAATTCTGGTTTTTTTTAACATCAGTTTGAACAAAAACAAACCAACCCCCGCCCCCCAAAATTTGGGGGAAAAACACCTATAAGTGGCGACAGGCAAACATTCATTTTCACCAAAATCTTTGCAGGGCCAGGGTGGGGTGGGGAGGGAGAATATCGTTTCCTGACCAGTTCTAATTGCAAACACTGCAAAAGAGTTTCTAATGGAATGTTGAAAACAAATAATGGCAACATCTCTACCGGGCTTATGTTTGGTAAAAACTAATTTTTACAAAACTTAAGTTTAGGGCCAAATTTGTTTTAACAGTGTTCTTCTAAATTCCAATAGTACTGTCCTGCTTTAAAAAATGATAGCATATGAGGGATCCCTGTGACAGCTGCTCTAAGCCCTAGCACGACAGGGCACTGCATGTATGTACACTATGGTAGCTCCCTGCACCCATGTGCATCCACATCCCTATCCATGATAGCAGCCTTCAACAATGTGACCATGAAGCAACTTCCACCCCCAAGAAGAGCAACAGCGCTGAGGAACAGAAGAATGACCATACTGGGTCAGACCAATAATCCATCTAGCCCAATAGCCTACCTTCTGACGGTGGCCAGTCAAATACAATCTGACTTGCAACAGAGATCTGCTTCAGAGAAATTGTTTGCTGTGGAGCTTTAACACATTATGTTAAGAGAAATTGTTGTATTTAAACTGGTTGAGCTTCCTTGAAATCCCCACCTTGCTATATCACTGGTGGAATAAGTTTTAGGTCTGCTGCCCTTCCACTTATCTCTTGTATAGTCTCTGCTCCTAGCCCTTGTGTGTCCTAAATACACTATCCCCAGCCTCATCTGTCTGCATCCCAGCTCTGCTCACCTCTGTAATTGCAGATGTGCTGCTTTGCACCAAGCACTGATCCTGATACACCTGCCATGGGAGAACATGAGCCCCTGGAGAACAGATGTAGTCGTTTGCAATTATCTCTAGTGGCCATATACAAAACAAAATGATGTTGACTTTTGAGGTTTATATGAAAAGCATTCCATATCTTTCTGTTGTTGTTTTCAATGAATTGATTCAAGTGACAAGTTTTATTACTAAATGACGTGTGGCCAACTGTCCTAAATATATCTCTTCCTCTTCATCGTGATCTCTTGACATAGCACCATGGTTGGGCTTTGCATCCAGCTCTCAAAACTCTGCATGGCTAGATGAGGAGGAGAAATGATGTTCAGAAGCTGTCTGACAAGTTCTTAATAGTAGCAAGCCCTTTACCAGAGCTACTTGTTTGGTCAAGTGGAGGTGAGTCTCAGTGTGGTCACTAGAATGGAAAATTCAGCCGATGCTGGCCTGCATCCAGGACATTATGGAGGACCTGTTACACCTTCAGTCTTCTGGTCTTTCATTCAGTTCATTAAGAGTACACCTGGCCGCAATCTCAGCATTTCATCTGCTCATCCAACAAAAGTCAGTATTTTTGAACTCCATGGTAGTAACATTTCTGAGAGGAGTTACTCGTCTCCACCTGCTAGTTAAAGAGACAGTTCCTTTGTGAGACCTTAATACTGTCCTAGCAGCTCTTCTGGGACCTCTGTTTGAGCCTCTGGCAACTTGTTCTGTCTCTTCTGTGTCCAAAAACAGCCCTCCTTGTTGCAACAACATCTGCACGGACAGTGTGTGAGTTGTAGGTTTTGATCACAGAGCCGCCATACATAGAATTTTCCAAGGACAAAATTTTCCCGCAGCCATACCCTAAAGTTTTGTCTAAGATGTTTTTTCAGTTCATCTGAACCAAGTCATATATTTACCAGTATTCTTCCCTAAACCACATGCAAATTCGAATGAGAAGCAACTTCATTTGCTGGATGTCAGTCAATGCGTGGAGTTTTATCTGGATAGGACCAGACCTTTCTGTTCTTCACCTCACCTTTTGGCCTCTTGTGAGGGCCAAATGAAAGGTCAAGCAATCTTTGTGGAGACAGTCTCCAGTGGATAACTTCCTGCATCATGACAGCATATGAAGTAGCTCGGACTATATCTCCACAAAGATATAGATTACAAGCTCATTCCACAAGAGTCCAAGCAATGTTAATAGCGCTCCTAAGTGATGTTTCAATAATGGACATTTGCAGGGCGGTCACTTGGTTCTCTCTACATGCTTTTACCAAGCACTATGTCATTACTACTGTGTCTAGATCAGAGGCAAACTTTGGGAAGGCTGTCCTGCAGTCATTTAAACAGACCCCAAGACCCGCCTCCTATGAGTACTGCTTGTGAGTCACCTAAGTGGAATACATGTTTACATCCACTCGAATTAGAAAAATAGTTATTTACCTGTACTGTAACAGTTGTTCTTTGAGATGTGGGTGAAGATGTGTCATGGAATACCTGCACCCTTGGTCCCCTCCACACAACAGTCTCTACCATGGATGTGTGGTGCAAAGGAATTTAGTAGGGCCAGGGAGATGCTGCCCTACTATCACCAGGGGAGGGGTGAGTGGCACAAGGTATGAGTTCTGCTAGGCAAAGTTGTCCGACATCAGTGCACTGGGCATGCGCACAAAAAGTAGGATATATATCTGCACCCACAACTTGAAGAACAACAGTCACAGTATAGGTAAATAACCATTTTTGATAGTGGATCACAAGTTGCATATGCATCGGCAATGTGAAAAGGCTAATATTCTGGGAGGCATTAATAGGAGTGTCATATGTAAGGCACGGAAGGTATTTGTCCCACTCCGCACAAATGAAGCTTCAGCTGAGGTCCAATTCTGGGTGCCACAACTTAGGAAAGATGTGAACAAATTGGAGAGAGTCCAGAAGAGCAACGAAAATGATAGATTTCAGAGTAGCAGCCATGTTAGTTTGTATTTGCAAAAAGAAAAGGAGTACTTGTGGCACCTTAGAGACTAACAAATTTATTTGAGCATAAGCTTTCATGAGCTACGCTTAAATAAATTTGTTAGTCTCTAAGGTGCCACAAGTACTCCTTTTCTTTTTGAAAATGATAGAAGGTTTGGAAAATTAGACATATGAGGAAAGGTTAAAAAAAAAACAGGGCATGTTTAATCTTGAGAAAATAAGACTGAGGGGAGACCTGATAATTGTTTTCAAATACGTTAAGAGCTGTTATAAAGATGATGATGATGATCAATTGTTCTCTAGGTCCACCAAAGGTAGGACAAGAAGTAATGGGCTTAATCTACATCAAAGGAGAGCTAGGTTAGAAATTAGGAAAAACTTTCTAACTATAAGGATAGTTAATCCCTGGAATAGATTTCCAAGGGAGGCTGTGGAATCTGCATCATTGGAGGTTTTAAAGAACAGGTTAGACAAACACCTTTCAGGGATATTTGATCCTGCCTCAGCCTAATGGGTTGGACTAGACGACCTCTCAAGGTCCCTTCCTGCCCTACATTTATATGATTCTTATATTGGCAGCTCTCTCCCGCTCCCTACCACGGGAAAATTTTGAATTTGGAAAATATTGGTCTTGCAAGTCTTGCACAGTTCAAGGGTAAATTGTTATGGACCTTTCCATTGGTAGAACTATGCACAATATTACTAGGAGGAAGGTGCACATGGGTATAGTTCCCAGAGCAGGGCACTTGAGGCCTCCAACACAGTACAGCAGGGTAACTGCGAGCATCTTGAGACACCCATGGTACCCACATTGGAATGCATCTAACCCTGCTCTGAACTGGGTTAAAGGACATGGTAATAAGACAATTGACAAGCTGCATCTGAGCCTATTTGCCTACTTAGGCTTAAAACCTTTAAAAATGGTGGGTTACTTTCAGAAGAGGAGGGTTGTATTGTCTGAAAATGGGTAGAAAACTGTGAAGAAATATAGAAAGTACTGTGTTTGGATTCTGTTTATTTGTAATGCAGCTAGAGGCTTTTGCATAGATAGTGTCAATGTGGGTCAATCCACAATCCCTGAAGTGACATCCAACCTGCAGAGGGATGATTTGTGTTCAAACCTGTGCCTCCAGTGATTTTTTTTTCTCTTATCATTCTACTCTCTAGTCTTGCTGCATGCAGCCTTAGCGCATTGGAAGGCCATCAGCAGCTTTTACTTCTTCATTGGAGAGATGATAGCTTCTTGGATGTGAGCTATTAAATTAAAATGTCCGTATTCTTATTACTTATGCTGCATTACCTTCTATAATGCTCACATCTTTTGTCTTAAATTAGGCCACTTCATCATCCTTATCCAGCTTTCCCTAGGCCCTCCTTAGCCTATCCTCCTTTGTGCTCTGAAATAAACGATCTCTGGATTGTACACTACTAAGGGAGGGATTGTTTTTGCTGTGTTTGCACAGTGCCCAGCACAATGGGTGCTGCCATACTATAAATATTTACTACTACTAATATAAGCCCTCATTTTTTTAACAAATTGTAAAGCTACCGCTAAGGGGGAAAAAAACAAAGAGATAAGTGCACGTTGGGATGAATAAATGATGTGGTTGAAGGCACAAGTAAGAGTGTGAGACAGAGAAGGGTTGCATCTATGGGTGAGCAATTGAACAGAATGCAGAAAACTCACAGGACCAGATTTGTAGCATTGTCTGAGGCTGGTTTTACATACTCATTATTAACTGTTTTACATGCTATTCAGGCTTTGCACACAAAATCCGATTAACTTGCAGCAAGGGTCGTGGAACCTGAAAATAAAACAGAGACCATAAAATCCAAATTGATTGACAGCAAATAAATAGCCAATCATATTGTTTATAAGAATGGTTTATAAGGTGAAAAGGCATTTTATGCCACTGTTACTGTGTGTGCCCTGGAGCAACAATGAGTCTAACTAGGCAGTGAGAATGTGAACTACCTGTGCAATCCACTAGTGGATACCGAACTCCTCAAAAGACAAAGCACTAGTGAACTGGAATAGGTTATATTGGCCCCTTTAAGGCCAGAGTGGGAAGTCTCAAGGATCAGTCTACCCATTTCTGGAGTTCTAGGCCAGATAGAGACCAAGAGAATGACAGACACTGAGAGGGAGGAAATGGTCCCCAGGTAACAACTGGTGTGTCAAGGTTCCTTTCCCACTCTGAACTCTAGGGTACAGTTGTGGGGAGCTGCATGAAAAACCTCCTAAGCTTATCTTTACCAGCTTAGGTCAAAACTTCCCCAAGGTACAAAATATTCCACCCTTTGTCCTTGGATTGGCCGCTACCACCACCAAACTAATACTGGTTACTGGGAAAGAGCTGTTTGGACACGTCTTTCCCCCCAAAATACTTCCCAAAACCTTGCACCCCACTTCCTGGACAAGGTTTGGTAAAAAACCTCACCAATTTGCCTAGGTGACTACAGACCCAGACCCTTGGATCTTAAGAACAATGAACAATCCTCCCAACACTTGCACCCCCCCTTTCCTGGGAAATGTTGGATAAAAAGCCTCACCAATTTGCATAGGTGACCACAGACCCAAACCCTTGGATCTGAGAACAATGAAAAAGCATTCAGTTTTCTTACAAGAAGACTTTTAATAAAAATAGAAGTAAATAGAAATAAAGAAATCCCCCCTGTAAAATCAGGATGGTAGATACCTTACAGGGTAATTAGATTCAAAACATAGAGAACCCCTCTAGGCAAAACTTTAAGTTACAAAAAAGATACACAGACAGAAATAGTTATTCTATTCAGCACAGTTCTTTTCTCAGCCATTTAAAGAAATCATAATCTAACACGTACCTAGCTAGATTACTTACTAAAAGTTCTAAGACTCCATTCCTGGTCTATCCCCGGCAAAGACAGACTATAGACAGACACACAGACCCTTTGTTTCTCTCCCTCCTCCCAGCTTTTGAAAGTATCTTGTCTCCTCATTGGTCATTTTGGTCAGGTGCCAGCGAGGTTACCTTTAGCTTCTTAACCCTTTACAGGTGAGAGCAGCTTTCCCCTGGCCAGGAGGGATTTCAAAGGGGTTTACCCTTCCCTTTATATTTATGACATGGTGTCTGGAAAAACTCCAGGCTACAGTTCCTATCAGGACCTAGAACTTATAGTGTAGAGCAGGGCTGGCCTCCCCTCTCTCAGCCAAGCAAGACAAGCTCCCCCTTGCTTTCACTAACATTTTGCAGAATACCACAGGATGATAATGATACTCACATTGCTGATTGCATGTCAACAAGACCCTCCACTTTGCTTTAGGCCACCAAAATGCACATTGTATCACCATTTTGCACCTTCCGAGTCTGTAGTAGAACCACCAGCTGTCAGGATTTGTATAGTTGGCTAGGGCTTCATAAACTGGGGGAGAAGTGGGTATACACGGTCTCTGAGAATTATGGTGGAAAGACAGATTCCATTAATAGCTATGATGGAGGGCAGGAAAGAGTGCCACTCCTGAAAACCCCATGGTTCTTACAAATTCTTTGCTTGGCCATACTGTAAACATTCAGAAACTGGCTAAAATGCCCCACTGAGGGCCACATATCATACAAACATAGAAATTGCCAAATTTGCCATATAGATCAGACAAACCCTCCAACTAGTCCAGTATCCTGCCTCTGACAGCACCTAGTTAGTGCTAAATGCTTCAGAGAAAAGTAAAAGAACCCTATAGTGGGCAGTTATGAAAAAAAGCCTGCTCACAGATGTTTCTTCCTAACCTCACGTGGTTAGTAGTTGCCTTATGTCCTGTAGCATGAGGTCTTATATCAGGGGTGGGCAAACTTTTTGGCCCAAGGGCCACATCAGGGAATAGAAATTGTATGGCGGGCCATGAATCCTCACAAAAATTGGGGTTGGGGTGCGGGAAGGGGTGTGGGCTCTGGGGTGGGGCTGAGGAGTTTGGGGTGTAGGAGGGTGCTCTGGGCTGGGACCGAGGGGTTTGGAGGATGGGAGGGGGATCAGACCTGGGACAGGGGTGCGGGAACAGGTGCAGGTTCCGGCTGGGGGTGTGGGCTCTTGGATAGGGCTGGGGATGAGAGGTTTGGGGTGCAGAAGGGTGCTCCAGGCTGGGACAGGGGGGTTTGGAGAGCAGGAGGGAGGACTGGGGCAGGGGGTAGGGGCGTGGGGAGAGGCACGGGGGTGCAGGTTCCGAGTGGCACTTACCTCAACCGGCTTTTGGAAGCAGTGGCATGTCCCTTCTCCGGCTCCTATGCAGAGGCGCAGCCAGGCAGCTCTGCATACTGCCCCATCCGCAGGCACCGCCCCTGCAGCTCCCATTAGAGCGGGTCTATGTTGGCTTCCGGGAGCTGCATGGTGCGGCCCTGACCCAGCGCCTCAGCTGGAGCAGGGCCAAGCCGCTGGTGTGGCCCCCGACCCAGTGCCCCAGCCAGAGCGGGACCAAGCCTTGTGGTGTGGCCCCAACCCAGCGCCCCAGCCGGAGTGGAGCCAAGCCGCATGGTGCGGCTCTGACCCAGCACTTGCTGAGCCATGTGGTCCAGCCCCGATCCAGCACCCTGACCAGAGCGCTGCAGCAAGGCTGAGCCACTAGTGCGCTCGCGGGTCAATTTAAAATGGCTCATGGGCGGTAATTTGCCCACCCCATCTTATATCCTTTCTACAATAATTTATCCCATATAGCCCAACTGTGGATGTACTCGGCCCCTATAAATGACTGTCTTTGTGATTATACATCTTCAATGGTGGAGATAAAACTGTGGCAGTAAGCTCTTCAACATGATTCATAGATTCATAGATTCATAGATACTAAGGTCAGAAGGGACCATTATGATCATCTAGTCCGACCTCCTGCACAACGCAGGCCACAGAATCTCACCCACCCACTCCTGCGAAAAACCTCTCACCTATGTCTGAGCTACTGAAGTCCTCAAATCGTGGTTTAAAGACTTCAAGGAGCAGAGAATCCTCCAGCAAATGACCCGTGTCCCATGCTACAGAGGAAGGCGAAAAACCTCCAGGGCCTCTTCCAATCTGCCGGATTCCTTTGGCCTACCAGCAGAAGCTGTTTGCATAGTGTTTGACTTCAGCCATCTTTTCATCTCTTGTTGATCAGACCCTAAGATAATTGGGTGACATGGCCTTATCATAGTTTAACAGACTTGTATGCTCTCTACATACTACTGGCAGCTGAATCAGTGCAGTCTCACTGTTCCTCCTAGTAGCTGCATGTAAACACTGAATCAGACAGTGGGGAGACTAGAACCCTGTGGTTCTGTTTAAAACATTTCCCTGTACCCTTGCCACTTCTCTCAGGCAGGATAGCAGCATCCAGTGATCAACTGTACAGAATCCTGTGGAGGGATCTTAGAGTATGAATATTTCCTCTTTATTCATGGAAAAGGAGAGATTGTCCACCAACACCTTAAACCTGATTGGGAAGGATATAGGGGCGGACATGTGTTTGGAGACAGCTTTTTGCTAGATTTTCGGTGAGTCTCCTTAGATAGAGAAATAAGAAAGATCTGATGCTGTGTGGAAATTAGCAAAGGCCATTGTATCCAGAGACACTGGTTGAACCAATGCCATAAATCAGCATGGATGTGAAGGAGGGATTGTCTGAGCTGGACACATTTGGCCAAAACACACAGACAGTATTGTGTGTATTTGTTTTCTGGTTTAAGCGGGGGGAAGAAGAGCAGTTCTGGTTCAAGCAGGGAAAGGTATGAGGCAGTTCCTGCTCCCTTGCATTGGCACAAAAGATCAGAAGGTGTAATCCTGACAAGGTTCAGAGAATTTCAGACCCCTGTCACGTAAGAAAAATGTTAGGACTCTGAGCAAGATTCTCCTGCAAGCTTCACACACCAATTTTGGACACTTGGATCAGGAAACCATGCCCCTTGTGCTCAAGCCAGCTGCAAAGCTAGAAAAGCGATTGCAGGCATCCCTATGTGCACAACCTAAAGCCTCCCAGCAAAGAGGGACTGAACTAAGTCCCCTGCAGAGAGGGCATGGTGTTTCTCTAGGTGCTGGAGCTACATCTGCCAAGTGTTGACCACCCAGGCATGGTGGGCAGTATTTTTTTATTTACTGTTAGTAACAGTGGGAGCCTGCTGGCCTGGAAATATATTCCTCTTATTTTTACATAGAGCCTCCACACAATCAATTTACGAAAGCAGCTTTTTATTTAGAAGTAGTTTTTATCTATATCTATACATACACACATTGCGGGTGGTTTACATATTTAAGCCATTAATATAAGAGGGCACTCAGTAAACTTTTTTACACAACTACTGACTTGACTATTGGAATCAAGTTTGATAGTTTAATCCTTAAAATAGTTGTATAATTGCTCTATACATCTTAGAAAACAATATATTGCACAGCTTGATTAATGCTAATATCTTTGTTAGAATCATTTGTGCTGTGCCTTGGCTAGGGGAACGTTTTCGAAAGAAAATTACTACTTATTTAGTCCGCCAGGTCAAAGCTTCATTTATTTGTTTTAAGGGGATGAGGGCCAGATACCTAACCTCAGCAGCAGCTTAGTTCTGGTGGCAAGTCTGTCCCTAATAATCTTTACTGGTTGCTTTCTTCTTCTTAAAAACTGAGCATGGTATACAACCTGACTTTCATTTGTTACCAGATTTACAAGCATTATGCATATCATACAGAAGACTGTACATGCCATCAGTATTAATATAGCACAAACACTTTAGCCCTGTACTTTGATCCAACACATTAAATTAATAAAAAGCCACTGGTGTCTAAGTGCACCCTTCTGTGTTTTCATGTCGTCATTGTCAGAATCATTGAAATGAGCTGTAGCTCACGAAAGCTTATGCTCAAATAAATTAGTTAGTCTCTAAGGTGCCACTAGTACTCCTTTTCTTTTTGTCCTATTATGATAATTGTGGAAACAGGAACTTTGATTGTTATCAAGCTAACACATGCAGAAACTTGACCACCTTTACAAAGAAAGGACGCAAACACTGGCATTAGTTCATTTTTCCACCATATGGAGACAAGTATATTTATTAGCACTCAAAGACATTTTTCATCAGTACTTCCGGCACTCTGAATTTTAGTTTTCTAATGTGATTGCATTTTTTACCCTAAATGTTTGTCTATATAGTCCTGTTCTTCAAAGGTGATGAAGCAAAAAGTTTGGGAATTGGAATGAGGGGGCAGGTTCCTGATATTACATATTCATTATATAATTTTTCTGGCAAAGAACACAATTTGTGGAGTAACTGCAAAGAGGATTCATACCCCACCCTGCTTCTTCCAGGCAGCGTATTTCTATTTTCAACATGCTAGAACTATCTCAGGCCTTTCTGCATTCAATTATATCAACATAAAGGTGTTTGAGGGCTTGTCTACATTTGA
Source organism: Lepidochelys kempii (assembly GCF_965140285.1). Lineage (NCBI taxonomy): Eukaryota > Metazoa > Chordata > Testudines > Cheloniidae > Lepidochelys > Lepidochelys kempii. The sequence continues at coordinate 26,460,698 of NC_136381.1, read as the reverse complement.
AAGTTAACACTGATTAAGGCAGGGTATGAATTAAAGTGCAATAGCTGTTTCTAGTGGGGTAAAGTAAGCAGGAACACAGCACTCTTAACCCCAAAGATAAGCGTTCACACACAGTTAACCAGGAAAAATTCCATGTGTAAACAAACCTTAAGCTTATTCCCATGCAGGAAGGAGAATACCCTACATCTGTATAAAGTACTTTTATACTAGTATAAATATATACACTGCAAGGATTGTACCAGTATAACTACATTAGATAAAAAAGAAAATCACTCCTCACCTAGTTATACTGGTTCAAAATCTGTATGTAGACCAGGCTTCAGAATGAGTTGCCAAAAATTTATGGGTTTCAGAGTAACAGCCGTGTTAGTCTGTATTCGCAAAAAGAAAAGGAGTACTTGTGGCACCTTAGAGACTAACCAATTTATTTGAGCATGAGCTTTCGTGAGCTACAGCTCACTTCATCAGACGCATGCCGTGGAAACTGCAGCAGACTTTATATATACACAGAGAATATGAAAAAATACCTCCTCCCACCCCATTGTTCAGCTGGTAATAGCTTATCTAAAGTGATCATCAGGTGGGCCATTTCCAGCACAAATCCAGGTTTTCTCACCCTCCACCCCCCCACACAAATTCACTCTCCTGCTGGTGATAGCCCATCCAAAGTGACAACTCTTTACACAATGTGCATGATAATCAAGTTGGGCCATTTCCTGCACAAATCCAGGTTCTCTCACCCCCCTCCCAAAAACCACACACACAAACTCACTATCCTGCTGGTAATAGCTCATCCAAAGTGACCACTCTCCAAGTTTAAATCGAAGTTAAACCAGAACATCGGGGGGGGGGTAGGAAAAAACAAGAGGAAATAGCCACTCCCAGTCTCTATTTAAGCCTAAATTAATAGTATCCAATTTGCAAATGAATTCCAATTCAGCAGTTTCTCGCTGGAGTCTGGATTTGAAGTTTTTTTGTTTTAAGATAGCGACCTTCATGTCTGTGATTGCGTGATCAGAGAGACTGAAGTGTTCTCCGACTGGTTTATGAATGTTATAATTCTTGACATCTGATTTGTGTCCATTTATTCTTTTACGTAGAGATATGCTATGGGTACCCGCATGGCCCCACAATATGCCAACATTTTTATGGCTGACTTAGAACAACGCTTCCTCAGCTCTCGTCCCCTAACGCCCCTACTCTACTTGCGCTATATTGATGACATCTTCATCATCTGGACCCATGGAAAAGATGCCCTTTAGGAATTCCACCATGATTTCAACAATTTCCATCCCACCACCAACCTCAGCCTGGTCCAGTCCACACAAGAGATCCACTTCCTGGACACTACAGTGCTAATAAACAATGGTCACATAAACACCACCCTATACCGGAAACCTACTGACCGCTATTCCTACCTGCATGCCTCCAGCTTTCACCCTGACCACACCACACGATCCATCGTCTACAGCCAAGCTCTGCGATACAACCGCATTTGCTCCAACCCCTCAGACAGAGACAAACACCTACAAGATCTCTATCAAGCTTTCTTACAACTACAATACCCACCTGCTGAAGTAAAGAAACAGATTGATAGAGCCAGAAGAGTTCCCAGAAGTTACCTACTACAGGACAGGCCTAACAAAGAAAATAACAGAACACCACTAGCCGTCACCTTCAGCCCCCAACTAAAACCCCTCCAACGCATTATTAAGGATCTACAACCTATCCTAAAGGATGACCCAACACTCTCACAAATCTTGGGAGACAGGACAGTCCTTGCCTACAGACAGCCCCGCAACCTGAAGCAAATACTCACCAATAACCATATACCACACAACAAAACCACTAAACCAGGAACTTATCCTTGCAACAAAGCCCGTTGCCAATTGTGCCCACATATCTATTCAGGGGACACCATCACAGGGCCTAATAAAATCAGCCACACTATCAGAGGCTCGTTCACCTGCACATCCACCAATGTGATATGTGCCAGCAATGCCCCTCTGCCATGTACATTGGTCAAACTGGACAGTCTCTACGTAAAAGAATAAATGGACACAAATCAGATGTCAAGAATTATAACATTCATAAACCAGTCGGAGAACACTTCAATCTCTCTGGTCACGCAATCACAGACATGAAGGTCGCTATCTTAAAACAAAAAAACTTCAAATCCAGACTCCAGCGAGAAACTGCTGAATTGGAATTCATTTGCAAATTGGATACTATTAATTTAGGCTTAAATAGAGACTGGGAGTGGCTAAGTCATTATGCAAGGTAGCCTATTTCCTCTTGTTTTTTCCTACCCCCCCCCCCCGATGTTCTGGTTTAACTTGGATTTAAACTTGGAGAGTGGTCAGTTTGGATGAGCTATTACCAGCAGGAGAGTGAGTTTGTGTGTGTATGGGGGTGGGGGGGATGTGAGAAAACCTGGATTTGTGCTGGAAATGGCCCACCTTAATTATGCACATTGTAGGGAGAATGGTCACTTTGGATGAGCTATTACCAGCAGGATAGTGAGTTTGTGTGTGTGGTTTTTGGGAGGGGGGTGAGAGAACCTGGATTTGTGCAGGAAATGGCCCAACTTGATTATCATGCACATTGTGTAAAGAGTTGTCACTTTGGATGGGCTATCACCAGCAGGAGAGTGAATTTGTGTGGGGGGGTGGAGGGTGAGAAAACCTGGATTTGTGCTGGAAATGGCCCACCTGATGATCACTTTAGATAAGCTATTACCAGCTGAACAATGGGGTGGGAGGAGGTATTTTTTCATATTCTCTGTGTATATATAAAGTCTGCTGCAGTTTCCACGGCATGCATCTGATGAAGTGAGCTGTAGCTCACGAAAGCTCATGCTCAAATAAATTGGTTAGTCTCTAAGGTGCCACAAGTACTCCTTTTCTTTTTGCAAAAATTTATGGGCTGCTATAGTAATATAATCTCACAGGAAAATTGACAGGCTTAAAGGCTAAATCTTATTTGCCTTATTCACAAGAATAATGCTATTTGGATGAGTCAGGTGAGAAGAATTTGATCCTAAATATTCAACCTAAATAGACAGATTAAAAATAGCATCCTGTGTTGCCACCCCTTGCGTTAATTGGGATCTTTCTTAAAGCCCCAGTTCCTAGAGTCATGGGAGTTCATGAGAAATTCAGCTTTCATTTTTTTTTAAAGTGCACTTCTTTCTAGCCCTCTCCGTTGCAGAGAAAGGCATGAAAATATGAAACAAGTGCACCCCAAAACCTCAAAAACCAGAAGGCCAATAATATCCTGAACGGTTGTTTTCTTTTTTTTAAAATCCCACAATTTTTAAACCAATCATGATATTTCAGGAGGCTGATGTCTTTAAAAAAAAAAAAGTACTTGGGTTTGGCATCACACCAGCGCCTCCTGGAGCCCCAGCGCCTGGGTCCAGCCCACCAACCCAAACCTTCCCTTTCTCCTCGGCCGTTGCTCTGTGGAGAGCCAAACCGAAGCAGCTTGGAAGTTCGCATTCACACCAGGCTTCCTGCCTGCTCCGGTGCCCCCGGACAAAACGCTCCTGGACTGGCCAGCGCAAACAAACCCGAGCCACCGGGCTCTGGGGCGGCCCCAGTCCGCGTTTCTCGGCCGCCCAACAAGTCGCGCCCCCGAAAAATCGCACCCTCCACCCTAGCCGGGACGCGGCCCTGGAGACCACAGGGACGGCTCTGACCGCGGACAACGCAACGCGCCTCGAGCCGCCTCGCGCTAACGCCAGCGCCCGCGCCGCAGCATTTGCCTCCTCCCGCGCGCTCCGCTCCCGCCTTCCCAGCCACGCGCCGCGCCCCGCCCCGCCCCTTCCTCTGGCGTCACTTCCCGCGCGGCCTCGCTTCCGCTTCTGTCTCTAGTCCAGTCATCTCCTTCCGCCTGGTTGTTTCCAGGGTAACTAGCCGCGCCGGTCGGAGACGGCTGTCGCCCGCCCGCCGTAAGTAGCTCAGCAGCGGGCTAGGGTTGCAGCCTGCTCTCAGCGACCTCCTCGGCGGAGGGGAGCCCTGCCCTGCCCTGCCCTTCTTCCCCGCGCCCCCGGAGAAGAGCAGTGCCCCTCCCCAGAGGTGTTAGGACTGCCCTCCCCGCCCCGGGCCAGGAATCCCCCCACCCTCAGAGGCTGCTCCTTTCCCCTTCCTCCCCCCACAGGTTCTTGGGACACTCCTTGCCCCACAAGAGGTCAGATTCACCCCACCCCCGAGGACTGCATTCCCCACAGGGGAGAAAGTCTCCCCTCCCTATGAAGTGGAGGACTGTCCCAACCTCCACTCCCCTCCAGGGGTGGGTCTCAACCTTTCCAGACTAATGGACCCCTTTCCAGGAGTCTGATTTGTCTTGTGTACCCCGAAGTGTCACCTCACTTAAAAACTGCTTGCGTGCAAAATCAGATATAATAATACAGAAGTGTCACAAAAAGAACCAGGAGGACTTGAGGCACCTTAGAGACTAACAAATTTATTTGAGCATAAGCTTTCGTGGGCTAAAACCCACTTCATCCGATGCATGCAGTGGAAAATACAAAGGGAAGAGATATATACACAGAGAACATGAAACAATGGGTGTTGCCATACACACTATAACGAGAGTGATCAATTAAGGTGGGCTGTTAGCAGCAGGAGAAAAAAGCTTTTGTGGTGATAGGATGGCCCATTTCCAACAGTTGACAAGAAGGTGAGAGTAACAGTGGGGGCGGGGGGGAGAATAAGCATGCAGAAATAGTTTTACTTTGTGTAAAAGTGTCACAGTACGCTATCACTGAAAAATTGATTATGTTCTCATTTTTGCCATATGATAATAAGATAAATCAATTGGAATATAAATATTTTACGTACATTTCAGTGTATAGTATGTACAGCAGTATAAACAACTCACTGTCTGTGTGAAATATTAGTTTGTACTGACTTTGCTAGTGCTTTTTATGTAGCCTGTTGTAAAACTAGGCAATATCTAGATGACTTGATGTACCTCTGGAAGATATTTGCGCATGGGCCACGAGTATTGAAGGCAGGGGAAGGCTGTGCCTCCCCAAACAACCTTGCATGGCCCCACACACACTCTTCCCCCAGACTCCTTCCTGCTTCCCGCGTTGTGCTGCGGGGGGGCTAGAGGGCTAACGGTGGCTGGTCTGTGATCTGTGGTTGGGGGAGGGAGGCCATGCTGCCCGTCCGCCCAGCCCTCCGGTGCTGTGGGGGGCACCGTCCACTCACCCGGGGCTGGGGGGGGGTGTCTCTGCCCGCTCACCCGCTGGTTGTTTCGGGGCTAGCGGGGCATGGGTGGCTGGAGGCGTGGGGGGGAAGCTGGCTGCCGCGCCAGGAGGGGGTGGTCTCTGGGCTCCGGCGGGAGAGGCGGGGCCTCAGGCAGAAGGGGTGGTGCAGCCAGGGGCTAGCCTCCCTGAGCCAGGGATTCACCCGCCACGCATGCCTCTCTCCTGGTTGAGAGCCACTGCCCTTGAAGTCTCTGACTGACACCTCCACCCCTCAGGACAGTGGTGGGCAACTTGCAGTCCGTCAGGGTAATCTGCCGGCAGGCTGCGAGACAGTTTGTTTACATCAACCGTCTGCAGGCATGCCTGCCCGCAGCTCCCAGTGGCTGCCATTCATCGTTCCCAGCCAACGGGAGCTGTGGAAAGTGGTGCGGGCCTGCAGACGGTTGATGTAAACAAACTGTCTTGCAGCCCACTAGCGGATTACCCTGACGGACCGCAGGTTGCCCATCACTGACTCAGGACTAAAGGACTGTGCCTCCTGCCTCCCCTGGAACTGCCCCTCCCCCCCAGAAGCAGGAGCATAGGGAATTGGTCCCCTCCCCAACCCAGCAGAATAGGAGACTGAGTCCCCACTTAAGTGCGAAGGACTTCCCGCCATCTTCCACTCTTCAGAGTCCGGTGACCTCCAAGTATGTTGCAGCCAGGAGGAAAGGATGGGGATTGATAACCCCCACACACTGGGTGTGGTGCAGCCCTTACAGTAACTGAGTAGTTGAGCCCATGTGTTCTCTCATTGTTTCCCACTAAGCTTCTGCTGGGCAACCCTACTGCTTTGACATGGTGCCCAGGCATCAGAACCATCTTCCTTGGGGTAGAAAGTTTTCGGCCTGCTTGCCTTTTTCTAGATGTTTGTACAGTGTGTAAAGCATCTAGAGTGCTAGAGAGGAGCTTGATAACCTAATGAAACAATATCTAGATATGGAATTTATTTTAAACTTTTTATTACACCTTTCATCCCAAAGCTGCTCACGGACTATACATACCGCCTGAAAAACAGCCACCTCTGAGGTGGAGAGGACAGCAATTGGGCTGACATCAGTCGTACAAGACAACAGTGGAAGGAAAGGAGTTTTGGCCAAAGGTACTAGGACAAACTCCTACTTGTAGGAAAAGTGCCCTAGAATCTTTCATATCCACAAAGAGCAGATAGGAGAAAGGACTCATCCAAATAATTCCTTTATAGTATGAACGGCATAGATATAAGTTGCTAGAATTGAATTCGTCCTACTGAGTTATAAACCTGTGGTTCAAGGAAGCTGAAGGTATTTCAAACCTGATGTTTAAAACACCAATCTGTCTTTTGCCTGTTTAGTAATGTAGTTTGTTTTTCATGTTTGGGATAGGGATGTCATGAGGAAAGGAACAGTATAGTAACCATACAGAGTTTTAATTGAGCATTCATGAACTATACTTCAGCATCTCTTTCTCCCTGTCTGTGTGCAGCCTTATTTTGTGGGATTGATTGGAGTCAGATCATGTCCACTCCTCCTCTCGCTGGGGCAGGGATGCCTCCTGGTGCTTTCTCAGGACCACAGGCTCAAGCAGCCCGAGAAGTGAACACAGCTTCTCTCTGTCGCATTGGCCAAGAGACTGTGCAGGATATTGTATTTCGGACAATGGAAATCTTTCAGCTACTGAGGAATATGCAGGTGAGATGCAGAAAGACCTTCCCTTTTCATACTCTTCTGTTCCCTTCCTATCTCCTACCAACTAGTTGTTTAAAAAAAAAAAAAAAAAGGTAATACAGTTGGAGATGATCGGATGCATCATAGCATGTGTAGAAAGTGTTTTCAGTATTTGAGGGGGTAGTTTAGCTTAGAGCAAGTTCTTGACCAAAGTGCTTTCAGGGGTGAGAATATGTTGTCTGTATATTGCTGTTGGATTATTTCTGTAAATCTGTTCTTCCATCCTGGTTGCATGAGCATTGTGAATTAGAGAAAATCCTCATTTAGTGTACTGTGGGTACACGCTAAATGTAAGACTTTTGTCTTTATGTTTCTATTTTCTTTTAAGAAATAACAAAATTTGTTTGTATGCTAACTTCTTTTCTGTATTCTTGCTGGCCTTTGGGGATTATTTTGCCAGAGATCTTTTGGTCATCTTACTATAGAATAACATTTTCCATCCAAAACTGGGTGAAATTCTTAACGCTCTTTTTATACTCAGAAAGTGGTACAAGTAATTTTCAGTGTGAGGCTGGTTACTGAGTAAATAAACCCCAAGATGTAATTGTATTTAAAGAATAGAATCTGAGAAGATGAATTGGAATATAATCCTTTTATTTCTTCCTGTGACTATGATTTTATTTTTTAGTTGAACGTTCTTATATTGTAATTTTTTATCTATATCTAGGTATTTATGTCAGAAATTATTGCTAAAGCATTTTGATACTGAGCTTGATAACATCTCATAAAATTTTAAGATGGCATCCAATATCACATCTTCTACATCTTGCATAACCAGTTTAAGCATTCTGATGTTAAGAAGAATAGCATTGTGTTCATAATTAAACAGTCCCAGATCTTGGAAGGAGCTTTGCTCACGTAAACTCCTACACCTGCACAGAACCCTACTGACTTAAGTGATGGCAGGAGCACTTCTATGAGGAGCACATTGTAGCGGTGGGGTCTAAAAATAAAGTAATGGCTGCTAGTGGTCACTGCATATTGTAAAAAGACTGCATATTGTTAGGGTATTTGTAATAACTGTTAACATCACTCTTCTCCTACTGTTTGAAATGACCCTTTGGAAGCTTGGATTTTTTATATATATATATATATATATAATAATTTTTTGGTTGCTTATGCTCTTCTCCTGCTGAGTTGAAGTCCTGTGCTTATTTTTATTTGTTTTTACTTGTGCTAGTTGTATCATAGCACTTGTTTTGGGAGGTGAGAGAAATACTAGAGGCCAGGTACTTGTATCCGTGGGAAGAATCCAACAATCATTGAAGTAAATGGGAGCTGAGTAGAAACATTTTTGAGTATAAGACAGAATTTGGCCAACAAAGTGGAATAGCCTTTGTAAATTAATATATAACAAATTAAAAAGTTATAGCTTGAGAATTATTGCATTTCTAAGAGGTTTTCAGGAACTGTGCATCTTACTAGAGTTGCATAATTTTTTAATGAACAAGTTATTTTTTTAAAAATCCAGATTTAACTATGAAGAGTCTCATTTGAGCTTCTTCACTGTATTTGAATAAAAGTAAAGTGAGAAGTTTTGTAAAATAACTGCAAGAAAAATACGTATCCTTATGGAGTATTGCTTTTAGCAATGGCCAATACAGTTAGATTAGGTATTGCAAATCCTCTATTATTGTAATGACATTAATATGATGCTATCCTTAAGTTAAAAGTAAAGGTGAAAAAAGAACAATTTATTTGTGGACTAAATACTAAACTAAAAGTAGAACCAGTGTACAGGTTGTACACTATTATTAACAGGACATAATCTAGTTGTTTGAAAATGTTCCTTAGATCAGAAAGGGAGGATACAAAAAATAATTTCTGAATAAATTATTTTTACAACATTTAAACACAATGAAAGAAACCATGGCTTCTATGAAATTCAATCCAATTCACATAGCCTTGAGCTGTTAAAACCCTTTGAGCTATAACTAGCAAATATATACAGTCTATCTTAGTTCTCTTTTCAACTCTTAAAGAAATGCTCACGCATTTGGTACAACTTAATGAAGTAATTAACTTAGATATAGGGGAAATAATGTTATTCAAAAATAAATGTTTTCTGTGTTATGTAACAGTACTAAAACCACTTCTGTAAAGTAAAGTAATGCACATTGGAAAAAATAACCCCAACTATACATACAATATGATGGGGCTAATATAGCTACAATTAATCAGGAGAAAGATCTTGGAGTCATCGTGGATAGTTCTCTGAAGACATCCATACAGTGTGCAGCGGCAGTCCAAAAAGCATACGGGATGTTAGGAATCATTAAAAAAGGGATAGAGAATAAGATGGAGAATATCTTATTGCCCTTATATAAATCCATGGTACGCCCACATCTTGAATACTGCATACAGATGTGGTCCCCTCATCTTGAATACTGCATACAGATGTGGTCCCCTCATCTCAAAAAAATATACTGGCATTAGAAAAGGTTCAGAAAAGGGCAACTAAAATGATTAGGGATTTAGAACAGGTCCCATATGAGGAGAAATTAAAAAGGCTAGAACTTTTCAGCTTGGAAAAGAGGAGACTAAGGGGGGATATGATAGAGGTCTATAAAATCATGAGTGGTGTGGAGAAAGTGAATAAGGAAAAGTTATTTACTTGTTCCCATAATATCAAAACTAGGGGCCACCAAATGAAATTAGTGGGTAGCAGGTTTAAAACAAATCATAGAATCATAGAATAACAGAGTTGGAAGGGACCTCTGGAGGCCATCTAGTCCAACCCCCTGCCCAGAGTAGGACCAATCCCAACTAAATCATCCCAGCCAGGGCTTTGTCAAGTCTGACCTTAAAAACTTTTAAGGAAGGGGATTCCACTACCTCCCTAGGTAACGCATTCCAGTGTTTCACCACCCTCCTAGTGGAAAAGTTTTTCCTAATATCCAACCCAAATCTCCCCCACTGCAACTTCAGACCATTACTCCTTGTCCTGTCATCTGCTATCACTGAGAATAGTCTAGATCCATCCTCTTTGGATCCACCTTTCAGGTAGTTAAAAGCAGCTATCAAATCTCCCCTCATTCTTCTCTTCCGTAGACTAAACAATCCCAGTTCCCTCAGCCTCTCCTTATAAGTCATGTGTTCTACACCCCTAATCATCTTTGTTGCCCTTCGCTGGATTCTCTCCAATTTTTCCACATCCTTCTTGTAGTGTGGGGCCCAAAACTAGACACAGTACTCCAGATGAGGCCTCACCAGTGTCGAATAGAGGGGAACGATCACGTCCCTCGATCTGCTGGCAATGCCCCTACTTATACACCCCAAAATGCCATTGGCCTTCTTGGCAACAAGGGCACACTGTTGACTCATATCCAGCTTCTCGTCCACTGTCACCTCCAGGTCCTTTTCTGCAGAACTGCTGCCTAGCCGTTCAGTCCCTAGTCTGTAGCGGTGCATTGGATTCTTCCGTCCTAAGTGCAGGACTCTGCACTTGTCCTTGTTGAACCTCATCAGATTTCTTTTGGCCCAATCCTCCAATTTGTCTAGGTCCCTCTGTATCCTATCCCTACCCTCCAGCGTATCCACCGCTCCTCCCAGTTTAGTGTCATCTGCAAACTTGCTGAGGGTGCAATCCACATCATCCTCCAGATCATTAATGAAGATATTGAACAAAACCGGCCCGAGGACCAACCCTTGGGGCACTCCGCTAGATACCGGCTGCCAACTAGACATGGAGCCATTGATCACTACCCGTTGAGCCCGACAATCTAGCCAACTTTCTACCCACCTTGTAGTGCATCCATCCAGCCCATACTTCTTTAACTTGCTGACAAGAATACTGTAGGAGACCGTGTCAAAAGCTTTGTTAAAGTCGAGGAATAACACGTCCACTGCTTTCCCTTCATCCACAGAACCAATTATCTCATCATAGAAAGCAATTAGATTAGTCAGGCATGACTTGACCGTGGTGAATCCATGCTGACTGTTCCTGATCACTTTCCTCTCCTCTAAGTGTTTCAGAATTGATTCCTTGAGGACATGCTCCATGATTTTTCCAGGGACTGAGGTGAGGCTGACTGGCCTGTAGTTCCCAGGATCCTCCTTCTTCCCTTTTTTAAAGATTGGCACTACATTAGCCTTTTTCCAGTCATCCGGGACCTCCCCTGAACACCATGAGTTTTCAAAGATAATGGCCAATGGCTCTGCAATCACATCCGCCAACTCCTTTAGGACTCTCAGATGCAGCGCATCCAGCCCAATGGACTTGTGCTCGTCCAGCGTTTCTAAATAGTCCCGAACCACTTCTTTCTCCACAGAGGGCTGGTCACCTCCTCCCCATGCTGTGCTGCCCAGTGCAGTAGTCTGGGAGCTGACCTTGTTTGTGAAGACAGAGGCAAAAAAAGCATTGAGTACATTAGCTTTTTCCACATCCTCTGTCACTAGGTTGCCTCCCTCATTCAGTAAGGGGCCCACGCTTTCCTGGGCTTTCTTCTTATTGCCAACATACCTGAAGAAACCCTTCTTGTAAAAGTTCTTCTTTACTCAGTGCACAGTCAATCTGTGGAACTCCTTGCCATAGGAGGTTGTGAAGGCTAGGACTATAACAGGGTTTAAAAGAGAACTGGATAAATTCATGGAGGTTAAGTCCATTAATGGCTATTAGCCAGGATGGGTAAGGAATGGTGTCCCTAGCCTCTGTGTGTCAGAGGGTGGAGATGGATGGCAGGAGAGAGATCACTTGATCATTACCTGTTAGGTTCACTCCCTCTGGGGCACCTGGCATTGTCACTGTGAGTAGACAGGATACTGGGGCTGGATGGACCCTTACTCTGACCCAGTATGGCCTTTCTTATGCTCTCAGGATTTCATAGTAGAGTCCTTTTTGCAGAAAGTTATGACTGTATTTCCTTTCAATATTTGGTGTTATGGAAATCCACCTTAGCCTCTTCTTTTCTGTTACGAACCACAGAAATGTGACACTGAGCCCTAGTCTACACTACAAACTTATGTCAGTATAACTACATCGCTCAGGGGTGTGGAAAATTTGCACCCCTGAGTGCTGCAGTTATGCCAACCTAACTCCTGATGTAGACAGCACTTTGTCAATGGGAGGGCTTTTCCTATTGACATAGCTACCTCCTCTTAGGAGGTTTAAAACCTATAGACTATGCTGAGTGGAAAAGGTGTCCTGTTGGCAGGTAGCATTTTCATTAAGCACTATAGCACTGCAAGTGTAGACAAACCCTTAGTTCATCACTTTGATTCATGGCTGAGGTGGCCAGCTAGATGCAGAGATCTCTCACTATTCATGATTTAACTTCAGTTACAGAATTCATATTTATAGTTGTGAGTATGATCACCTCCCAGATGAAAATAATGAAACAAATTCTTTCTCTCATTTCCGTCGGTGGGGAAACTTGAAAAGTAGAAGACATTTTGTTTTGTGATGAATGTGTATATGTGTCTGTGTAGAGAGCTTATTGTGGAAAAGCTAAGTTGATGAGGTGTATTTTGTATTAAGCTCTAATTTTGGAAGTTCTGTAAGAGTGAGTTCCATAGTCTAGGTCCAGACACCCATTCTCTCATCTGTGTCATGATCCTCCTCTCTTGGTAAACAGTTTCATGGTTCCAGTAGGATTTAGCTGTCAGTGGAGAGAGAAGTGATCTTAGGTAACAAATGTTAACCCCACAGAGAGCTATGAATTTTAAAATTAAAGCTGGTCAAAAAATGCCAAAAAACTACAAAATTATTTCATCAAAATGTTGAATTTTCAAAAAGTTTCAATCCTTTATAAATTGGTCATAAACAGAAACAATAATTGAAAAATTTAGAAATATTTTTCCTAAAAAATGTTGTTGAAACTTTATTTTTTTAAATAACTAACTAAAATGAATTGAATACAGACTCCAGTGCCTTTGCTAAGTGAGCCGACTGCTGCACTCTGCATTATGGAGCCTCTTTCCCTAATATACTGAATATGTCTGGGGCATAAGTGTGTGGATTACTGTGGTCAGATCTGTGTATGATACCAGAGAGCACAGTCTTCTGATTAGTCACAATAGAAAAGATGTTAGCATTTGAAAAACTATTTGAAGATATTAAATAAGAAGCTATTGACTATATAAAGGGTCTGTGATTACATAGGACTTGGGTTTGGCATATAAAATCAGCAGATAAGGTGCAAATTTTTAATGTAAAGAAAGTGGCTGGAACATCCATGACTGTTAGTCGGAGAGAAAAATGTAAAAAATAGGTTTGTCAAGAACTTACAAAAATTAATTGCGATTAATCACAGGGTTAAAAAAATTAATCGCAATTATTATTGTTTAACAGCGCGACTAGAATACCATTTATTTAAATATTTTTGGACGTTTTCTACATTTTTAAATATATTGATTTCAATTACAACACAGAATACAAAGTGTACAGTGCTTACTTTATATTATTATTATTTTTATTACAAATGTTCGCACTGTAAAAAACAAAAGATATAGTATTTTTCAATTCACCTAATACAAGTACTGTAGTGCAACCTCTTTATCATGAAAGTTGAACTTACAAATTCAGAATTATGTATAAAAAATAACTGCATTCAAAAATAAAACAATGTAAAACTTTAGAGCCTACAAGTCCACTCAGTCCTACTTCAACCAATCATCCAAACAAACAAGTTTGGTTACAGTTTGAAGGAGATAATGCTGACCGCTTCTTGTTTACAATGTCACCTGAAAGTGAGAACAGGCATTCACATGGCACTGTTATAGCCAGTGTCTCAAGATATTTACGTGCCAGATGCGCTAAAGATTCATATGTTCCTTCACGCTTCAACCACCATTCCAGAGGACACGTGTCCATGCTGACGACAGGTTCCGCTCAATACGATCTAAAGCAGAGCAGACCGAAGCATATTTATTTTCATCATCCGAGTCAGATGCCAACAGCAGAAGATTGGATTTTCTTTTTTGGTAGTTCGGGTTCTGTAGTTTCCACATCCAGTTCCTCTTTTAAGACTTCTGAAAGCATGCTCCACAGCTTGTCCCGCTCAGATTTTGGACAGCACTTCAGATTCTTAAACCTTGGGTCAAGTGCTGTAGCTATCTTTAGAAATCTCACATTGGTACCTTCTTTGCGTTTTGTCAAATCTGCTGTGAAAGTGTTCTTTAAAACGAACATATGCTGGGTCATCAACCGAGACTGCTATAACATAAAATATATGGCAGAATGCAGGTAAAACAGAGCTGGAGACATACAATTCTCCCCCAAGGAGTTCAGTTACAAATTTAATTAATGGGTTATTTTTTTAATGAGCATCATCAGCATGGAAGCATGTCCTGTGGAATGATGGCTGAAGCATGAAGGGGCATACAAATATTTAGCATATCTGGCACATAAATACCTTGCAACACCAGCTACAAAAGTGCCATGCGAATGCCTGTTCTCACTTTTAGGTGACACTGTAAATAAGAAGCAGGCAGCAGTATCTCCCATAAATGTATACAAACTTGTTTGTCTCAGCGATTGGCTGAACAAGAAGTAGGACTGCGTGGACTTGTAGGCTCCAAAGTTGTACATTGTTTTGTTTTTGAGTGCAGTTATGTAACAACAAAAGTCTACATTTGTAAATTACACTTTCACGATAAAGAGATTGCACTACAGTACTTGTATGAGGTGAATTGAAAAATACTATTTTTTTTTACAGTGCAAATATTTGTAATAAAAATAATAATGTAAAGTGAACTCTGTACACTCTGTATTCTGTGTTGTAATAGAAATCAATATATTTGAAAATGTAGAAAAACATCCAAAATATTTAATAAATTTCAATTGGTATTCTTATTCTATTGTTTAACAGTGCGATTAATCACTGTTAATTTTTTAATCACAGTTAATTTTTTGAGTTAATCGCTGAGTTAACTGCGATTAATCGACAGCCCTAGTAAAAAAGAACTTTTTATAAACACTTCATTTTAGTTGATGGGATAGAAAGTTTGTTTTAGTAACTTTTTTTTTGTTTGTTTTATTTTGTTAACTGTTTTCCTTTTTAAATTGTTTGGCTTCTTAAGCTACCAAATGGTGTTACTTATCATACTGGGACATACCAAGACAGATTAGCAAAGCTGCAAGAACATCTCCGTCAGCTATCAATACTCTTCAGGAAACTCAGATTAGTCTATGACAAATGCAATGAAAACTGTGCAGGGCTAGATCCTGTTCCCATAGAGGTAAGTATTTTCTTTGATATGTTTGATTGTTGGGTCTGATTTTTATTGTTTGTTTATGTTACAGTAGCACCCATTCCTTCAGACTGCTTGTTATACTCAGCTGTTGTCTCTGATTTTAAACAAGACTGTAAACCAGTGGTCCCCCAACTTTTTCTTTTGTGGCCTCTCTTACCCATAACGGAACCTGTCCACCCCCTCCCCCAACCCCCACAACTACGGCTGGGAGCAGGACCAGAGCCACAGTCAGGAGCCGGGGCCACGAGCAGAGCCACAGATGGGGGCTAAGAGTGGGACTGGGGGCCGGGGCTGGGACTGGGAGCCAAGGCCAGAACTGCAGCTGGGGCCGCAGCCAGGGGTGAAGCCATGACCAGGACCCGAACTGAGGCTAGGGCTGGGGGTAGAGCAGGTCTGGGTGGCACTCCCTCCCCACCCCGTGTGGGCTGTGCTGGGCCCCACCACGCCCCCCCACCCGACGTTCCTCTGCTCCCCCCCGAGGGGCACACCCCACAGTTTGGGGACCACTGCTGTAAACTCTTCAGGGGACAGATTGTCACTTTGTGGAGCTGGTTGAAATTTTGAAGCTGTTTTTTTAATTTAAAAAAAAATTAAAAGAGAACTAAATTTTTTTCATTTAGATTGAATGAGGGTTTTTTTACTTTTGGAAGGATGAAAAATTTGAAACATTTTTTTAAATGAAATTAAATTTCATTTCAGATTTTGGAGTAGTCTTTGCCCAGTAGAAAAAAAGGAGAAAAGGTTTTGGGGCTTTTTGTTTTAAAAAACGGGAGAGAGTGAGACAGAGAGACAAACTGGGGAAAAACTTACTTTCTGTGTATCTTTTTTTATGCTTTTCCAGGGGAAAGAAATACATTTAGAGGGAAAAAAGTTAGAGTGGAGGTTTTTATTCACTACTTTCTCTCACATTTTTTCTTTTTCCAATTATTTTCCAGTGGGGAAAAAGTGAGAGGAAGAACACTGGATGGAAAATCTTTTTTCCATTCCAAAATTCCAAAAGTAAACAGAAAACCTGAGAGAAAATGAGTTTCTCCTTGATTTTTTTAATCTTTGTCAAATCTACCTTTTTTCCTTTGAAATTTAGACATGCCCTACTTACTCTGAGTTTACTGCGTAGCACAATGGGGCACCTATCCTCATTGGGCCTCTGGATACTATTGCTGCTGCTGTTACTACTAGTAGTAGATTTTTGAATTTTCTACACCATTTTACTCTTGTATTTGTGGGCAGTTTAATATAAACATGGTGTTATAAGTTTTAAAATATTCACTAAACAGGAACAAAGAAATATAGGAAATTTAGGATCAGACCAGTGGTCCATCTAGACCAGAGGCGGGCAAACTTTTTGGTCTGAGGGCTGCATCGGGTTTCTGAAATTGTATGGAGGGCCGGTTAGGGGAGGCTGTGCCTCCCCGAACAGTGAGGCATGGCCTGGCCCCTGCTCCCTATTTGACCCCGCCACTTCTCGCCCCCTGACAGCCCCCCCCCCCCGGGGACTCCTGCCCTATCCAACCCCTCCATTCCTTGATGGCCCCCTGGGAACCCCTGCCCCATCCACCCCCCCTTCTCTCGGTCCCCTGATCACCCCCGGATCCCCCACCCCTAACTGTCCCCCACCGTCCCATCAAACCTCCCCCCTCCTTCCTGACTGCCCCCCTGGGACTCCTGCCCCATCCAACCACACCCCTTCTCCCTGACTGCCCTGGACCCCTCTCCCCTAGCTGCCCCCCACCACCTCATTCAACCCCCTCCTCCTTCCTGACTGGCCCCCCAGGAGCCCTACCCCATCCACTCCTTCTGTTCCCTGTGCCCTGACTGCCCCCCATCCAACCCCTCCTCTCCTTACTCTCTGCCCCCTCTGGGACTCCTGCCCCCATTCAACCCCCGTTCCCCGCTCTCTGACCGCCCCAACCCCTCTCCATGCCCCTGGCCACCCCCCGAACTCCCCTGCCCTCTATCTAACCCCTTCTCCCCCCGCCCCGCTCCTTACTGCCTGGAGCCGCACCGCACAGCACAAAGCTCTGCAGCCCCACCACCCAAAGCAGTGCGGCGGCGTGGCTGCGGGGGGGGGGGGGGGGGGACAGTCTCCCAGGCCAGGAGCTCAGGGGCTGGGCAGGACAGTCCCACGGGCCAAATGTGGCCTGCAGGACATAGTTTGCCCACCTCTGATCTAGACCAGTCTCTGACAAGATTACCACCCGCTTTAGAGAAAAGTACATGAAACCCTGCAGCAGGCTGTTATGGGATAATCCGCTCCATGGAAAGTTTCCTCCCAACCCCTGATAGATGGAGTTGACTTATGCCCCATAGCATGTAAATTTATATCCCTTCTTGGAGATTGTTTATGGGATTTGGGGTTTTTTTTAAGCATTTGCTATTATATATATGGATATTTTGATATCCATATTAATGTCCAATCCCTTTCTGACTCCTTCTAATCTCATGGCCTCAGTGATATCTTGTGCAATGAGTTTCATTGTGCTTTGTGTGGAAGAAGTTTCATTTTATTGGTTTTGAGTTGGCTAACTTTGAGTTTCATTTTGTTCCTCTTGTGTTTTATGAGACAGGGTGAATAGAAGCTGAATCTACTAGACCATTCACTATTTTATGTCCCTTTGTCATATTCCCTCTTAGGGCCTTTAATTATCTTCTATTATGAAAGTGAAAAAGTACAGTTGGTACACACAGTATCTTGAAGAGGTGGAATTTGGGCTGAATATAGCAAAATGGTATTGTATTGGTGAATGCAGAGAAATTGTCCTCCGGTTTAAAAGGAAGTGTGTGTGTTAAGTCAAGCACTCTTCCATTTCCCAGATATCTATAACTAACATTCTATCAATAAAGCTAGATTAAGAAAAGGTTGCATAACCATAACTCTGTCCCCTTGTGCATTGCTTTTGATGTAGTCTCTAATTACATACTAGTACAATATAGTGTTCTACTTATATTAATTAATTTATATTAATTTAGCTCCCGTCCTGCCACTGATTCCATCAGAACCAGTTGCAGGATTCTGGCTTTAGATTACATGTGAACCATCTTTAAAAAAAATTTTTTTCATTGTTGCTATACTCTGTTTTCATTGGCAATCTTTATTTACTTAAATGTTCTAAAATAAATCTCTCTTCAATTTATATATGTTAATATAGTTGGTATCCTTGTACTGTTCAACTCCTTTTCAACCAACAGATCAGTACGTGAGGCAATTAACTATGAAGCTGGCCTAGCTACCAACTTTCTTTGCCTGAATTTCGTGAATGTTGAGTGCTTAACTGTTCAATTTGAATGTTCTTAGTCACTTTTATCAAAAATTACATTTGGTTTAGAGATCAAAGAAATTTCATAGTGTAGAATATTTGGCTGTATGCTACCAGAATGCCTTCTCCTTGCCTTGCAGGGTAGTAAAGGAAGCCCTCCTCCAGAGAACCTTAGTAGCTAAGTAGCTTCTGCCTTATAGGATGCAAATATTATAAGTCATGCACTTTCATTACATTTTCAGTGTACAGCTTAGATGCACATATGCAGTGTGGAATTCATTGGCTGTCCACTTTAACAAGATTAATGAGAATTCTGTGCAAAATGTATTTCACGTGTATGAAATTCAATTTTCAATAGGTTAAATCAGAGCTAGTTTTCACCAGTATATTCAAAGGTGGTCATTTTAGAATGAGGACTCCTACATGCCAAATTTAAACTTCCTACCCACATCCATTTTACTCCTAGAGTTGTAAAAAAAAAAAAAAGGCATTTGATTTTTTTTTTAAATTGGGGATGTCTGAGGAAGATGGGAGGTTCCACTCTTGTACTTTAAAATACATTTAATGTCTTTGCTCAACTTAAAAAAATAAAAACCTCCCTTAAACAGAGACCAATCCTGCAAAGTTATGGTACAAGGGGTAACTGTTTCAGTAAGTTATGAATGTCTGAAAATGGGTTAGGATGGAAATTATCATGCTATCTGAGGTTTAACAGATATATTTGGACTGCATAAATGATTTAGTATTCATGATTTCTCTTCCTTTCACATTCCCTCAGCATAAATGGTTCAGTTTCCAATGTAGCTAAATAACAGATGAATGTGCATTTGATTGAGAACCTATTCCCTAATCCTTAACCCTTGTCTTCTCCTTACACATTTCCAGTAATTACTAGTCTTAGTTTTGGCTGTTCTCTGTTTAAATTTAAGAGGATCTTATCCTACTAGCAGCTTCATCTTTTCTCAGTGCCTAACGTCTGAGGACTCAGACATTGTGTTGACATTTAGAAGTGTTCCATATTCTCAATTTTTTTCAGAAATGGGAGTTTAAAGACGAAACAATGGACTGTGTGCCTTCACATACAAGTTCCATTAACTCTAAGACCTAATTCTAAATTGTTGTAGGGTACTGCTTTTGAATCAGAGTAGTATTTTTTTGCTATGCAGAAAAATACTTCTGTCTGTAATTTTTTATATACAAATTGGTTGGATTTTCTTTTAAAGGAAGGATATGAGTGTTAAAGATCATTTAGGACTCTTCATCAGATTTTGTTTCAGACTGTTTCTCTTTACAGTGGCAGTTTGTAGGAAATGATGAAACATGGGTTATTTGATCTGATCACAATGGAAAATATTTAAGACAAAATTCATATTTGACATTTTTCTGTTAAGATCTTTCTATTTGAATCAACCTATAATGGTCAAAAATACAAAGACATCATAATATAGACTTCTTAAAATATTAAAGGCTAGATTTTGCCTCTTTGTAAACCACAGCCCATGTTGAGGCCTGCATAAAGCTGCAGTGACGCAAGCATATGTCTATGAGGCATTGTGCCTATTTGAAGCACTATACCCTTCCCTGGTGTACGGGGGTGCTTGCTGGAGCCATTCTGTAGGCCTATGCGGGGGAAGGGAGGTGTTGAGTAAGCCATGTCCCTTAGGCAATTTGAACTCCCAGAGAAAGCAATGATGTCTTTGCTCTCTTATGCACCTTTCCAAAGGCTAAGGACAATCTGGCCCTAATATTGCACACCTGTAAAAAGAAACTTTCCTTCTTATCCTCTGTCTGCCACTGTTCCTCTTTCCCTCTTCTCACTTACTCGCCCCCCACCCAAAAAAAAAAAAGGGAAACAAAGGAGTGGTTCAGATTAAGAACTCTGTACTTGCATATATTCCAGTGCAGAGCTCCCATTGCCCACTGAATGAGAGCTGCAGGGTTAGCATATTTTAAAATCAGTTTCTTCTGTTCCTTGATTCTGTAAAAAATACTGTTTACAAGCTTGACAGTATTAAAATAATAATACTAAATAGTCCTTTACAAACATTTACAAACATAAGCTTCAGATCAGGAAACTTGTTAAGATTTCTGTTTAATGTATTTAAACTACTGAGAGCAGAGGTTTATAATGGAAATGACATTGGCACAGAAATGCTTCATTTTGACTGTATTGCCATAAATGTAGATGAGAAGTTTATTTTGGCCCCATAGTTCTGGAGCATATACTATCGTTCTCTTCAAATTTTTACCATACATAGCAAAAATAGTTTTTTACTTGAACTTTAACATTTGGTTCACCTTCATAGCAACTTATTCCATATGTTGAAGAGGATGGATCCAAGCATGATGATCGTGGTGTTGCAAGCCAGCTTCGTTTTGCTAGTGAGGAAAGAAGGGAAATCATGGAAGTAAATAAGGTAACAAAGTTCAGATTGACTTGCATGACGCAGAAAATATGTTGCTTTGTCCATGTGAAGCTTGTATTACTAGATTGCTCCATAAAATACAGTGTGTTTGCTATTTGGCCCCAAGTAACAAATAGTTCAGGAGTAAACATTTCTTGTGTATCAGGATTTCAGCGTTCTCCATCATAGAATCATAGAATATCAGGGACGGAAGGGACCTCAGGAGGTCATCTACTCCAACCCCCTGCTCAAAGCAGGACCAATCCCCAACTAAATCATCCCAGCCAGGGCTTTGTCAAGTCTGGCCTTAAAAACCTCTAAGGATGGAGATTCCACCACCTCCCTAGGTAACGCATTCCAGTGTTTCACCACCCTCCTAGTGAAAAAGGTTTTCCTAATATCCAACCTAAATCTCCCCCACTGCAACTTGAGACCATTACTCCTTGTTCTGTCATCTGCTACCACTGAGAACAGTCTAGATCCATCCTCTTTGGAACCCCCTTTCAGGTAGTTGAAAGCAGCTATCAAATCCCCCCTCATTCTTCTCTTCCACAGACTAAACAATCCTCGTTCCCTCAGCCTCTCCTCATAAGTCATGTGTTCCAGTCCCCCAGTCATTTTTGTTGCCTTCTGCTGGACGTTTTCCAATTTTTCCACATCCTTCTTCTAGTGTGGGGCCCAAAACTGGACACAGTACTCCAGATGAGGCCTCACCAATGTCGAATAGAGGGGAATGATCACGTCCCTCGATCTGCTGGCAATGCCCCTACTTATACACCCCAAAATGCCATTGGCCTTCTTGGCAACAAGGGTACACTGTTGTCTCATATCCAGCTTCTCGTCCACTGTAACCTCTAGGTCCTTTTCTGCAGAACTGCTGCCTAGCCATTCGTCCCTAGTCTGTAGCGGTGCATGGGATTCTTCCGTCCTAAGTGCAAGACTCTGCACTTGTCCTTGTTGAAACTCATGAGATTTCTTTTGGCCCAATCCTCTAATTTGTCTAGCTTCCTCTGTATCCTAACCCTACCCTCCATCGTATCTACCTCTCCTCCCAGTTTAGTGTCATCTGCAAACTTGCTGAGGGTGCAATCCACACCATCCTCCAGATCATTAATAAAGATATTGAACAAAACCGGCCCGAGGACCAACCCTTGGGGCACTCCACTTGATACCGGCTACCATCTAGACATGGAGCCATTGATCACTACCCGTTGAGCCCGACAATCTCGCCAGCTTTCTATCCACCTTATAGTCCATTCATCCAGCCCATACTTCTTTAACTTGCTGGCAAGAATACTGTGGGAGACTGTCGAAAGCTTTGCTAAAGTCAAGGAACAACACGTCCACTGCGTTCCCCTCATCCACAGAGCCAGTTATCTCGTCACAGAAGGCAATTAGATTAGTCAGGCATGACTTGACCTTGGTGAATCCATGCTGACTGTTCCTGATCACTTTCCTCTCCTCTAAGTGTTTCAGAATTGATTCCTTGAGGACATGCTCCATGATTTTTCCAGGGACTGAGGTGAGGCTGACAGGCCTGTAGTTCCCAGGATCCTCCTTCTTCCCTTTTTTAAAGATGGGCACTACATTAGCCTTTTTCCAGTCGTCCGGGACCTCCCCCGAACACCATGAGTTTTCAAAGATAATGGCCAATGGCTCTGCAATCACATCCGCCAACTCCTTTAGGACTCTCAGATGCAGCGCATCCGGCCCAATGGACTTGTGCTCGTCCAGCGTTTCTAAATAGTCCCGAACCACTTCTTTCTCCACAGAGGGCTGGTCACCTCCTCCCCATGCTGTGCTGCCCAGTGCAGTAGTCTGGGAGCTGACCTTGTTTGTGAAGACAGAGGCAAAAAAAGCATTGAGTACATTAGCTTTTTCCACATCCTCTGTCACTAGGTTACCTCCCTCATTCAGTAAGGGGCCCACACTTTCCTTGACTTTCTTCTTGTTGCTAACATACCTGAAGAAACCCTTCTTGTTACTCTTAACATCTCTTGCTAGCTGCACCTCCAGGTGTGATTTGGCCTTCCATATTTCACTCCTGCATGCCCAAGCAATATTTTTATACTCTTCCCTGGTCATTTGTCCAGTCTTCTACTTCTTGTAAGCTTCTTTTTTGTGTTTAAGATCAGCAAGGATATCACTGTGAAGCCAAGCTGGTCGCCTGCCATATTTACTCTTCTTTCTGCACATCGGGATGGTTTGTCCCTGTAACCTCAATTAGGATTCTTTAAAATACAGCCAGCTCTCCTGGACTCCTTTTCCCCCTCATATTATTCTCCCAGGGAGTCCTGCCCATCAGTTCCCTGAGGTTGTCTAAGTCTGCTTTTCTGAAGTCCAGGGTCCATATTCTGCTGCTCTCCTTTCTTCCTTGTGTCAGGATCCTGAACTCGACCATCTCACAGTTGCTGCCTCCCAGGTTCCCATCCACTTTTGCTTCCCCTACTAATTCTTCCTGGTTTGTGAGCAGCAGGACAAGAAGAGCTCTGCCCCTAGTTGGTTCCTCCAGCACTTGCACCAGGAAATTGTCCCCTACACTTTCCAAAAACTTCCTGGATTGTCTGTGCACCGCTGTATTGCTCTCCCAGCAGATGTCAGGGTGATTGAAGTCTCCCATGAGAACCAGGGCTTGCGATCTTGTAACGTCCGTGAGTTGCCAGAAGAAAGCCTCATCCACCTCTTCCCCCTGGTCCGGTGGTCTATAGCAGACTCCCACCACTGCATCACCCTTGCTGCTCACACTTCTAAACTTAATCCAGAGACTCTCAGGTTTTTCTACTGTTTCATACCGGAGCTCTGAGCAGTCATACTGCTCTCTTATATACAGTGCAACTTCCCCATCTTTTCTGCCCTGCTTGTCCTTCCTGAACAGTTTATATCCATCTCCATGACAGTACTCCAGTCATGTGAGTTATCCCACTAAGTCTCTGTTATTCCAATCACATCATAATTCCTTGACTGTGCCAGGACTTCCCAGTTCTCCCTGCTTATTTCCCAGGCTTCCTGCATTTGTGTATAGGCACTTGAGATAACTTGGTGTTTGTCCTGCTTTCTTAGTATGAGGCAGGAGCCCTCCCCTCTCGCGCTCTCCTGCTCGTGCTTCCTCCCAGTATCCCATGTCCCCACTTACCTCAGGGCTTTGGTCTCCTTCCCCTGTGAACCTAGTTTAAAGTCCTTCTCACTAGGTTAGCCAGCCTGCTTGCAAAGATGCTCTTCCCTCTCTTCGGGAGGTGGAGCCCGTCTCTGCCTAGCACTCCTCCTTCTTGGAACACCATCCCATGGTCAAAGAATCCAAAGCCTTCTCTCCAACACCACCTGCGTAGCCCTTCATTGACTTCCACGATTCGACGGTCTCTACCCAGGCCTTTTCCTTGACGGGGAGGATGGATGAGAACACCATTTGCACCTCAAACTCCTTTATCCTTCTTCCCAGAGCCACGTAGTCCGCAGTGATCCGCTCAGGGTCATTCTTGGCAGTATCATTGGTGCCCACGTGGAGAAGCGGGAAGGGGTAGCAATCCGAGGGCTTGATGAGTCTCGGCAGTCCCTCCGTCACATCGTGAATCCTTGCTCCTGGCAAGCAGCAGACTTCTTGGTTTTCCCGGTTGGGGCGGCAGATAGATGACTGAGTCCCCCTGAGGAGAGAGTCCCCGACCACCACCACCCGCCTCTTTCTCTTTGGAGTGGTGGTCGTGGAACCCCTATCCCTAAGACAGTGCATCTCGTGCCTTTCAATCGGTGGAGTCTCCTTCTGTTCCCTTCCCTCAGATGTATCATCTAGTCCACTCTCCGCATTAGTTCCTGTGGAGAGAACATGAAAACAGTTGCTTACCTGTATCTGCGTTGCTGGTACATGGATGCACCCCTTTCTTCTTCTGGAGGTCACATGCTGCCAAATTTCTTCACTGTCC
Organism: Lepidochelys kempii; assembly: GCF_965140285.1. Classification (NCBI taxonomy): domain Eukaryota; kingdom Metazoa; phylum Chordata; order Testudines; family Cheloniidae; genus Lepidochelys; species Lepidochelys kempii. The sequence goes on along the minus strand of NC_136381.1, from coordinate 26,435,966 downwards.
TCCTGTCCCCGCTGCGCAGCCTGTTCTGAATCTTCAGAACACTGTGTTCGTAGAAGCATATCCTGACGTCTGTCCAGGAAATCTTCCGTTTCTCTTACGCAACGCAGGGTCGATACTTGTTTCTCCAGACCTTGAACCTTCTCTTCCAATATGGAGACCAGCTTGCACTTTGTACAGACAAAGTCGCTTCTGTCCTGTGGCAGAAAGACAAACATGGCACATCCGGTTTGTTCAGCAATTTTTGATTTTGTTCTACTGGTTGATTGCGGAGTTAAGGCACCCCAACAATCAAAACTGTGTTGCTCTCTACAGTGTTTCCTAGCCAGTGCTGTGAGATTTTCATGAATGAGGTACATTTGGGTTTGTACCTAGTAGTTCTATTTAGTATTTGGCAAGCAGATTGGGATGAGATCATAGTTGGGTTCTCTGTGGCTTTGAAGCTTCTCCAGGAATGGTGGATAGCAGAATGTATATACAATGTAAAATGTGAAAATATTATCAGAACTATGTTGTGGATTAATAATGAACTGTAGGGCTGCCACTCCAACACCTTTCATGAGTAATAAATTCCTTGTTTGAAGAAAGAAAAAAAAAAGGGTCTGCTTTTTGTATTTCGAGAAATTGAAGAAGAACTTTTCTTTTGTCAAGTGTAGGATTTATGATACACTAACTGGTTCAAGAAAATGTATCAGATATGCTAAAGATGCTGTTAAATTTTCAGTCTGAATGGCAGGTATAGTTACTAATTAAAATTTTATTCAAATCAGTGTAGAAAGGTTACTAAAATATACAGCATCACTAAAGCACAAGTAGTTGGTCCTTCAAATTGTAAAACATAAAGATAGGATTAAATATTTGAAGGGTTGGAAAGACGTATGTGTAAATACTAAGCAGAAAGCAGTACAGGTATATGTAAAATAGACAGAAAACAACTGAACAAAAGAAATATCTAGATTCCAAGTAATTAAAATAAGTGGTAGAGGGAAATACCAGAAAATCCACTGAAAATATTTCTTTGATGTTTCAACTTTTCAATTCCCAATTAGAGAGGGAAAGATATTACATAAAACCCTATATTTATTCACACACTGTATAGGCAAAAACATGGGGACAGCATGTGAATTGAGAGAAAAGCAACTGAAAGCTTTTCTGTTGTATTTTATCTTCTTATATGTTGATGTAGAGGGATTGTATATATTAAATCCTGTATAATGTTATACTGTGAATTTATGCACATTTATTTGCAATCTTTAACTGTTAATAAACATAACTGTCTGTATTTACTGTGTGTTTGATAGTTTTATGACATGTTTTTACCCTTGTTGTTTTACTTGTATGCAAATTAGTTTTTTAAACCTCCTTGGCATGATCTTGTGGAATTTCATAAATGTTTAAGCTTTCTTTTAACAAAATAAATTAATAATAATAGAAATGTAGGACTGGAAAGGATCTCAGTAGGCCATCTAGTCCAGTCCCCTGCACTGAGGCAAAACTGAGTACTATATCTAGACCTCCCTGACAGGTGTTTGTTTAACCTCTCCTTAAAAACCTCTAATGACAGAGATTCTATAACCTCCCTAGGTAATTTGTTTCAGTGCTTAACTACCATTACACTTAGGAAGTTTTTCCTAATGTCTAACCTAAATCTCCCTTGCTGCAATTTAACCCCATTACTGCTTGTCTGTCCTCAGTGGATAATGAGAGCGATTTATCACCCTCTTTTTTATGACAATCTTTTATGTACTGGAAGACTGTTATCCTGTCCCCTCTCAGTCTTCTGTTCTCCAGACTAAACAAACCCAATTTTTTTCAGTCTTTCCTTGTAGGTCATATTTTCTAGACGTTTAGTCACCTTTGTTGCTCTCCTCTGGACTTTCTCCACTTTATCTACATCGAAGTGTGGTGCCCAGAACTGGACACAGTACTTCAGTTGAGGCCATATCAGTGCTGAATGGAAAAATTACATCTAGTGTCTTGCTTGCAACACTCCTGTTAATACATTCCAGAATAATGTCTGCTTTTTTGCAACGGAATTTCATTGTTTACTCATATTTAGTTTGTGCTCCACTATAACACCCAGATTCTTTTTTTCAGTACTCCTTCCTAAGCAGTCATTTCTCATTTTGTTTTTGTGCAGTTTATACTCCTGGGGGAATTCTGCACCAAAAAAATTAAAAATTCTGTGCACAATATTTTAAAATTCTGCAAAATAGTGCATATTTTATTTGTCAAAATAACGCAATATAATGGTGCCAGTTTCCATTATTTTGATAATTTATTTCAAAATATCTGCTAGCAAGTATGTCTGTAACAATACAGTCCAAAAAACCTGATTCTGGTAGAGTTTTTTTGACAAATAGATTCCTTATTAGGCATATTAATACAGAACTTTGAGTAATTCATTTAAATTAAAATACAGAACTGTATTTCCTGCACCTGTCAGAAGCAGCGCAAAGGCTTGGGGGGCGTCAGGGGTAATGGAGGAGTTGAGGGAGAGGGAAGGAGCCTGGAGTGAACCTGGAGGGTTGTGGGGTGTGGGTGGGAGAAATATAGTATAGGTTTTTTGTGGGGGGAAGGGTTGGGATTGTTAGGGAATTGAAGAGACTCCCCCATTCAGTCAGGTACATCTGCCCCTGTCCCCGTACTCCCCATCCCCATGGGTCTCTGCAGCCTCCTCCCCCATCTTCAGGCTCAACGCTGTCACCCCACTAGCTCCTGAGTCCATGCCTCAGTCTGTTCCCCCACTAGCCATTCTGAACCCCAGTATCTGACACCCCCGCAGCAGCCCTGTGTGCCCCACGCTGTCCTAATCTGGCTCCGCAGGCAGGGTGCTCTGATGAAGTTCTACTCCTGGGGGAATTCTCTGCCACTGGGCATGCACAGATCCCCCCCCCCCCCCCCCAGAAAATGTATTCTGCCCCAGAAGTGCTACAGTTCCACCTTTTGCCCACCAGAGGCCACTGTGGTGCCAGAACAGCCAGCTTCATTCATGCTGCTAACTGTTCTGATGCCACAGCAGCCTCTGGTGGGCGAAAGGCAGAACTGCAGCATCTCTTGGGCAGAAATATATTTTCTGCGGGGAAGAACTTAGTTTGATGGGAGGGCTTCTCCTGTCGACATAGCTACTGCCTTTTAGGGCCTATCTACACTATCCGCTGGATCGACAGGCAGCGATCGATCCAGTGAGGGTCGATTTATCGCGTCTAGTATAGATGCGATAAATCAACTGCTGAGCGCTCTCCTGTCAACTCACCGGTACTCCACCAGAACAAGGAGCGCAAGTGGAGTCGACGGGACATCGTCAGCTGTCAACTTACCGCAGTGAAGACACCGCAGTAAGTAGATCTAAGTACGTCGACTTCAGCTACGCTGTTCACGTGGCTGAAGTTGCATATCTTAGATTGACCCTGCGCAGTAATGTAGACAAGCCCTTAGAGAGGTGGAGTACGTATGCTGATGGGAGAAGCTCTCCTGTTGGCATAGATAGCCTTTTCACTATGCACTAGAGCAGCACAGCTGCAGCACTGTAAATATAGACAAGCCCTGATTTTGCTGGTCCCCTAACCCTACGGTATTTGTGTACCGCAGAATGTAGAATGAATAGGATGCCCTATTTGCTGGCCTGCACATCAGTTGTAAATCGGGGTTGAGCTGCTTTGGGAGAGCTGTTGAAAAAACTTGAACAGCTCTTTTCCTCACACTATGCCTGGTTCAGACCACCTCAGTTACAAACCCCTCGGGAATGGAGGTTGTTCAGAACTCTGAAATGTTCGTAACTCCGAACAAAATGTTATGGTTGTTCTTTCAAAAGTTCACAACTGAACATTGACTTAATACAGCTTTGAAACTTTTCTATGCCAAAGAAAAATGCTGCTTTTAACCATCATAATGTAAATGAAACAAGCACAGAAACAGTTTCCTTACCTTGTCAATTTTTTTTTAAACTTTCCCTTTATTTTTTTTAGTTTATGTTTAACACAGTACTGTATTGTATTTTCTTTCTTTTGTGGGGGAGGGGGAAGTCTATGATGCTGCCAGATTGCGTACTTCCGATTCCAAATGAGGTGTATGGTTGTCCGGTCAGTTCCTTAATTGGTGTTTGTAACTCTGAGGTTCTACTGTACTACTAATCCACCACTTTTCTAAGCACTCAATTCACACAAAATATGTTCACATAAATTTACCTGTTTCCCCCTTACACCTTTTAACTAGTTCAGACTGTGAAGTTTTTTCTTCCTACAGAAACATGCTTTTGTTGCTTTAAGGGCTTTGCTAATATCTTCTGATGCCCACAAGCACTCAGTTTTTAAAGGAGCTTGTTTGTTTTGTGAGAGACAAGGGTTCTGACCAAAAGACTGTTGAGAAAAGAAACAGTATTCCCACAGCACTCCTTAATTCCTGGTTTTTCTAATCCTCTAAGAATACATTTTAAAGAGACCATGGCATTCAGTTGATGACGATGGGAGCACTGATGTGTGAGAATAAACCCCCTGTGCTACATTATGTAGTATGATTATTTTCTTTTAATTGAAATTCCAATTACATAGTCTGGGCTTGATCAAACACCACTTGATAAATTCTTTCTTTTCACAGAAACTGAAACAGAAGAATCAGCAGCTGAAGCAAATTATGGATCAATTACGGAATCTCATTTGGGACATAAATGCCATGTTGGCAATGAGGAACTGAACTATGATACAATTTAAGTATTTTTTGTAATTATGAAAATAGACTTTCTTTATTTTTTTGAAAATACATAATTTCTTTTTTCTAAAAAGCCATTCATTTTCCCCTCTCCTTATCCCACTGGTATACAAAACTCCTTTAATGTTACTATGTGGTTTCTTTTGTGATATTTAAATGTATTGGTTCTGTTTATGTAAACAATTCATCATGTAATTTGTACACACAATAGAGACTCATTTGTGTTTACTACAATAAGCTTTGTAACGTGTAGTCATATTTTGGCTAGCATTCCAATTCCGCTGTTTTGGGGTTTTTTTAAAGCTGACTTCAAAACTTGTGTTTTTAAATAAATTTCTCAATGTTTAAACAAATAAAGCTTTTGTTTAAAATATAGTCAGTATTCAAATACGTTCAATGTATTTTCAGTATTTTCAGTGGTCTGTAGTGAAGAACACTCAGGTGAGAAAGAATGTAAGTGATACTAAGGAAATTTAAGATAAAGAATTATAGTTCTTATGTAAGTAATAATTGGATCCTAGGATGATTCATAATTCATAATATGAATTGCCATGCCAAATCAGATGATTAGTTCATTTTGTCCAGTGTTGTGTGTCTGACAGAGGACAGAACTGGATGTTTCAGAGCAAAGTGCAAGAAGCCACATGCAGAACAGTACTGGAATAACCTGCCTTTAGGGGATGCGATAGTTTCCTCCTAACTCTTGTCCTTGACTAAAGAGTTACACATCCTGAAACATAAACATTTGTGTCTCTGATTTTTATCTTGTCTACTGTAACTGTAAATGTTCTTATTATCCTTTATATATGTCTAATTTTCTTGAATCCTTCTAAGCTGTTGAATTCAGAGTTGTCTGTGGCATTGAGTTTGACAGATCAATTACATAATTTGGTTTAAAGATAATATTTCTTTTTATCAGTTTTAAATTATTAGCTTTCAGTTCATTGGAACTCTTATTCGTATATTCTGAGAAGGGATCACCGTGAGTGCCTGATTTCTTTTCCTGTATATCATTCATTTGTTCTATATTTATGCTGTCTCTAAATTGAGCAGTCTTATTCTTTTCAATCTCTTGCTATAGAGGTCTCCCCATTCCTCATTTTTTGTCCTCTTCTCTGAATCTCCCCTCTGCCCCCGCCTTATGTTTTTTAGATGAGGTGAACAACCAGAGGTTGAATGCAGTATTCCAGGTGAGCCATGTACTAGTGTGTAATGGAATTTGTATACTCCTACCTGAGTGTTTTGGTTGCTGCAATTGCCTGTTGTGCTTTGACCAAATTTTTCATTAAATTGTTCAGCATGACTTCCATGTTTTTCCTTAAGTGATTACCATTCATTTAGAAACCAGCAATGTATGTGAGTAGTCCATTGTCTTGCATTAGTCATCACGTTTCATTGGTATTTGTGCTGCTCGTTTGCCTAAATTGGTTAGGTCACTCTGGCATTCCTCACAGCTTTTCTCTAGTCATAAAACTATCCGATTCTTAAATAATTTTGTGTCATCCACAGATTTTGCCACTTAACTGTTAACCCCCTTTTCCAGACCAATGAATGTTGAACAATATTGTTCCCACTGCAGATTGCTAGGGCACTCTACTGTTAATATTTAGCCATGTTGAAAACTGACCATTTATTCCTACTCTGTCTCGTAGCCAGGTTATACTATTACTTTACTTTTCATCCCATGTCTAATTAGTTTCCTGAATAGGCTCTTGTTGAAAGACTTAGTCAAAACCTTTTTGAAGTCCACATATCTACCAGCTGTCCTTTACTCATAATTCACTGATACATTCAAAGAATTCCAGTGGATTAGAAATACACGATTTTTCTTTACAGAAGCTGTACTGCTTTGTTCTTACATCACGTGCAAGGTGTCTGTTTGCATCTGACTATCTCAGCAGAGGATTCATGATTGTGTCCTTTCCTCTCAGTAGAAGATGCCCTCCACTAAAGCTCTTTATTTCCTCTTTCAACCAATTTCCCTCTTATTGGAGGTAAGACCATTGGTGTGTAATTCCCAGGATCATCACTAGCATCTTTTTTTTTAACTCATTCAGTTTTTTCAATAGCTCAGTTCATTTTAAAATTCCCTCCGAACTTTTGGATATATCCAATTCAATCCTGGTGGTTTGCTATCCGTTTGTTTCAGTCTCTTCTTTTATTACCTAAAAAGAGGAGGTCTGAGGTAGGTATCTTCCCAACCTCAGCGTTGAAGGCTGTTACAGATGTATCATTTAGGTCCTCTGCAGTGTCCTTTGCTGCCTTAAGCAAGTCTTGACTAGGAAACAAAGCTGAGTTTAGTTCAGGTTTAGCTAATGGAAGTTATAATCTAATTTGACCTGCTGTAGTAAAGCTAGTGGTTTTGCCCTATATCTACATTAGGAAAAGTGGTCAAATTTAGATCAGCTGAGCTAGCTCATGTTAACTAAACACAACCTAAATTCATCCAAGTTTCCTAGTCTAAACAAGTCATTAGTTGCTCCCTTTACTCCTCCTTTGGTGTCTGAAAGTTTATAGATAGCAGGTGCCCAGATTATCTTGTCTCTGGAGTCACAGATTTAGTGGACACACTGATTGGATTTTGGTTCAGATTAATTTAGTTTTGATTAGAGGCCTAATTGGAAGTAATGATGATCTAATAATATGCCAGATACCTCAACAGAAACAATACTGCTACTCAGCTCAACTGAGCGAGGGTGAGCTCTTGGTGATGATCTGGAGTTGTACCAAATATAATGGCAAGTTTGTCTGCCTCTGGACAGTGCTGTTGCTGTACTGTGAAAAAAGGGCAAAGCTAGTGAAGATCCTCTTCAGAACAATAGAGAGTTGGTGGGTGACAGCGTTTGGGCATCTTTAAAAAGTGCACGCTCTAGTCTACACCTTGCTTCTAATTTATGGTGCAGTAACACTTCTTTTCCAGTTGCTTGGGTGAGTGTGTGGGCATGACTATATGCCCATTAAGTGCACAGCAGGCTGGTGCACTGTAGGTTTGCACCCTGGCTCACTGCAGAGTGGCTGTAGGGGAACCCAGGCCTGTCTTCCACTCCAGATTCTTGTCCAGGGACATTCAACCCAGCACCTCTGGGCTTTTACTCTCCAACCCCTTACTGCTCCTTCCCTGGACTGCTTCCTATTCTGTCCTTGCAGTTCCCTGCTCTTCCTCCTTCTACCCAGGGGTGCAACTGCAGGTTTCCTCCTAGAAGCCCGCCAACCTCCTCCCTTTATAGATCCTGCTCAGCTCCTCCCCGCAGCTGGACTTCATCTGCCATTAGGCCCTTGCAGTCCCTAGGTTTTCTCCAGGTGCAGACTAAGGTTAATTGGCCTAATTTACCCCTTCAGGGCTTGTGTGGGATGGACACTCCATCACAGAGACCTTTTCTTTGTGGTGTTGCCAATAGGAGAGGAATTCACAATGGGTGTAAAATGATGCCACCAGTGTAAGTGAGAGGGGAACTATCATTTGCTGATATTTTATACTCACTTTGTTATTGGTGTAAATGACTATAGGACAGGGGTGGGCAAATTTTTTGGCCTGAGGGCCACATCGGGGTATGGAAATTGTATGGCGGGCCATGAACGCTCACAAAATTAGAGGTAGAAGTGCGGGAGGGGGTGAGGGCTCCGACTGAGGGTTCAGGCTCTGGGGTGGGGCCAGAAATGAGGAGTTCAGGGTGTGGGAGGGAGCTCCGGTTTGGGGTGCAAAGGGAGGGAGGGTTGAGGGCTCTGGGGTGGGGCTGGGGATGAGAGGTTTGGGGTGCAGGAGGGGGCTCCATGCTGGGATCGAAGGGTTCAGGGGGCAGGAGGGGGATCAGGGCTGAGGCAGGAGGTTGGGGTGTGGGAAGGTATGCAGGCTCCGGCTGGGGGTGCAGGCTCTGGGGTGGGGCAAGGGATGAGGGGTTTCGGGTGCAGCAGACTGCTCCGGGCTGGGCTCGAGAGCTTTGGAGGGCGGGAGGGGGATCATCGCTTGGGTAGAGGGTTGGGGCGTGGGGAGAGGCTCAGGGGTGTAGGCTCCAGGTGGCGCTTGTCTCAAGTGGCTCCCGGAAGCAGCAGCATGTCCCTTCTCCAGCTCCTATGCAGAGGCACGTCCAGGCGGCTCTGCACGCTGCCCTATCTGCAGACATCACCCCGCAACTCCCACTGGAGCGCCGGAGGGGGGCCACACCGCTGCTTCTGGGAGCAGCGTGGAGCGGGGCCATGCGGCTGCTTCCAGGAGCCATGTGGAGCGGCCCCCAACCCCACGCCCCAGCTGGAATGCCGGAGCAGGGCCATGCGGCTGCTTCTGGGAGCCGCGTGGAATGGCTCCCCCCGACCTTGCTCCCTGGCTGGAGCGCCAGAGTGGGACAAGGCCCAGACCCCGCTCCCCAGCAGAAGTTCGAGGGCCAGTTTGAAACGGCTGGCATGTCGGATCCGGCCTGGGGGCCATAGTTTGCCCACCCGTGCTCTAGGAGATGCAGCGTAGTGGAGACTAAGGCCCATTATGGGTGACTGTGCTTGTATTTTTGTTAAAATTTCCTTGAAGCTAGTTGGATTCTTTTTTTGTGGTAGTTAATCAGTAAAAACAGCCTAATACAGGAATAAACGTTCAACCGACTGTTAGGAACCATTAGGAATGTTAAGGAATTGGCAGTGCGTTTGTGTGGGAGCCCCGCACAGGCAAGTACACTCCTTTGTACATTTTCATTCTCGTTCAGAATGTTGTGGTGTTGATCCAGTGCTTCCAGAGACAGTACGACGTGCCTGACTTCAACTCCAAGTGACAATATAATAAAGTTAGAAAGATGTCTATTGGGGAACAAACAGTCAAATGTGTGTCTGCAGAGGTTCCAAGTTACATGCAAGACAAAGTACAAACCTCTGCCACTTTCAAGAAGGCTGCAGAAAGCCTACTTTTGCGCTGCCGTAGAGGCAGCAAAGCCACACCCTGCTGCCCTTCTCTAGACCATAAATTTCTCCATTAAACACAGATTGCCTTCACTCAGCTAGAGGAGCCTCGCTAGCCTTGAACTTCTTCCAACTGAGAATTAAAAGGGAAGTTGGAACCTGTGCCCAAGTGCTACTTGAATTCACTATGGTAAAATAGTGGGTTCACACAGTGTGGCAATACAACGGTGTTGGACTTTAGGAAAGCAAGAATCCAGCAATGTGCAAGATGGTTGAGCAAGCCTCAGCCCAAAATAGTTAGGGCACAACGGACAATTGCTCTGAAAAAAAATGCTAATATTGCTCCATGAGTAGTAGCTGTTCAAAGATCTGAAGTTAAGAAACCCTGTTCTGGCAATGGGAAAAGGAGAGAGGCAAACTCAAGCATGAATACTATGAGTTAGTTAAACTTTACAGGAAGTAGATTAAAAACTAATTATATAATGCTAACCAAAGGAGTCCTGGGAAATCAGGAAATTCACAAATACAGCAGGCTAGAAAGAAGTACTTGGGAAAAAGTAAGTACTGTATTAGTAAATGAGGGGGATAAAATTAATGAGGACTGAAATGGCAGAGAGAGAGAACTTTTTTAAAGATTTATCTTCAACAAGAAAAATGTCTGTATAAATGTAGGTATGATAGGGTATTGAGGGAATTAGCAAACAAACCTATTGTACCACAGACCATTATTTTTGAAAAATCATGGAAAACAGGATGTACTGAAAGTGTGGAGAAAAGTAAATAAAGAACCTTGAAAATTACCACCCAGTAAGTGTAACTTTTATTCCTAGTAAAATAATGGACTGTGAAAAGAATAAATCCCTAAGGGACTAATTCTGGGCTCTGTTATGACAGTAAGTCATGAGTAACTACACTAAAGTCAGCACAGTTATTCTGGATTTACACCAGGGTAATTAGAAGCAGAATTTGACCTTGGGTTTCTAAGAGCAGATATTACCAGACAAAGTAGATTATATATAATATAGAATTACAGTATATGTGAACTTATTTTGATTTTATTGTAAAGAAATGGATACTATCACATGAAATCCACCTTAGGACTGTAAACAAAGAATAATGACAAATGTCAAAAAAATCAAAGTGGGGAAGATATGTAATTGTGTCATGCAGAGATCAGTATTGGATGTGGTTTTATTTAGCCTTTTCACTAATAATCGGGGTGGGAGGGGGGAGTAAAAACAGCCCATTAATGAAACTTGCGGATAAAGTGAGTGGAGCTTGCAAACAGTAATGAGGATAGAGAAATAATACAAAGAAACAGTTGAGAAATAAACTGAAATACAGACTGTCAAAAAGGATCTTGGGGAACAGTATGCCAAGAGAGACACAGAAGTGGTAATAAACAACATATTAGACATGAGATTGGAGTGATATGGGTGCAAAAAAGGCCGCTGCAATTTTGGGGTACACATCCAGAGATGACATGTTAGAATACTGAGCAATAGTCCCACTCGCAGGGTCCTGATGTAATTCCACCTGAAATACTGCATTCATTTGGGGGCACCCAGTGGCAGCAAGTTACTGATAAATGAGGTGGAGGTCAAAGAAGAACAACAAAAATTCTTAGTGGAATTAATGTATGAGGCAGAATTTGAAGAGCTAAATAATATAGTTTGGAGAAGAGAGGACATGACACAAATCTACAAATATTGATGGTGTACACAAATGATGGAGAATTATTAGTTGGAGTGGTTTGCGGGGCTTATAACCAAGTAATGGAAAGAAAGTAAGAGGTGAAATTTAGGCTGAATACCAAGAAAGACCTTTCTGTCAGTGAAATATACAATATTAATCTCCTAAAGTGTGTGGTAGAAGCCCTACAAGGTGCTGGGGACTTTTAAAACTAAATGGCACAAAAGCCTACCTAAGTATGTTGTAGACAACTATCTTGCTTTAACAGAAAGATTATGTGGATTGAACTAACTTGTCTTTCTCATCTTTAATTTCTCTGGTTTCAGAGTAACAGCCGTGTTAGTCTGCATTCGCAAAAAGAAAAGGAGTACTTGTGGCACCTTAGAGACTAACCAATTTATTTGAGCATGAGCTTTCATGAGCTACAGCTCACTTCATCGGTATGCATCCGATGAAGTGAGCTGTAGCTCACGAAAGCTCATGCTCAAATAAATTGGTTAGTCTCTAAGGTGCCACAAGTACTCCTTTAATTTCTCTGACTATAATGACATTTGTGTGTCAAATGAATATTTGTCAGACCATTAGCTCTTCAAAGCATCTGAACCAGCCAACACCTGCTGGTGTTAAACAAGCTTCTATGGCTTCTTTTGTGTAAAGATTTGTTGCAGAATTCTTCCTTCGCTTAAAGCGCTTTCCTGGAGTATGGATTTAAAATGAAGTGAAGAAGAAGAGGAAATACAGGATGTAGCAGCATCATGTCTTTGTTCTTCATTCCCTCGTGATGAAGAATCATCCTGTGATCTCTCTACAAAGTCACAGTAGCAGCTGGTGTCAGTTGACTAACTGGAGGATGCTGTGAAGCTATTTAACTCATTTGAAACTTGAGAAGCTAATGCTTTCTTCTTCTTCTTCTTCTTCTTCATTAAAAGGAAGCTGTAACACTCACGTGCCTTGCAATGTAAGATTTTTACACAGTCCGGGTAGTAGGGATATGTTTGTTCCTTTGCATAGTTGGGATTTTTTTTTAATGGGTGGTGTATGTGTCTATGCACTGTAACATGAAAAGGGCTGCTTTTATATTTGAGTTAAAATACGATCACGTAAAACATATGCTGCTTGCATAGCATTCATATGTTACGTATATTTTTGTTCAACGTGGGAGGTTTTAATTACTTTCTAGGAAATGGGAACTTCGTTGAAAAGGTTTTGAATAGTTTCAAAATATAGTTTCAGCAACCACATCTGAAATGCCCTCCTGCAGTCACAGAAACCAGAAATAAGGATGGAAGTAGACCACAGTAGACCAATGCACTTTCCCAAAAGAGCAGATGTTTTTTACAGGTGTTTACATATGATTGAATCAATCATAGGTTCTCATATCATTTGGTTGCTTAGGGTTTATAAAAATGAAGAGCCCCATATCATTTGGAAAATGATAATTAGATTCAAGCCAATTAAGGCAAAGACAGTTAATCTCTTTATTTTACAGCCAGTTGAAGGCATGGAGGCTTACAACAACTTAAGTAAGGTTAACCAGATCTGAGCACAGAGCTAGTGCAGAAGTGGGGCTGTAGCAAATTAACTCAAAGAGAGTATGATCTTTATGTTCAGGCTTTGGATCAGGACAGCTTTCGTAACCCACAACAAGCAAATACAAAAACAATAAATTCTTCAGTGGTATAAAGTAACACCATAAACAAAAGCTTATCCAAAATAGGTCATAAAGTGACAAAAAATCAAACCTGTGATTTTCTGGAATTCTGTTGTGTTTCAAATTATGAAGTAAGGCACTGCTCATATTATTTGTTGTGTTTGTACATTACTTCACACAATGTTCCCTGATTTGGCCTCCCTAATGCTGCCACAACACAAATAACACTCAACAGGAATAGAGGTGGCAGAATCTAGCCCTGAATTGATTTAGCTATTTAACTTCCTGATTTAATGCACAAACATTTGTTCCTGAAATTGATTGTGCCGTCAGCTGTAAAAGTTCAAATTCCTTTTAAAATTAGTCTCTGGTTAAAAAAATAAGAGGTATTTTACAAACACGTAGATAGAGGAAAGGGTGTACATTAATCAGTCAATCCCTCATTACCCTTATGGTTATTCGATAAATATATTTCCATTTATGTACATGGCGCTGTACAACACAGATAATGAGGGATTTCTCTGCACCAAGGAGTTTTACAACATAGGAGAGTGAACAAGAGGAGATGACAGGTTTCAGAGTATCCTCACACCTTCTTGTCCTCAACTGTCTAAATGGACGATCTTGATTATCACTACAAAAGTTTTTTTTCTCCTGCTGATAACTCCTCTTAACTAATTAGCCTCTCACAGTTTGTATGGTAACTTCCAACTTATCTGTATGTGTATCTGTATTAATATATGTTCCAATTCTATGCATCCGATGAAGTGGGCTGTAGCCCACGAAAGCTTACGCTCTAATAAATTTGTTAGTCTCTAAGGTGCCACAAGTACTCCTGTTCTTCAAGAGGAGATGGTGACACAGGGGTGGAGAAGCAGCAGTAAAGCTGGGGGGCTACTATACTTCTACCCTGACGCAAGGACCTAAAGCATGGATCTGTAACAAAGGTTATGTTGTTATCCTTTTGTTTTAAATATTTATATTTGTCAGTTTTTATTTGAATATGTAAGAGGCTGTCAGTTTATGCAGAGATGCGTGCAACTGTTCAGATCCTGATTGAATTGTTTCCAAGGTTCAGAGGCATTTGGATCTTTGGATTCAGGCTGTTATGAAGTCAGGACTCAGGAGCTGGCTACAATGTTCAGATCTGACCCTGGAGTGGAACTACCCCAGAGTGTAGAAATTCATTAGCTCCAGGGATTGGGTGAGGCCCATGTTGCACTGTTTTCACTTTCTATTCTTTGCACATCTTATACAACTTCTGTATCTTAAGCGGAAAGAAATACAGAGATGATAAACAGATCTGTGCTCTCAGTGGAGTGACTAACCTTTACCCTTCATGGATGTTCAAGGGCAGCCACCACTGTAATTAAACTGTTTGTTTTTAAAACATGGAAAAAATGTACATACAACGCAGTGAAGTACATTTCCCAAGCATTCTGCAATGTACATCTTTGTCTATTCAGATTCCCATAGTTATTACCAGATAGAAATTAGCTGCAGCAATGGTCAGTATGATGCTCTCAGCAGTACAGTTTACTTTTAAATTTAAAATGGAGTCTGTCATCTGCCTCGTACCAGCTATTAACTTTACTGTCATCCTCACTAAGCCATCAATATCAGTATGTCCCAAATCTATTTTCTATGTAGAGCCAGTTTCCTTCGCATTTAGTGCCTACACATATAAATTTTAAATCACCTTCTCTTCTACTGCATCAGACCAATGTTTTAAGACTGTAAGTCTTGAAAGTTTGTGATTTTATATATATTCAGCACCTCTTACTAGATGACAGATTGCAGCTACTTTCTGGCTTTTATCATGCAGGTCAAAAGAGAATAGCTTGTATGAAATGGGTGAAATCCTGGCCCCACTGAAATCCATTGCAAAACTCACTTGGACTTCAGTGGTGCCATGATTTCACTCTGTAAGTTTTAATATTTATTTAGATATTTGCCATAAAGAGAAAACACTAACGGAAAATGTCCTTTATGGGCTGGATCATGTGTACCTCAGACGCTGCCTCTGCTTGCACGATACCACAGCATCTGAGATCAGCAGAGATGCTCTAGCTAGGTTAACCCCCTAGGTTAATAAAGCAGGGCTTGCTACCAGGGCATTTTGAATGAAGAGCCCTTAATTCTGGAATTTTCATCCCTTCTGGGTCCAACCAAGCCCAAGGATGTTATTCATTGAGGGACAGAGGGAATGGAGAATAGAGTGATTGACTCTATAGCCTGGGGAATAGAACACTTAGCTTGGAGTTGGAAACCTAGGTTTCAGTCCCTGTGCCAATGAATAGTTAAGTATTTCATGCAAAAGGTAACAACTTCTACAAGAGAGACTCAAAGAGACCCACTCCTGGAGCCAAGCAGTTAGGGCACTCAGTTGGGAGGTGAGCGAGTTGGGCTCAGGTCCCTACTTTACATCAGGTAGAGTGGGGATTTGAACCAGGTCTCCCTCATCCTGGGTGAGTGCCCTACCTATTGGGTAAAAGGAGGCTCCAGCTATGTTTTGTGCAAGGCCTGATCCAGTAGACTTTCTCTAAAGTGGCCTCTACTGTATTGGGCCCCACAGGAGAGACCATACTTTGTGAATCTTTTGTGGGCTTAGGCATGAGTTGGACTCCAAGCTTCTCAGAAGTGTCAGGATGGAGGGAGCTGTGCATGTACCCAGCAGCAGAAATTTAGGCAGTTAAGGTATTTTATCAGTGAAAACTTAGGAAATTTCCTTGCCTACAGGATTAGGTGGCAGCTGAGTTGGGGTGCTGTGAATGAATGCCAGTGATACCTAAATGTTGGACTTGGGCAACTGAAGTGCTAGTTAGTGAACTAATTCCCATTTGTGAATTTGGCCCCTAAAAGCAAGCTTCACCAATTTAGACGAGACCCTCATTCAGTAGCTAGACTAGCCTGAGAGTATGCATTCACATTACCAAAGAGGCAAGGCTCAAACTTGGAGCTTGAAGCTAGCAATAGTATGCAGGGTACCTAAAAGGAGCCTGTTCCCAGGCCAGTAGGAGTGTTGATAAGCTTGTCTCAGCTGGAAGTTTCTCTTTGCATAACTTACAAGCCATGCTACAGTGAGCTAAACGCAAGCGTGTATAACATTGTGAAAGTTGCAGTGGGGAAGGTTTAGATTGGATATTAGGAAAAACTTTTTCACTAGGAGGGTGGTGAAACACTGGAATGCGTTACCTAGGGAGGTGGTGGAATCTCCTTCCTTAGAGGTTTTTAAGGTCAGGCTTGACAAAGCCCTGGCTGGGATGATTTAACTGGGAATTGGTCCTGCTTTGAGCAGGGGGTTGGACTAGATGACCTCCTGAGGTCCCTTCCAACCCTAATATTCTATGATTCTATCTATGATTCTATGATTCTAAGTGCATAATCTGCAGCCTCAAAGTGTTCACTGAACATTTGCACAGGGGGATTACAAGAGTAAAAAATTGTACTATTCAGTGAGAAACCAAATAAGCACTTCCCGTAGCACAGCAGCAAAGGGTAAAGCATGGACAGAAAAGGAGTACTTGTGGACAGACCTTTTGTACAGAAAAGGAGTACTTGTGGCACCTTAGAGACTAACCAATTTATTTGAGCATAAGCTTTCGTGAGCTACAGCTCACTTCATCGGATGCATACTGTGGAAAGTACAGAAGATCTTTTTATACACACAAACCATGAAAAAATGGGTGTTTACCACTACAAAAGATTTTCTCTCCCCCCACCCCACTCTCCTGCTGGTAATAGCTTATCTAAAGTGATCACTCTCCTTACAGAGGCATCTTGAAGCAATTTGGGACTGAATTTTTGTACCTTTGGATTATATGCCCAAGTGCAATCAAGCTCTTCACTTGTTAAGGCTGTATTGACAAGGGTTGCCTGTAAATCTATACTGCGGTTAAAGGGACATCACATTAAATACCTGAAGTACCTGTTTCCACATTTGCAAAACAATCTTCAGCATGTGCACAAATGTAGCACTTCATCTTGCTAACATTGCTGGGTACCGTGTTTACTCCCGTGTGTAGCCTGTTGATGTCACAGTCATAAGTACTAGCACCAGACCATAATTAGGAATTGAGGGCCAGATTGTCACCTTGGAAATTGGTACAGCTGTATGGAAAACGAATGAAGTGGTGCTGGTTTTCAACAGCTATGGATTTGGCCTTGAAACATGATTGTGATATCTCACCACATCCCTGCAAAATTGACAAAAAATCCTCACTCCCATCCCAACCCCGTATAACCAGTCCTTCACTCATATATCAACAGCCCCCTTGAGCATCCCGCACTCCCACAGACACAAACCTGCCATTCTCTCCCTTAACACACACACATACAGCACCCCTGAACATACACTCACTCTGCCTAACCCATGCACCTCTGCATCTCTACATAGAATCCCACATCTACACCATCACATTCTGGCACCCACATTCACACACAAACATATCCCCTCAGCCCCCACTTGCCCACCATTCATCCCCAACTCATCAATTCTCTGCTCTTCTATCTCATAGTCATCAGATCTCTTTTGTCTTCTCCCACCAGATTCACCAGCTGTCTTCTGTTTCCTTTCCCTCCCCTAGATGCAATGAACTTCCTTTCCCTGCCCAAGCTATTATCCTCAGAAGTTTCTTCCCAACTGCTGCAGCCATCTCAGCCCCACTCCCACAGCTGGGATGAAAGTCTTTCCTGGTGGCAGCATGCACCTCCCCTCTCTTGGCTGCTCCGCTGGCAGTGCCCTGACCCTAACTCCGAGGAGATGCTGAGGGTCCTGCTCTATCACCTGCCCTGGTTAACGAGGCCGGCAGAATTTCTAGGACCATCTTCTTTTCCTTGGAGAGCATATATGGTGCCAGTTGTCTTTTGTTCTCCTCCCTACTCACAGGAATGGGGCTACTGGAGCTCAGCAGGAGAAGCTGGGGTCAATTATGGGGCAAGGTTTTAAGGTCAGGAGAAAAGCTGGTGAATAAGGAGAGAACAGAATTAGCCCAGGATAGTGGAGAATTCTGAGGAGCCACCAATCTTCATTTTCTCGATGTGTGGACTCGGATGCCCAGTGTGAGATATGAAATCTCATCTGTAAAAGGAAGATAATGATAATACTTAACTTTATTGCAGGCCTCTCACTTATATTATTTGTTGATCATTGCAGATGCGCTCAGAAGCACAGAGCACGGAGAACACAAGGCCTCTACCTCCAGGGGCTCAAAACCAATAAACAACAGATACGGACATGCAGTTTGCCAATTGACCAGGATGTGAAATCATTACATAGCAGCAGTGTAGGCCATGTTTAGCTTTTGAGTGAATAGAAGTGTTGCCTCAAGCATGTTAAGACTGATGAGCTGCACTGAGGAAGTGTGGGTTTGGATTTGAAAGGTCGGGGTGGGCAGCATGCTGCATTGTGATCGGGAAGGCATTCCAGGTGTTTGGGCAGCATGGAGCCAAGAGTGGAAGAGGTGACAAAGGGAGTGCTTAAGCTTGACGGGCTGGCAGGCAAAATGGGAGTAGAAAACACTGCAGTCAGTGATGTAGGTCAGAACAGAGTTCTAAAGAGCCTTGAAGGGAAAGACAAGTAGCTTGAACTTGACACAGAAGGCAAGAGGGAAACTGAGGAGGAATCCAAGGAGATGAGTGATGTGGTTAGTGCAGTTGGTGAGGAAAATGATTTTCACAGAGGTATTTGAAACAGAGTTAGGTGGAAATGAGGAGGAGGTTGCAGTAACATAGATGAGAGATGACCAGAGCATGACCAAGGCCCAGACCCCCAAAAGCATTTAGGCACCGAAATCCCATTCATTTCAATGGAAGTTAGGTGACTAAATATCTTTGAGGATCTGCAGGAGAAAGGATACGTTTTAGAGAGATTTGTACATGAAGAAGTAACAGAATTTGGCAACAGCCTGCATGTAGTGGCAGACTCAAGTTGCGAGGATGGGTCTTGTGAGATTTAATTAATCAACGCAGCACAACACTTAGGGATCTGTGGAGGAAAATACAAAAGTGTTATTATTCCAGAGACTTTCTGAAGCAACAGAAATGGCAATCAAAGACTGTCTTGATCTCTTGATCTCAAAAAGATATTCATCTAATGGGGCCGCTTGCACTTGACGTCCAAGTGGCAAACTTACCTATCTTCTCCATACAGAAATTGAGAGCAGTGTTTGTGCTCTGGAAAGTTCAACTCACCCCTCCTTGGGCCTTCAGAAGGTTATCTCTGAATTATGTCTGAAACATAGCTCAATAAATCTTTATGGAGAGAGTCTGTATAAACTGTATATTTATTTCAAATTGACTTGTAATAGACAGACTTTATATCCAGTAGCAAAGCTTCAGTTCTCAAAGCATTTGCACATGTTATTGCATATCCCTATAGAAAATGCAATGTGTCCATTGATGGGTAGGGGAGGGATCTGAATTTCTAAGAGAGAGAAAACAAAACTGTAATGCCTTTTAGGGTGAGAGTCTGTTTGGAATAGGTGGATTCAGGCAAAGCAGAAAGGGTACCAGCTTCCTGGGTTCAAAATTGGTAGAGTTTGTTAAAGGAGCTTTAAATTCAAGAGGAAGGAGAGAGGAGGACTTTTCACCTGGTTCAAATAATCAGACATATACCTCCATCCTATAAATAAGGCAGAAGGAGTAGTTCCGAAACAGAAGATAAAATAATAGTAAGGTACTGAAGTGTCTACACAGGAATGCAGGTAGCATGGAAAATAAGCAGCGGGCGCTCAAAATGGTACTATTGGATGTAGATTATGAACTAGTGGGCATAGTTGAAAGCAGGTGGCATGATTCTTGTAAATGCATTGAATGACAGTATAGAACGATACAATCAACATCAAAGAAACAGAAAGTGAAAGAGCAGTGGCCTTATATGTCCAAATTTTCTCAGTGGCGTTGTAAATGCAATTGACTTTAAAAGGAGTTATACTTGCATAACAGTGGCCCAAAAGAGGTGGAATGCTAGGAGTGAAAGTGATGGGTCTGGTGTGATTTTCCCCCCCAGCTCCTGGGAGTTCTTAAACCCCTGAAGTCTTTGAACTAAATGGTTATAAAGTAGTTCTCATAAAAGTCAGTTCAAACATTTTTAGTCTAACCCACATTTACATTTGTTAAGTAAAGCTACATAACATAATACTGGATGCTGTACTGAATGTTGAGTGTATTTGTATGAAGTTCCTTAATTGTAGTAATTAATACCAGCCTTGGGATGGGCCACCCACTTGCCTTTCCTTCTTTGATGTCAGCATCTTAAGGAAGGAATAAAATAGAAGCTAGAACGAAAAGAAAAATACTCAGTGAGGCCTTTGGCCCCAATATCATAGCCCTGAGTTACTGCTTTAGGCTGAATGCCACTCGTCTAGGACAGAGAATTACTCCATAAATTATGAAACCACAATTAAAACATTCTATTCAGCTCCCAGGTATAAACAGTTTTTTCATGATTGTTTGCACTTTTCTTTGTACCAACAACATTGTCAATCACTGAAATCCTGTATACAGCCTCTAGCTTTCATAGAATCATAGAATATCAGAGTTGGAAGGGACCTCTGGAGGTCATCTAGTCCAACCCCCTGCCCAGAGCAGGACCAATCCCCAACTAAATCATCCCAGCCACGGCTTTGTCAAGCCTGACCTTAAAAACTTCTAAGGAAGGGGATTCCACCACCTCCCTAGGTAACGCATTCCAGTGTTTCACCACCCTCCTAGTGAAAAAGTTTTTCCTAATAGTCAACCTAAATCTCCCCCACTGCAACTTCAGACCATTATTCCTTGTCCTGTCATCTGCTATCACTGAGGATAGACTAGATCCATCCTCTTTGGATCCACCTTTCAGGTAATTAAAAGCAGCTATCAAATCCCCCCTCATTCTTCTCTTCTATAGACTAAACAATCCCAGTTCCCTCAGCCTCTCCTCATAAGTCATGTGTTCCACACCCCTAATCATTTTTGTTCCCCTTCGCTGGACTCTCTCCAATTTATCCACATCCTTCTTGTAGTGTGGGGCCCAAAACTGGACACAGTACTCCAGATGAAGCCTCACCAATGTTGAATAGAGGGGGACGATCACGTCCCTCGATCTGCTGGCAATGCCCCTACTTATACACCCCAAAATGCCATTGGCCTTCTTGGCAACAAGGGCACACTGCTGGCTCATATCCAGCTTCTCATCCACTGTCACCCCTAGGTCCTTCTCTGCAGAACTGCGGCCGAGCCATTCAGTCCCTAGTCTGTAGCGGTGCTTTGGATTCTTCCATCCTAATTGCAGGACTCTGCACTTGTCCTTGTTGAACCACATCAGATTTCTTTTTGCCCAATCCTCCAATTTGTCTAGGTCCCTCTGTAGCCTATCCCTACCCTCCAGCATATCTACCACTCCTCCCAGTTTAGTGTCATCCGCAAACTTGCTGAGGGTGCAATCCACACCAGCCTCCAGATCATTAATGAAGATATTGAACAAAACAGGCCCCAGGACCGACCCTTGGGGCACTCCACTAGATACCGGCTGCCAACTAGACATGGAGCCATTGATCACTACCCGTTGAGCCCGACAATCTATCCAACTTTCTACCCACATTATAATGCATCCATCCAGCCCATACTTCTTTAACTTGCTGACAAGAATACTGTGGGAGACTGTGTCAAAAGCTTTGCTAAAGTCAAGGAATAATACGTCCACTGCTTTCCCTTCATCCACAGAACCATTGGCCTGATTATGCCACTATGGCACAGATGACTTGGGAGCCAGCTATAATTTGTAGCTGGGAAACAGACCTGTGCTCAGGTGAAGTCACACAAAAGTAGCATGGCAATGGAACTCAAGTGGACACCTGACTGTGAAGCCAACTTGATAGTGGAATGACTGTGTTATACAAGCACCACAATGGGGGCACCTACCTACCTCATCGTCAGGGTCTGTGCAATGAGATTTCCATACCTGTGGGTTTCTGTCCCCAAATAATTCCTTCTCCAGCAATGTGGGCAGATGCAGGCTCCTGCAAATTCATTGGAATCTGTGCTTTTGGGAAGCCATTGAAGGGGAGGGTTCTCAACAGTAACAAGAGCTTCTGCAATAAACTCCAAGGCAGGATACTCTGTAGTAGGAAACCTAGCCATAATAGGGATCATTTAGCAGCCAATGTTGCTGCTTCCGTTGCCAACGCAAGCCATCATTAAGCTATAGCAGTTAAAATTAAGGCAGCTTCCTCAGCATCTGTTGATTCTTTAATGGGCATGGTGCCCTCTCTTAGCCACCACCCTCCACTGCTTGTGCACTGACTAAATTGAGCACAGATGAATCAGACAATATTTTGGAGCTCTGTGCTCCATGCTCTGAGTGCCTTTGTGTGGAGCAGGTGATGGTAGAGTCCTTGTCCTGTGACTCTCCCATTCTGAGATCAGGGTTGGTTCAGTCTGCAATATTTTCAGAAAGATTTGCTACTCTCCAGTCTTCTATTTTCTAGTCATATCTTTTAGCTAGTACCTATTGATAAAAATTAAGACCATTACCTCCCACAGATCTAGGAAAAGCAGTAGTATGACACCCTAACATTTGAAGGTACTTGTCCTCTCCTATATGCATCTGGTACCTATTGTTTGGAGGTGACTACGTTACCCACCAAAGGTAGTGCATCCCTGTTAGATACACTGAATTATGTGCAATACTTGGGAATAGGTACTAAATTAATTATTAGCCCCCTGAGGAGTGATACAGGGTTGGATGGTCTCCTCAACTATCTGAGATCTAGAGCCCTCTCTGACTTTTTATCTTTTTGGAAGTACTCCGAGGACTATCATATTTTCACAGCACATCAATATCTCTAATAACAACATCAGTTAGGATGATGAGTGCAACTCAACAGCCAAGAGCTGATACTGTTTTTTCTCAAACCAGCTAGAAGTGACATGTTATGTAGAAACTTGATCTGGCATGGCACAGGGAATGAGTTCTGCTTCTTTCTGTCCACAAGCACATTAGGAATTGTAATAAATCTGTTAGTCTTTAAGGTGCCACTGGACTCCTTGTTGTTTTTGTGGCTACAGACTAACACGGCTACCCCTTGATACTTGATTAGGAATTGTGGCACATGGCACGGAGCCGAGAATGGAGGAGATGGTGTAGGGAGAGCTTAGGCATGATGTACTGGTATTTTTCACCCTCTCCCACTTCTTGTCCCATTGGGAGTCAGTCACAGAGCATGACTGCTGCTCTGCAGTTATCAGATCCAGCCAACTTCAGTTATACTGAGCAGGAATGCAGAAGGTAGCTAATACCTATGAGCAGAGATGCAGGAACTAGAAGGGCTGGGGGTGCGGCAGCACCCCCTGGCTTGAAGTGGTTTCCATCATATATAGGGTTTGCCATTTCATTCAATGGTTTTCAGCACCCTCACTATAAACATTGTTCCAATGCCACTGCCTGTGGGCTAGATTCTGTCACCCTTGCTGAATAGATCCATACTTTATGAGTTGTCTCACTGAAATCATAAACTGCATATGAATGTGAGTGACAGAACCGGACATTCAAATGCGGACTTGGGTGCTGCAACACCTAACCTTTAGGGCCCTGCTGCCTAGTGGAATTCAACCCCAAATTAGGTGCCCAGAGTCCCTTTACAATGACTGGGGAGAGTTATGCACCTAAAAAAAGGATTCACAGGAGCTGGGAGCTGCCTGAGACAGTAAGAATTACTGAGGCGAGAGGTAATTTTGTGAATACCAGTGGCACCTAAATCTTGGGCTTAGGCACCTAAAGTGGAAGGTAGGTACCTAAATCCCCTTTGTGAATCTAGCCCTAAAATTTTTGCAGTCAGGTCTGCTTGTCTTCTGCTGAATGTGAAAGCGTAGTGCGGTGTTGAAGAGTGGTTGTAAAGCTAGCAGAGGATGGTTTGTGGGTTGGAGAGAGGCAGGTGGAAAGGTCCAGGATGGGGATCTACAAGGTACTTTGCACAGGAGCCTCCATTCCACAGGAATTTGTTGGGTGAAGAAACTCCCCATGTAGCCTGATGCTTATGATGATCTCTTGCTCTCCAAGAAGCTGCTTTTTCCTCATCCTCTGCTGTTTGTATCGCTGTACATGTTGGGGGTCATTGGACAAGATGAATGCAACGCATCTCCATATGCCCCAGAGTTGACTTGGTGTCATTCCGTTTGCATCTTGTACTTTGAAGTCTCTGTTTCACTAGTTTTGGAAGACAGGAAATGCTTGTTTGACTAACCTACCCAGGATTCTTTAACAGGAAGTTGTATGTGTCTGAACTGGAGAGTGAAAGATAAAAGGATGGTGGCTTGTTAGCTACTTGTGTTTTTTATTATATGTTGCAGTCTGCTGTGGATTTTCCAAACATCCATGTTCAAAACAAAGCAGCTCAGCTTTCTGGAACAGAATTGGAGGGGGTGAGGGTGGAAATAAGAAATATGATTGGAACAAGATTTTGCTCTTTATGATTGCTCCGTGAATACAATTAAATTAGGGTTTTCAAATATAAATGCCATGTGGGATTGTCAATGCTAAATATATCAGTCACAAGCAGAGATCTGCTGGCACCCTGCAAATCTTATTTGCATGAAATCAAAAATAGTAGGAGGAAATCTGCTCACAGCAGACTTTCAGTTTGTGTCAGTCTGCCAAAAATCTTTCAGCAGAACAAAGTCACCACATGAATACTTAGTCATTTTCTTCACTTAGCAAATGGGGAATGCAATGTTTGGCTGCCTAGCCCACTGAAGGTACATACATAGGATTTCGTTTCAATGCACTATCTGATGATATTGCATCCCAAAATGAGAAAAACACTTAAAAAATGTAAAACTATACAGACCTGGGATAAAATTTCAAAAGCGTCTCAGTGACTTAGAAGTCTAAGTTCTATTTTCAAAAGTAATTTAGTCTCTTAGGGCTAGAGTCACAAAGTTACTTGGGTGCTGCAACACCTAACCTAGGCACCCTGCTGACTAGTGAAATTCTCAGCCCCAAATTAGACACCCAGGTGCCCTATGAATTGCATGGGGAGAGTTAGGACCTAAGAAAGAGGTTCTCTGGAAGCCAGCAATCTCAGCAGGGACCTGCCTAAGCTAGCCAGGAGTCAAACATAAATGAAAGGGGTGGGGCTAAGTCTGATTGATTTGGGCCTGAGTCTCCCTCCACACTGGATTCTGAGCCATAAACCCTCTCCTGGAGCTGAGTGCCTAAACCATGCCAAAGCAGATGAAACCCAGATTTTTTTTTGTGGAGAACCAAAAAGAAAGAGAGCCTCCCTCCATACCAAATAGCTCAGTGGGTTAGATTACCCACTCATCCAGGATACGGGAGACCCAAGTCCCTGTACCAAATGAGGGAGAGTCGGATTTACAAATAAGCCGTCCCCCATCCCATCTGAGTACACTCACCAGTGAGCTATTGGGAGTTGTGGTACGCATGCATGCCCGCCCCCCGCTATCATTTGTGCCAGCTCTAACCCTCTAGGAGTGCTCTACGCAGGCCTACCAGATCGGACCTTACGGGCGAGATAGGCGGGGGAATACCTAGTTGGAAAATCCTGCCAGGGCTTAGGTGTGAGTGAGGGTGTCAAGCTACTTAGTGGTACGAGAACTTATGTGGCTTTGCACATGCCCACCAGTGGAAACTTAGTTGCCATAGGGATTTAGGTGTCTACAGAGTTGGACAACAGCTAAGCAGGGATTTTAAAAATTTCATTAACACCTGAATGTTGGACTTAGACACCTAACTCCCCTTAGAATTATAGAATCATAGAATATTAGGGTTTGAAGGGACCTCAGGAGGTCATCTAGTCCAACCTCCTGCTCAAAGCAGGACTAATCCCCAATTAAATCATCCCAGCCATGACTTTGTCAAGCCTGACCTTAAAAACTTCTAAGGAAGGAGACTCCACCACCTCCCTAGGTAACACATTCCAGTGTTTCACCACCCTCCTAGTGAAAAAGTTTTTCCTAATAGCTAACCTAAACCTCCCCCACTGCAACTTGAGACCATTACTCCTCGTTCTGTCATCTGCTACCACTGAGAATAGTCTAGATCCATCCTCTTTGGATCCACCTTTCAGGTAATTAAAAGCAGCTATCAAATCCCCCCTCATTCTTCTCTTCTATAGACTAAACAATCCCAGTTCCCTCAGCCTCTCCTCATAAGTCATGTGTTCCACACCCCTAATCATTTTTGTTGCCCTTCGCTGGACTCTCTCCAAATTTTCCACATCCTTCTTGTAGTGTGGGGCCCAAAAATGGACACAGTACTCCAGATGAGGCCTCACCAATGTCGAATAGAGGGGGACGATCACGTCCCTCGATCTGCTGGCAATACCCCTACTTATACACCCCAAAATGCCATTGGCCTTCTTGGCAACAAGGGCACACTGTTGTCTCATATCCAGCTTCTCATCCACTGTAACCCCTAGGTCCTTCTCTGCAGAACTGCTGCCTAGCCATTCAGTCCCTAATATGTAGCAATGCATGGGATTCTTCCATCGTAAGTGCAGGACTCTGCACTTGTCCTTGTTGAACCTCATCAGATTTCTTTTGGCCCAATCCTCCAATTTGTCTAGGTCCCTCTGTATCCTATCCCTACCCTCCAGCGTATCTACCTCTCCTCCCAGTTTAGTGTCATCTGCAAACTTGCTGAGGGTGCAATCCACACCAGCCTCCAGATCATTTATGAAGATATTGAACAAAACCGGCCCCAGGACCGATCCTTGGGGCACTCCACTTGATACCGGCTGCCAACTAGTCATGGAGCCATTGATCACTACCCGTTGAGCCCGACAATCTAGCCAGCTTTCTATCCACCTTATAGTCCATCCATCCAGCGCATACTTCTTTAAGTTGCTGACAAGAATATTGTGGGAGACTGTGTCAAAAGCTTTGCTAAAGTCAAGGAACAACATGTCCACTGCTTTCCCCTCATCCACAGAGCCAGTTATCTCGTCATAGAAGGCAATTAGATTAGTCAGGCATGACTTACTCTTGGTGAATCCATGATGACTGTTCCTGATCACTTTCCTCTCATCTAAGTGCTTCAGAATTGATTCCTTGAGGACCTGCTCCATGATTTTTCCAGGGACTGAGGTGAGGCTGACTGGCCTGTAGTTCCCAGGATCCTCCTTCTTCCTGTTTTTAAAGATGGGCACGACATTAGCCTTTTTCCAGTCATCCGGGGCCTCCCCCGAACACCATGAGTTTTCAAAGATAATGGCCAATGGCTCTGCAATCACATCCGCCAACTCCTTTAGCACTCTCGGATGCAGCACATCTGGCCCCATGGACTTGTGCTCATCCAGCGTTTCTAAATAATCCTGAACCACTTCTTTCTCCACAGAGGGCTGGTCACCTCCTCCCCATGCTGTGCTGCCCAGTGCAGTTGTCTGGGAGCTGACCTTGTTCGTGAAGACAGAGGCAAAAAAAGCATTGAGTACATTAGCTTTTTCCACATCCTCTGTCACTAGGTTGCCTCCCTCATTCAGTAAGGGGCCCACAGTTTCCTTGACTTTCTTCTTGTTCCTAACATACCTGAAGAAACCCTTCTTGTTACTCTTAACATCTCTTGCTAGCTGCAACTCCAGGTGTGATTTGGCCTTCCTGATTTCACTCCTGCATGCCCGAGCAATATTTTTATACTCTTCCCTGGTCATTTGTCCAATCTTCCACTTCTTGTAAGCTTCTTTTTTGTGTTTAAGATCAGCAAGGATTTCACTGTGAAGCCAAGCTGGTCGCCTGCCATATTTACTCTTCTTTCTACACATCGGGATGGTTTGTCCCTGTAACCTCAATAAGGATTCTTTAAAATACAGCCAGCTCTCCTGGACTCCTTTCCCCTTCATGTTATTCTCCCAGGGATCTTGCCCATCAGTTCCCTGAGGGAGTCGAAGTCTGCTTTTCTGAAGTCCAGGGTCCGTATTCTGCTGCTTTCCTTTCTTCACTGTGTCAGGATCCTGAACTCGACCATCTCACGGTCACTGCCTCCCAGGTTCCCATCCACTTTTGCTTCCCCTACTAATTCTTCCTGGTTTGTGAGCAGCAGGTCAAGAAGAGCTCTGCCCCTAGTTGGTTCCTCCAGCACTTGCACCAGGAAATTGTCCCCTACACTTTCCAAAAACTTCCTGGATTGTCTGTGCACCGCTGTATTGCTCTCCCAGCAGATGTCAGGGTGATTGAAGTCTCCCATGAGAACCAGGGCTTGCGATCTAGTAACGTCTGTTAGTTGCCAGAAGAAAACCTCATCCACCTCTTCCCCTTGGGCCGGTGGTCCATAGCAGAATCCCACCATGACATCACCCTTGTTGCTCACACTTCTAAACTTAATCTAAAAGAAAAGGAGTACTTGTGCCACAAGTACTCCTTTTCTTTTTGCAAATACAGACTAACATGGCTGTTACTCTGAAACTTAATCTAGAGACTTTTAGGTTTTTCTGCAGTTTCATACCGGAGCTCTGAGCAGTCATACTGCTCCCTTACATACAGTGCAACTCCCCCATCTTTTCTGCCCTTCCTGTCCTTCCTGAACAGTTTATATCCATCCATGACCGTACTCCAGTCATGGGAGTTATCCCACCAAGTCTCTGTTATTCCAATCACATCATTATTCCTTGACTATGCCAGGACTTCCAGTTCTCCCTGCTTGTTTCCCAGGCTTCTTGCATTTGTTCTTAGTTACCTCTAAAAATAGGCCTTAGGAGCCACTTAGCCAATTTAAACTTTTACCTCTAAACCCGATCTAGAAAATCAGTAGTGGAGCTGATCTGATGGCTTATCCAGGTGATACCACTGCAATCTGATCAAGTGTTTTAACAAGCATAAAATATCATGACTAGTGAAGGGAAACTAGCTGATCTTTTTATTTACAGCTAACCAGTGCCTGATCTTGTGAACATACTCTTGTTAGTAATCCTGAAGCCCGTGAGATTACTCACATAAGTGGCCCCTACTCAGAATAGAATAAGGGTTTGCAAGAGCAGGCATCAGATGACTCATCTTTCCCAAAAACAAAAAAATCAATGAGCCAGTAAAAGAACAACACAGTTAAATTAACTATTGCAATATAAAAAGAGCCCTTTGGCATCTATGCTGTCACTATTACCGAAATGCTATCCAGCTCACCAGCCTGTCTCATGCTAATGTATCTCTAGTTAATGCCTTCCCAACCCACAACAATTCCACTACCATCACTTTTTCAGAAGTAAAAAGGAAACACTTCTCAACTTAAAATGCCCATGCTATAGCTGAAAATAAGTACAGTAGAACCTCAGAGTTAAGAACACCTCAGGAATGGAGGCTGTTTGTCACTGAAATGTTCGTAACGCTGAACAAAATGTTATGGTTGTTCTTTTGAAAGTTTACAACTGGACATTGACTTAATACAGCTTTGAAACTTTACTATGCCGAAGAAAAATGCTGCTTTTAACCATCTTAATTTAAATGAAACAAGCACAGAAACAGTTTCCTTCCCTTGTCAAATCTTTTTTTCTTAACTTTCCCTTAATTTTTTTTAGTAGTTTACGTTTAACACAGTACTCTACTGCATTTGTTGGGCGGGGGGGAGAGGTTGGTCTCTGCTGCTGCCTGATTGTGTACTTCCGGTTCCAAACAAGGTGTGTGGTTGACTGGTAAGTTCCTAACTCTGGTGTTCCTAACTCTGAGATGCTACTGTAGCTAAACTGGTATAGTGTAAAGGAAGGCTATAGGGTTAGAGTTACTGTCATTGATATCCAGGATAACTTGAAGAAGCAGAGTTGCCTATAAGCTAGAAGAGAATTTTTCTGAATGTTTTCATTGCTAATACATATTGGAGTGTGTGCAAGATGCATGTTAAAAACAACTTCAAAGAACCAATATAAAATCATAGAAGATAGATGGATAAAATAATGTTTGCAGTGTTGTTGTAGCCATGCTGGTCCCAAGATATGAGAGCGAGAAAGTAGATAAGGTGATATCTTTTATTGGACCATCTTCTGTAGGTGAAAACAGAACAGAAGTTGGTCCAATAAAATATATTTATGCAGTATTTTTCATCTGAGGGTCTAAAACCTTTTTTACAAACCTTAAACATTTAAAGATCTATTCAGTAGTATAGTCCAAATAGTACAAGAACAGAATAGGGTTCAGTCCACTGGCCAGCGCATAATTGTGCCCTGTGATATACTTTCTGTGATTTGTCCAGGCTCATTAAAAAAAAAATCAAGCAGTGGCATTTTGATATCTATCCATGATCTAAGAAATCTCACCACTAGGCAGTTTCTTCTGATATTCAGCCTAATTTTTTCTTTTTTTACTTCCACCCTACCACTCATTATTAGCTTCATCACCACTTCCTGTGCAAGGAACTATTACATTAGCATCATCATTAAGGGCCTGATCCAGTGCCCATTAAGTCAGTGGGAGTCTTTCCAGTGACTATAAAGTAGGCATTGGAGCAGGCTTTTAGCTCTGGTCTACACTACGAGTTTAGGTCGAATTTAGCAGCGTTAGGTCGATTTAACCCTGCACCCATCCACTCGACCAAGCCTGTTTTGTTGACTTAAAGGGCTCTTAAAATCGATTTCTGTACTCATCCCCGGCGAGGGAAGTAGCTGTAAAATCAACCTCGCTTGGTCGAATTTGGGGTAGTGTGGATGCAATTCAACGGTATTGGCCTCCGGGAGCTATCCCAGAGTGCTCCATTGTGACCGCTCTGGACAGCACTCTCAACTCAGATGCACTGACCAGGCAGACAGGAAAAGCCCCAGGAACTTTTGTATTTCATTTCCTGTTTGGCCAGCACGGCAAGCTGATCAGCAGAGGTGACCGTTCAGAGCTCATCAGCAGAGGTGAGCATGGAGTCCCAGAATCGCAAAACAGCTCCAGCATGGACCGAACGGGAGGTACGGGATCTGATCGCTGTATGGGGGAAGAATCTGTGCAAGCAGAACTCCGTTCCAAAAGACTAAATGCCAATATATTTGGCAAAATCTCCAAGGGCATGATGGACAGAGGCTACAACAGGGACACACAGCAGTACCACATGAAAGTTAAGGAGCTGAGGCAAGCCTACCAAAAAACAAAGGATGCAAACGGTCACTCCGGATCAGAGCTCCATACATGCCGCTTCTGTGATGAGTGCCCCTACCACTACCCCACTGCTGTCCGTGGACACCTGCAAGGGGGGAGTCTCATGCAACAGAGATGAGGATTTTGTGGATGACGAAGATGAGGAAGAGGAGGAGGTTGAGGATAGCACATAGCAGGCAAGTGGAGAATCCCTTCTCCCCGGCAGCCAGGAACTGTTCATCACCCTGGAGCCAATATCCTCCCAACCCTCCCAAGGTGGGCTCCTGGACCATGAAGCTGGAGAAGGCACCTCTGGTGAGTTTACCTTTGTAAATATAATACAGGGTTTAAAAGCAAGCATGTTTAATGATTAATTTGCCCTGAAGACTTGGGATGCTTTCATGGTCAGTATAGCTATTGGAAAAGTCTGTTAACGTGTCTGGGGATGGAGCGGAAACCCTCCAGGGACATCTCCATGAAGCTCTCCTGGAGGTACTCTAAAGCCTTTGCAGCAGGTTTCTGGGGAGGTCAGCCTTATTCCATCCTCCATGGTAGGACACTTTTACCATGCCAAGCCAGTAGCAAGTAGTCTGGAATCACTGCAGAACAAAGCATTGCAGTGAATGGGTCCAGGCTTTGGTGGCATTCAATCAACATCCATTCTTTATCTCTTTGTGTTAACCTCAGGAGAGTGATATCATTCATGGTCACCTGGTTCAAATACGGGAAATTTGTTTAAGGGGACATTCAGAGGTGCCTGTTCCTGCTGGGCTGTTTGCCTTTGGCTGAAAAGAAATCATAACCACTGTTAGCCATGCAGTGGGGGGAGGCCCATTCATGCTGAGCTGTTTGCGTTTGGCTGACAGGGATCTTCCCTGATACTAGCCACGCAGTAGGGGGTAGAGGGCTGAAGCGATCGTCCCAGAGAATATTGGGGGGGGGGGGTTGGGTTGGGTTGTACATTCACCCTGAAACCATATCCCCTCCTTTTAAATGGCCAACCCAATTGCTTGATATGGGAAACAAGGGCGCTACTGTTTGAAACCGTTCCCACAAGTTATGAAGGTTGAAGAAGCCGAAACCCTTTGCCTTACCATGGCTGCCTGCAAGCCAAATTCTGTTGCCCAGCAGAGCATGTGTGATGTCTCACACCAAACTGGCAGGCATTCAATATAAGAGGCAAAATGCAACCTTGTACCAAAAGCACATGTGCTATGTAATGTGAATCGCTTGATTCAGTGTGAAATAGTCTTCCCTTAATAGTCCCTTAATGAATAATATTCCCTTAATGAATGAGGGAGGCAACCTAGTGACGGAGGATGTGGAAAAAGCTAAAGTACTCAATGCTTTTTTTGCCTCTGTCTTCACGAACAAGGTCAGCTCCCAGACTGCTGTGCTGGGCATCACAACATGGGGAATAGATGGCCAGCCCTCTGTGGAGAAAGAGGTGGTTAGGGACTATTTAGAAAAACTGGACGTGCACAAGTCCATGGGGCCGGATGAGTTGCATCCGAGAGTGCTAAAGGAACTGGCGGCTGTGATTGCAGAGCCATTGGCCATTATCTTTGAAAACTCGTGGCGAACGGGGGAAGTCCCGGATGACTGGAAAAAGGCTAATGTAGTGCCAATCTTTAAAAAAGGGAAGAAGGAGGATCCTGGGAACTACAGGCCAGTCAGCCTCACTTCAGTCCCCGGAAAAATCATGGAGAAGGTCCTCAAAGAATCAATCCTGAAGCACTTACATGAGAGGAAAGTGATCAGGAACAGTCAGCATGGATTCACCAAGGGAAGGTCATGCCTGACTAATCTAATCACCTTCTATGATGAGATTACTGGTTCTGTGGATGAAGGGAAAGCAGTGGATGTATTGTATCTTGACTTTAGCAAAGCTTTTGACACAGTCTCCCACAGTATTCTTGTCAGCAAGTTAAGGAAGTATGGGCTGGATGAATGCACTATAAGGTGGGTAGAAAGTTGGCTAGATTGTCGGGCTCAACGGGTAGTGATCAATGGCTCCATGTCTAGTTGGCAGCCGGTGTCAAGTGAAGTGCCCCAGGGGTCGGTCCTGGGGCCGGTTTTGTTCAATATCTTCATAAATGATCTGGAGGATGGTGTGGATTGCACTCTCAGCAAATTTGCGGATGATACTAAACTGGGAGGAGTGGTAGATATGCTGGAGAACAGGGATAGGCTACAAAGGGACTTAGACAAATTGGAGGATTGGGCCAAAAGAAATCTGATGAGGTTCAATAAGGATAAGTGCAGGGTCCTGCACTTAGGACGGAAGAACCCAATGCACCGCTACAGACTAGGGACCGAATGGCTAGGCAGCAGTTCTGCGGAAAAGGACCTAGGGGTGACAGTGGATGAGAAGCTGGATATGAGCCAGCAGTGTGCCCTTGTTGCCAAGAAGGCCAATGGCATTTTGGGATGTATAAGTAGGGGCATAGCGAGCAGATCGAGGGACGTGATCGTCCCCCTCTATTCGACATTGGTGAGGCCTCATCTGGAGTACTGTGTCCATTTTTGGGCCCCACACTACAAGAAGGATGTGGATAAATTGGAGAGAGTCCAGCGAAGGGCAACAAAAATGATTAGGGGTGTGGAACACATGACTTATGAGGAGAGGCTGAGGGAACTGGGATTGTTTAGTCTGCAGAAGAGAAGAATAAGGGGGGATTTGATAGCTGCTTTCAACTACCTGAGAGGTAGTTCCAGAGAGGATGGTTCTAGACTATTCTCAGTGGTGGAAGAGGACAGGACAAGGAGTAATGGTCTCAAGTTGCAGTGGGGGAGGTTTAGGTTGGATATTAGGAAAAACTTTTTCACTAGGAGGGTGGTGAAACACTGGAATGCGTTGCCTAGGGAGGTGGTGGAATCTCCTTCCTTAGAAGTTTTTAAGGTCAGGCTTGACAAAGCCCTGGCTGGGATGATTTAATTGGGTATGGGTCCTGCTTTTGAGCAGGGGGTTGGACTAGATGACCTCCTGAGGTCCCTTCCAACCCTGATATTCTATGATTCTATGATTCTATGATTCTATGATTCCCTTTGTTCTCTAAAATGTATCTTTTTAAATACTACTCTCCTTTTTTTCCCTGTCGCAGCTACAAATATTTCCATGCTCTCCCTATCATCTCTGTCCCAGAGGCTAGCAGAGGCAGATTAGAAGGTGAAAAAAATGCACTCACAGTTAAATGTTGTCAGAGCTCATGCAGTCCTCTCGCGCTGAAAGAGCTCAGCAGAATGCGTGGAGGCAAACAATGGCAGAAACCAGGAAAGCGTTAAATGAACACGATGAGAGGAGGGAGGAGCGCAATGAAAGGAGGCAGGATGCAATGCTGAGTCTAATGGGGGAGCAAAGTGACATGCACAGGCAGCTGGTGGAGCTGCAGGAAAGGCAGCAGGAGCACAGACCACCACTTCAACCCCTGTATAACCACCTGCCCTCCTCCCCAAGTTCCATATCCTCCTCACCCAGATGCCCAAGAACGCAGGGGGTGGGGGTAGGGGGAGGCTATGGGCACCCAGCCACTCCACCCCAAAGGATTTTCCAAGCAACAGAAGGCTGGCATTCAATAAGTTTTGAACTGTAGTGTCGCCTTGTCCTTCCCTCTTCCCCTCATCCACCTTGCAAGTTTTCCCCGTATTTGTGTGATGAATTAATAAAGAATGCATGATTTTGAAACAATAATGACTTTATTGTCTCTGAAAGTGGTGATCAAAGGGGGGAAGTCGGTTGGCTTACAGGGAAGTAGAGTCAACCAAGCGGGCAAGTTTTCATCAAGGAGAAACAAACAGAACTGTCATACCGTAGCCTGACCAGTCATGAAACTGGTTTTCAAAGCTTCTCTGATGCGCAGGGCGCCCAGCTGTGCTCTTCTAACCACCCTGGTGTCTGGCTGTGTGTAATCATCCACCAGGCAATTTGCCTCAACCTCCCACCCCACCATAAACGTCTCCCCCTTACTCTCACAGATATTATGGAGCACACAGCAAGCAGCAATAACAATGAAAATACTGGTTTTGCTGCGGTCTAACCTAGTCAGTAAACTACGCCAGTGAGCTTTTAAATGTCCAAATGCACATTCTACCACTATTCTGCTCTTGCTCAGCCTATAGTTGAACTGCTCCTTACTACTGTCCAGGGTGCCTGTGTATGGCTTCATGAGCCATGACATTAAGGGGTAGGCTGGGTCCCCAAGGATAACTATAGGCATTTCAACATCCCCAACTGTAATTTTCTGGTCTGGGAAGTAAGTTCCTTCATGCAGCTGTTCAAAAAGACCAGAGTTCCTGAAGATGCGAGCATCATTCAACTTTTCCGGCCATCCCACGTTGATGTCGGTGAAACATCCCTTGTGATCCACCAGTGCTTGCAACACCATTGAAAAGTACCCCTTGCAGTTTATGTATTGGCTGCCAAGGTGGTCCGGTCCCAAGATAGGGATATGCATGCCGTCTATTGCCCCACCACAGTTAGGGAACCCCATTGCAGCAAAGGCATCCACTATAACCTGCACATTTCCCAGAGTCACTACCCTTGATACCAGCGGCTCAGTGATTGCGTTGGCTACTTGGATCACAGCAGCACCCACAGTAGATTTACCCACTCCAAATTGATTCCTGACTGACCGGTAGCTGTCTGGCATTTGCAAGCTTCCAGAGGGCTATTACCACTCACTTTTGAACTGTTAGGGCTGCTCTCCTCTTGGTATTCTTGCACTTCAGGGCAGGGGAAAGCAAGTCACAAAGTTCCATGAAAGTGCCCTTACACATGCAAAAGTTTCACAGCCACTGGGAATCATCCCAGACCTGCAACACTATGTGGTCCCACCAGTCTGTGCTAGTTTCCCGGGTCCAGAATCGGCGTTCCATGGCATGAACCTTCCCCATTACCACCCTGATGTCCAAATTGCCAGGATCCATGCTTTGAGAGAAGTCTGTGTCCATGTCCTCATCACTATTGTGATCGCACTGTCGTCGCCCCCTCACCTGCTTTTGCAGGTTCTGCACATGCTGCAGGATAATGCGCGAGGTGTTTGCAATTCTCACAACAGTAGTGGTGATCTGAGCGGGCTCCATGCTTGCCGTGGTATGGCGTCTGCAGGAGAGCAGAGTTGCAGCGGAAGCAGTGGATGACAATGGATGCCACAAGAATAGATATTTCTACAGAATGACGAGAGGACCGGCAAGGTGGATTCATGGCACCAGGAAAGCAGAGTTGCAGCAGACTCGGTGGAGGATGACGGTTAGCACCGCACACATTTCCCGAGGAAGAACACAAGTACCCAGGAGCACATGACAGACAACATGGAGAAATTAGCTATTGAGACAAGAGCAGCAGAGCAGAGTTGCAACAGAAGCAGTGGATGATGACAACAGTTAGCAAGCATACTGCACCTTCTGCAAACAGCAGTATGGCGTCTGCATGGAAAAAAGGTGCAAAACGATTGTCTGCCGTTGCTTTCACGGAGGGAGGGATGACTGACGACATGTACCCAAAACCACCTGCGACAATGTTTTTGCCCCATCAGGCATTGGGAGCTCAACCCAGAATTCCAATGGGCAGCGGAGACTGTGGGAACTGTGGGATAGCTATCCACAGTGCAATGCGCCGAAAGTCGACGCTAGCCACGGTACTCTGGACGCACTCCACCAACTTAATGCACTTAGTGTGGACATATGCAATCGACTGTATAAAATCAATTTCTAAAAATCGACTTCTATAAGATTCACCTAATTGTGTAGTGTAGACATACCCTTAGAACTTGTTCCCAACCCAAAGAAAGAAGCATGCTATCATATTCATAGCAGTGGTAAGTAAAGACTGGCCAGGAAACTGTCCTGCAAGAGAGAATTATTCCACTGTTTGTTTATAATGACTGTTCCTAGAGTATGCTTGACTTGAGCTAAACTATAGTGGCCTGATTTTCAGAGAGGCTAAGCACCCAGGCCCAGATCTTTAAAGGTACTTAGGCATTGCTTCTCTCACCATGGCAATGCCTATCCCCTAGGTGGCCTGATGCCCAGTGGAATTTTCAGCCCGGTGCTAGGTGCCCAGGCAAAGGAAAGGATTCTCAGATGCTGGCCAGCTGAGCAGGGAGCCATCCAGGAAAGCCAGTTGTGAAATGCCAGGGAGAGGGGTTTAAACATCCAAGCAGCTGACCTTGTGCACCTGGTTGAGAGGCCGGACATAGGTGCTTCCCTCCACTCAGGATCCGCAGCGCAGCCATGGACCCTCTCCTGGAGTGAGGCGCTGAAGCTAGGTCAGCTGCTTAGGTAGTACATGCCCTAGCAGCCAAAACATAAAACTCCCTCCTTCTCTTGCTCACAATCATTATTTCTCATATGTTTGCCCTACGCTGCCCTGTGCTGCTGGCTAGCTCTTGTATTGGTGCTCTGCTGGCCCTCCC
Organism: Lepidochelys kempii; assembly: GCF_965140285.1. Classification (NCBI taxonomy): domain Eukaryota; kingdom Metazoa; phylum Chordata; order Testudines; family Cheloniidae; genus Lepidochelys; species Lepidochelys kempii. The sequence continues at coordinate 26,398,586 of NC_136381.1, read as the reverse complement.
ACCTGCTGGCTGCTTGCCTCCAGCCCTCCTGCTGTGGATCTGACAGGTATCAGTTCTGTAGGAGTGCTCAGAGCACAACTGCAGAATCAGGCCCTGCTGGCAAGATAGGTATTCCCCTGCCTAGTTTGGGGCCTTACAAGCCCACCCAAACCCCGAGCCTTGAGAGCAGCAATATTCACACTGCTATTTTTAGCACACTAACTCGGGTCCCAGTAGCGTGTGAGGCTCACTCCCAGCTGCAGTGTAGACATGTCCTTAGGTGCCTATGGGACTTAGGCACCTATGGAATTAGGCTGCAGCTGAGCAGCGGCTTTGAAAATGTCATTGACATCTAAATGGTACATCTAGGTGCCTCGAGGTAGATTGGCACCTAAATACCTGTAAGGATCTGGGTCCACATCTCCAAGCAAAGTCAATGAGCACTGCATGTGAACATCAGGCCCGTAGAATATATTCAGCTGGTGTTCAGCCCTGGGCTGAGGACACACAAAAATAGAGAGCGAATTGTGCTGTGGCTGGAGCCTTCATGTTAAGTGACTATCCCATTCCTCTGAGCTGAGAAGTGCTCTGGCTTTTAATTACATTTAATTAAAGGACATCTCCTTAGCCCTTGCAAATCAGCCTAGCTCTGTTGATTTTACAAGCTGAGAATCTGGCGCTTTTCCCTTGTGTGTTTTGACAGCAAGTGTGATCTGACGATTGCAGTAGGGGGCTGGGAGTCAAGATTCCTGGGGTCTACTCCTAAATTAGCCAGTGGGTGAAATTCTGGCCCCACTGAAGTCAATGGGAGTTTTGCTGTTGAACTTCAATAGGACCAGGATTTTTCATCCAGTGGACAACTCTGTCCATTAGTTCAGTTAGCTACTCCACAGGGGGGTAAGGAACAGTAGTGAATGTTTTCCAAGGGATCTGAGATCCTTGAGCAGATGTTAAAAACATAAAAATAAAACCCCACAGGGGGCCTGATTCTCCTTTGCCCAGCACCATGACTAGCCATTTCCATCACTGCAAAGCACACGTAAAGAGTTGCTATTCTTATTTTACACCAGAGCCATATGGGTATGACCCCAGTGCCCATGCAGTGTTCCTTCCCATGGGGCTGTGACTGCATGGTGCAAGTCAATGGAGAACTAGGTCTAGTACTTTTGAGCTAGCGTTTCAGCTGTGGTTTCATTTCAGCTGTATCTCATGTGCCGATCCGTCTGCTGACAGGCATCGTATAAATAAAATATATTATCATATCAGAAACATAACCCGTAGGTCGCTGTCTTGTGCTGACTAGAGCGTATGCTGCTGGCATTCTTCACTCAGCCATAAATAAGTGGAATCAAAGAACACTGTGGTTTTAAAACCAGACCATGAACTTAAACATGCACACTATGCCTATAAAACAGAGGGCCCAGAATAGATTAGTAACGTATTATCACATACTCCCACAGGACAAAGTGTCAGTTTTTTCCTTCTTAAACAGTTAGTTTTAACAAATGGGAAAATCAGCGATGCGACACAGATCCCAGTGTAATGTGAAGTGTGATTCTCCCTGCTAGACAGTAGGTGTCATATCACACCACAATTTCTGCACCTTTGCTATAGTAAAATTGTCAGGCAGCATATTGATCTCTAAAGATTTTTTTTAAAGGGCACAAATGTTCTCCCTTGGACAAGGAACAAGAGTAACGTGATCACTTTCTAATGAGGAATTCGACAATTAACTCTTGTGTATGTTTGGTTTCAAGCAAGGTGGGTGAATTTAAAAAGAAAGGCAGAGTGCTCCTGTACATTCAGTGGGCCCTAGTTGCAGATTCAAAACACGAAGGCATCCAGACCAATGCCTGCTCACCTCTGCATTACCTTTTTTCCCCACAATAATCTAATAAAAAACTCTTTGGTTTCTGTCAAAGCTGCAACTACAACTCAATAATGTCATCATACAGATCAGCCAGCTCAATTTTCCTCTAATCCAATCAATAAAATGACTATGCTGTGCTCCCAGTTCCAATTTAAAACAGGATGATAAATCCTGAGCTGCTGCTGATCAGACCTCAGGGGTTCATTTGGTTTAGTTGCGTGCTGTTTTTGCAACTTGTTTATATGCATATTGAACCCAGAGATGCAAAATTGCCATTAAAGAGCAAAATGAGGGGAAAACAGTCATTTACATGTTATAAGTCTGATGTTGAGCTTAAACTGACATTAGCCCATTGACTTCAGTGGCATTACCCCTGATGTAAGTGCAATCTCATAACCAGACCCTACATGGAGTGTGTATCTTTCTTCTTGCCATGTTATCTGTACAGAGTAAGTTTTCAGCCAAAATGGCTAGATATTTACACACACATTGCTTAAAGCATATTTCACTGTAATAGATAGATAGATTAGATTACCAGGAGTGGTAACAACCTCTATAGTTAAGGTTGCCTAAACATTTCCATTCTAAACCCCAACTTCCAGTCCCTTATAACTTGAAATATTCACCTATCAAGCTAAAATTTTCCTGATCTCTGCCTGAATCTGCGTTTTTGTTTGAAAGCTAGAGAAAAATCATTTCAGCCATTTCTGAGTATGAAGAAAATGATTTTTTTTTATTATAAAAAAATTGTTGCAACCTATTTATTTTTAAGCAGCTTTAATGCCAAAGCAGCTGAGGTGTGGAAAGAATGCATTTGGCATAGAGACAGCCCTCATTGAGTAGAAGTGTCTTTGAGTGGTCTGGTTACAACCAGTTTTGATTTGCCAGAGTTAAGAGCTGTTGAGACTTGCTCATGCAGTAAATTTTTAACATTGCGCATGCATAGCGGGGGGCACACAGAGGGGCTGCTGCTCTTGGGGGCACTGCCAACTTAGCTGTGGTCTAGAAAGTCTTCGGAAAGGTGGCATTGGCTGAGGTGCTGTGTAGTTTGTATATGGAGGGCTCCTGCATGCTTTGCAAAGTGCACGGGGACTGATGGAAGAGGTCAACAGGAAACCTTCGCTCAGTCCTTGCAGCTGTTGTACAATTGGCCTGAAGGAGTTAGGGCGGGATGGGTGACTACAAACTACAAACTGAGCTCTCAGGTATGTAGGAGGCCCTGGGCCAGCTGCAGCATACCTTACAAACCATGAAGACACTAGGGAGGGCTGCTATAGGTGTGTAAAGTGTGCAGGGGCAGAGCCGCGGTACGTATATACATTTCACTAATAGTGACGCGCCTATGCGTCTATACTGTTCTGATCCCATGGGGCTCAGGAGATGTGTAGGAGCTTTGTTTCAGCATTGTGGAGCTCAGGAGCTCAGGAGATAATCAGGAACTATACTGGTGTCATGCATAGAGCCACACCAACAGGGACTCTCGCAATAGTGGAGGATAGTGAAATTAACCAAGATGAACCAAGCTAGTTACCCAAGGGCCAAGGAGGTGAGAAATGGTGAGAAGTGGCTTGCCATCCTAAGACCACTGTATTGTAGAAATTCACGCTAGCACAGTTGTACAGTAACTTGTCTGACCAAACAGTGACAGCACACATCAGTCTGATATAGTCTGTAATGTCTCTGATAACATTTTCTGAAGTTTCATAACATTTTCCTCTTCAGTGAAATTTGGGAGCTATCCTAGTGTTTCCTTGTTACAACACTGAACACATAAAATGGCGTTTTGGATGCTCTGGGGAGGGAGAGAGACCAGGAAACGACTGGAATTCATGGAACAATCTGCGTATGTGTCGACTATTTCCAGTATTGATCAGCTTGCCAAGCCAGCATGTATGATGGTGGTTACATGCGTAACTCACACACCTCCTGGGTGCGGTGTTCTGTCCAGGGTCGGCTTGACCAGTTTTGCCGCCCCAAGCAGTCACCGCTGAATTGCTGCCACCCAAAAGCCGCTGTGGTGGGAAGAGCGGCGGAGCTGCTGCTGAATTGCCGCCACGGGACACGGACTGCCTCCCCATTCTGAATGCCGCCCCAAGCACCTGCTTGGCAAGCTGGTGCCTGGAGCCGGCCCTGGTTCTGTCCCAGCTAGTGTCACCGAGACCACTTAAAGAGAGAGAGTTAAATGAGCCGGCTCTACTGCCTTAGTTAAGAGCCCGCTGGCTTTTAGCTCCTGCAGTGGAGGCTCGTGCATTAAGCTCCAGAGGTCATAGATTCATAGATTCATAGATATTTAGGTCAGAAGGGACCATTATGATCATCTAGTCTGACCTCCTGCACAATGCAGGCCACAGAATTTCACCCACCACTCCTAAAAAAGACCTCACACCTATATCTGTGCTATTGAAGTCCTCAAATTGTAGTTTGAAGACCTCAAGGAGCAGAGAATCCTCCAGCAAGTGACCCGTGCCCCATGCTACAGAGGAAGGCGAAAAACCTCCAGGGCCTTCCAATCTGCCCTGGAGGAAAATTCCTTCCCGACCCCAAATATGGCGATCAGCTAAACCCTGAGCATATGGGCAAGATTCATCAGCCAGATACTACAGAAAATTCTTTCCCGGGTAACTTGGATCTTACCCCATCTAAAAACCCATCACAGGCCATTGGGCCTATTTACCATGAATATTTAATTACCAAAACCATGTTATCCCATCATACCATCTCCTCCATAAACTTATCGAGTTTAATCTTAAAGCAAGATAGATCTTTTGCCCCCACTACTTCCCTCGGAAGGCTATTCCAAAACTTCACTCCTCTGATGGTTAGAAACCTTCGTCTAATTTCTAATCTAAATTTCCTAGTGGCCAGTTTATATCCATTTGTTCTTGTGTCCACATTGGTATTGAGTTTAAATAATTCCTCTCCCTCTCTGGTATTTATCCCTCTGATATATTTATAGAGAGCAATCATATCTCCCAGGTCCCAGGTTTGACCAGGCTTTGTCAGTGTTACAGGTGGGGGCTTATCCGGGATTTCAGCTGGGAAGTCTCTGAAGCTCGGGACGTGCTTCCTCAGCTAGGGGACATATGTAACCCCCACACTTCCTGGGTGTGGTGCTCTGTCCCATCTAGTGGCACGGAGACTACTTAAAGAGAGAGAGTTAAATGAGTCTGCTCTACAGCCTTAGATAAGAGGCACTTGGTTTTTAGCTCATGCAGTAAAGGCTCATGCACTAACCTCCAAAGGTCCCAAGTTCGATCCCGCCTGCCGACAACCAGGGTATGTCGGCGTTACATATGCACCAGGAGGTAGGTGTCAACGAAAGTGTGTAGAGCAAACTCGCACTCACTGGGAGCTCTGAAAGCTGCTCTTCTGCTCCCAAAATTTGTAAAATGTGTGGCAGAGACTGAGAAAGTTGCACTTTCGGGACCACAGATTTAGAGGTAAGTCTATAGTACAATATTTTCATTGCTTACACTCCATGTGCACCACATTGTTGGACTATGTTTGGTTCACCATTGAAAAGTAAATGCACATATAGAGTTTATCATCATTCCTACCCTACTAAAGTAGCTGTGGGCCAGATCTTTAACCAGTGTAAATTGACATGGGATCATCATCTGATTTATACCAGCTGACAGTCTGGCCCTGTGTGTTTAGATTGTACGTAAGTATCAAGTGTCATGTCCAGACAACGTAAGCAAGTGCAGTTAGAGTGTCCTACCGGTTGCTATATCACTGCTGTAACTTCATAGTAATTGAAAGTATTGTCTTAGGAACCATTCTCTGCCACAATAATTAACTGGAAAACTTTTCTAATTAGTTTGTTCTTGTTTGTTACATTGTTGACAGTACTATGTTAGCTATCTTGTGCCGCACAAGTATGGTGAAAATAGTTAACTGTCCTGTTAAGCAGTTATGCTTATAGGCCTCTGAATTAGCAGTCCATATTTAGCAAAGCACAGGTGTACTTCAGGTATGTGTTTGAGTTCCATTGAGGTCAATGGCCCAGATCCTCCAAAGAACTTAGGCACTGAACTCCCATGAGTTAGGCACCTAAGTACCTTTGAGGATCTGGACCAGTGAGCTTAAGTGCTTTGTGGAACAGGGATGGACTTAAGCATGTGAATAACTGCTGTTGCTTTATTGCCCCATTAGCTCTGTGGTGCATACTGCGTGTTACAGCATTGCATTAGTTGTAAAGTTAACATAAAGAAACAGAAAATGAAGCACTGGATCCATAAAATGTAATTCGCTGCACTGGAAAACAGAACTCTACCTCGCTCATTTCACATGAACATCTTTTTCTCTCTCTATTTTTTTGACACTCAACAGTTCTAGGGCACAGCAGCCAGCTGCAAAGCAGAGTGGGCAGGAAGGAAGAAGCTGAGGAGGAAGAAATGGAGGAGGATTATGAGGCTGGCCATAATTATGGGAGTAATTTTTGGGTGTTCAGGATTGGATGGACAAATATAAATTCACTCTTATTTCTAGGTATTAAATAATTTGTGTGTCTGTCTGCAGAGACACACTGAGATATTAACACTTAGAGTCACTAAACAATAACACACATACACATAGTTTGTTATTGCTATCATTATTTACTATTTATAGTGTAATAGCACCTAGGGATCATACTAGACACTGTACACACATAATTAAAAGAGTGTGCCTGACCCAAAGAGCTCACAGTCTAAGGGACCACAGAGGGTTTGCATTTTTCCTGAACAAAGTTGTTTTCCTCAGAGGAAAATCTTAGGTAGCTGCAAATGGAGGCAAGTATTTAATAGATTCATAGGTTTTAAGACCAGATGGGACCATTGTGATCATCTAGTCTGACCTCCTGTACAACGTAGGCAAAATAAATTCACCCGGAAATTCCCTCATCAAGCCCATACCTTGTGGTTGAGCTCTTGTATTTTGGTTTTGTCGGGGTGAGAATGGGCTGTAAGTAGTTCTAGCGAGCATGTGCCACTGAGAAAGACAAAATTTGCTAGCTCTAGGTTATTCCCCCTGGCAGGAGAGACAGGGCTACAGCTCACTCTGTTGTGTTCAGATCCTTTATCCTTTTTAAATTTTTTATTACTGCTATAGCACTTTAATATGTCCCATCCTGTGTACTGTACACGTCTGTCAGTGAGGAAAGAACCTGAGTGAAATATGATGAGTGGAGTTTAGTGCAGCACAGATGCGGTACTGCGAGAAGCAGTAATGCAATGACAGTGTTGTATAATTAGTGCGTCTCTAAACCACTCAACAGCACTGCAGAATTTTTTAATGTTTTGTGGGTTTGATTCCCTCCCTCCTCCTTTTCCTCCTCTCTTCCCCCCCTGCCCCCCCCCCCGATGCTACTGAACAGATTGGTGGGAGTCTGAGGGCATGATAGCATGTCTGCTGCCCTGGAGACTGCAATGCTTCTGGAATGTGAGGATCATTCTGGGACACATATTTCAAATGTTTACCATAATATGTAGGTGTAGAAGGGATCTGCCATTGGTGTCTGGTACATTTCAACTTCTCTTTGTGTTTATCTTTAGCATAGATCTCTTGCCTTACAGTGTAGAACATCTCTTGGAGGCAAGAACTCATTGACCACATGCTGTAGCCATTGGGGAGGGAGGCATGCCTGCTAATTAGTGGGAAACTGCAGCATTTAAATCAACATTTGCTGTCTCAAGTAATAATAATGAACCACAACATATATTAGGCTGCACAGTTGATGGCTTCCTTCTCACTTGATTTCCCAGATTCCACAGTCCTGCCTTTTCAACTTCTGCACTCATGTCCTACCCATCCCCACTATTGACCCTGAGTCCTAATTATGTACACATTCCTCACCTGGCAAGACCTCTCCCAAATCAGCAGCAAGGAAAATAGAACAGTCAACTTCTGTAAATTCCTTTGAGGATCCAGAGGAGGGGTGGGCAAATGTTTTGGCCCGAGGGCCACATCTGGGAATAGAAATTGTATGATGGGCCTTGAATGCTCACAAAATTGGGGTTTGGGTGCAGGACGGGGTAAAAGCTCTGGTTGGGGGTGTGGATCTGGGGTGGGGACAGAAATGAGGAGCTCAAGGTGCAGGAGGGAGCTCTGGGCTGGGGTGGGTGAGTGAGGTGCGGGGAGCGGGAGGGAGGGCTCCAGCTGGGAGTGCAGACTCTGGGGTAGGGCTGGGGATGAGAAATTAGGGGTGTAGGAGGATGCTCCAGGCTGGGATTGAGGGGTTTGGAGGGCGGGAGGGGGGTCAGGGCTGGGGCGGGGGTTGGGGCGCAGGGAGAGGCTCAGGGATGCAGGCTCCAGGCAGCGCTTGTCTCAAGCAGCTCCCACAAGCAGCAGCATGTCCCTTCTTCAGCTCCTACATGGAGGCACAGTCATGTGGCTCTGCATGCTGCCCTATCCACAGGCACCACCCCCGCAGCTCCCATTGGCTGTGGTTCCCGGCCAATGGGAGCTGTGGGGTCAGCGTTTGGGGTGGGGGTAGCGTGCAGAGTGGAGTCCCCTGGCTCCCCCTACGCAGAGGAGCCTGGGCAAGCCCCAGATCCTGCTCTCCAGCGGGAGCTCAAGGGCCAGATTAAAACAGCTGGCGTGCCGCATCCGGCCCACGGGCCATAGTTGGTCCACCCCAATCCAGAGGATAGACTTACCCACACTGATCTGACACAGACTGGTAAGGAAAGTATATATGGCTTAATATATATACTCCACATCAAGAGTCCACTCACCATTTGGTGCATTAGTATGAAGAAATGTTTATTTGGTGATGTTGGTATGGAACAAGACCAGTTTGTGGACCGCTAGAAGTCTTTATGCAGTTTAGGCAGAAAAATCAGATTCTATTTCCTTTTGGCTGAGGTCACCGCTGCCCTCATTCACATTGTATGAGATTATGTGCCCAATTTTGTTCTGAGTTACATCAAGGTAAATCAGTAGTAACTCCACTTTGCTCAGTGAAGACAACACTGATGTAAAACCAAATCAATGTATAAGTAAGGAGAATCCAGGCCATACAATATTAGTTCTTTGTGAAGGCCTTTCTATTTTATATTGTATCTCCAGAAATTCCTAGTAAACTAATATCAGCAAAGACTGACTTTCTTTATAGAGAATTTCAGAATTCCATACCATGCTTTACAAATCTTTGTAATAGACATTTTCCTCAACACTGAATGATGCCTATTGTGTTATTTATTTGGCTGACTCACCTCTGTGTTGCTCTAGTGTAACTCCACTGAAATGACACTGGCATAGAATTAGAGTAAGACAGTGGTGAATCAGGCCTTCCTTCTTAACAAAATGTTAGTTTTACCCTGGTTACCTTTCTATCCAAATGTTTTTAGAGAAGTCAGCTTCCATTGTATGCCGGCGTGGGCATGTGCTGACCCAACCAAAGCAAAGCTCCAAAGGAAAGTTCACTAAGCACTGTGTAGAATCAGACACTCACAACCCCTTCCTTTGGTAAACAAAGAAATTACTCATAACGTAATAAAGTTCATCTCAAGCCTTCTCCCCAGGTTTGGCTTCGGTGCACCTAGGATTGTTTCTTCAGTTATCCTTAGCTCCTCTCCTTCTAGAGAGCCACTCCCATTACCCTTATACCTGATAACAAGCCACCTGTCTCAGTGAGTCAGCAGAACCTACTTACTTATTCCCTTCTCAGCAGAACCAATATCTGCTAATAAGGCGCGAGGTTCATAGCAGTTCTGTCAGCCTCTTACAGTCAGCGACAACTTCCACTACACTGTCAATATTGTTGTGCTATGTAGCATCTGCTAAAATGCATTACACAATGTTTACAGCAACAAGGTGGGTGAGGTCATATCTATCATGGACCAACTTCTGTTGGTGAACGAGACAAGCTTTGGAGACATTTAGCTATCTCCTGTTTGTCGTGTATTGCTCCCTGTTTCCAGTCTCACAGAAACGTTCCTGTTGCAGTACTCTGATGACCTAATAATTCATAAAACATGACCAGTTCATTGGCTAACATCTTCAGAATGTCTGTGTGCCAGTTTTGTACATTAAATAGTAATGCGAGACATGTTGTCTGTTATTAATCAGTCTGTACATATCAGACATTCCGGAGATCTTTGTCTGCTCACTCAGTAGGAAGCAAGAAGGAATTTGGCAAGATTATCATTTATTTTCATTCAGGGCTAGATTCACAAGAGAGATTTAGGCACCTAATGTCCATTCAGCTGCCTCAGTCCTGACACCACCCAGGAGCTTAGCACCTAACACCCACCTAAGCACTGGCAGCATTCACAGACTAGGCATCCTCCTGCCTATCTTGCCTTTGATGCCCAATCTGGCAGGTGTTCTCAGAGGCCCTTTGGAGCATGTTTACCATATTGGGCCCCACAAGAATAGGAGGAGGTGCCTGCCTTTTACCCAATAACCCACTGGTTAGAGCACTCACTCAGGATCTAGGAGATTGAGATTCAATTCCCCACTCTGCCTGGGGATGTAGAACAGGGACTCAAACGTAGGTTTGCCACTTCCCAGCTGAGTCCCCTTAGCCACTGGACTATAAAGTAATCTGAAATGAGCCTTTTTCTCTCTCTCCAATTGGAACTGTTCCACTTCACAGAAATAATTAACTGTTAATTGGAGCAGGGGCCTGGAACTTGGGTCTCCTATGTCTGAGATAAGTGCCCTAACCAGTGGGCTACAGAGCAAGTCATTTGCATGCTTTTTGGCCCATTGAATGTTTTATTATTTATACACTGTGGAACAGTTCCAACAAAGGAATCTCATCATCGCTAGAAAGGCAGTCCTGGGGAAAAGGATCCCAGTGAACCTGAAATACCCAGCAAGTCATAACTTCTTACATATTTCTATATAGGTAACCTAACTATATTACATTTGCAAGCAATCTGAGTCTTCTAGAATCTATAGAGTCTGATACTGTTCTCATATACATCAGTTTTACATTAGTGTAACTCCACTGACCACAGTTGCCCCTGATTTGCATCACTGTAAGGGAGGGGAGAAATGCCATCACCTTCCCACCACTAAGCCTCTTCAACCCAGGAAGTGTAAGGATCACACTCTGCAGCGTGTCCCTTGTGGAAAACTATTGGCTTGGGTTTCAAAAGCATGGAGGCCATTATGGAAGTTATTAAAAGTGAAATTAATAATGGGAACATTGTTCTTCCTGCTATTTGCATAAAATCTGTACTGAAAGGAGAAAAACTGTGAAAGCTTGATGCAGAATTCTATTAGAGTTTTGGCATGAATCTACAAACACAGTGCTACGAAATAATTCATTACACTGAGCAAGAAGTTACATATGGAAGCTGCAGAAGAATCCACAACTGTGGGACATTGTTATCTATGTTCTGCAAAAGTGGGGTGTACACAGCCTGATGTCAAAGAGAAATTTAGCAGGAACTTGTTCTTCCGGTAGTGAGTTTGTTATGCCCTTCAAAACTCCGAGGGGCCTTCCTGCTCCTGTAGCCTGATCACGCTTTCCCCAGTCCAGGTGGTAAGACTATTACAAAGGATTGTACAGCTGTGAATGTCCCTGGGTGCTACTCACCTCTTGGAACGGTTGTTTCACACAGTCATGAAGAGGCCCTGCACAAGCACTGGCTATCAAGCTAGTGAAATGTAATAAGCAGAACAAACACAATATTAGGCAGTTAGCATAACAGTTCACCTCTGTGTCATTATCTAGATGAGGATAACGAAGTGCTCTCGACTAAACAAGAGGTATTAGTTGCACTTCCATCAGTTTCACTGACAATCTCCTTTATTGGTCTTTGCATCTTGCTAGCCTTAGGAAGAGAGATTTGTGGCAAGTGACGTGCAAACTGACTTCTTCGGCAATTAAACTCACTAAGACACTCCTAATCAGCTACATCTCTTTGAGGATCCATTTCCAAAATAATGAAGAACAGCCCAGATGCCCAGCTGTGTTCGAGCAGCTTTTGCCTTAGCTATAAACCCAGCCACTGGAGGACTCTCACTGTAGGGAAAACAGCTGTAGCAGCCCTTACACCAGCTCACCTTTCCAGAAGTGGATCTAGGAAGAGAAAACATGATCTTGTGGTCAAGTTACTGCACTGGAAGACAAAAGATCTGGGTTCGAGTGTCTGCTGTGCCACAGATGGCTATGTGACCATATGTAATCATATAGACCCAGATCCATAAAAGTATTTAGGCTGCTAACTCCCTGGGCTCTTGTCTCTCTGGCCCTGATTCAACATGGTACTAAAAACACATGCCTAGATTTAAGCCCATGAGTAGTGCCACTAATCTTAATGGGACTACTCATGTGCCTAACTACCTCGCTGGGTTGGGGCCTCAGTTTTCCATCTGTAAAACAGACACAATAATACTTCTCAACCTCACAAGGGTGCTGTGAGAATGATTTTATTAATGTCTGGGAGGTGTTCTGATACTAGGATGATAGGGCCATAACGGCATCTAGTTGGGAAGGAAAGAGGGCATGGCTGAATATCAGGATCGATTTGTGAACCAAAAAAAAGAGGCATCACAATCATAATTTATTTATTGACAATGAATAATTCACCCACCACTTATTTACCCAACATAGGGAGTTTATTTTCATTCTGACTTTATGTCAGATCATGTACAAAATGAAACTACATGACATGAATCCATATAAAAACGTGTTGTTTCATAAATGGTAACTTTCTAATCCAAAGATATTTTAATTTGAGAACAATACTGTTGTGTGCAGTTCTTTTCTATTGTTTTGGAAACAAACTTTGAGTAAAAAAGCCCTCATCATCAGAATTAAACAGCTCTCAGAAAGGACAATGTTTTCCTCTTCATTGTTGGCTAGCAAGGAAAGTGTTCATATACAAATACTTTAATATAAATCAACAAAGGGAAATATCAGAAGGCTTCACTAGAAAAGAGCATTTCTTTTATCATGGGTATTTTATAATGCTGTTAAGATATGAGAATTACAAAGCCTGCTTGCTTGCTGATACAATATTTATAAATCTGTATTATGCCAGTTTCCATCATTTTTTAACCTTTTTTTCTGTTCCTGAGCAATTTGCAAATAGCATTCTGTTTTTGGATAAACATTGAAATACAGATACCTTTGCTGTACGAACTACTTGTGAGTTTACAAATGAGCTGTACAAAGCACTTGTAATTTAAAACCTATTTTTTAAAAAAACATACATAGCTATGAGACTGCAGTGCTATAAAATATCACCCTGAATAGGCTTATGATTCATTGCAATGCATTTAACATAAGTGCTTTCATTATTTAACATAAAACCTGGCCAATGTGACTGGCCCTATTCCAAAGGGAGGGAGTGGGAAAAAACTCTTTGCTGTTGGTTTTACTGTTCTCTAACTTATCTTCCCCATATCATTAAAGGTCTGAACCAAAGCCCATTAAACCTAATGGCAGGACTAATATTTTCACAAGTGACTAGCGATGCTGAGTACCCAACCTGAGCCCTCTTAAAAGAGCCTAATTTTCCAACAGTGCATGCTCACCACTTCTGAAATTAAAGTCCCTTGAAGGTGCATGAAGTTGTGCACCCAAAAATTGACACACCCAAAATCTAATTAATGAAAATAATTAGTTACCGTTCCAAATTTAGGCTATGATTTTTGATGAGCTATGATTTCTTTTCTACTGTGAAGCACTAAAGTAACTATTACTCACATTAAAAAGTAATCTCCAAATTAAATAATATATCCTGTCATTTTAATATATATATATATATAGATTCATAGATATTTAGGTCAGAAGGGACCATTATGATCATCTAGTCTGACCTCCTGCACAACGCAGGCCACAGAATTTCACCCACCACTTTGTGCCTTTGTACTATAATACCAAGCATATTTTATAACAAAGGGGGCTTTTGTCCCAAGTATGTGGCAACATTTGAACACCTGTTCTAAAATTTGTACTTTCAAAATAGGCTAATCTGACTGGTTTAGTCTGTGAAGTTGGCATCCCAACTTCTCCAACAGCTTGTCTGGAAACCCAATTAGTTTCTTTAACAGGCCTTGAATATTAAGTTGTTGTCATTTTTAATTAACTGTTGAAGACTTATGTTGACACTGCATGACAGCCTAGTGCAAAATCATAGAATCATAGAAGATTAGGATTGGAAGAGACCTCAGGAGGTCATCTAGTCCAACCCCCTGCTCAAATCAGGACCAACACCAACTAAATCATCCCAGCCATGACTTTGTCAAGCCTGACTTTAAAAACCTCTAAGCATGGAGATTCTACCACCTCCCTAGGTAACCCATTCCAGTGCTTCACCACCCTCTTAGTGAAATAGTGTTTCCTAATATCCAACGTAGACCTTCCCCACTGCAACTTGAGACCATTGCTTCTTGTTCTGTCAACTGCCACCACTAAGAACAGCCAAGCTCCATGCTCTTTGGAACCCCCCTTCAGGTAGTTGAAGGCTGCTATCAAATCTCCCCTCACTCTTCTCTTCTGCAGACTAAACAATCCCAGTTCCCTCAGCCTCTCCTCCTAAGTCATGTGCCCCAGCCCTCTGATCATTTTCGTTGCCCTCCGCTGTAGTGGGAGGAACAAAACTGGATGCAATACTCCAGATGTGGCCTCACCAGTGCCAAATAGAGGGGAATAATCACTTTCCTCAATATGTTGGCAATGCTCCTACTAATGCAACCCAATATGCTGTTAGCCTTCTAGGCAACAAGGGCACACAGCTGACTCATATCCAGCTTCTCATCCACTATAATCCGCAGGTCCTTTTCTGCAGAACTGCTGCTTAGCCAGTCAGTCCCCAACCTGTAGCGGTGCATGGGATTCTTCCATCCTAAGTGCAGGACTCTGCCCTTGTCCTTGTTGAACCTCATCAGATTTCTTTTTGTCCAATTTGTCCAATTTGAATAGGTCACTCTGGACCTACCCTCCAGTGTATCTTCTTCTCCCCCCAGCTTAGTATCATCTGCGAACTTGCTGAGGGTGCAATCCATCCCATCATCCAGATCATTAATAAAGATGTTGAACAAAACCAGCCCCAGGACCGACCCTTGGGGCACTCCGCTTGATACCGGCTGCCAGCTAGACATTGAACAGTTGATCACTACCTGTTGAGCCCAACAATCTAGCCAGCTTTCTATCCACCTTATAGTCCATTCATCCAATCCATATTTTTTTAAGTTGCTGGCAAGAATACTGTGGGAGACTGTATCAAAAGCTTTGCTAAAGTCTAGATATAACACGTCCACTGCTTTCCCCATATCCACAGAGCCAGTTATCTCATCATAGAAGGCAATCAGGTTGGTCAGGCATGACTTGACCTTGGTGACTGTTCCTGATCTCCTTCCTCTCCTCCAAGTGCTTCAAAATGGTTTTCTTGAGGACCTGCTCCAAGATTTTTCCAGGGACTGAGGTGAGGCTGTAGTTCTTCTGGTTCTCCTTCTTCCCTTTTTTAAAGAGGGGCACTATATTTATAGGATATATTTATAGGCTATCCTATATTTATAGAATAATGTATAGTATCCTGTTACATTGTTATTTTAAAACAATTCTCCTAGCATGCGTGTAGCACACAGCTCTAGCTTAAAGGTATTTTATGGACCAATAATGCAAGAACCCTACAGATCTGCATCTTGCAAGACATTAGCTTGAGAAGTGAGCTTATAAGGCTATGAGGCCTTTGAGCCTTAGCATGAGTGAATTACCCAACTGTGAACCTGAGTTATTGGGGAACTGGCATGTTATGTTTAGGGGATTTTGTATAAAATAATACCAGGTTACCAAAGGAATATCAACTGATACCAGCTTTTGGACACTTTAGAATAGGAATATCCACAGATTTCTGACCACAAGAGTATTGATGCATATATATTAATAAGCTGGAGGTAAAAGGCCTAGTAAACTAATGAAGAAGGGCACCCCAACATTAGTAAGGTGAGGAAATACTGATAAAGAAGAGGGGAGAAACCTCTGCTGAATAGGCATTAGGCGTAATGGCGTTGGTGTAACACATTATAAAAGTTGTATCCCAGCCTGTATGCTGTAAGAGGGAGAGCTGTAGCCCGTGGGAGGTGCCAGGATGATGGCCACTGGCAATGATGATGAAGAAGATGATGGTGATGAGGAAGACAGTGAGTAACAAGGGATGGTGTTCGTATAGGGATGCTCGGATGTACTTTCTGTATTATCTCTATGCCCTGGGCTGGGTTAGAGTGTTTGTGACTTTGCTAACTGTATGAATTAAACTATTACAAATACAGAAGGGTTTTCCTCAGCGTGAGAGTTACAACTGTGCACATTCGGGGAGTCCCAACTGAACAGTAACTTTAATAATACTGGGCCTGATCTTGGGGCAAGAACCTATCAAACATCAGCATGTTAACTGGGAATTCTTAAGTAATCAATATAATTAATACACAATCCATAGATCAGGTAACATTGTAATCTTCTTTAAACCTGCTGCTAAATGAAATTACTGGTTTCTACCATATATCTAATGATGATGAATGATATCTTACATTTACACGGTGCCTTCTATCTCAAAGGATCACAGCACATGCTCCTTCACTGCCTGCCTCCCACACTCACAGAGAGGGAAAGAGAGAGAGAGATCGATCACTTCACCCACTACTGAAAAGAAGCAGTGCTATATACATTTCAGGACAGTTCCTCCATGGCACGGCTCACATGTTTAAAGTTAGCCACTTGCTGAAATACCATTTATACAGAGCCATATAAATGAGTCTCACATTCCACCACTCAATAGCGTTTCGTGAAGCATGATAATAAGCCAAATTCTGCTCTCCTTTCCCCCCCCCCCCAGGACACCCCACTGACTGGAATGAGGTTGCAGGGGTGGGTGTAACCAAGGGTAGAGTTGAGCACTAAGAATTTAAATGCCAGCAGTAGCAAGTCAAGTCTCAACTTTGGCTATTTTTAGATATACCATTCTCTTCTATTCTACTTAAGCACCCATCACTTATACCACACCCATCACTTCTTTGACTGTCATCCAGACACAGAGTGGTCCAGAATGTTTAAACTTTTGCATATTCTAGGCTCATATTTTGGTCCCCCATGACCAATGCTGGTTATCAATTGGTATTTCAATTTCATTATTGATGAGCCACTAATGGAAATTTACTAGGGGTGAAACATAAGATCAGTGAATATGCTTCATGTTTTTGAAAAGTCTTTTTTCCAGGAAAAAGGGGTGGGTGGGCAGGGAATGTACAGTGAATGTTGACAGCAAAGACACTTGCCATTGCACAGAGAGAAAATCTAACTTTCCAGCTGTCTGCTGGCTCAAGACTCCATTAAATGTTTGAAAGGGAAGAGTACACATTAGAAATATTGCTTGAGTAATGTCACCGGGCCGAGTGTTAGCCCGAAATGGTTTCACAAACAAAGCACTGGATGTCATGTTATTATGGTTATTCTCCGGTTATTCTAACGTATTCTACAGATTCCAGGCACCTTATGACATATTATTTCCTGCTTGGAATAATAGGGAAGGCAAATGAAACTCAACTATACATAGGCCACCATCATCAGCAGTAATAGCTAAAAAGGCAGAGTATTCATGCCATTGAGAGTTTTATGAGTGCTATAGCATATGGATAGCTCAGGCTTTTCCCCCATCATTCCAGAGCACAGAAGAGTACCCAGGCAAACCCAACCTACCTCCATTGGTGGGAAAATATTTCTGTGACAGATGTCTGCAAAGACCCTTTAAAGAAGTTATTTATGGCCAGTAAAAATGGCTTTTCTCTAATTGAGATGCCTACAAAACAGAAGACTAGTCAGATATTATGCCTACTTCCAATAGGCCATGATGATGTATTCTAGGTACTTTATCCCTGAGACAGCAACCCTAAACCAGAAAATACAGTCCAGTCCCTTCACAGAGACTGATGAGACTGGCGGTGCATTGGAGGCACTTTAAATGCCATTCAGAAATGGCAGCATCTAACTGCATCCAGTCCAAATTGCACAGCTCCTTATCAGTGTAGCCGAGGCTGTGAAAATGAGAGCTTTTGTAATATATAGGATTATTTATACTCAACCAATAATTTCAATATATTTTCAGATTTACCAGTAACACCGTGTTACAGTAAAGCACAGTGGGGAGATCAGAAAGTGGGAAAAACAACAGTGTGAAGAAAAAGGAGAGGGATAAACAGATAACTGATTCTTGTAAAATGCTGGAATAGAGTGAGCCCAGTCTGAGAAGACAAACACCTCTCTCCCTTTGGCCTCAGAGCCTGATAGTTTACACACTTTGTCTTCTCTCCCCTCTGCTCTGCAAATCACTTGCCAGCTGCTCCCTGGCCCCACATGCAGAATGCCAATCAATATTAACAGCAGTTCTGTTTGCAGAACATACAATACAGACCCTATGGTGGATCTGAGAAATTTTCCCCTTAAAATAATAATAAATCACATTAAACACAGAGCAAATACGATCCCTGCCTTAGAAGTGCTTTGGGGAGTTAATGTGACGAAAGCTTTAAAAGCATTAAGGGATCTATTCCTTTTATGAATCCCAAAAGGCTATTTTGAGAGTCGCCCAAAGGCAATATTTAAGAAGAAGAAATACTATTTTTCAATAAGGTATAAAATATTTACTATCTACCAGTGATGGCATGCTGAATGATTTGTAGATACGACTTTGACAGCTCAGTGTTTAAGAGTGCCTCTCATCCTCATCTGGTAATCACCAGAGTTGTATACCAAAACCTAACCCCCCCTCCACCAGTTTAGATATTGACTGCATCTGAAAACAAATGCATGTGTAGACTTAAAGTTGTATGTATTATTTTTAAAAAATATTCCCGTTGGAGTCCCCCTCCCTGATAGTACATTTCATTGATCAAGCAAGAGGAAATCAAGGCACAAACTACAGTACATGTAGGAAATGTGAGGTCTCTCTCCTCTTGTTTATTTATCCTGAGGGGTTTTATTTAATTTTTACTCTTTCTCCTATTACTCAGCAACACAAGCTTGCTTCATGTTTCTAGTTTTCCCCTGGGGAAAGAAGGTAGTGTGGCTTCAGGGTTGGCAGCTAGTTTTGTTGTGACAATTTTGTAGAACAGTATGAAAAACTATCAGACAATCAAGCAACACGTATGTGAGTAGTCTTTCCATTGACTTCAGTGGAATCAATTACATAACTAAAGATTATTCACAGGAGTAAAGACTGAAAATCAATCACCCAAAACGGACATGCAGCCACCTCTGATATAGAACGCAGTAGCTATTTAACAGTGCACAGCAAGAGAACCCAATTACTTCAGGACAAGAAGTAAAAAAGAATAATTCTTCCAAATGAAACTCCATGGACAATATAAGTAGGTAGGCTTTAACTACCCAAATTGGCACGGGACCAGGAAGATGGGACTAATTGCTCTATTCCTGGCAAAAATGCTGTGGGGTCTTTAAGGATTTGAGTGAATGAGGTCCTGGGTTTTCCTCTGACACAGAAGACAGCACATTAAATTGCACAGTATTCTTACAACTATGCTTGGGGCATTAATTCAGTACTGAGTCAGAGAAATATACAGTAGCTGCAAGCTATTGTACTTACCATGGCTGATGATCACTCTTCGTAGCTTGCACTAGTGCTGGGGGCACTAATTCAGTAATGAGTCAGAGAAAGAGTGACACCTACTGAATCAACAACACAACTTCCTTGGAGGACATGATGGGTCTGTTCCTAGGCAATATCCTACCTTACCTGCTTAGCTTGTGTGATCTGAGAGGATGGCTCACAGGCCCCAGGAGTATACTATGGCTGCAATCTGAGGTTATTGTACTTACTATAGCTGATATTATTTTTCATTGCTTGCATACATTTTGGACCTCTTTGGGGTCATTATGCACTTTTATATGACATAAGATTATATAAACTCTTCCAGGAGCTATGAATAAACTGAACCCCATGCCGAGATTCAGCCCGGAGGAAATTAAGATGCTGAGTCTAATATCTGATGCACCAGGGCACATCATTATGATGCCTGCAAAAATCTATTAGTGAATGCTCAGATGCCTTCACTAGCCCAGAGCTTTCAGATCAGGTCTCCAGACAACCTTTGAAAGACTTGTAGTTTATTTCCTTTTCCACTGCTGAATTTCTACTTAAGAATACTTGAACACTACTGTAGCAAGGGGTCCTACTCCAGGAGGAGTTAGGAGCTCTATACTCAGTCCCTTGAAGTGCAAATACGCCACGTCATTTTGAAGCTGGCTGCTGCTCAGAACACCAGAGATAAGGGAGGGCTAATATGATGTTGGGCCCCTGAGCACCAGGACTGGAAATGCTGAGGGACCCTACCCCCTTAAAAACTAACAACACAATTTATTATAAAAATGACAAAGCAGCCTTAATTATAGAAATGCTTGTATACTCTATGAATCTGATCTGTTGGGTTCTCGGATGTCTTCAGCTCCATTTGAAGTCAATGGGAATGGAGCGAGCTCAGCATATCACAGTACTCAGTGTAAGGTTGACATTTAGCTAGCAAGTGTTTCAGTGCAGGTTCATTAATCAGAGAGGACAGATGGTCCAGTGGTTAGTGTACTAGCCTGGGACTCTGGAGAACAGTGCTCAATTGCCTGCACTGAAAATTTAAAACACAGAGAAGTAAACTGAAGCCTCCCTCAGTGACCATAGGGAAATTACTTAGTGTCTCTGACTCATTGGACTTAGGCAGCTTTAAGGATCCAGGCCTCAGTTCCCCATCTGTAACATGGCGACAGGAGTATTTCCTTACCTCACAGGGACATTGTGAAGCAAAATGCATTAAAGAGCATGAGGTGCTCAGATACTAGGGTGCTCATGGCCATATAAATACCTGATGTACATATGGTCAAAAGAGCATATTGTAGAGCTGCAAGGTCGGCATGTTCCTGGCATCTCAAAAGTGGCAAAATGCTCCGCTTCCAATGGGCTCCTATTGAAAGTTGGCTGGAGAAAATGTGAAAAAAGTACTCAAGTTGCAAGAGTTACCTAGAGAGGAACCAGAATCCAGTAAAGAGACAATGCAGTTGAATTTTTTGTAAGACCATATGCGATTTCTGCTACCATATCTCTACAAGATGAGTTATTGCAAGCCATTGTTACTAGAGGAAAAGAATAGACTGCAGCTACCTGAGCTCTCACTGAGACCCAATAATAACCTCATGGAGTTTCTGACTAATCAGAGTAAGCAAACATAAAGAGCTCTCTAGTGAACATTTAAAAGACAGGGAGGTAGACTGAAGCCCCATCTATACCAGTTGTGAAACCATTTTAAAAATTGTTCCTGTCAATATGGTTTTAACCATTTTCCTCACCAGGATAGAGTAGGCATAACTATTTCAAAGATGTGGCTAAAAAAACTCTTCTCCAGAGATTTTCAACGAGGACTCAAAAAAAAAAACCCTCAGAAAAAGGCTATGTGTGGCCGATGTTGACCATGCAAACAATGTTTAAACCACTTTGGTAGGAACCATTTTTAAACCAGTTTAAGTCCCAGTCTAAATGGATCCTAGGAATAAAGATTACAACTAAAATTACTCAGGGTAGACTGAGTTTAACAGATTTCTGACACCTACAGTACTTAAATAACTATAGCATCTTGCTTCATTGGCCAGAAGATAGAAGGCCTTTAGGGGTTTTTCAGGCACAGGAGAGGTTCTCCTAGAGTTGTGAACCCAGGTCTGTGGATGAAGGTCCCAGGACCTTGACCTTCAAAAGGTCCCAAAGGTGACTTTTTTTTAATTAGGTTTGAGAGCTTTATTTCTGTTCATAGACTGCAATACCCTCTTTTCATTTCAAGTCAAGTCTCCTTGGGAAAGCACACAATGTAGGTGACTCTTTCCCACCAAGCTACAGCAACTCTGGGAACAAAATGGTGACTGTGTCTGCATTTCAACATGCAGCCCCCAGAAAGCAGAGGTTGATCAGTTTCAAGAGGCATTCACCACAAGAGCCACTGGATGTCAGATGGCCTTTAGCATCGATTTGATTTTTCTATTTACTAGACCTTACTGTGTTTTCGTGTGAGGAGCTTAGAACATCACTATTAGCCAAGTGCCTCAAAAAGAAATATAACTAAAGAAACAAAATTAATATTATTTAACTAGTGTGTATATGAGCCAAGTGTTGCTGACAGATAAGAGGGTAAAATATGTACATTAATAAGTGCCTTCAAAGGAAACTGAACAGAGGCATTGAACGTCTGCAAAAAAAAAAAAAAACAGTGCTAAAAGTAAAAGTGTACAATCCCGAGAAATTGTGATTATGTCTAAAAATATAGAAAAGAAAACTTCAAAAGGCCTAACAATAGACAGCAACAGTTCAAGTGCTGGCACTAACTGTTCATGTAGATTGTTAGCATTATCAGATTTTTGTCAGCCACAACAAAAGAGGAGAAGATTGAGATGGTTCCTTCCATTTTTAAAGCAGAGCACAGACAATTGGTAATGGAATTCAGAGTGGCTCCCTTTTAGATCACCAGTTCAAATCCACCCCAGGTCAATGGTATCCAAAAGCTACCACCTGAAGGCTTTTCAGTGCTATGTATAAAAGGAGCTGAGGGAGGAGTCTTAGAAATGGAGGTAACTGTAGGGTTGAAAACTGAAATCAGACTAAAACTCACCTGGTTTGAGGTTTTGAGCCAGAAGCAAATCTCAAAGAAGACTTGGGATGACCAGTGATTCCACGTCAGACAAACTCCTTCCACCAACAGGCTTGAACTCATTTCCTCATTACCTGACACTGCGTTTTGAAGGGAGGCCCTATATGTGCTATTCTCTCTCGACTTAAGAAGGACACTGCAGGAGAGGCTGGCCCTTCTCCTGGCTCTTCAGACAAATGCTGGCTGGGGAGTGGCCAGTGATTATGATGGGGATGGAACTGGGATAAAAATGCAAAACTCCAAACTGATGTGGATGGAAGTGGGAAAGAGATAATGTGTTGTGGAAAACCCATATCTAACCAGGATCGAGATGGGAATAGAAAACCCAGTTCTGATGTGGATGGAGTTGAGAGTAGGATAATACAGTATAGCTCTGGATGGGAAGGGAAAGCCCAAATCTGATGCGGAATGGGAAAAACCATAATCCATTGATAAACGGTTCAAAAGTTTAAGGATTCTAATTTCTTCAGGGAATTATAGACACAAAAGTCAGTCTGATTCTATTCTACAGAAGGGAAACAGTACTTAACTGACAAGGTAGCTCAAGGTACACAAGATGACGAGTTAGACTACACTGAAAAAAGAAGGCTACTATGACAGCAAAGTTTACTTTTCTGTGTCTAACATTCTTAACAAATGTTTACTTACTTACAATGCTGCTTTTTTTTTTTTTTTTTTTGCCTTAAAAGTATAGTTCAGAAGAGAGGCAGGAATTCATGGCCATTAGCTTAACAAAAGAAGCACTCGTTTATGCATACCAAGCTGTCATCTCAAAAACACAAGTTCCCAAAGACTTCAGCAAACAATAATGTCACGTGTTTATTATATTAATTGGATCGGTGAATCATCTCCAATAAAACAGAATCCTTTACTTTGTGTAACCAGAGGCTATCCAAAATAAAATGTTCTAAAGAGGTTAATTCTTTTAACAAATATTTCATGCTGTACATTTCTAATGGGCTATTTGTGTCGGTAAATGGTATTCATACCCTGGTTTGCTTTGTAGAAATGTATTTGTTCGCATGATAAATCATAAGAAAAATGTTTTACACACAGGTGGTGTGCAGATTATGTTGACAGGAGGGCTTCGGCTTCCTTGACCATATTCCAGGCAGAAGGTCTGCTGGGTAGAGACCTACCTGACCAAGAAAGAGAAGTGTTTCTTTGTGGGACTGACTCGCCAACCTAGTGAGAAGGGCTTTAAATTAGGTTCAAAGGGGGCAGGTGACAAGACCCCAAAGGTAAGCATAAAAAGGCAACCTTAACCAAGAGCTAGATGTTGTGGGCTGGATATGGAAAATTACAGTAGGGTCATAAGAGCAACAGGAGGGAAATCGGGGTGGGCGGTGGGGAATTTGCTCAACATCTTAGTCGCCTCTGCAAAAATGCAAAGAGTATGAGAAATAAACAAGAAGAACTGGAAGTATTAGTACATAGGCTAAATTATTATTAAATTGGTGTCACAGAAACTTGGTGGGATAAGTTGCATGACTGGCATATTGGTATAGAAGGGTAGCTTGTTCAGGAAAGACGGTCAAGAAAAAAAGGAGGAGCTGTTGCATCAAGAATATATATACTTGTTCTGAGTTCCAGAAGGCAGTGAGAGAGAGACCGATTGAAAGTTTCCAGGTAAAGATAAAAAGGAGAAAAATAGAAGTGATGGCACGGTAGGAGTCTACCATAGACCACCAAGTCAGGAAAAAGAAGGTGGATGAAGCATTACTAGAAAAAATAACAGAAATATCCAAAACTCAAGACACGGTAGTAATGGAGACTTTAATTACCTGGACATCTGTTGGAAAAGTAATATGGCAAAACACTCAAGCACGCAAGGATGATAAGGCCATTACAGAGAAACTAAATTAATTCTTTGCATCGGTCTTCATGGCTGAGGATGTGAGAGAGATTCCCAAACCTGAGCCATTCTTTTTAGGTGACAAATCTGAGGAACTGTCCCAGATTGAGGTGTCATTAGAGGAGGTTTTGAAACAAATTGATAATTAAACAATAAGAAGTCACCAGGATGAGAAGGTATTCAGCTAAGAGTTCTGAAGGAACTCAGATGTGAAACTGCAGAACTGCTAACTGTGATGTGTAACCTATCATTTAAATCAGCTTCTGTACAAAATGACTGGAGGATAGCTAATGTGATGCCAATTTTTTTAAAAGGCTCCAGAGGTGATCCCGGCAATTACAGGCTGGTAAGCCTGACTTCAGTACTGGGCAAACTGGTTGAAACTATAGTATAGAACAGAATTGTCAGACACATAGATGAACATAATATGTTGGGGAAGAGTCAACATGGTTTTTGTAAAGGGAAATCATGCCTCACTAATCAATTAGAATTCTTTGAAAGGGTCAACAAGCATGTGGACAAGGGGGATCCAGTGTATACTGTGTACTTAGATGTTCAAAAAGCCTTTGACAAGGTCCCTCACCAAAGGCTCTTAAGCAAAGTAAGCTGTCATGGGATAAGAGGGAAGGTCTTCTCATGGATCGGTAACTGGTTAAAAGATAGGAAACAAAGAGTAGGAATAAATGGTCAGTTTTCGGAATGGAAAGGAATAAATAGCAGTGTCCACAAGGGGTCTGTACTGGGACCAGTACTATTCAACATATTCATAAATAATGGGGGAAAGGTGTAAACAGTAAGGTGGCAAAGTTTGCAGATGTTACAAAACTACTCAAGATAGTTAAGTCCAGAGAAGACTGCGAAGACCTACAAAGGGATATCACAAAACTGAGTGACTGGGCAACAAAATGGCAGATGAAATTCAATATTGATAAATGCAAAGTAATGCACATTGGAAAACATAATCCCAACTATACATATAAAATGATGGGGTCTAAATTAGCTGTTACCATTCAAGAAAGAGATCTTGACGTCATTGTAGATAGTTCTCTGAAAACATCCACTCAATGTGCAGCAGCAGTCAAAAAAAGCTAACAGAATGTTGGAAATCATTAAGAAAGGGACAGATAATAAGACAGAAAATATCATATGCCTCTATATAAATCCATGGTATGCCCACAGCTGTCACCCCATCTCAAAAAAGATGTATCAGAATTGGACGAGGTTTAAAAAAGGGCAACAAAAATGATTAGGGGTATGGAACGCTTCCACACAAGAAGTGATTAATAAGACTGGGACTTTTCAGCTTGGAAAAGAGGCGACTAAAGTGAGGATATGATAGAGATCTATAAAATCATGACAGGAGTGGAGAAAGTAAATAAGGAAGTAATTTACTCCTTCTCATAACACAAGAACTAGGGGACCCCAAATCAAATTAATGGGCAGCAGGTTTAAACCAAACAATAGGAAGTATTTTTTCACACAATGCACAGTTAACTTGAGTTCCTCCTTGCCTGACGATGCTGTGAAGGCCAAGACTATAACAGGGTTCCAAAAAGAACTAGACAAATTCAAGTCCATCAATGGCTAATAGCCAAGGTGGGCAGGGATGGTGTCCCTAGCTTTTGTTTGCCAGAAGCTGGGAATGGGCAACAGGGGATGGATCACTTGATGATTACCTGTTCTGTTCATTCCCTCTGGGGCACCTGGCATGGGCCACTGTCAGAGACAGGATACTGGTCTAGCTGGACCTTTGGTCTGACCCAGTATGGCCATTCTTATGTTAAGCCATTTAATCAATTCAGAAAATGCTTTTTACTTCCTGTCCTTAGGCAGAGATGCTGGGGCCTATCATTTCCATTCTCCTCAGAGGGCAACCGAAAGGCTTAATCCATTCTGCCATGCAATATCACTGGGCTGCAAAGCTTTTGATGTTGCCTGATTTCAGAAATGGGGTTTCATGCATTTGTGACTGTGACCATTAATTACTGCCACAATCTGCTTGTTGCCCTTCTTCAACCATTTCTGCAGCACGTACAGATGGGTGGATATACTGCTGCCACTACTTACCCACACGTTAGCAGAGCAACTCCTTTCCTCACGGAAGTCAGTTCACTTGGTTCGTGCTGAATAGCACTGTAATTGCATATTTTGCCCCCTTCAACTTATCAGTCCCTGTACTTTCCCCACCTGGCTGATGTCTGTGATAATAAAGATGTTGGAATTCTAACCATCCCTAAACATGCTCTCAAGCCATACCATTTACAGAGCTCTCAGTTGCTTTGAAGGAACTTTCACGGTCAATTCAACTAAGGATTGTCAAGATTTCTACTTCCAAACGTGGGAGAATTGTTTAGCTGGGCACTTTAAGACTATCATTGTTTAAAAAGAATACACTGGGGATTTCTCTAATAAAGTCAGCCAAAATAAAAAAAAAAATGAAGAACAGCACTGAGTTCAGTTCACTGTGATTCCTTAGGTTATAATAATTATTTCTGAGTCTCCGCTAGGTATTAATGAAAATGTTTATAAATCCTAAGTGTTTTACCGATTTTATCAGGCATGATTATTCATCCGAGAATTCCATGAGGACATGTGTTATTTGTTATGTCTATTATGGTAGCATGCATTGTCCAAATACATTGTAAGAGACCATGTCCCCAGAAGCTCCCACGCTAAAGGTATAGCTTCACTCCAAAAAAAGGTTTGTCCTGCACTCAGGTTAGCTAATTTAGGCTAACATAGCAATGAAGACCAGGTAACGCAGCTTTTAACTCAGATTAGCAGCTCAAAGTAAAGTTTGGGGTTGAACCAGAGCTGCCAACCTGAGTTAAAAGCCAAGCTGGTGTGTCTTCATGACTGTTTTAATCCATGTTAACTAATGTGGGTTAGCTAACCCAAATTAAAAACACACATTTTTGACATGAAGCCATACCCTTAATAGAGACAAGACAAACAAAGGCTCAGAGTAAGGAAGTATTGCCCTCCCCTCACCCCCCCATCCCCCCCCCAGTTTATAGATAGGGAACAGAGGCACATAGAAATTAAGAGAGATGCCCAAGACCACCCGCAATGTCCGTAGCAAAGCAGGGGATTGAACTTAGACCTCCTGAGTGCCAGTCCTGAACCTCAATCACAAAGTCATCCTCTTGTTGTTTTCCTATTGTTAAAAGTTCCAGCTATCCAATCATGCAGGAGAAACAATATCACATGATTTAGAGGTTCAATGCCACAGTGTAAAGCACACAGAAATGTACCATTGGTTATATAGTTAGATTAGGTAGATATGGGCAATATTACTGGCCTGTGCTACAACGAACATGCACATCTGGAGTGAAGTTAGAGATAATCTGTATAGCTTGCTACACATATTCTATCCATTATAGATTCAGGCAGCTCCAGGCAAATGTTTAAGCATTTAGTTACTGCACCATATGTCTAAAATGTTATGGTTCCAGCTGACATTTTAAAAATATTTTCAGGGTAACTCACTGAGTAACTTCATTGCTCCAGGAGCTGGCTATCCCACATTCCCTTTTGCCACAACATTCTTAGATCTATCTGCCATGCTCTCCTAGTTTTTGGTGCTGTAATCAAATTTAATCTCATGTAAATTTGAGATGGCGACAGCATTCACTGGCTTGTGTGTATGAAGGTGCTAAATGAGGCAGTGTGTGTGAGGCTGTCTTCCTTAGCTTGTCCATTGTAGAGAATGATTACAGGTTTCTGGAGTGGGGCATAAAAATCAGGGCAATACAGTGGCTCTGTATGACCTACCTGACAGCAAATGAAGCATTCTTTGTGATAAATTTGCAGGGAAGCCCGCTGGTGAACAATGAAGTAGTATAGATCAGGCTTAGCTTTGCACATACCATTCAGGTGATAGGTAGAGTATAATTTTCGTGCACGTTAAACAGACTTTAACAGACACATACAGAGCTCAGCATGGGTTGGTGGGTAGCTAGCTAAGCTATCCTGCTTCTCCCTTTGGAACTTTTTAGGTTTGATCATGGTCAGAATCCCTTGTTGCTATAAACTTTTAAACAGAGTTCATAACTTCTGGGCATCATATCAGACTCGAAACTTACCACAGCAAAAAAATTTTACGATTTCACTTAATTATAGCTGAGCTTCTTCAACTATAGCCATTATATCAGCTTTCAAGAAACTGTAACTACCTGGAAAGTTTGCACAGGTGACAACACAGCAACAAGCTGTTTTCAAGCTAGGAGGCAAAGAAACATTAGGATGAAAGTCAAAAATTCAAATCATTGCTTGCGTTTAATGATCCGTGACTCAAAAACTGCTTCACAAACTTTTGACAAATTTTGCAGAAACTTTTTCATTTGTTCTTAGTGTGAATCTGCCAATATTCTAACCAAACTAATTTTCTTAACCAATATTACAAGGAGTCTAAAATAGGTCTTTATTGACAAGTTATAATTTTTGTACTAAAGCTCAGTGCCAATGTTCTAGCGATACTGGACCAAATTCTCTGCTTGTGTAACTCCATTCAAGTCAGTGGTGTTACACCAGCAGAGAGTTTAGCCCAATATCTGAGAACATTGGCTCTGCGATCTAGTTGAGTTATGCCGACAGAGAATTCTGCCTAGCATCACTTCTATGCAGGGAGAGCATTTCTATTAATAGTGGGCCTAATACTGCCCCAGTTCCATAAGTGCAACACCTATTGAAGTCAATGGAAGATGGACCCAAACTTCAGTCCGTTATGTTTTATAGAACCTTATTTTTACAACACTCTAATCTGGAAGCAGAGCATCATAGAGGCTTTAAAACAGCCATAATTAACTACTTTCCTCTTCAGAAAGCTTTTAAGCAACTTTTAACTTGCTGAAGTCTTATTATTGCTGTTGTCGGTAGCTACCGGTGTGGTGCTCTGCTCTTGTTCGATGATAACAGTCGGCTGCGTGCGTGTTCCCTCTGTGTGCTGCACCAGCTCTGCGCAGATAGCTAACACAGCAGACCCCGAGAGAACCCAAAAAAACCACAGACTCTAGTAAGGTAGGAAGGAACCCAAGCCAGGTTTATTGTCAAACGAAGCACACTAATAGTTCCCTATAGACTCTACAGGGCATACTACAAATTTGTGCTCCCTGGCAATGGACACAGCTCAGTCAGTGGCAGGACACTCCACTGCCCCCTCGGCTGGACAAAGATATGCTCTCCGGGACCTACTTTTATACTGTTGCAGGACAGATTACTCATCATAGTTCAAACGAATCTACCCATCATGTTGTCCTTTTGACCCTGTCTTTAAGATGCACCTACCTGTTCCTTGTTGTGTCTATGGAGTGTTTTGCTGCCGTCTTGGCACAAGTTCCTCTCATTAGCACTTATGTGTGTGTGTGCATGTGCCTCTAACAACCTTTTCTTGCCAACTTCTGTGAGTGGGACCTGCCTCTGGATCACAGCCCAGCTTTGCTTACCACTGCCTGGAAGTGCTTTGGTTCAGGCTTTACTTTGGTTCAGGCTTCAGGCCTCAGACTGGGCCTCTGATACAAGAATTTATGTTTCAGGGCCTTCTCTTACTACAATTGCCTGTTGAGTGCCAGCAGTGCACAGGACTCCCAGCTGAAATGGTGGGCCACAAAGGAGCTACTCACAGCTTAATCACAGGGCCAAATCTATGCCAGCACACCCCTGGAATAGTTTAGCACAGAGTTAGGCAAACATTCCACCCATTTGAAAATCCCCCCATTTTCCAGAACTTTAGGATAATTTTATTGTCCCACTTCAGTGAGTCAGGACGTGGTGCTTATAGGCAGGGATTTCCAAACGTACTCAGCATTGGTCAGCCTGTTCCTGGTGAAGTCAAGGGGAGCTTTATTATTTATTGCAATAAAAACAGAGTTAAAAGAAAGCTCAGCACTTTTGCAAAGCCCATGGCAGATGAGGCAGGACCAGGTTTGTTATACATATTGTGACAGGGTCAGGCCAGATGGCTACAGGAGAGTGATTTTTTTTTTTTTGAAGCAGCAAAGAATTTTATTTGTGTAACAATTACAAAGAATCACCAAAAAGGATAAAGCAAAACTATGCAACAAAACAAGAGCAAACAGAAGGTATAACACAGCAGCCTTCAGGAGGGAGAAGTGTTCAGGCTAGCCTGGGCCCAGAGCAGGGGGGCTTCCTCGACACTCGTGGTCTTCCACCCTCCTGAGTTACCTGGTGGCCTAGAGCGGGGGGGGCTTCCTCCACACTCGTGGTCTTCCACCCCCTCGAGTTACCTAGTGCCACACCCAGTGTCACCGATTATTCCTCTCCTGAGAGTGCCTGACAAGATGGGCACGGCTGCGGGGTGGGCAGTTTGGGGAGGAGGGGTTACACCCACGTGTTATAGGATCCCTCCTAGGTGACAATGATGATGGTATCCACAGCGGCAACGGCTGGGGCTGGGGTCTCTCGCTCTTCCCCTCAATCAAAGGGTCAGACGGAGGGAACCGGATGGGGTCACCGAGCAGAGAACCTCGGACAGCGCCCACCGCTCCTCAAAGGTGTCAAGGGAGTCGGTGGATGCTGCCCAGAGGAACTCTGCCCAGATACGTGAATGTACTGAGGATCGGAAAACGGCCCTACAATCGCAGGACACTTCATTAGCCAACCTCCCCTCTCTGGTTTTATAAATGGCTGTTTTAGCTAGGACTAGGAGGAGGTTAACCAGGAGATCTCGCGATTTTGTGGGGCCACGGATGGGGAGTGTGTAAATAAAAAGGTGAGGGGAAAAGTGCAGCCAAAAGCGTAATAAAATATTCGTGAGGAGCCAGAAAAGGGGCTGCAATTGGCACACTCTAAATATACGTGCGCCAGGGTTTCCCTCACATTGCAAAAAGGGCAAGTATCCGGGATGGGGGTGAACCGTGTCAAAAACACGCCCGTGCTCACAGCTCCGTGAAGGAGCTGCCAACTAATGTCCCCGACGAGCCTCGGGACCAACGTGGAATACAGGCTGGCCCACCGAGGTTGCTCACCCTCCAAAGGTGGCAGGAGGTCCTGCCACTTTGTAGCGGGGCGGGACACCAGGGTGTGGGCGTGAAGGGTGTGAAGCGTGAGTGTGTATAAATATTTCCGTGGCGCGATTTGGAAGCTGACCAGCTGCAGTTCATGCAGCCGGCTTGCAGTGAAAGGGTGAGGGGTTTGTTGGGATCTATGGGGTAGGGGCCCAATTGAAAGGTCTGGCGGGCCTGGGGTACAGGGTGGGCGGGGTGCGCCCTCGCGCAGGGCTCGATTAAGATAAGCCCGGGCAGCGGGCATCAAGGCGGCCTTCACCTCCTGAAGTACGCGCCGGAGGGTACGAGGTCTGGAGAGCCCCATGCGCCGGGCGAGCGTCAGGGGATCCAGCCAGTCTCCCCGGTTGTAGTCCAGGAGGTCTCCGACTCTCGGGACTTCTGCCAGGACCAAACTCTGGCGCACCGAGCGGGACTCCGCCGCCTGCACACGGAGCTGGGGGTTGTGTAGCAGGGGCTCCGTGAGGAGATCTGCTCCCACGGTGGCTGCCATGGACCTGGTTGTTCGAAACAGTTTCCAGGTCCGGAGGAGGTCCTGGTAGAAGACCGGCAGCCCGGAGAGGTCTCGCGGAAAACCCCTCGGAGAAAGATAAAAGAGCTGCCGGTCATATCGGAGCCCTTGGAAGCGGCGCAGGAAGGCGTGCGCCAGTATGCTCCACGCCGAACTACGTGCACTGTAAAAGAGCCTCTGCAGGGTCTGGAGGCGGAAAACGCAGACCTGAGTGTACAGACACTTCAGGCCCTGCCCTCCTTCCTTCAGGGGTAGATGAAGAACCCCAACAGGGGCCCAGTGCATTCCTGACCAAAAGAACTCTAGAATCAATCTCCGGAGGTGGGTCAGGAAACCCGGGGCCGGGGCCAGGGTGTTGAGCCGGTACCAGAGCGTGGACAGGACTAGTTGGTTAAGCACCAGTGCTCTCCCTCGGAGGGAGAGACATCGGAGTAGCCTCGTCCATTTCCGGAGCCGCTCTATCACCCCGCCCTCTAAATTTTGCCAGTTCTCCGGCGGGGAAGGATGCGTGGCGGAAAGGTAAACGCCGAGATAGAGCAGTGGACCCGCACTCCACTGGATGGTCTGAAGTGCCGGTGGGAGGGAGCTTACCTGCCGCCAGTCCCCCACCGCCAAGCCAGAGCTCTTGACCCAGTTGACTCGGGCGGAGGAGGCTGCCGAATAGATGGCTTGGCATGCCTCCACTCGCGCCAAGTCGCCCGGGTCCTGGACCACGAGGAGTACGTCATCGGCGTACGCCGAGAGGACCAGCCGCAGCTCCGGCTCCCGCAGCACCAACCCTGTCAACCTCCTGTGGAGGAGACAGAGGAAAGGCTCGATCGCCAGAGCGTACAACTGGCCCGAGAGGGGGCACCCCTGCCGCACTCCTCGCCCGAAGCTGACCGGTTCAGTCAGGGTCCAGTTGAGCCTAACCAAACACTCCGCGGAGGCATACAGCACCCGGAGAAAACTCACAAACTGAGGTCCAAATCCAAACGCCTGCAGAGTGCTCAGGAGGTACCCATGGTCTACTCTATCAAACGCCTTCTCCTGATCAAGAGACAGGAGGGCGAACGATAGACCATCTCTCCGCCCGAGTTCCAAAAGGTCTCGGACTAGAAAGAGGTTGTCGAAAATGCTGTGACCCGGGACAGTATAGGTCTGGTCTGGGTGGACCACGTCCACCATCACGGACCCTAGCCGCAGCGAGATTGCTTTCGCTACGATTTTGTAATCCGTGCTAAGGAGTGAGACAGGACGCCAGTTTCGTAGATCGCGGAGGTCCCCCTTCTTCGGCAGCAAAGTGAGCACCGCTCGCCTTCATGGCAGAGGGAGGACCCCACTCTGCAAGGACTCAGCCCAGACGGTGACTAGGTCTGGGCCGAGAATGTTCCAGAACGCGCGGTAAAACTCCACGGTCAGCCCGTCCATGCCCGGAGATTTATTGGTGGGCATGCGACGGAGGGCTTCCGAGAACTCGGCCAGGGTGAGAGGCAGCTCTAGTCGGTCTCGGTCGCCCACGCTGACCGTGGGGAGTTCCTCCCAGAGCACCTCGCAAGCGTCAGGATCGGTCGGGTCCGGGGAGAAAAGGCTTGCGTAGAAGTCACGGGCCCTCCCACACATCTCCTCTGGATCCATGAGGGGGGTGCCGTCTTCCGCAAGAAGGCAGGTGACGTGTTTCTTGGCCCCCCTCGTTTTCTCCAGAGCATAGAAGAAGCGGGAGCCGCAATCCATCTCCCGAAGGAGGCGGATGCGGGATCGAACGAAGGCACCTCGGGCCCGGTGGTCCTCAAGGGCCTGGAGCTCCTCCTGCTTCTCCCGGCATGCTCCGCAGAGGGACGGGTCCTCAGGATCGGCAGCCAGGCGCCTCTCCATCTCTAAGACCTCCCATTCCAACTGCTCTATCGCCGCATTTCGCCGTCGGCTGGTGCCCTGAGTCTAGTCACGGCAGAAGAGCTTGGCGCGCACCTTCCCAGGATCCCACCATCGCCGCACCGAGGGAAAGGCACGCCACTGCTCTCCCCAGGCCAGCCAAAACTCCCGGAAGGACATCACGAAGCTCTCGTCCTCCAACAGGCTGTTATGAAAGTGCCAATAGGCCGGCCCCGGTCTCTCTGCACGGAGGGAGACCGTTACGGTGACTAAATGATGATCGGAGAATGGGGCCGGCCGAATGGCGGAGGAGTGGGCCTGTGAAAGATGGAAACGGGATAAGTAAATACGGTCCAACCGAGAGTGGTGTGACCGATGGACCTCCACTTGGACAAAGGTGAATGTGGAGGTGTCATCTGGGTGATGGTCACGCCAGACGTCCACTAGGGAGTGATGGTCAACTATCCCTTGGAGAATATTCGCAGCGGCCGGGCTCGGTTCGGCCCCTGAGCGGTCCCGTTCCTCGAGGGTGGTGTTAAAGTCCCCTCCCAGGACCAGGCACTCATGCGAATCCAGGGTGCCGAGGAAGTCAGACACCCGCTGATAGAATTGTGGCCGCTTTGGGCTCGTTTGCGGGGCATAAATGTTAAGAAGGTTGACCACGAGCCCCTCCATACGGACTCGAAGGTGCAGCAGGTGGCCCGGCACGGCCTCATTGACCCCTAGCACCTCGGGCCGTAGGGTGGGGGAGAACAGGGTCGCCACTCCAGCTTGCCAAGTCATGAAGTGGCTAAAGTGTACCCCGTCCCCCCACTCCAGCCGCCACCTGGCCTCGACGGTTGGGTCCATATGGGTCTCCTGCAGGAAAACTACAGAGTACCCTCCTTCCCGAAGGTAAGAGAGCACCTGGGACCTGCGGAGAGCCATCCTACAGCCCCTGGTGTTCAAGGTTGCAATAATGAGAGGCGTCATGCGGAGGGCTGGAGGGGTGGGGGGTTCTTATTGGTGGGGGTGTCCGTGGCCCCCGGCGGGCTGCGCAGCAACCCGTGACCCATCCCGTGGACGAGTAAATCTTTTCGGAAGCTGCGGGCCCGCTCGTAGGCCGCAGCACCGCGCTTTCCTTGCCTCCTGCCCTCCTTTATAAGGGCCCTTGTGGCCTGAAGAATTTGATCAAAGTCCCCCCATAGCTGAAGAGCCAACTGTACCCTATTGTGGGCACCACGGGTGTGTTCTAGGAACTTCCGTAGTGCATGCCGCAGCTCATGGGGGATAGGGTTACAATTTCCAGGGTGTTCCCTGGTGGGGCTCTTAATGCAGCCTCGTGGTCCGCTTAGGCAGGGTGCGGACCGCCGGCGGGGTGTCTGACAGGCTGGGGTTATTAAATCCATTTCACGCCTTGGGGTGGAAGGGGATGGCGGGGGGAAAATTGCCACTCCTAATGGGTCGCGACTAGAAAGTGCAAAGGCTGCTCCCTGGGGGGAATCTGCGAAAGGCGGAAAGGAAATAACCCCAGGGGCGGCATTAACATTGCAGGAGGAGGGAACTTGGGCAGGGGCAGGGGTGGGGGCAGGGGCAGGGGTAAGGCTCTGGGGTGCAGGAGGCAAGCAGCTAAAGGAAAGTGCCTCCTGAGCAGAGTCAAGGGTTAAGGGGTAAGGGAGGGGGCTCCCAATAATACTAGGTGCCGGCTCCATGGTGGTCTTAGCGGCCACGGCATCAGGTGGTGGACCACCTTCTGCAGGGTGCTCACCCGGGAAGGCAATTAGGGGGAGGGAGCATGGGGAAAGGGAGGCTGGGGTAAGGCTGCCCAGCTCAAGGCCAGCCGGCAGCAGATCATCCCCTCCCTGGGTGACCGGGGTCAAATCTAGGGCCTCAATCTCCGCGTACACGGGGGAGAGGCCAACTCCTGCCACCCCGGGGGCCTCTCCTCTAGGGCCCGCCTCAACGGTCGCCTCGGGGTCCGCGGGGGGTTCGGGTAGTGTCCAGGCTGAAGGGACGTTCTCAGAAGTCTCGGAGGGGAGGGTCTCCCGTGGAGGGGGGATTCTGCCCTCCAATGCCAGTCCGTCTTCCCCTCCTGACACCAGCGGATGGATCTCGCTCGTGGCCGTGGCGGGAGGCTCGATAGCAGTGCCGCCTTTCCTGGTCTTCCGGGGGGCTTCCGCGTCGGGTGGATGCAGCGGAGCTCGAGCCTTCTGCTTGCATCGCTTCCCCTGGACTAGGGTCCAGCCCTCCATAGCGTCATCTGGGGGCTGATTAGCAGGGGTTGTATCGGGGGGCGGAGGCGATGGTTTAGGGGTTCGGGGAGGTAGCGGTGAGGCAACATGAGGGGCGGGGGTTTCTCCTTGGGGAGGGCCCTCTCCTATACCAGATAATATCCTTGCCACACCCTCCTCCATAGGCTCTGTTGGATTGGTACTGGCAAGGGTGGAACTCCCTTGCTCGCCCGGGCGTTGTAGGGAAGGTATCTCTTGGGCCCGGACAGGAGCAGTGATGGGTCGAGTAGGAGGAGGGTTGGTTTCAGGTGCTGGGCAGCCAGGGGCGTCGGCAGTGACGGGGCCGATGTCCTGCCGGGTCTCGGGGGTTTCGGGTGCCCCTCCCCCCCGGGCCAAAGGGCAGTCTCTGCGGACATGCCCCGCTGAACAGCAGAGGTAGCACTGGGCCTCTCCGGTAGAATAAAAGACCCGATAGCGGGCTTCCTGGTAGGGGACTAGAAAGGACCCCTCGAGCACCTCTTCGTCACGCGCCCCTGCCGGTGGTAGAAGCTGCACTTGCCGGCGGAACGAAAAAATGTGACGGAGGGTGGGGTCCTTGCAGCCCAACGGGAGAGGGCTGATGACAGAGACAAGTTTCCCCAGGGTGGAAAGAGCGGGTAACAGGGCAACATTGGGTAAGAAGGGAGGAACGGAGGTAAGGACGAGGCGAACGCCCAGGTCTTCTAACGGTTCTAGGGGGACAAACACCCCCCCTACCGTCAGGCCCCTCTCCACCGCCTCCTGGGCGGCAGCCTCCGAGGCTAAGAAGAAAACGACCTTCCCATACATCTTGGAGGCCGCCACAATAGCCGTGGGTCCTACCACCTTCACCAACGCCTGCACGTATGTCTCCACATGGGGCGAGGCGGGCACCAGGAGGCAACGGACGCTGTGCTTCCTGGTCAAGGCGGGGAAAGGGCCTCGGCCGCTGGTGATGGTGGCGGAGGCGGGGGGGGCGAGATGACGAGGCGGCAGGCAGAGGGGAGCCCGCTGCCGCCCGGGCATACGTCCTGGGGGCCGGGGGAGGGACAATCGCAGAGCTGGTGGAGGGAAACGCAGGGAGGGGCGCCACGGTTGATGACGAGGCCACAGCGGTGGGGGCAGCCCCTGCCATGGAGGGCTCAGTGGTTTTAGCGGGGCCCTTTCCTTTCCACCCTCCCTGGCCCTTCCGGCGAACCAGGGGCGGGTTTCCTAGAATCTGGGTGGGCGGTGGGTGCAGCAGCAGCAGCAATCACTCTGGTGCCTCCTGCTACCGGAGCCCCAGCAGGGGGGGTGGCAAGTATCTTAAGAATAGTGGGGGGGGGGACCTTGGGGGTCGGGCAGGGGTGGTGGTGGGGGAGGGACAACTAATTTTGTTGAAGCAGTCTCGCCCCTCTCGTTCCCCGCCATTGTGAGCAGGGAGAGACAGGGAGACACCGGAAGGAGAAGGGGGGAGGGGAGCAGCGGAGTAGCCCCTCCTTCCGCTAGGCTGCGGGCGGGGAGGGGGGGAATGCCGAGGGGATTAGACTGAGGGAGGGAGGAAAAAAACAAAATCGGGGTCCGGTAATGGGGCAAGTTGTGGGATAAGCAATCCGGGGGGGGGGGGTGCAGACCCACACACGGTTGTCCAAAGAGTTTCGGTTGGTCGGCTGTTATGTCCGGTCCGGAAGGCAAAGTTCAAAGCGAACAGCTGGATCCGAAGGAAGATGGCAGGTTGCCAGCAGGGACAGTCGGCGGGGGGGCCGTGACAGTTGTAATAACGATGGGGGGGTAGGGGCACCGATGGATCTGGGGTGGGGGGTCTCCACGCCACACCCCCTGTGCCGCCACAAACGCAAGTAATCACAGTCAAACTCCCCCCCACGAGAGTATAATTCAGAAAATTACTCAGTCTTATGGCCCTCTTCACAATGATTTATGGCTCTCCTGGATTATTTCTTCTGTCTGCTGAAATCTTCTTCTCCGGCTGTGTTGGCTGTGTTCCAAGGCGTCCGGCATGTTAAGAATGTTGTAAAGTCCGAGCTGCTGGCAAAACGGCTGGGTCTGGGGGTTTCCACTCCCCCCTCCGGACAGCAAATCAGCAATCTTCCCCCCCCCCCTCCTCCGAGGGCTCAGCTGAGGCAAGTAGCTGCGCCCGAAAGCAGGCGTGGGGGGGGCGGGTGCTGGCGAAGGACGTAGACGGAAAAAAACCACAAAAAATGAAAAGAAAACAAAAAAAGCGTCTGGCCCGGTCTGCGGGGGACTAAGGCAAGTGCAAAAAGTAAGAAAAATCCGGGCCAGGGGGCTTTAGGAAAGAATAGAAAGCAGATAGCTGAGGAGCAAGCAAAAGACGTTCCGTTTCCCAACAGGGAAGGTTCCAGAACAATCAGGAACCTTCTGGAGACAATTAAGACAGGCTGATTATAACATCTACAGCCAGTCAAGAAGCTGTTAGAATCAACTAAGGCAGGCTAATCAGGGCACCTGGGTTTAAAAAGGAGCTCACTTCAGTTTGTGGTGCGTGTGTAAGGAGTTGGGAGCAAGAGGCACTAGGAGCTGAGAGTGAGAACATGGACTGTTGGAGGACTGAGGAGTACAAGCAGTATCAGACACCAGGAGGAAGGTCCTATGGTGAGGATAAAGAAGGAATTGGGAGGAGGCCATGGGGAAGTAGCCCAGGGAGTTGTAGGTGTCGCACAGCTGTTCCAGGAGGCGCTCTAGACAGCTGCATTCCACAGGGCCCTGGGCTGGACCCCGGAGTAGAGGGCGGGCTCAGGTTACCCCCAAATCTCCCAACTCCTGGTCAGACACAGGAGGAGTTGACCTGGACTGTGGGTTCACAAAAACGGCCAAACTGAGGGCTGCCGTGAAGCTCCAAGACAAGCAAATCTGCCAATAAGTGCAAGACCCACCAAGGTAGAGGAGGAACTTTGTCACAATATATAAAAACCACCTCATCCTGCCTATCTGAAGTGGGATGACTTGTGTGAATAAACACTATGACACGTATGGCACTTTCCTGCAATACCCCTAAACTGAATTCATTTTGGGTTTTTAAGTATCTTTGGAGACCATAGTATTAAATGCAAAGGTTATGTATTATTGTGGGCCTGGATAATCATAGAATCATAGAATCATAGAATCTCAGGGTTGGAAGGGACCCCTGAAGGTCATCTAGTCCAACCCCCTGCTCGAAGCAGGACCAATTCCCAGTTAAATCATCCCAGCCAGGGCTTTGTCAAACCTGACCTTAAAAACCTCTAAGGAAGGAGATTCTACCACCTCCCTAGGTAACGCATTCCAGTGTTTCACCACCCTCTTAGTGAAAAAGTTTTTCCTAATATCCAATCTAAACCTCCCCCACTGCAACTTGAGACCATTACTCCTCGTTCTGTCATCTGCTACCATTGAGAACAGTCTAGAGCCATCCTCTTTGGAACCCCCTTTCAGGTAGTTGAAAGCAGCTATCAAATCCCCCCTCATTCTTCTCTTCTGCAGGCTAAACAATCCCAGCTCCCTCAGCCTCTCCTCATAAGTCATGTGTTCTAGACCCCTAATCATTTTTGTTGCCCTTCGCTGGACTCTCTCCAATTTATCCACATCCTTCTTGTAGTGTGGGGCCCAAAACTGGACACAGTACTCCAGATGAGGCCTCACCAATGTCGAATAGAGGGGAACGATCACGTCCCTCGATCTGCTCGCTATGCCCCTACTTATACATCCCAAAATGCCATTGGCCTTCTTGGCAACAAGGGCACACTGCTGACTCATATCCAGCTTCTCGTCCACTGTCACCCCTAGGTCCTTTTCCGCAGAACTGCTGCCTAGCCATTCGGTCCCTAGTCTGTAGCTGTGCATTGGATTCTTCCATCCTAAGTGCAGGACCCTGCACTTATCCTAATTGAACCTCATCAGATTTCTTTTGGCCCAATCCTCCAATTTGTCTAGGTCCTTCTGTATCCTATCCCTCCCCTCCAGCGTATCTACCACTCCTCCCAGTTTAGTATCATCCGCAAATTTGCTGAGAGTGCAATCCACACCATCCTGTGTGCTGAGAGTGCAATCTTCACCATCGAAGAATTACAGTGAACAAGGTGGGAGACAAGAATGACCTTTGGGACAATACACAAGAAGTGGATTTCCTGGGAAATATCTTGGGGGGAGGTGAATGGAAATTCCTCCTCCCCTTACTGCCAACACCTCCGATGCTGCAAAAACCCAGTCCTTGGAAGTGAGCCCTGAGGAGAGGGTAATTGTCTGCTGATTACCTATTCTCAGGGTCCCAAGATCAAAGGCCCATGCTGTATAAAAGAGGTGCTCACAGATTCGTGGGGTTGCTTGTTCTGAGCTAACTGGTGTTATGTACTTGTAGCCACAGAAACCCCCCTTGGTAGGGTTTGAAGGATTGATTGATCACCTGCTAGAGACCTGGTTGGGGTTTGAGTAAGCTTATTAGCACGTGTGTAGGATCTTTTATTTATTGTTTTTAAAACATTTTCCTCTATAATGGTACCACCTTAAGACTAAAATGTACTTGCTTATAAAGGATGTGGTAACCTCTAACGGTGGTCAATTATGCTGTTTTTGCCACTGAGGAGAAAGCAAAGCAGGCCTGCTTGGACAGTCTGACTGGCTGAGAATATCACAGAATGGGCCAGGAACAGTTCAGCGTGGAAAACCCCCCAGTCAGGAAGAAGCAGGTCTCCACCCAAGAGAGATGATGGCTGAGAAGCCAAGAATAGGCTCCCTTTGCCGGACCAAAAGGGGGAAGTTCAGGTGCATTTACCCTGAACTGTGACAAGGGCTGCATGCATGTGTGTGCAATCAGGCCCTAAAGGATGAGAACATAGGTGTGCTTTCTTGCAGTAACACAGCCTACTCTGCTGCCATTTCAACTACCTTGGACCCCATTACGTTCACAAAGGAATAAAGCTCTATGCTCCTCCCTTCTTCAAGGCTTTGTTTTAGACGAACACCATTAAAATCACTATCTGATAAAGTAATCAGCTCGTTTAAAAGAATAAAAGCCCAATGTACTAAAAGATGGCATATAATTATTGCCTAAGCTATTAAAGGAACGAACCTGCTGTAGCCCAGTTACACTTTCCCTATATACAATGGCATAGCCCTTAACCAATTCCTCAACAAAGGAATAAACCTGTCATGAAAGAAAAATGTATTGTTCATCAAAACTATGTATTCAGGAAGTAGTACTCGTGTCAGGGTCATGCTGGCAGTAACTCAGTGAGCAATTAAAGGGAATTATAGATTTTCCATTCACTTTGTTGAGCTATAAAATGTGTATTTGAATCACTAGCTTTCACCAACAAAAGCTCATTCAATGGAAAATGAGTGTGTTAAAGTATATTTGGTAAACAGAAAGAATACAGGAATTTGTGTTTAATCTTGACCCCTCAACATAGGTTCCATTCTTGCTCTGAATTGCACCCAACGTAGCTGCATTGACTTCAACAGGTTTACTCCAACCAACTTCACTGACAGCAGAATTTGGGCTGTTGACAGTAAGAAATAGACACGGGCAAGGTTCAGCATCCACCTATAATTCTGTTTGTAGGTCAACAAAGAAACTGGGAGGTGAAATAGTTCTAATGATTTTCAGCTATAAGGAGAATTCCCCAACCAATCTTTGAAAAGAAAAAAAAAGACTTTGTGAAATAGAAAGGGTTATATCACAGGCTCCAGGTTAGCTGAGCTCCAAGTGAAGATCACTGGGAAAAAAGGGTCATAGAATAGGCTTAAATATTGATTGGATGCACAGTCTCATTCTGAAAAGTTTAAGCTGCATATTCCCTTGAGCTTTTCCAATTAATTACTAAACCCATTTCTACCAGCTCTCCCAGGCTATTCAGGCACTAGTATTTCTTGCTAACTACTCATATAATCAAGCAGTAATTAGCATGATTTTCTTTGGAGAAAAATTAAAAGTGACCCAATGACATAATTATACACAGTACACATTTTATGATGGAAAGAAACACAGCAGGCTTAAGAACTGCCATTTCCAAAATGAACGACGCTTTCCCCTTTGTGTGTTTTGGTGACGATCAGCAGAACAATTGATGCAGATAAATATGATTCCTGACTCATTTAACAATCATTTAAAGGACAGCAGGTTCTGCTTCTGAGCAATTAGCTAGATAGAGGAATCATCAGAAATCATAGAGCTGCAGAGCAGAGAAAGTGAAGCTAGTTATAATTCTGATGCTCCACAACAGGGGGAAAAATGCTTTATAATTAAGCTTCTCTGAGTTTTTATGGAAATATTTATGAAATGAGAACACCTGTTAAATAAATCATAGGTCTGTTTTATTATTCTAAAAATGTTGCATTGACAAAATATTCACTGAGCCTTGATTGCTAGCCTTGTCCTGTGATTCAGGGACAGCAAACAGAGAGTCAGGAACTCAGGGTCTTAGTCAGCTGAAGGGTAAATCGCACAGTACATTTTCCACCTTGCCCCATATAGGTTTCCTTACACGGACCCCTATTGTGCCCTCCTTATACACAGGTGGATCCAGAGTGAATTGAGTGAGGAGCCCTCCTTCTGCAGTATCATCTTCCCTTGCTCTGATCCCACAAGGGCTTTCACATACCGTGTGCAGTAATGGTCACCCAGTCTCACAAAGGATGTTGCAAAACTAGAGGTGAGATTCAGAGAGGGGCAACAAGAATGATCAGCGGCCTGGATACACTCTCACAAGAGGAGAGATTGTAAAGATGAGGGTAGTTTACCTTAGGAAGGAGACAACTAAGAGGGGACACAATAAAAGTATGGGCAGCAGGTAGTACAGGTGTAAGCTGCTCTACATCAAGAAGGTGTGGTCGTCCGCGCCCACCCAAGTCTTGAGTTGGACTGGCCCCTGTCAGTAGTACAGATTACTGAAGGAAGGCCAACAATGGACTCAGCGGGCGAGGCCCAAGTTCCCCAATGGTGGTGAAGGTGGATGAGCCATGACTGTGGATGTGTGGATCACATAGGGCAGAAGAAGAGCTAGATCATCATAACAGCCATACACACCCTCAGATACCAACAATATCTGGAGGAACAGTTCATAGAATCATAGAATAATAGAATATCAGGATTGGAAGGGACCTCAGGAGGTCATCTAGTCCAATCCCCTGCTCAAAGCAGGACCAGTCCCCAATTAAATCATCCCAGCCAGGGCTTTGTCAAGCCTGACCTTAAAAACCTCTAAGGAAGGAGATTCCATCACCTCCCTAGGTAACACATTCCAGTGTTTCACCACCCTCCTAGTGAAAAAGGTTTTCCTAATATCCAACCTAAATCTCCCCCACTGCAACTTGAGACCATTACTCCTTGTCCTGTCATCTGCTACCACTGAGAATAATCTAGATCCATCCTCTTTGGAACTACCTTTCAGGTAGTTGAAAGCAGCTATCAAATCCCCCCTCATTCTTCTCTTCTGAAGACTAAACAATCCCAGTTCCCTCAGCCTCTCCTCATAAGTCATGTGTTCCAGTCCACTAATCATTTTTGTTGCCCTCTGCTGGACTCTTTCCAATTTTTCCACATCCTTCTTGTAGTGTGGGGCCCAAAACTGGACACAGTACTCCAGATGAGGCCTCACCAATGTCGAATAGAGGAGAACGATTGCGTCCCTCGATCTGCTGGCAATGCCCCTACTTATACATCCCAAAATGTGATTGGTCTTCTTGGCAACAAGGGCACACTGTTGACTCATATCCAGCTTCTCATCCCCTCTAACCCCTAGGTCCTTTTCTGCAGAACTGCTGCCTAGCCATTCGGTCCCTAGTCTGTAGCGGTGCATTGGATTCTTCCATCCTAAGTGCAGGACTCTGCATTTGTCTTTGTTGAACCTCATCAGATTTCTTTTGGCCCAATCCTCCAATTTGTCTAGGTCATCTACCCCTCCAGCGTATCTACCTCTCCTCCCAGTTTAGTGTCGTCTGAAAACTTGCTGAGGGTGCAATCCACACCATCCTCCAGATCATTTATGAAGATATTGAACAAAACCGGCCCCAGAACCGACCCTTGGGGCACTCCTCTTGATACTGGCTGCCAACTAGACATGGAGACATTGATCACTACCCATTGAGCCCGACAATCTAGCCAACTTTCTACCCACCTTATAGTGCATTCATCCAGCCCATACTTCTTTAACTTGCTGGCAAGAATACTGTGGGAGACAGTGTCAAAAGCTTTGCTAAAGTCAAGGAACAATACGTCCACTGCTTTCCCTTCATCCACAGAACCAGTTATCTCATCATAGAAGGCAATTAGATTAGTCAGGCATGACTTTCCCTTGGTGAATCCATTCTGACTGTTCCTGATCACTTTCCTCTCCTCTAAGTGCTTCAGAATTGATTCCTTGAGGACCTGCTCCATGATTTTTCCAGGGACTGAGGTGAGGCTGACTGGCCTGTAGTTCCCAGGATCCTCCTCCTT
This sequence comes from Lepidochelys kempii, assembly GCF_965140285.1. Taxonomy (NCBI): domain Eukaryota; kingdom Metazoa; phylum Chordata; order Testudines; family Cheloniidae; genus Lepidochelys; species Lepidochelys kempii. The sequence goes on along the minus strand of NC_136381.1, from coordinate 26,354,205 downwards.
CTCTTTTTTAAAGATGGGCACTACATTAGCCTTTTTCCAGTCGTCCGGGACTTCCCCGGATAGCCATGCGTTTTCAAAAATAATGGACAATGGCTCCGCAATCACATCCGCCAACTCCTTTAGCACTCTCGGATGCAACGCATCTGGCCCCATGGACTTGTGCACATCCAGCTTTTCTAAATAGTCCCAAACCACTTCTTTCTCCACAGAAGGCTAGTCACCTCTTCCCCATGCTGTGCTGCCCAGTGCAGTAGTCTGGGAGCTGACCTTATTCGTGAAGACAGAGGCAAAAAAAGTTCCTGGGAAGGGGGATGGTGTCCCCAAAAATAAAACCCCTATATCTCCTCAGTTCCAAGGAAGCAGAGTGAAACAAATGGCCAACAGAAGTGATAACCGTGACAACAGCACCAGGCTTAAAGCCCTGCTATTACTGGCTCCAGGATGAAGTGCGTCACCCAAATCCTGCTCAGGGAGTTCCCAGCTCCAATAACCCCAACTTCTTGGCTGTCCAAACCAGATCTTAGAGACATGTTCCATGTGACCATGGAATGTGTTAACACTGAACAGCACTAGATATAAAACAGCTCTTGTCAAAGAATTCACCTGTTACTAGATCATAATCATTGGCATCACAGGGTATGTCCACTTAGGTGACTTGGGCTAAGGGGTTGTTTAATTGCAGTGTAGATGTTCGGGCTCAGACTGGAGTGCAACCTCTCCACTCACGGGGTCCCAGAGCTTGTGCTCCAGCCCAAGCCTGAACATCTACATTGCAATTAAACAGCTACTGAGCAATAGCCCACGAGACCGAGTCAGCTGGCACCAGCCATCTGCAGGTGTCTAATTACAGTGTAGACATACCCACAAAGGCTTGCCTGCCATAAAGCAATCAAGTTATTGTTGAAGGTGGAACCTTCCTCCACACTGGTGGTCCACACCTAACTCAAGGTGTGGCACTTGTCATTTAGACAAATTCTAGCCTGGACTCCAACTCCATGGAACCATATTTTTCCACACTTACTCTATGCTCAGCTCCAACATTGTTGTGAACATTTATTTGTCATTGTGGCCTATGCACCAACAGAAGACATGTCACCTGAAGAAAAGGACATGTTCTACCATCAGACAGCAGCAAAAAATATCCAGTCAGCTCTGACAAATGATACGCTGCTAGAGCTTGGAGATTTCAGTGCCATGACTGGCTGCAGTCAAACTGGGTTTGAAACCATGATAGGTCCCTTTGGTTCAGGATCTTCCAATGACACCACCACCCAAAATTTGACATTGTGTGCCATTGAGGGCTTGTCTGTTATGGGCTCCTAGTTTAGGTGCCTTAACAATCATCGCTGGAGCTGGGTTTCAAACAATGGAAGTGACAGGCAGGAAGTTAACCCATTCTCATCAGAAATTGACCATAGTGAAATCTCACTGGGTCTTCATCGACACAGAAGCACAAGCAAGCTCAAACCATAGACTAGTTGTTGCTCATCTCTCACTACATTTTCCAACTTCCTGCAAGCTGGATGCCCACCAAGAGTACAATGTTCAGTATCTCTCTGAGGATCTGAGAAGCTGTGAAATACACATAGCCCAACAAGGATTACATATGTAAGCCCAATATCCTCTTGGGATGACATGGAGATCGCCTGGAGTGACATACATAACACTATCTCACATATCACTGCTGGAACAATCAATTTCAGATAGTCGTGCAAGAAACCTGAACTTTCTAAAGATGTCTTTGCTATATTAACAAAAAAGGCAGAAGCATGCAAGCATTGAGATATTCAAGAATGTAAATGGCTGAAAGGCTTCTTCCAGGCCATGCCAAATGTGACCATGAGATCAGTATCAACTGGCCAATGGAGCAGAGGACAGCCTAAAATACAAGAATCTGTATCCTGCCTACAGAGCCATCTGGCAGGCAGCCATAAACAGCCTTCTAAGATCCCCATCATGAAACGAGACAGGTCTCCCTGCTTATCAGTGGACTTGGTCCTGAACAGATGGAAAACACATCTGAAAGCATACCGAACCACACACCTCCTGATGACTGTCCAGAGCCATGTGACATGGCAAATTTTGTGCCTACACACCAAGGGATGAACACTGATCCTCTGTCACTAAAGGAAGTACCAAAGGTCATCCAAAAATTTACGAATGGACATGCTTCTGGAACCTGATGGTATTCCATCTGAGTTCCTCAAAAGTGCCTTGGAACCAGTAACCATCGGTCTGCATCAACCGTTCATAAAATCGTGTACCAGCATCATAGTTCCCTGTACAAGGGTAAAGGATCTTGTACTGAGTGTGGCAACTGCAGGCCAACCTCATTGTTATCAGTCCGTAGAAAGGTGTTTGCTCATGTTCTGCTTGATAGGATGCAGCTGCTCCTTAACAGACATCATCATCCACAACAATCAGGTTTCACTGTTGGGCAGTTGACAATGGATACTATCCTCACCGTCCAGCTTCTGTTTGAGCTGCACCAAGAATTTAACTGCCCGCTTCATGTGACATATTTTGACATCAAAGTGCTTTGGTCCACAGGTCACCACTTCGTATCACACTGAAAGGAGTTGGCGTTCCAGCTGCTCTGCTAAATCTGGTGCACAGTTTTCACTGCCTTTCTACACAACTTCAGGTGTGTGGCAGGAATGCATTCTTGTCCCAGCACTATTCTGTCAAATGATCAGCTGGAAATGAGGACTTGCTGCTTCACATATCAGAATCACGGTGGGTCAAGAAGTGATTGCCTACTAAGACTATGCCAATGATGCTGTCTTGCTTATGGAGAAGTCAGAGAATTTCAGCCGCACCTGTCAAGGTCTTCAAGATGCCTCCCACGTTATGGAGTTGAAAGTCTTGTGGCAGGAGACCAAGGTATGGAACCTCAGAACTGGGCCACCAGATCTGCCAGTGCAGATGGGATCAAGTATTGTGAAGAGCGCTGATGGGTTCATCTACCTGGGTTGCAAGCAGAGTTCAAAAGGTTGCAGCAAACTAGACATTCTTCAATCAATAGGTCTCACCAACTCCTCCATGAAGTCCATGTCTCACTTATGGATGCAAAAACATCTTTACGCTAAGACAAAATTCAGAATCTATCAAACATATCACCTGGATGGACGCAAACACCCCAGCACACCTTGGTCTCAAACTCTCCATCAACGCGCAAAGGGGTGCATACTCAGATCCTACCTAGCACTGCCTGCAAGGCTGCCCCAGAGGTTTGTGGACTTGCAGGATTGAGCCCCATCTCAGAATTTCACTACATGATGCTGGTACAACGGTCCTCACAACTATGCATGTTTGAAATCATGATAATAAAAGTATATAAAATAATTGAGAAGTTAGCTAAGGAGCTTCCATTCTCCCTGTCACAGAACACCGGAACAAGGGAACAGTCAGTGAATTTGAAAAGTAGCAAATTCAAAACTAACATGAAATACTTTTTCACATTGTGTAGACTGTGGAACTCACTGCCACAATATCTCATTGAGGTCAATATGCAGAAAGGGACTGGACATTTATGTGGGTACCAAGAGTATTGAGAGCTTTCATAATTAATGATAACAACAATTTTGGAAGGGGTATTAAACCTTGTGCTTCAGGGCTTAATACAATCTCTGATTGCTACAGCTTAGGCAGAGACCTAACGTGGGAAGCAGATTGTCCCACATTTGCCTACTGGGGGTTCTTACACCTCCCTCTGAAGCAGCCAGCATGGAAGACAGGAAACTGGACTAGATGACCCTTGATTCTGACTCAGTATGGCAACTCTTATATTCCTGTGGTCACAACTAATCATTCAGTACCAGAGGTGCTGAGGCTGTCAGGCTGTATCCAGGAGGTGGCCTCAAAGAGGCATGCAGTGCAGTTCAGGGCAAGGTACATAGTCAGTTTTGTGTCAAAGGAAGGAGGCCTTAATTTTAATTATTAAATCTATTGTATTAATTATTACTTTATATTAGACATTCATTTATTGGCATTATTAAGATGTGCTCTGTGAGAGACCAAAGGGAAGAGGAGCATATGGGGATTGTTCAAAAAGGGATGGGATGGGATGGGGGTGCATGCCAGACCAATAACAGGCTCGGGATGGGGGACTGGGTGTGGGATAGGAATTGGGGATCACCAGTTGTTTACAACCCCTTGATGAAGGGGCAAGAAATCATAGGCAAGAGGAACTGAAGAGGACCTGTCTATCCTGACAGTTTCATTCCTGCCTTGCTAACGGATCTACTTTAGGAAGAAGAGAGTTAAAATAAAGTCTTATCTTTGTATTCTGATGGAAATGTAGAAGAAATGTAGACCACCTTTTAGTCAGTGGAACGCTTTCCTTTCTACTGCTAGTAAAATGCAATAATAATCTCCCTAAAGGGCGTAGAGGAAAGTCATCAATGCACATTGTTCTCCTTTGAGTTCTCATCATCTCTGTCTGTCTCCTGCCAGAAATCATCTGAAATCACCACGACTCATTAAAAACAAATCTAATTAGGAAACAGAATGAAAACATTTCTTTTAAAAATATATATATATTAACTCTGAAATATTGTGTCCTGTGTATCTAAGATATTTTGTGGGTCCTGGAACCCCTTTGGTACAAAACTTAAACAGAATTATTTTATAAAGATAACATGAACCTCTAGAATTTTATTTTATTTTACCATTTCATTGTATTCCTTACTGACCTCAGATGCTGACGTACCTAAAGGCACAGAACAATCTCTTCAGTAATGTTTGCCTGATCATTGCACAAAGAGAGATGTTTGTTGTACGTTTTGAAATGACAGCGTGGTGATAAAACAAGCATTCTCTTGGCTCAAGGATAACGGCAGCCACAATCCCACTCAACAGAGTAACCACAGTTCCCCTAACCACAGGGTTTATAACCACAGCCCTGCACATACATTATGTACAGAACTATGAACAAACCCATCTTCAAGGCTATTACAGTCTGTGTGAACGCATAATCCATTACACTGGAGCTCTGAAAAGTTATCTGTTAGATATTAACAATTGCCTTCAAGCAGACGGTGAAAATCAGCCCACTGCCAGAGCTAGAATAACAGTCTCTGTAGCACTCAAGTCCCTAGCAGAGGGCTTAAATTCTGCATTAGACCTTGCAATGGTACTCAGCTTTGGAATTAATTGCAGAAGGAATTGATTACTGAGTACCTTTCTTTTGCTTCATCCTTTCCATGCACTGCGCTCAAAGCACTTGATAGGCATTACTGGATTAATTCTGGATGCTCACTTGAGGCGTTTCTGTTTGTCTGGTTGGCTGTCCATCTGTCTAGATAATTACACTGTACTGATCATTATTGTTGCACCTTCACTATGGTGTCCGAGTGCCTATGCCTGATCAGGTTAATGAAAGAAGGAACAAGTGAGTGGAATGTGTAGTGACTATGAGAACTTATGTGAAATTAAAGCTCTCATGGGGTCAGCAAGAATGTTTTCTCTTACTATTTACCACACACATGCACCAATATTCCCCAAAACCACATATTACAAATTCTCCAGATGTTCAGATATGTAAAAATCCCTTTACACTATTCAAAAACCAAGTAGTGTTTAGGCTAACATTCCAACTCTCAGGAAAACACATTCTAATGTCTTAGTTATTTACCCCAATTGTGAGATGGGGAAACCGAGACACAAACTCATTAAGTGTGTGACACTCCCACCCAATGGCAACTAGCAAAGGGGTCACTGTTCTATAACAGCAACTCCTATCTGGCCTGACAAACTCACTACACCTAACATACTGCTTTCATAATGTTTATCTATAAAGAGTGTCATGTAAGCTCTAAAATGAAAGCCAGGATCACAATGGTCATTCATATTGCTGTGAAATGTACATACTGGCACTATAGAAGGAGTTGTGTATGTATATTGGAAAATATGTTTTAACATCTCAGTCAAAGCAGGGTTGACAGGTTTTTGCCAGATAAAGGATATATATTCACCTGTGTGCCTAAGTTCACATCTAACTTAAGACTTGTAAGCCAACACAATGGAAGTGCCTGTGACCGTGTGCCTGGGATGGACCACACTGAGCGTGCTACACTAAGGGCAGACTGCAGGAAATAGGGCAGACAATTCCCAAAGCTGGTGGTTTACTCTATAATTAGATTCACCAAGCCAATAACAAAAGAGCTTCTTCAGTACCACACTGGTTAACCAGAAGCCAAACACAGTCCTCTTTGGGCATTCCAGCCCTTGGCTCCCATCCAGACAACCAAGTCTAATACAGTGAGAGGTTATTGAAAACCTACTTTACCATATATGAGGCTTTTACTAATCCCAAAGGAGCCAATCTTATCCTCTGGTCAATATGAACCTCAGACCTTACCCAAGTATCAGGCTGTCAGCCAGTTCTTAATAAACTAACTAAAGATTTATTAATAAAAGCAAAGAAGAGAGTTATAAATGGTTAATACTGTAGACCATATACGTACAAGTGATTGCAAAGTCCTTAGATTAGGTTTGTTAGCAATGATGGAATAAACTGCTGGCTTGCAAAACTGTCTCTGATAACTGCCAAAAGGCTGAAAGGTCCTCAGTCCATAGTTCAAGAGGCTCTTTTTAATTGTAAATCCACAGTCCAGAGAATTGGAGCAGGAAAGAGGCAAAATGGAGATGTCTTAGGGGTCCTTTATATCCTTTGCCATGTGCCTGGAAATTTACTGTCCCAAACAAAGCCCACAGCTCCTGTGCATGGAAATTTACTACCCCAAGATGAAATCACATGAGCATATCATATGTACTTGCATGGTTTGCTGACTCACAGGTCATGGCTTCTTGCTGTCTGAGGGATCCACAGGAAGAGTTATCCGGACAGGATGAGTTTCTTCATTGGCCCCTTGTGAGAGTGGAGTATCCTTAATGGGCCATCAACACGTAGCTGTTTAGCCTTGCCGTAAATCTATCAGGCGGGTGTCGCCAGGAACAGAACACATGCTGGAGATATAAATACATAGCCAATATTCATAATTTTAGATACAAAGATGATATGTACATATACACAGGATACTCATACTTAGCAATTCATAACTTTTCTAGTAATACCTTACATCAAATACTTTGTACAAGGTTTATGGAAATTGTGTAACAGTGGTAACAACAGTGATATACTGGTAAATGGTTACCTTTCTTATACACATCATCACCACCCTGTTTGCACAGGAAGTCAACATGAGGATGTGAAGGCAACATGGAGTCTGCACACCAGGAAATAAATTGGAGGGAGGGAGGAGGTGGTCATCCTGACTTGAGAGGCAAAACAATGAATTTTGGGGCTATAAGAAGAAGGCAAAAGGACATCTCTTTATCCTTCACCAAAGAAGCAAAAGGGACAGCGCTTTTTGCATTCATGAAATAGGGCTCCCAGACATGTTGGTTGGCAATGCGGGGAGATTGCTTTAGGTGATCTAAAGTACGTTAGACAAGGGGTTAGCCAGTTAAAGGGAGGCTCCGATTCTAGGAAGTGTGTGATTGATACTCTTTGTTTTATAGGTAACCATTTCTGTTTTTATCACGAGCCTTACTCACTATCTCTTAAATCTTAGCCTTTGATTTTCACTGTAGATGTATCTCAGTGCTGTGATGTTATATAGGGGCTGGGCCTCAGCTGAATCAAATAAGCTAGTGTGAGAACTGTTCGTTTGGGGAAAACTTCCCTGGTCATTTCTGTGAGTGTCTAGAGGTTAAAGGCTGGCTGCTGCACAGAGTGGTGTGAGGAGTCAGGGGTTGGAGTGTTCCTGTCACTAGCAAGGTCAGCAGAGCCCTGGATGGCAGTACTTGTGTTGCCAGAGGCTGTTGGCATTAGGTAGCTGGGCTATAACAGGCACGGCCAAGGCTGCTTCACGCTATGGATAGGTAAAGGTGAGGTGCCTCATAACCCTGGGGGAGCATCACAAAGTGACTTTGCCATGGTCACTCAGGAAGTCTCTGTACCAGAGGTGAGGACAGAACCTCACGAGTGCTGCTTAGCCACCAAATGTGATTTTTTTTTCACTTCTCTCTGCTCCCTCTACCATGTGCTCGGTTTCCTCCACTTGTTGTCTCACCTTACTCTCAATTGTAAGCTCTTTGGGTCTTTTGAAACTTCTCTTTTTTATTATATGTGTGTACCAGGCCTAGCACAGTGAGCCTCTGAGCCTCTTTGTGCCAACACAGTACAAATAACTAATGCGGAAAGAGACAACAGCTGCTTTCTGTCTTGCCCTACATTTCAGACACAGGACCATACCTCCTCACCCCTTTCCCCATCATATGTGTTAGCTGCACACCAAGACTCCATTCCTACAATCAGATCTGCATGGGCGGACCTTTGTAGGGAGCTAGGGTGACATCCAGGCTCCACTGAGGCCAGCAGGAGTTTTGCCATCGCCTTCAATAGAGCCAGGCTTTCACCCACGGAGCCCAATTGACTTTGAGCAAAATTTTAACAGAATTATTTCCAATTCTTTGGAAAAGTAACCAAAGAAATCTGATGATCAGTATAATGGTGCAGATGCAGTGGGGCTGAAGGTGTAATGATAGTGAATGCAAAGCTCATACTCAGATCAAGAATAACAATTGGCCAGCCACACAGCTGATATAATTCAGCTTAACTATTGATGTCAAAGGAGCTAGGCCACTTACACCAGTCAAGGATCTGACCCAACATTACACAAAAAAGTAACATAAAACTAGTCTGCATTTATTCTGTAACCTGCCCTTGTGTGAGTAATTTTATTTGGCCAGCAAACACATTTCCCCCCCAATTATTATCAATCATCATAGCAAATGGTATTTGAGTAGATAGTGTAGCTGGGTTGGCAAACTTTCAGGAAAATTTAGCAAGGCTGCTTTATTCTCAGGAGTACAATTTTTTTAAAAGTAATCTTGTAACACATAAGTTGTAATGGAGATCAATAACTTTAGCCACCCAGCTTCTCATTAACAAACAACACCTGATGCTCTCCGGCCCTTCTGTTCTCTAGCTAATGATCCCCAATTTTATAGCAGAAATAATTGGCTACAGGAAGTGTCCATGTTAAAGTAAAACATTCACATGTGTAATCAAAATATAAAACATACAACTTCTTAAATGGAATGTAACCATAGGGAAGAAGTAGTAAAATAAACTTTAATGTATATAATGACAAAACTGTCCCAGCAGTTTACCCACCAATGCTCACTGTATAAAAAGTTCAATAAACTCTTTTAAGACATTTGAAAATGTCTTCATTGACTCTGACATGCTAGAAAGGTCATCTAACACAAAAGAGATTTCTATTGTATCAATGAATAACATCTTTATTTTGGACCCATGAATAACAAACGTGACTTTTTCCCCCCACACACAGAAAATACGGCTCAAGCTCATTAGCATTTGGGATTTCTTAGTTTCTCAAGTAAAGAAGTGATTTTCTTCAGGCTCAGGTTCCAACTTCTTGCTTCAGAAACTTTGTAAGATGATATCCATCTAGTTGCTAGTCACCAAGAGGCCTTTTATTAAGTAGTTAAAGGTTTATACATAAGGCCCTACTTGAATCACGGAATGATTACCAAATAATTGAGGCTGAGTTGTGGACAAGACATGAAAAATTGCGGAAAAGTAATAATGGACTTTTATTAATTATGGCTGACAGCAAGAGCCCCAACACCGCAGGGCTGACAGCAGAAGCCCCGGGAACCCCACGCATGGCAGGGCTGACAGCTGAAGCGCCGTGCATGGCAGGGCTGACAGACAGAGCTAATTAAAATCAAAATTGTGGTGGAAGCCTAATATTGCAGGTTCCTCAATATCACGAATTAAGTATTATTTATACAGCAATTAAATGCAAGCTAAAATAATTGTTATATCACGTACTTACACTACAAACCAGGACTCTGGTTGCCCAAGGCCTTCACTAGAAGGTGGCAGGGCAAACCACAATTGCATTTGAAGTACTAGGGGAAAGAAGCACTTCAACATTCCACACCTTGGGCCAAAATGTCATCTCAGTGTGTGTATGTGCCCCTCCACTCCCTTGTGGGAATGGCCTGTAGTCTGTATGGAAAGAAAGAAGCCTGGGATCCTGCAAATAGCCTTCTGCTGGGGTTCCATGCAAAAGTAGCTGCACTTGGGAGTGAGGCATTTGGAGTGGGAAAGGTGGGAGCCGTGGAGCAAGGCACTGGCTGCTGTTAGTGGCACCACCATGAGCAGACTTATCAGACTCCACATGTAAATATGATTGTGGGGTTAGTACAGTTTGAAGAAGTACTAAGGCATGCCGGGTGCCTTCTATGACAAAATTGCTTGGATTCAGTCTGAGATGGCTGCTGGTGTGGCTTCTCTGTTTGAGCATCAGCCAGTATGCCACACGGAAGCTAGGCAGGAGCCAGGACAGCTTCTTTCTACAACCTTCCTGGCTGGTGAAGGCCTGCAATGAAGGACTAGTCCACTGTTGATAAACATTGTTAATATTTTCCTGTGGGAGGTGAGACAACAGCATACCAGTGATCCTTAAAGAAGTCATTGTGGGATGACTGCTTAAGAAACCAACTCCTGATGCAGACAGTCTGGCTCCAATCTCTCCAATTTTTGTGCAAAATCACTGAGAAGGTTATAATGGGATGACCCTAGTGGTTTCTTGAATCCTCTGACTTCCGTGACTGGTCAAATTGGGGTAAACTGCTGGGGTAGGGTAATAACTGCACTGGTTGTGTCAGCTGATTCATAGATTCCAAGGCTAGGTGAATCCATTGTGATCATCTAGCATAGGCGCCGACTTCCCCTCTGCCCAGTGGGTGCTTGACCCCCCTCCCCGTCCCTAGCCCCACCCCTGCACCTCTCTCACCCAACCCCCATTCACCCCTTCCCCCAAGTCCCTCCCACACCCTGCCTTTTCTCAGCCTCCTCCCCTGAGCGTGCCCTGTCCCTGCTCCAACCTCTCCCTCCCAGAAAGTCCTACGTGCCGCCAAACAGCTGTTAGGAGGCGGAGGGGGGCGGGAAGTGCTGGGAGGGAGTGGGAGGGCGGGAACACAGCGCACTGTGGCAGGGGGAGAAGGAGGCAAGGCAGGGGGAGCTTGGCTGCCGGTGGGGATGGAGCACCAGCAAATTTTTCCCCGTGGGTGCCCCAGCCCTGAAGTACCCATGGAGTCAGTGCCTAATCATCTAGTCTGCAACAGCCCAACACAGGCCATAGAACTTCCCCCAAAAAATTCCTAGAGCAGATCTTTTAGAAAAACATCCCATTTTGATTTACAAAATGTCAGTGATGGAGAATTCACCATGACCCTTGGGAAATTGTTGCAGTGGTTAGTTACTCTCCTCCTTACAGATTCACAGCTTATTTCCAGTCTGAATTTGTCTAGCTTCAACTTCCAGCCACTGGATCATGTTATACCTTTCTCTGCTAGATTGAAGAGCCTATTATTATAAATTTGTTTCTCATGTAGATACTTATAGACTGTAATCAAGTCACCCCTTAAACTTCTATATGTTAAGATAATAGATTGAGCTCTTTGAAACTATCACTATAAGGCATGTTTTCTAATCCTTTAATCATTCTTGTGGCTCTTCTCTGAAGCACCTTAACATAGAAATCTCATGTATTTACAGGTCTCTTAGTACTGCTACCAGACTTCCACCAAGCCAAACTCTGCATGTTAGAGAACAGCTATATTAGAAAATAATTTAGAAAGGAAATGAGAAGTTGACTGCACCACAAAAAACAATCAAATGTTCTTGTGCGCCTACTAAATGAACTGCAGCAAATTCAACTTTTATATTCTTACCTTTGATTACTTTTTGTTAAAGTCATAAAAAACATCAGGTATTATACTGAGGAGGATGGGGGAAGTTTACAGAATGAGCTGAAGGAAGCAACAACAAAATAAAAGACAAGCAAGTAAAGAATGAAGTGAAGATCACACAAGAAGTTAAGATAAATAATGGACCGTTCTTTCAGCTGTGTAAGGGAGAAGTCACTGAAGGTCTCAGTAGTGTCTCCCAGTGATAGAAGAGTGGGAACTGGATGGCAGGCATTACAGAAAAATTAAATGAACTTTTTGCTTCACTGTCCACAAAGGAGGAAGATGCTCTACTGCCAAAGAGAGAAATGTGTTTTCCAGGGAGAGCAAAATGAAACACTGAAAGAACTCAAGCTCAGGATTTGACAATGCACATATTTAGATGCCTCATATTTGCTTGTACACAATGGGTGTTGCAAGCACACAGATCAGGTATACCATGCACAAGGGTCTGACCATTTTTGAAAAGCTGGACCTATGCTATTAGCAAAAGGAAATGCATGTCACTCATGGGAATTTTGCAAAATGTCTGGGGGCTACAGTACCATGAGGTCCAGGAGTAATTTAGGCATAGACAGAAGCGGCAAAAAAATAACAAATAAAATAATAAATAATAATAATAATAACGCCTTATGCTTTTCTATGTAGATTCATAGATTCCAAGGCCAGAAGGGACGATTGTGCTCATGTAATCGGACTGCCTGTATAGCACAGGCCATAGAACGTTCCCCAAATAATTGTGCTTTTGTGCTCAGTAGATCTCAAAGTGATTTACAAAGTATCAGTATCCCCATTTTAGAGAGGTCCAAAGAGGTGAAGTGACTTGCCCAAGGACACTTAGTAGGCCAGTGAGCCAGGAATAGAACCCAAGTGTCCTGAGTTACGGTTTAGTGAACTACCCATTGGCCACACTGGCTCTCCTAACGCATAGGATCGACACTCAGAGGTAGCAGTCAGAGTATCTCCTGGGAAGCAGTGCGCCTAGTAGTTAATGAAGAGGACTAAAAGTCAGTACTCCTGGGTTCTGTTGAGAAAGTCACTGTCTTTCTGTGACTCAGATTCCCACCTGTAAAATGGAAATAAATACAGTATTATTCCTATATTGCAGGGATCTTGTGAGGCTTCTCTTCCCCTCAAAGTGCTAGAAGATCTACAGATGAAATACAGATCAAAACAACCAAGTATTTTGATGATTGTAAGGACTGCAAAGTTTAAAAGGCAATTAAAAAGTGGTTAACAGTTAGGTGCCTTGGGGATCAGTAAATAGGACTAGTGTCATTGAGAGAATGTATATCTGTAAGCGAAAAATTTGCTCACTGACTTTGCTTCCTGAGATACACATCTCATTTGCATTCCAGGGGAACAGCAGCCAAACAATGCTACTTCATGACAAATGCATAATTCACAGTATAGATTTATTAACCTGAAAAGTGGAAGGTGGCAAAATATGCTGAGGAAACAAAATTCTTTAAGATAGTCGAGACTAGAGAGGTTTGTGAGGCATTCCAGACAGCCTTAACCAAACAGAGTAACTGGGCAGTGTGATATCCACATGAAATTCAGCCTAAACGTGTAGTTTGTAAGGAACGGTGCAAAACTACTTGTAAACGCTGAAGGGCCCTGAATTAGTTGCAACCTCCAAGGAAAAAAACAAAGTCATCATTGTGGACAGCTCAGTGAAAATATCTACTCAGTGTGCAACAGCAATCAAGAAAGTGAATAAGATGTTAGGGTGTTTAGAGAAGGGACTAGACAGAGAATAATACAGAGAACATTGGAATCAATGGGTCATCCTCACAGTGCTAGATCAATAGAAATTCATTTTGGATAGCATCTGTCATGAAAACCATATCTCAAAGTGCCTTGCAGCAAGAAATAATCTGATTATAGAATTAAATAATGAATAATTATGTGGAAAAAGAAATTTAGAGGTGTATGCAACTGAGAAAAGAGATGGGTTCTGCTGAGAACTAAAATGAAATGGAGAATGAATGAGGCAGAGAGCTCCAGGAGGGCTGTTATAGTTGGCAGGAGCTGCAAAGGAGAAGGTTCTTACACAGGTGGTTAGGAAATTTTGGAAGGACAAACAGGAGGGGGCAAAGAGAGACAAAATCCATGAGAGAGGCAGGAGCAAGTCTATGCAGAGTTTTAAAAACAAGAGGGCAATTTTGATCTGTATCCTGAATAGAAGAGAGAATCTGTGGCGTGACGCATAGGGTGATGTACTTGCAGTTGTGTACTCGTGTGTGATAAGACAGGTGCTGACACTCTGCACATGATGGCATCTCTAGGGCTGGGAGTTGCGAAATCAATGTCGTTTAGTGCATGCAGTTCTGGACTTGACCTGGGTTCTATTCCCAGCACAGCCACTGATGGTTACCTAGGGCAAATCACTGCAATTCTCTGTATGCTATTTCCCTTCCCAGTCTTTAGCTGTGTTGGCTATTTAGATTATAAGTGTTTTGAGGAAGGGACCGTCTCTTTCTATACGTCTGTGCAAAATTGAGCCGCACACTCAGCTGGGGCCTCAAGGCACTACTGTACTGCAAATAAGCAGAAGGGAGTTCCCGTAGTCAAAGCAAGGGGGTTGAATATCTCATCAGTCAAGGCCATAGTCTTACAGACATGGTGATAAAGTAGATTTGCAGACACAAGAGACAGGAGGAAGAGAATTCAAGGATGCTACCAAGGTGACAAACAGCAGAGCGAGGGGAAAGCCTGTGTTCAGGAAGGAGACAAAAGAGAGAGATGGCCTTTTTCAGCCAATAATACATTTAGCTGAAGGAGGCTGAGGGGAAGTCACAAATTTACTAGGCTTGGTTGGCCTATTCTGAAAAATTATATTGGCTTGGCTAGAACAAACCACACCCCTGACGGACGGAGCTATGCCAACAAACCCACACTTTTCACTGTGTAACTTGCTGTTTCCACTCCCCTGTCTCAAGAACCTTGTCCAATATATCACCTCCAGTTATGCCTCCTGCTCTCTGCTTTACATTTGTGATTCCTACAAATACACTACTTACTGATCATAGTAGCCTAGTTCCATTATGCAGTGCAGACCCAGCTGTGTCAGTGGAATAGGCTGGTGTCAACATAGCTAACATGGTTCAGGAAAATTATGGTCCTATACCGACAAAAACACTCCTTCTGTTGGTATAGGCTATGTCTACACCACAGGTCTATGCCAGCACAATCTTCACAGTATAGACATTCAGAGGTCAAGATAGCAGCTTTCATCAGTCCATCTCAAAGTGTTTTACAAAACTGGATGAGCTCCTTGTACAGATGGGTGAGCTAAAGTGAGAAGTGAGTTAAACACCATCCTCAGGGCATGGGACTAGAACCCTACACAAAGAATCAGACTGTCTCTTGGCAGGAAGAAGTCACTAAAACTGCCCAATTGCATGTGCAACTGAACACAACCATCTATGTGCTACTGAAGGTTACAGGTAGACAGAAGACACCAGGTGTGAAAAGGTAGATACAATTATTTTTTTACTTTTATTTTTATAGTCATTTTAAGGTCCTCATGAAATTTTTTACTTCAAATAAGGGGTTTACCATTGGAAAAGGTTGAGAAACACTGGATTAGAGGAAGGATTAATAGATTCAGAGTCCAAAGCCAGATGGTACCATTGTGATCACCTAGTCTCACCTCTTGTACAACACAGGCCATAGAACTTCCCCAAAATAATTCCTAGAGCAGATCTTTTAGAAAAGCTTCCAGTCTTGATTTCAAAATTACCAGTGATGGAGAATCCACCATGACCTTTGGTAAATTTTTCCAATGGTTAATTACCCTCCCTGTCAAAAAGATATGTCTCATTTCAGGTTTGAATTTGTCTAGCTTCATCTTCCAGCCATTGGATTATGTTACACCTTTTACTGCTAGATTAGGGATGAGGACAGGTTATGGTGTCAGCCAAAACAAGTCTCTTTTTCTGTCCATTTTCTAAAAGATTTTAAAATTTCATTTTTTATGAAAAGCTGAAAAGCTTCAAAATGATTTCAACTATCATTTAATTTATATAGGAAAAGATCTCACTTATTTTTTAAATTTTTTGCCAATGGGAAAAATATTGGAGATGGGCAGCACAAAGTAAAAAGTAAAAGTGAGAAAAACCTACTCTCCCCCCCCCACACACACACTAGGAAAATAATCAAAGGGTGACTTTGAACCTACTTCCTGTCACTTAATAAGTGAGCTAAATAGTGAGAGATTGAGCTCCTTTCACAGTGTGAGTGTTGTTTACCAACTCCCTCCTGCTTTCAGTAGTCTCAATTTCCATCTCAGCAGCTCTCAAGTGATTACCATTTACTGCACTCATTTAATATGACCCCCATCAGCCAGTCATAAAATCCCTACTACCCCCATCCCCATGGGGATAAACTCCCCGTGTTCATTGTCTGGTACTTGGGGGACAGAGGTTAGATTGGACTATAATAAATTTAAGCAACTTTTCTTCCACATATAATTATTCTGAGTCACAGTCTAGTGCAGCTCAGGTTGAGTATCGGATCTAGGGATTGTAGGACACAGGAATGCTTGGACAGATCATTCCCTCAGTCCCTTTAACCAGCTTGCAATCAGGACTAGATTTGACTTACGTTACTCTGTCACTAGAATTGTTTTGCTTGTGTTGCTGCTGTTGAACAGCCCTGTTTTGTTTATTGTAAACTGTGGCAGATTAGCCACTGGGCCTTTGGGGCCCATGCCCAGGGGCCCCAACCAACTGGGGGACCCCAGAGTCCCAGCTGCCAGGTGGAAAACCCCCACATCTCAACCCTGCTCCCCAGCAGCAGCGCTGAGTGGGCAGGGTGAGGGAAGCCCCTGTGCCCCCTGACCCCACTCCAGCTGGCAGAAGCCAGGGGCCAGCACGGGAAGCCCCGCGCCCCCTACCACCAACAGAAGCCGCAGGGGAAGCCCCCAGTGTCTCCTAACCCTGTCCCCGGCAGAAGCGCTGGGGCGGGTAGCAGGGGAAGCCCCATCACCAGGATCCCTGCTCCAGCCCCAGGACTGGATGAGCTCTCACTATCTGCTACGGCCTCAGGGCTGGGGGGACAGAGCTTCTCCAGTCTTGGGGCCACAGGGGAGATGGGGCAGAAAGTAGTAAATGGGTTGCAGGGCTGCAGTGGGGAGCAGAATGGGAGGGACCCTAAGTGGAACAGAGGCAGCGCCCTGGGAAAGGGGCAGAAAGGGGTGTGGGTATGGGCAGGGCCACAGGCAGAGGGGGCTGAATGGGGCAGGACCACAGGTGAAAGGGGTGTGGAGGGGCCCCCACTTGCTCTGGTTCAGGGCCCTAGGAAACCTTAATCCACCTCTGGTTGTAAGCTAGCTATCCCAAGAAGGTTCCTTCTATAGGAAACTAAGTATGTACCACTGATTTCTGAGAGCACTATTCTCTTGGTAGATGGTATTATCCATGGGAGGGTTGTTTCTCTGCATTTTCTCTCCTCTGCCCCTACATCTGTTTTGCACTGATTCCCGCTAGTTGAAGTACTTCAGCCCAAGCTTCTCATGGACTCCTGCAGACCTATTCGAAGATAAAGGCCTTACTCTTCAGTTCCCATTGAGACACCTGGCTAGATGGACTTCTAAAGAATCTTGGGAGAATGAAGGAAATGCCCCTCTCCCTATCTCAGTGGTCCCCAGGGGGCCATGCCCCACAGTTTGAACATTTGGGGAGGCATGGTGGGGCACAGGCCAGCCCTTGCCAGGGGCAGGGAAGGAGTGACATGCAGCCCTGCTCTGCCCACAGTTCTACTCCAGCCCAACTGCAGCCCCAGCTCCTCTCCCGGCTCCAGTCCTGCCCCTGGTTCCCGGCCCAGCCACAGCCCCCTTACCCCTGTCTGTGCTGCTCCCAGCTCTGGCTCCTGACTGTGGCTCCCAGGCAGGGGGAGGTGGACACTGACAGGGGTAAGGGCATGACATGAAAAATTTGGGGACCACTGCCCTAGCAATATTACCTCGCTGGAAATCAGTGAGCTCTGTTATGAGATTAAAATCGAAAATGCGTTGACTGCTTTGTCTAACTCTTGGTTTTCATGGATAACTGGTCCTCACCACCTTCAAAGCTACAGAGAAATGGATCAGCACCCAGCCTGTAACTTCCTATAGAACATTTTGCAGGAGGCCTGAACTTCTACCGCAACTTCAGGTGTTGCTGCTTTGAGCTCATTTAATTTGCCTTCAGTAGCATTTCATGCCTTACATATTGGTACCAAGCTTTGCGTAAGTAACTATCATAAATCAGCACTAGCATTCCCTACGTTAGTTGGTTGTGTTAGGGGCTCAGTCCTATAATTCAGCAAGCTGCCTGTAACACAGTCTAGTGAAGGATATTTCATCATAAACCCAATATGATATCTCAGATAAAGAACTGTCTCAGGAGTAGGACTCCAAAGTGCTACAGTAATACAAATAAAATAAAATAATAATTCCTCAGATAAATGTTGCCAACACATCTAAGGTTTCCTGGTGCCCTTTATATACAGTGTGTATGTGTATTGCTAGCAGCCAGAACCAACACAAAATCTAATTTCAGTTTCTTCCCCCGCCCCCACTATTTTCCAGTTGAGAACCTCAGTGTTCCACACTGTCACGTGGTATACACACCCTGTCATCCTTTGGGGTCGGGCGGGGTTGTGATACCACCATGGTTGCAATCTACCAGACTGTCCTTATGTTGAAAGCAGCAGGGCCCAGGGGCGGGAGTCAATATGGCAGTCCTCGGGTACAGGGCTGCATGGCTAATGGCCAGAGTCAACACAGCTGCCATTAGAGTCAGGGCTGCGTAGCTTAATAGCCAGAGTCAATGCAACTGTCCTTGGGGTTTAAACAGGGTTTAAAAGAGAACTGGATAAATTCATGGAGGTTAAGTCCATTAATGGCTATTAGCCAGGATGGATAAGGAATGGTGTCCAGCTGTAGCTCACGAAAGCTTATGCTCACATAAATTGGTTAGTCTCTAAGGTGCCACAAGTACTCCTTTTCTTTTTGCGAATACAGACTAACACAGCTGTTACTCTGAAACCTAGCCTGTGTGTGTCAGAGGGTGGAGACGGATGGCAGGAGAGAGATCACTTGATCATTACCTGTTAGGTTCACTCCCTCTGGGGCACCTGGCATTGGCCACTGTGGGTAGACAGGATACTGGGCTGGAGGGACCTTTGGTCTGACCCAGTATGGCCATTCTTATGTTCTTATGGGGTCTCAGGGCAGTTCTGCCCAATAGCCAGAGTCAATAGAACTACCTTTGGGGTCAGAGCTGTGTAGCCTAGCGTCCGGAGTCTATGCAACTGCCGTTGGGGTCAGGGCTGTGTGGCTTAGTGGCTGGAGTCAGGGAAGGGGCCACCACCTAGGGGTTGGTGGCAGCCAGGGTAGGGAGATCGGGGCCCTCCCTTTCCACAGGCCCTGTCAGCAACGGGTGTTGTCACGACCAGTCAGTGGGGAATCCTACCGCAACATGCTGACCTTGCTCGGTAGGAGGCACCACTCCCTCCACCTCCCCGGGCCACTTCCTACAGCATCTCCTGTGGTAGCAGTCCATAAATCATCGGAGTCCCTGTCAGGGGTAGCTCCCTGGAAGTCTGACTCTCAGCGGTTGTCTGAAGGTAGCAGGTCTCCAGTCTGGTCTCTGGGTTCTCTGGTTCCCTCAGTCAGTGTCTGTAGTGGCCTGGAGCTTCCAGCAAGCATCCCCGCTCCTCGGTGGTTAGCCTAGAATGAGCTGTTTATACTAAGGCAGCAGCTGGAACCTGCCTAGCATGGTCTGAGGGGCGGGACTTCTGTCACCCATATTGTGGGGTTTACCCTTTCTTGCTCAGTGCAGGATATGCACACCCCATCACGCACACCTCAACCATTTCAATGTCTGTTGGATGGTGCTTTGCTTCAGGAAATGTCAGGGTGAGGGGACATGTCAGGAGGGATGGGTTACTACTCAATAGTCCTATAGCTGATCTATGCCTCAAGCTCTCTTTTAATATTTCAGGAGGTGTATGTTGCCTAAGTATGCCAGCCAGTCAGTTACTTTAGCTGCTGTTTCCCCTTTCTTTGAATAGTAGGGTATGATTAGAATCTTTCCTCTATATCCTTTTCCCTTTCAGGCTTTGGAGAACATTCCAAACTATTCATCTCCTAAAGCAAGAGAGGCTTTTTGGAAAGTTAGAGGCCTGATTGGAAATTTTAATTCCCCAGGAAAACAATTCTGATGCAAAAATCTGGTTTTTGATAAAGTCCTGCTGTTTCCCAATTAGGCAGATAAGCTGAATCCGACCCAAGGAGGCCAAATGATTGCCTGGGGTTACAAAGTGAGTCAGTGTCGTAGGCTGAATTAAAACTACATTCCTCCAAGCTCTGATTTTCTTGATCTGTCTCCCAGACAACTCTCTTTTCACCCAGATACAATCTTTGCTGACACACTTCTGCTGTTACAACTTTAGCAGCACTTTTGTTAACTTAATATACAATAGCTCTTATTGATCTTGACAAAAGATTAAATATCTTATATTCTATAAAGAGATTATGTAAAGATGGCATTATGGCATTTTTCTTATACGTTTTGATATGTAATTTCTGTGCCCATTGAGCCTCTTGGCTCAGTTGAAAACCCTCAATAAAATATTAAGAAAATGCCCTTGTTTCTGTGTTTATTGTGCCTCAATAACTCCATGTAATGGGGTGTCCACCCCACACAGGACTGGAAGGGGTTAAGGTGGCCAAGTAGGCCTGTTAAGTCCACGGCCTACACCTGGAGGAAGAGCCAAGAAGCAAGGATTGATTTCAAGCAGGCTCAACTGTGAAGGAAGAGATGGGGCCGATAAAGCCAGAAAGCTGGCAAAAGACCCTGGGGGCAGCAGTCACTACCTGGGAAGAGGGAGGAGAGTTTGCAGCAGAGAGAAAGGATGGGAACTAGAAGAGTAAGAAGCAGTCCAGGGAAGGAGCAGTGGGAGAGTAAAGCCCGAACAGCTGTATTGAGGGTTCATGAACTGGAACCCGGAGTAGAGAGCGGGCCTGGGTTCCCTACCAGCCACAGAAGGAATGGCATCTGAGGCAGTGAATGGAAGACTGCCTAGGACTGCTGAAGGAAAGACTTTGATATACCCCGGATGGGGGGAATGCTGAGTGACCTGGCCAGAGGACTGAATCATGAGGAGGGCGCTGAAGTTCCTGGAGTGAGAGAGGGGCTGCAGACCAGAAAGAACGATGGTGGGATGGCATGCGACCATGAGAAGGAGTGTTGACCTTGAGAACTAATCCCCAGAGTGACCAGGAGGAGGTGCCAGACAAGCAGCACCTTGTCACACTCCATATTAAACACACACACCGTTATCTAATGTTATTTGTTTCCAATAGCATCCAGAATGTGTAGACTAATCAAGGAAGGCACAGTATCTGCCCCAAAGAGCTTGCAATATAGAAAGGTTGCATGTAAGAAGAATGGGCTTGATCTTCACGACAAATGGAGGTGGAAAAATATATCTCTCATCTTTCTTCCACTGCCTGTCTTGAGCCCTGCCTCCCTTCCTTGTATGCTAATTTACATCAGTATCCATTGGAAGAGTCATTACAAGTGGGTGTGATGGCCCTAGCTCAAATACACACATTTCTATTGAGAAAACATATAAGGCCAAATTCATCCCTGATGACTCTTAAGTGGAGTGACAGCAGGGAAGAATTTGACCCAGTCTGTAAATCATATTGAACCTGACACAGGAGGAAGACAATTGTAAGCTTTTTGGGGCAGGAGCTGTCTTTTTGTTCTCTGTTTGTACGGGACCTCGCACAATGGGCTCTATGACGGGGATCCTAAGTGCTATAAATAATAATAAATTAAAGAGGAATAAATTGTAATAGTGTAAAGTCACATTTATCTGTACAGAGTAAAAAAGAATAAAAATCTCCATGAACTCCCACAAAACACACAGGTAAGTGAGAAACCGATCAGTTGAAGTGAAGAGCTGGTTTAAAAACAGACTAATAAAATAAGAAGGAACTTTAACACATTGTTCATTTTCCAGATAGGTTGAGTGACACACCATGTCAGCATGCACCATTCGCACTGTTTTCCATGACAAGTCTAGCCTGACACAATGAATCACAATAACATGGGCCACATGACTAGCAGAAGTTTGTACTGTGCAGCTGTTAAATTGCTGGTTTTCAGTTATACCCCTCTATGGTTAATGTGTAAAGATTCCAGTTGAGAAGGCAGCAATTTAAACTTCTTTGTTTGTTAGCAGATTATGAGACTGCAATAACGAGCAACAGACCTTTTCATCACTCACAGTTCTTTCCAACCCTCATTTCAGAGGGATGGTAATTTCCCATTAAAACAACTGGCACCTTTCTAGGTATAAGGCCAACTCTGCATAAGATAAAGAAGCAAAAATATGCAAACATGTTAGCTTTCAAAATCCTTCCTAAACCAATTGCAATATAATGTATTCAGTGTAAATTTGTGCTGACCTTGGAGCTAAAATAATCCCTTTCTGCCAATAACATGAATACTAGGTGTTGTTTTTGAACCAGGAATACAGAAAATTGCAGTGTTTGGGTTTTCTCACACTAACCGAACACAAAGCCTGATTCGCATCTCAGTAAGACCTGGGTAAACCTGGAGTAATTCCACTGAAGTCAATAAAGGTTCATTGGTGTAAGTAAGAAGAGAATTAGATCATTGCTTTTAATGGGCAAATGATTTATTTATTTTGCTTATATTACTCTATAGTATTACAAACCTTAGGCTAGCTAGCAACGTCACAGTTAAAAAATGTAAGAATGGTCATACTGAGTCAGACCAATGGTCCATCTAGCCCAGTATCCTGTCTGCTGACAGTGGCCAGTGACAAATGCTTCAGAAGGAATGAAAAAATGCAGGGCAATTATCCAGAGATCCACCCCACACACCCAAACACACTCATCCAGTCCCAGGTTCTGGCAGTCAGACGTTCCAGTTTCCCACCCAGAGCATGGAATTGCATCCCTGACCATCTTGACTCATAGTCATTGATGGACCTATCCACCGTGAACTTATCTAATTTTTTGGGGAATCCAGTTATACTTTTGGCCTTCACAACATTCCCTGGCAATGAATTCGACTGGCTGACTGTGCATTGTGTGAAGAAATATTTCCTTTTGTTCTAAACCTGCTGCCAATTAAATTTCATTGGGTGACACCTAGCTCTTGTGTTATGTGAAGTGTAAATAACACTTCTCTATTCACCTTATCCACAACATCTATGATTTTATAGACCACTATCATATTCCTCCCCCCCCTCAATCCCCCTCCCTTGCTTAGCTGTCTCTTATTGAAGATGAACAGTTCCAAGTCTTTTTCATCTTTCTTCATAAGGAAGCTTTTCCATACCCCAATCATTTTTGTTGCCCTTTTCCATTCCGAATATATCTTTACTGAAATTGGAAGAATGGTATAGTATTCAAGGTGTGGGCGTATTATGGATTTATATAGTGGCATTATGATATTTTCTGTCTTATTACCTATCCCTCCGAACGTTCTGTTCACTTTTTTGGCTGCCACTGCACATTGAGCAGATGTTTTCAGAGAACTAACCCAATGACTCCAAGATCTCTTTTTTGAGTGGTAACAGCTAATTTAGAACCCATCAGACTGTATGCATAGCTAAGAGTATTTTTTCCAATGTGCATTACTTTGCATTTATCAAGACTGAGTTTAATCTGCCATTTTGTTGCCCAATCACCCAGTTTTGTAAGATTCCTTTGTAACTCTTCACACTCGGCCATGGACTTAACAACTTTGAGTAATTGTGTATTGTCTGCAAACTTTGCCACCTCAATGTTCACCCCTTTTTTCCAGATCATTTATGAACATGTTGAACAGCACAGGCTCCAGTACGGGTCCTTGGGGGACCCCGCTATTTACCTCTTTCCATTGTGAAAACTGAACATTTATGTCTACCTTTTGTTTCCGACCTTTTAACCAGTTACTGATCCATGAGAGGACCTTCCCTCTAATCCCACGACAGCTTACTTTGCTTAAGAACCTTTGGCCTGAGAGCTTGTCAAAGGCTTTTCTGACAATCTAAATACACTGTATCCACTGGATCCCCCTTGTCCACACGCTTGTTGACAACATCAAAAAATTAGATTTGTGAGGCATGATTTCCCTTTACAAAAGCCGCGTTGACTCTTCCCCCAGCATATTATATTCATTTATGTGTCTGATCATTCTGTTCTTTACTATAGTTTCAACCTATTTGCCTAGTACTGAAGTTAGACTTACTAGTCTATAGTATGCCACACACTGGACCTTTGAGAGTGGTTACTTGGAATTATCCAGCAACAGCATGGATATAATTCAGATCCTCCTCCTACAGAAGCACAGGCCCTTGACAGTTGAGCTAAACACAAATCTCCATTAGTCTAGGCACCCCACACAATGGTTGTTCCAGAATCTTCCCTATTTTTCTCCTCTCAAAGGCCCAATGTCAGGCTGGCCCACTCTCCAACAATGAGGCTTCCACATGGCACTTTCAGAAATACAGCATGTTTTTTCTGGATTGCTTCAAGTTGCTGAGCATGCTGGTACCCTCATTGTGCACTCAAACTCCTGTCGGCCTGCACTCTGCACGCCTATAGCCACTTACTTTACACTAATGGGCTACAGTACTTAGTCACAGGGATTTCAACGTAGCACAGATACTGCTTGTGGAAGGAGGCTACTGTATGTACGTTGTAGATGCTATTTCCCTGACTTTGTGCACATTCATTTGCACTGCAAATTATAAGAGTTATGACCATATAATGGATTGGAGAATAGACCCTAAATATTCCGAATATTTACCAGTTAGCCAAACAGTAATTAGTCTTAATGGTAACAAATTATTTTTACCTACTGTTAAATTTAATGAGAAAACTGTCATTATTCAAAATCCTCCATAGGTTGCTTAGTTTTTAAATTAAATAATTTATAAATGAATTTCAAACGTATTTCTTTTCTTATCTATTTTTAATTTCCTAAGCTGAGACAATGTATCAATCATAAAACTGTGCACGGATCTATAGTTTTCAGAGAGTAACTAGACAAGAAGAAAATTAACCCTTCCCTAATTTGAAAGGAGGAAAAGATCAGTCATGTATTGTGCAGTACAAAAAAGGTGCCTCAGTCACTGAAGGAGAAATGATTTGTCTTGCAAACAAAATATCATTCGTGCATTATTCCAGGGCCGCCCAGATGGGGGGTGGGAGCAAGTGGGGCACTTTGCCCCAGGCCCCACAGACAGGGGTGGGGGCAATTTCGGCAGCGGGTCTTTCAGTCCCTCTCTTCCTCAGTCGCACCGCTTAAGCCTCCTGCGGCCATTCGACGGCGGGTCTTTCAGTCCCTCTCTTCCTCAGTCGCACCGCTTCAGCCTCCTGCGGCCATTCGACGGCGGGTCTTTCAGTCCCTCTCTTCCTCAGTCGCACCGCTTCAGCCTCCTGCGGCCATTCGACGGTGGGTCTTTCAGTCCCTCTCTTCCTCGATCGCACTGCTTCAGCCTCCTGCGGCCATTCTGCGGCGGGGTCCTCCTCTCCTCTTCTTTCTTCGGTGGCACGACTTGGGATTCTCTTTATTTTTTAATTTGCTGCTTGGGGCGGCAAAACTAACTCCTTTCTTATGGAAGGGGCCCCCGAAATTGCTTTGCCCCAGGCCCCCCTGAATCCTCTGGGCGGCGCTGAATTATTCACACTATCTGACCGGATCTAGTTTGATAGTAAATCGTTATTTCACATTTACGTAGCATCTTTTATCCCATCGGATCCTAAAGCACTTTTGGGACCAGCACTGGTTTCCTGGATAGAATCATTTTTATTCACTCAGATCATACTGTGCCTTGTACGGTGAGATTCTCTAAAAGCAGGTGCTTAGCTTTGTCAGCTCTTGCCCAAGAGAATTTCAGTAAATATGCCTAAATCATTGATTCATGCAATTCCAGACCTCTTTCACTTTATTCTGAAAAGTCAATATTTTTGAAGGATTGGGTAGGGGAGTATTAGTATAGTACATTGGTAAAGACAGCTCTACTTTTGAGGCAATATGAATGTTAGCACCAGTGAAACGTTATAAATATTAAAGGAATATTGTTCATGGCAGAGTAGTAGCTGGAGTGAAATGGAAGCATTTGATAACCACTAGCTCCATTTATTGGGAATACACTTCCATGTTGTGAACGGTATTCTCATTATACATCACAACAAAGGAAATGTTAACTTACATCAGCGTTTTCTACAAATAAGTATTTGACTTGCTGCCTGACGGTATGTTCCCAAACTTTTCATTTTCTTCACCTGGATGTGCAGAAGTCATAGGGCACTATGGCATGAACTGAAATAATTGGATGCACTTCATGTCGATAAGGATTTAAAATGTGGCAGTGTGGTCAAGTGGCTCAGGCACAGGACAAGCATAGATTCTATTCCATGGCACTGACTTGCTGTATATCCTTGGGTAAGTCATAGAATCATAGAATCATAGAATCATAGAATATCAGGGTTGGAAGGGACCCCAGAAGGTCATCTAGTCCAACCCCCTGCTCGAAGCAGGACCAATTCCCAGTTAAATCATCCCAGCCAGGGCTTTGTCAAGCCTGACCTTAAAAACCTCTAAGGAAGGAGATTCTACCACCTCCCTAGGTAACGCATTCCAGTGTTTCACCACCCTCTTAGTGAAAAAGTTTTTCCTAATATCCAATCTAAACCTCCCCCACTGCAACTTGAGACCATTACTCCTCGTTCTGTCATCTGCTACCATTGAGAACAGTCTAGAGCCATCCTCTTTGGAACCCCCTTTCAGGTAGTTGAAAGCAGCTATCAAATCCCCCCTCATTCTTCTCTTCTGCAGGCTAAACAATCCCAGCTCCCTCAGCCTCTCCTCATAACTCATGTGTTCCAGACCCCTAATCATTTTTGTTGCCCTTCGCTGGACTCTCTCCAATTTATCCACATCCTTCTTGAAGTGTGGGGCCCAAAACTGCACACAGTACTCCAGATGAGGCCTCACCAATGTCGAATAGAGGGGAACGATCACGTCCCTCGATCTGCTCGCTATGCCCCTACTTATACATCCCAAAATGCCATTGGCCTTCTTGGCAACAAGGGCACACTGCTGTCTCATATCCAGCTTCTCGTCCACTGTCACCCCTAGGTCCTTTTCTGCAGAACTGCTGCCTAGCCATTCGGTCCCTAGTCTGTAGCTGTGCATTGGGTTCTTCCGTCCTAAGTGCAGGACCCTGCACTTATCCTTATTGAACCTCATCAGATTCCTTTTGGCCCAATCTTCCAATTGGTCTAGGTCCTTCTGTATCCTATCCCTCCCCTCCAGCGTATCTACCACTCCTCCCAGTTTAGTATCATCCGCAAATTTGCTGAGAGTGCAATCCACACCATCCTCCAGATCATTTATGAAGATATTGAATAAAACCGGCCCCAAGACCGACCCTTGGGGCACTCCACTTGATACCGGCTGCCAACTAGACATGGAGCCATTGATCACTACCCGTTGAGCCCGACAATTTAGCCAGCTTTCTACCCACCTTATAGTGCATTCATCCAGCCCATACTTCCTTAACTTGCTGACAAGAATACTATGGGAGACCGTGTCAAAAGCTTTGCTAAAGTCAAGAAACAATACATCCACTGCTTTCCCTTCATCCACAGAACCAGTAATCTCATCATAAAAGGCGATTAGATTAGTCAGGCATGACCTTCCCTTGGTGAATCCATGCTGGCTGTTCCTGATCACTTTCCTCTCATGCAAGTGCTTCAGGATTGATTCTTTGAGGACCTGCTCCATGATTTTTCCAGGGACTGAGGTGAGGCTGACTGGCCTGTAGTTCCCAGGATCTTCCTTCTTCCCTTTTTTAAAGATTGGCACTACATTAGCCTTTTTCCAGTCATCCGGGACTTCCCCGGTTCGCCACGAGTTTTCAAAGATAATGGCCAGTGGCTCTGCAATCACAGCCGCCAATTCCTTCAGCACTCTCGGATGCAACTCGTCCGGCCCCATGGACTTGTGCACGTCCAGCTTTTCTAAATAGTCCCTAACCGCCTCTATCTCCACAGAGGGCTGGCCATCTCTTCCGCATTTTGTGATGCCCAGCGCAGCAGTCTGGGAGCTGACCTTGTTAGTGAAAACAGAGGCAAAAAAAGCATTGAGTACATTAGCTTTTTCCACATCCTCTGTCACTAGGTTGCCTCCCTCATTCAGTAAGGGGCCCACACATTCCTTGGCTTTCTTCTTGTTGCCAACATACCTGAAGAAACCCTTCTTGTTACTCTTGACATCTCTGGCTAGCTGCAGCTCCAGGTGCGATTTGGCCCTCCTGATAACATTCCTACATGCCCGAGCAATATTTTTATACTCTTCCCTGGTCATATGTCCAACCTTCCACTTCTTGTAAGCTTCTTTTTTATGTTTAAGATCCGCTAGGATTTCACCATTAAGCCAAGTTGGTCGCCTGCCATATTTACTATTCTTTCGACTCATCGGGATGGTTTGTCCCTGTAACCTCAACAGGGATTCCTTGAAATACAGCCAGCTCTCCTGGACTCCTTTCCCCTTCAAGTTAGTCCCCCAGGGGATCCTGGCCATCCGTTCCCTGAGGGAGTCGAAGTCTGCTTTCCTGAAGTCCAGGGTCCATATCCTGCTGCTTACCTTTGTTCCCTGCGTCAGGATCCTGAACTCAACCAACTCATGGTCACTGCCTCCCAGATTCCCATCCACTTTTGCTTCCCCCACTAATTCTACCCAGTTTGTGAGCAGCAGGTCAAGAAAAGCACCCCCCCTAGTTGGCTCTTAACATTTCACAAGTCACTTAACATTTGTGTCACAGTTCTTGCAGCGGTGAGATTGTGACAATGTTATTTAGTCCAGTGTTGCAACGTGCTTTGAGATCACACAATGAAAGGTACAGGGTAAGTAAAAATTATGGTCAGGTCACTTCAGATGTTATCTTCTCCCAAATGTCATCGAAAGAAAGAGACAGAGTCTATTTGACTAAGAGGAAGCATAATGTAATGGCAGGAGCAAAGCAGAGGGACATGGAAACTCCCCATTTCTAATCCTATCTCTGCCACTGAGCCACTGTGTGTCATTGACCAAGATGCTTAATCTCTCTGTTCTCCTTTTCTCCATCTGTAAAATAGGAATAATTACTTACCTCCCAGGGTGCTGAGAGGAGAAATCAGTAAATGTTTGTTCAGTACCTTGGAGAGGATATTTTCTTCATAAAAGGTGGAGGTTAGTATGATTAATTCCAAGGCACAGTCTTGTACAGAGTTAATACAACTATTTGTTATCATGACATCATTTCTTCTGAGCCCAGAATTATTGCTAAAAGCTGTGCATTTCTCTCTATAGGCTACTGTTTTATATCATCAGGGATGGGAAACTGCAGCTGTATGCATAGACTCCCTAATGTCTAGCAGTGTAGAAGTGGCCACTCCAAGGCCTCTGAAGATATGCTAATAAGCAAAGTGAGGCTCCAAACCAGAGGATACAGAAGAGGTCTCTGCAAGAGCTGAAAAGAGACTGATGATCAACATAAAACAACCAAGTCAAAATGCAGCATAGTGATCCTTTTACAAACAGCATCTTTCAAAGGATGACATTGCAACTGAGTCAAGACCCTGACGATAAGGGGTATATATACATCCTGTCCATAGATTGGTAAAGAAAGAGTTAATTCTTCCAGCCTGGCAATAGGAAAACGTATAGTTTCCTGCCCTGAATA
Source organism: Lepidochelys kempii (assembly GCF_965140285.1). NCBI lineage: Eukaryota > Metazoa > Chordata > Testudines > Cheloniidae > Lepidochelys > Lepidochelys kempii. Next base: position 26,324,661 of record NC_136381.1, on the reverse strand, counting down.
CAGCACTGGGACCCTACAAGAAATTAATGCATCCCACGAGCTCTCTGTAAGGAATTGTCCACACGAGAACATTTCAGTGTGGCAAACCCCACTGCAGCCCGTGATATGCTTGTATTGTTTTGTTTGGTTTCATCTCAGAATTAACTTTCAAAATTAACATTTTCATTTTGAATTTTCCTACTGGAAAAAATGTGTTGAAATCTCCACTTTCCTGCAGAAAAAGTTGGTTTCGATTAAGCCACAGGTTTTGACAGGAAAAAATGAAGGTTGAAAAATTTTGATCAGCCCCAGTGCTCCGAATAGAACCTAAACATGTACATTTGCACTGTAGTCCAGGCGAAGAAAGTAGGCACCTACCAGAGATTTCCAACTTTACACTAGAGCTCAGTTTCAATACCTTGCAGACGGGGCGCAGCGTGCTGGGTCTTTCTGAAACAATGGATGAAGAGGAGGAGAAAAGATAACGAATTCAGCTTTAGCAGCATTCAGACAGAAAGAAATGATGGCTCATTCAGAGTCCTTGTAGCCAGAAATCAATTTTGAAAAGTGGAAAATATTGAAGTACCATCTGCACTAGACGATCACTGATGAAAGACCATGAGACTCAAGTACTAAAACAATTCCCCCATGAGTCAAAGTCATGGCTGTATCATTGGCTAGATCCCAACACAGCAGCTTCTGCAGTAAGAATGAGAGAATTCCAGAGGAGATTGTTTGAAATAGATTCTATGGCACTGATATTGTGTTGGCCTTGGACACCTCTGCTGATTGCAGAACTTCAAAGATTCTAAAAACAGCCTAACATGTACATGGGAAAAAGAAAGAAAGATGCACAAACAGTATGCTTCCAACACACAAATAATTATTTATTACTAAGCGTCCATGGTGTGCACTGCTTTATATAAAACACAAACGAAGGCATGACTACAGTCCCAGAGAACTAATGGTCTAAATCAGGGGTTCTCAAACTGGGGGGTCAGAACCCCTCAGGGTTATTACATGGGGGGGGGGTCGCAAGCTGTCACCCTCCACCCCAAGCCCCGCTTTGCCTCCAGCATTTATAAAGGTGTTAAATATATAAAAATGTGTTTTTAATTTATGGGGGGGGGGTGTCACACTCAGAGGCTTGCTATGTGAAAGAGGTTACCAATACAAAACTTTGAGAACCACTGGTCTAAATAGACAGATAACAAGAAGGTACTGGGATACCCAATCATTAAAGTATTGTGGTTAAGATGTGGTTTTGGAAGACCTGAATTCTGATCCTTCTTCTGACACGGATTTCCTGTGTTGACCTTGTGCTAATCCAAGTGTTTCTATTTCTCATTCCCCATCTGTAAAATGAGGACAATAATACATCCCGTACCTCATAGGAGTTATCTTAGGATAAATTCACTGATTGCATGAAGCACTCCGTTGTTATGGCAATGGGGACCACATAAGTATCTAGACAGAACATAGAACTTTTCTCCTTTGCGTAGGTAACAGTGTTTTGTTGACATGGGCAAGCATTTTTGGGACTCCAAATGTAATGACTTTTCAGGGGGGGTTGAATGAGTCTGGCCCATTGAGGAGGAGTTCTGGGCAACACTAGATTTGAGAGGGGTGAACAGTTCCCTATTCATCTCAATAGAGGGTTAAATGGTCATCAGCAGTCTTCAGTGTTCACAGCCAACATATGGACTATTTTGCTGCTGATGTTTTGAGTTGAAACGTCCAATCCTTCCGGAATTGTTGGAGGAGTATGGGATGATCAGAAGAGATGGAACGGAGCTTTCACCCTCCCTTCTTTCTCTCCATGAAAAAAATGTCAGTTTTGCAGAAAAAAAATCATTGTCTGTCAGGAAAATCAAAATGGCTGCTCCTGCTGCCTGCCTGCCTGCCTGCAAAGTTCTTGTCAATTTCACTTGTGGCCAATGAAATAGACAGACATTTTCCCAGAGGGCTGCCAGGCTGAGCTCCCTGACTCTGTGTTACTCCACAACCCCAGCTACAAGGCTCTCTGCCTCTCTGGTTCCTGGAGCTGCGGGAGGCTGAGCACCCTATCTCTCTGCTTTCTGGCAGTTGAGCTGGAAGGCTCTTGTCAATGGTGGGCAGTTGGGAAGCCAAAAAATTCCAGTTTGGTTCTCTCAAAAGAGAATTTTTCTTGAAAACCCTCCCCAGACATTTTTTTTTACTTAGAGCAGTTTTTTTTCAAAAATGCAAATTGTTTCATGGGAAGTTATTTCCATTTTCCAGCCAGCTCCACTTACAACATGAACAAGGATACATGGAAGTGAAGTGATTTGTCTGAGCTCGCACAGCAGGTGAGTGGCAGAACTAGGAATAGAACCCCGCTCTCAACTCCCAGTCCAGTGACTGAATCACTAGTTTACCTTTTTTATCCTATTAATACCTATGCTATCCAGTCTTCCTAATAGTTTCTTCTTCTTCCTCCTCTTCCAAATGTCTTTGTTGCTTAAACACGGACTCAGAATGCACAGTGCTTTGCTCACAACCATGAATTACAACTTTATCTTTGCCCTGTGCATAGCACTAATGAAAACTTTGTTGAGCTGCTCTATGCATGGATCAATAATTGATAAAGCTACCTCTTATCTAAGTACGGAGCATTTAATGGTCTCAGTTAAAGTTCAGGCTAAACTAAAACAGACTATCCGTCATAACAATTATAGCATCTTTATATGCAAATAGCTGAGCTGCACCTTTCATTTCCACTCAGTCTCAGAAGCCACAGCATGGGTTTTGGAATCTAATGAAGCTGATGCCGTAAGGAACAAAGTCAGACAAAATTGAATCATTTCTGTCTTGGTCCTAGGCACTAGCTATTCACCTTTAGGTTGAAATCTCACCATGGGCTTCAACCCCCTGTTGGTGCATATCAAAACCCCACTGTAAACTCTCTTTCCCCAGGACTGGAATAACAAGGCATCTGAGAGAAGGGGAAGTTTCAAAACTGAGATGCTATTGCAAAGCCCTCACGATGCTGGTGTCAAGCCAATGCTTCCTCTCTTCCCACTACAACCCCACAGCTGAAATCAGCTGGGAAGCTAGAGCTCACATTCCCTACATCTGTCAGGCTGGGTGCAGGGCATTCTCAGTGGAGGCCTGTGACTTAGGGATATACTTCCCCTCCTGATTTGACAAAGCCCATTTCCACTTACTCTGTGGTTCATTGCAAGGCTCTCTTTAGTTGGGTTTTTCCCGGTGGGGGATGTTGAGGTGGACTGAACATGCCCACAGAGGTTATGTTGGACATATTTTATAAATCAGAAAAGTAACTTGCTGGAAAAGTTAAACGTGGTTCGCCAGAGCTGGAATGCATCACTGTTCCAGATGCACTGCAGCACATGGGCATTTGGGGAGGAGTCAGCTTGAGGGTATGTCTACACTGACTGAGCTAGTGCACTAAAAAGAGATGTGTCACCATGGCAGTGTGAGTGGTGGGAAGTGCTAGTCACCCTACGTATGATCCCGCCCAAGTTCCTCGTACGTATGGCATGGGGCAGCAAGCCCAGCTCATGCTCACACCATCATGGCTACACTTTTACTTTTAGAAACATTACTCCATCAGAGCTAGCACAGGTATGTCTAGCTCAGTTGGAAATTACACCTGACAGCTCCAATGCAGCCATGCCCAGTGGGAGGAAGAGACTTTATACTTTTATTTTTGGTTTGGGTTTAGGCGAGTTGTAATGATAGATTCATAGGTTTAAAGGCAAGAAAGGACCATTATGGTCATCTTGTCTGACCTCCTGCCTAACAGACCAGAGATTTCACCCAGTGATTCCTGCATCTAATCCAACAACTTGTGGTTAAACTAGAGTACGGGTATGTCTACACTCAAGCTGGGAGTCGTAAACTCCAGTGTGAAGAGACATACCCATCCTAGCTCTGATTGTAGCTGCAGTGGCACCAGGGGTGGGAGGGGCTGGCCACCCCAAATACAGTCCCAACCGAGATCACAGGTGTCATAAATATAAAGGGAAGGGTAAACCCCTTCGAAATCCCAACTGGCCAGGGGAAAGCTCCTCTCACCTGTAAAGGGTTAAGAAGCTAAAGGTAACCTCGCTGGCACCTGACCAAAATGACCAATGAGGAGACAAGATACTTTCAAAAGCTGGGAGGAGGGAGAGAAACAAAGGGTCTGTGTGTCTGTCTATATTCTGTCTTTGCCGGGGATAGACCAGGAATGGAGTCTTAGAACTTTTAGTAAGTAATCTAGCTAGGTACGTGTTAGATTATGATTTCTTTAAATGGCTGAGAAAAGAACTGTGCTGAATAGAATAACTATTTCTGTCTGTGTATCTTTTTTGTAACTTAAGGTTTTGCCTAGAGGGGTTCTCTATGTTTTGAATCTAATTACCCTGTAAGGTATCTACCATCCTGATTTTACAGGGGGGATTTCTTTATTTCTATTTACTTCTATTTCTATTAAAAGTCTTCTTGTAAGAAAACTGAATGCTTTTTCATTGTTCTCAGATCCAAGGGTTTGGGTCTGTGGTCACCTATGCAAATTGGTGAGGCTTTTTATCCAACATTTCCCAGGAAAGGGGGGGTGCAAGTGTTGGGAGGATTGTTCATTGTTCTTAAGATCCAAGGGTCTGGGTCTGTAGTCACCTAGGCAAATTGGTGAGGCTTTTTACCAAACCTTGTCCAGAAAGTGGGGTGCAAGGTTTTGGGAAGTATTTTGGGGGGAAAGACATGTCCAAACAGCTCTTCCCCAGTAACCAGTATTTGTTTGGTGGTGGTAGCGGCCAATCCAAGGACAAAGGGTGGAATATTTTGTACCTTGGGGAAGTTTTGACCTAAGCTGGTAAAGAGAAGCTTAGGAGGTTTTTCATGCAGGTCCCCACATCTGTACCCCAGCGTTCAGAGTGGGAAGGAACCTTGACAACAGGTGTGACCTCCTGGTGGCTAGCCCTGACTGTCACTTGCATCTCCATAGCAACTCTTCTATTTTTAGCATGCTAGCTCGATCAGAGCTAGCGCAGATATGTTTCCTTGAGCTGGAATTCATACCTTCCAGCTCCAGTGTAGACACACCCTACCTCTTTAAGAAAGACATCCAGTCCCGATTTAAGGACTCAGAGTGACAGAGAAACCCTCGCTCCCCTTAGTAACCTGTTCCATTGGTTAATTATGAGGACAGGGGGAGCAGTTTAGTATATGGTATTTATGTATGATGATTTTACATGTTGTAACAGAGCCAGGTGCAATATGTAAATTACCCCCTGACTTTCATAAACATCATCTGTACACACACTTTAGCCAGAGCCGCTGTATGGCAGAGTGATTCTCTGGTGTGAGATAATGCCATCTTGTCAGCAATCAGAAAGGTAAAACAGTATTTTACCAGCTGGAAGAGAGGCAGAAGCGACAAGCAGCAGCCAGCTATAAAATGACAATGTTAGGGCTACAATCACTTGGCTCTGCCTGATCTAAAGAGTCAACCACAAAAAGGCATGCTGGAGAGAAAAAACCTAAAAGGGAGCAGCCCCGTCCTCGGAAGAGTTCATTGATACCCTCGTGCCAGATCCACAAGGGGACTTCGGCTCAGCGCTGCAACACCTAACACCAAAGGCAATGACCAGCCCTGAGTTAGGGGCCCAAGTTCCCTATACAAGACATGGGGAGAGTTAGGTGCCTAAGAATGGAACTCACAAAAGCCAAGCTGAGTGGGAAGCTGGCTAAACTGGCCAATAGGAAATGCAGAGGAGAGGGGTGTGGCCTAAGCCCTGCCCCTCAAAGGTACTTAGGTGCCTCTCTCCACTTGGAATTCACAACCATGAACCCTCTCCTGGAGTTAGGCACCTAAGCCAGGTCAGCCGTTCCTCACAAAAAACAGGGGTGTGTGCTCTGCCCCTTATATTGCAGAGACTGGGGGACGTGGGCACCACTCCTCACTTTGCCTGATCTGGAGCAAATGTCCCACGTGTCCCTAATCACAGGGTTATGGGGTAACCTCAGACAAGTCTGTCTCAGTTTCTCCAGTGCCCTTTCCACTGAACCAAACTGACTCCTAGAGTAGTGGAAGATAGAAGAGTTTAGTACGTGCCTTAGTCATTCAGCACCGCAGTTCAGCAGTCAGGACACCAAGACTTACCTGTTCATTGATGAGAGCAGAACAATTATCAGATTGCTTCCTAATCTCTCTTTCCTTTCCCAGCACCACTTTTCATCAAGAAAAGCCACTTCCAGCAGCTGGACCACCTTCTTGAGTTAAAGCAAAGAGTAGCCAAGAAGTTAGGCCCCAGTGGGCAACTCAGGATTTCAGATCGGGTGAGTCAGGAATTGCTATAGTGAAGCGGATTACAAGATTTCTTTCTTTTTTTAATCGGGTGACATTTGCACCCAGCCTATTTAGTGACAACAGCCCATACTGAGTTGCTTGGGAGGCAGAATGCGACGTCTTCCCCTCGCACATGGCCAGCTAGTGACCCTCCAGCATCCTAGAACATGTGTCAACTGAGACATCAGCATACAGCAGAGAGAGAGACAGGCAGCTTCTATAGATTTCTCCGCGAGCTGAGCTCTAGCGGCCGATCTGCCAGGTCAGCATGGGAACAATTCTTTTGCATCGTTGCCCGCAGTTCTTTGATTGGACATTGTCAAGAAGTGGCAAGGCTAAACTTCTAACCTACCTTTAGAAAAGAAATGACTCTGTCCTAGATGGATTCCTAATAACTCCATTGTTGTGTGAACAAAAAAAAATCCCGAAACAACAGAGGGTTGAAAGAAGATTTATCTCATAATAGACACACTGTATGCTAGTTTTGACCTGATCATTGCAACCAAGTGAACGGCTTCTTTGCACACTTGGAAGAATATGGGCATGAATAATAACATGTTATGCTTCCTTAGCACCTTCAACTGGAGAATTTCAATGTGATTTGATAACATTAATCAACCCTCTGAACAGCTATTTGGGTAAACACTAAAAGGACAATTTTCTAGGGGGAACCTGAGGCATGGAGACAATGATTGGCAGCGCTGAGATCTGGAAGAGGGTCAAAGCTAGCACACTATGGGCCAGATTTTCCAATGACCTCACCTCCCAGTTAGGCACCAGAAATAAAAATATATGATTATTTAGCCTTTATATTGAGGTAGCACCAAAAGGCCACAGCCAGGCTGGGTCCCCTTGTGCTAGGCGCTGTAGAAACATATAGTAAATGACAGTCATTGCCCCAAAGAGCTTACAAATGGCCAGATTTTCAAAAAAGTTCTGCACGCTGGGTGTGAAAACCTGGCCAGAAGTGGCACAATGGTAGCAGCTACATGCTGAGCACTTCCGAACATCTGGCCCTTATTTAAGTGGCTAAATAGGAGCTGAGCTCTTTAGAAAATCTGGACACATAAGCACATTTCAGTGATACCAAGTACGGAAGAGATGGAGAGGAAGCACTCCATTATAGAGAGAGTATTGCAATTATTTACTATTTATGGTCCAGAGGCATGCAGAATGTACGAGACGCTTTCCCAGTGCAGAAGATGACACAGTTTAAACAGCAGACAGTCAAAAAAGAAATGAAAGAAAATCCAAGCAAAGTGTCTCCCAAACATCACTACTTTCTGCTGCAAGTGCAAGGTGCTATTCTGCAACTAGGGTTGCCAGGTGCCTGGTTTTTTAGTGGTGTACCTCCACTCAGACGTACTGGCCGGACACCAAAAGTCCGGTTGCCTTGGTTGGGGGCAGGCGCCTGGTCACCAACCAGTGCCAGCCCCTGCTCAGGCAGAGCTGCTTTCTGCCTTCATCTTATTGGCAGACAGGAGGGCTCCATGTCAGGCTGGAGCAGAGGGAGCCCAGAGCAGCCCTGGAGCAGAGGAAGCCCAGCGTGGGGGAGGTGGTGGGAGAGGGAGGTGGAGAGGATCCAGCTATGAAGAAGGGAGAGGGAGAAGAGACGCAAGCGGGTGGGGGGGAAGAGGATTGAGAAGGGGTGGGGCCTGGGAGGAAGGGCATGGGATCTTGGGGGAAGATGTGGAGCCGGGGCAGGGCCTCAGGGCGAAGAGGCGGGTTGGGGGGGTGAGGTTGTCAGCAATTAGAAAGTTGGCAACCCTGTGACTTCAACCTGGCCTTTTCCAACATAAACACAGAGCAGTGAGGATGTTTAAAGAAACCCAACAAAACCCTGCAGTGCACACGTGGAGGGAGAGGATGAGCGAAGGAATGAACCTTATGTGACTCACATCAGTCATGCCGCTGAGTGCATGACTGGAGGGGGCTCAGACACTATGGTGATGAGGGCTGCGTAAGAGCCTGTATAGAGTGACACCGGTGATGACAGGTCGGTGCTTAGAAGTGTAGATGTTTTTGGTCTTTTGGCCTCGAGATGAAAACCTTGTCTGTGTCTCTTGGACAGTGAAGTGAAAAAATCATCTAAGTTATTTCTGCGTTAGCTAAATATAAACGCTCCCCACTCTGAAGCTACTGTCAGTCCCTGACCCAAACCGACAAATGGCATTTCCCTTGGTCACTGCTTATTTTTCAAGCCCACTAAAATCCTACAACCACCCCATTCTCATCACAGGTAACCCCACTCCCTTCCTACAGCTCCCTGCCCTGTGTTCCCCTCCCTCTGCATGTGTCTGCATTCTGCAGAGAGAAGACAAATGTGAAAGTGTCTGCAGAGGCGAGGGCTACACTATTGGCCCTTCTCCCTCAAGGCAGCGTGGTTTGAGTCTCCACCGTTGGTTGGGTCCTTTCCCATCCTTATGGCTGTTCAGAGGCAACAATGGAAAGGACCTAGAGAGACATCGCAGCTCCAAGCTGCATTGATTCCCTCCTGGGAGGTAAGCAGGGCCAGAGCATGGCACTTCCCCTGTACACTCCCATATCTGTGTAGCTCCATCTGTTCAGAGGTCTAGTGGGAGCCCGAGCCCGTTGTATGTGGAGGGGACATTGTGCTGCTATGCAGGTGAGGACAGCTCCCGCCATGCACATATAATTGTGGAAGAATCCAGGCTCCCTTTCATCTTTGCCATTTGTGTGTGGTCCCATCCCTCACTCTTGAACTGCTCAGATAATGGGAGTTTGTCTGAGATATGATCTGCACGTTCTCTCCCTTCCCATGTACATATTTTAAATACCAGCGGGACTGTGAGGGGGAGTCAAAGCCCGCCCTGAAACCTCCCATGTCACTTAGTTCCTCAGCACATTGCTCCTTTCTGCTCTGTGCTCCCTAGCAGCAAGGGCAGTGAAATTGACTAATGTTCCAGTCTCTGAAGCATGGACACAGCACTTTGGAGATTTGGGAGCCTAAGCTTTCACTGCTGCTGCATACAGAGGGCAGCAGGGTAGTGCTGCAGGGAAAGAGTGAGAACAAAGGGCAAAGAGACAATGCAGGATAGTTTTCTATCTAGACTTAGTCGCTCAGCATGCTCCCTCCTGCACACTGGTATGATCCTGTCCACAAAAAAGTAATAGGATACAACATCCCAATACCAATAGCAGAGTATTTCTGGATGCTTAGTTAAACCAATTATAAATGGAAGAGACCTTGCAACGAGTCCATTTCCCTGCAAGGGTGGATCGTAGGCCTTAGAGAGAGGCTATACCAGCTATTAAACATCTAAGACCAGACTCATCAGTATGCTCCAGCTGATGCAAAGCAGCCGTCGACCCAGTTTAACCAGACAGTTAAACTGAGCTTACAGCTGCTTTGTGTTACCGAAGTGGCACAAAGCAGCTGGGGCATACGAGTAAAACTAGCCCCTAAAAGTTTCTTGGGGCCTACTCAGCCATCATTTTACCAGCACACTTCAGATGGTGGGGTGGAGATAATACATCACACACACAAACACAATGAAACAAATTAAAAACAAGGATGGACGTTCACTCTAAAATGACAAAATATCACACATTTACAGGAAATTGTTCCAGGTTTGCGGCTTTGAAGTACAGATAGGAGAATTCAGACTCCCAGGAGCAGCAATGCCATGAAGTTCTTATCCAACAGCCTCTTCCCCATTGCCTAGTCCAAACTGAATATGAACTCTGAAAATAATTACATTATATTGCAGACAAGCTGCTGCCTGCCCTACTTCTAGATGTTCATTGGCAAACCTTCTACCACATTGCTAAGTGTGTTTTGTGAACAAGACAGTTAACTTATGGTAAGTTCCCCGTTCATACCGAATTTGCACAAGTAAACTAGCAATGGTATAAATCTGTAGAATGATAAAAGAGGATTCCCAATGTAAGCAGAAGAATCAAGACTTTTTTTTTTAAAAGGCTCACTCCTCTGCAACCGAGAATGAGGTTGCATAACCACTCATCAAAAGGAAAACAATAAGCATTCTTCTCTGTTGAAAATTAATCTGTGCACCAACCTTCAACCCATTCTGGTGCTTACTTAGCTGTTTGACAGGAAATACGGATGCAGTGAAACAACATAAACAAATTCCTGCGGAGGAACCAACTCTGATAGAGACATTCATTTTCTAAACGAAAACACTATGTATTAACACACTTGACTCATGTTCTGTGCAGAACTCTTGATCTATTAATGGAAAGCTTCCTGCATCAAATGGAACTTACAACCAATAAGAGGGACAAATCAATGAGCATTGCTTTGAATTTCCTCAAGCACATGCTTTGGCAGAGCAATATATTGCCTTTGATCATTCTCCTAACCCAAACATTAACCCCTTCTAAATTGCCAGTCTGAAACTTTTCTGGTCAATTATTTATTGCATCTCATCAAGAAGGAGTTATCAACTGGACCAAGGCTGCTGTGTAGGAAAAGAAAACGGGTATTATTGTTTGCTCAGCACAACAATGGGGAACAAAGATAGGGTTACTAAAGCTCTTTATTTAGAGTGAATTAAATATATCCATATGTTCCACACAGTAAATGACATTCAATGCACTTTAGTGACTCATTGCATTTATTGCATCACAAAATATGTTGTGTAGCCCATTAAGTTTGATGCATTACACGTAAAAAGCACCGCAGGTCATTTGCAAGTATTTTCAGGATGCAAACTGCCATCCCACCCTGTGTTGTCAGCACGCGTGTGCGCACACGCACGCACTGCTTACTATGTAACACTTCAGATTTGATAGCACCCTTCAGAAGGCATCTTGGCACCAGCTTCATTCTGCCACCGAGGACGACTTGTTATGAATGATGCCTTTAGGGCTTCAGCATGCTGGATAAATTCTGTTGGTTTCTTTTGGTTGGTTTGATTGAAACAGCACCACTTCTTTTCAGACTGCAGTCAAAGAAAGGTTGGAAGAATTGTGGAAAGCTAAATAAGCATTGAAGTTTGCCAATTGCAGAGTACAGTATGACTTCACTAATTTGCCTGGCATTAACCCATGCACACAGGCCCAGCAGACCACGCGCAATGAGTTCAGTGTGGAGTGCTACGGCAAGGTGTCCTATTGGTCAGCCTGCATTACACACTACGAAGTATTAACTAGTATACCATGAGCAGGATAAGAAAGGCAGAATGGTTCAGTGGAGAAAGCTGGATTTAAGGAGAACTGAGCTCTTCTTCTGGTTCTGCCACTGACTTGCTGTGTCATTGTGGATATGTTTGCAAGGCAGTGAGCACCCTTAATGACCCAGGTGCCTAACCCATTGCACGAGGTGCTCACCATTGAGCCCTCAAACTCTGCCCTGCATTTTACCCAGCTGCTAAATAGGGAAAATGAGTCTGATCTGTCTTTGTAAGTGCTTCAGATATTGCTCTTGCTGTGATGCAGCATAAATCATTATGCTTTTTTACTGTCTCTTAGTTACACGCTAGTTTAAAAAAAACATCAGTAATTTCCCTATGGGTTTCCCAACCACCAGCACATATCAGGGAGGTTCTCCTGCAGTGAATGATAAATACAACTTTGTGCTTATCCCTTCATGTGAGGACCAGAAAGCTCTAGCACAAACCCTAAAAGCTCCCATTACTTCTTGTGCTACAGGTACAGGACTTAATACTCATCTGATTCTTGGCAAAAATAGATTCAGGCATAGACCCCAGGAGTCCTGACTGCCAGGCCCTTGCTCTTGGCACATGGCAGCTGTGATCTTTTGCCATCCAGAAGTCCCAGCTCCAAAGTCCCAACCTGGAAGACGTTTTTCAAAAAACAGATTGGAAAATCCCCTTCATTTATTATTCTTTTTGTAGTCAAATGTTTTTTCTGGTTCCCTTTTCTAAACGGCACTACTGGCAAAATAACATCCACGATGTAAAGTGCTAAGGAAGGAAAATAAATGAGTGGCTTAATAAGTCAGATTGTTCTAATCTGACTGGCTGTCTTGGTGCTTTACCTGTTAAATATTTCTTCTCTTACCCTTTACCTTTCAAGGCTTACTTTTATTATGCATTTGTATTACCTTAGCACCTAGGAGCACTAGTTATGGGCACTCATTGTACTTGGTGCTCTATAAACACAGAATAAAAAGTCCCTGCCCTTACCCCCAAAAATGCAATCCCGGTTGGCCAGCATTATAACATCCTTGCTTCTCTTCTCAGAGCTAGACGTTCAAAGGCCCAACAGCATGGGCATGTGCCACACAGTTCAGGCTGCTGGCCTGAAGACTCCCAAAAAGATGCCTATAAAATTCTTTACTGGTCTAACTAATGAGAGGTTCAGTGCCACACTTGTGCAGTTATTTTTACAAGCAATCAGAGGCTTTCTTTATGCAGACTCACCAATGATAAAGGAAAAAGCCCAGAGTCTTTGTGTACAATCATTGTATTCATTCATTTCCTTAATATGGAGGTCCAGGCTTCTCCTTAAGAAAGCTGCCCCTTTCTGACGGTGGTATCTATCAGTGTGATTGGGGAGCATATTGAACTGGACTTCCCCCACCTTGCCCACCTGGAAAACTGAAGGCCAGGTAGTGGATACATGATCACTGCAACCCCCCAACTCCAAGCAAACTTTCTATGAGTGCCTTGGGTATCCTGGCAACTGACCGCTAAACTGAGCTTATTGACCTAGGGCAGAGGTTCTCAAACTCTGGTCTGCGGACCACCAATGGTCAGCGAGCTCCATTCAGGTGGTCTGCAGATAGTTCCTTCTATGGTGTGCACCTGGGCAGCGACACACAAGAGAATAAAGGGCCACCCATCTAATAAGTGGAGCTGCACAGGCGGGGCTCCACTAATTCGGTGCCTGGACCTTGGAGAAGATGCACATGTAAAGTGACGTGGGTGGGAATGGGGGTAGGTTGGGGGGAATAGGGGCTAGATTGGAGGAGGCAGTGGGGTGAGAAGAGGGGTAGGGGGAATTTGGGATGTGCAGGGCTGCGGCACCAAAGCAACTTTCTCCAGCTTCAGGACTGCAGCTGCCGGGGAGAGAACCCCCTCCTTCCCAGCCCAGCTCGGTGGCTGCCACGGCAGGGGAGAGACTACTGATATTAACATATGAGTTTTGTGTGCTTTTATTTGTAGAGCAAAACCACGTTCATTATTATTTAGGTTTTTTTATATAGTGCTTTTCTCCAAAGTGCTTTACCATAGTTAGCTAACGGTACAAACAACATCTGGAAAGATCATTAAGTGGTCCACCGAGACCCTCAGCAATTTTCAAGTGGTCCGCAGAAAAAAAAGTTTGAGAACCACTGACCTAGGGGTTGATCTTACTCCACTGAAGTATGTGAGAGTTTTGCCATTGATTTCACACCTCTAATGACTTGGATTTACTCTGCTGTTGGTAAAATCAGAATCTAGCGCCATAGGGACGGAGACAAAGAGACAGAGAAAGTGCATGCATGTCTGTCAGTTATTTGCTGGTTTTGGAATGAACTAAATATATTTCATTACTTCCCGGGGTTGTATTTAGTCAGTTTGTAGACTTAAGATGATTCCATTATTACCTGGTCCCATCTCAGTTATTGCTTGGTATCCTGGGCAAGTCACAATTTTTAGATTATTTTGTGATACATTCTGATTCACTATGGAGGAGGGAGATGGAAATGCAGTAGACTGGCACACATTACAGTTAGTAACTTTTAAGGGAAATGGATGCTTTATTTCTGCTTTTCTTATTCTCTGGTTATAAAAGAAATAACCCTGCTGAATAAAATGTCATGGGCTTTTTGACCAATGACCACGTTACAGTGAACACAGTCTGATCTGCGTGTACAGAGTGGTTAAACTGTCTGACTCTGCTTGTACGTATACGATTAGGTGCCGAGAACCTTGAACTCCAGCTGAAGTCATTCAGTGGGAGCTGAAGGTATTCAGCACCTCTTAGATGTGGCTCAGTAACTGGCAGGACCAAACCACTACAGAATATGAAGATAATTTTGCTCGTGGCTCTCAAAGCCTAATTTCCCTCTTTCTTACACCACTAAAAATCCATCATCTTCAGTGTAGCCACTACTGAGTTAGCCCAGTCTAAGTGAATGGAGAATCAGATCCTCATTGTCCCACCATTACTGTGATCTAAACCGAAGCAAAATCCTGACACACCTTTTGATTTATAAAGCAGCTTCTGGCCCCCTGACCATGTCAGCATTAGCAATTTCCTTCAAATTTCCAACCACTGCACCTGCAACAGTATTACCATCTGCAGGAGCAATGATGTAGCTAGGCCTCTGGTGTTTCAACTGGATTGTCACGTAAACCAGCTCTGAGCAGGGAGAGGTGACATAATAGTTAAGGGCCAGATTTTCAAAACAGCTCAGCACCCAGCAGCTGACTGGAAAACAATGGCTGTTGCCAGAAACTGAGCACTGTTGGAAATCTGACCGCTTCATGTAAGTCTCTCCTTTTCCACAGTGCTAGTGATTTTAGGGGTCTGGTTTTGGATGTCCAATGATCTTCTGAGAGAAGGTGCTCACGCTTGTCCTGAAAACCAGGCCTTTTAAAGATGTCTCAGATTGGGCACCCAAAAAATGAAGGATGCCAAAATCATTAGTTAATGATAGGTGGAAATGCCCAAATGGGAGCTGAGTTGTTTTGAAAATCTGACCCTAGATTGGTTTCAGAGTAACAGCCGTGTTAGTCTGTATTCGCAAAAAGAAAAGGAGTACTTGTGGCACCTTAGAGACTAACCAATTTATTAGAGCATAAGCTTTCGTGAGCTACAGCTCACCGCTGTAGCTCATGAAAGCTTATGCTCTAATAAATTGGTTAGTCTCTAAGGTGCCACAAGTACTCCTTTTCTTTTTGCCCCTAAATTGTAAGCTCGTTGGGACAGGGGCTGTGTTTGCAGAGCACATAGCACAATGAGTTCTTGGTCCAAGACTAGGACTCCTAGTCTACGATAATACAAATAAATAATAACACGCCAGCAGATGGTCTGCACCAACATTTGTAATATAGTCCCTACTGGGAAGCTGTTCCAATGGAAAAATTTAAGAAAAAATGCTGGTGTAGACACTCCCCCAAGTTTTCTTTTCAGTGAAATGTAGCGAGATAGTTATTTTTTGACCTCTGTAGTTGATGTTAGCATTGCTTTGTTCAAATACAATACAGGGAAGTATCAAATATGGACTTATTAAAATTCCCTTTTAAAACAAAATGTTCTATTCTCTAATTCTATAAAAGTCAACAGAACAGCTGTTAATTACAGAAAGGGGGTGTGCTGTGTGCGGGGTGTTAGAGATGAAAAGAGGAGAAAATAAAATACAGTGTGATACAGCTACTCATTATTAATGTGAAAAACCCTCTCAGTGACACACAGAATGAGCTGAGCTGTACTAGGAGGCCGCCTCAAAAGAACATATAGTCTGGAAGGAATGTTAATTCCGATACTCTTGCAAAGCCAATATTAGATAAAACAAGAAGAAAGTCTGGAATAAGACCAATCATGCAACATCCCTAATAGCCACCCCAAAAGCAGTTTTTAAATTGTTTGAAATCTTAAGATAAGAAAAATCTGGTTCAATCTGATTACGTTATAAATATGCTTTGCTAACAGTTTTCATGGAAGGAGAAAACAATATATTTGGTTTTCAGTGGAAGCTATTTTCTTTTCCCTAAGAAGCATTCCCAATAGAATGCAGATCAGTGCAGACCCATCTTTATATATATGTCTCAATTCAAGTTACCATACAATGAATTTAACAGATAATTTTCAGAAAAGCTCTGCTGTAAAAGTGTGTCATTTGCATAGTTATTATTTCTATGAATTTCCCCTTCAATATATGGGCTCACATCCTCAGCTCGTGTAAGTCAACATCGCTCCCTTGACTTCAATGGGATTACACCAATTTACAGCAGCTGAGAATCTGTCCCTCTTTTTTGCATTCTGCAGGTAAACAGACAATAGAATTCCTCTTTCTGTTAACATTAGTAAATGAAAACTCAGACACATGTGATGTTATATTGTGATTCACAAGCCAAGTATCTTAATGTTTATATTGTGATATAACTAATGAGCCAGCCACTCATCTGCTTTCTGCAGCCATTCTGTGAGACAGACAAGATTTTTTTTTGGAAGTAGGACCAGATGGGATGACAATTTATGGCAGGGCAATTTTCACTGTGATGTTGTTGTTGTTGTTGTTGTGATTATTGTACTTAAAAATTTACCCTAAGCAACTGTGAAAAGTATGTGAAAGTTCATAGCATGTCACCATAATCTATGACTTGCCGTCTGCTTGAGAATTATCCATGGAAAATAAGTCAAACTGTTTTCAATAAATGAACATTATGAACAGGTGCAGGGAAACCCAACAGAAAAACCGAATTAGTCCAAACAAAAATGGCCTACTAATCATCAGGTAAAATCCTACTTAGTAAACAAGAAAATGTGGGAACAAAGTTACCTAAGCCAAGTTTGGCCTTATAGAAACAGATTTAGTTAGTGGACAAAATAATGAGGATAAAACATGCCACCCACTTTGACTCCTTTTTGGGTTCTTAAAAAGACACATTGAAAAGAAGAAATTATTTTCCCCCAACTCATCCACTGACCAGCCAACACTGCAACTAATCTTGATTCATCTCAGTTTCCTCGACCTAAGTCAGGAGCTGATCAGGCGAAGGATGTTCTTCCAGAGAGGAAGGCCAGTTGGCTTGCTCTTCTTTAAGGAACTTTGTTTTCACCTGTGAGAGCTGAAAGTCATCACACAATCATACCATCCAATCCTCAGCCCATCAGTGGGAATACCTAATTTGCTGAACTGCAGAGGCAAGTAAGGTCCTGTATTGTTTTCCACTCCCTTGTTGTGTTACTTTCTCACCTCCCTCTTTTCTCCCATTCGCTCAGCTTTTCATTGAATCCTAAAATCAACTATACTGCATTCATTCAAATCTGCCTTGTCTAAGGACAAAGGATCCAAAAGATGACATCCCTGACCAGAGCATGAGCCAGGGTCCAAGCAGCAGGTGTTGTAGTTGACTTGCCAGCCAAAGCATCTACTCATAACTAACCAGCAGTCCAGTGTTCCAAAAACATCAACAGAAGCCATATTTCATCCATCTTTCCTATTCTGTCTCCCCTACCTTGTGTCTGTCTGTTGAGAACAGGATAAGTAAATGCCCTTCCCACTGAGGGTAAAATTAACCTTTTCCTTACCAAAGAAAGATTATTCTGAAAATAAGAGACTGATATTTTGTCTCCAAAAGGAGAAGGACTTTAAAAGTTATGATTTTCTCTCAACCGCAGTTTCAATATGAATGTGTGTTTTTCTTTCTTGTTCTTTCTTGTGTTTAATCAATAAACTTTCTATTTGAATGAATGCTTTTGGGTGTTTGCCAAATAACCAGGTAGACTCAAGGTCTCTGTAGAAAAATAACCCCAAACCTATCTATCACTGTTTAATGTTAGACAGCAAAAGGGCTTATAAACATCTTTAAATCTTTAAGCCTTGGAGATCAATAGCAGTACAATATACACAGTGATTGCCATTAAAAGGTCAGCATTAGTCAACAGTTATCATGACACATTATCTGTGACACCACTACTGATGGGTGCCAGCGATGATTGTGTGTGGGTGAGAGAGAGAGAGAGATTTAATATTCCAGGTATGGGGAAATACTGCATTTTTCTCAGGTAACGCTCGATGGTAACTGCAGGTAAATGTTGAATTTTTAATAGCTACCACTGTGTATACCTGATACAATAAATATATTATCTATATAAGATATAGATATAAGACACATCCACACATTCCTCTGTACAATTTGAGGAGAAAACAGATACAGGAAAAAGCAGTTAACAGTAAGTAATCTGAATTTTGAGATAAATGACAATCACACCCCTCCCATTTGCATTGTCAGAAGTACAAGCAAAGTTGTGGCTCTTCATTAAAAATAATAAACACACTATGACAGAATAGTACATAATTTATTAACAAAAATTTTAATAAATCTGAAGAAAAAAAGTCTTTGGTGACACTATCTATAAAAACAACCTATCTTTGATGGTAAACCTATAACGTTATACAGGTTAATGAAGTAAATCAAGTTATATGGCTTTGTAATTTTTTTCTCTCTCTTTGTTACACACTTTCTTGAAGTTTAATTACACCATATTATAGTCCAATGGGGGGAAGAGGGGACGCTTTAAAAAAAAAAAAAAGATGTGGCAGCACGATGAAAACACTGGTAAAACATTAGAAATTTTTTCCCCCAAATGTACATTTTACACAAAATAAGGTATGATTTTTTGTTTGCTTTACAATTGCCCATCTAAGTATTCCCAGTTTGATTTTTTCATCCTGTTCAATCATATACTATACATATTATCTCTCAAAATAAATATACAAGATTATGTACACTGTCACAAGGCCTATTTGATCACCCCTAATTTCAGTGTGAAATGATAATTCATGTCAAGGAGGGAGAAAAATCCTAATGCATCAGGTGGTTACAAAGAAATTAACTACAGCTGTAAAAAAGCATGTAATGACATAAAATAAGTTGGTATATAGGTCAGCTTGACATCACTTTACGCAAGGGTGAGACGTACAAATCTTGGAGGACTCTGTTTCATTATCCTAGAGACAATGGCTCTGATCCTGCAGTGGGCAGACCCCAGCACCTGCAGAAAGCTCAGTTGACTTCTACAGGGCTCTGCAAAGGATCATGGGTCCATATATGCGGAGTACCCACTGAAGTCAATAGATCCCACTGTAGGACTGGGCTACTGTCCTTTATGGCAATGTTTCTTTGCACCTTGCTAAAGCTGCAATTTCCAACAGCAAAGCCAGACTGGAAAAAAACCCCATCCTTTCTTTGCTGTAAGAGAATGCTTGATTTGGGGATTTAACAAATAGATTTCTATCAAAAAGGGTATTATAATGAAAACCACATACTGTTCTTTTGTTTTGGAAAGGGGAGACAGACACAAGTATGTTGCATTTTAGGCAGGGGAAAAAGAGGGTTTTATTTTTTAAGGACAGAATCGATGTACAGCTGAATATAGGCTGGTGCAATTGTTTCAATGTCAAATTATCACTTCCATTTTTGACATAAAATATTCTGTGGAAAAGAGGTATTTTAAAAGAGGGGCTCATTGGTGAAAGATTAATTTCTTTATCAAACCTGGCTCTAAAAAGAAATTGAAATCTCAACTTGATCAAATCCATGGTGGATTCAAATGGAAAAGTAGATCAAAGTGCTCAAAAGATGCATATCATTATGAAATCGTTGCAAAGCTTAAACATTCACATTTAGAAAAAGTTGTGGGAATAATTAGAGTTTTTCAAAAATGGAAGGATAGCAAATAAGATCTCACACAGCCCCAAGGCGCCGTGAGGGGAGCCAGGCATTCTCTAATCCTGGAAGTTTGCCCCTACTTTTGTGTCTCGTTTTTCTCATTATGAAACCCTCCTCCAGCAATGGGTCTCATTCAAACAACAACCAAGTGGGGATTCTTTTTAATAAATTCAATTAAAAATTAATTACTTCTCCCAAACCCTGATCCCTGTTTTTATTCTGTTTTAATGGCATGGATCTATTCACATAAATCTAAGTCACCCCTGATGAAATTAAGGTTGGTAACCTTTACGAAAGGCCACATGCTTAAAACTCCTTCAAGTCAGCAGGCATTCAAGTACCTGTAACGTAAAGGCTAACATAGCCTGCTGTTAACAAAAACCAAACAAACCTAGAACAGAAAAATCAAGAGAGGAAAGCAACAAGGAGAGACTTTTGCTTGAGCACCATTTGAATTAAGAAAAAAATAAACACTGACACATTCATAGGACATGATAAAGGAGGGTTTTGTTTGCTACAGAAACTGCACAGCTCTGTACAGCACAGTTACACGTGAAGGCGTGGAGGAGAGGTGGGAGGTGAGGGTGTGAAACATGCTTAGGATCCTTCAGGAGCACTGGCTGATAAAGTTTTCACTGTGGCTAATGCATAAAGTTCTAAACTGGCTCTGCATCCAACTTTTAGCACTCAGCGAGGAACTGAATCTCCACACATGGGCAGAGAGATCTGTGGCGATTAGCAAGGTTGGCAGTGAAATGCATTCTTTGTTAGAGAGATGGCTATGCCTTGGTAACGTTACACAGAAAAGTGCCTCATACCTATCCGAAACCAATCTGAAGTTCAGCTTTTTATAGTTGCTTCTTTAATTAGTGATCTGGAAACAGAAAGAGCCTTAAACGATATTCAGATTTAGCCCCCTTACTCTCTTTTTGCCACCCATGGAAACTACACATAAAAAGAACATTGAAGAAGAGATGCTGTCAAAGAGTTTTAGCCCAAGATTTCACCTGCTGTCCTTTAAAAATGGATAATACCCACTGCCTTTTCTTAAGAACCCATCCTACTTCTGCCACAAAATTACATTATATAAAAGAAAAGCAGAACTCTGGGCATTATTTTTGTATAATGAACTAGCCCCCACAACCCTCAGGCACTTCTCCTACTGGCTAGAGGCCCATTACCTAGCTCCCAGAGCAAGCTGCTGAAACAGCCATGTGCTTGTCCACAAACAAAACAAACAAACTAGGAGCTGTGCTGGGCTTGTCCACTATTTGAATGACAGGACACAATGTTCACAAATGGTTGCCTTGAAGATGGGCCATATTTTAGCACCTAAATAAGAGGCCTCAAGAAAGGAGACCCAATGGGAGCAGTTGGGTGATCAGCACTTTTGAAAATCAGGCCAACAGAGTTTGGTCTCTTGCTCCCTAAGTGCAAAAATTAGAGTAAGGAAAGTTCAAAAGACCTTGGCAGTGTCCTTTATGGGGTTTGGCTCAGACTTAAACAACAGTGCCAGGAACTTGAGAACTCTGCCCCTAACTCACTGTATTGTACTTGGTTATTGCGGTTCATATGGAAAGAAAGCCACTGGTTGGAATATCCCAACAGGAGATCACGTACTAACAAACAGTAACAGTATTGTGCACTTCTATATCTTTCTGCTGAGGAGCTTATATGTTTTGCTACAAACACTAATTAAACTTCATCACCCCTCCGGGAGATAAACATTACTATGTCAATTTTACAGCAGGGTAAACTGAGGCACACAGTGATTAAGTGATTTGACCACAGCCACATGAGGAATCAGTGGCTGAGTTAGGAATAGAACCCAGTAACTCTGACACAACCACCTTCACTCTTTCTCTGGCTTCGAGAACATGCTCTCTCCATCCCCTGTGTATCAACTATCTAGACCAGGGGTTCTCACAAAATTTTTTTTGATGGCCTCAGAGTGCGGCCCAACTCTTTCTGGTAGCTGCTCTGGAAATTTTTCCTAAAATATTTAATTAACTTTAGGAAAAAATAAATAAATATGCACATATACATGTCCAAATCATTGCAATTTATTTATGTGGGTTTTTTTTTTTTTTTTTGCAGATTCAATAAAAATAACGTACTGTTGTCTCTATTCTTTACTGGAGCTAAACAGAATTGAAACACTAATAAGGTGCTTTGCACGTTCTTGTTTCTTTTCTTTTTTGGTTGTTTTTTTTTAAAAGAGTTACTGGCTAGTAAGTCTGCTGCTGTGAAAAGTGATGCTAGCATATTAATATCACTTTGCACAGCCTCCCAGCTAGCTGCTAAGTCTGCTGTGAAAAGTGATATTAACAAACATACAAGTATCACTTTTCACAGCAGACTTACTCAGCCCTGGCAAGCCAGGGGCCAAAGTAAGCCCTGGATAGCGAGGTGGATAGGGAGGCAAGCAGGCCAGGGGCAATAAAGGGAATGGATGGGGGGCTGGCAGAGGCAGCAGGGGCCAGGGGCAATGGGGGGTTAGCCCAGGGCCGAAGCCTACTGCTGCACAGCCAAGGGCCGAGGCTGGAACCCACTGTAGTACAGCCTGGGGGATAGAGCCTTGTGCCCTGCACCTGGGAAATGGGGCCTGAGGATGGACCACGGGGCAGAGATGAAGCATGAAGCCCCGTGCCTGAAGCCTGCTGCTCACCATCCCAAGGTTGAAGCCTGATCCCACAGCCCGCCGCAGAAAGGTAGGGAACTCACTGGCTGCCTACTCCTCCAGCATTTGTGTCCCCAGAGTGGGACAAGGCCCAGTCCCCTCTGGTGGCTCCGGGGGAAGGGCTGCTGCTTTCCCACCTCTCCTCCAATCACCACCCAGGAGTGTGGCCGCAAGAAAAGTCCCTGGTGGCCACATTTGAAAAACACTGGTCTAGACACAAAGGAATGAGGTAAGGAATGCTCTGCAGTGGTTTTATCTGGGGCCAAAGTCACACCTTCTTGCTGAATACCCCAGAGACATCTCGTGGAAATATGTGACAGTTAAAACAATTTATAAAAGTGCTTCTTTATCCAGTAGATTGTAATCACTTCTTTTTAGCTTAAATCAGTGTTTTTATTTTATTCCCACAATTTAAAGATATACGTAACTAGTTCACACTATCGTGTAAATAACTGAAATGTTTCTGTTTGAAATGATAAAACCTTTTGAGAGTTATAAGGAGTACAGAAAAGTACCTGAAACTACCACATATATCTTTGGGCCAGATTCTACCTTGAGTTACCATGGGTTACATCTGGAGTAACTACTGCCATTGACAGGAATACTCCAGATGCCAACAGAACTCCAGGATGGAATCTGGCCACTTGCTTTCACTCTTACCACTACGAAATACCGAGACTGATTTGATTTTCTTCAGTGCAACTGGTTTTAGGCAAAGTCCTTGTAAGTCAAACCCTAGTCCAGAAAACACTCTTTTTTTCCTTTTAACATCAAACTACTACCTCTTCCTCCCATCCCCCTTCAAAACAAGGGGATTAAAATGGGAATGTTGATAGACCCTTAACTATTGTGACATAAATAGTGCCACCATGATACCTATTCCCCTGCACACAAGAAGAGCAACTCATGCAAACTGTAGCTTACCCATCACTGTAGCTGCTATATTTTCTTCTGCTCATAACAGGTATAAAATTAAAACAGAACTTCCAAACTCCTGTCACACCCTGATGAGAGGAGTCAGGATGATTTCTTACGAGTCACTCATAACTCAAATAGAACCTCCACCAATAAAAGGCATTGGCTTCCTCCCTTTGACTTCCATCCTATCTGTTGTGTTCTTTGTGCAAACCAGACAACTGACTAATATTTCCGAAGCAATCTTTTTTCCCCATTTAAAAAATAGGGTTTAATTGTCTTTGTTTCCTAGAGGGAAGGATCTTAACTAGGCTTCACTAAATGGACATTCTTCAGCTTTCCCTCTGTGCAATAGAATGGTTGATACATTTACTGTCATTGACTTGAGCAGTGAAAGAGAAAATTTAAAAAAAAAAGGGCAAAAAAAAAAAGGCATTAAGTGAAACAATGTTTAATTTCTGTCCTGTTTGTGCTTGATCTTTTTTCTTAGTTTTTTTTAAACTGCTGCAATTTCTACCTGTGAGAGCTGAACTTTTAATTTTGCAATTCTCATTCGGTTTTCCCTGCAATGATATTAAAATGCTTGTAAGAAAGCAATGGCAGCTTCGAATGCTTGTAAGAAAGGAATGGCAACTTGGAAATATTCACACCCAACACCATTTTGATTAAAGAAAGAACTCTGTTTTTAATAGTTGTGGGTTTTTTTTGATCATTAAAAAAGTTTTAACCTGCATAGCAATCATTTCAAAAATAATTATTTAATGTTCCATAATGAAACTGTACACAACCTAGTCTTGAACGACAGAAACCTGTGAGGTGGTTTGAAGCAGTCCAGCACAATGATTCCTTGGAGCCACACAACTCTGCTTTCCACTTGCATGTGGTTTTGTCCTCGCTACAGTCTGGCTCCAAGTGTCCGTGGATCTGCACTGGGCATGGAGAACAGTTCAGTCCCCTCAGCAGGGCTCCTCAAAGTCGTTCAATGTCTCGATATTTCTTCCTCAGGATGGAGACCTGGTCTTTAAAGAGGACAGGGTCAAGCCTCATCTGAGAATGGATCAGCGGCATATAGCCAAACCAGCTGGCGAAAGTGTTCATGCAGCTCTGCCGCTGGGCAAAATGATCTGGGTCAGCCCAGCGAGAAGCCCTGGAAGTCTGAATGGAGAGAAAGGAAATGCTAAGTCATCATGTCAACAACGCTGTGTAAATGGCAGGAGACAAGGTGTTACCGAGGCTGTGCTGTGAGGTGATCTCAGCACCTCATCACCTGGCTCTAAAACCTCAACATAGAGCTGACATTTGGTAAGAAATAGATACTTGGTATCTATATTTCAAGCCACGTGGACCAAATTCTGACCTTAGTAACAGCTGGACAACTTATTATTACTTATTATTTGTATTGCAGTGGTGCCTAGGAGCCTGAGTCATGGATCAGGATCCCATTGTGCCAGGCACATTACAAACAGAAGAGAAAGACAGTCTCTGCCCCAAGGGGCTTACAGTCTAAGTGTAAGGCAAGATGGATACAGACAGATGGGGGAGTACAAGGAAATAATGAAACAATACTGGTCAACATGATAAGCACTGCGCAGGGCCGCCCAGAGGTGGGGGCAATTTGCCCCAGGCCCTGCAGGGGCCCCCAGGAGTATATAGTATTCTATAGTATTGCAACCTTTTCTTATGGAAGGGCCAGTGGTATAGCCAGGTGGAGTGAACAGGGGGAGCGATCGCAAAAAAAGGCACCACCCACTGCGGCGCTTTTACTCACCCGGCAGCGTTTTTACTGACTGGGCGGTGCTCCGGGTCTTCGGCGGCATTTCGGCGGCGGGTTCTTCAGGGCCGCCAAATACACCCGGAGTGAGCGAAGGACGCATTGCCAAAATGCCGCCGAAGACCCGGAGCGCCGCCGGGTGAGTAAAATTTAAAAAGACGCTTAATTAATTAAAGGGCCCCTAAAATTGCTTTGCCCCAGGGCCCCTGAATCCTCTGGGCGGCCCTGGCACTGTGTGCCCTTGGCTTTGTGACTGTTAAAAGTCTTTTGGTTTATGGTGATCATTAGGCTCGTTTAGAACAGAAATACCTCGGGATAAATCCTCTGAAATACGTCAAGACATATCTCTATTTCAACCCAATTCCCATATTATTTAGAATCTCTCTATTTCAACCCAATTCCCAGATTATTTAGAATCTCTCTATTTCAACCCAATTCCCAGATTATTTTTGATAGCGGACAATAAAACATTATTCCCCCACGAAAAAAGCCATTTGGGGTGCAAATGTCAGAGCTAAATGTGCAACCTCCAAGCTATATTCTAACACATGTCATCAGTGGGCACACATGGCAGCTTAAGTAGCTAGAGTGTTCATGTAAGAGCTTCAAAACAGCCCAAGGTCCCCCCAAACTAACAGCCCAATCCAAGTCTCACTGAGGTCTATGAGAGTTGGAGGAGGCCATAAAACGCCTAATTCTGGGAGTCGATGTTGGAGTCAATTTGAGCGGAGAATACTGAGCATCTCACAGGACTGAGCCCTAAGAGATGAACACTGTAACACCATTATAGTTTGTCAGGTCAAAAATCCATTTTGAGGGCCCAGTCCTGCAGCCCTTATGCACGAGTAATTCCCACCGAGTCTGAGAGTTCAGTGGAACGTCTTAGTGCAAAAACTCAGTCAGGTGCGTCAGCATGATCAGGGCTTTAGAATATTGCCTACAAATAAACGGGCCCTACAGATGCTCAGAGAGCCTGGTGGATGGAGCCAGCACAATACACTTCGACAGAGAAGTAGAGGAAATAAACTGGAATCACAGAAATGATTACATTCCATCAGACCATGCTAATATAGCACTTTTCAAAATTAGTATGAAAGCCACATTTCATATTTACCTAAAATACTAATAACCTTACTTTCAGAGGTTCTGATCATCCACAACTCCCATTAAGGTCCATGGCAGCTATGGCTACTCAGCACCTCTGAAAATCAAGCCCTAAAAGCTTTGAGGGAGTTGTTATTCTCCATTGGGAAAATAATGCACCTCACTGTATGTAGGAACCCACTCGATCCAAAACAAGTCTTTGAAACAACAGACTATAAGTGTTCAGAAAGTGCCATTAAAATCTATTTTGTGCCATCTCTCGTATGTTTACTTTTGTGTGTACTGCAATTTTTTTTTAAACAGCGTAAACTCAAAGTTTGTTCATTAAATGTTAAAACAGCGATAGAGTCAGGAAAACTGGCCATTTTAACTCGAACAGTAGATTCTAATGTGCACTAATCCCAGACACTTGATTATACATAATCACAACAGGGCAGGCTAGGAAAAGTGTGCTCTGGTGGATTATAGAAGACGTCCAGCCATTAGCATTGAATTTCCATATGACTATTAATCGGTGTCACAACCTTAAGGTTCTGTTATGTTAATTTTTTATTTGTCTTTTCAAGGGATTACGAACATGGACCATTCAATTCCCTGTAGCTACGGGTACAGCTTGTTTTAGGAAGACAATTGTAACTCATTTTTCGTTTACATTACCATCTCCTGCAAAGGCAAGCCTGTGTGTAGTCTGAACTGAAGAGCCAAAGTACAGCTCTGTGGACCAGTGGAACTCAAATGGGTAGCGGAAGGTACCTTCTGAATGGTGCAGATGGAGGCATTTTGGCCATGTAAGGCCCTCTTCTGGGTGCTTCAGTGAACACACCAACCAGTGGTACCTGTGGCACCAGATCACTGAATTGTTAGTACTGTCAATTGGAGCCATCGTGATGCCCTCATCCAACTCCCACCTTTCTCTTTGGTGTGCAGTATCTATGGCACTGCTGGTCTCCTTTCTTCCCTACAACACAGCAGCAGCACTGGCCATGGGCTGCCTCCTGCACAGGTATGCTGGGGGCGCACTGTGTCCTCTACTCCCACGACTCACTTACGCAAGAACAGTAGAACGCCATGCTTGCCAAGTTTCTGTGTTATAAAAGGTATTCTTTTCAGGGGGCAGGATCCTTAACTAGTAGCTAGAAAAGGCAAATCTGCTCACTATGAAAACTAATTCTAAAATAAATAATTTGCCTAGGAACTACAGAGGCTACTGAGCATATTGTGTCAGCAGTGAGACAAATATAACAGCACGTGGATGGTTCTTCCTTATCTCCTTAACGAAGCAACTTAAAATAAACATTTGAAAATAACAAATTACATCTGTTGTGACCCAGTTTAAAAACACTGCTCCAGTCACATTGAGAATGCGGTATTATTTTTAAATAGCACAGAGATTTCTCTGTACATTACATTAATTAATAATCATTAAAAAAAAAACTTTTAGAACAGCACAATAGGCTTGCACCTAAACTATTAATTAAATAATTCTCTTAACTGAAATTCAGCTGTCATGGAATCTGTTGCATGAGTTTTACATCACCATGAATAAATAAAACAATATGGGAAAATGAGGGAGACAATGTTGCATTCCACAGGCAGATATTTGCTATCTCTATTGTTGGATTTTCCTTCGGTTCATTAAAAATATTCCCAGCTCCATTTATGATTTTATCAAACAAGGAATCATGAAAAATTAAGCAGAATTTCATTCAGCCCACAGGTTTCCTACAAAATGTGTCTGGTCTGGAAGCGAAAAGTGATTTTACCAAGACTACTCAAAGGATCAAACATGCTCTAGACACATACCTGCCCCATCATGGTCTCCTTATACTGTTTTTTCTGTGTTACTTTGATTGGAGGCAGTTTTGTCACAGCAGATACCAAAAAATTCATTAGAATGTCCTCACAATTGGCCAGTTGGTCCACCATATTCTTCAGGCTGGCAGGCAGGTAATGAGTGTACAGGTAGTGATAATATCTAGAAAGCCAACAACAGGGGCATTAATGCAAGTCTTTGCCTTACTGAGGCACATGGACACCACAGGATTTCAATCCCAGTTGAGGCCCTAACTCACTGTGTGACCAGGGGCACACCATGGGACCTTTGTTGCCTCAAACCAGAAAAGTGGGGAGGAAAAAGCAGGATGATACCATGAAACTAAGCTATTAGGGATACAAGAATTAAAAACTCCACTGGGCCTTTTACAATTAGTGGGAGAGAGATAGGGTTGACTTTAAATCTTAAGCAAGATAATGCAAGACTAGAATTCGGACTAGCCCATGTGCATTGTTGTAGCCAAGGTGGGTAACTGTAAGGAAGAGCATGCAGAGGCAAGAAAAATCAGCAGGTGTGGTTGGAGAGAAAATGGAATATGGCCTAATAAGGCCCTCACAACCGCAGTTCAGATGATTTTGTTGTGGACCTAAATAAATCTAGATCCCTCTTTAACCGGTGCCTACTTCCTCCTTTGTGGGGAGTGGATCAGATACAGAAGCATAATATGACTTTATTAAAGGCTAAGAGAGGCCTCCTATCTACCCTGCTCTACTGAAGTGTCAGTGATGTGAATTCTCTCCAATATACTGTGCCTGAACTGCAAGGTGTCACGACACTAAAGATTCAAGTGGCTGGAAGAGTTAGCCATGACAGTCAGCTACCACAAACCCACAGTCAGTCGGGCAGCAATCTTCACTCCTCTGCACTACAAGCCATTTGGCCCAGGAGTTTAATAAATTTAGGGCTTCTTTGAAGGGCATAATTCCTGATATTAAAAAGAGCAGTTAGACTTCCTCAAAATACAAGTGACTTCAAAAGAGATCCAGGGAACACAGTTATGATTACCAGATCCCCAGAGCCAAACTGGGAATTTAAATTATTACCCTATAAACAGAGGAGAGCTCCATCTATTCTCTACCTATGTTTCCAATAGGACCCCCCCCCCTTTTTTTTGGAGGGGAGACAAGAGTTCCTTTTGGGGGGGGGCGGGAATGATAAGATTTTCATTCCGTCTTTCGGTCAGGAACAAATTTATTCACCACCTTTAATCAAATAAATAAATAAAAATAAAATAATAATAAAGACAAAGATGCTTTGGTTTCTTACTTGTGGTAAATAGCAGCTCCTGTCAATACCATGGAATAGTCATTAGTCCATTTGGATGTATAGCCCCATCTCTCCTTAGTATTATCCCAAAAGTGACTGCGAGCGGGGTACCCTACAATCCTCTCCGGAAAACTCTGCCATACTGTAAATGCAAAATCCACCTGCAGGCAAAGACACATGCCAAATGAATAATCAAACTGTTTCAGTAATTGTCAACAAAACAAAATATTATCTTGCCGCTAATTCATAATTCAAAATCTTCAAACTGTTGCAAAACATTAATTCGGTGTATTCATCAGTAAATTAAAGTGACTGCTTGACATTTTGCCCTATAATTATGCACATTTTAATTTTTTCTGTTAAAGAAACTCTAGAGCACTGCAGCATTACATTAACATTTTGCAGGCATGCCCTTTACGATTCAAACCTTTCCAAACAGAATGGTATGTGTGTGTGTGAATTTATACTTCTATGCCAGGGATGGCCAAACTTACTGCATACGACAATCTTCAGAAGTTCGAGAGCCAGGGCGCCACTGCCAGGCCTCGGGGCTTCAGCCCTGCAGCAAGGTGGTGGGGCTGAGGGCTTTTGCCCTGCAGAGTCAGGGCGTCTCAGGGCTTCAGACCTGTGGGGCGCACCTGCCGGGGCTCTGGGCTTCAGCCCCACGACCCCTGGCAGGCACCGTCTGTGGCGCTGAAGTCCCAAGACCCCCCTCCCTGCTGGCATAAGTGCTGGAACTAGGAGTTTGGGGGGTGCTACCCCACCCCCTGCTTGAAGTGGTTTCAATTATATACAGGGTTTATAGTTTGGTTTAATGACTCTCAGCAGCCTCACTATAAAAATTATTCCAGGCCCCCTGCCTGCTGGGCAGAAGGCTCCCATCCCCTCCACCCCACTGCAGGGCAAAAGCTCCTTGTCCCACCATGCCGCTGCAGGGCAGAAGCCCCGAGCTCCCGCAAACAGTCTGGTAGGCCGAGAATGGGGAGAGTATGGAGGGCGTCAAGAGACCACTTTAACTGTAAAAGAGCCGCATGCAGCTCACGAGCCACAGCTTGGCCACCCCTGTTCTATTCTATAGCATATCCCCTCATCCTGCACCTTTAAGCAGCTCATCTATACTCTGCGCATGAATTCAATGTTATCAACCCGAAGCATTTTAAAATCATACGTCAGGTCCTCCAAACACAATGAGATTCGCTCAAAAATCATGGTGGTTTTTATTTTAAATAATAAATGTGGGGTTCTATCTATTTTCCTTCTGGCTTTTCAGCTTTTACGATATACTTGCGTCATGTTTTTAAGTTTTTCTTTGCAGCCATGAGGGGCAGAAACTTACTAAAAATGGATGAGATTCTCATGTAGTTAACATGACTCCAGGAACTGGGGCTTTATGAAACATACTTTATCAGCAGCTTCATGATAAAATTGTGAGAGCTGGCAACATTGCTAATTTCTCTTTAATATCCCAACCTCTGAGCACAAAAAAGGGGTTGCCCATCAAGAAGAAGAAGGGGAGCAAAAACCAACTATAAATACCGAGGCCAAAACCATGCAAAGCTACTGAGAGCTACACCTCAGTTCCACACTGATACCTGAACTTCAGCCTAGACCAAGGGTGGGCAAACTTTTTGGCCGGAGGGTCACATCTGGGTGGGGAAATTGCATGCAGGGCCCATGAATGTAGGGCTGGGGTAGGGGGTTGGGGTGCAGAGGAAGGGACTCAGGGCAGGGGGTTGGGTGCAGGAGGGGTGCGGCAGGGGGTTCAGGGAGGGGGGTTGGGGTGCGGGGTGTAGGTAGGGTTCGGGGTGCGGGCCCTGACCTGGCACCACTTACCTTGAGTCGCTCTGGGATGGCAGCAGCACACAGCATGACCCTGCTGCCCCTTGCCTGCGGATACCTCCCCCGAAGCTCCCATTGGCCGTGGTTCCCCGTTCCTGGCCACTGGGAGCTACGGGGGTGGCAATCCCGCGGGCCGGATCCAAAGCCCTGAGAGGCCAGTTTGCCTACCCCTGACCAAGACTCAGACAAAACTTTGCTCAAAAATCCTCCCAATGAACCTTTCAGCAAACATGACCAGAGTTTCACGTTTGTGCTGTTAAGGATTCACAGATATTTCATCTTTAACACAGTAACACTTCTCTTACAACAGTTACATTTCTTGTAATTATTGCCAGAGCTTTTTCATTTACAAATTATTCTGTGAAAGAGAAGAGACACAAACGTATTGGTACATGCAGTTAGAGGCATAATCTATTCTTTCATGTTGTTTGCAGGAACTTGAATCAAATGGAAAGCCAATGCAGCTAAAGTAGTTAATTCTTGTGATAATGATTTGGATGAGATCTGAACTAACACATCAAAGTACTAACGTTGATCTTAAGGCCCTTTCCTGTAAAACCTGACATCTGTTTTCTTTAGACGAGTTTGAGAATCTCAGGTTAAGAAAAACAAAAATAAACCATCTACATCTACAAGTACCGACTACTACTACTAACCCAGCTCATGTCCTCGCTCATGTATTGTTTTAATATCTGTCCTTGTAATAGACAGAAGCATTAAAACAAGCTGAGCTCCCTAGGAGAAGATGAGCCACAGTTTATCCCCTTAAAACACTCC
Source organism: Lepidochelys kempii (assembly GCF_965140285.1). Lineage (NCBI taxonomy): Eukaryota > Metazoa > Chordata > Testudines > Cheloniidae > Lepidochelys > Lepidochelys kempii. Next base: position 26,292,849 of record NC_136381.1, on the reverse strand, counting down.
TTGTCCTAGATAATTTTAAGCAGCATTACCACTCAGCTGATCAGCGGGAAAAGCAAAGAGTCACTTCAATCCCTGTATCATTCCCAACCCATACTGATTTCTAATTGCTTCCCATACAAATATCCCTCCAAGCAGCACTTTTGGGCTGCTACCCTTGGAAATGAAAACAATAGACATTACGCTTCATTTCATTATGAACGAAAAACCTTTATTAACACTAGAGCTGAGCAAAGAGTGGAGAACGTGTTTGGTGAATATTCATTCACACTTGAAATGTCAGCTTGACCGTGCTTGGGAATTTTTTTGTTTGCTTTCCCTAGGATGAACACTTGTGAAAAGTGGATTTTAAGTGCAAATGTTAGCTGAAAGGGAATTCTGAACTCAACAATTCAACTACGTTTGAAATGGTTTAGGTTTATTTACATCAGCCATCCAGTCAGGGAACAGAAGCAATATCAAGGCCCTGGTCCAAAAAAGAAAACTATGTAGTAAGTCCCTGCCCCGACGTGCAGTCCCACTGAAGTGGATGGGGTTCTACCTAGGCTCAGAGGCCTGCCCACATATTTCCCATTGCAGGACGAGGGCCCAACTGATGTACGGCGCTAACACACACAGACAGACACACACACTATTTTGAATATTTGCAGCAAATTACTCAGAGCAGTGAAAATGCTACGAAGAAATTCACAATTCATTTCACAAAACAAACAAACATTAAAATTCTGCCACCTCTTTACCATAAAAAGGGGCCAAATTCAGTGAAAAAAAAGTTGCCCATTATTTGCTTTGTGTAACCAAAAAAAGGGTGTAATGACTAAGATTACAACCACTAAAATGGGTGTGTGTGGTGGGGGGAAATGATGGGAATAACAAAGTGGGCTCCTGTAGTACCTTGCAGGAGACTCTGGGTAAAATCCTGGCCCCAAACAAAATCAAAGTTTTGCCATTGACTTCAACAAGGCTGGGATTTCACCTTGTCTTGAGCAAGAATCTTGAGCCGCGGGCCAGTGCAAGGAGTCTTCCTTGGAGAACTCTGGACTTTGCCCATGTTATCTCACAGAGGCTGCGTTCTTCCCAATCTGGCAGGAATGGCCCAGGTGTGGCCTGAGGGCCAATGCTGCCCTCTTCTACAATACAGAGCGCAGCACATGGGGACTACCGTGGATCAGCTGAAGGGCTGAATGCTGGGACTAGTAGTTCCATACTGGCAAGGAGAGTCTCTGAGGTAAATTATGTGTGGTCTTAGGGCTTATAGCAAGCTGCCAATGCAATACTCAGTCTGGCAAAACTTGGGCATACCTGCCCTAACGTAAGGTGTAATGGGATCATCTAAAGGGCTACGACTATTGACAATAGTAAGAGCAGCATTGTGGGGCGAAGTGGGGAGAAAGAAATGGTTCTGGATATGATGAAGGAGGGGGAAAGGAATAGAAGACTGAGAAGAAAATCAAGTCTCTAAGCTTTTCAATAGCCACCATTAATAATGTATTTCCTATGTATTGTGCTTCTATATAAACAGTCATTAGTCTCCTCTGTGGTTTTCAGGACAAGGTTCCAGAAATCAATACTCATCCCAGTTGTAAAAATTGGTTTTTTACAGAATCTTTCCTTTCTCTCCTTTTTTTTTTTTTTTTTAGTGCAATCTTGCTTTGGGCACAAATGCCGGAATGTCTCAACCATCATGTATCTCTAGCTCTGTGGCACAGTGATACTGTTAGCGTATTGTGTGTGTGGAGGAGAAAATCAAAACACTTGTACCCAGGCAGAAATACTGCCTTTGAAGCAGAAATAATGTCCCATCGTTGAAGCTAATGTGTGGGAAAGGGAGGAACCACGATCAGCACAGCGGAAAGGTAATGCTAAAACAGACTGCTGTTAGCTGTCCACACCTGCCTATGTTACTAAAATGATAAAGAAGGGAAGAACCACATGCTAATGATGCCAATTAACCATGAAAAAATCCTCTCCTGCTGGCAGGTGGCGGCAAGATTTTTTGAGACAAATGCAATACATTAAGCCTGGGGTGTGAGCGGGAAATATTATAAAGACACACACTCTGGCAAACAGGTCCAAAGAACAAGGGTGGGCATCAGGCTGGAAAAGCCAGAGAGATTTCAAGAGGATGGGTCTTACCTCGGTGGTTGAAAGCACGGTGTCCTCGTCAAGGCTTAGCACAGCATCTGTGACTATGTTGTCATAAGGTAGGAAGCGACTGCTCATAACCTGTGAGTTTCAAAGAGAGAGGGGAGAGGGAAATAACTTGAGACACTCATTTCTAAGGGAAGGGGAAAATAACCCTTCTGCATATTCTATTTTACTCTTCATTCTTATTTCGTCTGTGGCACATCGTACATCTTTATCTGATAGGAAGGATTTCTCAGCTCAAGGGTGAAAGGCTGTCATTTTCCATCAGCCCAGCAGTCAGCTTATACCTTGTACCTGAGGAATTAATTTCTGAGCAGATCTGTCTCTCTTGAGCAGGCTGCCTTCCTCCAAAACCCAGACTGTAACTGCATCTGCTGAGAATTAGACAGATGTAGGGTTCTTCATGGCTGACACCTGTCTGGCAGCTAGAGTTGTCCCTCACCTCCCCCTCTCTCCCACTCCATTCCACTCTAAAATGAAGTGCTCAGAGAGACCTTGCACCTTTGATAGAGCCATTCTGTTGGCAAGCTAATGACCCCACCTTGCATCCCAGACCTTGTCTACACACAAAAGTTGTACAGATTTAACTGTAATGGTATAGTTGAAGCGGTATGACCCTCCATGTGTGGATGCAATTATACTGGTATAAAAGTGTTTATACAGGTATAGCTATTCCTGTATGGGAAGGAGAATAAGCTATAGAGGTAATAAGGCATTTTTATACGGGTATAACTGCATCCACAGTAGGCATTATACTGGTATAAAATTGGTGTGTAGATCATGTTTTTATGCTAACCTGGGATATGTCTCAGTGTAATGGGAACTAGATGCGAGAGGAGGAAAAAAGAAGATGACAACAAAAAAGGGGAATCTATTTAGGTAATTTTTGGTCTGCATTACCAATGAGATCTAAGCTTCTTTTGAGTACTGAAAAATGGATATAAGAACACTACACACGCATTCTCTCTCCCCCGCTCCTTTTCCAGCCTGTAGGAAAAATTGCTTGATTAGTTTATAGACTGTGTGTGTGTGTGTGTGTGTGTGTGTGTGAGAGAGGGTATATTGTATGTGCCTAACTCTAACAAATACCCGCGGGGCCTGTCTCTTTATTATACTTCGGCAACACTTGTACAGCTTGTCATGCCAATAAAGCATTATTGAGCTGCATGGTGTGTGAAGAAATCATCGAGTAAAAACTAAGATGAAGAAATGAGTTTTGCACTTAGCTGTGAAAGCTGATAGTGAGCTCATGTGGAAGTGAGTTCCACAGTCCTGGGCTAGTTCCTGTGAAAGCTCTGTCTTCTACACAACTGTCACTGTTTGGGTGGAACTTAGCTGTCATTGAGGTCATGATTGCGGAGGAAAGGACAGTCTGATAGGTAGCCATAGTTATTCCTGTGGAGGGCTATCAATAACAGAACAGAGTTCAAATTTGGCTCTGTGTTCAGTGGGAAACCAGTACAGAAAGTAAAAGAGAGAAGATTGGTTTCCGTAGAGGATTTCTAATTGGCACTAATATATGAAGAAAAATAATTCAATCAGGGGGAAGAAGGGAACGACAATCCCATGCAATTAAATATTTACACTGTTCGTATAGTGAAAGAACAGAAGAAGTCAGGAAATCAGAGTTCTGTTTCTGACTCTTTTACACACTTACTATGTGAGCTTGGACTAGCCACTAATTTTTATCTGTATCCAAGATGAGCCAGCTGTAAAATGGGTGCAATAATGCTTCTCTGTTTCACAGTAGTGTTATGAGGCTTAAAGTGCTTTGGGATCCTTGGATAGAAGGCCCTAGAGAAATGCCAACTATGAAAATTAAGTCCTTTGTTAGACCTTTGGAGTGCACGGAGCAGCTCAGCAAGACTTGTGAAAACAAAAAGCTTTTCTGTTTCAGAAGCCATTTGGTACGTGATGTGATATTAGAAAGGAGAGACTGTCCACCATAAACACATTTTTGGGAACTTAGGAGATAGGTTTGTAAATTAAACAGCTCCCAGGACAGTTTCTTCATATGCTTAGAACTGGCCTGGGTGGTCTCCCCAAACCCCACTCCCCAGCCCCAGGCAATTCACAAAGTATGAAAATAGAGGGGAAAAGTCCATAATGTTTGCAATGCTCAGAAATCCCCAAGCAGCAGCAGCCTCTCTTAGCCATGCAGCAATTCTCTTGACCCTGTTTACATGTCCTGTGACTAAGGTAGAACTATTAGCTGTCAGCTTAGCAGTGCCCTGACTTTCCCCTTGTTAAGTCTACTGGGGAAAAGAGCGAAGACAAGGCATAAAAATTCACAATAGGATTTTACACCCAAAGCAGCTAAAACGTCCCACTGTGAATTCAGGGGAAGAAAAAGATGATAAAAATCACAGACTGGCCCAACTCGGATGCCTCGGCTCTGACTTCCAGCATTGGCATTAGAGAGAGATGATGAAGAATGGGCCTGATTCTCTACTCCATGCCAATGCTCTGGGTGTATCATTGGCATGAGTGCAAAGCGGCACAAAATGCCACTATTCTCACTTGGTAACATTTTACCCCCACTTTGCACTTGCGCCTGTGACTACGCACAGGGGAGGGCATCAGAGTACCTGGCCCAGTGGCAGAATTTTTTTTCTCTCCCCCTTTGCTGTCTTCTCTTGACCAGTCAACTGTGCTTGGATCCCACTCGGTTCCCAGGCTGTGCATATCTCCCCACGCTCTCCTTGTGAGCACCCTATGTACTTGTTGACAGCCATACAAGCCATAAAAGCAGCTATTTCTCACAAGTTGTTGGAGAACACACTTGCCAATTTCTCTGGGAGCCTAATTTCCAAATCTGAACACAGATGAAGGGTCCTCAAATCCTGCGTCAGAACGCTCAGACTAGCATTTGGGAGCATTATTAATTTAATGCTCCTGCCTGCTGACAGGCATGCAAGATTAGCACCTCCTCTCTAGGTGGCCACATTTGAAAATTCAGTCCCTTATGCCATTCTCAGACTAGCAGTATTGATTGCCACCTTGATCAACAGCTGACATGTGATGAAAAGACAAAATTTCACGCACTGAACTTTCATTAGAATGATGAGTCTGCAATCAGATTGGTACAAAAGGCAGTGGTAAAGGAAGGGGCATCACCCACCTGCTCACCACTAAACATTCGCCAGCTGGAGAAGTAAGTACCCAGTCCCATTGCACTATGCTTGCAATCTTTGACAGTTATTCTCTCCACCTACCTTGCTTTCCCCTTCAATGACTATGACAGGCACAGGAGTGGCAGGCCAGCGGTGTTTGGCTGGGAGGGGTTTATCACAATTCCATAAAACAATGATCTGAAAGGAAGATTGACCTATGGTGTTAGACACACATGGGTATACTTATGCCTGTAGCATTCAAGCCTGGAGGACCCTGAGCACCAAATGGATTCAATTTAGGACAGTGGTTCTCAAACTTTTGAACTGGTGACCCCTTTCACATAGAAAGCCTCTGAGTGTGACCCCCCCCACCTTATAAATTGAAAACACTTTTTTATATGTTTAACACCATTATAAATGCTGGAGGCAAAGCAGGGTTTAGGGTGGAGGCTGACAGCTCGTGCCCCATCCCCCATGTAATAACCTCATGACCCCCTGAGGGGTCCCGACCCCCAGTTTGAGAACCCCTGGTTTAGGAGTTTCAAAAAAGGCAACATGATCAAATTAATATCAAGTTGGTATAAAAATAACATCCCCCAGCTACTCACCCACCCTGACAATAAATTCTACATCAATCAAACACCATCTGAACAGAAAACCAGAGAGTCTCTAGCCTCACTCAGAAGGGTGTCACTGGTTTACTTGGGCACTTGTTAAAGGCTAAAACACACATAGACTCTTCGAAGTAGAGGGCAGTCCTACTGCCTTCTTGAGATAGTATCACCGGGCAGTGAGAAGTCCAAATGCTGTTGTGATAAAGGGAGGTAAGGCAGACAATAAGCCTTTAGGCCTATTGACTTTTTTGTTATTTACATCATATATACCCTAGTCTTAAAGCAAAGCTGTTATTTTACCTTTCTTCCCAAAATAAATCAGAGTTGTGATCATCTGTTTTCCACTTTTATTAAAGTTCAGAGTTTTTATTCCCCACACATGCTGGTTAAGGTCTCTGCGATCTCAGAGACAATGAGGATCAAAGTTTAAAACAGCAAATTTGAAACGAGAAGGCGGAGTGACAAGACCTGAAATCAGTGGGGTTTTTGTTTGTGTGATGGCTTTGGCTCAAAAGTGATTGACAGTCAAACAGCAGGGCTCACCTGTGCACAGTACTGGGACTTGGCTACAGCAACCAGGAGTTTCAGCACAGGCTGAGATTGGGAAACCAAGGGAGTTACTGCATGGATAACGGCAGTGAACTTGGAGGGGGGCTTGAGACCTAAAATGAAAAATGGATGCAAGTTGAATATAGACCAAGTTGCCTTGTGTAGTATAAATCAAAGAATCAGAGACGGAAAAAGACCATTTAAGAACAAAGGAAATACCATGTTGGATCAGACCATCTATCTCATCCAGTATCCTGTCGCTACAGTACCAGATGCTCCAGAAGAGGGTGCACTCCTTTGCATAAAACTTCCTAGCTCTCTGAAAGCACTGTCTATATTACAACCACTGCTTTGATATCTTTTCCTCTGATTCCCTCCTGGATGTCCTGCAATCTGGGTTTCTCCCCTTTTGCTCCACAGAAATTACCCTTGCCAAGTTCATCAGTTAAGTTCTCCTGGCCAACCCTAAGGGCTTCTTCCCTCATCTTCATGCTTCCTGATTTCTCTGTTGACACTGATACGACTCATTACCCCCTCCCCCTTCAACTTCCTGACAGACGCTGGCTTCTTGGTGCTCTCTTCCTTCCTCTCCAATAGCTCCATCAACATCTCCAATGGTGCTTCTTTCTCCCCTCTGTTTCAGCATCTCTCAAAGTCACGTCCTTTGTCCTCTCCTTTTTCCTCTACATCCTTCCCAAGGGCGACTTCATCCACACACAAAGCTTCAGCTATCATCTCTGAGTTGATGACTAACTATTCTGCCTGCCCACTGAAGAACAATCCCCCCTCCATCCATACTTGTGAGCCTGCAAGTCTCTGTGATATATGATTCCAGTCATCCTTCCACCAGCTCATATACTTCCTCCCTTCACTACTGCTGCAAATACCATTCTCCTTCCACCTCACCCAGGCCCACAACCTTGGTGGCACAGTCATCTTTCTCCTCCCTAATTGGAAGTGTTGTTGAATCCTCTTAGTTCTTCTTCCACAACAACTCAACGTTCAACTTTTCCTTTTACACTGTAACAGTGGTTCTTTGAGCAGCCTGTCACACCTTTGCTGCTGGCACCAGAACTGGAACCCTGGTAAGCAGTGACTGTTGAGGCTGCAGGCATGTTCCCTTGCAGAATTCAACATTCAGTCTTTGCATACAGGAGCCAATGATCAAACTTTCTCAGTTCCTCCCACTCAATCAGAATCCATATAGAGACTCTAAAGAAGTAAGGCTGGATCTATATTGACAAGCAACTCAGAGAACCACCATTCTTTGTGAATAACTTCTGTTGTCTCCAAGTATTGTCAAGCTGAGCTAAGCAACGAATGCAAACCAGTGTTGCCATGAAGTTGCCAGCTACTGATCTGCAACATAATGATAACCAGAAAGCGCAGGGAGGACATGGATTTGTTACAATATTCTTTGTAAGTGGCAGCTATTAGAGGGGTGACATGATATCCTGTATTTATGCAGGTCAGTCAATGACATTCCATCTAGCAGGGGGCAGTGTTTTGGGGCAGTGGTTCTCAAGCAGGAGTAGGTATATCCCTGGGGGTACACAGAGGTCTTCCGGGGGTAACTAGTTTTACAACAGGCCATGTAAAAAGCACTAGTGAAGTACAAACTAAAATTTCATAGACAATGACTTGTTTATTCTGCTGTATATACTATACAATGAAAGGTAAGTACAATATTTATATTCCAATTGATTTATTTTATAAGTAAATGGTAAAATGAGAATGTAAACAATTTTTCAGTAATAGGGGCTGTGACACTTCTGTATTTTTATGTCTGATTTTTAAGCAAGTAATTTTTAAGTGAGGTGAAACTTGGGGTATGCAAGACAAATTAGACTCCCCAAAGGGATACAGTAGTCTGGAAAGGTTGAAAGCCACTGTTTTGGAGGACAGGATAAACAAGAATACCATTAACTAGATATTTCTGGTGAGCCACTTACAACACACCATCCAGAAATCAACAATACCCCAATACGTGTGAGGTCCAGAAGCAAGGATTCACTCACCTAGATTAGCATAGTAGTAAGGAAAATCTCCCAGATATGAGGAATACTGTGGCAATACGAATAACCCTCCAGGATGTTTGTTCCATATTAAACTGTTACGTGATATGTGCTTAAATATTCTGTCCTGAATAATCTGGAAAATAAGAAAGGTAGTGATTTGTAAATAGGTTGTAATGGCCATTGGTAGAGTCTTCAGCAACTCTGACAGACTGCAATCGCTACACATTTTGTAGAAAGCAGCGAGACACAAATTACTTGGCATTCCTGTTTAATCTCTTTTAAAAACGACACTGAACCTATACACTTGTGCACATTCTCGGCAGTTTGAGGCCTTGGATAACAGTATTCAAACTATCTCATTAGTCTCTGCGGACATAGGGATCTCGCAATTCATTAGATTCTGCATTTAAAGTGAAATATTTTTCCATCTAAAATCACTTGTCAGTTGCAAGCCTGATTAGTTCATTCTAGAGTTTACCATCCATGACTTGCATAAAATAATTAGTCAAGAATGGAATTACAACAGATGGATGTTATTCTGAGATAATGAAAACTTTTAATTACACAAAGACAGACTTCCAAGCCAAACAGGCTGGGCTGATATTTTTCCCTTTACTTTATAATAAAGTTATTATGTGACAAAGTGACTAATTATATCAGATCCCATATACATTTTACAGATAACTGTCCGCCATGGTGTGGTTCCAAAAGTTCCGATTTCATCCAGCATGGAAAGAAATTTGGGCAACTACTAGTGCAAGCTTTTTGGAGCAGGGAAAAGATGTGTGTCTTTGAAAGGGCCATTAGATGATCTAGTCTTACTTCCTGTGTAACACAGTCTATAGAATAACATTAACAGTGCGATATGTTTGCGATGATAAAACTAATCCTATATACTCAAGGTGTAGGCATACAAAATTTGAAAGCAAAGTCTACATGTGTAGGAAGAGCTATTGATTGAGTTAGCTGTAGAGGTAAGGAGCCTCCAAGAGCATGAGGGTAATGTGACATTAGGGTGATACAGCATGTGAATGAAGGCTGTCCCAAATGGTCATTTCCTAAAATTTGTGATTACATGGGAAATTCACAGGGACAATCTTAACCTCAAACCAGCAGCACTTTTCACGTAAGAACAGAGGACTCAAGGCTGTGATGTTATACTCTCAAGTGCATCTCTACCTATTTCTGTTAATAGATATAAAGTTACATGCTTCAGCCATGGGTGTTTTGTGTGGGAAGGTGGGGAAAAGGCAGTGACTGCCTTCTCCCCTCCTTTAATTTATGCCAATGAACATAGCAAGAAACTAGACAATGCAGAGAGAAATGAGAAAATGCACATCTTCTACCATCTGATGAAGAACTAGATGAACTAGCTCCTCTGGCCCTCCCCCATCCCATTTTCTCAGAACTGATACATAAATAGTATGTATAGTATATAGTATAATAGTATAGTGGTAGTCTGCAGGTTTATATGATGAGTAGGTATTCATAGACTGTACAATTTTCCACTGCTCTGGTAGCCGACAATGCCTCAGGGGAAACACATGGCTCACATCTGATGATCTTTCCATGTACACAAATCAAAAAATAGTTTAATCTTGAAACAAACTTCTGATGTCATGCAACATATGCAACCTTTATTGCATGTGAGGCATACAAATCTCACTGATACTGTTACTCCATAGGCTAGGAAGCCAACCTGTGGAATAACTCACATTTAACGGAGGGCAGATTAATGTATGGCACTTCTGGCAAATACAAGAATCCTTGCAGCCTACAAGAATGGTGTGGAGAAAAGAAAACTCGAAGGAAAGGAAATAGAAAAGGAGGAAAGGAATCCATGAAGAGCTAAATCAATTCAAATACAAAAAGCATATGGTAATTTGCTAAATGTCTTGCAGAGATTTCTAAATACCGGCACCAGCTTTTGAGGCTCTCTGGTGATCATGGAACATGGGCAGTTTTATAATGAGGAGGTTAGGCACTCCGGCTGGATAGAATCATAGAATATCAGGGTTGGAAGGGACCTCAGGAGGTCATCTAGTCCAATCCCCTGCTCAAAGCAGGACTGATCCCCGACTAAATCATCCCAGCCAGGGCTTTGTCAAGCCTGACCTTAAAAACTTCTAAGGAAGGAGATTCCACCACCTCCCTAGGTAATGCATTCCAGTGTTTCACCACCCTCCTAGTGAAAAAGGTTTTCCTAATATCCAACCTAAATCTCCCCCACTGCAACTTCAGACCATTACTCCTTGTTCTGTCATCTGCTACCACTGAGAACAGTCTAGAGCCATCCTCTTTGGAACCCCCTTTCAGGTAGTTGAAAGCAGCTATCAAATCCCCCCTCATTCTTCTCTTCTGAAGACTAAACATCCCCAGTTCCCTCAGCCTCTCCTCATAACTCGTGTGTTCCAGTCCCCTAATCATTTTTGTTGCCCTCCGCTGGACTCTTTCCAATTTTTCCACATCCTTCTTGTAGTGTGGGGCCCAAAACTGGACACAGTACTCCAGATGAGGCCTCACCAATGTCAAATAGAGGGGAACGATCACGTCCCTCGATCTGCTGGCAATGCCCCTACTTATACATCTCAAAATGCCATTGGCCTTGTTGGCAACAAGGGCACACTGTTGACTCATATCCAACTTCTCGTCCACTGTAACCCCTAGGTCTTTTTCTGCAGAACTGCTGCCGAGCCATTCGGTCCCTAGTCTGTAGCGGTGCATGGGGTTCTTCCGTCCTAAGTGCAGGACTCTGCACTTGTCCTTGTTGAACCTCCTCAGATTTCTTTTGGCCCAATCCTCCAATTTGTCTAGGTCCCTCTGTATCCTATCCCTACCTGTCATGTCTACATGGAATATGTTGCTGGCACAATATTTTGGCCCCCGCCTCCCCAGATTATTCTGTTTTATACAGGTTCATCGCTGTAGTGTCTGAGTGCCTTCCAGTAGTGCACTAAATGTCTGTCACATGTGGTTATTCTCTCTCACTTCTCCTATTCCCAGGGGAGAACTGTGTAAGCTGTGTAGGGCTAGTTTCTGTTTCTTAAATTTCTATGCGGCTCTGTGTTGCAATTGGAGAAGGGAGGTTGAAGAAGTGCACCTTGCACTTGGAGCAGAGGATGAGGAGTTTTGCAATAGTCCTTCCTCCCATCCCCCCACGGTGTCAGCCCAGCCCCCAGAGAAAGCTGTCACCTGCACAGCCAAGCTTTGCCCTCGAGGCACAAAGGTCCATGGCACTCCAGAGCCATGCAGTTAGTCACCAAGGGTTTCATCCTGGAGCTTTTGGTGATGATATGCGGGGTGGAGGCCATTGAACATCCTGAAGATAAGACCTTCACAACTTTGAACTTGAGTTGATATTCTACAGGAAGCCAGTATAGAGAGCAGTGGACAGGTCTCATGTGCTCATGGTAGCCCATGCTGCTGAGGAGACATGCTGCAGCATTCTATACCCTTTGAAATTTCCTAAGGGCTGATGGCTTCATGCCCAGATATATCGCACTGCTGTAGTCCAGACAGGAGGTGACTAAATGATATGTAGGATCATCAAGATATTGCAATACTACGGCATTATAGTTAGAGACTGAAAGTAACTACCAGAATAAATCCATTCCCTCTCCAACTATATGATTTACTCTCCCCACATCAAATTTTAAGCAGAGGACACATTTGATCTTACCAACTTCCGACACCTAAATAAAAAACAAACCTTTTATTTTCTCTCTTTCGGAAAGAAAACAATTCAGGCTTTTCTGGTGATTGTTGGACTCTGGAACAAGCACCTGAGCATGCATGTTATTTTCCACTGAACAGAATTATTGTTAATTTGCCTTCTCTACATAGAAGTGGTTCTGTGAGATTGCTTATCCCGGATTCAAAAAACAAAAGGTACGATATGCCTGACTTGGTTTCATTAAATTAAAACCTTGCAGCTCCTGCCCTGTTCTATCCTTAGAGTCTTCCTTGCTCAAGCTTCTTAGCTGGTATCTTCCAAATCCTAGCTACAATTGTTACTAACCATCCCTTAGTCAACTGACAACTATGGCCACATTATTGAAGATGATTCAATTCAGCCCTAAAGTTGCACTCGAGGGCCTTGCGGACAGATTCTGTAAATGAAACAAAGGGAGCTGGGGATACCCCAATTGCAGGAGAGATCACAGTGAGTAAAGAACCAGTGTATACTTCCTTCTCTGCAACCCTCACTGGTGTAAGGAGGAAGAATGGCTGGAGTACAGTGGGCTCTGGCTGTCCACAGCTGGACTCCTATGCATAATTTGGGCTTTCTTCTGTATGTCACCTTCTATCTCTCCTTGGAAATGCACACATTTGATAAGTCTCAGGTGACTTACAAGCTGCCACTTCCAGAACAAGAGACCTGTGAACGGGCATCAAAACGTTAAGGGGGAATTGGAGAAAGGGGGCTTTTCAATTATATTTTTTCCAGAATGAGTTCTAATAAGGTCCTTTAAAGGACCACATTCACTATGAATGACAGGAATACTGATTCATTAGCCATAAGAAACTTGAGAAACTGTGATGGCACAAGACAACTTTTCCATGTGTCGGATGGCTCCTATTTGTCACCATGTCAGTTTTCTTATGTGGATTCAAATAATGAAGAAAATATTTCCTTAGGGGAGAAAAGTTATCAAGCTGCTGAAGGTTTTTCCAGTGACCAATCACATGTCACGAAAGCCAAGGTCACACATATAACAGCTCAGCACGGAGTGTGGCAGACATATTAAGGAACATCTCTGCTCTGACTAATATCTGAGAATTGTTACTCACCTCTAGTGTGGTCAATACAATCTTCTCAACTGAAGAAAAATAAGCCTCCCACAAGAACTGTGTCTGCTGTCTAAGTGCTAGGATTTTATCCTGATGGATAGACCTGATTGTAGAAGGAATCTGTAAGACAAGGTGCACTACAATCAGATGGTGTGGAAAACAATGTAACCTGATCAAATTAATACACACTTGAGAATCCCAAACTAGCATTCTCTGCTCCTACCCAGCAACACAGATTCAGTGTCAGCCAGTACCCCCACCCGACACAGATATGTGAATTAACAGCTAAAGAACAGCGACTGGAAAATGAATGAGCGGCACCCTTTGTGACCTTTGGTATTTGAGCCTATTGGCCAACCTTAGGATTTACTAGCAATTCTCCATTTTTTAAGAAAGTTGTTTCTATTGAGGCAATTGCTACTTTTCCCCCTTCTGGAGCTGTGGAAAGTCACTGTGTGGAACTTTTCAGTAAATCCCTTGCGCACACAGCTCTTTGCAAACCACTAATTTAAAATACTAGTAGCTGCAGGTCTTTAGAGTCTGACAATGATCTCCATTCTGAAAGTATATTAAAGGGATCCGAGATTGCAGTCACTACAATGTGGCAACACAAATCCCCTGAAGAAACCATCACAGCATCTGCAGCAAAGCCACCCCTTGGTGGAATCGGAAAACAAGTCCCTCCAACATCTGCTATTTACAAGGAAAAAACAATGATATTTTTCATTGGACACACTGTACAGCTTTAATTCTGGTAAAGCTTTCCTTATAAATGAAAAAATAAATCCTACCATTCCTCTTCCTGCAAACCAGATCAGAGGGGTGTGTGTGTGTGAACCCACATTCCCCACACCCTTTGGAGAGAGTCCAGCATCTGTACAGACTAGTATTTAGCTTCTTAAAAGCCTGATTCTCATTTACACTAAGAGTTTGTCTACTCAGGGAAAAAGCTTGGACTAGCTAGTGCAGAACAGCTAGAGGGGAATAACTACTCCACATTAGCACCCCATGTGGACACTTATTTTGCATTAAGAGTTCCTTTGTGCAGTTTAGGTTAGTCCCCTCTGGAAGCAGATTAACCTAAATGGCAAAAAAATGGGGAGTTGGTGGGAAACAGCTATTGCCCTTTGAATTCACACCCTGGCTATTTTGTACTAATTTTCCCATTAATTCTCCATGTAGACAAGCCCTAAGGTCTCCATACTCACTTCTCTGGCCATGTAAGAGGCCGTCAGAGTGGGTGTAACTGTAATTTATTCCAACTTCAAGATCTCTTTACACTGTCAGAGTGGTGCTAGCAGCCTAAGTATAAATGAGAATCAGTCCCCACTAGTGTAATGTGGGTGTGTTCACTTCTTCTAGGAATGGGGAGTTATTTTGCTTTGGTACCTACTTCTAATTATTTCCAGTCAGGCCACCTCATTCTCCTTCTCTTATTTCTCACAAGCCTTTCATACATTTACTTTCAGGGCTAATTACACAGGCACCAAAGTTTGCTTTGATACGTGGCATTATTATCATCGTCCATCTAGTTATTAGATTAACCTAAACACCCACACCCCTAATACACACACACACACACACACACACACACACTTCCCACGTAAAATATCCCCAATCAGAATACAATTATTCTTCATATAATGTTCTGAAAGAATTTGGTGGCAAAGATTATGGTGCAGTTGAGTCACATCCTCAGTTTCATACACATCTGCAGGAAATTGTTCCATAAGAAACCTGCTCCAGAACAGGATTCAAAGTTTTAAGGTTTGATATGTAAAGAGATTCAGGAGGGTTATGTGGATGTTATACTGTTATTATTCTGTCTCATTTGCATTCAGGTAGTGCCCACAACTCCCAAAAAGGATCATGGCTCCACATTGTTTGGTGCTGTACAAATGGTAAGAGACAATTTCTGTCCCAAAGATCTTACAATTTAAGGGTTTGTCTACACTGCAATCAGGGTGTGTGTGTGTGATTGTGGCATGTGCAGACACACCCATGCTAGCTTTAATCTAGGCAACTCACACCCTGATAGCAGTGAAGCCCTGGCAGCACAAACATCAGCACAAGCAAGCCACCCTAATAGCTACCCAGGGTTTCAGGCTGGCTTGTACAATTTGCACTGAAGTTTTTGCTGTTACAGCTTCACTGCCATAGGTACCCACGTTAGGTAGATTAAAGCTAGCTCAGGTATGTCTACATGGGCTACAATCACAACCCCACTTCCACTGCAGTACAGACATATCCTCAGACCTTGTATTGGGGCTTAAAAGGACAAGGAACCACGGGAGTGGGATACCATATAGAAGCAAAGTAGTGAGTGTGATAAGAGGCCTATGGCATATCAGAGTCTTTTGCTTGATCCTTCCTGTAAAAGGAGCAACACAGGAAGGGTGGGGCACAGGGAAGCAGTTAAAATGTATACAGGAAATCCTCGACTTTACGACTTTGAGTTACGACGAACGGCACTTACGACGCTTCTACATTGACACCCTGACTCGACTTACGACTACAGGTTTCACATTTATGATGCTCAGTCCCGCAATGGAGTAGACTGCGGGTTCAAGTTGCAACTTATGAAGCAATTGTAAGGAACCATTTGTGTTGTAAATTGGAGGACTGCCTGTATACAAATGAGGCATCTTACTATTTGAGTTTATACCACTGTACTACAAAATTCAGTCCTCTGATATGGATTATAAAGTGGATTGTTTTCTATTAGGTTCCTGTAAGTATGGGAGTATAGCGATGCGTGTTAACAGCACCATTATCAACAGCAATCATATTATTGTGACTGCATTTTAGTATGGCCATGGGGCATAACTTCTAATAGACATAAATGTTTCATGGCACCACACATGATTCCACAGGGCTTGATCTTGCGCTGGACACAAAATGAAATTAACACCCATCTCCAACTATGGCATGCTCACTCCTTTGTAATGCAAAAGCAATTCTGACCCCGAAAGTTGAAAAGGTTATCGTTGTACAGAAGACTGCTTCAAGTATGTGCCGATAAACACTGTGCCAAGGTTAGAGAATTCCTTAGCCTGCTTGTGTGCCTGGCCTGTTAGAACAGCTGGAAAGCAAAATCACAGCTCCCATTTTAACTGTGGTTTGCCTATTAGTTATTAATCTATTTTTCCAGAAAGTCAGGTGTGGAAAATGACATATTAATACTAATCTGGCAGGATTACACTGGAATTATTAGAACTAGATGACGTCTTAATAAAAGGTCATTTCGGTAATAGAAGGGCAAAAAAGATAACCTACAAAAATAAATACAGGAAGACTAAATTAAGACGCGAGCTAAACTGGTTCTATGGTAACAAGAATATGCAAATAAAAACATCCGAGCTGTTCTAAAACAGGAAATGAAAAACTGCAACATAACAGAAACATTTCCCAGAGCAGACATTCAGGCTCTGTGCCAGCACTTTACAAACATTGTTAATAACGGTGCCGTAGCTGTTCAGTAAGGAAGCAGCTGTGAAGAGAACGTTACAGGAAGGCACAAGATCAGCAAATTATATTTTTTTAAAATAATTTTGCTTACAAAAACGTGTTGTCCTTTGAAGCAAAAAATTATCTTATTTTTATACTTGCAATTAAATTAATCAGAATAGTTCTCTCTTAAGTAGGGATTTTGGGGTGAGATTTTTTAAAGGTATTTCATCTAGGGACCTAAGAGTTTAAGCGGTTAACAGTTAAACTCCTCCAGGGGTCCCTGCTGCTGCCACTCCTGGGGCTCTGCTGCCATCCACCATCCTGGCATCCGTGTGCACCCGGCATCTCGGCTGCTGTCCTGTGCCGGTGCTCTGCTGCTGCCCAGCATCCCGGCGCGCTTGGGGTCACTCCAGGCTGCCAGCCCCACGGCTGGGATGCCGGGCGGCAGCAGAGCCCCAGGCTAGCCCCACAGAAAATATTTCAACTGTTATAGCAGAAATAAGGGAGAGACAAGACAGAACTCGGGGTGGGCGGTGTGTGGAGAAATCAAATCAGTATCTTAGATGTCTGTATACTAATGCAAGAAGTACGGGGAATAAGCAGGAAGAATTCGAAATGCTAGTAAATAAACACAACTATGACATAGTTGGCATCACGGAGACTTGGTGGGATAATACGCATGTCCGGAATATTGGTATAGCAGGGTACAGCTTGCTCAGGAAGGACAGGCAGGGAAAAAAGGGAGGAGGTGTTGCCTTATATATTAAAAATGTACACACTTGGACTGAGGTTGAGATAGAAATAAGAGACAGACTTGTTGAAAGTCTCTGGGTAAGAATAAAAGGGGTAAAAAATAAGGATGATGTCATGGTAGGGGTCTACTACAGACCACTTAGCCAAGAAGAAGAGGTGGATGAGTCTTTTTTTAAACAATTAATAAAATTATCCAAAGCACAGGACTTGGTGGGGATGGGGGACTTCAACTACTCAGACATCTGCTGGGAAAATAACACAGCAGGGCACAGACTATCCAACAAGTTCTTGGAATGTACTGGAGACAATTTTTTATTTCAGAAGGTGGAGAAAGTTACTAGGGGAGAGGCTGTTCTAGATTTGATTTTGACAAATAGGGAGGAACTGGCTGAGAATTTGAAAGTGGAAGGCAACTTGGGTAAAAGTGATCATGAAATAGTAGAGTTCAGGATTCTAAGGAATGGTGGGAGGGAGAACAGCACAATAAAGACAATGGATTTCAAGAAGGCAGACTTTAGCAAACCCAGGGAGTTGGCAGGTAAAATCCCATGGGAAGCAAGTCTAAGGGGAAAACAATTGAAGACAGTTGGCAGTTTTTCAAAGAGACATTATTAAGGGCACAAGAGCAAAACTATCTCACTGCATAGGAAAGATAGGAAATATGGCAAGAGGCCACCCTGGCTTAACCAGGAGACCCTCAATGATATGAAACTCAAAAAAGAGTCCTACAAAGAGTGGAAACTCGGTCAAAGGATGAATAAAAACAAATAACACAAGTATGTAGGGACAAAATTAGAAAAGCCAAGGCACAAAATGGGATCAAACTAGCTAGGGATATAAAAGGAAACAAGAAAACATTCTACAAATACATTAGAAGCAAGAGGACGACCAAGGACAGAGTAGGCCCATTACTCAATGAGAGGAGAAAGACAATAACGGAGAATGTGGAAATGGCAGAGGTGCTTAATGACCTCTTTGTTTCAGTTTCCACCAAGAAGGTTGGTGGGGACTGGACGTCTAACATAGTGAATGCCAGTGAAAATGAGGTAGAAACAGAGTCTAAAATAGGGAAAGAACAAGTCAAAAATTACTTAGACAAATTAGATGTCCTCAAATCACCAGGGCCTGATGAAATGCGTCCTAGACTACTCAAGAAACTGACTGAGGAGATATCTGAGCCATTAGCAATTATCTTTGAAAAGTCATGGAAGACAGGAGACATTCCAGAAGACTGGAAAAGGGCAAATATAGTGTCAGTCTATAAAAAAGGAAATAAGGACAACCTGGGGAATTACAGACTAGTCAGCTTAACTTCTTACCCGGAAAGATAATGGAGCAAATAATTAAGCAATCAATTTGCAAACACCTAGAAGATAATAAGGTGATAAATAACAGTCAGCATGGATTTGTCAAGAACAAATTGTGTCAAACCAACCTGACAGTTTTCTTTGACAGGGTAACAAGCCTTGTGGATAGGGGGGAAGTGGTAGATGTGGTATATCTTGACTTTAGTAAGGCTTTTGATAGTGTGTCGCATGACCTTCCCATAAACAAACTACAGAAATACAACCTAGATGGAGCTACTATAAGATGGGTGCATAATTGGTTGGAAAATCGTTCCCAGAGAGTAGTTATCAGTGGTTCACAGTCATGCTGGAAGTGCATAAAGAGTGGCGTCCTGCAGGGATTGGTTCTGGGTCTAGTTCTGTTCAATATCTTCATCAATGATTTAGAAAATGGCATAGAGAGTAAACTTATAAAGTTTGTGGATGATACCAAGCTCGGAGGGGTTGCAAGTGCTTTGGAGGATAGGATTAAAATTCAAAATGATCTGGACAAACTGGAGAAATGGTCTGAAGTAAATAGGATGAAATTCAATAAGGACAAATGCAAAGTACTCCACTTAGGAAGGAACAATCAGCTGCACACATACAAAATGGGAAATAACTGCCTAGGAAGGAATACTGTGGAAAGGGATCTGGGGGGTCATAGTAGATCACAAGCTAAATATGAGTCAACAGTGTAACTGTTGCAAAAAAAGCAAACATCATTCTGGGATGTATTAGCAGGAGTACTGTAAGCAAGACACGAGAAGTAATTCTTCTGCTCTACTCTGTGATGATTAGGGCTCAACTGGAGTATTGTGTCCAGTTCTGGGTGCCACATTTCAGGAAAGATGTGGACAAATTGGAGAAAGTCCAGAGAAGAGCAACAAAAATGACTAAAGGTCTAGAAAACATGACCTATGAGGGAAGATTGAAAAAATTGGGTTTGTTTAGTCTGGAGAAGAGAAGACTGAGAGGGGGAGGGATAGCTTTGTGGTTTGAGCATTGGCCTGCTAAACCCAGGATTGTGAGTTCAATCCTTGAGGGGGCCATTTAGGGATCTGGGGCAAAAATTGGGGATTGGCCCTGCTTTGAGCAAGGGGTTGGACTAGATGACCTCCTGAGGCCCCTTCCAACCCTGATATTCTATGAGAGGGGACATGATAACAGTTTTCAAGTACATAAAAGGTTGTTACAAGGAGGAGGGAGAAAAATTGTCCTTCTTAACCTCTGCAGATAGGAAAATAAGCAATGGGCTTAAATTGCAGCAAGGGTGGTTTAGGTTGGACATGAGAAAAATCTTCCTAACTGTCAGGGTGGTTAAGCAGTGGAATAAATTGCCTAGGGAGGTTGTGGAATCTCCATCATTGGGGATTTTTAAGAGCAGGTTGGAAAAACACCTGTCAACGATGGTCTAGCTAATACTTAGTCCTGCCTTGAGTGCAGTGGACTTGACTAGATGACCTCTCAAGGTCCCTTCCAGTTCTATGATTCTAAAATGTGGGGGTGCTGCGCCCCTAGTTCCCCAGGTAAACGTTTAACCGTGTAACCGATAGAATTTTAATCGGTTAGACAATTACTGTTTACACATTATTTAAATCCCTAATTTCATGAACTAAAGATGCAGAAGAGTGTCTCTAGGGGGATTTTCAAAAGGGATGAGCACCTAGCTCATATTAATTTCTAGTGCCTCAGTACTTAAATACCTTTAAAATGTGGCACTTCACCCATTTGCCTCAAAATGCTTTAGAAATCACAGAAGAATCATGATGCCCATTTTACTGCAGGGGGAAACTGAGGCACACAGCAATACTTGATTTGTCCAAGATCACACAGGAGTTCAATGGCAGAGCTAGAAATCTAGAATCCACATCTCAGTTTAGTGCCCCAGCCAATGGACTATAGCCACAGCTTTGCTAATCCTTTAATAGGTGCTGCACTGGAGAAACTGATTTTCGGTGGTGTTTCCTTAATGATATTACTGTATACTTTGGCTTCTAACTGATTTGGAAGAAAACACGGAAATAGTATTATAGAAATAGGAAAAACAATCTTTGAGTGCCTTTAAGAAAGAAGCCAATAAAGACTGTAATAACACAACACTAACTGGCAATTCTATAGCCCTCTTTCATTCTCCCTCATGGAGATAAACAATTAATTGAGTCCCACAACACTTCGCGGAGATAAGTAACATCACCCCTAAAAATGAAAAAGTGAGGTACAGAAAAGTAAGGGACAGATTCTGCCTCCCACACCAACGTTGGGTAGCACCTTACTCCACAGGTAACATCTTCAGCGTCCCCATCTCCCTGTACATACAGCCATCTACATCAACAGGTCTCTTTGCAGAGTCAGATATTCTGCAGCGCAAGTACGGGGGCGGGGGGGGGGGCAGGGGCAGCAATTGTTCCCAAATGATGTGTCCAGCCTAGGGCATGGAGTTTGTAGATAACGGAGGGCATCGTATTAGAGAGGCATCCAAAAGAAATTTGATACTCTTAAAAAGTTTCTGCTGTGTTTAACAATGTCTGAGCGATCTTCCGGTCAGAAAATGAATGATGTCATAATAAATGGGTTCATATTTACAGTGACCCTAACCCTGACTGACCTTTTGGATTCATCTTCCGACAAGCTTAGTGGGCGGCAGCAGCACTCTAGCAATATGCTGAAGGCCACAGATGTTTTCTTACCTGTAATAACAGTCGCTCATCCCCTATGACGGCAGCTTGGTTCCAATCAATCACTTCAGAAAATGGCAACTCCCATCCATTGCTAAGCATAACTGGGACACAGGCAGCCTGCAGAGAGAGGAATTGCAGGCATTAGAAGAGGCACTGAGTGTGTGGTCATTGATTAGCACAAACTTTGAAGTGCATACAAATTGAATTATTGGCATTTTCTGCAGGAGTCAGGACCCAAGCTCTCATGAAAGACATTAAAAAAGAAAACCGGCAAAGAGCCCTACAAGGCAGACATAACAATACATCTGCCAAGATTCCAGCTGATCTCCACTCTCCAAACAGGCTCCACATTTGTTTGCATGAAGGGAAACCCTGATTTTGCATGTACAAAGGAGAATTTACACTCGGATGTAGATGTTTTGTGAAACAACTACAGAGTTCTCTAGGGAGGTAATTCTCTATTAAATTACATAAGATGGTTTAAGAAAAACCCTTTGAAAATGTATTTGATATTTAACTCTATAACTCTTTTCCATAAGGCTAGATGTTTAGTTATCCACTTTGTACATCGTAGTACACGTTCTGTGCTTGCAAACAACTGCACATACAAAACCTAGCCACAGTCAGAGAGACCAGTTTGGAAAATTTAATCCATTGACTTTATGTTTAAATATATACATATATCACTCATTTATCACCAACTTTTGTTCTGCCAGTATGTCAATATACTATGTGCTATTGTTAAAATGTAAACTCTTTTGGGCACCAACCATAATTGTGTAATGTTTAGTAAACACTACATTACTGGTTCTGTATAAGTAAATAAATAAATTCACCGCCACCTATTCGTCAATCGGACCAGAACTTGAGACCTGATTCAAAGTCTGTTGAAGTCAGTGGAAAGGCTCGCACTGAGTTCAGTGGGATTTGGATCAGGTCATTGCTGTGGTGGTTCAGTTTCTTCTAGACCAAGCCAGATTTAACTGGTCTGAATTATTGCCCAGACAGTACAATAAATGAGCTGGTCTTTCCCATGCCCAGTAATAAGTGGAACACTGGGGAAGTTTTCTAATTACAGTACATTCTCTCTCTCTTTCTTGCTCTCTAATTCTGTGCAGTAACTTTGATCTAGTCAAGTCTATGCTACAGTAGTATTTGCAATGGGTAAAGATTATGTCCGTTGGTAAGGAAACCACATTACACTGTCTAAAACCCACCCAACACAACAACAATTTGCAGAGTTTTCATCTTCAGAATTCTTCACAGACCATTGATTAAGCCTCACAACTTCCCTGGGAAGTAGGTATAGAGTGGGAATACCAGAGAAAAAGGGTGATGTGACCCTAGGTGAAGTAACACAGGTAGTCAGTATCTTAGTAAAGACCAGAAGGTAGGAGTTGTTGACTCTTACTGCAGTGCTTAGGGGAGGGGAAACAGGAGAGAAGTGACTTTGGCAGGGGGAGACAGAGTGGCTCAGTGGGAGAGGTAGGAATAGAACCCTCATTACCTAACACCTGCTGCAGTGTTCTATCTACTGAACCACACTGCCTGTCACAGGATTTTCAGACCTTGTGCCTTTGCTCTCCATTGCTAGCCAAACAAAAGAGAGCATCTTGCTGACTGAAAGATTTCAAAAGGTGAAGAGAAGTTGGGGAGTCCTGCCTCTGACACAGTACAGAAGACTATTTTAAACACACAGACAGCAGCCGGTTTGAATGTCCTTCTTGCTGCATTACTTTCAGATGGGAAGTAGCAGAACAGAACCATCATCTGCACATTAAGGATGCAGCCCAGCAAACAACGTGTAGGCAAGTTTGCTTCAGCTGAAAACAATAAGCTATGTTTATTGCTCCAGGTCTTGCTAGAACAGGTCAAGGTCTCCCCTGGGAATCCAGATTCAGTTGGGCAAACAGCGCTCTAAACGAATCCAACTTTGCCTCCTCTACAATGAGCAGGGAAACCCTCTTCATGAAGGCAATGCAATTCAGCCTTCAGGTGAGCTCAGTGCCGAGCCCCTCCTGTGAAGAAGCTGCCAATTGCTTCATAAGCATGACTAGAGGCTTCCACAGTGTGGATTATTGCCCACTAGGGAAATTAAACACAAACCCAAACACCACCTCTTGATATCACCAGCTGAATTCCAACCAGCACTGTCAATGTTTTAATTCCCAGCTCTTACCTGCAGAGCCTCCAGAAACCTGAAGGATCCAAGCCTGCGGCCACGGGGAACCAGACAGAAAGTGGCATTGTGCAGCATTTCACGATAATCATACCTAACAGGAACAGGGTGGTGATGGAGGGAGATAAGAAAGAGAAAATCAAATTAACGATGAGTCTTAGAGTAAATGTGCATGAAAATGCAAATATCTGCTGATATACATCTGGATAAAATCATCTCCAATCAAGTCCATGTCCGTATGCTCACCATCAGGTTACACATTTCTCTCTGTGTCTTTTTCTTCCTCTCCTCCACTTCTCCCTCCCACCTCTTTTTTGTTTGTAACAGAAAGGCAATCAATGTGGTTAACAGAGAATAGACAAAAGGGATTTTGCCTTTGGAATCATCAATTTTGTTATTATGAATATACATATGGTGTTTTTTACTGCTGAAATATCTTTGGGGGAGCTCTGAGTTTGAAAGAAAAATACAGACAATTAAGACCAACTGTCTTCACGAAAACAGGGTTTCAAGACTGTACACATAGTGAACCAGATTTATTTACAAACAAGCATTAATTTGTTCACCTCTGAGCAAGACGTTTGTAAAAACAGCCCAGAATATTGAGCTATACCATACAAATCTTTCCTAATCAATCAGGAAATAATAATGAAGGGTCATCAGTTGTTATTGGAGGGGGGGAAGAGGGAGGTGGGTGGAGGAGGAAGGGAAATTAGCTGAAGAAAAAAAGCACAGAAACAAATTCTGATAATTAACCATAGAGCTGCAATAACCTCTGATCCTCAAAATTAAAGCTTTAAGCTCGATACTACTGTTTTTGTTCCAATTCCATCAATCACCTCAAAACCATTTACCAAAAACACACATCAAATCCTAACAGTTTCAAGCCAGTTATTAGCTAATTGTACTTCTGTATTAATGGAAACCTATGGAACTGTAAATGGAGCTGACCCTGCAGCCTGCTGGGTCTGAGACAAAAGGATCAAGATTAAATACCCCTCATTTCTCAAGATGTTACCGGCACTCTGGAGACAGGTGCTACTTTGACAGTAGCTACTTTGACAGTAACATGCAGCACTGAAATTTTCTAACTCTAATAATCTAATTTAATCATAGCCTGCAGGCACAGAATTTTTTTTGTATGTATATAAATAGAAGATGAATATGTATGTGTGTGTGAGCGTATATACACACACACATACACAGATCTACTTTTATATTCTCATACAGGGCAGGCAGATGGGAGTAAGCCAATTTTCAATTATAAACCCTGTCATTAGGAAGAGATCTTCCGAAGGCCCATTTGCTTAAACAAGCGTGTACAGCTAATTTGCACAAGAAAAGGTCGATGTGAATGGATTAAGATTATCTCCACTGAGAGTAAAATAAAAACTCTTGTTGCATTAATTAAATCTACAAAACAGACTTCAAAGTGGACATTTTTTTTAAACAGGTCGCAAGTTTGGTTATATATTTTCCCACTGAGTGGCAGCAATTTCTTTTTCTCAGCACAGAATATTGATTGGCAACTAAGTCCCAGCTCAACAGCCTGCAGTGATGCAGCACATGGAGGAAACGGTTCGGAAGCTGGAAAAAAAAGATGCCATATTTAAAATGTTCATTTTTCACATGGTGCGAAGTCTAACACTCATCACTGTCAGTATATATTGTACGACAGGAAAGTTTAATAAATACCAAAAATAGAATCCCCTGTAGGGTTGGAATACTTCACTCATTTGTCCCCATCATTAGCTAGCTAAAACTTTAAAATCCTGTTAATACCCTGGATTGCACAAGCACGCAAAAAGTCAGCTGCAAAATCACAACAGAAAAGAGAGAAGGAAATGAGAAGAGTAAAAGTGAGGAGAGGCCTCAACAGGCCAGCAATTTTTACACTGTGCGCCTTTTTTTTTTTTTATAACTGATTAGTTGATATGAGGGAAGATTTTCAAAGGCACAAAGTGGAGTTAGATTCCCATCTCCAAGTCAATAGGTGCCATTTGTGCTTTTTATCATCTCCCCTGTAATTAATTGCTCATCTCATGAACAGCCTGGCCATATACGCATAGAAGACCTTATCCTAACCTTCAAGTATGTATTTCCATTCACTTCAAGCGGTACTCCACAAATGTAACATGGGCAGAACCACAGTATGGTAACATACCCATCAATGAGATTCATGCTACAGTTAATGAATTGCACTAGAGATTCTTTTCATGACTAAATTTCACTTGGATTTCAACTTCAGTGTTCTAAGGTGACTCAATATGGTCCTTCATAGCAGCAGGAAAGGAATGATTTCTAATTTAATCCACATCAGATAACACCCTGGGATTAAGAATCTATTTCTTTGAAATCCTCAGACACGGTGAATTAAATTTTGCCATCATTTATTCCTGTGAAATGTTGAAGACAATGTAGATACACAAATTTCACTGAATGCAAACTGCAGCGCACTATCTTTTAACAAAATTGTACATAATACAGCTTACACACACAATGTCTATGTAGAGATCACACACAAAGTATATTTGAAAATCTGAGACACCATTACAGTATGAATGTTTTAGAAGTCCCCTATACAAAAGTAGTGTTTATCTGTAGACTACAGCAGAGATCATTTCATGTATTATTTTTCTTCATGCTGTTATGTACTTTTGAAGAAAACAAGAGTCACAAAAGTGTTATAAAATAAGGTAAATTTACCTACAGTTCATAGATGAACAAAAAGCTTCTGGTAAACTGCGAAGTATTGCTAGAAATGTTAGGTGCAGGTTCAGAAACTGAGAGGGAATAAAACCAGCAGTAACAACCACCACGAAAGAATTAATATACGAATGTGACCAACACCTGGCATCGAGAATGTGCTTAGTAGGAATTCTGACACACATACTTATTGGTCTTCTGAAACTATTTGAAAGCATGAGGTGATTATGCTAGAAGAACCCTTTCATTGGGTCCCTTTCTGCATGATATGGACTTGGAGTCATTGTCTCTTACACAGCAAAAACTCAGACACCTAGTCATAGAACAGACTACAAAACAACAGGCGTCAAAAAATTTCCACTGGAGAGGGTGGAGCTGAGGAGCGACAGAAAAACAAAAGGACTTCAGTTTCAGGCACTTACATAGACCTTTCTTTTCTACGAGACATGGCAGAAAATGGAAACCCTGCACAGGATTTAAAATGTTGTTTAGCAGGGGAGGGAAAAGTATTCTTTCACCTTGCCAGGGAGGAGATGAAGTAGCATTTTATCACCTGAGAATCTCAGGGGCCACAACTGAAAGCACTCACACACTTAATTTTAAGCTTGTGAACAGTCACATTAAAGTCAACGCAATTACTCATATGCTTAAAGTGAAGTATACACGTAAGTGCTTGCAGTTCTGGGACTAAATTCTGTAAGGTCTAGGTTTGCTATTAGGAAAAACTATTTCACTTGGAGGATGGTGAAGCACTGGAATGGGTTACCTAGAAAGGTGGTGGAATCTCATTCCTTCGAGGTTTTTAAGGCCCAGCTTGACAAAGCCCTGGCTGGGATGATTTAGTTGGGGTTAGTCCTGCTTTGAGCAGGGGGTTGGACTAGAGGACCTCCTG
Organism: Lepidochelys kempii; assembly: GCF_965140285.1. Lineage (NCBI taxonomy): Eukaryota > Metazoa > Chordata > Testudines > Cheloniidae > Lepidochelys > Lepidochelys kempii. The sequence continues at coordinate 26,265,633 of NC_136381.1, read as the reverse complement.
AGGTCTCTTCCAACCCTAATCTTCTATGACTCTATCACACTCCCTTCTGACCGGGGTATGTCTTGGCTGAACAAGTTCCCTGCCTTCACTATGTTCTCCCAAGCAAAGAGAGGTTGCCCAAGCACACCTGCTTGCTTTCTCTTCAGAGATGGTTAACGGGTGTAATTGCTACAGTTATAAGGTACCAAACAGCTCTTTCTAACTAAGCATACTTTAATAAGTTTATCACACATCAACGCAACTCTAACATGGGCTCTGGAAGGAGCTGTCCTTCAACCCTCCACCCAAGGAAATTCCTTGTGGTTACAAGTTAATCACAGCTTCAGCTCAGAACAAGCACCCAATCTTACAGGGCCTCAGCTGGCCAAGTCCTCCCAATCCTATCCTAAAGCCTGGGGCCCCCTGTGGACCAGGGGTCCTGTCTGTTTGCTAGCTCAGAAAAAAAGCCAGGAGCCAGCTGACAGCCAGACTATTTATCTAAAAAACTCTTTCTTTGTCTGTTGGTGCCTGGAGAATCCAGTTTGAACTAGTATATGCGTACCTTCAAAGGGTTGATAACGGAGGAACTACATTAGCACCCCCCTACTTACTAGAGAAGGTACATGCAATGCCGCAACAACCACATACACAATTGCATTTTTAATACAATGTACCCCAAAGGTATTAACCCTAATTTGATAAGGATTAACGATGTTTATCTTAATTCCATTTAGTTTGTTCAGGATATTACAGGACATTGTCCATCTGTCACAACTTGCTTGAGGACACATAGGATGACTGTGGCAGATCAGGAATTGAACTCAGATCTCCACAAACCAGGAAGGCAGATTCTCAGAGGGTGTAAATTACCACAGTTTCATTGAAGTCTATGGCTTTCCTTCCCAATACCACTCCACTTGGGGTCAAAGTGCTAATACTCCAAGAATTTGGGCTTCCACTCTCTTATCTACCCTTGGAAGACTGCCTTGGTCCAACAGTTTTCTTCCCTGAGGAAAATAATGCTCTAAAGTATTGAACATTGTTTCCCCAATGCAGACACGTGCTGAGGAGTTCATTTTGTGAAGGTGAGGGAGGCGAGGTGGAGGAATTCAACACATAATCAGTCGACTGAATTCTCAAAAAAGTCCTGGAAGAGGTAGGAAAGAAACGCTGGGAGAGATGAGGACTGATGTTTGCATCTGATTTATTCAGGTCAAACTTAACAAAACATTAAAGAAAGGAAATATTAAAGAAAATACACAAATATGGGTGCTGCTATATTGATGTTTAACCAATGCCATGTTACATTCTGAGATGTTAACCTCAGATTTAAGATTCACATGGCTAGCTTAGCTTTCTCTTTCTCATATGTACATTTTGATACTGGACAATATCATAAAATGACCACTCACTGGATATGCAGACAAGTTACATTTTCTGGTAAGTTGGGATGAATTCCCTGCGCCAACTTAGGTACACTCTGGGCCCCATTTAAATGAACCAGTATGTGTTTGTCTGTGTAGGCAAGAAAGTAGGGGTTCTCAACCTTTTCCTTTTTGAGTCCCCCCTCTCCCTCCGCCATGCTATAAAAACTCCACGGCCCACCTGTCCCACAACAACTGTTTTTTCTGCACATAACAGCCAGGGCCAGGGTTAGGGGGTAGCAAGCAGAGCAGCTGCTTGGGGCCCCATGCCACAGGGGGCCCTGTGAAGCTAAGTTGCTCAGGCTTTGGATTCAGCCCTGCATGGTGGAGCTTGGAGCCCCAGGCTTCAGCCCCAGGTGGTGGGGCTTTGGCTTTCTGCCCTGGGCCTCAGCAAGTCTAATGCCAGCCCTGCTTGGCAGATGCCCTGAAACCTGCTCTCGGCTCCCCAGAGGGCCCCAGACCCCTGGTTGAGAACTACTGCTATAGAGGACGAGTTAAGCTTATTATATAAAGCTTACAGTTAACATATACCCTAAGTGGGATTTTGGCATTAACTTCAAGATGACCTGATTAAGTAATATTTGGATTGGCTGGTAGTTTGATGCTTTCACAGGACAAAAATGCTTATCTACGTGAGAGGCCTCTCACTTTAACTGCAGTAATGTATGGGTAGAGTGTATGTGTATATCTATATATTAGCTACTTAGAAGAGATCCATCAAGCTAGGCTTTTTCCTAGCAATGTGCAGGTTCACCTGTTTTCAGATCTGTAAAAGAATCCCCATTAGTCAGTACTGTGTGAAGATCTTGGGAAGTTTTGGGTTACGTGTTTGTTTTAGTTTATACCACTGTGGTTCCTGTAACACTAAAGTCCCAATTCTTGTTTTATTGGGGGCACCCTCTGATTCATTTGTGTATCTAGGTACTTTGTATTTATCCAGCTAGCTATGTTTCACTCATCACTGTGACTTTGAAGTGCCCACAGAAATTCCACAAATCAAGCTTAAAGAGCTGCCTTGTATTCTCCCTTGCATTAAACGGCTGTCGTGTGGGTGGGCAGGTTTTTAGTTATTACTTTTATTTAGGTGTTACATGATTTCTGTTGCTTATTGTTAGCACAGTATTGTCAGTTAATCTTCAGGGACTGATATTGTAGGAAATGTTCATAAAGAGAGGAGTTTTCCATTTTGCTCTACACATATTTATTTCCAGGGTGCTCCCAAATTTCTAATGAAAAGGAATTCCATAACGGAGGAACTGGATCTGAGGGCATCTATGATTTGTTGTTTCACATTTGTGTGCTCCCTCACTTTCCACTTTTATATGAACATAACTTATTACTGCCAATTTTGTGCATTGTTTAGACTGCTCTATTAAAAATTCTTAACACACACCACAGTGTATGTGCCTTTAAATTATTGGTTGAGTTTTTAAAACAAAAAACTAAAGATTTAACCGAAGGCTCACATTCCTCTGTAAGAATCTGCAGTGTGTTTTATTAACTTTCCGGCTCCCTTCCACGATCATTAAGTATACCAGGTTCACAGCTAATACCTTTTTAGGTAGTACAAACAAATAGCCCTATTTATAATCAATTCTAATTTATTCACACTCTAATTGAAATATCCCCTCCCTGCTACCACCCATAGCTGAGAAAACATGCATGGCCCCATCTATCATGCAGGTGTAAACACCAGAACGCCATGCGGGCAATTATCAGAATGAGAAATGCTGCTCCGCAGAATGGTCTGACAATTTTAACTTCTTGATCCAACATGCTGCTTTTTTTTGATGTACCGACCTTGTCAATCAGTGCTTGGATTAGACAGCTGCTTGGAATTCCTGGTTCACCATTATTCCAACCAGTATGAGCGGTCTGCAGAGGCTCTGCAGTGACTAATCAGCCATGCCATGCATTCTTTCTTAGAGCTTAACTATTTCCCCTTGTCACTACACTTAAGAGATTATAAACCTCCCTGGGAACCATTTTTATTATTAATTACTAGTACCTCTTTTTTTTTTTTTTTTTTTACTCTTAAATTTAGTTCTTTCCAGTCACTCCCACCCCTTTCTCAAAGTTGGGCTCTTTCAGTCTAGACAGGGAACTGAGTCGATTTAATCATATATGATACTACTTTATACTTACATAGCCCCTTTCAGCCATGAATCACATAGCCCTGTACAAATAATTATGTAAGCCTGAGAACATTCCTATGCGACATCATCATCATCTCCATTTTACAGATGGAAAACCAGAGGCAGAATGACCTGCTCTATATCACACAACAGGTCTGGCAGTGTCCGAGACAGAACTCAGTAGTCTTGACACCCAGTACTCTGACCTGCTTACTACACAATCTGGTCTTCACCCCAGATTATTTAGTACACATTTGTAAAATACATCTTTAAATTCTACCTGGAAAATTTATCTGAAAGTGGAGGAGCAGAACCCAAGACAAACAAGAGAGGGCTTTGCCCAGCTGTATATATTTTAAAAGCGCCACACTTAATAAATCTTCTGGAGGATGCAGGAGCTCATCGTTGGCAGGGAGCTTTCTATCCTGGCAGTAATGAGCACATACCGTTGGGGATGTCAAATGGGACTAGTGCTGCCTTTTCTTTTGCAAACCAAAAATTGCTATGGCATACAATCAAATATGTCCACTGCTTCTTTCCTGAATCTGTAAACCCCATAGAAACACACTGCATCTTCCAGAAGGCGCATCTGGATCAGTTAAAGTGTTACAAAGAGAGTTAGTAAACGCACATGATACACAGGGCTAAATGGCAAAGTGTTTCCTAGTTTTCAAGTGTATTAAATTTCAGGTCTTAACCAAGCAGTCAGTTTTCAGCATATGAATTCTTAATGCAGGTGGCTCTGAACTATTGGCTAGAGATCCTGAAGAAAAACCCATTCTGTCACATGGAATGTCTTGTTGCTTCATTTCCATTAAGGTATCGCTTTTAAGTAAACTGTCAAGTAAAACTTGGCATTGAAAACACAAAGTGAATAACTCCCTTTGTAGAAAACCTGACAGCTCAGCTGTGTGTCAGACAGAGTCGCCTAATAGTGAGCTCTAAAGACTAATGCATCCGAGTTGGAAGAGTGCCTTTACCTCAAACTGGTTACACCAGGATTAAGGCTGAGCAAAACTTAGGGATGATTTTTATTGAAAGCTAACATGCTATTGGTTGACATCTTATTTCCCTCTCCACAAGTGCTGGTTTTGGAATTAGAAAAAGTTTGGAGGTGTAAAAACATAAATGGAAAACTTTTTTTCCCCTGCTTAAAGGGCTAATTGATTTCACAGGTGTTTAATTATCATTTGCTGTGAGATAATACCTTATAGTGCCATAAAAAATGGATTTAATTTTCAAGTGCCTGCAAAACCACTGCCACAGCCAAGTTAGAGCTAAAGCTAGATAATTATTCTATAAATCAAACACACTGCCTCCTTTCTTTGAAATTTTTAATACATGGCTATAATGATATCTGACGACCTTGAAACTAACATAAAAAGGATTTTCTTGCCAAGTGCCGAAAGGCAGCCATTGGAGTATTTCATTCAGTCTGGTTCATTAACATTGAATCAGCCAGCCATAGTACCCTAGCTGCAAGTTTCCAAAATATGCCACGGTATATGTGTAGCAGTAGTAGTGTACATGAAGATACTGTATTTTCTGCAGAGCTATAGCTACTAAGAGCCGTTGAATTCTACACAGGCAAGGAGGAATCTGACAACTACTGCAAAACTCTCTTCTACATCTGACATGGGAAACAAAGCTTAAGAATCTTTGAACAACTAATTTCAAGGTGAAAACATTTTCTATCACATTTATGCCTAAGCATGTACAAACTACCATCTTCTCCCCCATAAAATGAAAGATCACTATAAAAGAAAAACTGGAAAAAAAAAAGTAATTTGGAATCTACTATGACAATACCAGGGCTATTTTACAGTTAAGATGGACACTAAAGAATCTTAAATAATTTTTACAGCCTTTAATGGCTGCATAGTTGCACTCTATTCAGTGCCATGTTACACATAAAAATACTTTGATACAGAAGCCATTAAAGTAATAGTATGTTCTATTAAATAAAATACGTTTTAATGATTTCACAGTACAGGACATTTTGACTAAATATACAAGCACTGTCTCTATTATAAATCTATATCACATATGTACAAGATGCACATCCTTTGGACTGCCAAACAGAAACCAATTGGCTTATAGGGTCATGTGCCCTTAGATTATTACACTTTTACTAGAACAGCAGTTCCTCTCTGGCCAGCAGCTTTTGGTATTTAAAATTGTTAACTGACTAATACTCCAGATAGGTTCTACTGTAACAATGCCGCAGCATGAGAGTCAAACTTCTTCAGGGTATCTCTTTAGACAGCATTATGGCCAATTAAGAACAACCCATTAATTTAGTGTCTTAAAAGCCGCTTTTAAAACAAAGTCATTAGCTCTTCCTGTTGGGATATATCTATCTATCAATACACATTGTGATTCTCCCCACCCATAGGGAGTCCTCAATTGCAGGTCTAACATTCCTTGGGTTTTAAAATCTTGCAAGCGCTTATGTTTCACACCAACACTTCTGAAGTAATCAATACACACAATGAAGAGGAATCAGAAAAGCCCATGGAAGGAGACTACAGAAGTTTTTTCATCTCACTAACAAACATAAATGTACACAGACGCATAGTGAGTACTATGCATTCTGGCAGAGTGGGAAAGTATTTTTTTTTTCAGATGCGTTATATGTTTGCATGCATGCACACGCATTGTGTGGGTGGGGTTTTCAGAAGTACTCGTTGCTGGCCTAACTCTTCCCCCTCTGAAGTACATGATCACATCCATTTCCAAATCCTTAAATATTCTAGTCTCCTGAAATGCATGAGGGCCAAAGTCTGACAGGGTCACAGACTCTTAGCGGTTAAAGATGAGAATGATCTGTTAGATTATCCAAGCCGTAGCACATCAGGGCAGTAATGTTTCCTATAGGACGCTTTGGAATAATGATATACTAAAGTATACTTTGCTATGGCACCTCCCATGCTCTGAAAATCACAAAACGCTTTTCAGACTTTTATATATAAAGACTCAATCCCTCTGTGATTTTTCCTCATCTCCATTTCACAGATGGGGAAAATGCTGCATGGAGTACTTGTTCACCAAGTCAAATACAGAGCCAGGAATGAAATCCAAGTCTCCCAAGTCCTGGTCTAACCATTAAGCTATGTTCCCTAGTACTTTGCCAAATAAAATACAGTTAACATGAGATGCAATCACCAGCATTTGATACTGCAGATATCCTGATCCACAGACATGCAGCAAAAGTGGAGCTGATAACTAACTTTGAAAAATGGGGCACTTGATATTGTACTTCTCCAACTGGCTCTGTTGGAGAGTTAACCTCCTGCTATTAGTGAAGCAAATATGGAGTGTCAAACACACATGCCATATCATCCTTATCAGGTCCCAATAATGACCTCTGAAAAGCTCCCAAACTCCAGCTACAAAAGCCCTTTGCAGTATCTTTCTGATGCAAGTTAAAACCTCCCGATTGATTTCTTCCGTAGCTTTAAAAGCTACCATTGGAATTTCAGTTATTAAAGCATTAGTTTAGATTAAAGACCTAAACAAAGGAAAATCCATACTGCATTTTCTGAACACAGAAACAAGTTTTAATTCATCTGCCACCTATTCTAATTTCGAGATTACATGACATACTTGAAAGACTTAGACCAGAGAGAAATAAAGATATTATTGTGAGGCCTCTACTATGTCAACCCCTGCTAGTATTCAAGTTGATGATCATCTAGTGGAGACCCCCCCCAATCTTTCTTTATTATTATTATTATTATTATTTTTACAAAAATAGCTTTGTACTGAAAATTTGGAGTAAAAACATATAAAGTCTATGTTGCTGGGGATTAACATTTCAAAAGTTGTATGCTTTGATAACTAGGGGTAACTGGATATTTTAACTGGCTAGAGAAAGAGAAGTGGTTACATTGAAAAATCGTATACATTAAAATAGGGATGAAGTTAGTAGATTCTGCAGAAATGCAAGCAATTGGATCCACGTGAAGACTTACTGGGGCACAGGGTCTTCAAATATCAGGTGGTTGCAAGATCTGAACTACAATAGGGTACTATAGAAATTAAACACTTTTGGAGTTTAGTAGAGGATGTAAGCCTTTCTACTGATATTTTGAACCATCCTATTGAGTTCTATACAGAATAGATCAAAAATTCTTTGGCGGGGTTACAGTTTTCTACTCAGTGCTACAGGATTTTTCCATGAAGGATGCCGGACACATAAGTGACTCACTGGCATTTTAAAACATTATATTTCTCCAGACACATTCTCTAAAAATGGAAAGCAAAGACCACATATAATGCTGATTATGCAGGAGTGCTTTTTATGAATTACTAGATTTGTTTGGGGTATTTTTTAAATGGACTTCGTACCGAAATTACTGGCAGAGCTAGATGTTGCCAAGGTTTACAGACCCAAAATGTGGCCCTTCTTAGATAAAAAAAAAATTAGTTCAAAAATCATGGAGCTCTTTACATGGTATTTTTGTCCTGAACTAAATATATGTGACTTATCTGTACCCTTAAAAACTAAAAGGGAGCTGCAGCTTCAGCCCTCATGAGCTTGAACACTAGAACAACTACAGATATTTATAAACAAATGATAAATATAAATCATATACAATGATGTCCATTTCAGGATCGCAACACACTTTATAAAAAGGCGATTATAATTCCCATTTTATAGATGGGGAAGCTACTTGCAGAGAGGCTAAGACCCACATTTTCAAAAGATGCCTCTAACTTTACTATCCTTAATTTTTGAGTGCCTAGTTTTACACATCTAGGTAAATGTAGGCCCCATTATAGTCAAATAGGAGTTTTTCCATTTACCTCGATGGGGCCAGGAATTTACCTCATGGGGTATTGTCAAAAGTGCTCAGCAATAGACTAACTCTGTTCCCAATGAAGTCAACTCCGATTGCCTGAGACGGAAGCAGAGTTATGCCATCACTATGCACTTCAGAAAAATCTCTCTAGGGTCTTATTTCCACAGTTCCCACTGATTTCAATGAGAGGTACAGGAATTCAGCACTCCTAAATATAAGGCTCTAGGCGTCTGACCTTGAGCACCTGGAATTAGAAACCTCTTTTGAAGACGTTGATCTCAGTGACTCATCCAGGATCACACAGTAAACCAGTGGCAGGGAAGGATAGAATCCAGGAGTTGTGATTTTGAAAATCAGTGTGAAGTATACAAGTGTTTGGATTTAGCTGATTATCAAAGGCCTCTTACAAAATCTGGCCATTGAGTCAGCTTCCAAACAATGTGGACTATTCAAGACTTTATTGATTTGGAGCCCACTCTAGTTTGGAGAAGCATCCATAATGCTGGGTGCTTATCTTCTGAACTTTATGAGGGTCACCTTCAGCACAAATCAATGTGAGCTGTGGAGGGATGAAAGATTCAGTTAAGAAAGTAACCTCCTATTCACACTCCCCTGGGGTTATTCTATAAAGAGAGAAAGCGAGAAACGGCTTAAATTCGGAAAATTATGAAAAATAAATACATTGCTCAGGCCCTTTTCAACAGAAACTGGGTACCCCAGCGCTCAGTTCAGTTAACATTAATGTGTATCAAGCCATCCCATTGAGAGTTTAAAGTGCAGTTGTGCTCTGAACAGTGATGTTATAAAAACAGCACCCTCTTACTCGGCAGATCTGCTCCCTGCGTGTGGTCAGTTGAATCAGATGACCTTAGTAAAAAATAAAGTTATGTTTTTACTCTTTGGTCACTCGATTACAGACCTAAAAGTGGCAATTCTTTAACAAAAAAACTTCAAAAACAGACTCCAATGAGAGACTGCTAAATTGGAATTAATTTGCAAACTGGATACAATTAACTTAGGCTTGAATAAAGACTGGGAGTGGATGGGTCATTACACAAAGTAAAACTATTTCCCCATGTTTATTTCCACCCCTACTGTTCATCACACATTCTTGTCAACTGCTGGAAATGGCCCACCTTGATTATCACTACAAAAGGTTTTTTTCTCTCCTGCTGGTAATAGCTCACCTTCTCTGATCACTCTTGTTACAGTGCGTATGGTAACACCCATTGTTTCATGTTCTCTGTGTACATAAAATCTCCCCACTGTATTTTCCACTGCATGAATCCGATGAAGTGAGCTGTAGCTCATGAAAGCTTATGCTCAAATAAATGTGTTAGTCTCTAAGGTGTACCACAAGTCCTCTTTTTCTTTTTGCGGATACAGACTAACATGGCTGCTACTCTGAAACAAGTTTTTACAATTATTTCTCCTCAGGACACACAGCCTTGGGAGACAGAGCTGGATTCTCTTGTGCTCACACATCATCAACAGTTATCTAAGCCTTGGTCTACACTAGGAGTTGAGGTCGAATTTAGCAGCGTTAAATCGATTTAAACCTGTACCCGTCCACATGACGAAGCCCTTTTTTTCTGACTTAAAGGGCTCTTAAAATTGATTTCCTTACTCCACCCCTGACAAGGGGATTAGCGCTGAAATCGGCCTTGCAGGGTCGAATTTGGGGTACTGTGGACACAATTCGACGGTATTGGCCTCCCTGAGCTATCCCAGAGTGCTCCATTGTGACCGCTCTGGACAGCACTCTCAACTCAGATGCACTGGCCAGGTAGACAGGAAAAGAACCGCAAACTTTTGAATGTCAATTTCCTGTTTGGCCAGCGTGGCAAGCTGCAGGTGACCATGCAGAGCTCATCAGCAGAGGTGACCATGATGGAGTCCCAGAATCACAAAAGAGCTCCAGCATGGACCGAACGGGAGGTACGGGATCTGATCGCTGTATGGGGAGAGGAATCCGTGCTATCAGAACTACGTTCCAGTTTTCGAAATGCCAAAACATTTGTCAATCTCCCAGGGCATGAAGGACAGAGGCCATAACAGGGATCCGAAGTAGTGCCACATGAAACTTAAGAAGCTGAGGCACGCCTACCAGAAAACCAGAGAGGCGAACAGCCGCTCCGGGTCAGAGCCCAAAACGTGCCGCTTCTATGATGAGCTGCATGCCATTTCAGGGGGTTCAGCCACCACTACCGCAACCGTGTTGTTTGACTCCTTCAATGGAGATGGAGGCAACACAGAAGCGCGTTTTGGGGATGAGGAAGATGATGATGTTGTAGATAGCTCACAGCAAGCAAGCGGAGAAACCGGTTTTCCCAACAGCCAGGAACTGTTTCTCACCCTGGACCTGGAGCCAGTACCCCCCCGAACCCACCCAAGGCTGCCTCCCAGACCCGCCAGGCGGAGAAGGGACCTCTGGTGAGTGTACCTTTTAAAATACTATACATGGTTTAAAAGCAAGCATGTTTAATGATTAATTTGCACTGGCATTTGCAGCTCTCCTGGATGTACTCCCAAAGCCTTTGCAAAAGGTTTCTGGGGAGGGCAGCTTTATTCCATCCACCATGGCAGGACACTTTACAACTCCAGGCCAGTAGCACGTACTTGGGAATCATTGTACAACAAAGCATTGCAGTGTATGTTTCCTGGTGTTCAAACAACATCCGTTCTTTATCTCTCTGTGTTATCCTCAGGAGAGTGATATCATTCATGGTCACCTGGTTGAAATAGGGTGCTTTTCTTAAGGGGACATTCAGAGGTGCCCGTTCCTGCTGGGCTGTTTGCCTGTAGCTGAACAGAAATGTTCCCTGCTGTTAGCCATGGGGAGGGTGGAGGGGCTAGCCACATGGTGGGGGGAGGCAAAATGCGACCTTGGAACGAAAGCACATGTGCTATGTATGTAATGTTAACAGCAAGGTTTACCGTGAAAGAGTGTACCCATTGTTCTATAAAATGTGTCTTTTTAAATACCACTGTCCCTTTTATTTTCTCCACCAGCTGCATATTTTTCAAGGATCACAGGATCTTCCCCTTCCCAGAGGCTAGAAAAGATTAGAATGTGAAAAAAACGCACTCGCAATGAAATGTTCTCTGAGCTCATGCTGTCCTCTCACACTGACAGAACACAGATGAATGCGTGGAGGCAGACAATGTCAGAGTGCAGGAAAGCATAAAATGACCGGGAGGAGAGGTGGCGGCAGCGTGATGAGAGGAGGCAGGATTCAATGCTGAGGCTGCTGGAGGATCAAACTAATATGCTCCACTATACGGTTGAGCTGCAGGAAAGGCAGCTGGAGCACAGACCACCGCTACAGTCCCTGTGTAACCAACTGCCCTCGTCCCCAAGTTCCATAGCCTCCTCACCCAGACACCCAAGAACGCAGTGGGGGGGCCTCTGGCCACCCAGCCGCTCCACCCCAGAGGATTACCCAAGCAACAGAAGGATGGCATTCATTTTAAAGTTGTAAACTTTTAAAGTGCTGTGTGGCCTTGTCCTTCCCGCCTCCACCACCCCTCCTGGGCTACCTTGGTAGTTATCCCCCTATTTGTGTGATGAATGAATAAAGAATGCATGAATGTGAAGCATCAATGACTTTATTGCCTCTGGAAGCGGTGATCGAAGGGAGGAGGGGAGGGTGGTTAGCTTACAGGGAAGTAGAGTGAACCAAGGGGCGGGGGGGTTTCATCAAGGAGAAAGAAACAGAACTTTCACACCGTAGCCTGGCCAGTGATGAAACTGGTTTTCAAAGCTTCTCTGATGCGCACCGCGCCCTCCTGTGCTCTTCTAACCGCCCTGGTGTCTGGCTGTGCGTAACTAGTGGCCAGGTGATTTGCCTCAACCTCCCACCCTGCCATAAACATCTCCCCCTTACTCTCACAGACATTGTGGAGCGCACAGCAAGCAGTAATAACAGTGGGAATATTGGTTTCGCTGAGGTCTAACTGAGAGAGTAAACTGCACCAGCGCACTTTTAAACGTCCAAATGCACATTCTACCACCATTCTGCACTTACTCAGCCTGTAGTTGAACAGCTCCTGACTACTGTCCAGGCTGCATGTGTATGGCCTCATGAGCCATGGCATTAAGGGGTAGGCAGGGTGTCCAAGGATAACTATAGGCATTTCAACATCCCCAACAGTTATTTTCTGGTCTGGGAATAAAGTCCCTTCCTGCAGCTTTTGAAACAGACCAGAGTTCCTGAAGATGCGAGGGTCATGTACCTTTCCCGGCCATCCTACGTTGATGTTGGTGAAACGTCCCTTGTGATCCACCAGTGCTTGCAGCACTATTGAAAAGTACCCCTTGCAGTTTATGTACTCGCTGGCTTGGTGCTCCGGTGCCAAGATAGGGATATGGGTTCCGTCTATGGCCCCACCACAGCTAGGGAATCCCATTGCAGCAAAGCCATCCACTATGACCTGCACATTTCCCAGGGTCACTACCCTTGATATCAGCAGATCTTTGATTGCGTTGGCTACTTGCATCGCAGCAGCCCCAACAGTAGATTTGCCCACTCCAAATTGATTCCCGACTGACAAGTAGCTGTCTGGCGTTGCAAGCTTCCACAGGGCTATTGCCACTTGCTTCTCAACTGTGAGGGCTGCTCTCATCTTGGTATCCTTGCACCTCAAGTCAGGGGAAAGCAAGTCAACAAGTTCCATGAAAGTGCCCTTATGCATGTGAAAGTTTCGCAGCCACTGGGAATCGTCTCAGACCTGCAACACTATGCGGTCCCACCAGTCTGTGCTTGTTTCCCGAGCCCAGAATCTGCGTTCCACCTCATGAACCTGCCCCATTAGCACCATGATGCCCACATTGCCAGGGCCCGTGCTTTGAGAGAAGTCTGTGTCCATGTCCTCATCACTCTCGCCACCGCGCTGACGTCGCCTACTCACCTGGTTTTGCTTTGCCAGGTTCTGCATATACTGCTGGATAATGCATGTGGTGTTTAATGTACTCCTAATTGCCAAAGTGATCTGAGCGGGCTCCATGCTTGCCGTGGTATGGCGTCTGCACAGAAAAAAGGCGCGGAACGATTATCTGCTGTTGCTCTGACGGAGGGAGGGGCGACTGACGACATGGCTTACAGGGTTGGCTTACAGGGAATTAAAATCAACAAAGGGGGTGGCTTTGCGAGAAACTGAATGGCTCCCTCAAGGATAGAACTCAAAACTGGGTTTAGCAGGCTGTTGATTTCACGGAGGGAGAGAGGAGAAAATGAATACCAAAAAAATCTGGTCTATTTCTTGTTTTGATCCACTTCATCTATCTTTATACATCTTGCTGGCAGCAGACTGTGCAGTACGACTGCTAGCCATCGTCATCTCCTGGGTGCTCGGCAGAAGGTAGTGCAGTATGACTGCTGGCCCTCGTCTTCTGCTGGCTGCAGATTAAAAGACAGTTCACTGCCAGTAGGACTCAATCGCCATGAGACGAAACTTAAAAGGGAAATGACTTGGCTGAGTCACTCCCATGTTTGCCCAGGCACCCCTGACCTCATCGAGGTCGGTTAAAAGAGTACACAGGACTACGTCGACGACGGCTACCAGTCATACTGCACTGTCTGCTGCCAAAAGGCAATAAATTGCTGCTGTGTAGCAATGCAGTACCGCATCTGCCAGCACCCAGGAGACATACAGTGACGGTTAGCTGAGCGGGCTCCATGCTTGCCGTAGTATGGCGTCTGCACAGGTAACTCAAGAAAAAAGGCGCAAAACGATTGTCTGCCCTTGCTTTCACGGAGGAAGGGAGGGAAGGGGGGCCTGACGATATGTACCCAGAACCACCCGCAACAATGTTTTAGCCACATCAGGCATTGGGATTTCTACCCAGAATTCAAATGGGCGGCGGAGACTACGGGAACTGTGGGATAGCTACCCACAGTGTAATGCTCCGGAAGTCGATGGTTGCCTTGGTACTGTGGACACACTCCGCCGACTACATGCATTTAGAGCATTTATGTGGGGACACACACAATCGACTGTATAAAAACGCTTTCTACAAAACCGACTTCTATACATTCAACCTAATTTCGTAGTGTAGACATACCCTAAGTTCCATTTGCAGGGATGCGCATTCATCCCCATGGTTTTCAACTGGTGCCTTAAGTTACACCCCTGCTACACCGTTAAAGTCAGTAGGGCTGCACAGGCAGAGTGGACAGCAACATTTGGTCTGCAGAACTTTATTACTGGTGATGATGCCTAAGTCAAAGAAACCACAGCTGGTGAACAGGGCTGACATTTAGGAAACATGCATGAAATCTCATGTTATCTTCCCCAAATCACTTTTTAGAGTAGAACCCCAATTTACAGGGAAAGGCTAATAGAATAATGGAAGCAACCAAAACCAGATTAAACAATCCATTCCTAAGAGATCTTATTAAGTATATAAAGTAAGGCCTTTGACAAGGCAGCCTCCTGTCTGCAAGTGCTGACCGGTGATGCTACTGTTCGGTTTAGAGAATTCTGAGAAATCGCTTTTCATTATGAAGGCAGAGTCCACAGGAAACAACATGCCTGCTAACAGCACATGCCTGCATCCCCAATGCCTCATCACAGTGTCAGGGCTATTAGCAACATGCTGAAGGTGCTCTCAATCTTCACTGGCTTCCATTAGAGCTCAAGGTGCTCAGTACCTTGCAGGATCGAGCCTTAACCTTTTAGCATTCCGATCCTGCTGGGCAGTGTGTGCTTGCAGGTGCTAAGTCTGTTTTGCACGTGAATGAATTATTTATGTAAGCTATTCAGGCATAGGAGCGAGGACGTAAAACATTTATCAACAAAGGGACCAGTTTGTCATTTAAAATAATTATGTTTTTTTAGAGAAACCAACAAATTCTGTTGTCTCAGAATTATTTATTGGATTGTGCAAACAAGAAAGGACTCTCTTTTGGAGGGAGGAGTCTCAAACCCTGATTAATCTTTAATCACTAGAGATTTTATACCTCATGTTCAGCAAGTAAATTTAAGCTTACAGAAGGTTTGTAAACTTAGCCATAGTAAGGAACAGAGATCAGATCAACTGTATACTCTCACCTGTCTTTTACTCTTGTGGACAGTAGAAGAACCTGTATTAACTGTGGAGTTATACTAATAAGAACTCTTCCATGTATCTCTTCAATTATGCAATTCAACCAGTAGGTGGAGCACACCTACACAGCAATTCCTCCTGAGAACCCATTCTGATGTTCTGAGCCTCCATTGGACACATAGGTGCAGAACTGCTATTGGTTATGGTTACACATTTCTTTAGCCCCCTACTGGATAATTCACAGACATGACCTGGAGTCACCTGGGGAGACATCTTTATTTTCCCTATGCTCTACCTCCTGCATTTCCCAGTAGAAGCTAGTGGGAGAAGGTGAGTCTCACTGGCTGGGTGACAATTTAAACTGAACTGAAAACAGAAGATGTTCAATGCACATGCAGAAATCTAAGGAGAAACACGATCAGCTGTGTTTTGTAAAGTGCCAAATAAAATTCCATAAAGAACAGTTTGAGATCTTTATGATTATCAGATCAGACTAAGGGCTAGTAGCCCCTGGTCTGCCCTTGAGCTGGAATAACTGATAGATGTTAAATGCCAATAAGTGGAAGGAGCCACTTTCCCTCATGAACAAAAGTCTACAAACCCTGACTGTAGGTGGGAGGACAGTATTCTACATATTGAAGATAAAATGCGACCTGGTAAGGGGGAATCTCTTACATATTCACATTATTTTGAAATGTCCTCCAGTGTATTAAATATAATCCACTATTACGCTTTTTTTTTTTTTTTTAATTTCCAGTGGTGAGAACAAGAGAGGTCTGTGTTGCATGTATGAAGAAATCTGTAAATGAGGCTCTTGTACAGGACAACTTCAGTTTCATATATCTTTATAACCAATAACAGTATCACTCTGTGCTGGTTTGTGTATACACTGTAGAATTCCTAGCTGAGTCTGGGTTTTGTATACCATTTCCCCCAGGGGCAGTAAATTAGCCTGCCAGCTATCTCCACAAAGTTTCAAACAGATGTTCTCCCTGAGTTTACTCTCCCAGATTCCAGATGGCTTCTGATACAGGCTCTTCCTACTGCAGCTCTTCATCTCACACTTCAGGCATGTCAGCAGTTTTGGCGGATATCTGAGGCTAAAGAGGTGCAGTTTTTTTGAATGGCCTCATGTAACACAGTTGCATTCTACACACAGCTTAAGAGACCATAAAATTGAGTAAACCAAAATCTATGGTAATACTTAATGTCTGAAACAGGACTGTAACCCGAAAAGCAGTGACTTAGAAAATTATTTAGGGGTCACAGTGGACAAGCAACTCAACATGAGCTCTCCCTGTGCAATGCTGTGGCAAAAAAGGCCAACCTTGGATGTATAAAAAGAGGAATAGTGAGTAGGAGTAAGGAGATGCTTTTCCCTCTGTTTGCAGCATTGGTAAGATACTGGAATACTGCATTTTTTATGGGATGTTGAAAAATTGAAGAGGATGTAGAAAAAAGCCACAAAAAAAAAAGATTCATGGGCTGGAGAAAGTGTCTACAGTGAAAGACATGCAAAACTTATTCTGTTTTGTTTATCAAACAGAAAATCGAGAGGTGCTTGGATTATAATGGATAAGTAGCTGCATGAGGAGAGGGGGAAAAAGAAGTACTAAAAGGATTTTTAAACTAGAGGAAAAAGGCCAGAACCAATGACTGGAAGCTGAACCCAGACAAATTCAAATTAGAAATAAAAAAAGCAACAACAAAAAAACTTAAAATAAAACCCATGAGGGTGATTAACCACTGTGACAAACTACCAAGGAAAGTGCTGAACATCTCTTCATGTCTTCTGATCAAGACTGGATATCTTTCTGGAAGACATGCGTTAGCCAAACAAGTTATTGGGCTCAATACAGGGGTAAAAAGGGTTAAATTTAATATAGGAGGTCAGAATAGATGATCTCATGGTTCTTTCTGGCTGTAAACTCTACGAAATCTATTAGAATAGGGTTTTTTTTAAAGTGACATTGCTTGGAATTTTCTATAAAAGCTTCCAATATCAGCATGTTTTCTGAAAATATTCTACAAATGGTTCAGAATGTAAAAACCCTCTCCCTGATCTTTTATCATGAATACTTCATTGAATTAGATTGCAAACCCTTGGGAAGAGACCTATCTTCTTATATAACTGTAAGTCTCTGTGTAGAATCATGATGCTAAGTGTATTTTTCATAGATTAACTAAACCGCTCCTGGAGTCATTGGCTGATGTGTGAAAATAGAAGGGACAAGTTAGGAAATCTGGGGACCAGCACAAAAATCAATAGTCTTAACAAGATTTCTTTATGTACAGTAGTCTATCCTCTTCCTTCCCCCTGCCTCTTGGATATCTCTGATCCCTGGCTAGAAATGCAGCCAATTTTCTCGCTAAAACATACTGAGGCGCAATAATGTATGGGTAATATCTTCAGGGGATTTATTACCTTTTGCACTGAGTAGTTCTTTCTAAAACTATTTTCTCCACGTACATTAATATGTTGGCATGGGAGGGGAGAGAGGCTGAGAGACAGTTTACCTGTGCTTTAAAGGGGGAAGAAGGTCTTACCTCTTTCTATCACATTTTACGAGAGATTGTTGTCTCTTATACCTTGTTCAGTGTCACATTCTCTAGCTCTGTCAACTAAAGACATCTTTGGCACGGAACCAGCCAGATGTAGAGGCAATGGAGTTAGTATCTTCCCCCACATCTGGATATCTAGCTAGCTTTGGGCTCCGCAGGTGTCTCCGTGTGCTAAAATTAGAAAGGACTGGAGCCAGGAAGTATTCCATTAACTCTGTCCTCTCTTGCTGCTTCTCCTAACTGGAACCCCGACCAGGGGTATTCTATCTGCTACCCAAGATCCATAAACCTGGAAATCCTGGACGTCCTATCATCTCAGGCATTGGCACCCTGACAGCAGGATTGACTGGCTATGTAGACTCCCTCCTCAGGCCCTATGCTACCAGCACTCCCAGCTATCTTCGAGACACCACTGTCTTCCTGAGGAAACTACAATCCATTGGTGATCTTCCTGAAAACACCATCCTAACCACTATGGATGTAGAAGCCCTCTACACCAACATTCCACACAAAGATGGACTACAAGCCGTCAGGAACACTATCCCCGATAATATCACGGCAAACCTGGTGGCTGAACTTTGTGACTTTGTCCTCACCCATAACTATTTCACATTTGGGGACAATGTATACCTTCAAATCAGCGGCACCGCGATGGGTACCCGCATGGCCCCACAGTATGCCAACATTTTTATGGCTGACTTAGAACAAAGCTTCCTCAGCTCTCATCCCCTAATGCCCCTACTCTACTTGCACTACATTGATGACATCTTCATCATCTGGACCCATGGAAAAGAAGCCCTTGAGGAATTCCACCAGGATTTCAACAATTTCCATCCCACCATCAAGCTCAGCCTGGTCCAGTCCACACAAGAGATCCACTTCCTGGACACTATGGTGCTAATAAGCGATGGTCACATAAACACCACCCTATACCGGAAACCTACTGACCGCTATACTTACCTACATGCCTCCAGCTTTCATCCAAACCACACCACACGATCCATTGTCTACAGCCAAGCTCTGCGATACAACCGCATTTGCTCCAACCCCTCAGACAGAGACAAACACCTACAAGATCTCTATCAAGCAATCTTACAACTACAGTACGGACCTGCTGAAGTGAAGAAACAAATTGACAGAGCCAGAAGAGTACCCAGAAGTTACCTACTACAGGACAGGCCCAACAAAGAAAATAACAGAACATCACTAGCCATCACCTTCAGCCCCCCAACTAAAACCTCTCCAGCACATCATCAACCTATACAACCTATCCTGAAGGATGACCCATCACTCTCACAGATCTTGGGAGACAGGCCAGTCCTTGCTTACAGACAGACCCACAACCTGAAGCAAATACTCACCAGCAACCACACACCAGACAACAGAATCACTAACCCAGGAACCTATCCTTGCAACAAAGCCCGTTGCCAACTGTGTCCACATATCTATTCAGGGGACACCATCATAGGACCTGATCACATCAGCCACACTATCAGAGGCTCGTTCACCTGCACATCTACCAATGTGATACATGCCATCGTGTGCCAGCAATGCCCCTCTGCCATGTACATTGGCCAAACTGGACAGTCTCTACGTAAAAGAATAAATGGAAACAAATCAAACGTCAAGGATTAGAACATTCAAAAACCAGTCGGAGAACACTTCAACCTCTTTGGTCACTCGATTACAGACCTAAAAGTGGCAATACTTCAACAAAAAAACTTCAGAAACAGACTCCAAGGAGAGACTGCTGAATTGGAATTAATTTGCAAACTGGATACAATTAACTTAGGCTTGAATAAAGACTGGGAGTGGATGGGTCATTACACAAAGTAAAACTATTTCCGCATGTTTATTTCCTCCCCCACGCTGTTCCTCAGACGATCTTGTCAACTGCTGGAAATGGCCCACCTTAATTATCACTACAAAAGGTCGTCTCCCCCCAGCTCTCCTGCTGGTAATAGCTCACCTTACCTGATCACTCTCCTTACAGTGTGTATGGTAACACCCATTGTTTCATGTTCTCTGTGTACATAAATCTCCCCACTGTATTTTTCACTGAATGCATCCGATGAAGTGAGCTGTAGCTCACAAAAGCTTATGCTCAAATACATTTGTTAGCCTCTAAGGTGCCACAAGTCCTCCTTTTCTTTTTGCGGATACAGACTAACATGGCTGCTACTCTGAAACCTCTCCTACCTTGTCTTCCCTCCCTGACCTGACAGGATTGTTATATTTCCATAATATTCTTCTCAGTGACATTCTTCTGGGCGTAACTATTTTGTCAGCATATTCCCAAGAAATTCATGGGAGATCT
This sequence comes from Lepidochelys kempii, assembly GCF_965140285.1. Lineage (NCBI taxonomy): Eukaryota > Metazoa > Chordata > Testudines > Cheloniidae > Lepidochelys > Lepidochelys kempii. The sequence goes on along the minus strand of NC_136381.1, from coordinate 26,245,363 downwards.
TTCAGCTCCAGTTTCAGGGGGAATTCTTCAAAATTTAAAGTGCCCCTGTAAAGTGACACATGAACCTGCAGCCTGTCCCAACATTGCCATGACTGTCTACTCCCGATTGTGAAAACTCTTAGCAAATATTGCTTGAATGAGTCATTTGACAAAAGCCCTGTAAAGAGGTTATGATAGATGGGCGGTAATGTTAACCTTTCCAACCTCCCCCCCACAAGTCCCCCCCCCCCCCCAACCCCACCAGGGCAGCTTCACTTTGCTCAAATACACTGGTATTTAGACACTGTTGTGTTAATAAGAATGCCATAGAGAATATTAGTGTGAATCTCCTGTGTATCTAATTCTTCATCCTTTATAACTTTTTATATTTAGTACTCTTCAAAGATACTGGATGGACAGCCCAGCCGCCCAGAACTGGCAAACACTTATGCACATGCTTACCTATATGCATGCGAGTATTCCAGTGGAACTAAGTACTCACACGCATGTTTGACATGTGTGCAAAAATGTATAGGGTTGGGCCCTAAAACACGGAAGTCCAAGGCACGTTGAGTGCCTTGGCATATTGCTATCCCAACAGTAATGCGAGTGACAGATAGGGCCAGTCAAAACAGCCTCAATTTGATAATGCTCAACATCCAGACAGCAAAGAGTGCCACAATCACTAGTGTACAGGAAAAGGAAGAAAGCCCTGATGTCAGAGGTGACCAGACACTGTGGGGAAGCAGGAACAGCATGCTGGAGGCAACAGCCTGGGAGCTGGCTGCAGAGGAAAGGCCAGGCTGCTTGGGGAGCTGGGACAGAAAAGCTGAGAACCAGCAGAGAGACACCCTGTTGTTGATGGTGCAAAGCTCACTGTCAGAGATCTAGAGGGGATGGCGCCCCATAATAGCCAAAGTGCACTGAGGTCCACAATCATATGAATTTAATGTCAAGCTTCAGGCATCTAAGTTTGAGAAATCTGTCTATAATTTTCACACATCACCAGCAACACGAAAAGTATCTGATTGTTACACAGTTCCATCTTCTGTTTATAAAAGAGTACGAAGGCCAAACAAAGAACATTACATGAAATCTCTTCCCAGGAAAATCGTGTTTTTGGCCCTTGCTAGAGGTTACGAAAGCAGGAAAAAGTACTTTTGTTCCTGACATTTGTGTAAAAAACCCAAACAACAAGCAGAGGGTCAGGTCTGAGCTCAGCCTGCAGGATTGTTTGTAAAATGATCAATGACGCATATAAATGGACTCTTGTTTATCTGACTGCATTTAAAAACATGGCTTTTAACAACAATATTTTGCCAAAAGATTCTCAGTGTAGCAGAGAATAGAATCTTGGTAAAAAAATAAAAGGGGAGGGGGGTAACTTGTTTACCATCTAAGTGTTATTCTAAACTTTCCAATAAGGGTATAGTAGTCTTGTGATATAGTATAGTAGTCTTGTGTATAGTATAGTAGTCTTGTGATTCTGGCCTAATCTCCAAGATTATTTTAGCCTGAATACAAAAGGGATGTAAATGTCTTCATCTCATCTCTAAGTGCAGCACAGCTGGTTAGAACAGCCAGAATTGCACTTAGCGTCACATTGTACTTAAGCTGAAAATCATTTCCTGCCCATATTCGGAGCCATTCTAATTCTTAAACCTGGTCTGCCAACCAGAGATAAATCAAGACAAGTTTTTGGAAGGTGTGTAGGTCATAATGAATACATACGCCCTATTTTGGGTATATGGATTTCTAATTACTTTTAATAACCAGTAGGTGGTAGTTATTGTGCATATTTCTCCAAGTCCTAGAACAGAGCAAAAAACGAATTAATGGCTGAATAAAAATTACATGTGAAATGCTCATTAGAGGAGGTTACTTACCTGTAACTGGAGGTACTTTGAGATATGTGGTCTTAGCTGTATTCTATTGTGGGTTATGCATGTGAACCATGTGCCCCGGAGCCAGAGAATTTGAAAGCAGTGTCCATGGGTTTGCACATGTGTCCTGGCTCAACCTTATTCCTCTGACTAAGGGGATAAAGCTGTGGGCGGGACCGAATGCCTGTCTAGTTCCTTCTCTACTGTGAATCAGATAAGATCCGAAGCAGAGGAGGAGAACAGGTAGTGGAGTACAGATAGGGACCACACATCTTGAAGAACCTCCAGCTCAGGTAAGTAACCTCCTCCTCTTCTTCAAGTGACTGTCCCTATTGTATTCCATTGTGAGTGATTGACAAGCAGTATCTAAGTAGGAGGAGGCTGTGAGGATGTAAATGGTAGGGCTGAGCTGAGTACCACCCTCCCGAAGGAGGCATCAGCAGAAGGGTCCTGCACCAGGGCATAATGTCTTACCAATTTGTAAATGGAGCCCCGTGTGTCCAGGAGGGATGTCTCTTGAAGAGGTGCCATACCTGTTGCTTGTGCTCTGGTAGAATGAGCTCTTAAGCCATGGGTGGAGTGGGAGGAGGTTCGAAAGCACCTCTTCCGCAGCCCCCATTGACCCAGAGCGGCAAAACCCAGCCAATGGGAGCTGCAATTGGCCAAGCCTGCAGACACAACAGGTAAACAAGCTGGCCTGGCTCGCCAGGGGCTTACCCTAATAGGCCATATGCCAAAGGTTGCCGATCCCTGCTCTATGGAACCCTGACACATGGAGCCATGACTCCCTGTGCATGATGATGGCAGTAGCCCTAGCTCTAGAGGAGATATCAGCGACATTAACTGCAGTTTGGAGGAATCCCTGGCTATCAGTTTGCCTTCAGCTATCAGAGCTTGAAAACGAGCACTGTCCTGTTGCGGAAGGCTGTTAGTAAACTCCGCACACTTGGCGTAGTTCAGGAAATCATATTTAGCCAGTAGCGCCTGATAATTGGCGATCCTGAACTTGAGGCTGGATGACGAGTTAACCTTTCTTCCCATTTGATACAGGTGTTTGCCCTCTTTGTCAGCAGGAGCAGACCAGGTATGTTCCTGTCTAGTCCTTTCAGAAGCAGTGGACTACCAGTGAATTGGGAGGGAGAAGGGGAGAAAACCAAAATTCCACACCCATGGCCAGCTTGTAATAATGTTTGTATACCCCTTTAAGGGTAGGACGGCTGGTGGCCCTGATTGCCCTGGCTGGCTCCAGGATGGCTTCATTAATGGACAGAACTATTCTGCTGGGTCTGGAAGCATGCAGGATGTCAAAGAGTTTGTGCTAGGAGTCTTGGATCTCCTTGAGAGGAATCAAACTCTCCAGCAACTCTGCTGAGAAGGTCATGGAAGAGCCCAAAGTCATCGGGGGGTGGAGGGCATGTAGAAGTCACAGCTTCATTCAGGGTAACAATGGCAATCTTGCTGGTTCTGGTGGAACCGCCAGATCTGGAGCGTAACAGTCGTCCCCTTCTGACAGATCTGGGGGCAGATCTAAGTGTCCCCCTAGAGGGGAGGCAAGGTGACTCCCTGGTGGATCAAATCGACTTTGCAGAGGGGTACTGGTCCCAAGACCACCAATACAGATAGTTGCAGAGGTTGATAGGTAGTCTTGGCGGCCCCCATGGCATGGGGTGCCAGCGGTTCTGAGTTAGATGAAGCGGAGGTTGGTCACAAACCAGTGTAGGTCTTTTGGGAAGTGGAAGACACAAAGTAAGGGAAGAGGTTCATTAGATGGCTCAGAATCTCCCAATGAGAAGGCGGCTGATTCTGGCTTTAGTGGTGAGGAGATGTATTCTGTGTATGGGATGGGTGATAAGCTCTTTCCAGCAGTCCATTCTCTTGGAAGTGATATTATCTCCCTGGAAATGGAGGGGCCTGATAGAGGAGGGGATTTTGGATCTGGGAAAGCAAAAATGTTGTGTGGGGCAGCAACAGAATCAGATCTCCCTAGTATAAAAGGGGTCCTGCTTGTCCAAGCCATCAAAGCCAGCAAGGAAGCTGGCATCTGAAGTTGGCAATGATCAGAGTTCATTGGTGATAACAGATCCCAGCATTAGGGAGGAGCTGGGATGATGGTACTGATGGATCATGGTCTGGTACGGATGGAGCCTCATGCTCATTGGCTTTCTTGTCATGCTTCTAAGACTTAGGACGTACTAAGTCCTCACAGGCTGAGCTGGTGGACTTGCTTACAGCTGAGTCTGACTGAGACGACAGTCTCACGCTTATGAGAGTGCTTCCTAGCTTCCTGACAGGACCCTGCTGTGGGACTTATGGGGGTAGATTCCCAGGAATGGCGAACCGCGGCCACTGAGAGCTGCAGGGGGCCATGCCTGGGGACAGTCAATGTAAACAAAATGTCTCGCTGCCTGCCAGTGGATTACCCTGATGGACCACGAGCCAAAGGTTGCCAACCCCGCTATGAGGTAGTTCCCTGACAAAGTTCCCGCTCTTCTTGGGTAAAGCTAGAGAACAATCAGCAGATACTGCACCTCGCTGCAATGTGAGCTTCCCCAGAGCAGTACAGACAGTGCTGGTGGTTGTCACTGACCGAGAAGAATCACGGGCAGGAAGCACAGAGTTTGAAGCCCGGAGTCCTGGGCACAGTCTAGTACCCAAACAGGGTTATGGGGGTGGGCGAGGGTGGATGAGGAGAATGAAGGAATGCAAGAGTCCCCTCAGCAGACTAATCTAATGCTAATAAGTAAAAACTATTAAAACTGTTTAAAGATTTACAAACTAGATGACTCTGATTTTATAGAACCAAGCCGAAACTGCGGACATTAAACGTTCTGACCCAGGCCATGCAGCGGTAAGAGGGAACTGTACAGGCGATCAATCCGCTGGCCCCTTTTCCCCTAGACTTGTTTCTTAATAGCAGTTGCCTAACTTCTACAGAATCAGATGGCAGCATTCTCCTAATCTGGAAGAGTTTAACCTCAAAGTGGTTCCACATGGCTTTGTGGATGCTTTTAGACATAATTAAGCAAGAAGGGACTCGGGTGGTGCCTTGCTTATTCTACGGTGCAGTCATTTTGATAACATGCCCAAACTGTTCTCTGTGTGTCCCAAAAAAATTAGCAGCACTGTGAAAATGCAATTCCAGTGTTTTGTATTTAAAGCAGAGTTTTTTAAACTCTGGCACCAGCAGAAGGCTATTTTTCACAAAACTGAGTGATAAACTCTGCAAGAAACGCTCATTCCCCAACTATCTCCGTGGCTTTTGCACACATCTGTTTCTCTCCTGTCCCCAAGAGATGTCTAAAATCTAATTAACCAATTAATTTGCAAATATATTCTAATTTATTCAAGGCAGATTTCCTTAGTGTTAAATTATCTGACAGTGAACCATACGCTGTACACAGGAACAGGACTTCATTAAAATACCAAAGGTTACACAAATGGAATAAAAATTATATTTGTACTATAGTCAGCCCAAACGTCTAACCCCTAACGAGAAAATGTGTTTGTATTTCCCTCATTCTAATATGTTTTTGCATGTTTGGTGTAAACCTGTAGTTAATACATTTGCAATACCAAACTACTATGCTTAGTGTGGGAACATGAATATTCTAATTAAGAAGTTTGCACTTCCATTTAGCTTGCAAAATAATTTAAATATATAAATACATAAACCACAGTCAGTGTCTGTAACACTGAGTTTTCTATAACCAAGCTGTGCCATAGTTCATTCTTCATTGAAAGGTAAGAATTAACATTTATATTTGCATCCAGGGCTGGCCTGTCTAACAAAGCAACAGTCGCTCCCTTCCCCAGAAGGTACTGTTGTTTACTGGGAAGTTCGAGTTGTAATTTACAGCACTTGTGCAAATGGGTAAAAAAAAAAAAAAAAAAAAGTTGGTATTGATCTTAATTGCTACATTGAAACATTTTATCCAGCTCAGTGGCTGCATGGGTACAAAATACAACCACTGGGTACAATTCTGCCAGCTATTAGAGAGATTATATAATTTACTGGACAGGGATGCCCTCCACAAATAAAAACAGAGAGGGTGATGGCGGTTTTGAAAACAGTCCTCCTGTAATTGCTAAATACCCAATTACTTTATTATGTGGCACTGGTACAAACAAAAATACTTAGGTTTGAAACGGTCAGGTTTAGACTGACGTCTCGTAGAAAAGAATCCTAAAAAGTTGTCCGTTCTCTTTTTCTCTCTCTCACACACATACATACACACTTTCTTTTACAATAGGATCATCATTATAATGATTATTTATATTATAGTAATACCTAGAACCTTCAGAGGACTACTGGTTACAATTCTACTAGGCAAACACAGTAAGAGACCATTCCTGCCTTAAAGATATGATCTAAATAGACATGACAGACAAGCGTGGAAGGGAGAAAAAAGAGAGGCAGGAAGAGGTAAAATGACTTGCTCAGGATCACACTAGCAGCTCAGTGACTGATCTGGAAACAGAACCCAGATCTACTGTGTCACAGTCCCTTGCCCTAAACACTGGATTCTACTGCCTCTCGACAACTTGTGCACAGGTTTCCAGGACTACAGTTATACGTTTCACGACTCATATGTTGGAATGCTTGCAAAATGGAACACTTGCAACAGCATTCCCAAGAGTTATGTGAATTCATCAACTGCAGCAAGGAACGACACAAGTCTGGGATCGGTTGGAGTGGCCAATGGAAACGTCAGTCTCACACAAACACACACGCTCTCTCTCCCTCCCTCCTTGCAAACACCTGCAAGGGCTGAGTAGGGAGTTCAGCTGCTGGCCTGGAGTGTCAGTTGCTGGGTCTGGAGCCCCAACTCTCGCTTTGTTCCAAACATTTCAGAATTATGGACAACCTCCATTCCCGAGATTTGCATAACTCTACTGAGGTTCTACTGTAATTTTTTTTAATTGACTTCATTTCAGGGTGATGGCACCTCTTTAATGCGAATGAAATAAAAAGTAAATGATTTATTACAGGGTTACAATTCCATGGTGTGGTTTTGGTCACCACTTGAGTTTGCTATCGCAGTTTATTACATCACCAGAACCCACTGGTTGAATTATAGCCCCAAAATTCACAGTTGTTCATTATTTATTCTAAGGAACATATTTTACTATCCTCTGAAACAAAGTTTTGAAAATTGGCATATAGCACCAGTCTCTCATGATGCATTGTAAAAACAGAGCCGGCTAGAGATGAAGGTCTTGTTCATTCAAAACAAAACTTCAAAAAACCCACAAATATTCTCAAATCTTTATTCTTTGATTTGCTACAGCAACCCAGCCCTTTTGGCCTTACATCCAGGCCACTTGTGGCTTTCAGTAACTAAGCTGTGCATTGCAGAATTAACTTTCACCCAGAATAGGCTACGTTGACAAATGACAGGAGAAAAAGAATTATATGATCATGCGACTATTAGTTGCCATGTGCCAAATTTTCCTTCTGAGTTGGCATTGTTTAATATTAAAGGGCCAATGCTCCCCAGGATCTGTGGCTAAAGATCTTCACTTAGAACTTTTGAGTAGATCATTCTTTTCACTGAAAAGTTTTCTTGTTTTGTAAGTCACCCTTATTTACATACTTGCCTATGTATAGCATTTTCAAACTATGTGACACACCTAGACAGCAGCATACTGATTTAATAAACTCCTACTGTACATGCCATTGATTGTAAATAAAGCTAACACTTTGCAGAGATCCTGAAACTTAAAAGAGGTCTCTGATCAAAACTGGTTCCTGTATTAGTGACAGCTTAAGCTATTAAAATATACTCCTCTTCATCTGCTTCAATGTCAGCCACAATAAATTACCTTAGTAATATAGATGAGCCTGTAAAGAGAGCAAAATTTCTTCTGCATTTTTCAAATAAAGGAAATGACATTTTTTACCTTGCTGGAATAGGTGCGACCATGCACATTGCATACCACATGAACATTGTATTCTGAATACTTAGCTTGTCATCTCAGAAAAAGCTTTATATGCTCTTAGATTTGCTTGGCAAGCTCAAGGTTATTCAAGACTCACTCAATATTTTCGTTTTCAGGAGTTGAAGGGTAGAGAATGGGAAAATTTGGGAATTGTCAGTGTTTTACGGGGCATTGCCCATAACTGGAATTGTGCAATTTCTATTTAAAGCTAAGCAGCCATACCTAAATTACATCATCTGGAAGTGCCCAAGGTTTATTTCCTGAAGTAAGGCTTGAAGTACACAGACCTAAAGATTGTGGTTCTTTATTAGCAATGGCATAGACAACATATTTTTTAATGGGGGCGGGGAGGGAGCAAGTTAAAAAAATAATAATAGCTACTTCATTGAGCAGTTTTGTACCATAACAAAATTTGTCCCCAAATCAGTGTTTCCTTTATTTATTAATGGGGAGCTAAAGCCTGCTGTGGTCTTCAGTTGTCTACGCCCACGACTTATCCACCTTGAAGGCTGGGGTCATCAGCTCTTAGTCACCTATAATATTGAGGAGCCTTCTGCAGCCGTGACAGTTTCCAAGTCAACTTCAAGAGAAATGATCATAAAATAATCATCTAGTCTAGAAGAGGGGAAGGCATAAATGGTTGTGGGGAGCTTCATATTGGAGAAACAAACAACAAGTCAAGAAGAAACTCCCCCCAAAAGAAATGGAACTAACACGATGTCACCCTGGTGCGTGAACATTTTATTTTCTCTCCCTTTCTTTCCTGTGTCTTTCTGGTCTACTTAGAAGACCATTTTGAGACAGGGAGTGTCTTTTCTTATGTGTTTGTATACTGCCCAGCACATTACTGAACATCATTGGAGCCACTAGGTATTACCAGGATAAAAATAAACAATGGTAAAGCAGTTACAGCGGGGACTGTAGTGGTACAACCTGTCCTTGTCTCTCTTAAGACTGAGAACAAGAATTTGGCTATCTGTCGACTCGAATGCAAACATAAATGCTGAGACCACCAGCTAATTTCACACATCACCAAAGAGGCATCAGATGGTGGTAACGTTCATTCACCACCAACCATGACTTTTTAAGAAGGCTTTGCTATAAAAGACAACAGGGACATTACTATATACATACAAGCATGCCTGCAATTTTATGTTTATTTATTTATATATAAACACAGGTATGTGTACATATAAAATACCACAAAATTACATACATGCTTATGTGCTATATAGGAATGTTCTTCACATATTTTGTTGTGTAGACTTTTAAAAAACATGAGCTTCCTATCGCATATCTCTGTATTGATCTGCCAACAGGAAAACATGTATCTGGAGTCAAACAAAACCTTCTGCTCTAAGAGCAGCTCCATTAGCTCAGCAACTAGCAGGAGCTGATTTAGATAAACATAAATATACATAACCGATACACACACAGACAGGAGAGCCGGCCTGACATATTCAGAGGTTCCAGTGCACACTAGACAATTCATTCCAAACTCATTTGTGCTCTGCATAAACACCTTGTGGCCAGAGAAAGTCCCATAATCCCAGCTGTAAGAATGGGAGGGGTATTACATCTACTTCCCAATGAAGGAAGATGTATTGCATGGTGGTCTATGCAGCCTGGCCATGAAGGAAATACATACTTGTATGACTTAGGGGCAAAATTAACCCAGCAACATACCTTACTTCTCTGACTTACTAAGGAGCCTCTGCCTGTAATAACAAACTTTGGGAGGGGAAAACACACACACACATTCTTGACAACATGTTCCTTGTATTCTTGCTATACATTTGGCAAAGCTAAAACCATGATAATACGCTGGGCACTTCCCAGTGCTAACCTAATGACTGATTATTACAAAATACCATATTGTAATTACAGCCTCTCTTGCTCATAATTTTTTTTTTTTAAGACACACCACCTTTGCCCAGTGCAGAAACTTTGACTCTTGTAACAACCGGAGGCCAGTCTGGCTGAAACAACTGACCTTTTCCTGATCACATAAACGAAGGTCACTGAATTAATGAGGGATCAGCTGCAGGACCCTAAGCCAGGCTAAGAGGGGGGAAAAGCAGACTTACCAATTTTCAGCAGAACCACAGGGGGAAAAAGGTGAAGTCAGTTTTATAGACTTGCTGTTCACACTGTAGCAAAAACTACAGTGACGCTGGGTGAGAAAAAATAATTAGGTCCCAAACCTGCATTAAAACATTTTTGCAGGATTTTGTTCTTGAAGTAGAAAACTGTTCCCACAAGGTCTATTTTTAGCCATTTTATTTTAGAGAGATCAGAAAGCCTCTTCATGTTTAAATTTCTCAGTGGGAAGTTTTACAGTAATGATACTTAGAACTAGACTAATGATGACAGAGCACAGGAAATAAGTGAATACCATAGGTTTATGGAAATACAAATGTAGGACTGAAATCAACACATGGCTAACCAAAGAGACACACTTGGAACATTCACCCCGACACAAACTGTACATGCTAACTAATGTTATTGCTTCTTGCATTATGATCACTTGGGAAAAAATAATATAACATTCTGGGTAATTAATTGCATTTTTGAAAAAGTACTGGACCTTTTAGCCTGTCAATACCAAGCACTGGACTCTATTTTTTAAACTGACCTTTGTTAAAGTAAACGTCTCTCTTTTAAATCAGGTTTGAAAAATCCTCTTGCCACTAATATATGAAGAATAGGAAAGCCTTATTGGACCAGGTTGAGATGCGGGGGAGCTAAGATTTCAGTTTTATTTAAGCTTTTATTATAATTTTGTTTTTTAATTGAAATTCTAGCCCCTATGGTTGTCAAGATAATCCTCTGAATATGGACCAGTGCACTGCTGACTTCCTGAGTCTACAGACTTAAATTCCTCTGTTGCTGCCCACAACGTTCTCAAATACCAGGAAAGTAAAACTTACAAGAATGGCATTTTCTCTGATGCTCTACAGAATCCTGGGGCAGCAATGGAACTGACAAGAATCATGGCAGTTTCACTCTACTGATTCTTGGGAAAAAACTCAGAGAAGGAGCAAGAACTGGAGATCTGCATGGGGTAAGATCACCCAAGAAGTACAAACTAGGGGTGAGGTACAACAGATACCACCACTTTTAGACACTGGGGGAAAAGGTGGATGGCAGGGCATCCCTCCTCTGCCCCACTCCTCAAAGATGCAGGAAGCTATGGAGTGGTGGAAAAAGAGAAAACCTTTCTCCCTTCCAGAGGTATTTGGTCCTGTGTGAAGGCTTAACATTTATCAGAGACATCTACCATCAGTGGCTCAGATGAAAGACAGAAGCCTGGGGAAGTGGTTCAGGTAGGCACCCCTCCAAGTATCCTTCTCCTTGTTGCAACTAGGGATCAGGGCCTGCACTTGCAGCAGGTTATTCCTTTGTTTGGTGATGGCGAATCTTCCTCATCTTTCACACCAGTCTTTGGTTAAAAGGAGTACTTGTGGCACCTTAGAGACTAACACGGCTGCTACTCTGAAACCTGTCATTATACAAGGCACTGAATTTAGCCTTATGGAGTGGAAATCTTTTAAATTTGTTAGTCTCTAAGGTGCCACAAGTACTCCTTTTCTTTTTGCGAATACAGACTAACACGGCTGCTACTCTGAAACCAGTCTTTGGTTAGTAAGTGTCTGGTAATTTTTTTAAGTTCTCTATCAACTAACCTTGATTCAAAATTGACTGTGAGGGTAATACGGTGATTGAGCCTCTGAATGCACTGGAATAAGTTAATCAAACCTAATTCTGAAACTAGGATTTTGTTTCTTACAAGAACCATTCGAGAACTCTCTTAATTAATGGAGATGCGGGGCCAGGATTAGAACCACTGGAGGGCTTCCATCAGAATTATTTCTGGAAGAAAACTATCTACACCAGAAGCAACTTCTGAATTATCTGCCTACATGCTTCCCTCTCTCGGTAAGAGAGGAAATCTAGACCTGCCCTTTAAAAGTGGCTGTCCTTAACCCTTTAGAGATGGATAATAATTTACAGATACACTCTCACTTCCTACCTCTGCCCATAGCATTCATTTATCTGGCAGTCTGGAAAATGCCACATTATTAATGGGCAATGCAGAAAGGCTATTATAAGAAAAGTGCAAGAGTTTGGCTAGCCAAGAAAGAGCTTAAAGGAAACATTTTTACCCTTCAGTCTTTTCACAGCTTGTGCTGGATTTCTGTTAGATTTAATAGCTGGCTCAGCCATAAGGAACCCAGGTCTGTAATTCCATATTTTTAACATGTCAGAATCCAGCCTTGTACTAGGGGTGATGGGTGGGTGGCAGGATATTAATTTCTATCTCTGTGGCTTTCTATCAGCCAAAAGCAGCTGAGGATTTAAATTCTGAAGCTCCCAAACATGAATTACTTTTCCAACAATGATGCTCGTCTTGGAGGAAAGAAAAATCCCTTTCTGAAGGAATTATTCTTCAGTGCCCAGATGACTGCACTTTGGTTTGCAGCTAGAAAATTCTCCTGAGACTAATGTGACATTTTGTACTGTCAGATGAAAAAATGCCCCCAAAAGGCTGGTTTAACAACAGCTTCTTGACTTTTTTACTCTGCACCAATTAAAAAAGAATTAGAATACTGGAGAGAAAAATCTTAGCAATTCAAAAGGCCATCCTAGGCCTTTCTGTTTCTTAGCAACATGCTGAGCAACAGACACAAGTATTCATCCATTCCAACGCAAGTTTGTATTAGGGTGCTGAATTTTGTGATGCTGACTTTCAGCCATTGTAATATTTTGCAATGATACTTCTATACTACTATTAAAATCTAGGCATTTTAGAGACTTGTAAAGTTTGCATCCTCTATGCAACCCATGGAAAATAAGAAGGCAGCTGCAGTTTATGTCCCCATTCACTGTGACCCGAATGAAAGTAAAACAACAGAGAACAGGATTTAAAACCTAATCTTAAGAACACTTTACTGCTCTTACAGTGCTTACTACCGACAGTTTTGCCAATGATATTGAGAGTTAGAAAGTCCATAGTGTCTGCAGGATCAAGTCCTTCAGTGCTACTAAGATAGGCACTGCAGAAATAGCTAGAACACTCAGACTCCTATCAAAACAAACAAACTGAGGCTGAACTGCCACCAAGCACTTAACAGGTATGATTGTAATACAGCCCCTTGTGTACTCATCAACTTCATCCCATCTCATCAGTCACTTCAATGCTGCATTGGGCCAAACCCACAATTCATATACTTATTATATGAATAGATAAAGGAAACACAATAATGAGAAGTGAACAAATGAAGCACATTTATTTCACACTCGAGTGGCCCACAGTGAGAAACAGAGAAACTTTTTTTTTAAAATTTAGACTTCATGAGAAAACCGAACTGTTCAGCAGCTGATAAATCTGACTCATTCCCCTGCCATAAAATTCACAGTCAGCACAGAATCCTTCCCCAGTCTAATCTCTGTTGCAGTTCAGTGGTCGGGGTGGTGATTTGTGGGTGTCAGAGGAAACCACACACATACACACACACACTGCAGTTTTCAATCCATCCACAATTACTAGATCACCATTGAACTAAAACAACAAGGAGTCCTTGTGGCACCTTGGAGACTAACAAATTTATTTGGGCATAAGTTTTCGTGGGCTAAAACCCACTTCATCAGATGCATGGGGTGAAAAATACCGTAAGCAGTATATATATCACAGCACATGAAAAGATGGGAGTTGCCTTGCCAAGTGGGGGGTCAGTGCTAACAAGACCAATGCAATCAAGGTGGCCATCGCCCATTTCCAACAGTTGAAAAGAAGGTGTGAGTATCAGCAGAGGGAAAATTACTTTTTGTAGTGACCCATCCACTCCCAGTCTTTATTCAGGCCTAATTTGATGCTGTCCAGTTTGTAAATTAATTCCAGTTGTGTAGTTTCTCGTTGAAGTCTGTTTTTGAAGTTGTCATAAATATAAAGGGAAGGCTAACCACCTTTAAATCCCTCCTGGCCAGAGAAAAAAACCCTTTCACCTGTAAAGGGTTAAGAAGCTAAAGATAACCTCACTGGCACCTGACCAAAATGACCAATGAGGAGACAAGATACTTTCAAAGCTGGAGGGAGGGAGGGACAAAGGGTTCTCTCTGTCTGTATGGTTTTTTTGCCCGGACCAGAGCAGGAATGCAGGTTAGAACACCTGTAAAGGGCTAATAAGCAATCTAGTTAGATATGCGTTAGATTCTGTTTCGTTTAAATGGCTGACAAAATAAGTTCTGCTGAATGGAATGTATATTCCTGTTTTTGTGTCTTTTTGTAACTTAAGGTTTTGCCTAGAGGGATTCTCTATGTTTTGAATCTGATTACTCTGTAAGGTATCCTGATTTTACAGAGGTGATTCTTTTACTTTTTCTTCAATTAAAATTCTTTTTTAAGAACCTGATTGCTTTTTCATTGTTCTTAAGATCCAAGGGTTTGGGTCTGTGTTCACCTATGCAAATTGGTGAGGATTTTTATCAAGCCTTCCCCAGGAAAGGGGATGTATGGTTTGGGAGGATTTGGGGGGGGGGGGGGGGGAAGGGGAGACGTTTCCAAGTGGGCTCTTTCCCTGTTATATATTTGTTATATATTTGTTAGATGCTTGGTGGTGGCAGCAATAAAGTCCAAGGGCAAAAGGTAAAATAGTTTGTACCTTGGGGAAGTTTTAACCTAAATTGGTAAAAATAAGCTTAGGGGGGTTTTCATGCAGGTCCCCACATCTGTACCCTAGAGTTCAGAGTGGGGAAGGAACCTTGATAGAAGTTTTTTGGTTGAAGAATTGCCACTTTTAAGTCTGTTATTGAGCGTCCAGGGAGATTGAAGTGCTCACCTACTGGTTTTTGAATATTACAATTCTTGATGTTTGATTTGTGCCCATTTATTCTTTTACGTAGAGACTTGGTCAATGTACATGGCAGAGGGGCATTGCTGGCACATGATGGTATATATCACATTAGTAGATGTGCAGGCGAATGAGCCCCTGATGGTGTGGCTGATGTGGTTAGGTCCTATGATGGTGTCCCCTGAATAGATATGCGGACAGAGTTAGCAATGGGGTTTGTTGCAGGGATTGGTTCCTGGGTTAGTGTTTTTGTTGTGTGGTGTGTTGTTGCTGCTGAGTATTTGCTTCAGGTTGGGAGGCTGTCTGTAAGCAAGGACTGGCCTGTCTCCCAAAGTCATGTGCTAGGATATATATACTGCTTACTGCATCTGATGAAGTGAGTTTTAGCCCACAAAAGCTTATGCCCAAATAAATTTGTTAGTCTCTACATTGCCACAAGGATTCCTCGTTGCTTTTGCTGATACAGAGTAACACTGATACAGAGTGATCCTGCGAGTTCCTGAATGCCCAGGAATGAGAATTGACGGTGCAGACACCGACACGAGTCACTTTCTACACTCAAACTGTCCCAATGAGTTTAAACAGAAATAGAAACCACACAACCACCTTTCAAGGAGCCCAACATCAGACATCAGGCTCAAATAAATCACCTACACTGGGACTGGAGCATGTCATTTTATTCCCATAAAGTTCTATGCAAAGTGATGATGTCTACTAATAATGAATAATGGGCCAGATCATGCCATCAATTTTTATGATGAATTTTCTATGACTTCAATGGGGAATTCGGCTTACAAAACTGTGGGCAAGATGCAGCCTCAAAAATGATATTGTAGCAAGATGAGGCAACAACATCCCATGGAAAAGAGCTAACCCTGGTTGAAGCTATTATTTTTTTAACCTGATGTCCAGCAACTGGCTATATTTTTAAAAGTTAGGTGGCAAAATTGCTGTGTGTCTAGAGACCTGGTTTTATTTTATTTGTTGGTGAAGGCCACTTTTTTTTTTTTTTTAAAGGCACTGCCCTCTACCATTTAAAATGCTATAGGTAAAAATTCAGTTTTTTAAAATGGCCAGAAATAATCTGTATTTTACAAGGTTCCTGGTAAGCACAGAAAGATGAGGGAAAGCGATTTATTCAAATAAAAGCCAAATTCTTCCGGTAAACCCTATATCATAGGCTGAGATTAATATTTAACAGTCAGGTGAACAATCATTTGATGCGCCAATACCCAAATCATAGAATCATAGAATATCAGGGTTGGAAGGGACCCCAGAAGGTCATCTAGTCCAACCCCCTGCTCAAAGCAGGACCAATTCCCAGTTAAATCATCCCAGCCAGGGCTTTGTCAAGCCTGACCTTAAAAACCTCTAAGGAAGGAGATTCTACCACCTCCCTAGGTAACGCATTCCAGTGTTTCACCACCCTCTTAGTGAAAAAGTTTTTCCTAATATCCAATCTAAACCTCCCCCACTGCAACTTGAGTGCAAATGTCAATGCAAAATGTCATTATCTCATTGCAAATGGTATATGCTGTAAAACAGATGAATGACAAGCATTCATGCAAAGCATCAGAGCCACAATGTATACTGTATGTCAGCAACTCCAAAGTTTAGAGCTCAACACTTCAGTCAGTTTGGTCTCTGCAGCCTTCTGGCTCTTTCATAAATATATGTCTACTGATGCACTTCACCATGATGGTTTTCCCACTCTGCTAGGATTACATGGGGTTACTCCAGTAGTAGGCAAACAGCCAGGCAAGAAGCAATGCAATAGTAGGCTACTATAACTAAGCAACTGTTGAATGGATTTGCTTCCTGTAGTGCATGCTGGGTAAATGAATACTGAATACCAGTGAGGCATGCAGCCTGCTTGTATAATTAAGTATCTCTTAAGAGACCAGAGATCAACTGTAGTACAAGTCAATGGATAGCTCTTTGACAGCTTTAGAAGATCAGCTACAGACAGTTTTGAATGGACTCTTCTGTGAGTCACACACTCTATTAGTCCCTGCGTGGGCAGATTTCAGTTCCCCCCAAAATGACTGAAATTATAATTTTTGTCACCACTCCTGTGATCACTGCACCTGAACCAATAAGCTTATACAGGGGCAGCATGTGAAAGAACATGGACATGTCAAATGATTCATTGTCTTTTAGAAATTTGTTTCTCTTTCTCTCTCATTTTAGAGCAAGCTTGAAAAACAGAATCTCAGTAGGTTCCTACTTACTTGAATAGAGATTAATAAATTACTCTGCTTGAAAAATGCCCATATGTTTCAGACAGAAAGCGTCTGCTCTGAAGTTTCTTTAAACTCTGTTTTCACACTTAAAGAATAAAACCAACTGTTATTCAACTTTTCATGGCAGCACCTCTTACACACTGAGTAAGTGCATTAAGCCATCAAGTATAAGCACTAGCAGCATCGCAATTCCTCACCAACGGAGGAGAGGATATGAGGTGGAGGCCTAATTAAGGTTACAATTTAGTCATGGAGGTCACGGAAGTCACAGAATCAGTGACTTACAGCGATTTCCGTGACTTCAACCTGTAGCCACAGGCAGTGGGGGAACCCCTGAGCTCTCAGCTGAAGCAGGCGGCAGAGGTCCCTGGAGCTGTTGGCGGTGGGGGTTTCCCGCAGTTCCTGGCCACATGGGCAGTGGGAGCACCCTCAGCTCCCACCTGTTGCGGGTGGTGGGGGAAACCCCGAGCTCCCCACCACTGCAGGCCCCCAGAGTTGTGGATGGCAGGGGCACCCCACAGCTCCTGCCCCCCACAGGTGGCTGGGGATCCCCGGAGCTGCAGGCATACCCCACGGCCCCCAGTTACTGCAGGTGGCAGGGGTCCCCGCAGCTCCCAGCCATGGGATGCAGGGGACCTCAGAGCTCCAACACCCAACCTGGAGTGGGGACCCCTGAGTTCCTTTCCCGGCTGCCATGCTGCAGGTGGTGTGGGGAGCCACAGATCCCCATTTTGTCACAGATATTGTTAGTAAAAGTCATGGACAGGTCACAGCTTCTGTTAATTTTTCTTTATTGCCCCTGGCCTGTCCATGACTTTTACTAACAATATCTGTGACAAAATCTTAGCCTTAGGCATAATTAAGCAACATATCCCCAACAACTTAGTCCAGCAAATTATATTCAAAATTAGAGCTGTCAAGCGATTAAAAAAATTAGTTGCGATTAATCGCACTGTTAATAATAGAATACCATTTATTTAAATATTTTGGATGTTTTCTACATTTTCAAATATATTAATTTCAATTACAACACAGAACACAATATGTACAGTGCTCACTTTATATTTATTTTTGATTACAAATGTTTGTGCTATAAAAAACAGAAGAAATAGTATTTTTTTAATTCACCTCATTCAAATACTGTACTGCAATCTCTTTATCATGAGAGTG
This sequence comes from Lepidochelys kempii, assembly GCF_965140285.1. Taxonomy (NCBI): domain Eukaryota; kingdom Metazoa; phylum Chordata; order Testudines; family Cheloniidae; genus Lepidochelys; species Lepidochelys kempii. The sequence goes on along the minus strand of NC_136381.1, from coordinate 26,227,297 downwards.
GAACTTACAAATGTAGAATTATATACAAAAAAGAACTGCATTCAAAAATAAAACAATGTAAAACTTCAGAGCCTACAAGTCCACTCAGTCCTATTTCTTGTTCAGCCAATCAAGTTTGTTTACATTTGCAGGAAATAATGCTGCCCACTTCTTGTTTACAACGTCACCTGAAAGTGAGAACAGGCATTCTCATGGCACTGTTGTAGCCGGCGTCGCAAGATATTTATGTGCCAGATGCTCTAAAGATTCATTTGTCCCTTCATGCTTCAACCACCATTCTAGAGGACACGCGTCCATGCTAATGAGGGGCTCTGCTCTATAACGCAGTGCAGACCAACGCATGTTCACTTTCATTATTTGAGTCAGATGCCACCAGAAGAAGGTTGATTTTCTTTTTTGGTGGTTTGGGCTCTGTAGTTTCCACATTGGAGTGTTGATCTTTTAAGACTTCTGAAAGCATGCTACACACCTATTCCCTCTCAGATTTTGGAAGGCGCTTCAGATTCTTAAACCTTGGGTCGACTGCTGTAGCTATTTTTAGAAATCTCACATGGGTATCTTCTTTGCGTTTTGTCAAATTTCTAGTGAAAATGTTCTTAAAACAACAACATGTGCTGGCTCATCAACTGAGACTGCTGTAACGTGAAATATATGGCAGAATGCGGGTAAAACACAGAGCAGGAGACATATTATTCTCCCCCAAGGAGTTCAGTCACAAATTTAATTAACACATTATTTTTTAACGAGCATCATCAGCATGGAAACATGTCCTCTAGAATGGTGGCGGAAGCATGAAGTCGCACATGAATCTTTAGCGCATCTGGCATGTAAATACCTTGCAATGCCGGCTACAAAAATACCATGCAAACTCCTGTTCTCACTTTCAGGTGACATTGTAAATAAGAAGCCGGCAGCAATATAAACAAACTTGTTTGTCTTAGTGATTGGCTGAACAGAAGTAGTACTGAATGGACTTGTAGGCTCTACAGTTTTACATTGTTTTGTTTTTGAGTGCAGCTATGTAACAAAAAAAAAATCTACATTTGTAAGTTGCACTTTCATGATAAAGAGCTTGCATTATGGTATTGAAGGAGGTGAACTGAAAAATACTATTTATTTTGTTTATTATTTTTACAATGCAAATATTTGTAATAAAAATAATAATATAAAATGAGCACTGTATACTTTGTATTCTTGGGTTGTAACTGAAATCAATATATTGAAAATGTAGAAAAGCATCCAAAAATATTTAATAAGTTTCAGTTGGTATTCTATTTAACAGTGCTATTAAAATTGTGATTAATCGCAATTAATTTTTTTAGTTAATCGTGTGAATTAATTGCGATTAATTGACAGCCCTATTCAAAATTATACAGTGTTTGTGTATCAAACGCACATAAACATTTCAGCTGAAAAACCTTACCCAGAAGCAAAATGAAGTAGCTTATTCTTTCCTCTACCATCGCACATTACAGGAAAAAGAAAAAAAGACCTTTTCTTAATTTCTTTCCAGTCCCACCATTTCTAGTTATATGTGCCACTTGAAACCATTTCTCCATGGTGCAGACTCTGTTCAAATACTTGTACAGCACTGGGTTGTAGTTTGTAAAACTGTACATCTCTTGATTGATTAAACAAAAAATTCCCTTTATAGTAAAGTCTGTTCTACTCAGCAGCCAACAGATAACACACCTGGCTTGATTTCCCTTGATTAGCACAATTTGCATACTCTTCAGAAAGTGCTAATCAGTTTTAGCTCAAATTGATTGAAATGCCACAGAAATTGGTCCCACCATTTGAACATGAAGAAAAATGTTACTCAAACATGACATGGGATAAAAAATAAATCTATTGTGAAAATCTGAACTGGAAAATCCCTGGTAACAACAAAATATTAGTTACATTATAAGGAGAGCAACTAATAATAACTGTGTATTTCCACCAGCATTAATGAATACCTGATATCTCTGGATCATAGACCAGTATTGTTATTCCTATAAACAAGTAGCAAAACAAACACAAAGAGGTTAAGGCCCCTATTTTCAGAAGTGCCTGTAACTGTAGATGTATCAGTATTGATTTGACACATCGGGGGCCTGATCTTCAAAGGGTGCTGAGCGCCCAGAACTCCAAGTGAAGTCAACTGGAAGTCTTGGTACCTCTAAAAATCAGATCCAAGATGTTTCAATGTGCACACACAAAACTGAAGCACCAAAAATTAATGGAACTGGGCACTTGAAAATGTTGGCCAAAATGTTCTGTCCAAGGTCACTCAGGAAGTCTGTGGGCTACAGAACTCAGATCCCCAGAATACCAGTCATCAGATTAACAATGCTGCCATCATTCCTGCATGCAGTCCATCCCTTGGAATCCAATCCAATATTTCATCACTCAGAATGTGATGGAAAGGGTAACTACTCATTTTAGCTTTGTAGCAACCTGATTTCTTCAAACATATCCTATGTACAAGATATCACAAGGTTTTAACGATCTGTAAAATTTGAAGGGTCTTTGTTATTCCGTTGAGCTCATTAGAAACGAAAAAAGGTCTCACAAGAGCATTACATTTCTTAAGGACCCATTTTCAAATGAGCTAATTAGTGGATTTACTTGAAAATTCTCTGAAATTTCATTCTGTATTTTAAAAGAAAGTGCTGTAAGAGACTATTCATGTTTAAAACAGGTCGGAAATTTCTCAATGAAACTTTTTTTATTGAAAAATGTTGATTTGCCAAAACTGAACCTTTCTGAGGGAAAAGGTCAGTTTCAATGAATTTTCTCACTCAAAATTTTTTGAGAAAAGTTTCAAAATTGTCAAACCATCTAATTTCAATATTTTTAATGATAAATTAAAATTTAAAATGTTTTAATTTAAAAAAAAATAAAATGTAAATAAAAATGGTTAGAATTGGAAAAAAAAGAAAATTTCCAGTTCACAATTCCCCCCCAGATTTTGACTGTTTTTCTCAGTTTGGAAGAGGAACAAAGAGATTGAATCTCCTTCAAGTGCAAAACTCAGCTCAACCTTGGCTGAGGAGCAGTGACTGTCACATGGATTATAAATGTAATATTTTATTATAGGTAAATAGATTATATAGATATTTGTGTCTCATGTTCTAAATCTTTCCCCTTGCAGTTTAAAATTATTTTCAACAGATTTAAATTCACAGTTTTCATTACATTTGTATTCTTATTTAGCTTTTAAGTAAAGCTACATAAAAAAATAACCTTAAAAAATAAATTAGTGAAGGGTTTTGGCACCTCCGTGCCAGCTTTAAAGCAGTGCTATTAAAGTAAAAGCCATTGCAGCAAATACAGATCTCCTATTTGACAGGATGAAATACTGACAAAGAACCCAGATTTTCCTTTTCAAAAGCTTCGTGACTCCTGACAGTGCACCCTTGGTATACAACTTATCCTGGTAAGACTTTCATCTTCTGTTCCTACCATGTCTACCTTAGAGATAAAGGATGGTCTGCTTGTTAGAGCACTCACCCGGGGCTTGGGAGTTCAACCCCATGTTCTGCCACAGACCTCATGTGTGATCTTAGGTAAGCCATTTAGTCTCTCTGAACCTCAGTTCCCCATCTGTAAAATGGGGACAATAGCTCTTCCCTACCTCAAAGGGCTTTTGTGAGGATAAATACATTCATGATGTAGTGTTCAGACACTACAATAGTGGAGGCCAGATAAGTACATAATATAGAACTCCATGTTACTTATAATAACTCACTTCCTTTTCATATTTTTCCTAAAAACGGGGTGCATTCAGTTGGGGACGTCACCACTGGCATCACCACAAAAATACTCATTTACCTGATTTTCTTTGGTTTCTCCTCCATCTGTCGACACTACTATATTCTAAAAGAGATACACTGACAATATAAAACCACACTTTTCAGAGACAAGTGCTTGTCAACAGGTGTTACAAGCAGAACCTAAGATTACTGTACTTAAAAGGGACCAGAAAAAATAGTTTGTCTCTACTTGTTCAGTTTATTTATGGTGTGTATTTGAAACCGCTACGTGTAGAATTAGCTTCAATGGCTAGAAGAAACTAGTCAGTCATTTTCTTTTTTTCTTTGTGGGGGTCTTTCACACAACAACAACGTCAAAAAAAAACTGGAAAAGCATAAAAACCGGCAAGGGAACGCTAGACAGGTGTAGTATCTGAAACCACTGTGAAAGTGATACCATCAACTTGATAGTTCAACAGCAATGTTTCAGAAGTAGTGCATACTGCACCTGCCTCAAAGTCCATCTTCCATTTTTTGGGATTTTACAATCACTTTTTTTTTTAAGGTTCTCTCTCCCATTTCTGTGTGAAAGACCCTCATACAATCATGAGTCAGAAACTAACTGACTGGCTACACAGGGAAAACAATTATATAGACTCTACACAAAATACTATCAGATGCACTCCAGGTGAAATTCACTCCTACGCAGAGGCCCAGTACAGAGCTTAATGGTTTAATGGTTTCACCCAAAGTCAATAAACTAAAAAAAATTAAGAAAAATATTTCCTCTCTTTGCTCTTTCAGTTATTAGTAATCTTAGGTGTTACTTGTACCAAGAGTAGGTAAAACACTGTGATGTTTAAGTTGATGGTGTCCCTCTAGCTCATACTTTTCAAACTGGTGGAATTTCCAAGTTGCCAGGGTCCTTTTAAAGAAAATGTATGCCCAATATACCAGACTTACATGCAAACAGTCACACACCACATGGGCAATGCTGCTAATAATCTGTAAATGAAGGGAAAGTGGCTTTTTTAATTTCATAATTAAGACAGATAATACATTCATCAATTATATTTTTGTGTGATATATTCCCAATATGGATATCATTAAATGATAATATGACCCTTGGTTAACAGCTCCAGGAAAATTTGTTCTGATGCCCTTGGTTCTGCTGAAAGTAACAGCCTTTGTCTTTTTATGAATCTTATTGTAGAGTGTAAACTGAACTATTTATTCCCTGGAGCACAGTTTTATATTCTACTACTCGCTAACTAGCAACCTCTCAGTCTAAACCTGACAGTATTCATCTGACCCAGAGAAACCCCATACCTCTTGTCTAGTAAGCGAGGCCAGGATTATGAATTTCAATCTCTTGCAAAGACACTATCAGGTCCTTTGTGTATACTGGCACCTTGCCACCCCTTTCTCGCAAACCCAGCATAAGGACGTGTGTGATCGGTGAGGAGAAGCAGCTGCATGTGAAATAAAACCAGATTCAAGAGCTGCTTTATTCAGTTCCAGAAAACGCCACGTCAGAAACTTTCCCTTGTAAATTAATATAATTGGGGCGGGGGGAGAGAGTTTGCTGACAAAACAAAGACAACAAAAGCAACAAACAAGCATGCAAAATGGAATGGTTACAACAGAACATTGAAATTCTATAGATATTAACTAAACAAGTTTTTCAACAAGGAACAAAAAGACAAATGCAAACAACCCAGCAAAATGACAGGAACACAATGGATGGAATTCTGAAGTAGAGGAGGAAGCGAGGGCAAGAAGGAATCTTTTCCATTCCTAATCAGGCAGGAGCAGAGAAGATTATGGGCCTACCATTGCCTTAAGTGCTAACTGGGGTCCTTGGTCTTACCCTTCCTCGCACGCTGGTGCTAGCAGCAGGCACCATGGAGGAAGTCACCATTCACATCTTTCAGAATGAGTTACCCTCCAACCCGAGCCATTCTGCCTTGCAAATGCAACATGGCTCAAACTCACTCTGCTTAGCGGCGACTACAAATGCCACACACTAAGGCCACGATTTTGCCCTTACGGTAGATGTGCATGAGTCTTCTATTCAAGGTTGCCATTTTACACCAAACACAAACAGCAACAAGGTACAACTTGCTCGGTTTAAACACAATTATGCTGCATATACAGATGGGTTCTGAAAGCTAAGACGCATCAATAGTAAATTCCAGGCCCAGTGAACATTTCCTGTAGTAGACAGAGGGAGAGCATATATCAGTCATCACAAAACCCTGGAGAGCAGTTTCAGTAATGCCCCAAGAGCCAGGAACGCTGTTGGGCCTTTCTGACTATCAGAAGGGTGGCTATATTGTGAGCCAACAGGGTAGAGGGAATCTTGGGGTAGAATCACACAATATGCTGCATCCCAGGAAGCTCAGGGAAGCAGGTGGTGACTTATAGGTTCATAACGGGGCTATGAATACTCTGGATGGGCTGAGCCTTCGGATGGCACTCATCAGCCGAGAGGCAAAGAGTTTCAAATCTTTTTAAAGAAGCTCTCAATCTCTTTTATAGCAAGAGGTGACGTGGACACCCGTGGGGTGGTGATTTGAACACTGCAAGCAGACCAGTCCTGGTATTGTTTGACCACATGCCTACCTTGGATTAAAGCATTTCCTGCCCTTCTTTGACTCCTTTTCTTCCCTGATGGTGAAGAGGGAAATTGGCATGTGCACTACAAAGGCTGTCGTTTGGCTATCATGATTATTCTCTCCAGAGGCAGAGTGAATAATACTGGGGAGCAAAGAGCTGAAAGGAAGTCAGAGGTGGTACATAGGGCATGAAAAATAATTTGGCTGCTACTGTTCATCCTCCTCTTCCTCAACGTACTACATACAAACCCCAAAGCTAATATATGCTGACCATTTTTAAAAGGATTTCTTGCCTGATTTGTGCAAGCTTACCACTATCGCTGATCATGAGCTTGAATAACCGAATGAATATTTTCCCCTCCCTGAACAGATCACACCAGGATAAATTGAAATAAGTTAACTTTACCAATTTCAGCTTTTTCCTCACCTCATTTGGGCGGGTGGCTGCTGGGAAAACAGCACCAAAGGAGAACCCAAGTGCTGTGCACCCAGCAACTTTTATTCCTCTAGGCTCTGTACAGTGGTAAAAAATAATTACTTTACTATTTCCAGAGTGGGTTACTTCCCCTAATTAGTGAGTCAGCTCTGCTTATAAAGATTACAAGAAGACATTAAGCGATGTTGTAGAAGGGAGTATTTATGCAGGTCAGTAGGGGTTTTCCGAAACATTTTGATTACAACTTTAACTGCACTAACACACATCCAAAAGCCCATCATTAAATTTAAACAGCCTGATGATATGTGGTACAAGACTATGGGAACTGCAAATGGATTGCTGTAATCTGCCATACTGTCACTTACTCCTGCTCCTCAACAGCATAATTGACTAATAGGATAATAAGGTGGCATTTTACAAATCTGAAAGCTATACTCCATTGTTTTAAATGCCCTTGAGGAGAAAATGCTGCAAGTCAAGATGACAAAGTGGGCCTGATCATAATCATCTCCCTTGACTCAAAGGTTTTAAACGCTTCAAGACTCATCTGGACCAATGGATTACTCCATGTACAATGGAACAGCATCACAATCTGTTCTACATGGTGACAAATGTACCAGTGTTTAACTTTTAATAGCTCTCATGCCCCCCCCCCCCCCAGCTAATAACCACAGGCAATGAACAGCCAGGCTATGAGGTCTTGGCAAGATGACCTTCTAAATCCGAACTCATCAAGGACAAACTTTGACCTCACTTCTCATGCAACAGGGCTCTGCTTCGTATAGGGTTATTTTTGTTTAACCCCTAGAGGCCAATATACCCAGAAAGGCCTCCCTTACTGTGATGTACAGTAGAACCTCAGAGTTATGAACATCAAAGTTATGAACCGATCCGTCAACCACACACCTCATTTGGAACCAGAAGTGTGCAATCACGCAGCAGCAGAGACCAAAAAAGCCTCCCACATATAGTACAGTACTGTGTTAAAATGTAGACTATTTTTTTAAAAAAAAGAGGGAAAGCAGCATTTTTCTTCTGCATTGTAAAGTTTCAAAGCTGTATTAAGTCAATGTTGTTTGTTTATTTTTCAGTGTAGATATACCCCCCAGAGCAAAAGGGCTGGCATCCTCTCCCATCTTCATTCCCACTGCAGGACCTTCATGGTAGCATTCTCTGAAATGCTTCCAGTTCCACGTGCAGGGCCAGTTAGACTGGCAGAACTGTAGGGTCTCAATGCATGGGTGAGATGATGGTGTAGGGAGGAGGGGTTTAGATTTATTAGGAACTGAGGAAACTTTTGGGAAAGGGGGACCCTATACAGGAAGGATGGGCTCCACCTAAACCAAAATGGAACCAGATTGCTGGTGCTTAAAATCATAAAGGTCGTAGAGCAGTTTTTAAATTAAGGGCTGGGGGAAAGCCAACAGGTGCAGAGGAGCATGTGGTTCGGACATCCCTTAGGGGAGGATCTATACATGGAGATTCCCTATGTCCTAATAAGGAGATGATCAAAGACGATAAAATAAATAAGTAACCGTTTTCATGTTCTCTCCACAGGTACCATTGCGGAGAGTGGACCAGATGATACGTCTGGGGGGAGAAAGCAGAAGGAGACTCTGCTGGTTGGAAGGCATGAGATGCACTGTCATAAGGTTGGGGGTTCCACGACCACCACTCCCAAGAGAAGGAGGCGGGTGGTGGCGGTCGGGGACTCTCTCCTCAGGGGGACTGAGTCATCTATCTGCCTCCCTGACTGGGAAAACAGAGAAGTCTGCTGCTTGCCAGGGGCTAAGATTCGCGATGTGACGGAGAGCCTGCCGAGACTCATCAAGCGCTCGGATCACTACCCCTTCCTGCTTCTCCACATGGGCACCAATGATACTGCCAAGAACGACCTTGAGAAGATCACTGCGGACTACGTGGCTCTGGGAAGAAGGATAAAGGAGTTTGAGGCGCAAGTGGTGTTCTCGTCCATCCTCCCCGTGGAAGGAAAAGGCCGGGGTAGGTACCGTCGAATTGTGGAAGTCAACGAATGGCTACGCAGGCGGTGTCGGAGAGATGGCTTTGGATTCTTTGACCATGGGATGGTGTTCCATGAAGGAGAAGTGCTGGGCAGAGACGGGCTCCACCTAACGAAGAGAGGGAAGAGCATCTTCGCAAGCAGGCTGGCTAACCTAGTGAGGAGGGCTTTAAACTAGGTTCACCGGGGGAAGGAGACCAAAGCCCTGAGGTAAGTGGGCAAGCAGGATACCGGGAGGAAGGCCAGGCAGGAACGTCTGTGAGGGGAGGGCTCCTACCTTATACTGAGAATGAGGGGCGATCAGCAAGTTATCTCAAGTGCCTCTATACCAATGCACAAAGTCTTGGAAACAAGCAGGGAGAACTGGAGATCCTGGTGAAGGCAAGGAATTATGACGTGATTGGAATAACAGAGACTTGGTAGGATAACTCACATGACTTGAGTACTGTCATGGATGGTTATAAACTGTTCAGGAAGGACAGGCAGGGCAGAAAAGGTGGGGGAGCAGCCCTGTATGTAAGGGAGCAGTATGACTGCTCAGAGCTCCGGTATGAAACTGCAGAAAAACCTGAGTGTCTCTGGATTAAGTTTAGAAGTGTGAGCAACAGGAGTGATGTAGTGGTGGGAGTCTGCTATAGACCACCGGACCAGGGGGGATGAGGTGGATGAGGCTTTCTTCCGGCAACTCGCAGAAGCTACTAGATCGCATACCCTGGTTCTCATGGGCGACTTTAACCATCCTGATATCTGCTGGGAGAGCACTACAGCGGTGCACAGACAATCCAGGAAGTTTTTGGAAAATTTAGGGGACAATTTCCTGGTGCAAGTGCTCGAGGAGCCAACTAGGGGGAGAGCTCTTCTTGACCTGCTGCTCACAAACCGGGAAGAATTAGTAGGGGAAGCAAAAGTGGATGGGAATCTGGGAGGCAGTGACCATCAGTTGGTCGAGTTCAGGATCCTGACACAGGGAAGAAAGGGAAGCAGCAGAATACGGACCCTGGACTTCAGGAAAGCAGACTTCGACTCCCTCAGGGAACTGATGGGTAGGATTCCCTGGGGAAATAACAAGAGGGGGAAAGGAGTCCAGGAGAGCTGGCTGTATTTCAAAGAATCTCTATTGAGATTACAGGGACAAACCATCCCGATGTGTCGAAAGAATAGTAAATATGGCAGTCGACCAGCTTGGCTTCACAGTGAAATCCTTGAGGATCTTAAACATAAAAAAGAAGCTTACAAGATGTGGAAGATTGGACAAATGACCAGGGAAGAGTATAAAAATGTTGCTCGGGCATGTAGGAATGAAATCAGGAGGGCCAAATCGCACCTGGAGCTGCAGCTAGCAAGAGATGTTAAGAGTAACAAGAAGGGTTTCTTCAGGTATGTTGGCAACAAGAAGAAAGCCAAGGAAAGTGTGGGCCCCTTACTGAATGAGAGAGGCAACCCAGTGACAGAGGATGTAGAAAAAGCTAATGTACTCAATGCTTTTTTTGCCTCTGTTTTCACGAACAAGGTCAGCTCCCAGACTGCTGTGCTGGGCAACACAGCATAGGGAGTAGGTGGCCAGCCCTCTGTGGAGAAAGAAGTGGTTAGGGACTATTTAGAAAAGCTGGATGTGCACAAGTCCATGGGGCCGGATGCGTTGCATCCGAGAGTGCTAAAGGAGTTGGCGCTGTGATTGCAGAGCCATTGGCCATTATCTTTGAAAACTCATGCCGATCGGGGGAAGTCCCCGACGACTGGAAAAAGGCTAATGTAGTGCCCATCTTTAAAAAAGGGAAGGAGGAGGATCCTGGGAACTACAGGCCAGTCAGCCTCACCTCAGTCCCCGGAAAAATCACGGAGCAGGTCCTCAAGGAATCAATCCTGAAGCACTTACACTAAAGGAAAGTGATCAGGAACAGTCAGCATGGATTCACCAAGGGAAGGTCATGCCTGACTAATCTAATTGCCTTCTATGATGAGATTTCTGGTTCTGTGGATGAAGGGAAAGCAGTGGATGTATTGTTTCTTGACTTTAGCAAAGCTTTTGACACGGTCTCCCACAGTATTCTTGTCAGCAAGTTAAAGAAGTATGGGCTGGATGAATGCACTATAAGGTGGGTAGAAAGTTGGCTAGATTGTCGGGCTCAACGGGTAGTGATCAATGGCTCCGTGTCTAGATGGCAGCCGGTATCAAGTGGAGTGCCCCAAGGGTCAGTCCTGGGGCCGGTTTTGTTCAATATCTTCATAAATGATCTGGAGGATGGTGTGGACTGCACCCTCAGCAAATTTGCAGATGATACTAAACTAGGAGGAGTGGTAGATACGGTGGCAGGTAGCGATAGGATACAGAGGGACCTAGACAAATTGGAGGATTGGGCCAAAAGAAATCTGATGAGGTTCAACAAGGATAAGTGCAGGGTCCTACACTTAGGACGGAAGAATCCCATGCACCGCTACAGACTAGGGACCGAATGGCTAGGCAGCAGTTCTGCGGAAAAGGACCTAGGGGTGACAGTGGACGAGAAGCTGGATATGAGTCAACAGTGTGCCCTTGTTGCCAAGAAGGCCAATGGCATTTTGGGATGTATAAGTAGGGGCATAGCGAGCAGATCGAGGGACGTGATCGTCCCCCTCTATTCAACATTGGTAAGGCCTCATCTGGAGTACTGTGTCCAGTTTTGGGCCCCACACTACAAGAAGGATGTGGAAAAATTGGAGAGAGTCCAGCGAAGGGCAACAAAGATGATTAGTGGTCTGGAACACATGACTTATGAGGAGAGGCTGAGGGAACTGGGATTGTTTAGTCTGCAGAAGAGAAGAATGAGGGGGGATTTGATAGCTGCTTTCAACTACCTGAGAGGTAGTTCCAGAGAGGATGGTTCTAGACTATTCTCAGTGGTGGAAGAGGACAGGACAAGGAGTAATGGTCTCAAGTTGCAGTGGGGGAGGTTTAGGTTGGATATTAGGAAAAACTTTTTCACTAGGAGGGTGATGAAACACTGGAATGCGTTACCTAGGGAGGTGGTAGAATCTCCTTCCTTAGAAGTTTTTAAGGTCAGGCTTGACAAAGCCCTGGCTGGGATGATTTAATTGGGGATTGGTCCTGCTTTGAGCAGGGGGTTGGACTAGATGACCTCCTGAGGTCCCGTCCAATCCTGATATTCTATGATTCTATGAAAATACAGGTAGGATCTGATAAGAAACAGTCAAATGAAAAAAGTCCCATTCAACTACATCATGTAATGGCAGGCAGCTAAAAGGTGACAAGTTTTTAAAGTGCTTATATACCAGTGCTAGAAGTCTAAATAATAAGATGGGTGAACTAGAGTGCCTTGTATTAAATGAGGATATTGATATAATAGGCATCAAAAAACTTGGTGGAATGAGGATAATCAATGGGACACAGTAATACCAGGGTACAAAATATACTGGAAGGACAGAACAGGTCATGCTGCTGGGGGAGTAGCACTATATGTGAAAGAAAGCGTAGAATCAAATGAAGTAAAAATCTTAAATGAACCAAACTGTACCATAGACTCTCTATGGATAATAATTCCATGCTCTAATAATAATATTATAGCAGTAGGGATATATTACCGACCACCTGACCAGGATGGTGATAGTGACTGTGAAATGAGATCAGAGAGGCTATTAAAATAAAAAACTCAATAATAATGGGGGATTTTAACTATCCCCATATTAACTGGGTATATATCACCTCAGGAAGGGATGCAGAGATAAAGTTTCTTGACACCTTACATGACTGCTTTTGGAGCAGCAAGCCCTGGAACCCACAATAGGAGAGGCAATTCTTGATTTAGTCCTAAATGGAGTACAGGATCAGGTCCAAGAGGTGAATACAGCTGAACCACTTGGTAATAGTGAGCATAATATAATTAAATTTAACATCTCTGTGACAGAGGAAACACCACAGCGGCCCAACACTGTAGCATTTAATTTCAGAAAGGGGAACTACACAAAAATGAAGAGGTTAGTTAAACAGAAATTAAAAGGTACAGTGTCAAAAGTAAAATCCCAGCAAGCTGCATGGAAACTTTTTAAAGACACCATAATAGAGGCTCAACTTAAATGCATCACCCCAAATTAAAAAACACAGTAAGAGAACCAAAAAAGAGCCACCATGGCTAAACAACAAAGTAAAAGAAGCAATGAGAGACAAAAGGCATCCTTTAAAAAGTGGAAGTTAAATCCTAATGAGGAAAATAGAAAGGAGCATAAACTCTGGCAAATGAAGTGTAAAAATATAATTAGGAAGGCCAAAAAGGAATGTGAAGAACAGCTAGGCAGAGATTCAAAAAGTAACAGCAAAAAAATTTTAAGTACATCAAAAGCAGCAAGCCTGCTAAACAACCAGTAGGACCACTGGATGACCGAGATGCTTAAGGAACAATACGGCCATTGCAGAGAAACTAAATTAATTCTTTGCATCAGTCTTCACGGTTGAGGATGTGAGGGAGATTCCCAAACCTGAGCCATTCTTTTTAGGTGACAAATCTGAGGAACTGTCCCAGATTGAGCTGTCATTAGAGGTGGTTTTGGAACAAATTGAAAACTAAACAGTAATAAGTCACCAGGACCAGATGGTATTCACCCAAGAGTTCTGAAGGAACTCAAATGTGAAACTGCAAGACTACTAACTGTCATCTGTAACCTATCATTTAAATCAGCTTCTGTACCAAATGACTGGAGGATAGCTAATGTGACACCAATTTTTTGAAAAGGCTCCAGAGGAGATCCCGGCAATTACAGGCTGGTAAGCCTGACTTCAGTACCGAGCAAACTGGCTGAAACTACAGTAAAGAACAAAATTGTCAGACAAATAATTTGTTGGGGAAGAGTCAACATGTTTTTTATAAAGGAAAATCATGCCTCAACAATCTACTAGGATTCTTTGAGGGGGTCAACAAGCATGTGGACAAGGGGGATCCAGTGGATATAGTGTATTTAGATTTTCAGAAAGCCTTTGACAAGGTCCCTCACCAAAGGCTCTTACGCAAAGTAAGTCATCCTGGGATAAGAGGGAAGGTTCTCTCATGGATCGGTAACTGGTTAAAAGATAGGAAACAAAGGGTAGGAATAAATGGTCAGTTTTCAGAATGGAGAGAGGTAAATAGTGGTGTACCCCAGGGATCTGTACTGGGCCCAGTCCTATTTAACATATTCATAAATGATCTGGAAAAAGGGGTAAACAGTGAAGTTGCAAAATTTGTAGATGATACAAAACTGCTCAAGATAGTTAAGTACCAAGCAGACTGCGAAGAGCTACAAAAGGATCTCTCAAAACTGGGTGACTGGGCAACAAAATGGCAGATGAAATTCCATGTTGATAAATGCAAAGTAATGCACATTGGAAAACATAATCCCAACTATACATATAAAATGATGGGGTCTAAATTAATTGTTACCACTCAAGAAACATCTTGGAGTCATTGTGGATAGTTCTCTGAAAACATCCACTCAATGTGCAGCGGCAGTCAAAAAAGCTAACAGAATGTTGGGAATTATTAAGAAAGGGATAGATAATAAAACAGAAAATATCATATTGCCTCTTTATAAATCCATGGTCCGCCCACATCTTGAATACTGCATGCAGATGTGGTCGCCCCATCTCAAAAAAGATATACTGGATTTGGAAAAGGTTCGGAAAAGGTCAACAAAAATGATTAGAGGTATGGATTGGCTGCCGTATGAGGAGTGATTAATAAGACTGGGACTTTACAGCTTAGAAAAGAGACGCCTGGGGGGAGATATGATAGAGGTCTATAAAATTATGACTGGTTAGAGAAAGTAAATAAGGAAGTGTTATTTACTCCTTCTCATAACTCAAGAACTAGGGGCAACCAAATGAAATTAATAAGCAGCAGGTTTAAAACAAACAAAAGGAAGTATTTTTTCACACAATGCACAGTCAGTCTGTGGAACTCTTTGCCAGAGGATGTTGTGAAGGCCAAGACTATAACAGGGTTCAAAAAAGAACTAGATAAATTCATGGAGGATAGGTACATCAATGGCTATTAGCCAGAATGGGCAGAGAAGGTGTTCCTAGCCTCTGTTTGCCAGAAGCTGGGAATGGGCATCAGGGGATGGATCACTTTTTTTTTCCCATAGATATTTAGGTCAGAAGGGACTATTATGATCGTCTAGTCTGACCTCTTGCACAATGCAGGCCACAGAATCTCACCCACCCACTCCTGCGAAAAACCTCACCTATGTCTGAGCTATTGAAGTCCTCAAATCGTGGTTTAAAGACTTCAAGGAGCAGAGAATCCTCCATCAGGTGACCTGTGCCCCATGCTACAGAGGAAGGCGAAAAAGGCGAAAAACCTCCAGGGCCTCTTCCAATCTGCCCTGGAGGAAAATTCCTTCCCGACCCCAAATATGGCGATCAGCTAAACCCTGAGCATATGGGCAAGATTCACCAGCCAGATACTACATCACCAGCCAGATACTACACTTGACCGTTACCTGTTCTGTTCATTCCCTTTGGGGCATCTGGCATTGGCCATTGTCGGAAGACAGGATACTGGGCTAGATGGACCTTTGGTTTGACACAGTGTGGCCGTTCTTATATACCCACATAAGGCCCATGGGGAGATCAGAGGAATAGTAGGTGCAGCTCACAGCAGAATATCAAAGTAGTCTATAGTGAATGCCTTTCCAAGCAGAGGGCTCCTCAGGAAACAGTCAAACCCCATCTTCAGAGAGCCCCATGCAGGGCCGGCTCTAGGCACAAGCTAAGGAAGCTTGTGCCTTGGGCGGCCAATCAGAAGGGGCGGCACTCCGGCTGCTCTTGGGGCAGCAAATCAGAAGGGGCAGCACTCCTTCCTCGGTGGCACTTCGGCCGCGGCACTTCGGCGGCAGCTTTTTTATTTTTTCTTCTTCGGCCACTTTTTGTTTTTTGCTTTGCTGCTTGCCGCGGCAAAAAAGGTAGAGCCGGCCCTGGCCCCACGTGAAATCAACTAGCAGAGACAAAACCATACAGCATATACTTTTCTGTCCATTAGGGAAACTGCCTTCTGTCCTTACTATTAAAGGATTCCAACCTATCACATGACTTTACTATTACTAACTTTAAAGCCTTATCAGGCAGAGAGAGAAATCTGGCCCAAAGGAAAGGTCTCAGCTCACAGCCAAATCCTCAGAGTCAAAACAGCAGGGCCAGATAAACTGATGTGGTGCTTGACCATGCAGCTATGAGAAATCAGCCCTTTGCAGTTGTGAGGTTTTTCATATCCTTTGAGTAATCCTAAGTGCAAATGGAATTCAAACGGTGAGAAAGAAATAAGCAGGCCCACCTCTGGAGGAGGCTAGATCAGTTCGGCACTTTTATACTCAAACATGTTGCTAAAGTCAGTGTTGGAGGGAATGCAGAAATGAGAACTTGTCCTTAATTTCCCACAGGTTCCCTTCCCATTGGTCTGGCCTGTGTCTGAGACAATCTCTCTATTGCTTCCCTTCCCTTCCCTTCCCTTCCCACCCCTCCACTCTCTCCCTTCACAATCAGCAACACATTTTTGATCCTCCTTATTGGGAATAAACACCAACTGGCAAGGCCGCTAGGCTGCATTTTCCTCACAGGACCCTGTCAGAGCTATAAGCTGCTTCTTCTCTACAAGGTCATTGCTTCCTTCTCTCAATTCTGCCCCCAGATCAACAGTGGTTTTACTGTCCTGTGCCTAAAGGAAAACCACTAAGGAAAACTCCCTGTTACTTTCTATGTGTTTTGTTTTTTTTAATCCCCGAGAACGCTGGCAACGTCAGGAATCAATCACAACTCACTTAATCCCCCATTTCCTCCCACCCGAGAGTTCTCAGCAACCACTGACCGCTTTTTCCAGGAGGGAATGTAGATCCCCTAGCTGCTCTCAAAACTAGTGACAGTATCAATTCTTGTTAGAGAGAATTCAGCTGCTTCAAGTGCTTGTGTTTTAAGTGAATTAGAAAGAACACATTTTACATGGTGTAACCGCCCAGACAAGGAGTGTCCTGCTTAACTGTGGCATCTCGTTCATATCAAGGAGAGAAAGAGATGCAGGCACGGAAATTTTTTGTGGTTTGACACAAGCACATAGCAATGGATGGACTGATCTACAAAAGCAATGGCTGGGTAAAAGGCAGTGTGTGTAAAGCACAGCAGATCCTCATGTATCAAACAAGTCAAACACACACCTGACTCACTAACAACCAACACTGGATGAGACAATCTAACCCAGAGTTTGAAGTTACAGAGGTATTCTATTTTAGGTTTTTACATAGCGCCCAGCACTGTGGTATCCAGAGAGTATAATCCTGTCTCCCCTGTTCTCAACCTGAAGAGAGTAAAGCAAGGGATCCAGAAAAAACTAGGTATTCCAGAATCAACAGCTATGTCTACACTACACACCACTTTTGGTGGTGTAACTACGTGTAACTACACACCCCAGTGAAAAGCAAACGGTGTCCACACTGCAGTGCACAGCTACATGTGTCTTTCCCTGCAGAGGGGAGCTGCGGGAGTCTTGCTGCCAGAGCCTTTCACTAGGCGAGGGGAAGGGCTCCAGCAGAAGGGAGCTGCCAGGCTCTTTCCTGCTGCAGGAAAATGCTCCAGTAGCGAGGACTCTACACTGCTTAAAACAGCAGTGTAGACAGGGAGGCAAGAGCCCTCCAGGTATGTCTTTACTTACCTAAGCCATGATACACCATCTGCACTGGTTTTGGGGGAGGGTGTTACATGTACACTATATGCCGCTGAAAGAACCTGCAGTGTAAGAGCACTCAGAGAGGGAATCGTTCTGGCAGTTCCTGTGGTTAAAATTGGGATTAGTAACCACTGAGGTCTTTTTCTAAAAAATTTGTTCCATAATTTAAGAAAAAAGGATTAAACACTTAATTTGATCCAAATCCTTTAACACTCTCACACAACAGAGCTGGAAGGGACTGCTGTTTATTCTGTCTATTTACAGCAGGGCATGTTTAAGTAATTAAAGGTTCTCAAAAAATAAAATGCTTCTGAACTGTATGCTTTTAACTCCATTTGAGCCTGCAGTGTCAGCAAGTAAAACTGTATCTTTGACTCAATGTTATAAGAAAGTTTTAGCCTGGGAAATAACTTTTCTTTAATAATGCAAATTACAGAAAATAATGAGAACATTTGCATGCTTCGTCAACAAAGAGGGGCATTTCAAAGTCTCAGGGAATAGCCTAGGCAATAAGAAATGTTCTTGTTCTCATGTGTCAAAACCACGTTGCTTTTTCCTCTTTCCTGCTGACCAAAGGTTTCATGCTGAAAATGCTAATCACATTCTCATTTACTGGAGCTCACCCTCTTGTTCTTATTGTAGCTGCTATTTGGTTGAATTACAGGCTATCACTACAATATTCACTACAGTATATAACAAACACATGGTTCATACATAGGCATACACACACATCCCCCTCTACCTCTGCATGAGCCATTCCAGAAGCCAGAAGTTCGGGGTAATGGTAGGAGCTGAAATCTACTAAACATGCAATAAACTTTAAGAAAACTGGTACCCAGCAGGTCTGTTAAAGGCAACAGTGCATGAAGCTAAATAAGTAGAATCTCACAGTTCTCACTCTGCTGCCAAATTCATGGCTTCACACATTACCAAGCAGTCATCCACATTAAAAATTGTGCTTTCCACAAGATTTGGAACTGAGCTCAGAGAGAGTCAGAAAAATGGAAGCGAAAATGTCTGTTGTGTGATCCATGGATCCTATCCAGGGTTCTGTATGGTCATTAATGAAACTAAAAAACCCCAAACTAACAGATTTTAAATGAGACGGTGAAGTGATACAAACAGTAATGGATAGGGCATGTCTACAAGTATGATATTTGCGAAGTTCAAAAGGGTCTCAGGAAAATGATGACGACTGGCACAAACTACAAAAGATGTTAAAATACCTTGTAATTAGCATGAATATGAAGAGCACAGGTTGCAGGATGGAGGTAGATAAGCAAAGGTCTTGAGAGAGAGAGATTTAAAAATAATCAGTTACTCCATATTCTAAAGAGCTTCTAATATCTTATGCACGCATAGAGGATCTAATGAACAAATCCAAGACTCTTACGTGATTCTATCAATGTACCCTGAACCACTCCCCTGGGAAAAGTGGATTGGGATGGCCTGTTGTTTGGAAAATATGGCACTGAAGCTAGATAGACTCCTGAAAGGTCCTTATGAGGCTGTAAAATGGGAGTCTGCAAAACCAAAAGCCCACCAACAATTTGCAATTCCACAAAAGCATCTTTCAGGTAGAAAAAGGGAACCCAGCTTACATTATGATTTTCCTTCTGTTAAGGTAACTAATCATAGAATTATAGAATATCAGGGTTGGAAGGGACCTCAGGAGGTCATCTAGTCCAACCCCCTGCTCACCTATCAATTTCGCATCACACTCTTAAATAGCGTAGAGGCTCTTAGAAATTTTTCTTTTTGTTCAGATTAATGTGGACCTGGAGGCCAGAACGTATCAATGATGAATGTGTGTGTCTATGCTGAAGAACATTTACGTTGGGGATCAGTACTGATGAACAGTAACACTGGATTCAGAGTAGCAGCCATGTTAGTCTGTATCAGCGAAAAGAAAAGGAGTACTCGTGGCACCCTAGAGACTAACAAATTTATTTGAGCATAAGCTTTCGTGAGCTACAGCTCTCTTCATCGGATGTATGTAATGGAAAATACAGTGGGGAGATTTTATATATACAGAGAACATGAAACAATGGGTGTTACCATACACACTCTAACGAGAGTGATCAGGTAAGGTGAGCTATTACCAGCAGGAGAGGGGGGAAAAAAAACAACTTTTGTAGTGATAATCAAGGTGGGCTATTTCCAGCGGTTGACAAAAATGTGTGAGGAACAATATGGAGGGAAAATAAACATGGGGAAATAGTTTTACTTTGTGTAATGACACATCCACCCCCAGTCTTTATTCAAGCCTAAGTTAATTGTATCCAGTTTGCAAATTAATTCCAATTCAGCAGTCTCTCGCTGGAGTCTGGATTTGAAGTTTTTTTGTTGAAGAATTGCCACTTTTAGGTCTGTAATCGAGTCAACAAAGAGATTGAAGTGTTCTCTGACTGGTTTTTGAATGTTATAATTCTGGACGTCTGATTTGTGTCCATTTATTCTTTTACGTAGACTGTCCGGTTTGGCCAATGTACATGGCAGAGGGGCATTGCTGGCACACGATGGCATATATCACATTGATAGATGCGCAGGTGAACGAGCCTCTGACAGTGTGGCTGATGTGATTAGGCCCTATGATGGTGTCCCCTGAATAGATATGTGGCCACAGTTGGCAATGGGCTTTGTTGCAAGGATAGATTCTTGGGTTAGTGTTTTTGTTGTGTGGTGTGTGGTTGCTGGTGAGTATTTGCTTCAGGTTGTGGGTCTGTCTGTAAGCAAGGACTGGCCTGTCTCCCAAGATCTGTGAGAGTGATGGGTCGTCCTTCAGGATAGGCTGTAGATCCTTGATGATGCGTCTGAGAGGTTTTAGTTGGGGGCAGAAGGTGATGGCTAATGGCATTCTTGTTACAGTGTGTATGGTAACACCCATTGTTTCATGTTCTCTGTGTATATAAAATCTCCCCACTATATTTTCCACTATATGCATCTGATGACGTGAGCTGTAGCTCACGAAAGCTTATGCTCTAATAAATTTGTTGGTCTCTAAGGTGCCACAAGTACTCCTTTTCTTTTTGCGGATACAGATTAACACTGCTGCTACTCTGACAGCTGGGATAATGATACCAATTAGCTCAGAAGATAGTGAGGAGAAACAGTGTCTAAGACAACTCCTGATTTGTTTTGTTATAGAAGCAAAAATGTGTTCTCGTACTGTTTTTTCTAATCTACACAAAAACTTTGTGATAGATAATAGATCCTTCAGTGCTACCTTAAAATGCATTTTGAATAAGTGGTCACTTATGTGGATCTATCTGAATATATTTATGCAGATGTAATATGCATGCTCCTACTGTAGGGGGAAGGTTGCATTCAGGGGAAGCATTTACCAAGATTGAATTTACATTCTCTTAGACAATCAAAAAGTGCTTTTATACAGACAATCGTACAAGCTGCATTCACATTTAGAAACTGTGGAAAACGCATTTTTAGAAAGGGGTTTTGCAATGGCTGAAACTGGCAAAGATGCAGAATCTACAGTGAGCTTGACTTATTGTTTTTAATAAAGAGATGTGCTAAAAAGCTTTGGGATGAAAAATCATAAATAAATTTTTTTTAAAACCATTACCAAAATGAGGCCAGGATTGAACCTATATCATAGGTGAAATCCTGGCCTGCAATTAAGTCAATGGCAAAAAGCTATGAGTCAGTGTGGCCAGCATTTCACGCCATGTCTGTAAACTTAATTCACAATCATACTGCTCCTTTCTATGCCAAGCTCTATTTATTCTTACACTGTCAAAACAAGGAATTATCCCAGTCTACATTATATTACACACACACACACCCATGCACGCATGCCCTGAAGTGTGAGCTTCCTGAATCGCAGTCTATATATGTATGCATGGGTGTATGCACATGCATGAAAGTACTTAAGCACACACTACAGGGTCTTTGTATGTATGTATATGTACACACACACACACACTATATTACATATATACACGTGTGTGCAACACTGGACACAATAAATTAAGATGAGTGAATTTTAATAAATTATTGCAGGGGCATCAAAGCAGGTAACCCACTGAGTTAAAGCAAAATGACAGCTCGTAATATTCACTGGACAAGAGAGGTTCCCTTACACACCAGCTTTCAAAGGATCTGATGGGTTTCCAAAATTTTAAAAACAAGGGTTCCTATGGAGCTTATGTACAACTACTACCCAATTTTCTATGAATACAAGAGGGAGAGGGGGAAGCAATAAACCTCAGAAGTCACTTATGCTATCTCAAGAAGTCCCCCACTTGTAGTCACATATCCAATGAAGACTTATAAATCATCAGTTCTATGCTTTTTAATGCAGTAAAAGAACAATTCTGATTATTTTCCTTTTTCTTTTTCTGTCTGTTTATAGATTTGAGATAAAAGGTAATTCTAGGAGATAGGAAAAGTTATACATATAACTCTGTGCTAGGGTGACCAGACAGCAAATGTGAAAAATTGGGACAGGGGGTGGGAGGTAATAGGAGCCTACATAAGAAAAAGACCCAAAAATTGGAACTCTCCCTATAAAATCGGGACATCTGGTCACCCTACTGAGTGCATATCTACAAGGGAACATGCTCTGAAGATCTCCGAATCAGTCACTGCATTTTCCAGACAACAGTAGCAAAGCCATTTGCCAAAAAGACTGTTACAACTCTTATTCTTGACTACACAAATAGAAGCAATAAATTAATCCTTCCTGATCTGTTTTCTGAAATACCTGCCGTTCCTCTGATCACTGAGTTACAGCCTATGTTGAACTCTTTCGGCTATCCTGTGGAAAATAAGTCTGGTGTATTTAGTACAGTGGACAGGTATCTCTCTACACCACAAAGCTACAATCACCTGGCACCCGTGATGGAAGTCTCAGCAAGTGAGCGCAAGGACTAAATATGTATGGAGACTGAAATACCTTCTGAATGTGAATCTTGGCTCAACTGAATTCAATGGGAGTTTTGCCATTTTCTTTAACGGAGCCAGGATTTCACTCTCCATCATTTAGAAGAGGTCCTCCCAGGTCAAGATCGAAGCAAGGCTGGGGAAGTTTGCACTGCTACTGCTGAAGCTTTACCTGTTCTGTGCTTAAACAGAGGACTTTATCTCTAGGAAACGGTAACTCATATTTTTGTTTTGAAAACCAAAAAACTGAAAGGCTTATCCATCATCTATAAAACTGAGTACAGTCTGATTAATTTTAGCTTGACTTCCATTTCATTAACATTCATAGACAAGTAGTCTCGAATGTATCAGATAGACAACTTAGAGAGGCATTTTATTGCAGCTGCAATAGTCCAGCAGGCCCAAAACCAACATCATTTTAAGCAGCTGACAAATAGTATGCTTTGAAAGTTTTAGCATAATGCTTATTAGATTCAGCGCACTCTGCTTTTAGTGGGTCAAACTATTGCTCTCCTTTTCAATCATGAAAATGTGGAGTAACACCACTGAAAGAAAAGGAGCTAGTTGAAAGTAACCAAGATCAGAGTGGGTTCAATTTACACTTTTCTCCTGGCTCCCCTAAGAATGGAAGTGATAAAAACAGCACAATAAGATGGTTTCTTGCATCACCAAAGATGTGTTTATATTTTTCCCTTCTGAAGTAATGCATTCACTTAAGAAATTCTCCAACATCATTGGACACTACAAAAACCTGAGCGTAGGAAGCCAGTGTCAAAGACAACAATGCTAGTTCTTTTGGCATACATTAGAATATACATTTATTATTTGAAAGAAATCAGACAAGTCAGACTGACAGACAGCTCCTTGAAGCAGCAGGGTTTAGTCTCCAATGACTCTTACTGGGACTGGACTTGATTTACGTCGATGAATGTTCCATATGGTCCTTTTTCCCAGGCAGAGATTGTGTGTATTAAGTATTTTCAAGACAATTTTAAAAAAACCTCCAACCAGTGGCGACACGGGAGGTGGGGGGAGGAGAGGCACGCTGGGCCCTGTCCTCCCTCCCCCTCCCGATTTCTGCCAGGGTTTATATATTTTATTTATTTATTTATTTGTGGGGAGTGAGTTCAAAATACATGTTCCCACCCCACTATCAACAGCTGCGTGTCGCCTCTGCTCTCAACCATCATTAGAGGGTGTTTATCCTTATAAATCTTTCCCTCTTGAAAATTACTAATACAAATCTGCTTGAAATTCTCCCTTGCTATAATCAGGGACTGACTTCTAGTTCATATTTGCTGTACTGTAACTTACTGAGGGAGGGGGTAGGGCTGTTACACAGTACATTAAGGCAATTAAAAAGGAAACAATGGTGCTATACAGAACCTTACTAAGATACAAGCTGAAATCTATTGTCTCTCGATGCTCTTGGAGCTTGAGCTGAAAGCGTTGCAGACAGGAGTATCAATAGCGGAGCCATTTCTAGGACTATCTATCCACATTATTATATCAGCTGTTAGATGGGATGTCTACGAACAGAGATAGTAATTCGCTCATCAACACTTGTACAGCTAGCTTTATTAGCAGCAAAGAAGGTATATCAGATCAACGATGCTGCTATGCTGGTAGCAGCTATTTATTACATCTCCTTGCTGAACCAGTGCCTGTGCAGTGGTATTCTTTGCAATGGGGAAGATCACATTTGCTTTTTTCATGGTGGCCTGCTTTCTCAAAACACTAAACCAGACCTCTTCCCTCCCCTTGCCTCCCAGTCCCCCGAAGAGACTACTTTCTACAAAAATCAAGGCTGATGGTCTCAGTGCTAGGACTATCCTGCTATTCAACAAATAAAACCTTTGTCGCTGCCCAACAAAATTTAAGAAGCACCGAAGTAAGCAGTATGAACATGTTCATACTGTTCACACAGGGAAAGTGGCCTAAAAATGGCTTCTGCAGGACAATTCTGGGTCCTTTCACCCCTTTTAAATAGATAGATTGCTTTTATCATTGTGCCCATTGAGAGTCAGTTCAGAAACATATACAACTGTGCTTGGTGCAAAATTCTAGCTGCTGTGCATTTTTTCTTAATGGTTCTAAAATTGGCAACCTACCAGGCTTTCCCAAGATGTAGTGTGTAGTAAAAGAGTAATATTTTGCTCTTGCATATAAACATCTAAGGATCTCAACACTCTTTTCAAACATTAGTTATACCTTCAACACCCCTGTGAGGTAAGCATTATCCACATTAATACACTCACATCATATATAAAGGACTCTATAGCATAGAGGAATTACGTGCTTTTGCACAATGTGCAGATTGAGTGTGGCGCTCAGAACAAAACCTAGATTTTAGATCTACGTTTTAACCACAAGATCATCCTTCCTCTCCTATTCTAGAAATAATAACTGATTTACAGATGGGTAACTTAAAGCTGAATGGTTAAGTGACTTGTCCAAGGGTACACAGCAACTTAGTGGCAGGACAAAGAATAGAACCTAGGAATCCAGTCCCTTTTGCTCCAATTTAATAATTAGAGCACACTCTCGGGGAGTACCACAAGTACATCCATGACGGCAAAGTCGCTGTTCATGAAATTGGGGGTTGGGGTATGGGAGGGGGTCAGGTTCCAGCTGGCGCTTACCTCAAGCAGCTCCTGGAAGCAGCGGCATGTCCCCCCTCCAGCTCCTACATGGAGGTGTGACCAGTTCCCGGCCAATGGGAGCTGTGGAGGCGATGCTTGGGATGGGGGCAGCATGAGGAGCCCCCTGGCTGCCCTTATGTGTAGGAGCCGGAGAGGATACATGCCACTGCGTCCAGGAGCCGCAGCATGTGCAGAGTGGGGCAAGCCCTGGACCCTGCTCCCCAGTGGGAGCTTGAGGGCCAGATTAAAACATCTGAAGGGCCAGATGCAACCCCCAGGCCGTAGTTTGCCCACCCCAGCATAGACAGTGTCTGGTATTACACTTGAGATAAACCTCCTTGTTCTTGTCAAAGGCAATGCCATATCAATGACAGCGTACTCCAGCTTTAACTCTTCCCCTTAGAAACAGATATCAAACAACAGCACAGGCATAAATTGTACATAACAAACCCTGGCAGAAATCGTACATAATTAGATTCAGCAAGATTCAAGTTTCCTTCTGACAATATGAATGGCTAACAATAAACGTTTTACTTCAGTGTCTGCCAGTATATCCAGTTACAAACCCTTATTCGCAGTTTGTAAAATTTTCCTCTAGATTTCTACACACCTTAGCCCAGATCAACAGTGAAAAAAAAAAAGGCTGTAGAACATCTGTATTTCAATTAATTGTATTGGAGAGGCATTTACTGATTTAAAATGCTCTTTTGTGGTTCCAAAACTCAGAGAGAAATTAGAATTTTAAAATGACATTTTTTCCAATAATTTAAATACATAGCAGGGACTAAGGGTTTTTGCTTGCAAATAATAAAAAGATTAAAAAAATAGAATGAATATTTAATAGGAGTTTGGCTATTGGCAGAGCACAATGCTACTGTCTCATAGTTTTTACTAGACATTGGTATATTGATTTTGCTAGTGCTCCTTTGCTGTTAATAAACAACAAAAACATTTTGTACTTCAACTGCATTGCATGAACTTGTCTAAGGCTCTCAAAGTGCTTTATAAATATTAAAGAATTCAGACTAGTATAGAGGACTAGACTGGGACGGAGGACAGCTGAGTTCTATTTCCAGCTCTGCTACTGTCCTGTTGGGTGATTATGGCCATGTCATTTCGTCTCTGTGACTCAGTTTCTCCATCTGTAAAATGGGGGTGGCGATACCATCCTCCTTTGTAAAGGACTTTGAGATCCACTGATGAAAAGCACTACACGAGAGACTAGGCATTATTTATTTATTTATTTATATTTGTGAACAGATGGAAAAATTGAAGCACAGAGAGATTAAGAAACTTGCCCAAGGTTGCACAGAGAGTGTGTGGCAGAGGGGTGAGTAAAATCGAATTTCTAAACTCCTTGCTTTATGGTCAAGATGGTCTGAAGTTCAGTGTCGCAAGCAGACAGTCTGCAGAGTCAAATATCTATTTTTTTTTAAATTGCCTACAGATTTTTATTCATTAGCTCTCATAATTGTTTCATTATTTTCAGGAAATTAGTCCTGGCATTTAAAATTCTCTTAAAACTCATTAACATGCCTTTAATATTCTGTACTGTGGCCTAATGCAAATGCAGTATTTATGGGTGCCTGCATTTGCATGTGTGCACAGACATTTGCATGCATAAACTGGCTATTTTGCATGTCTAGCTCCTGTTTATTCACAAAGCCTGTTGCTGAGGTCACATTTTTGGAGGCACACTGAAAATCTGACCTTACACAGTATATTCTGCAGCAGCAGTCTAGACACATAGCGGCATTGAGCCTGCAGTTTTAAACATAACTCTCAATTATCCTCTTTTTGTGGAGTTGTGTAAGACCCTTAACCATTTGATAACTAGTTTTTGAATATTCTAATAAATTTCTATAACATTTTTTTGTTTACCCACAGCAATCTTACAGCTTATATGGGAGCCAAAAAATACTCTCTCTTGAAAGGTGTCAGAGTAGCAGCCGTGTTAGTCTGTATCTGCAAGAAGAAAAGGAGGGGCCACAGGTACTCCTTTTCTTTCTTGAAAGAGGCTAATATGAAACCATATTTTGGAATCTACTCAACCATTTCCAGAAAACCTCAGTCTTTTCAGTTCACTGCAAATCCAGCTCATAAAGAAAATGGATGAAAAAAATCTGTGTTCTTAATTTATTATAAGGCTCAGTTAAATAACAGCCCTTTTGATAAACAACGATCAAAAGCTGTTAGGGACATTAAGAAACTGGTTAGTAAACAATCGAGAGGAAAAGAGTCTTGTACTTAAAGACATGAGTTCTATTCCTGGCTCTGCCACAAATTTCCTGGGTGACTTTGGGCATGTTATTTAGCTTTCCTGTGCCTCAGTTCCTCCATTCGTTTAATCAGTGGGTCTAGTTGCACTTCTTTAACACAGTTTAGAATTTCTTAAAAAGAACTTAATCAACTTGGGAGGTTTCATATTATTTATCCTGCAGGTTAGGGAAACTAAAGAGAAAAAAACAACACCACGCCATTATTAAAACCCCTCCAAAAACAGTCCATTGTTGCAACACTGTATTTTGTTTCATGCTTGTGAAATGTAAAGAAGAACTGTTTGTTTCCATCCCCAAAGAATTCCCTTTAAAAACTCTACAGCTGGTTGCAAAGTCTTTTTTCTCAAGACTTCAGAAAGCTGAATTTTGACAACACCACAACCTCCCCTCCCCATTCCCTCAAGAGCCGTGCTGTAAACATACACCTGGTAAACATGCAATGACTGGAGGAACATTGGCTTGAATCCCATGAAAGCCAAATGGAACTTTAAAAAGCAGCTACTCTTATAGTTGAGCACACGTGGAGTTCTCTTCATTTTAACTCTTGTTCGTTTGTTCAGAGGCTAAAATGAAAAGCTATACATAGGCTTAGCAGACTGATTTTTTAAATCATTTTGACAGCTAACAGATTTTTTTTTTAAATTGATTTTGATAAATTTAAATTTTCTAAGTTGCAGGAAATTATGGGGGTGGCAGACAATGGGGGGATAGCCAATAATTGTTTAACAACAGTAGATGCTGAGATTCAAAAAGTTAAAGCTTTCTAACAGTTAAGCACAAATTGTCAACATGTCAAAATGTACAAAGTAAATATCCTTAAATCAAACTTGAATAAGTTCTCAAGCAGCATTTTTCTTATTTTACCAATCTCTAAATTTTGATTATCAATGGATATATTTTTCATTGGGTTGTGTGTGTATGGTTAAGTCGATGTTTACTAATATTTACCTATAAAAACCTACGCCCTTCCAAGCCTACCTATAACAAACCAAAGCGATTTCATTTTTAAAGAACTCAGATATTAATTCCCCACAAACAAATGTTTTTTCAGTTGCTGAGAGAGAAGTTAATTCAAGTTAATTTTTATGATATTATGATTACTAAGGAGAAATCGTACAGGAATATTAGAATCTAGTGTATATCTGTTTTTTCTGATCCAATATGTGGAGTAAAAACAATACCTCTCTGCCATTAAAGACACCAAAAATACTTTTCCATATTCCGTGGTTCATCTCCACACTGGCTCTCTGTTTTAAGGCAGCATTCAAGGTATTTATAATTAACCATTAATAATCAATAGTCTGACAATCAATAATTGGTAGGAATTTTAATCATGATTAAATGTTTACTGAGAGGCGTTCTCTTGGATTAGTTTAATGACATCAGACCTTGGGTAAGTCAGTTTTGCTTGGATTTATTAATCAAACAGTTAGTAAAGACAACTCATACAAGAAGGCATACATTACCAACAGCTGTGGAAGACCTTCCCTGTAGTTTCTGACAGTTTGCATCCAACCTGCCAGTAGTCTTACTTCCTTTATGATTTAGGGGCAATTATACCCTTGTTACCTTTATTGTGTATTATTCAGGTCCTTATCTAGTTTCTCTTCTTGGTGCACACTTTTCCTTATCTTAAGCTATTTCCAAGGTTCTCTGTTCCATTGTAACTTTCCAACTGTCTCAATACCTAGAGGCTAGTCTGCGTTTACAGAATCATAGAAGATTACGGTTGGAAGAGACCTCAGGAGGTCATCTAGTCCAACCCCCTGCTAAGAGCAGGACCAACTCCAACTAAATCATCCCAGCCATGGCTTTGTCAAGCCAGGCATTAAAAACCTCTAAGGATGGAAATTCCACCACCTCTCTAGGCAACCCATTCAAGGGCTTCACCATCCTCCTCGTGAAATAGTGTTTTCTAATATCCAACCTAGACCTCCTACACTGCAACTTGAGACCATTGCTCCTCGTTCTGTCTATTGAGGGGGGGGGAGAACGGGACTGAATGCAGTACGCCAGATGTGGCCTCACCAGTTCCGAATAGGGGGGAATAATCACTTCCCTCAATCTGCTGGCAATGCTCCTACTAATGCAGCCCAACATGCCATTAGCCTTTTTGGCAACAAGGGCACACTGCTGACTCATATCCAGCTTCTTGTCCACTGTAATCGCCAGGTCCTTTTCTGCACAACCGCTGCTTAGCCAGTCGGTCCGCAGCCTGCAGTGATGCATGAGATTCTTCCATCCTAAGTGCAGGACTCTGCACTTCCAATTGTCTAGGTTACTCTGGACCCTATCCCTATCACTCTGGACCCTATCCCCAGCTTAGTGTCATCTGCAAACTTGCTGAGGGTGCCATCCATCCCATCATCCAGATCATTAATAAAGATGTTGAACAAAACCACCCCCAGGACCGACCCCCTGGGGCACTCTGCTTGATACCAGCTGCCAACTAGACATCGAGCTGTTGATCACTACCCGTTGAGCTCGACGATCTAGCCAGCTTTCTATCCACCTTATAGTCCATTCATCCAATACATTATTTTGTAACTTGCTGGCAAGAATACTGTGGGAGACCGAATCAAAAGCTTTGCTAAAGTCAAGATATATCACGTCCACTGCTTTCCTCATATCCACAGACCCAGTTATTATACTTTTTTGTGGGATAATTTCATCTATTATATATCTTGCAGTTAGTCTATGATAAAAATATATCTTACAATAACTTTCAAAATAAGTTAAGGGTTACTGCACAATAAAATTCCATCCTTCGTTAGACATCTCTATCTTAACTGCAAAGCATGATGGGAGTCTTGCTCCCAGACAAGCTTTAAAATCCTGCTTGGCCTCTTAAAGGTCATCAAAGGAATAGGAATATCCGACCTGTGGGGCCTTGAGCCTGTGCTTTCAACCCATAGTCAGTCAACTTCCGCAAAAAAGCCTTTCAGAACTCATACATTGAATCCCCCCCTCCTCTAAATGCTCCTTTTTCGTGAAGCTGATAAAGGTGATGATAAAACTAGTTCTAACTGGAATATCTGTAGGCTTGTAGTAAGCCTCACATAAAAGGTTCAGATCAAAATGGCAGGGGTAGGCTTAGAAAGTCTATTTGTGGCCCTCCAGCAAAATGAGATATTATATAGCTAGGTCTTCAGAACTGCTCAATTTCAGATGAAGTTGGAGTAGGGTTTTTAGGTAACACCTCCAGCCTACGCTGTCCAAAACTAATTATGTTTTTTCCCTGCTGTGCTCAGAAAAGAACGGAGGCTAAATGAAAGAGAAAACAGCTCAAATGTTTCATGTACAGTGCAGGTTATTGTCAAGATACAGTATCTTTCCTGCTAGATGCCAGAAAGCATACTCACAGCTTTGGACTTTCAGCGAGAAATGAAAGACAAGCTACTAACATTCCATAATGGACACTGAGAGCTACCAGTCTTTTAGGATATCTCTTGACAGGTGAAAAATACACCCGTTATAATCATGTTAGCTCAGTCAAGTAAGTTTAGTATTATTGAAAAACACACCTTTTTGCCTGTCAGGACAAAGTCATAGACCAGTGGTTCCCAAACTTGTTCCGCCGCTTGTGCAGGGAAAGCCCCTGGCGGGCTGGGCCGGTTTGTTTACCTGCCGCATCTGCAGGTTCAGCCGATTGCAGCTCCCAGTGGCTGCGGTTCGCTGCTCCAGGCCAATGGGAGCGGCTGGAAGCAGTGGCCACTACGTCCCTCGGCCCGCGCCGCTTCCAGCCGCTCCCATTGGCCTGGAGCAGTGAACCATGGCCAGTAGGAGCTGCAATCGGCCGAACCTGCAGAGGAGGCAGGTAAACAAACCGGCCCGGCCCACCAGGGGCTTTCCCTTCACAAGCGGCGGAACAAGTTTGGGAACCACTGCCATAGACTATCCAAGGCTACTTACTCAAGTATTTTGTAGTTATCAGAGGATGTGAACTGGAGTCATGACTCCTGCATTCTATTCTCAGCTCTGCCATTAACTTGCTGTATGTGAGCTACAAGTCACTTCACCTTTTCCCCTCTGTACAATGGGTATACCTACCTACCTACCTCTCACAGAGTTTTTGCGAGGCTTAATTCATTCATGTTTGTGAACGGCTTAGAAATCCTTGGACAAAAGAATTCATAGAAGAACATGGTATAATTAGTATTTTACAAGCCAATCTACAAGTGAAAGCAAAAAAGGTTCCAAAGCCAGTTCGCCTACTAGAATCTTCTACCTTCCCCATGGAAATCTCTAACACTGGAATTGATTCCAGAGCCAGAGTTATAAACCAAAGCAGGAGTTGTTATAATTTAGAGAGTTGCAGTCTGGCTTTGTCTAGGTCTGCGAATCCAAAGATTATGTGGAGCCAAGATAAAGTTGGCATGAAGTTAAGGGAACCCTCGAGGATGCGCAGACTAACCTGCACAAAGACCTCTGTAGCTCACAGCCACTGCCTTCTGAGACTTTTCTTTATCCACGGCCTGAAAAAAAGGTCTGAGGCTCTTATTTCATTGCAAAGTATTTGAAGAGGATAGTCCAGTGAGTGGGAAATTTTTCGGGGGGGGGGGGGAGAGAAGGGAAGCTTACAGTGTGCTCCCAACCTGCATGCAAAGCTTGAATTGCATTCCTTCTTGCTCTCCTTGCTGCAGTCTGAGGTATGGTCTACTGGCCATGCAGAAAAAAGGAAAACACAGAAGAAAAATGGGAGCTGCTGATTTCTGTGTACAAACCTACTTGAGGTAGAACAGAGACCGGGCATTCCAGTCAATCAGAGTCTCATATGTCTTAGAAGTCCACACTCTGCCTAAAGAGCAGCCCTCTAGCTTGGATAAGTGAATCGGAGAGTTAATAAATTAGGTATTGTTAAAAGTGTTAGTGTACTATATTAACCAAATACTAGTACTAATTATTATTATTAATTAATAAAGATAGAAAAAATCCCTCCCTCCTGGTGAGCCAGAAGCCTTCCTGGGTGAGTACCAACAACTTCTGCAAAATCTGAGCTTCCATCCAAAATAAAAAAATCCCAGTCCTTATCGTTGCAAAGAAAACCTGAACTGAACGTATCCAGTGCAGCACTGCCTTCATGAGTCTGCAGACAAACAGCTTCAGTGCCTTCCAGCTCAGAGCTTTCCCAACGTACAACAGAGAAAAAGACTTGTCAGTTATCACAGATGCTAATCAGAACCTGCATGCAGTAGTGAAACTGACAAGAATCAAGTCAATTTTACTCTCTCAAGCAGCAGCAGAGGAAGGTGTTGGAGTTATTCACTTTGGAGAAGGACTGAAAAATGGATGTTGCGGTTGGTGTACTTTACCTTATATGGGCATGACAATATTACAGCTGGAGGTGTATTTTCCAGCTCAGGTAAATGTACACCCACTAGATTTGACTGAGCTAATGTGCTTAAAATTAGTAGTGTAGCTGCAGTGGCTCAGGCTAGCCCCCCAGTTACAATCCTGTCTGAGATCCTAGGTACATACTTGGGCCTCTAGCTACCATCCAAGTTGCCGTGGCTAGAGGCCCAACTATGTACCTAGGATCTCAGACAGGATTGTAATGAGCTAGCATGCTAAAATAGCAATCACAGCTAGCATGTGTACCTCTACTTGATCTGGAAATTACATCTCTAGCAGTACAGAAGAGGTACCCCATGTAATGAAGTCTCTCAGACACCACCAGTAGCTAGGAGGGTGGGTGGGTGGATGAGAGAAGAATAATGCCTCTTCTCCCAAAGAGGCATTGCAGATTTGTCAAATAATTGTCAGCCTTGCAGAATCATGAGATTGGTTTAAAATAATGAGCATGGAGGAGCTGCAAGCCCTGACAGAGGCCTTCTTCCCTGACAACCAGGATGACCCTCTACAGAGCCAGGTGCACCCAGAGGGGGAGTTGGGAAGTGGCCCAAGGGTAGCCGATCCCTGTCTGGCTGCAACGCTGCCAGCGAGTGAGTCACCTTGTTGCAGTCAGGATCCCCGCTGACCCAGTGGCAGACCGCTCTCCCACTGCTAGGGCCCTGGCCTGGGATGCAGTGGAGTGGGTGGGCCTGCGTCCCCCCTGCCACCCCAATCCGTGGGGGTCAGCCTTCCCCTCTCTTAGGCAAGAAGCCTGCAGTTGTCGGCCCTCCGCCAGAGCTAGGAGGCCAAAAGATAAAACTAATTCAAAATTTTATTATTTTCTTCTAGTTTCTGAGCTTTTGGAGGTCACATTTCCAAGCATTTCTCTGAAACCATGAGGGCCAGAATATTTGTAGGGAGGGTGTGTTTTGTTTTTTAATAAAATAAAACCTAAGATTCTCATGTAATCACAGGAGTCCAGAAGCTGAGGCTTTAAGAAAAACATCTGCTCTTACAAAACTAATTTTAAAATCACAAAGGACGCTGCATTGGTATTCTTCTTTGAGATCTAATAAGAGAGGGAAAGGTTGGAACGTAAATGGATTCCCTCCCAGAGGTAGCCCTGCCAAAACAAGTCTGTAGCACAGTACTCAAGTAATGTAGGGAAGCTTGCTCTGCTGTACTTGTTCAGTGCTCTGAATCACTAATTACTACTGCGATGGGCAGCAGCACAAGATCTTTCCATGAAAACAAAAACTTTAAGAGGGAACTGAAAAAATAAAATTTCATAAAACAAATCTGGACTTGGACACATGGAGGCAGTTAAACCTGAATGGGTTAATCTGGACACACAATCCAACCTGACAACCATCAGCCCCTTCATCAGTCCGGGAACAATACGGCCACAGGGAAGCACTGAAATGGTCAAGCCAAGCCTAATCATAAGATAAATTCCTTCCCAGAAGGAAAATATTGAGAATTTATGGAAACTGATGGCACAGCCTGTAATAATGTGAGACATAATGTAATCGGCAAAGCATTAGGCACAGTGTAGCCAAGTACAGCTGTGACACTCTGCTACAGCAGACAAGAAATGGGAGAGTGGAGTTAGAGCCATATTTTTTTCTTTCACAGCTTACTATGCAGCACCTGAAGGAGAGGAAATTGTGTAGGACAGTTTATTTACTGGTCAAATAAAGAGGCAGCAAATTGTGTGCCTTGTACATTTATTTCTAAGGGCCAATATGGGGTTACACAAACATTTTCTGCACATTGTATGCAAAGGGGTTGTGCCATAGAAGAAGGGATCATGCCACAGAAGACTGAGGAATACTTATTTATCACACTGGCCATAGCTGGACTTGGGGCCTGTGTACGTGGCTGTAATGAGGTGCATTGGCCGCCCACAAATCTGGAGGGGGAGGGTCCCCTCACTGAACCCTGGTGGGCAGAGCCACACCACACTCAACCTTCCCGCCGGGGGTCAGTGAGAGGGACCAGAAGTATAAAAGGCGGGCCGGAGAACTCAGTTGGGACCCAGTCACCGGAGGAGCCAGATGCCTCCTGCAAGCTCCCGAGCTGGGAGGCTGCCGCAAACCCCGAGGAAGCTGAGGACTGGTCAGGACCACTTACAGACCTGAACATGGAGGAGCTGCAAGCCCTGACAGAAGCCTTCTTCCCTGACAACCAGGATGACCCTCTACAGAGCCAGGTACACCCAGAGGGGGAGTTGGGAAGTGGC
The DNA here is from genome assembly GCF_965140285.1 of Lepidochelys kempii. Lineage (NCBI taxonomy): Eukaryota > Metazoa > Chordata > Testudines > Cheloniidae > Lepidochelys > Lepidochelys kempii. The sequence goes on along the minus strand of NC_136381.1, from coordinate 26,192,409 downwards.
CCAAGGGTAGCCGATCCCTGTCTGGCTGCAACGCTGCCAGCGAGTGAGTCAGCTTGTTGCAGTCAGGATCCCTGCTGACCCAGTGGCAGACCGCTCTCCCACTGCTAGAGTCCTGGGCTGGGATGCAGTGGAGTGGGTGGGCCTGCGTCCCCCCTGCCACCCCAATCCGTGGGGGTCAGCCTTCCCCTCTCTTAGGCAAGAAGCCTGCAGTTGTCGGCCCTCCGCCAGAGCTAGGAGGCCTGACTGTTTGCTGCTCAGCCTGAGTCCTCAGACTCTTTGCTGCCCCGCCCTGACCAGGGGCTGGGGCTCTGTAACCGTGTTTGTCATTCGGCCCTGATCGCAGACCCTCGCTCACGTCTCCCATCACCCTGCTGATTCCCCATGCCAGGCGACCTCCCAGAGACATAGTGAGGTGGACTGGCCGCCCACAGACTGGGGGGGTGGCATTCCCCCCAACAGACTACAGTGGCACCCTGATCTTATTCAAACAAAACCAAAGAGGAACAGGAAAAGCTGGTTGCTGGTTTCAAGCAAGTTTGAAAGCCAACAATTGTGTGTGTGTGTGGGGGGGGGGGGGGGATATATAAAAAATAAAGACATTTCAGGGTAGCTGAATGATACAACATCTTGACACAGACGTATTTATACATAAATTATAGTAACTTTGCCCATGCTAACAAGGCTGTCATCCCCTTCCCCTCCTCCCCCCATGTGATTTACGGTGATCTTGTAATGGAAAAGCTTCATTTCCTTGACACCTGGGTGGTAATGGGACCGATAATTCCATCGCTGCAAATGTTTCCTCCTCTCGCCTACTGGAGGTGTTTTAAAATCTAGAGTGCATTTGCAGGTCACAGTAATTCTGATACCAGTCTCCAGAGCCCAGAGAGGCTGCCACACACACACACACACACACACACACACACACTCATTATCCAAGAGACCTGGCTAAACCATCGTCTTCCTTTATACATTTAAAGGTAAAGGCTGCCTGTCCTTACTTAGCAATAGAGTTTTGGGAAATTACATGAATATGTGAGTAATTAAAATAAGGGTGACCCAATTTATAGCTGAAACTGACCATGCAAATTAAAACTTTTAATCAAGGATTATTTTTCTTTTTGGGAGAGGGTGGATGGGTTATTTACATTTTAAAAATCAACAACAGCCACTCTCCCTACAGCCCCAAAAAATCAAAATCCTATGGGGCTTTCTGGAAATCACAAAAGCTATCACCATCCAAATAATGGCACCTGCCTCTATTTAAGCATGAAATAAAATGTGCAGAAGACAACAGGGGAAAGACCTTGAAAAATAAAACCATGGGCCTCTTTCAGACAAAATGGCCTTAGCAGCTGGTGGTCCATACCTCTGTAAGCCTGTGGGTTGTACAGTCATAACAGGTGGCTCTGATGAGGGTGGTATTTAAAAACAGGTTGCCAGACACTGAATTTGGACAGTATAAACAGGACATTGTAGTGATAAAGATCCCAGTCCTGAAAACTGCTCTGTGCAGGATGAGAAGGGCTTTCCATTAGAAGTAATTTCTCTCATTCCCTACAAATGCCTCAGCATTTCTTTCCATACTTGGTTTCAGTCCAAATGTGAGTTTTTAAAAAATTGATCCTAGTCATTTCAGGTATTTTTGCGATATGAGAGCATGAAAACAGATACCTTCCACACTGAGGACTATTATCATACCCAGTTCAAAAGTTTATGTCCAGGCAGGATGACTATTTTTTAAACAGGGGTGGGGAGGAGCAATGAACGTGATCTCAGACACCTGTAACACTGCTGATTAGAGGGGTGTGTGTGTGGGTATGTTTAAAAGGCCAACCTTAACTTGCATGTACTCTTTTTTTCTTTCTCCCTGTTCCCGCACCCTTTTTGGCAACACAACTGAATCTGACTTGAGCACAATGTGGTGGAGATCAAACTCCAGAATTCTTATTAACCTTGTCTTGAAACATGGCTCAGTTTGGCTGGCCGCAAGAACTACATTAGATGCTGTATCAGGGTCAAGGGGATGCATCCAGGAGTAGAATGAGAAGGACAAAACCACAAGTAAACAATGCCTGCTAATGTACTAAAATTGGTAATTCACAATGGCTCTCCCCACGTAGAATGAATTAAAGACATTCTACTATATCAACCACACACACTTTAAAAAACAAAACAAAACAAGGATGTTCCCACAAAAATTGCTGGTTAGAACTTCACTTAAATCCATATACAAAATGAATACCCTAACCTGCAATCAACGAGATTTCCCCATTGAAGACAATAATCCATTTTGGTATGTCTTCAGCTGTGCTTGGCAAGAATATGAACATCTCCCTCAAACTTTCATGTGCTGTCCAAACTCGAAGCCTTTAGCAATTACATTCTCCACCCTCTCTGAATCATGCTCTTTTCTTGCAACTCCCCTGGATCTTGCTTTGTAACTGAGCAGAGGTAAAGGGGGTCGGGCGAAAGAGGAAAATCCCTCTGTTTGAAGAGATCTATTAATTTTAATTTCTGTCAACTAATTTAAAAGAAATCTGGCAATTTACTTTAAAGCTTTCACTTCCCAGCACTGTAACTATGTAACAAAGTCCACAGCTAGCCATTAGCACAGAAAGTATAAAACAAGAGTAATTTTCTTTGGGGATGGGAGAGCTGTTGCTCTTGTGCTACTTAGGGGAAAAAAAACCTCTCTACGCTGCTTCTGACCACAAGCTCACCAGGGTATTTCTTGGCTGACAGCGCTGCTGTAAAGTGAACTGGAATGATGCTAAATGAGTGGGATTCCCTTTGGTTGCATAGCTAACAGAAGCTAAAAGGAAATTATCTGTTTACACCTTCATGCAACATCCTCTCAAATCATCTGAGCACAAAGGCAATCAGCATTTGCCGGTAATTACTGTGTTGCATGGCTCACGGTGACCTCATGTTGGCCTCATGGGTTATATCGTGCACTTCAGAGAAAAAATAATGGACAGGGCAGGCCTAAACAGGTAGAATAAATAGGAGATCTAACCATGCGAGTGCAGTCCTGTCCAACAGGATTGAGAAAGGGGGTAACAGTGCCCAGTATAAATTTAAGGCACACAGAGAAACAAGTCCACGCTGCACAGTATGAGATGACGAGTGGATGCTGTAATAAACAACTTAAAGAAGAATTAAGAACCTTTTACAGACTGCGATGGTTGCAGAGTAATAGTCCTATTGTGCTTATTAATCTCTTCCAATACCTGCTATGATAAAAACCCAATGAAAGAGTACTGGGATTGCACTTTGTAACTTACTCATTGACAATCATGAAACGTGTATTTACAAATATTATTATTTAATGTTTATACTGCTGTAGAGCCTAAAGGCCACAGTGAGGCGGGTGCCATTGTGCTAGACATTGTACAAACATATAATATATGAACAATCCTGCCCCAAGAATTTAATGTCTGAAAGGCAAGATGTACCATGTAGATGACACAAATAGGTGGCTGGGTTAGGGGGTGATGGGGTAGTGGGGCCTAATAGACTGGGACTCAGGAGACCTGCATTCTACTCCTTGCCCTGTTGGGTGACCTTGGGCAAATCATTTTACCTCTGTGCCTCAGTTTCCCTGTCTGAAAAATGGGGATAATGATACTTGAGCCTTTCAGAAGACAAATGCTGCTGATAACGATGAGGGGATGACAGAGGCCACAGTCCTCAATGCCAAGTAGATTTTCAGTTATGGAACGTTATCAATTATTATATTTGTATCATGAAGAATATTAAAGGACCTATCGAGGCCACATCATGCTAGTGACTGTGCACACATATAACAAGAAACAGTCCTTGTCCCAGAGAACTTGCTGAAGAACATGGTGTTAAAAAGGGGATGAGCACTTCCTTTATCTCTCTCTGGTATGTGGCTGTAATGAGGCGGATTGGCCGCCCACAAACCCAGAGAGAGAAAGGAAGTGCTCATCCCATTTTTAACATACCTGTTTTCTGCCCTTCCTCCTCAACAGCTTAACAGCCACAAAAGGTTGTGAAATATTTTCCACTTTTCATTCCAACTGGCTCTAAAAGGAAGGGGGGAACTTGAAAAGAAGGGGGTGGGGGGAACCCTGAGCCTCATGAGTTCTTGTGTCTAAGTTTGTTCTTTGGTCTCTTCCTTTCCCTGCTCCCTAAAATATTTCCTTGGGAGTGGCTGGAATAGTTGTAAATAGAAATGGGTCAGAACTTAACCAGCTATTCAGCATTTGCATCTAAAGAAGTCAGGTTCCCAGGGAACCAAAAAGCCCATTTCCCTCATGGACAGGAAGCATTAGCACTTTTTGACACAACTTGGCATGCACACTACACAAGGTCACACTTGCTTTTTAGATGCTTATCTAGCCTCAAACCCGTCGCACCTCATTTCTTTTTTCATATATTTGTGATAAACTAATTTGTCATTCATGCTTGAATGTCTATCCTGTGAGTCATGTCTAGGCAGGGATGTTAAGACCAGTGTCTGGGGGACTGAACAAAAAATGTCATTAATAGCAATAGATGCCGGGGATATTCATAGGGCTGGTGTGATTCAGTTTACGGAGGCAATTTGTTTTCAGGTTATCGGTGGTGATGATGTATGTCAGACTCACAATACATTGCAAGTATAAAAATGGGGAAGAGAGAAAATAAGAAGCTCAGAGAACAGTCCACAAAAAAAATCCACGAGTGAAGAACCAGGAAAAAAAAAAAAGTGACAAAATGTGAAATATCCTTCTCCTAGAATGGATAACCTGATGGAAGAGAGGCCAGTTCGGGGGGTTCATGCTCCTATAGTTTTTAGTCTAATTTCCCCTTAGTTTATTAATAATTTCATATAGATTTTAATATAATACTAGATGGAACAGAATAAGCACTTTTCTTACATAGCTTATATTAGAAAAAGGGCCTGGGCAAGAGCCAGTTGGAATGAAAAGTGGAAAATATTTCATAACTTTTTTTTTAAACCAAAAATTGTCTGGTTTGAAATCCACATCTGGGTTTTGCAGCTCAGGCTCATCTCTATCTCATATATTTCTGCATATTCCCCTTTCTTTACTTTTGTCATAATGTATACTTGTATAGCGGGAGAATCACATGGTCAGCGAAGATCCCTTTGCAGAAAACCAAATTATTTCCAGTATTCCAGGCAAATTTCAACCTAGGTATTGACATTATGCCTACAGAAAGTTCCCACCATTGTTTCACTTCGATGCTACACCCAACTTCATTTGTTCTTGTAAGGAATCCACATGACTGCAGGCTGTTAAACAGCTGATATTTTTTCTTCCTAGAGGTGGTTGCATTTCAGTAATGGGTAAATAGAAATGCGAAGACTTTGTGTGAGAGACTACTAAATTACAAGAATTTTAGGATCCTTTAGAATAATATATGAAATACTAATAATTAAAACTATTTATAGGTCATGTTCTTCCCATTTTTTATTGTTCAAAACATCAAATTCATGATTTTCAGTTTGTTGTAGAAGATTTTATGGATTGCACAACCTTACCAATTAATTGTGGATTTTTCTGAATTCTCCATGAAACTAAAGATGATTGAAAACAACCGCAAAAAAGGGTCTCTCTGTCAATGGATGTGCCAAAATCCCAGAACTTAAGTAGTGTTTGAGACTATGTACATTATGCCATTTCTTTCAGCCATCTCGCAGCACAGAATTGAAGATATTTTTAAGCCATGTGGTTTAGAGTTACACCTGCAATTTATAGTTAACACTATATTTATAAATGTATATATACTCATGCACACATTTGTACGGGCATATGCACACACACACACACACACAAAATATGCACTCCTGATACCCATACTTGTTTATACATAAATCTCACTCTATATACATTTAGTGGATGAACTTAAAAAGTTCCTTCTGGTCCTTGAAATATTACCAGTTCCAGTTATATTCACCATTTTTAAGTAAAGGGAATATCTCCAGAACCTTTATTTTCTCCACCCCAGAAGGAACTTTCTAAGGGTACTCTCTGTGTCACATACACTGGTGAATACACGTTTACAATTTATAATACTGGATTATTTATTTATAAAATACTCCATATATTTGTTTTTAAAAGGCTTTGTCTCCATTAATATGTACAGCACCGGGAAAAACCCATAAATCCCTCCCCTAGATCTTATTTCCATTGCCAGGAGCACACTGTCCATTAAAATGTTATAAACTCAAGACAAATACAATCATAATCTCTTGTGAACTTATGAAAATGATATACCACTACTGCTGACCTTAGCAGCCCAAAGCTAGCTGCACACACCATAACCATGTTCATTAGAGTCAAACACCTAATATCTACGCTAACTAAACTACTGCTGTTGTCTGATCAAAATTAGCATGTGCTTCAGAGAACAACCAAAAGAGCCATCTCCCTCCAATTATCTTCCATTAACATGTCGAGCAAAACCTTTAGACCAGCGGTGTCCAATATGTTCGCCACTAGCCACATGTAGCTAATAGGCTATTGAATTGTGGCTAATACATGTGGCTTTTTTATAATGTGGCTAATAAGAAAAATTCAAAACCACAAAGTCCGGCTAGCATCGAATTTCTATTGGACACCGCTGCTTTAGACCTATGAAACCAGCTCCCCGAGTGAGATCATCTCTGGGTTATTCTGTCCACACAGAGCTATGGCTCAGAGATATTCTCCACAAACCACATATACAGCTGCTGCCTCAGTTTCTATTACAACCCTCAGAAAGACTCCAGCTATTTTTCCTCAATTGATAAAGTGAAGAAAAGAAGAAGGGGAGGGGGGGAGAGTTCTGAGAAATACGAAGGACATTAACAGAGAACCCAGCCAGGCTTCTCGGCCTGTCAGCACTAAGTTATGGTTCTGTACAGTTTTGTTTATTTTATTACAACTAAAAACTAATAAGGGAAATAAATAATGGGGGACTGTAAAATGCTACTGCTCATTCATGAGGGTGGAAACTTCATATCCTCTAAGGATAAGCCTGGTTCTCATGAGTTATAACCATGGTCCAGCCAAGAAAAATATAGTGTCCCACTTCCAAATGCTAAACGTTGCCCAGAGAGGGCATGTACAATGGGTTTAGTTTTGATAGGACATTTATCTTCAACAGCCCAGGGAACGAGGTCATAACATACAAATGTAAACAGAGAATAAATGATTGGTAGGAGAATTACAAGGCTGTCAAATACATCTCGGGGTTCAGCTGGCATCATATAAACTAAAAGAATGAAGCTCAAATGTTTTGCGATGAGACTGGAACCTTGGGGAGTGTTTACAAGTTGGTTCAATTTGACTGTCTTATTTCTTTTTTAAATAGTCTTTTTATTTGGATCCTACAACAAAAGCTACTTTTAGATTTCAGTGTCTTTGTAATGGGTTTCCCCAACTCCATCGCCCTCCTTTCTTAGCTACATAGCAATGAATAGCAGCACTTTCAATGCTAACTTTTCACTAAGGACCCAATTCTGCAAATACTTCCGCACATAAATATCTTTACACTGCAGTCCAATGGGGCTATTAACATGTGTAGAGCCATGCACAAAGGTAAAGATTTGTAGGGTAAAGGCCTAGCAAAAGAATAATCCTCCTGGTGGGTTAGTCTTCCCAATTTATTTGCATAAAGTAATTTTTAAACATTTCACTGTCAGAGACATCTTGGCAGTGAAAAAACAATGTTAATCATTTGCTTTATATGTTGTACCTGTTACGTATGACACTGTATGATTTTTTTAAATTATTATATTTATTTATTTTATTCCTGGGAATAGAAAGAGTGAACCACAAAGATAGAGGGAGAACTATTACATACAACTAAAGACACTGTTTACATTTTTTCCCCATCATCACCCACAGTGCAACTGCACCCTGAATACCCCTCAAGCTCCTCTAGTCGACTCTAAATGACCTCTAAAACCAAGGATTCAGACTTTCCCAGTGAGATTTAGAAAGTTGCCAAAATGAAGTCCTACTCTATGTGAATTACAGGCAAAAGCAGCAATAAAACGCAGGCCTGAGAGGGAAGTCGTGCACATGTATTTAAGGTGTATATGCTCACATTGTGGAAATGTAGGAGATGGTCTTGCAGTCATTAATTTGACAGGTCTCTCATGGGGAGAGTCTGTCCCTCAATCTGCATTTCTAAAGAAGCCTATTACCACAGTATCTCCTATCACTGGAGTTCCTGTTTAAGCATCTGATTTCCAGTCAGACATGATTGGAAATCCATATGATCAGAGCATCCAGGTCTCTTGACAGGTCTGTCAATGTTTCAAATAATTAAGTCATTGAATCACAGTGTCCAAGTTAAAACAATGGCATTACAGAGCTAGGCTGGGGAACATTTCTTAGATGCACCCTGGACAGGGAGAGGGAGAGAACACAAGGGAGACAAAGGGCAGAGCTTTTGCTTTTATGCTTGTGTTACAACAAAAAGCATACAGGCCCTGCCTAAGAGAGACAACTGAAATAATGAGCAGGGAAGAGAGATGAAGAAGCACACGAGGTTTGTGCTGTTAGCCAAGACCTGCTGATGCTGTACAGACAGACAATGTACAGACAGTTCTTCTGTGTCAGAAATACCCATAATGCTTTCATCTGAACATGATCCTGTCAACTAAGAAATATATTCAGCAGAGACTTCACCGAATGCCAGCTGAAAGGCATTTGTAAAGGTTGCAGTCTGGGGGTGAGTATGTCCTGGTTAGGGAACAAACCTTTTCCCAGCTCCTAGAAGGGTTCTTAGAAATAAGGTTTTTACAAGTAGTAGTAATTCTAGCTGACTCCATGGGAGAGATTCCTATTACAAATCAAAGGCTAACAAAGGAGAGAAAAGATTCTTAACATACATATTAAATTTAAATACAGACATTTGACATTTGGAAAAAATTAATCTGCACCAGTTATTTAACCATGGAGCTTTACAAATTGGTGCTTTCTGTTTACATAGGAGGCTTATACAGTCAATCTCATAATGCAGCGGATATTGTATTTTAGCTTTTAACTCTTTTAGTATCTTTTCTCTGACACAAAGTGGTCGGATCTGAAGAACACAGTGTAGATTACACTCAGAACAGGTTTTCTACAATGGTTTCTGGAATGGCTGAACCAACTCTTAAATTGAGAGCCAAAATAACATATCTTTATTAGATTAGGGATAGTCCAGGAGAGAGGGAAGACAAAAAGGTGCCTTTAAACTACCCCTACATTTTCCACATTCTGGGCTGCTCTAAGGGCCAATGTGGACCACTGAGGAAGTCTCCAATGCAAAGCACTCCAGCCACTCACCACTTTGCCTCCTCCATGCCCTTTCTGGCCACAGCACTCCCTTGGCACACATGCACACCAGAGGCAGTGCAGGAATTTGGTATAAGGTCCCCTACGGATCCCTGCACTACCCTTGCGCTGGGTGAATTTTCAGAGAGCTGTTTCCATTTCCTTCATGCTGCTACAGTGTCATAGAGTAGACTTCAGCAGGGTATAGAATCTTGCCCAGAATCTCTTGTGCAGACCCACCATACTATATTTGCAATTTTCATAGTACATCCTGAAATTAGACTAGAGTGACCAGTTACAAATCAAAGTGGATTCTGTCAGCAGTTTGGTATTAAACAAAAGATGTGCTATCTCAAAATGAAAAGAAAACCAAACCACAGTCTTGTCTTTCATACCCTATAACGTAGGCTGATGAGCTATGCACTGGAGGAAACATAAAGGCAGCCAGCGACGTGATTCGTCCTGACAACAGAGAGGTATGTCATTTATTGCCAGTCCCGCAAGATGATCAATCAAGCCATTTTTGGCTGCTCATAAATGTAATGCAGTAGATAACGTTCTATACAAAAATAGAAAGTGAGACTCAAACGTCACTTGTCCCCAAGGCAATCCTAACAACTTTTGGCAATCTAACACCAATTGGATTTTAAAACCTGAGATGTCAACACACGAGAAAATATAATGAACATGCCAAAGACCCACACTCCCCCCATACTTTTATTTAAACAAAAAGTTTGCAAACTCTTATCTAAAATGTCAAGTTTTCCTACCATATAGTCCCTTTAAAAAGGCACTTTGGATAGGGTTGTCTGTAATGGCTGTCTCTCTGTAAATTTTGAGACTTGCATAGCTGGAATGTCAACTTGTCAGATGCACAAATCTCCACCATCAGTCAGGGTGATTAATATTTGAATAAATCCCCTATCTGTATATACACAGGGAAATATGTACAAATGAGACATAGCAATGTAAGGGAGATTAAGAATCTAGTACAACATGAGATTAAAGATATTCCGTCTGCCTGGGGTCTGAGGTCAACATCACTTGTTCTTGTTGATTTCTCACTGTGTACATGGGCAAAACTGTGTTTCTTAACTTTATAAGGGTATTTCAAGATTTTTGGTTTACTTGATTTAAAAGAGCTGGCATGGGGCACTAAGTTTGTGTGTGGGTGTTTTTTGGCGGGGTTGGCTTTTTTTTTTTTTTTTTTATTGGCATGAGTCCTCAGATTTAAACAACAGAAAAATCAGACAGAGCTATTCCAGATTTAACTACTTTCATGGCAGATGGATTATATGGTCCAGAAACAGCAATCAAAGGGACATCAGAGTGTGCCAGGTATGTCCAGCTGTGTTGGTGAACTAACTTCATTTAAAAGAGAAAAGTGTCAAGTCAGGAGTGCTATGGGAATATTCTAGGCATTGGAAAGCACTTTGGTCACCATACTCATTCAGTTGCTGGGCTGAATTGAGATTGCCAGCAAGGGTGCCAGTACTGAGTATAGTCTGTGCAACATGGGATTCCTCTCCACTCAGAAGTGGCCTGAGGCCATCAAATAGCTAACAGATGGCAACAGCTTTCAGGTCACTATCAAGCCCAACCTAGGACAGGTTTGAGTTCAGAAAGTTCTTCTGCTGACCCTTCTAAGCCTGATATATTTTAAACACACAAGATGGCCCACAATAGTGGATTGAAGTGAAGCCCTGAAGTTACTTTGAGAGTCTATTTTTAAAGATTTTCTCCATCTGACACACCTTGTTACTTAAAGAGAGATTTTCTGAGCCCAACATTCTGCCGTGACTGCCTCTCTGAAACAGAGCCAAGATGAGGGATTCCAGGGAGACAAGACCAAACATTCAGCCATTGATGCAGCTACTAGTATTAATACTGTTGCCAGCCATTCACGAGACAAAAGCTGCAGCTCATCAGTCCAGATTAGTGGATCTGAATGTGCAGCAAAACAATCAGGATGTAATTGGTTCAGCAGCATAGAACTCAGCAATGTTAGCTCTGATGGGAACCAGTACAAACTCTAAGGTAGATAGAAATAGCTATCATTGAGGCACTAAAATTAACTCCCCATTAAGGTGAACGTGACTGGGTGTATATGGTTAAAATCTTTTTTTAGTGCTATTGTTTCAGTCTCTCTTACTGCACTCTCAAGCAGACAACCTATGCATACGTTGGCTCTTTATAACCAGACTGGCTATAAGTTTTACGCTTTGCTAGTGAAAAATTAGATTTTGGTCAATACAAAATATTCCAAGGAAAGATATTAAGGTTTCATGTTTGGCTACTGATTATGTGAACCCAGCTACAACTGATTCTAATGAGAACTGTGTGTACATATAATCAATGGCAGAATTGGGCCCTGAAGCTGTGATTTCCATATATTTTCCACAGAGTGGCTTTACCCTTACACATCTACTCACTAGGTTTTTTTATTATTTTTTTTTAACTGGGTCCATTGCAATTCCTAGTTTCTGGTAACACTGAGCCTGACAGGCACAAAAGTTCACTAGACCAACAGAATAGCATCATGACTACTTCCTGAAACATATAAGTACTGCATTTAAAAGGAAACAGGAACTTCAAACAGGAACATCCTGTGCTGAAAGGCTGAGCCATAGTGAACATTTCCCCCCTAAAAAAGAAATGAAAATTATATCCACTCTGCCACTGAACTGTCTGACTATGACCCTGTTTGCTTAAAATACAGGTACAGCCAAACACAGATGCATTTACACCTAACCCAGTTACTAATTATATTATAACCATCATCTGTAGTAATCAGAGATCTATTTACCTGTAGGGACAGGCAGAAGTGGCTAATTATATACAAAAACCCATTGTCAATTATTATTTTTCACTAGGAGTTACCTATCACTAACTTTTAGGCCCTATTGTCTACCCTTTAGTTTAAAGTGTGATAGTATCAACATTTGGAAGCAATTGCTGTACCACGGTTTCCTGGCTAATGGGTTTTCCCCCCCATCCACGATAGCCTAAACAGTACAAGATGTAGGATAAAATTTTCAAAAACACCAAAGTGGTTTAGGAACTTAAGTTCCACTGAATTTCAATAAGCTCTGGTCTACACTATAAACTTCTGTTGGTATAACTAGGTTGCTCAGGGGTGTGGAAAATTCACACCCTGGAGCAATGCAGATACTGACTGAACTCCCAGTGTAAACAGAGCAATGTTGATGGGATGGCTTCTCCCATCAACATAGCTACCACCACTCAGGGAAGTTGTGAACCTGGAAGAAGCTCTCCTGTCGGCATAGGTAGCGTCTTCACTTAGCCCTCAAGCAACAGACCTGCCCCAATGTAACTGCAGCACTGTAGGTGTACACAAACCCTAAGCTATAGGCTCTTGAGTACCTAAGTCACTTTTGAAAATTTCACCCCATAATTTATATTTAGTCTACATAAAAATACTTAAAATGGAATCACAATCTCAAGAACTAAGCATAGAAATGCCACCCCGGAACCGAATCCCAGTTCTGATACTGACTTCCTAAGAGGCCATGGGCAAGTCACTTAGAATCATAGAATCATAGAATATCAGGGTTGGAAGGGACCCCAGAAGGTCATCTAGTCCAACCCCCTGCTCGAAGCAGGACCAATTCCCAGTTAAATCATCCCAGCCAGGGCTTTGTCAAGCCTGACCTTAAAAACCTCTAAGGAAGGAGATTCTACCACCTCCCTAGGTAACGCATTCCAGTGTTTCACCACCCTCTTAGTGAAAAAGTTTTTCCTAATATCCAATCTAAACCTCCCCCACTGCAACTTGAGACCATTACTCCTCGTTCTGTCATCTGCTACCATTGAGAACAGTCTAGAGCCATCCTCTTTGGAACCCCCTTTCAGGTAGTTGAAAGCAGCTATCAAATCCCCCCTCATTCTTCTCTTCTGCAGGCTAAACAATCCCAGCTCCCTCAGCCTCTCCTCATAACTCATGTGTTCCAGTCCCCTAATCATTTTTGTTGCCCTTCGCTGGACTCTCTCCAATTTATCCACATCCTTCTTGAAGTGTGGGGCCCAAAACTGGACACAGTACTCCAGATGAGGCCTCACCAATGTCAAATAGAGGGGAACGATCACGTCCCTCAATCTGTTCGCTATGCCCCTACTTATACATCCCAAAATGCCATTGGCCTTCTTGGCAACAAGGGCACACTGCTGACTCATATCCAGCTTCTCGTCCACTGTCACCCCTAGGTCCTTTTCCGCAGAACTGCTGCCTAGCCATTCGGTCCCTAGTCTGTAGCTGTGCATTGGGTTCTTCCGTCCTATGTGCAGGACCCTGCACTTATCCTTATTGAACCTCATCAGATTCCTTTTGGCCCAATCTTCCAATTTGTCTAGGTCCTTCTGTATCCTATCCCTCCCCTCCAGCGTATCTACCACTCCTCCCAGTTTAGTATCATCCGCAAATTTGCTGAGAGTGCAATCCACACCATCCTCCAGATCATTTATGAAGATATTGAATAAAACCGGCCCCAGGACCGACCCTTGGGGCACTCCACTTGATACCGGCTGCCAACTAGACATGGAGCCATTGATCACTACCTGTTGAGCCCGACAATCTAGCCAGCTTTCTACCCACCTTATAGTGCATTCATCCAGCCCATACTTCCTTAACTTGCTGACAAGAATACTGTGGGAGACCGTGTCAAAAGCTTTGCTAAAGTCAAGAAACAATACATCCACTGCTTTCCCTTCATCCACAGAACCAGTAATCTCATCATAAAAGGCGATTAGATTAGTCAGGCATGACCTTCCCTTGGTGAATCCATGCTGGCTGTTCCTGATCACTTTCCTCTAACTTAACCTCCCCATCTGTGTAAAGGGGATCATAATAATAGTACACAGAGGTTCTGAGAGGATTAAGAATTTAGATGAAAAGTGCAGTCTAAGTGATTGTGATTGAAGCCGAAGCATGGAGAATGCCTAAAAAAATGATAGTGAACAGTGTGTAAAATCATCATTTGAAATGGATCTTTGTAATGTAAGCTGCCATTTTACCTGCCCCTACAAGACTCTCCCAATTCAAAACCTTTATGGTCTGATTTGGCATTTCCACACAGGATTTTTTGTATGTGATTAACAGCTTTATTAATTTAGCAGCTCCTTATTTAAGAGGATTCCACCAGATTACTGTTAGGATCTTGGATAGAAGGCACACAGCGTAATATATACAGGAAGGCAATATAAGCTCATCAGAACTTCACGCAGTACTTAATATAATTGAAGTAACATACAATAAAAGTATTCTTCCTAAACTAATAAAACCATTAAAACGTCAGCTTCAACCCAGATGTATGATGTATAGCGTACGGCTGGCACAGAGTCAATTCAAATGGAATCTTACTGAATCTCCCTGATTTATTAAGTCTGACTGACGTGTTTCCCCACAGTACCCCCTCCTCATTTTTCAATGCTGTCTGCTTGTATACAGTCTCAGAAAGCATATAAACGGGCACATGGCCAGATATTGTAGCACAAAGCAGACTCTTGTCAAACCATTTCCCCATTAGGCGCATATAAACAATAATAATTGTTAAAAAAAAAATCCTCAAGATTCAACAGACTTTGGGGCATTTTGCAGTATTTGTTTAGATTAATTTTTTTTTAAACAAAACCCCATGTAATGTACAGCTATGTGGGAAAGGGACAGGGTGTGTTAGCAAATAGAATTTATCACAAACCAGGGGACAGACTGATTACTCAGCAAGCAGGAAGTCAGTGTCATAATCTGACTAACATTTCTGAAGTCACTCTGTAATGACTGCGATATCCACAGCCAGAGATTGCTCAGATTGCTCTTAAAGAGGTAATGCTGAAAATATGAACAGCTAGTTGACAAGTTCGTGGGAACTGTGTGGCTTTTATTACTTGAAATACATTAAATCTGAGTCAGATGGCAGCCTCCTTGCCCCCTCTTAAAATATGTATATAGATCCCAGACCCGATTGGGAGGGCATTACACCACCGGGACACAAAGCTTAATTGCGACATGACAAGCAATTGTTCTCCTCTGTAATACTGTTCACACAATGCAATGAACTCATATTTCCTTAGAGAAGGGAGGAGTTCAAGAGGGACTTTACAAATTTTTTTCTACTTTGTTAAAGATAATTTGAATGTCAGGAGACAAGCAAGCGCATTCTGGTCCACCCTCCCATCCTGGACATGTCGCCTTTCACTTAACTCTGTACCGAATCCAGCATTGTCTGGTGAACAGGGCTAGGAGTCTGGAGACCTGGATTCAATTTCCAGCTCTGCCACTCACCTGTTATGTGAACTTGGCCAAGTTGCTTCACCTCTCTGTGACTCTGTTACCCCTGCTGCCCTTTGTCTTTTCTATTTGGGCTGTAAACTCTTGGGCGAGGGACTGTCTCTCATGCTTTGTTAATACAACACCAAGCACAATGGTGCCTCTAGGTGTTGCCATCATAGACCTAAATTTATTCAGTAATCATTTAACTCTCTCTCTGATTTTCTGAGGGCTCCAGCATATGAAATTTAGCTGCTACTCCTCTGATAGCAGCCTCACATTTCACTGTAAAAAACCAACGTAAGTTAAGTACAAGGTCATGTTTGTCCTCTAACCCAGCCCTGCATGGCTTGTTCTAATGGACCCATACATTTTCTCTTTAACCATTTAACTCTCTGGCTGGCCATTGCGTGGGTTCACAGCGGAGGCTTTCTGATAGCCTTGAGTGACGCTCCCACGGTCAGGGAGAATTTCAGTCCCTGCACACAGGGGACAACTCTCCCCCTACTCTGCTAGGAGGCACATCGTGCCCTACGCTGGCTGGGGGGAGGCAGACCATGCTCCCTCCGGTCCCCTTTGCACGATGAGTAGGGTGGGAGAAGGCAGTGCCCGATAGCAGTGGACTTGCTCTCCCTGCTCACTAGTGAGCAGGGCTCATCCCAGTGTTATCCCAGTACAGTTCTATCCCACCCTTTAGTCTGGGCTGTGCCTAAGGGTAGGTCTACACTGAAAACGCTGCAGCAGTGCAGCCCAGTATTGACTGTAGTGCTTTAATGAAGAGCTTCGGTCGCAAGGGGTGGTAGCTATGTCAATGGGAGAAGCCCTCCTGTCCACATAGCACTGTCTACACTGGGTGTTAGGTTAGTATAACTGCACTGCTTGGGGGGGGAAGGATTTTTCACACCCCTGAGCAATATAGTGTCATCAACGTATGTTTATAGCGTAGGCCTGGCCTAAAGGCACAAGCTAGCCCCTTTATATTTACTTCCTCTTTGGTAAATCTCAACAGCATCAGCAACCTCCTCCATTCCCTCGCACACTCAAACACAGCTACAAAAGAGATCTCCTTCCAAAAGTGCTGACATGGTGCATGTCTGATTCATTGTAATTCTGTGGAAACCTTTTGCTTCCATGTTCTCCAATGAAAAAACATTTCCAGTGCATTGCTTCTGCAATCGGGAGCCACGGAACGCCCCGCCCCTTCAGCCGAGTCATAGCTCCAACGAAACCTCTGCTGGAATGGAAGTGGAGCACAACGCTATGTGCCACAATTGTTGCCAACTGCTACCACCACTTCTTTCTCCATGTGAATTCCCCAGCATGCACTCCCACTGCTTTCTCAGCATCTCACTGGCATCTGCTCATTGTGGGCTTCGCCTTTGCCCTCTCTTCTTGTCCTTCCCATTTCACAAGCACTACTAGTGTGTGAGGAGGCAGATGCCTACCAAGCTTTGTATGCCAGCAGTCTACATTATTTTCAAACAATTTCCTAGTTTCCTTTTACATCATTATGATTTCTTACTCGACTAGATATTGGGAAGTGTGAATTCACAGAGAAAGTACTGGGCTGTCTCCCTTGGGCATGATTATGCCTATTATTTAGCCTGGGATTAGAAATGAAGTTCCATTGGAACATTCTCCCCGCCCTTGAAATGGGAAAAGCTCCTCAAGGTCAAGTCCGATGCTCCTGTTGAGGCCAGATAAGATGGCAGTTTGCACAGCATTCTCTGTATGGTATCGTTCTCCCCATTAAGACCTGCACAAAGGAAGCCATTTGCAGTTCATGAAAGCAAGTTGCATTGGTCCCACAAAACCCAAGAACTCTGCTACATATTCTAAAGGTGCCAAGACAAGACCCTCCTCCCTCAGTATCCAAAAAGGAAAGCTGAATTCTCCTCCTCTTTCCTATTTACCTTACTACTAGCCACAGAAACCCTTCTTCCTCACAGGGAAAGGCATATGGGGCAGGGAGCTGTCAATGTGGGGTGGTGAAATGGAGGTCACAAAATAGGACAACATACAAGACTAGCAAACAGAAAGACACAAGTGCATTTCCTATAAGCTGGTATGATCTTGGCCAACAACATGCATAACAGGCTTTGTGCAGGCTTGTAACTTGTTTCGGTAAACAACAGACGTTGTTCCAGAAGAGAAAAAATGTCCCCAATAATTAACTTTTCAAGTTTCTCTGCGGGATTTTCTGATGATCCTGTGCTGCCATTTGGCATCTCTGCATGGGACTTACTGGGTGTGATTCACCTCTCCTTTTATGCTGTTATTTATATCATTGCAACTTCATGGACTCCAATGGACTTATTCCCAATTTACGCCAGTGTGAGCAAGAAGGGAATCAAACCCTCTGTCAGTCACTCATTCTTAAGTAAAGCTTATTTTTTAATTTGGTTAAGTTGTGTTCAGCACAGTTTCCCCATTAGAAATCCTACAGCTGCTTCATCTCTAGGAGAATTGAGTGCTCCTTCAGAATTTTTATTGTGATGGGGAAAAAAGAGCCGACTGCAGAAGTTCAGGGAATGGTCTCTGCTCTGCAATCAAAATACTGCCAGCCCAGTACGAGAAGGAAAAACATGGATATGTATATATGTACATACACACAAAAGGAATATGTATGTATACACACACACACATAAAATTACAGCAGAATCACTCCTTTAATGCTTTTTTTGACTATGTAAAGTCACCTTTAAAGTATTCTTATTTTTACATTAAAACCAAACAAGTTTACATGAATTTTTTTGTTTAAAATATGCCCCCTCCCACCACCCGAGTGTTTATTCTCTTATGGAAAAGTCTTATAGGATTTAATAGAAAGCGATGACCTCCCTATAGGATTTCGGGCCACCCTATGGAATAAAAGAGTATCTGTGCAACAGAGCTACAAACAAACGACATTTTCTATCAAATTCAATAGATTATTTTCTATAGAACCCTCTGAAATTTCTACAGAAGCCTACTGGTTGTATCCTTTTCCCATTAGGAATTTTCCATTAGTGTTAACAGGAAGTGGGATAGCATTCACTCAAACAGGACTAGTAGGAAGGCCCTACTCTGAAGACTGACTCTGCTCCCATTAAAGTCAATGGGAGCTTTGCTACAGACTTCAAAGTAGAGAGAAAGACTATTTCAGTGGTTAGCCTGGGACTCAGGAAACCTGAGATCAATTCTCAGTTCCACTACGGACTTTGTGTCACCTTGAGCAACTGGCTGAGCTTCTCTGTGCCTTAGTCCTCTATGGGTAATATATGGATAGTGCTTCCCTACCTCACAAGGATATGGTGAGGATACATACATTGAAGACTATGAGGTGCTCAGATGATATGGTAATGGGGGACAGATATGGATCAGGAGAGATTCATAGATTCATAGATTCATAGATATTTAGGTCAGAAGGGACCATTATGATCATCTAGTCTGACCTCCTGCACAATGCAGGCCACAGAATTTCACCCACCACTCCTAAAAAAGACCTCACACCTATATCTGTGCTATTGAAGTCCTCAAATTGTAGTTTGAAGACCTCAAGGAGCAGAGAATCCTCCAGCAAGTGACCCGTGCCCCATGCTACAGAGGAAGGCGAAAAACCTCCAGGGCCTTCCAATCTGCCCTGGAGGAAAATTCCTTCCCGACCCCAAATATGGCGATCAGCTAAACCCTGAGCATATGGGCAAGATTCATCAGCCAGATACTACAGAAAATTCTTTCCCGGTAACTTGGATCTTACCCCATCTAAAAACCCATCACAGGCCATTGGGCCTATTTACCATGAATATTTAATTACCAAAACCATGTTATCCCATCATACCATCTCCTCCATAAACTTATCGAGTTTAATCTTAAAGCAAGATAGATCTTTTGCCCCCACTACTTCCCTCGGAAGGCTATTCCAAAACTTCACTCCTCTGATGGTTAGAAACCTTCGTCTAATTTCTAATCTAAATTTCCTAGTGGCCAGTTTATATCCATTTGTTCTTGTGTCCACATTGGTATTGAGTTTAAATAATTCCTCTCCCTCTCTGGTATTTATCCCTCTGATATATTTATAGAGAGCAATCATATCTCCCCTCAACCTTCTTTTAGTTAGGCTAAACAAGCCAAGCTCCCTGAGTCTCCTTTCATAAGACAAGTTTTCCATTCCTCGGATCATCCTAGTAGCCCTTCTCTGTACCTGTTCCAGTTTGAATTCATCCTTCTTAAACATGGGAGACCAGAACTGCACACAGTATTCCAGGTGAGGTCTCACCAGTGCCTTATATAACGGTACTAAAACCTCCTTATCCCTACTGGAAATACCTCTCCTGATGCATCCCAAGACGACATTAGCTTTTTTCACAGCCATATCACATTGGCAGCTCATAGTCAACCTATGATCAACCAATACTCCAAGGTCCTTTTCCTCCTCCGTTACTTCTAGTTGATGCGTCCCTAGCTTATAACTAAAATTCTTGTTATTAATCCCTAAATGCATGACCTTACACTTCTCACTATTAAATTTCATCCTATTCCTATTACTCCAGTTTACAAGGTCATCCAGATCCTCCTGTAGGGTATCCCTGTCCTTCTCTAAATTAGCAATACCTCCCAGCTTTGTATCATCTGCAAACTTTATTAGCACACTCCCACTTTTTGTGCCCAGGTCAGTAATAAAAAGATTAAATAAGATTGGTCCCAAAACTGATCCTTGAGGAACTCCACTGGTAACCTCCCTCCAACTTGACAGTTCACCTTTCAGTAGGACCCGTTGTAGTCTCCCCTTTAACCAATTCCCTATCCACCTTTCAATTTTCCTATTGATGCCCATCTTATCCAATTTAACTAATAATTCCCCATGTGGCACAGTATCAAACGCCTTACTAAAATCTAAATAAATTAGATCCACTGCGTTTCCTTTATCTAAAAAATCTGTTACTCTCTCAAAGAAGGAAATCAGGTTGGTTTGGCACGATCTACCTTTTGTAAAACCATGTTGTATTTTGTCCCATTTACCATTGACTTCAATGTCCTTAACTACCTTCTCCTTCAAAATTTTTTCCAAGACCTTGCATACTACAGATGTCAAACTAACAGGCCTATAATTACTTGGATCACTTTTTTTCCCTTTCTTAAAAATAGGAACTATGTTAGCAATTCTCCAATCATATGGTACAACCCCTGAATTTACAGATTCATTAAAAATTCTTGCTAATGGGCTTGCAATTTCTTGTGCCAATTCTTTTAATATTCTTGGATGAAGATTATCTGGGCCCCCCGATTTAGCCCCATTAAGCTGTTTGAGTTTCGCTTCTACCTCAGATATGGTGATGTCTACCTCCATATCCTCATTCCCATTTATCATGCTACCATTATCCCTAAGATCCTCTTTAGTCTTATTAAAGACTGAGGCAAAGTATTTGTTTAGATATTGGGCCATGCCTAGATTATCCTTGACCTCCACTCCATCCTCAGTTTTTAGCGGTCCCACTTCTTCTTTCTTTGTTTTCTTCCTATTTATATGACTATAGAACCTTTTACTATTGGTTTTAATTCCCTTTGCAAGGTCCAACTCTACTTGACTTTTAGCCTGTCTCACTTTATCCCTACATATTCTGACCTCAATAAGGTAGCTTTCCTTACTGATCCCTCCCTTCTTCCACTCCCTATATGCTTTCTGCTTTTTCTTAATTACCTCTCTAAGATGCTTGCTCATCCAGCTTGGTCTACAACTCCTGCCTATGAATTTTTTCCCCTTTCTTGGGATGCAGGCTTCCGATAGCTTCTGCAGCTTTAATTTAAAATAATCCCAGGCCTCCTCTACCTTTAAACCCAT
The DNA here is from genome assembly GCF_965140285.1 of Lepidochelys kempii. Taxonomy (NCBI): domain Eukaryota; kingdom Metazoa; phylum Chordata; order Testudines; family Cheloniidae; genus Lepidochelys; species Lepidochelys kempii. The sequence continues at coordinate 26,171,021 of NC_136381.1, read as the reverse complement.
AAATTCTTCAGTCCAATCCACTTCCCTAACTAATTTCCTTAATTTTTGAAAGTCAGCCCTTTTGAAATCAAAAACCCTAGTTGCAGATTTATTTTTGTTAATCCTTCCATTCAGTTTGAACTGAATTAGCTCATGATCACTTGAGCCAAGATTATCCCCTACAACCATTTCCTCTATGAGATCCTCATTACTCGCCAAGACCAAATCTAAAATGGCATCCCCTCTAGTCGGTTCAGCAACTACTTGTTGAAGGAATCCATCAGCTATCGCATCTAGGAAAATCTGAGCCCTATTATTATTACTAGCACTCATCCTCCAGTCTATATCTGGGAAGTTAAAGTCTCCCATGATCACACAGTTTCCATTAGTATTTACTTTATTAAAAACATTAAAAAGGGCTCTATCCATATCCAAATTAGATCCCGGCGGTCTATAGCACACCCCAAGCACTATCCCAGGGGAGGCTCTAATAGTTTTCTTCCCCAATTTAATTATTGCCCAGACAGACTCAGTCATATCCATTTCATCGCTTCTTATTTCTTTACATTCTATCTCATCATTGATATACAGTGCTACTCCACCACCTTTACCTTTTTTTCGGTCTTTCCTAAACAGCACATACCCTTCAATACCTGTAGCCCAGTCATGACTACTATTCCACCAGGTCTCTGTTATACCTATAATATCTGGTTTCACTTCCTGCACCAGTAACTCTAGTTCCTCCATTTTGTTACCTAGGCTCCTTGCATTAGTGTACAAACATCTTAATTTTTGCTGTTTGGCCTCACTCACATTCTGTACCCTATTAGGCACGGTTATTTTACTACCAGTATAACCTATTAGACTTGTATCTACACTGCCCTTCCTCCTACCTACAGCTGTATCCACTCTTACTTCATTTTCTTTCCACTCTATGCTAAATTCTGGCGTGGAGATTACCTGGACATCTCCCAACCATCTCCCCCAAATTCCTAGTTTAAAGCTCTCTTAATCAGTTGTGCCAGCCTCCATCCTAGAAGTCTATTTCCTTCCCTACTCAGATGAAGTCCATCCCGAGAGAACTGTCCTCTATCCATGAATGCCTCCCAATGGCCATACATCCCAAAGCCCTCCTTATAGCACCACTGCCTAAGCCATCTATTGATAGTCATAATCTTGTCACACCTTTGTTGCCCTTCTCTAGGAACAGGCAGAATCCCACTAAAGATCACCTGAGCCTCAATTTCCTTAAGCGTCCTCCCCAGCCTAACATAGTCTCCCTTAATACTTTCCAGTGAGAATCTAGCCGTATCATTTGTTCCCACATGAAGGATAATTAGGGGATTCTTTCCCGCTCCCTTTAGAATCCTTTTTAACCTCAGGTCTACATCCCGTATCTTAGCACCTGGAAGACAGCACACCCTCCTATTTTCTGGATCAGCTCTGGTTACAGGCCTATCTATTCTTCTCAATAAAGAGTCCCCAATCACATAGACCTGCCTTTTCCTAGTGACGGTGCTATTCTCCAGTCTATCCCCTGTTCCCTCTGGCTGCAAGTTTTTTCCATTCCCATTCTCCCTTGTAATCCTTTTTAACCCATCCTGTATCCTCCTGGGGCTCATATTTGGTGTAATCTCCATTAACTCTTCCCCTTTTCCTATAGGACTAACCGCTCTTCTCTTCTTCCTTGCCCTGTCACCTTCAGTGACTACCTGCTGAGCCCCTTCTTCATTTTCCAACTCTGCAAACCTATTCTGAAGCTCTATTTCTCCTTCACTAGCCCGTCTTTTCCTCTGCCTAGTTCTTTTAGTCACATGCTTCCACTGACCACTTTCCTCACCCAGAGGACTGGGTCCTAATTTCCCCTTTGAATTTGGCCAAAGTCCCTGAGCTCTCAGTATGGGGCCTCCCTCAAAGCATTGCACAAAAGCTCCAGTAAGAAAGATAAATGCCTGCTAAAGATTTGATTTTTTTTTTAAGTTATCAAGCCAGGCTTGAATTAAACCCTCTGATAGGAAACTAATGCACCAACTCTCTTTCCCGCCCTTCAGTTTTTCTGCAATTTTTGCCTTGTCTTCCCCAAACACAGTAACCAACTTTAAGTGCACTTTCATTATGAACAAGAATCATGCTTTAGGCAGCTGTTGGCCCTTCAATTCTTAGAGCATTATGAGACTCATTTCAGTGATCTCTGCTTTAACCTACCCCAGATAAAACAGCTGTGCCATTGGGCTTCCCATTTATGGACACTGAGAACTTCTTGGTTAGTGTTTAGATCTAAAACCAGGTTGTATAGCACTGTGATTTCTTCTATGCACACAGGCATAGAAGGATTTTTTAAAATGGCAGTTCTTTTAAAAGTACTTATTTGCCTTTCAAATCTGAGAGCGATCACTCTTAAAAGTAATACTTTTGCGGAGATAAAGAGGCAGATTTTCAAATGCATAAAGGACACTTACACAGCCAATTCCCATTGAAAAAAACCAATGAGAGTTGTGAATCTATCTTCCACTTGTACCTCTGAAAGTCTCTCAAAATTGTCCTGCGTCCCTCTAGGATTTTTAAAGTTAAAAGTGAACAAAGCAACTGAGATTTGTAGAATACAAATGTAGTACGATAAATTGCAACACCCTGGCTTTTGTGTGTGTGAGAGAGAGAGAGCGAGCGCAATAAATGCACCACTGCCCTCTGCTGGATGGAATCAGAACTACTCAACTGTGTCATGGGCCCCACACAGCCAAAAGCTAAAGGAGATTTTTCTTCAGTTCAAGCAATAGAGGTCAGTGCTTTTGAAGCAGGAGAATTTGGATTCTATAGCTGTTGTCACCATAACATACCCAACTGCAGCAGTGTGCAGCTTCCCCATACCTCTTCTAATCTATTTTGAAGTGGAACGATTTTTCTGTAAAGTCTCGGCTAATAAATGCTAAACACGTGCTTCCATGGTATTTTTTGTAAGAACTGAGATTTACCCTAGTGTCCCTGGCCTAAGATCTCCTACAAAACTGGCTATGGCTCTCTAACCCAGAGATATTTGGGTGATGTATGTATATTTTGTGAAACATTTCAAAGTCCTTGGGATGACAGCTGATATTTAAGTGTAGTAGTGTTGTGTGTGCAACAGACAAAAACCAATTAACTATTTATTTTTTAAGAAATGTATTTAAAAGAAATGCTAGCGGTATCAGGTGTGTGCTTCTTGAAGCAAATCTATATTCACTGCCATGTGACCACTCAGTCTAAAAAGAAGTCACTACCGGGTCCTCATGGGACAACTAGAGACAAGAGGTATAAGCTGAAAGGATGAGAAGGGAATTCCCTTCAGGCCCCATTTTGAACGGGGAAAAAAATTACTGTTTATACCAAGAAATGCAAGCTCATTCCACCCCACCCAAAAATTAAATAAATACAGAACAGTGGAAAATGATTGTTCTGTTCCTGTCTAGACCCAAGCAGATGAATGGATTCATCAACTGCTTTTGACTAAGCTGTGAACCATTCCAATCCAACCTGCAAAACAATGCCACTGATGAAGTGATCTAAACACAACATATGTTTTTACTTTATAGTGGTGAGCTTCCACTGAGACCTATTTAAAACAGCTAATAATTCCTTATATGGCTACATTTCAGAGTTTTATTTTTGCTCCCAGCAAGCACACCCAGAAGGCCTTCATTTCCCAGCCCATACTCACTCCTATGACTATTTACTGGCCATATTTTTTGGTGTATGCATTTATGGCACTGCAGTTTAGCTACAGAATGAAAGTCAAAACCTACATTCATAACAAGAAAGCTGACAACCCCTTGACACGGTCAATACATCTCATTTGATTAGGACAAATCTTCCCCATATGTGTTCTTTGAAACTGTAAGGTCGCTCCCAGAAGCCAAGGTCAAACAGTTCAATACCTTACAGTAGAATATGTGTGTATAGCTAAGCACTGGAAACTAGTCTGAGGGGCTGTTATACACAACTATAATACTGACACCAACAAGAGGAAGAAGCAGCTCATCTGAACAGTTTAAGATACTCAACTGTGTTTCCGCTGAAACATGTTTCCTTACAATTACAAACTGAACTCAGTTAGATAAATCTATCAGGATTAGATACAGAAGTGATCTTATCACATTTAACCAGCCATTAGTGCTAGCTTTTCTAAATACAGAGCCAGGGACAAGACTAGCAAAGCCAGTGCTGGATTCTACTGAGACAGAGAATGTGCTGACTTTTTGTTGGACTTATTGTTGTACACACTACATAAGCCTAAAAGGGTCAAATAGGTCCATTCCTTCACATGTTTGTTCCTTTTAAACACTTAAGAAACTGAATAGAATCAGGACAAAAGGTGAGAGAGAAAACACATGCACACTTAAAATAAACCTACTACAGTAACCTTGCTTTCAAGTACCTCTCTTCTAATATTACCCTGTAGGTATCCAAATTTCCTAAACTACTTAAGAAGGAAAGGCAGGAGGTGGGAGGGTATAGCACACATCAGAGAGCCATTATGCTAAAGAAAAATTTTTTGATTTTATAAGAATCCCTTGAAAACAGAAAAATCAAAACTATTCTGGGATAATTGACTTACAAAATTATGTTAACTTTAGCCTACACTGGAAACCTCAGGGTAGAACATCTGTGTTGATTTAGGTATCAGCAAGAATAAATGTCTTCTCTAAGTAGCAGCGTTCCAGAAACAAAACCACAAGAAAGCAGGGGGGGAAACCCTGACACCTTGGACCAGATTCTGATCTTAGTTGCACAGGCATAAATGTGGAGGAAACTCCACTGCCTTCAGAGAAGGAACAGTACTCCAAATTTACCCAAGTGTAACAGATTAGAATCTGGCTCTTATCTCCATCTGAATGTGTGAGAGAGACATGTTAAAAGAGAACTGGAAAGAACTAGTCTCAGGGGAAAGCCCATGACCAAGGAAAACCATATCAGAATAAAAGAACAGTGTCTCAAGTGAAACTGAGCCATAATCTTTGCAGCGTGAACACACATGGACATTATACAGGGTAGCACTGATAACACACAGCCAAAAGCAAGGTCTAAAACTGCCTGTTTTTAGGATGGGACTCCGTTTAAAATATTCTGTGTTCTCCAGAACCTGAATTATTAGTTTCCATATGTGATAAAGTTTCAGCACAGTACATGGGACATTTCAAATCCAATCAAATCCTCTTCGCACTCGGTATATTTCCAAGAAGAAACTACATCATTCAATGAATTAACCTCAATGCACTTTCTAAGAGACTGCCATACATATTCAGCCAGAATACTGCTAGAACTTTAAAGCCTAATATTCCTGATAATTCTGCTACTTTAAGTTAATGTTCCTGAAATTTTGCTTATTACAAATTGGTTGTTCTCAACAGAGAAAAGACCTTTCAGAGATAGGAACGATTGAAAACACATAACTGCCAGATAGTAAGGAGCACATTAGGAAGTTTCAGGAGCACTTGGTGTTCAGTACTCAAAGCTAATTTTTAATATCATGTACATCAAAATGATTCTATTGATTTTTTTAACTAATTTAGTTAATCTAACTGCAATTGATACAAAAAAGAGGGAATTCCAGAAAGCCGAAAGCTCTCCCCATTATATTCAGCACCAGCAATGTGAAAAGTTCACATTATAAAGCATATCTCAGCATGTCTAAAACTGTGACTTGAATTTGAAACATAAGATTTTAATTAAAATTGACAACTCTGAGCTGACTGCTGTAGACAGCCATCTTGCTGAAGTGACAACCTTTATGACAGAAGCAGTACAGGAGCCAAGAGTAAGACAGGATAAAGCAATAGTAGTGGTATAATGTTTTACATCTTCAAAGCCCTTCATGAACATTAACTAATTAATCCTTAAAATGCCCCTGAGAGGCAGGTAAGGACTGTTATCCCTGTTTTGTAATGATGGGTGTCTGTTTTCCCTCTGATTTACACTGATGTAAATCCACAGGATCTCTAGTGATCTCAGTGAAGTGACTCCAGATTTACAGCCTTACAAAAGGAGGTTTAAGTGAACTGTCCAAGGACACAGCGAATTGGAAGAGAGAATTCATGGCTCCAAGGCTCAGTATGTTAGACCACAGTGTTTCTCTGTTTAATAGAGAAATACACAGCAATTTTCCTCTTCACATAGTTAGCCTTATGTCAGATACCTGGAGGTTAATCAGCATCCATCTGCAAGTGCCACAGACTCCTCCAGTGAACAAGCATGAGATGGCGGCGGCTGCTGCTGAAAATAATGATTCTCTACTGGTGCTGACAGTGGCAGAGTGAATCTGGCATAACTCACTAGATCGACAGCAGTGGATCAAATTCGAAAGCACTTTACCCAAATAATAACCTACAAAGAACACTTGCTTATGTCACAAGCCCTCTGAGATGTGAACAAGCTCAGTACTGTAACCCTCTTCCTGCTTCTGTAGATTTTGGAAGAATTTTTGGGAACAAGGAGGTAAGACACTGCGGTTTCCTCTTCTCGCAAATACAAACCATTTTCCACACACTACTTCCCTCATTTAGAGAAGCATACAATCCTTATTTTTCCAAAAAAAACAGAAACCTGAAGTAATCTACTCTCATGGCCTAAATGCTATAGTTTACAGTAAATGGCGTTATTATCAAAGTGATGTTAGACCACTATCACAGTAGATTATAATACTTGCAGAATAAGAATAAGAACAAGCTCCCTTGAGCTTGACTCATCCACTTCCAGAAATTACTCCTCAGAGAATTCTGCATCATTGCATGTGCACAGAATTCATGTCCCCCGCAGATTTCTTTGCTTCCCTGCAGAAAAAAGACTTCTAATGGGGAAGCAAAGGGAAGCCGCAAGAGCGGTCACACGCCCCTCCCTGGCAGTACAGGCGTGTCAGTCTAGGTTCCTGGAGGAGCTGGCAGAGACGTAAATCACCGTCGGGAGGGGAGGGGGGCTGAGCAGTCGTACATGTGAGAGAGAGAGAGAGAGACACACACACACACACTGTCCCTCTCACTCGCTACTGAGGCATGCTTAGCGTGGAGGGGCAGGGCTTTGGGGTGTTTCTGAGGAGGTAGGCATGTGACGGACTCTGTCCCCTCAGACAGAGCTGAATGTAGCAGCCTGCCTGCTTAGTAAATTGTTCAGACTGCCTTTGTGAATTCTCCCAAGAGTATAAAACAGGTGTAAAAGTTTTAAGGTTCCTTTACATTGCCAGAGTGGTGTAAAGGACAGTATGGCCTTATAAATGCTTATAGTGCTTTAGTGATTAGAACTGGTCTAAATTTTTGGAGTGAAAAAATGTGCTCCATGAACTATTTGCTATTGACCTTGCTGGTGATGGACAGTAGCCAATATAAATTGAGACTTTGATTTCCCAGTCATCACTTGCTCTTCAGTTGCCTATGATGTATCACTGAGCATATGGCTGCATATATTTGTTGACTAATAACTGGAAATAAAGAGTCAAACCAAGCTACATTACTATTAGACAACGGGAGTTGGGAATTTCCTCCAATGCTCATCACTCCCATTCTCCATCCATTGTATTGTAGTTTAAATAAATTACCTAAATAAATGAAACCAGCGTGATTACATTGTGTTATATTGACAAATAAAATATGCAGAATTGTAAAATACCGTGTGCAGAATTTTTAATTTTTTGGCCGGAGTTCCCCCAGGAGTAAGAAATGGAGATCAGCTAGTTCTTCTCTTAAGAAAGAGGCAGTGTGGTCTGGTGAGCAGGGCATAATGTTGGAAGTCAGGTGACTTGGCTTCACTAATGAACTTGGGCATGTCTATTTACTTCAGTGCACCACAACTGCACCATCTAGAAACAGACATACACACCCATCTTTGTAAAGCCAACAGCAATCAAGAAGAGAAAAGGGGTTAGTTAAGTCCTTGCTGTTGTTGTTGTTGTTAATAATAAAATGCTGCCTTCAAGAATTCTGCCGTAACTGCTCTGTGCTTATGTTTGCATCAGGAGCTCTGCAGAGAAAGACACTAATTAGCTTTGACTAATTCATGAAGGAAAAAATCCTAATTAGCAACCTTCCAAACTTTGAGTGACCTCTCTCCCTGATGCTCACCGTGGCAGCCCATCGGCATCCATAAATTCTTTCCTCTCCAAGAAAAGAAAGGATGATGGGTAACAAAAGGGTAAACTGAAATGGCCGCTGAGGGTCAAAACATAAGCTTCACTTGGTAGCACCCTGCTGCCTGAATAAATGGGGAAAGATTGGTTGAATGTATAGAAACTAAGGTACAAATACAGTTGGCCCTTAACCCAATTTTCTCTCTCTCTTCTGGGCAGGCTCAATTTTTCTCAACATATATCATAGAATTTAAGGCCAGAAGGGACCACCAGATGATCTAGTCTGACCTCCTGAGTATCACTAAACCTAACAATCAATCCCAGCTCTCTTAGAAGCTCCCACAAGCCCCACCGGTTTGCGATACACTACAATTACAGTGCCCAGGGGTTGCCACACGTTCACCTCTGTCATAGTTGTTCCAGCTGTATTGTGTGCACCCATGCCTTAGAGTCAGACAAGTAAAGGACTAGTGGGAAGAGTTGGGGGGTTGGAGGGAAAGCCAAGGCTAAAGTAGATTTCCAGTTCTACTCCTCACTTGTGGAAAAGACTTTAGCTGCATACTTGTCTATAAAATTTGATCCTCATTTGGTGGAATTTGACCAAGAGGCTCAAGAACTCCATCCATGCTTGATCATCATTAAGGATTTCGGTTTTTTAGAGAAGAATTCAGTATTTTTAAATTACACTGAGACATAAATGAATGCTGCAAATGCCCATCTCAACTTTAGGATAAAGTCTAAAAGTTTATTTTGGCATAAAAGATACAAACTATATTTTACTGAATCCTACACAGTAAAAATGATTTATTCTTGGATTCAAAATGGTATAGCACTGTGCACTGGCCAACACTGGTATAGTAATAATAGAGAGATCATATAAACTGATTACTGTCGAATTAAACATTTGGAATGGAATTAATTCTTTCTACCCAAATACTTATTTTTCTTTGTAGAATTAAACTAGCTATCTGTCATAACTCTTCATTTCCTGGCCCAATATGAAATCAAGATTATGAAGATATGTTTCGAAAACTTTAGCCATGTGAGTGCCATTTAAAATAAAAGACTTGATTAAAATATAGTGCACCGCTCTGATCACTTGCTCAATGAAATAATATTACCCAAACCAAACTGAAATTCACACAGAAAATATATTTAAGTAAAAAAATACACATGGGCTATGACTTATTCTGTGATACATAATATCGATTTAAAAAATTGCTATGGAGCACCATCCCCTCTACTGGTATGCAATACATGCAATAATTCCTTGTCTGCTCCAATTTTTTTTCTTTTTCAAGGTGCAGTCAACTTATAAGTCACTTCTTAAAAATTGCATTTCTGTATTTTTATATATATAAACTGTTATTCTTAGGACTACAGCTGCAATTACTACAACTGAAAGAAATTAAAGGAAAATATTTTTCTCTATTTCTCTGTTAACTTTGTGCATAGTCAGTTGCACTGATTCACTTGTATAATCAGTCATTTTCCCCCTGTTGCCTTTGTATTGTTTTCTTTCATATAGCAACAAGAGAAAAGGGGATAGAAATCCTCACACAGGAAAATGTGATCTACTCTTGGATCTACAGGAACATAGACCACAAGGAAGAACTAACTAAGGAATTTATCTCAGAGAAGAATTCAGATCTCTTGACTCAGTCCAAATTCATAGCCATTGGCCCATGCTGCCTCCCCAGTTTACTGTTTATATTTAAATATTTACATTACAATAACATTCAGAGACTGCAGTCAGAATCAGGGCCATGTTGTGTTAGGCGATATTCAAATATATAGGAGGACACAGACCCTGCCTCTTCGGAGTTAACAATTTTAAAATGCTATTCCTCACCACTTAACAGTGATAAATGACAGCACTAGCAGACTGCATGCTGGGACATGTCAGCAGAGCAAGAACAAACGGATAGGGATGCACTTCTTCAGACATGCAAAAGTTTCAACCCTGGTATGCACAGAGAAGTTCAGCTGCTTATCTGAACTCCCCAAAACATCTTAACTCTCTGAAGTCAGCCAAACCTGAACTGAACCATTTAGACACAGACTGAACTGATCAGAAACAGTAAGTGAAGAAATGTTCTAAAGTTTAAAAAAGGTTTACAACATCAGAAAATTCCCCAGAAAGGTTTATTTTGGGGGCAGCTTTCATTTTGTCCAAACCAGTTCACCTACTTCAAGACTGGGCAAACACTGCAGCAGAAACTATTATGATCAATATCACATGTTCTATCAAAAAGTATACAGCTGCTTGCATAAAATAAAAAAAGGATTAGCAATTTATATAGCCTGTGTGTTTATTATGTGTGCACAGGTCCTAGCACAATGGGGCTCCTGACCCATGACTGGGGACGCTAAGTGCTACCAAAATACAAATAATCAGTAATAATAATCTCAGTGAAAAGAATTACATACTTAACGCCTCTTCATACTACGTAAAAGATAATGGCTATATACTTAACAGGCCTTCATTGCATCTGCTTATTATTTACTAATTTTATTTGTTGTCAAGGTTCTTGATGCTAATTTTCTTTCGAATTTCTTTTGGAAGAAATCTGTCCAGATTCTTAGTTAAATGTACTGAAGCAATACCTGGAAAATTCTGATCTAAGATCTCGTGCCTCAGCTTCCCTTATGCTAGTGAGCCTGGAAGAGCAGTGAATCCTGCTTCATATTTTTTGCTCCCAAGAAATCTGTATGGAACTTGTTATTTGGTCCAAACAATGATGAACCTCAAGAAATTTTTATAAAGTTTTCACTACTCTAGATGTTAGTCCTGCATTGCATTCAAAGTTAGTTGTACAGCGTCCAAACTGGCATCATGCAAGGGCACTGATTCAGCAGTGGCTCGAGGGAAGACTGCCAGCTACTGAATCGTTAATACCACTTCCTGCAGCACCTGATTTCCCCCTGGTGCCCATATAAAAAACCCAATTCCTTGTGTCCACTCTATTCCTGGCAGCGAAACAGCTAGTATGGAAGAAAAGTTTAGGAATTAAACACAAGAGAGATGGAGAGAAATTCAAGAATACCAAAAGCATTCAGTCAAGTGGACAGAATAAGTGCAGAACAATTTAAGAAGCTCCAAGTCGCACGGGGGGCAGGGGAGAGAGGGAGGGAGAGAGAGAAAAGATGAAGACTTGGGCATATTGTTTGGTCAAAACTCTATTTAGTATGTATGTCAGATGAAAGATAGGCCTACACCATGGCTCAAGAAAAGAGACTACATTTTCAGTAAATATGGAACCTATTTATATTAAGGAAAAGCTTCCCTACTGTGTGCAGGTGACTTTTTAAGAATTATATTCTATGTACACATATAAAAGTGAAGATTAAATTCAAAGTTTACAACCTGTTCATGATTACCATTTAACTTCAATCAAAATGTGAAGATATTTTAATTAATAATATTGGACGGCATGACAACTCTGATAATTGCTTTTAATGGCTTTAAATGCTGTAGGATAAAAATGATGAAGCTTGGCATTATCTGAGTTCTCAAATATTGGAGGTTAAAAAAGTCTAGTAGTGGGGTCAGAAGACAAGGGGCATCACCCTCTCAGGATTTTTGCTATTTGAATTGCTTAAGTGTTCTTACAGTAATAAAAACTGCTTCTTAGTGTCCTCAGAATACATGTATTTGCCCGTTTGAAACCTGACCATTAATCCACCACAGATGGCAGGGCAGACTCTACTTTGTACAATGTTTCAATAGGGAGGGAGTTTGTTCTAATTTGTGTTGGTTACACTGAGGAGGGAAGTAATTTGCTTCATGACTGTTGGCATGGGTAGTTGCAGAGGTAACGGGGCCACTCCCTCATCTAATCCAAGAATTGAAAACCGTTTTTATGAGTATAATCTTTTACTAATAAATCTTCAGAGGAGTGTTGGCATGCCCAAACATATACAGGAAATGAGATTTAGCAATTGACATGGTGTTCTAGGCCAATGTGTAGTTAAAATCTATTCAAATACTAAATACACATCATTTCATACATATAAAGGGACTTTATGCAATTCAAGGGACACGGTCAACTTTAAAATCAAAATTTCACTTGCCTGAGTCTCCTTGCCAACTTTTTTAGTTTTACTATCCCATTTTCCTATTTTTGAGAACTTGCTTCCTGTTGCTGTGTGCAAGACCCAGGCAAACAGGGAAAACTGATTAGAGAGGGGAAAAAACAGAACTGACACAAGCATGAAGTAAACAGTCAGAGAGAGAACTTTTTTGTCTAATCCTTTTTAGTTATGGTGTCTTAAAATTGTTATTGTAATAATAGTAGAAAAAATAGGTCACAGAAATGTGATTTTTGAGTTGATGGCGCTCCTGTAAAATCGTATCACAGTCTTAAGGGTGGACTTACCTAAGTCTTAATGAAGGGAGACTGATGGGTTTAAAACATTTAATTTAAAAGCAATTTGAATTTTCTTACCTGGATTGCAAATAAATTAGATTATTGAAACTGAAGGCATTTTGCAAGTTTGGGTGCAGACTCTCAACTGCCCCCAGGTTTATCCTGGGTACAACTGATAGGAGAAAGCCAAAGTTAAAGCTCACAGCTCCTGAGTGCTGTTTTAAGACATGTTGGCTGGCTATGAACCGTAAGGGACCATCTAACAAGCCCGGGATAACCAGAGAGTAACATGTCCATTTGCTCTTTCTGTCTGCCCTCGACAAACCCTTATGCTGGCTGTTGCAAAACAGACTGACATAGAAGTTACCTGTACCTGCTTTTTTGTGGTGTGCTTGCACTATCCTTAGCACAATTGGGTTCAGTCCATGACTGGAGCTTCTAGATGCTACAGCAATGCAAATAAGAAACAAGAACCATAATAACGATCATATTGGTTTCCACTTTCTTTGTCTGGGTGGAGTGGGGCAAAGGCCGAGGAGTGGACCAGAGAATCTGGCCCTTATTATTTTACCATTTGCAAGTCACCTTTAATTACAGCATGGCTGTTAATGAGTCTGCTTTTTGTAATTTTCTTTTCATAGTTCTCTGAGCCCTGTTCTTGAAAGGATTATTTATGAAAGACCCATATGGTGTGCTACGATTTAATCAGAGATGGTTGGAACTTCCCAAGATGTGTTAATGATCATTGCTGCACAAGTGAAACTGAAGAAGCAAAGTGTTTTTCATTTGGGCGTGTTGAGGATTTGTTTCAAAGGTACTTAGTATCATTAGGATCTAAACAAGATATAGTGCGTAATAATTATGCATGAAATAAAATATTCCCTATTGTTTAAATATCTGGTTTTCACATAATATTGTAATGTCTTGAGAGAAAATTGGCTTGCTAGGTGCAGCGAAGGTCCTTGTCCCAGCTGGCAAATTAACTACACATTTTTTAAAAGAGGGTGGGGGGAGGTTGGGATGGAAACAATAATTCTTTCCAGGTAGGAGTGATTTAATCATTGAGATAAATGAATATGTCACCTGATTTTTTAAAAATATTGATTAAAAATCAGTTTTACAAAACTTCAACCTAATTTGAAAATTTGTGCAAGTACAATTATGAATGAAAATTTATAATGAATTGAATTATAAACGCTGGGGGGAGAAGGAGAGGATTATATAATTTATTTCAATGTCCCTATAAGTTGGGTAACTTATATGAATTTTAAAAACTGATATATGCAAAGAAAAAAATATTTTAATTGTTTTGTTACAAATTCTTCCCAAATATGATTTTGTTTCTATTTCCTTTTGCTCTTAAACAAAAAAGAGCTAAATTTTCAAAAATGGCTAGTGATTGTGGGTGCTGCAGTCTTTGGGTGCCCAACTCTAAGATATCTTAAGGCAGGCTGATTTTCAAGAGTGCTCAGCACACATTTGAAAAGCTTGTCTTTTTAAAATGTCTGAAGATGGGCATGCAAATCACTAATCACGTTTGGAAAATGAAGGCCAAAAGTTTATTTATATTATGAGATATTCTTACTTTGTAATAAATGCATTAATCTCAGTCTTTCTATGCTCTACCTTGTATTAATGCAAATTTCCCTTGCAGGCCAGTATTTTTAGTCTTATTGACCTCAATCCTGCAAATACATATGCAGCTACTGACACGTGCAAAAGGTTAAAACACATGCATAAATGCAGGATCAAGGTCATGAACTACAGAGTATTTTTGAGAAGATTCTATCCTTCTATGCCCCTTAAATGTTCAAGGTGTTTGGATCCAGGAATTTTGTTCAAGCCAATCTCTGTAAAATATACTCTCTCCCATGTCAAGACATGTCCAGATATTTTCGCAATTAATTAGGTATTTGCAAGTGACCGTTAGATGAGTATTCTGGCAACTGAGGTAGGTCCAAATAAGAACTATACCAATTTAGGATTTAATACATTATGCTTCTATAGTGCCTTTCAGCAGATGATCTCTATGTGCTTTTCTTAACATTAAAGTAAGCTTCAGAACATCCTATGAGGTATTATCTCCGTTTTACAGATAGAGAAACTTGAATACAGAGAAGTTAAATGATTTGCCTGAGGTCACACAGAAAGTCTCTGGCACAACCACGATCTTCCAAATCTTCTGAACCCTAAACCTGTGCTTTAAACTACAAGACTATACTGAGCGGAGTTTACAGCAACTGTTAGTGCTGCAGATAGCTGGTGGATACACTGTAAGCAAAAGATATTCATGGATAAACTCTCTCACTTCCTCCCAGATGTTATTTACGGACGCAACTTCTAACAAAAACTTATGCACTGCAGTCATATTTTACCTACATGCTTATTCTAATTGCATATTGAACACTATTGAGTGGCTAATTAAGAGTCTTGGAGGGACTTTTGCTATTTGTTGGTTTAATTTCGTTTTGGAATGCGTGCTTGCATAAATGCCATAGAAGAAAAAGTCTAGAGGCCAAAAACATCCCTAATATTAAAGTATTTTACATTATGTGAAGTTGCTCCCTGAGGGTTTCAATTCATCTCAACTAGTTGAAAATCCAAGTTAGAAACCCCCTCAGTGCCTAGCAGAAATATGACCCTTTCCTTGTCCAGGCACGCAGAGAAGTGATGAATCAGACTTTCCCAAGAAAATGCTGCAAGTCTCCTTTTCCTAATGGATGTTGCAGGCTGAATAACTGAGGTTTTCCATCAGCGGTCACAAAGTATAGCCCTCTTTAACAGCACATAATTTTTTATGTCAAAGAAAGCGAGAGGCATGGTCTGGATCTGGTCGAGGTTATCTTGTGCTATCTTGGACAGCACATAAAGAAACCCTACAAGCTTTTAAAAGAGCACTTTGCTTCTCTCCATCCCCCTATTTCAATGTGACTTTTCAATTTGCTTGCAGTAATCCCAGTCTATTCTCTACTGTTCACTAAGGAGCATTGAGACACACAATGCACATTGAAAAATATCTGTGAAGACTGCCAGACACTACTTTCTCTTACCTGCAGCACATACCAATGTAGCTTTCTGCTTAGGGCTTTACAAGACAGTTTAACTAAGAAGTCTACGGGACATTAGCAAACATTACTCTTTATCATTTCAGTTATAAGGTCTTAAGGAGTATATCCATGGAGCAGAGCTACCGAGGAAAGTCCCCGAAACCTGCTTCTTCCTTTAAGTTGAAGATGGGCCAGATCCACACGGTCATGCCCTATGGAGAGGTGGCAGGATCTGGTCCTAGGGACAGCAGGATTTGGCCCATGTTAAAGAAAGTATGTGTCAGCCCACTTGTATCAACCTTGGATAGCCTGTTTTATTGAGGGTTTTGTTTAAGTCCTTATTTGGTTTCCATACTTCACCAAGACTGAGCCAGGGAAAACAACAAACAACAGCTGAGCACTTTTCAGGCTCTGACAGCAATCAATCCTCACAACAATCCTGCGAAATTTATCATTGTCCCCATTTTACAGAAGGAAAAACTAAGATAGAAAGGCAAAGTGACCGCCCATGGCCTACAGCATGTCAGTGGCAGTCAAAATTAGAACTCAGGCCCTCCTGACTCACCAGCTTTACACCCATTCCTCCAGACCACACTGCATCCAAACTTCAACAGCTGAAGCTCTTATACAGGCTTTCACACCAATTAACTGACTCTCAGTGAAATCCTGGTGCCATTTAACTTAATGGCAAAACTCCCATAGACATTAATAGGGCCAGGATTTTACTTTGGATTATCTGAACTGCTGCCAGTTATGGGGAGAATGGAGAAATGGAATTCTTCATTCCATACACACAGTAACACCACACAACTAGCTTAGGACAGGAAGTGATAGAGAATCCTGTACCCAGCTCAGAAAGAGATAAAATTTACATACAACCAGAGCACTAGTTATTTTCCTCAGAACATTCAATTATTTTAAAAGCGGGCAGAAAACAACAGCCTGAATGGTGATACTTCATTTTTAAAACATGAGAATAAAGTAAAAAAAATGGCCTACACGCAGTCTGATTTACTCAAACCTGGCGGTTAAAGCTTTCCCCACGCCCGAGAGGAAGGTGCAGAACAGAAAGCCAACTCCATCCCTCCCTCTATCTTGCCTTGCAGTCAGGCAGGGTACTTTGAACTTTGCCTGAAGCATAAGTTTTGCTAGAACATGTGCTTCAGAGCACATTAAAAACAGGAGGAGAGTGAGGGAAAAACATCTCCCAATCATACCCTTGCTTATAGTGGTTCTTTATATTAGGAGTCTGATTTTTCTAGTTCGCTCCATTTTAATTGTACTTGATCACTCGTTTGTTGTTTCTTCAAAATGCTTTAAAGTACTGCACACAAAACTCTATAAAATTAGGATTAAAGAACAAAAGTTAGACATAATAGAAGTAAAAGTACAGTACAGTCTAGAGCTGTACAATTGTTAGCTGCTAATCAATAGTATACAGGTAACAATATTAAGGATGTTTCGTATCAAACTGGGCAAGCCATTATAATATGAAACAGATTTATAATCTTGCAAACATTTTCCACTGTCCTGCTCCCATCTCTTTCTTCGAACAGATACTGAACAGACTCTTTTCATCTTTCTAGAGCTATGTAATAGAATCAAAGAGTGCTGCAGGGAAGTACGCATCCAAATCATTGTTTATTTGGATCACTATAATCCAGCCTGATTATACAAAAAGAAGAGTCCCCATTTAAGCAGACTTGTTTCAGTTCATTTCTATTTCACACTTGCACCAGCTCTCCCAGAGCTCCATGAGTTAACACAGATGTTTAAAAGATGAATCAAGAGCAGAGACTTAATATAAAGTTTGCAGACACAAACCAAAAAGTAACACAGCTGTAATGCACAGACCCCCACTGTGCAAATGACTCCAGCTTCCTGTCTAAAATAGCTAGAAGTATTTTATTAATTCAGAGAAGGTCAAAGTTTGACATCAACATCCACTGGTTTCAAGATGGTCTGTGCTGAATTTCACAAGATCACTGGATATAGTAACAGACTATCAAATTATCTGTCTGAGGAACATTTTCCATGTGGCTGACATAACCATGATATTAAAAGGGGGGGAGGGGATGAAGAGAGCAGAACTAAGTTTTTCGAAGAGGTAAAGGCGTTAAAGTGAAAGTACATAGCTTTAACACAATGGGCTGGATTCACAAAAGGACTCGGGCACCTAAATCCCAGAACAAAGCCCCAAGGGGATTCACAAAACCCCTGCTCAGCTGCTCCTGAGCCCTGGAAGGGCCTAAAATCGCTCAGCACCTAAATTTTTGCAGTAAATGTTCCACAGGCACCTCTGTTTCTGTCTCTGAGCATGCACACTGCAGCCCCATGCCGGGTGTCCAAAGGCCCCAGCTCCAGTGGGGGAACATAGGCATTTCTTTGCCTAACTCATCTACAGGGCCCAATCTGGTAAGTGTGTTCAGCCCTCACCTACTGGATCAGGCCCCTATAGATGAGCTTACAAAACACAACTGGGGATGGAGGGAAGCCCTCATAACATTTAGCCCAGTGGTTAGGGTAATCACCTGGGATGTGAGAGACACCTGGTTCTAGTTGCCCCTCCACCTGAGCAGGAAAAGGGATTTGTGAACTGGGCTCTGGGATATTGTGATGTGGGGCTCCCAGAGTCTCTCCTGTTGAAGCTATTCCACTGGATAAATAATTTTTAAAAATTGATGCAACGGTGAGGGGGGACTGGATCCTGGTTTCCGACCTCCCCCATGAATGCACTAACCACCATCTGGGTCACTCTCATGCTTGCTCTCTCTGGCCCCATGTTGAAGTTGTTCCACTGTGGATAAACTAATGAAAGAATCATTGGCCCACAGAGAGAGAGAAAGCACTGAGCATCACCACACGTAAGTTTCTTTGTAAATGTAGCCCAGTGAACCTAAAAAGTTTTAAATAATAACTTTTAATAAGTTATAAAGTTTTAAATAATAACCTAATAATAACAGGTAACTGAATAAGTATCAACTTCCACCTGAAAAATGTAAGATTAATGTATCATCTGATGTTTTCCTCCCTGTATAGATATTGTTACTTGTGCTTTTGATTTACTGCTTCATACCGTTCAGAAATGTACACCTCAGACAGTTTGTGGGAGGCCAGTTTAGTTAACTTACACCCAAACTGTACATTTCTGAAAGCAGACAAGAAATGTGACCAAAACTCTGCCCATACAGAGCTACAACCTGTGCTATAATCAATGCATAAAAACACTCAACATACATGCTGTCCTTCAGAGATTCACTTACTTTGTGCAACCCATACCCAGTACCTGAAATGAACCTTTGTTACAATTCAATGACTTCCAATGAGGTTTCATTACACCAAATTATTCTGACTGACATTATCAAGACAAAGGTATTATTAAAGAAGCAGAGTTACATGGTTAAAATATTGATTATATGAATCACCATTATCCTTTCATTTCCCTAGGCAAACAGCATTGATGGTGGCTCTTCACACCTCTTTGCACTTTAAGATAGAACTCCAACTTGGAAAACCCATGAAAGAAAAAGTTCATGTTAACAGACTAACAGGAAAACTTAATTCTAGCACGGAGGATCTTTAAGTTACGGGTTCCTTGGATTGTTTTTATTTTAAGTTTTAATAAGAACCCATTTTGGCTTTTCAGAAGATTATATTACAGTTTTATTAGGAAGCAGGCCCCATTAGATCCAGGCACTCCCTACTTAAACCAGCTGCTGAGAAGAGAAAGCATGCTGGGATTTCTGCCAGGATGTCTTTCTATCTAAAGTACTTTTATGGCCCAGTCACTATAGTATCCAAATCGCCACGCTGTTTGTTTAGAGTCAGCGTTTAAGGCCAGAAGGGACCACCAGATCATCAAGTCTGACCTCCTGAATGTCACAGGCCATTAACATCACTCTGCACCCACACACTAAACCCAACAACTGAGGAGAAATACATCAGAATACCCCTGTGAGAAAGCACCTCCCTATCATTTTCATTTTACAGATGGAGAATTGTGGTCCAGCAATGCTAAGTGACTTGCCCAGGGTTACACAGGATGTTTGTGGCAGAGCAGGGATTGACCCCAAGTCTCCCTTGATATGCCATTCAAGATCAGACCAGGGATCTATCTAGTCCCATATCCAGACACTGACAGTGGCTGGTACCAGATGCTTCAGACGAAGCTTCAAGAAAGCTGCAATAGGAAGTTAAGGGATAACAGGCCCGTGCGAAGACTCTCCTAATCCCCAGTAGTTGGAGGTTGTCTTATACCCTGAAGCATGAGGATTTATATCCTTCCAAACCTCTTCCTCATTTTTAGTGTTTACTATTCTAACTGGATATTCTGGTTGCCCACAGGCATCCTGCTAAGTTCTAGACCTCAATGATACCATGAGGCAGGATCTTGTCAGCTTCACTTTATGGCTTCTTGGGAAAGGGACAAGCCGTAGCAGCAGTGGGGACAGAGGAGCTGCCTGCCTGCAGACTCAGGCAGAAGCCAGCGCGTTGTTTTGTGCCAGCGTCTGATTTAAAAGGCTATCTTTCAAATTATAATGGCTAGAAATTTCTCTTAATGAAAGCTTTAAAAAATTGGGGGAAAATGTATAGCTTGATCCCCCTTTCTTCTGCCTCCCATTTGCCAAGAAGAGCATTCTACTCACCACTAGCAAGAGGAATCTTTTTCCCCAACCCTTGCCCTTAACTCATAAACGGAACAGACACCACTATGTCTCATTATAGCCTACACAGACACAAGGTCATGCTGAGAGGGCAGTCCCATGCAGAGAAGCACACAACAGCAGAAGGAGCAGTTGTCTGCTAGTTTCTTATAACAACAGAACTGCTGTTCATGGAATATGAGGGCTGCTTAGAATTTTCATTTTTAAGCCCTTTTCCAAGGGCTAATAAATCTGGACATGAAAATTTGCTACAGGCTGAACCATCACATCCAAGGTTATATGTAGCAGTATATTTCCCCTCATTAAACTAGAGAAATGGCAGTGATTCTATAAAGCTATGAGATTGTTCCATTATGAGTTTAATTTTAGCCACCCAGCTCTAATCTTCACAATAAAAGTACATTTCAGCCCAAATGTAGCATGCTTAGTTTTGGGTCCAAGAACATTATTTGTTTGGGGGCAGGGAAGAGGAGAGACGGAATGTGAGGTTAATTGATGACGTTCATTTTAGGTTAAGCGTCTGTCTCAATTTCCAAAAAGTGGAAACAAAGCCATTTTCCCTCCAACTTTTGTGTCCACTTATATTTAGACTGACAGATGTCTTCAGGTCAAAAAAGAAAATGGTGTGTTACTTAATATATTCAATAAGAAAGGATGAGCTGGGGACAAGGGCAAAGCTGAAGTGTGAGTTTTCTCACTTGTTCTGATGTTTGATTTTCCAATATTCTAATAATTAGAGATGAATCCATTTTCAGATAACAAATCTGTATTCAGGCAAAATATGATAAGTTTGGCTTCAGATAAGCCTTTGTGAACAAAAATATCACTGATCTACTTGTATGACTTAAAAATACACAGTTTGGATATAGCTGAAATCCAGGCAAGAGGCATTTGGATAAAATTAATAGGTTACATATACATTTTAATTCACTTAAATTTTATCCTTAATAAAATTGCCCCCTTGCTCATCCTTAGGAATAGTGTAATAATGTGAAATTATTTCAAATTTTAACAACCTTAATAAATGCTTTATGCATCCTTGGACATTGCTCATACAGTTTTTTAAACGAATTTAGATCTTATGAAGGTGCCAAATTAGCAGCACAGTGAACCTTAAGACTTTCGTACATACCCAGAGATCAAGTGCAATAAGTTAGGCTAGGCTGCCTTGTGCCAGAGTCTGACTGCATACCACCACAGATGCTCAAATCCCACGGTGATGGGGGCAGGATAAGAACCTGATTAGTACGAAATGGTTTGTATTGGTCCTAAGCTAGAGAGGGCCTTCTATGGACACAAAATGGTACACAGCTGTGCCACAGTAGCATTTTAAGTGTAGACATAGCCTGAGTGGTTAGAAGCAGGCACAACTTAAGCATATGCTATTAAAGTTCCCTCTGCCAGTGTACCTCATTCCCGACCTACCATACTCCTGAAATTTCAAGCCTGGAACATTAGTGCAGATACTGACAGTAGTGCTGTTAACAAATATCTGCAGAGGGCAAGAATGAGACCAGCAAGCACTGTAAATGCTCTGACCTTAGCAAGATTTGAATTTAAGTTTTCAGAGTAAAAGATCAGTCAGCTCCTGCATCACCTACCTGTTTTTCAATACAGATGTTATATAGCAGGGGTGGCCAAACTGTGGCTCACAAGACACATTAAAGTACGGCCCCCCACATCCCCTCCTTCTCCACCTACCAGACTGGGGGGGTAGGGGATTGGCCAAAGAGCTCTGCCTTACAATGGGCTGGTGGGGTAGGGGCTTCTGTCTAGTGGGGAGGGGGGGTCTTGGGGCTTCTGCCCAGCAGGGTGCACCTGCCAAGCCTTAGGGCTTCAGCAAAAGCGGACCTGAAATCCTGAGCCCCATCAGGCACCTCCAGTGGGCTTGAAGCCCTTAGTCCCCTCAGGTGCACCCTGGCTCTCGAACTTCTGAAGACTGTCATATGCGGCTTGAAGGATCAGTAAGTTTGGCCACTCCTGTTATGTAGATAGGGAGTCACGTTCTGCTCCTGATTTGCTCCATGGACAACAATGACTTCAATGACATTATAGAGGGTAAGTTAGGACAGAATTTCACTCACTACGTACAGTTAAGTATTTCCCTACCAGATCATAATGTCTGCAAACGATTCTGTGTATTCAAATGACTCACCATGAAAGATTATTCCATTTATTATTAACTAGAAACTAAAAAAACAAGCGTCAGGAATACAAAGTCTGAGATGCCACTTTCACTCAGTTCATGTTGTTACACTTCCCACTTCTCTGCTACCACAACACAATAAATTTACAGATAGAGTAGATACCGAATGAGTTGGCTATATTGTCTTTGCTTTGGTTTTCCCCTGCTTCTGACTGTGTGTCACAACCTTCATGTTATCCACACACAGCTGTTTTGTATTCATTTAGCCATGGCTTCCATTGTAGAATGTAATTATTTATTGCTGTATCTCTAGCCTTAACAGTTTTTGTAAGGCTGAATAGCCCATGAAATAATCAGAACGAGACTAGGAGAAAGGTTGCAGTGAGTTGTAAATCTGAAAAGAATCTCTGTATGCCTTTGGGTTTGGGATGGGAAAGAAGTAGCAATGTAATTCTTATCCTGTCACATGGATACTTCATAATTATTAAAAGGGATTAAATTCAGTACTGTTGGCAGTAGCTATTTAGAACATAAAATATACTCGGAGTCTTATAATTACTACTATGGCTGTTAGTATTTGGTAGATATGAAGTGACCCAACTTTCAAAAATTAAATGTTAATCCCCAAACAACAAACCACTGTAAACAGAAGTCTTTCAGTTCGATCCTTCAGGCCATTTTTCAGCTGCCACTTTTCACTTCAAAGGTTATTTCTTAAAACTGAATGAAATATTTACATTATCCAGTATGAGGCAAGTGACAAATTCCTCTCCCACTTCCTCCACACAGATTTTAAGAGACTGTCTATAACTTCCTTCCCCCCCCCCCCCCCGTTCAGAGTGGTGAATATGAGTGCTCATTATTACCAACATTGAAAATGGACACAAGACAGTCCAAGGTCAGGCTCAAATTATATGTTGACGGGTTTGGTCATTTCTTACTTCATCAATCTTGAATCTTGTCCCAAAACATCAGCTTTAAAATCAAAGCAGCTGATGTGATTTTTGTCCTGTATCAAAGATTGTTAAGAGTTTACATTTAGGTCCAAACCTGCACTGAGGACTGCAGAGGCACTCCCCTGCCCTAGCACAAAACCCCTTTCCGGTGCCTCATACAAAGCATTCCTGCACCCGAATGGATCTTCATGCAAGATCTGGGTCTTAGCCATTTCTTTTTATACAGTCAGTATGCTCACATATAACATTACTGAGCCACTTCTATTCTCTGGATTTAAACCAGTGCAATTAAGAATAGAATTTAGCCTATGCGTATCATGTCCATAAATAGATCTTGCAACATTCGCTATCCAAAAAACAAAACAACCTTACTCATCCACACTAAAGAGACTTGAATCTGCTCCATCTGAAGTCAATATGCTACTTATGCCTATCGAGGCAGGAGTAGCCCCAAAGTGTTTGTTGGTGCTAGCTTTAGCTGGAGTTCAATACTGAATTATTTGTCGGCACTAAATATGCAAAATGAAAAGCACCATAAAAGTGCTAAATGTTGTTATCAATTTAATTCCTGCACATTTGCTGGACAAAATCACCTTTGTAAAGGTCAAATTCTCCTTTCAGTTACCCCTGGATAAATACAGTGCAATTCCAATGACTTCAGCGGAGAGCAGAATGTGGCCATAACATCCATGTGAAACAATGAACCAACTTGGAGAAAGTGATTTCTGGGTGGAATTTATTTCCAGATATTTCTCATCAATTTCTTAAATATTGGGAAACTGACCATGATAACTGACCAGACAAATTCTTGATCTTCCAAACTCTATTTGCCAGTACAGGAATTCTCTGCCTTCATAGAAACAGACCGGAATGAAAGGAATTTGGGGGGGAGATGAAGAGGGGGGGAAATACAGTACGAGAAAAGATGCTAAAAGCCCTCAAATAATCAGTAGCAAATAATTCATGCTTATCATTCGCAAATGATCCCTTTTATTGTAGATTTCAGAGTAGCAGCCCCGTTAGTCTGTATCCGCAAAAAGAAAAGGAGTACTTGTGGCACCTTAGAGACTAACAAATTTATTAGAGCATAAGCTCTCGTGAGCTACAGCCCACTTCATCGGATACATCTGATGCTCTAATAAATTTGTTAGTCTCTAAGGTGCCACAAGTACTCCTTTTCTTTCATTGTAGAATGTCACAATACAATCCCATCCATAGCATCACCACTTTAGGTGGGATTGGGAAACCACTAGACTTAATTCACCAATTAACTGATATAGCCTCTTGGATGGTAATTGGTGCCAAAGGTACCTAATGGCAGAAAATTCAAGAAATATTCCTACCTGAAAAGGAAAATTAGAACTGATCTTATATTTTTAAGTAAGTGTAATCAGATATAGCCAAGATTTAAGGATGGCATTAAAATGAGAAATCCACAAAGCAAGTGAGTATGTTCATGAGACGACAGAGTGTGCTGAAATTCCATGAATACAAATGTATTTCAGTTTAGGCACTGGCTGGCAGAGGACCACACAAAGTTAGCTGGAAAAAATAACTTTGAAATGACTTACACTGGTACTTTTAAAATAACCAAGCTTGTGTGGTGTGGCAATACATTTGTGAGAAGCTTCACCATCTTACACGCACACAGCAGATTAGAGAAGAATAGCCCTATCAAAAGATAAGCTAGAAAGCAGCACTATGTTCACAAAACATATCAAATGCAGGAAAGAAGTTGTCCCTCCTCTTCAATGGATAAAAATCAGAAATGGATTAAAAAAAAATAAACTATGAAAAAAAGACTTTTGGGATTCAAATAATATTTAAAAAGAAGCTATTGAAAGCATTTGGGGAATCTATTAATAAATAATAATTTATTATAACTAATAAATTAAGGATGAGATTTGCTTTACTCTCTTAATAAAAAAATATGCTACCAATTTTAATCTATAACATGAAGCAGTGCACAACTAAGACCACCCAAGAGAGTACTAAAATCTGGGCACCCTTTAAGTGCCTTCAGCTGGAAACTGAAAACTTAAAAGAAGGGACTTAAATCGCACTTGAGATTTTCTCCTGAGGTTTTTTGGCCAGGGCAGGAAGATGGTTAATATGCTTTGAGGTTTCCTCGTCTTTACAAAGCATCTGAGTGAATTAATGACATGAAGCTAGGTCCTCAGCCCCGGTTAGGCTGCATTGCAATAACAAATCCCCAGATGTGTCTGAGCTCTCATCCTGATGCAGCATGAGGTCTAATCACCACTGGTTGTACTGCTACATTAAAGGATCAGAGTGGCTGAAATCTTCTCCATTTCATGCTAAAGAGCAAATCCTGATTTGTTTACTCATGAGAGTAAATTGATTTGAGTGGGATTACTTGCATGAGTAAGGGGGATCAGGACTAACCCTGGGCCTCCTGGCAAGATGTCAATGATGCCCCAGCTGGGCAAATTTTGAGCACTCTTGTCATACAAAGTTAGCCTCTAACTGATGGTTGAGACAGATGATAAAATAGCCCACCACCCACACTATACAAAACCAATTTTTAAATAGCATGCTTGTTTTGCTATTGTAAATATTAAGATTTGTGCTAAATATTCAAGAAATCTGATTGTAGCAGATAATGATATATTACAAATACTTGTTTAAAAAAAGAAGTTGCCAAAGTGGCACCTGCCTTAGACTAGTAAAAATTTTCAAAGCAGAATGGATACAGCAATACAAAACCTTGGCCCAAACCGTTTCTTAGCCCCGATTACTCCATTCCTCAGAGACCAATGCATCTTTTAAACAAAGACATGGTTTATAAGCCTAATACATTAGTAGCACTATGTTTTCTCCCATGGCTTTCCTAGCTTTCAGTTCCCTGCAGAGTGGCTGTTGACACTTCACATGCACCTACTTTGTAGACTCTTATGACAACATAATCAGCACAAGCTAGATAACCCCTATATGGAGAGGAAGTTAAGATGGCTCTCAATTCATGGTAGTATGCCTGCAATAACAAAGAGACTGTAGAGCACTAGATGATATACAGACAGCTATAGACCTTGTATCTATGAATTTCTGCTACCTGAAATTCTTTTTCCACCCCAATAATGATACTGTCAAATAAGAAAACAAGGGGTTTGCTACTTTACTGTCATTCTGTAAGTCTGAATATTTCAGATCTGCAAATAGTGTCTTGTTGGTTTAGCAATGTTTGTATTGAAAACCACTCCTTTTCCACCAGAGCGGTATGTAACCAACTCAGGAACGGATTGCATTCAGACAGCAGTAAACTGAACAATAAGAAAAGGGAAAATTGTTTTCTATTTGCACATTTCGTTTTCCTTCAGTAAAACCACAATGTGCTATGCCTCTGGCCTTGTCTGTATGGAGTGTCTTCTTACAATTTCCATTTGTTACATTACCACCAGTGCAGCTCCACCTGAAGGCATGATGCTGGGATATCTAGAGTAGATAAGACATCAATGACATTTTTACCACTGCGTCATCTAGACCTTGCTCTGAAGAGTTACATGACATAGTTGTTAAAAACCACTGACACCTTGTCTATGCCAGCAGTAGCGCGATGGTGGGAAAGATCCATGTAGACACAGAGGTCCTGCTGTAACCATTTTCTGCCTGCAGATGAATCCAGAAATACTTCACTAACACCATGCATGTTTTCCTCCTTGGTGCCCTTTCCTTAGAGTGAAAAATTCTACAATGGTGAACCCCTAGTTGTCTCTAGATCAGTGGCTTCCAAACTTTATTGGTTCATGTAACACCTTCTTAAAAAATTGTTGTGATGTGAATGAATGGAACATCAAGCTCACATACTAAGAGTGGTAAAAGTATCATGGTTTAGGAACCCATGCTCTAGATAATTATTTAACTATTCATCTCCTAAATGTCGCATCAGATAAAGAGCATACACTCCAAGTTCCCCTGCTCACTGTACTGGGTAAGTGTAATAAACCAACCAATTTTTTAAGTGGCATCTTAAGTTTCCCCTCTAACAGGCTGCCCAGTAC
The DNA here is from genome assembly GCF_965140285.1 of Lepidochelys kempii. Taxonomy (NCBI): domain Eukaryota; kingdom Metazoa; phylum Chordata; order Testudines; family Cheloniidae; genus Lepidochelys; species Lepidochelys kempii. The sequence goes on along the minus strand of NC_136381.1, from coordinate 26,143,751 downwards.
TCTACTACAGTGTTCCTCAACCTTTTTGATACTAGGGACCAGCTTGCTGCCTTCCTAAATTGCCTCAGGGAAATCTCAGGGACCAGCAAAGGGGGCTCTCATGGACCGGCACCAATCCATGGACTGGTCATTGAGAAACACTGTTCTAGTAGAATAACCTGCCTCGAATTTTATAGCCCTGCATATTACAGAAAATAATTCATACGGATGGCCAAGAGGCAGGTAACTGGCTCTCGTCTGCCCCAAATAGCATCAAAATTTCAACTTATTTTTTTGCAAAATAGAATTTTAAAATCAGCTTCATTCCAAAAAACAGGATTCCCCACAAAACAATTTCCCTTTTCTCACTGTGACCCCTGCTTATTGTCTTGATCAGAATCATCTCATTTTTATCTTGCTGTTCCCTCTATCTGTTTGTTGTACGCTCCTGTTGTCTCTTAATACTTAGGCTGTAAGCTCTTCAGGGCAGGAACCATCTCTTTGTTCTGTGTTTCTACAGCATCTAGCACAAGCGGACACTGATTCCTGGACTGAGGACCCCTGGATACTACTGCAATACAAGTAATAATAAGTAATAATAGTGTAGCTAATACTTACAGACAATATCTAACTATAATAATATAACCATCTACCTAGAGATATTTAAATGGTTCCCATCCCCATAAGATCTGCATGCACTGTAGAGTAAAGGAAGACATCTAAGATGCATGCAAGCAAGCGGACCAGTAAAAAAATCAGCACAGAATCATAGAATATGAGCCATCTTCCTCACTGATGACAGTAGAAAGCTGGTGAAAGTGCTAACACCATTCACACAGCACAGTGGACCAGATCCTCAGCTGATATAAAATGGCACAGCTCCCAAATTATAGTTCCCAAATATTTTAATTCTGTATTTGAGGGGGTGGAAACAGATGATGCAGTCGTATCACCATTCCTTTCCACTGCTATCTCAGAGGGATGTTAAACAGCAGCTATTAAAGTTAGAAGGTTTTAAATCCGCACGTCCAGATAACTTGCATCCAAGGGTTTTAAAAGAGCTGGCTGAAGAGGTCACTGGATCATGGATGTTGATTTTCAATAAGTCTTTGAACACTGGGTAAGTTCCCAAAGACTGGAAGAACAGTTATGCTGTGCCAATGTTTAAAAAGGGTAAACAGGATGACTTCAGTAATTATAGGCCTGACATTGATCTCAGGCAAAATAATGGAGCCGCTGAAACAGGATTAGATTAATAAAGAATTAAAGAAGTATAATAGAATTAATGTCAATCAATATGGCTTTATAGAAAAGAGATCTTGGTAAAAAAATCAAATTAGTTTATGAGATTACAAATTTGGTTGGTAAAGATAATATTGTTGCTGTAATACATCTGGATTTATGTAAATTGTTCGACTTAGTATGGCACAACATTTTGATTAAAAATCTAGAACAATATGAATTTAACATCACACATGTTAAATGGATTAAAAGCTGGCTAACTGATAGGTCTCAAAATGTAAATGTAAACAGGGAATCATCATTGAACAGGCATATTTCTAGTGGGATCCCACAGGGATAGTCCTTGATATTTTTATCAATGACCTGGAAGAAGACAAAATCATCACTGATAAAGTGTGCAGATGTCCTAAAAACTGGGGGAGTGGCAAATAATGAAGAGGATAGGTGATTGATACAGAGTGAACTTGATTTCTTGGTATGATGGGTGCAAACAATCAATCTGAGTTTTAATACAGTGAAAAGCAATTATAAACATCTAGCCACAAAGATTGTAGGCCATCCTTACAGGATGGGGGACTCTAACCTGGGAAGCAGTGACTCTGAAAAAGATTTGAGAGTGATGGTGGATAACATGAGCTTCCAGTGCAACACTGTGGACAAAAGGGCTAATGCAATTCTTGGATTCATAAACAGGGAAATCTCGAATAGGAGCAGAAAGGTCATTTTACCTCTATTTGGCACTGGATTGACTGCTGCTGGAATACTGTGTCCAGTTCTGATGTCCATAATTCAAGAAGGATGTTGATAAATCAAAGAAGGTTCAGAGAAGAGCCACGAGAATGAATAAAAGCTTAGAAACACAGTACATATAGTGATAGACTCAAGGAGCTCTATCTATATAGCTTCACAAAGAGAAGGTTAAAGGGTGACTTGATCACAGTCTGTAAGTACCTACATGGTACTTCAATCTAGCAGAGAAAGTTATAACATAACCTAATGGCTAGAAGTTGTTGCTGTAGAAATTCAGACTTGAAAAGACATAACGATGAGGGTAATTAACCATTGGAGCAATTTACCAAGAGTCATAGTGGATTCTCCATCACTGGCAATTTTTAAAATCAATATTGAATGTTTTTCTAAAAGTTATGCTCTAGGAATTATTCTGAGACAGTTCTATGGCCTGTGTTACACAGGAGGTCAGACTAGATTAGCAAAATGGACCCTTCTAGCCTTGCAATTTATGAATTCAATGTAGTCTTGCTAAATAAATACCAGCTGAGGATCTGGCCCAGCAGATAGACTACATGAGTGTTTCTGCTTCTATCAGCAGAAAGAAGAGAATTACCTAGTAGTTCAGACTTCCAGAGAAACGCTGAAGAGTGGATCATTTGCTGATTGGTTTTTTTGATGGTACGCATGTTTAAAATCACACTCCAGATCCTACCCACAACAGAATGCCACAGCAAGATAATGCATTCAGGCACAAGATGGTAAAAGAGTTTCATTTGTCTGACAGACATCTATATTGAAGGCTAATAAAAGCTAAGTGAATACTGCAAAGCCGATCATAAAAATTCCTAAACATAACTAACTACAAGACTGGGGCTTGGGGGCTGGAGCTCTCTTGTGCTAAATCAGATTATTGTTTGTATTGACCAGCACAATCTGGCTAAATCCCCTGTACAAACAAGCAGTTTCAGCCAATATAGTCACACAGAGCCAACAAAGTCTTAATTTGCTGGAAGAAATGCTCATTTTACAGTATCTTGTACATCTGGCAGTGACTGAAATGCTTGTAGCTTAGTCAACAGTCAGATGTGATGAAATACTGTCAGCATTTTTCCACTGTAGAAATGTAGCACTCTGCAGAGAGTCTGAATCCAAATCTTGATCATTGCTGAACATCAGATGCTACTGCATTCATTTTCAATTAAATGGCTTTTCTGTAGTGCTTAGAGATAAATAGGCTGCCCACAAATGTTGTATGTGATAGAAGGTACATAGAAACAGAGTTAAAAAATAAAAGTAGATAGATAGATAGATAGAAGCACAAGAACTAAGTTTGTCTGGACCAGTGACATTGTTGAGAAAATACCTTTTCTTTTTAGCATCTCTTTTCTTTAATAATCCTGTTTAATTTCTTCCTGAAAATTGATTGACATTTTTGACATCTGACCTGTTCAATCAATTGATGATACTTCTTTCCCATCTGAAACATGCTTGAACCTTTTGACTCACATTAAATAAAATCTTCAATATTCATGCTTTATCTAGAAAACATGTTGTTAACATTTGGTGTTCCCTTCTAGCAGATTCCAAAACGACCTATACGAATTAGCGAACAGCAGATTCCTCCTCTTCCTCCACCCACTCCAATTCCGAGTTCTCTAGGATTTCAGTTTTACTGCTCCACATGGCTGCCTACGGATACACATGGAGCAGATTGGGAAATTTCTCCTTGGCTGATGGAAAACATGACTAATCTGCAACAGGGATGGCTCTAAAATTGACTTGCTCCCCCAGTGGAACAGAGCCATTGGTTGCTAATGTGGAAAGCCCAAACGCCCAGCAATCATGCTTACTTTTTGATTCATTCTTTTTGGCACTAAGATATTTTCTTGTCACTTGTCAGAAAATAATATACCGTATCTTGGGGGGAGGGCGGGGGAATAGTACAGTGCCAGCTATATTTTATTCTAGTTACACTTTGAAAATCCAACTCTCTCTTCACTTTTTCTGTTAATGGAGAGGGAGGAGAAGATGATGGACTTTTAGACCTGAAATACGAATTGTGAGATAACGTACTGAAATGCCCATATAGAAACAAACAATCAGCCCTTGTCACTGACCCTGATGATGTAGAAGGAGAAAAAATAGCTTCAACTGATATCTAGCTACCAGTCCTGCTTTCTTCCCTTCCGTGGTACCTGTTCTTCTAGAACAACGGGTAACTCAAGCAAGCTCTTCTATTTTGAATTATTTATAGGCTTTTCCATGGTACTTCGTATCTTAAACATTCTTTAATTTGGCCTCATAACTGCCCTGATAGGGAAGGGAAGTATTAAAAATAGGGAATATTAAAGGCAAGGAGAGGTTAAGTGATTTGACCAAAGTCAGTAGCAGAGCAGAGGAAAGAATTTGAGTCTCCTGAGTCCCAGCCCAGCGCCTTGGCCACAAGACCATCCTTCCTCTCTTCTCCTTACATTCAGAAAGAGAACCCTGTTCTGTGAAAGATCGTCTTCTCCAGAAATAAAGACTGAAAGGTGCAGCACTAGTGAAATAGACTCTTCCTTTTAGACTACTTGTAGTACAGCACTGCCCCTGAGTGCCATCAGAGCATATCCAGTTAGATTTCCATAGCCTGTCATTTAAATAATATTTTTTAATCCAATGAAATAACATAGGCCCAATTCATCCTTCATTTATGCAGAAACAACTTTACTCAAGTCAATGGAGTTACACTGCTTACACTCAGTCCAAGCTGTCCCTAATTATTTAATATTCATTATTTAGGTCCAACATTTTATCAGAGTGCTGGAATCAGTATTGGGCTTACAGATTTGATTTTTTTTAAAACAAAGCTATGCTGCATAGAGGAAAGTTTAATCCTTTCCCTTTGTTTCAAAAGTGTAGGCATGAATACATGCTAAATTCAGGAAAGGTAAACAAATCTGATAAATGTGTTTGATTGACACAGAAGGCTTCAGGCAAAAAGACCTCTGTTTTTGTTGGGGTTGATCCCCGGATCTCTTATTGCTTTGCCATGAGTCTGCCTCAGTAGATACAGGGCTTTTCCTCTCTGCTTTATTGCTACAGGCTCCTAAGAGCCTTGTCAGTTCTTTCAGTCATTTTCATCTGGTGTCCCATAGTAGTTTGAAGTGGAGCTTTTCTGTGTCTATAAGAAAACTGCAGGTCTGAGGCCAGCAAGGATTCCCTTCCTCAGGCAGCCTTTATGTGCTGAAAAATGGAAAGGGAGTTGGGGGGGAGGAAAGAGTCACCAACTGCTTGAATTGTTCCTTTGTCTAGGCAGCAAGGCCTTAAATGAAAGATTGTCTATCAACTGGGGCTGTGGGAAATTATCACTGGGGCTCAGCCCTAACCTCATTGTTCTGCACTCATCCACAGCAGCATGTTTTCACAAAATAATCTTTCTGAATTACTTTTCTACCCACAGTTTGTTTAAGACGGTAACCATCTCGCCCTCCCTTTATTTCTGAAGAAGTGCAATGACGCTCTTGGGTTCCATAGTCAAAAAAAAAGAAAGCCAAAGCAATGTATTGTCCAGTGATTTCACAAAAGGAGGTTTCTTGTCTGCTTGCTCCAACAAGACACCCTACATGGGCCTTTAGCATTAAATCAGGACAGCTCCCGACTTCAGTTTCTTCTTCCTCACAGGCCCCATCACATGCTCTTTGGCCTTGGAAAACTCTTGACCTCTAGGTAGCTGACAGAATGGAAATTTGCATTCTTTAGCTCCCAATGAAGTAGGGAGGATACCCAATGCAATAAGCTTTCAAATGAGCTGGGATTTCCAAATTGCCCCCAAATAATAAGTCATATCTTACCGCTAGGCATCTCTAAATGCACCTTGTCACACAAGTGCCATCTTGTTGGATGGTTAGTTGTTAAAATAAGTAAATAAAACTAAAGTGGGAGGTTACAATGGGCTGATTTCCAGATTTACTGTGCACTCACAAATCCCACTGAAGTCAATGGAATCTAGAGATATTCAACACCTTTGAAAACCAAACCTAAATTAATAGTTTTTAATCTAGTTTGTTTTCAGTGTGGAAATTTTAGTGTGATATTTCTTTGGTGTGTTTAAAGTTACAGGATTTTTTTTTTTAAGATCTAAGTTTGAAAACAATCTTTATTTACGTCTCAGAGCCACTTACATTACAAACCGAGTTTTGGACCTTGAGTACAAATTTCCCCAGACGTAAACAATTACTCAAGAGGACTAAAGTCGATTTCCAAAAATCCCTATTCTTCAGCTTGAGAAACTGGAAGATGCCAGAGGTTGCGATAGGAATTCTTCAGCAAAGGCATAGAGCCTAAAAATGTAACCTGAAGTACTGTGTACCAAATATAGGGTAGGCTGCTTTCCCCTTTTGAGGCCTAATTCTGCCCTTGGATACATACATATGGCACTGTTTGCCTTCTGTTGAAGTAGCACAAAGGACATAACCCCCCTTCAGTATAATTTAATTTTAATCCAGTCCTATTATTTTTAAAGCCATGCAGACCCACATTATTGTCTGTAAGAAAACTTGCATGTTTTGCTGTTAAAAGGTCTATCTGCAAAAATGTCAATTTGCTCCTGTGCAGAAAGAAGCGAGAGAGCTGACAAAATACACTTTCAGGGTAAAAGACAGACCTGTCTATGAAATGCAGTTTGAATGAAACTTTGTATAGATCATGTGAACTTAATCCTCGGTACTATTTCCAGCCAGGCAACAGTAATGAGAAAAATTCTTCAACTGAAGAGGCGGGTTATTTTCAAGCTGCACTGCAGCCTTTCAGTCTGGATTTATTCTTCCCCAAAATACATTACCCCTATAGAACAAAACTATAAAATTCGTGTTTTTGTCAGGAGCAACTGTTCATAACCATAACGTACACAAGCACTGTTTGGCTTTAAGACAGTGTTTGTCACTCAAACAGATGTTGCACTGTAAATCTGTCCAAAGAAGATACTTCATTCTCTCTTTCTGGTCAAAGAACAAAGCTGATCAAGCAAAACTATTAGGGCTACATAAACCCTGTAGGAGTTTGGGTGAACAAACTCTTGCAAGATTGTTTGGAAGTTCAAGTCTGAGCAAGTTAAACTTCCATGGCTAACTCATTCACGCTTAGCTGCTTTCTATCCCCTCCCCAAGATTCCATCTCTACAACAAGCCCCAGTGTATGCCCCTGCTCCTTTTTTATACATCTTAAGGCAGGGGTCCTAAGGATTATTGGGGAAGAGGGAGGGGAGATGAGAAAAGGGAGTTACCAACAACAGGAGCTAGGGAGGCTGGTTGTCGGGAAGGGAGGTTTCCCAGTTTCCAGCTGCACAAACAATCTCAAACCTGTATTCACCAACATTTTGAGATGGGCTGATGCTTGTGGACTCATGCGTTCAATACACCCTTTTTTGGTGCGACATGGGAATACTGTGGACAGGCTGCAAAGGTAGCCGTCCTTCACCAGAATAGCTTAAAATGGGGGCTCACAAATGGAAAAAAGATGAATCCAGAAGCCCCAAAATAAGAAAAATGTTGACTATTACACTACAAGAGATATCAATAGTTGAAACTGGGGAAACAACAGCTGCTATACAGATGGCGTTTTCCACATCTTTACTGCCAAACCACACAACTCAGGGCTCCGTATTTCTGTTAATCTTCTTTAGTCAATGATGTGCCACAACAAGCGATTCACACAACCATGCACATGCATTCTATGAGTCTTTAAAGAGCCCTTAGAAAATTATGGCTCTAGATTTAACTAAACAAATGTTCAGATTAAAGGTAGATGCCATTTAATCATCATTTTCCTCTAATTATATCCTATGGAAATACACTGTATAGCACACTGAGATTCAGAATTAACAAGGGCCCAAGGCCATCAGTATACAGTACCTCCCAGGCCGTTAAAAATGTATTAGTGGGTAGGCCAAAGGGCCCATGCAACAAATAGAGCAGTGATGTCTGTAATTATACAGTAGTAAGAAGAGTTACATCCTGACATGAGCAACAGTAGCATATTGTCCTGACACAATTCTATCTTGGGCTCTCCTTAAACCTGCCAGAATGAACGTCCTCCAGCAAAAGAGATTTACATAAGTTGTGATTAAACCCTTGCTAATTCTATGATTTCTGTCTCAGTCCGCAATCCCTTATGTACAGCATCTTCTCTGACCAAACTATGCAATATTCTTCAATAAACCAATTAATTTAGGCCTGTTTTCACCACTGCACACAACAATTTGTTTGTTAGACTCATAAAACACTAACAGAGATTAAAATTAGGAACAGCCTTCTGCCTGTGTGTATCGGGCGGGGGGAGAGGTGATCTTCGGTATAGAGTGAATTATAACAGAGTTTTAGACAAGAATAAACACGACTTCTGAAAGTTTTCTGTCTGCACAGAGCTTTTAAAAGAACCCAAAACAGACAACTTAGTTAAGCTATGATTTCCTGTCCTACTTACATTTGGAAAAATGCTTCTTTATGGAGAGTAAAGTGGAAGAGGAGGGACAGAAAAATTCATTTCTTTGCTACAGCTTCACTCTCCATGTGCAATCACCTGTCAACACAAGGGAATGCTAATGATCGCAGTCCTTGCATCTAAAGTTCCTTTTTCATAGCATTTTAAGCATCACCACCACGCATGCTCTTCAGATCTAATAAATGCAACAATCCCAGGAAATTCCTTGTGGTTCACCCACACTTTACAAGAAAGTCACACAGCCGAAATTAATTTATGCCAAATTCTTTAAACAATATGCAAGAAGCACAAGCTTTGAATATAATGCTAATTATGGGCAGCAAAACTATTTTTTAAAGGGTCAGGTTAAAAATTATGGTTCAGTTACAGACTAAGAAAATTCCTGATTTAATAGATATTGTTCACAGTCCTTTCTCATGACGATACTGTCTAGAAGCATGGGAATACGATGGAGTTAAATGTACATCCAGGACACAGAGCAACACATGTAACGAGGGTTAATGTAATTTGACTTCTCTATTAAAAATGCCAGACACCATAATTCTCCCAGTGTTTTATTTTCACATTCTAGTTTATCATGTGATACACACATATCAAGTGAGAGGATGCAAATGAAAGGGTATGGTTCGGAAGGTAAATACATCATTGGTAACACCTGACGCATGTTGCTCATACGCTAAGAAGTCATCCATGGCAGAAGTATATAATGACTACCTTCACCTATCTGACCTGGAATGGTGCTGATTTAAGTAAATAAACTAAAATAAATAAATAAAATGAATTTAGACAGACAGACAGACACAGTTTAGAGCACTCACAACACCTTCAAAGGAACGAATAAAGCGCTTGGAGAATTTTTGTGAAGTGTGTTGCCTCAAAGCCCTTTTCATTCTGGTTCAGACACGGTATCAGATTTACAACTGAAACCATATTCCCTTTCCCTTCTAAACTGGCCTGGTGAATTACTTTTCTGCAACTTGATAAAGACCAACTCTTAAATTTCAAATGATGCTTTTCAGGTTGACTAGAGATGACTGCAGATAGTAACTGCAAAACCAGAGGATTCATTTCACGTTCCACTCCAAAGCAGACTGTACTTCAAGATTCCAAGAAATCCTCACCACAGTGTGCGAATGCCCTGGAGACAATTCTAATTTTAAATTCCCAGCTGAGGCAAAGTCTAATGTGCCAGTAGCAAAGAAAGCTTTCCATACCTTATCTTCCTCCCTACTGAGCGAAGGTAGCATGTTGGGGCTTACTTAACACTGGGGCGAGAGGGCTGGTTTGAATTCCTAGATCATTCCCTTTTTTCTCTCCTTCAGAAAACTCTAGCATTCTGACCAGATGCTTAGTGGGAGCAATTCCAGTTCCATCTGTTTGAGAGTTTTAAGTTGTGCAACATAAATTTTATTTTAATGTGTTGCAGCAACAACCTCAAAAGCCCCATCTCATCTTTCAAATGTGCTAGCTCAAAGACAGCTTTCATATATATTAACACATTAGGTATTATGCAGTACATGTCAGTGCAATGTACAGAGATTTAGCCACACAACTCCCATTAGCACTGATGGTGGTTTCACGACCAAATCCTGAGTCACGTTGAAAATGTATTTTTGAGAAGTTCAGATCCCATTCCTTCATACCCTATTCACATCTGTCTTATCAAACAATCCATCTGCATCCATTCTCATTAGGTTTCATAAGCTAAGTAGATTCAGGTCATGTCAGTATTTGGATTGAAGGAAGTTACTAAGTGCTAAAGGAAGTGGCTCTGGTGCTTCATTAGTGTGAACTCTCTGTTCTGAGGTAATATCGAGACAGCACTAGAGCTGTCTGAAATTTTCAAAACTAAAATTCTTTTAGCTGTAAAAGTGGCCTTTTTATCATCTATAATACACACATGCACACTTTCGATCTTTTGAAACAACGTGGACAAAAAAATTCAGTTTTGGACTTTTTTAGTTTTCATTTTTTCATAATCAACCCACCCCATTCTTATTTATTGGCAAAATGGAAGGAACAAACGAAGGTGAAGGAAAGGGGGGCAGAGGGGAAACAAACCAAAAAAACCCCAAACCACCCACAAAAAATTAAAAACTGATTTTTTTATCAAAAAGTTTTAAAGAATGAAAACTCATTCCTCTTTGAAACTTCAGAAGGAAGATTATTTTGAAATATTTTTGAAAAAACTACGATTTTTTTTAAGCTTGCTTCAATCAATACCCCAGCATGATTTTGACAGACACTGACCTGCTGTCTTACCTAGATGACATATAAAAAAGAGATATTTTATTTTATATTATATACATACATTTTCTGGAAGGCATCACAAGACGGTGCTGTTATATGTAGTCTTCCAAGTTTTTCTTAACATACAAACAAATGTTCAGTCTTGGTACAAACAAATGTATGTACAACAAATGCTGTAGTGGTGTTAGGATTTTTTGTGCAAGGTTCTATGTAAAGACAGTGGTACTTGGAGAGGGAGGAGTTGTGTGAGCAACAGGAAAGTTTAAACAGAGAGAAGGTAGAGAGCAGAGTCAATTTCTGAGGCAGAATTGCTCTCTGGAAACTAGACATTAGGTGTTGGGCTGAGATTCCCAAAAGAACAAATTGCCCTGCATGCTGTTTGACAACCTTTGTTCTAGGACTGGTGTATATGTATAAAAAACAAGTTATAATAATTAGAATATACATTGTTATATATACACAAGTTACATTAGTTAAATATACATAGACTCCATGTCACCTATTTCTCTTCCACTGGGAGAGAAGTTGTGTGCACATACACAGTCTGTACAATTAATCATCAACACTCTTTAGGAATCCATGAATGCATTCAAAATCCTCATCATGACATGGTGTTTATTGTCTTGCAAACGTTTACAGCAACCCATTTTATATCACTATCACACTCTACAGACTAACTGAAGTCAAGACAGTAATCTGTGACTCCACCACTGGATTAGAACAATGTTTAAGCAGCATATACAAAAAAAATTCAGATCTGAGACCAGAAATAGTAATTTTACATGCTTCTACCACAGGCAAATATTATCGGTCACATACTAGTCACATATGAGACTGAGAACAAGAACGCTGACCATATTCCTCTGAGGTGTCAATGGTAGCAAATGGTACAACAGAGTGGATCTCATTCTTTGATGCTGCTATTGCTTTAATACATTAAGTGCACTGCTATTGAAGTGTTTTCACCTCTTCATGATCATTTATTAAAAAAGAACACTAATAGATGTATACAGACTTCAAATCCCCCCCCCAAAAGAATCAGATAAACTTATGTTAAAAAAGAGGTCAAAATTATGCACAAAGCAATTCTGTGTACATCAAAAGCTAAAGGAAGTTTTCCTGCAACTTGTCTTACATTTAAAGGTGTCATAAATATAAAGGGAAGGGTAAACCACTTTAAAATCCCTCCTGGCCAGGGAAAAGCTCCTCTCATCTGTAAAGGGTTAAGAAGCTAAAGGTAACCTCACTGGCACCTGACCAAAATGACCAATGAGGAGACAAGATACTTTCAAAAGCTGGGAGGAGGGAGAGAAACAAAGGGTCTGTGTGTCTGTCTATACTCTGTCTTTGCCGGGGATAGACCAGGAATGGAGTCTTAGAACTTTTAGTAAGTAATCTAGCTAGGTACGTGTTAGATTATGATTTCTTTAAATGGCTGAGAAAAGAATTGTGCTGAATAGAATAACTATTTCTGTCTGTGTATCTTTTTTGTAACTTAAAGTTTTGCCTAGAGGGGTTCTCTATGTTTTGAATCTAATTACCCTGTAAGGTATCTACCATCCTGATTTTACAGGGGGGATCTCTTTATTTCTATTTACTTCTATTTTTATTAAAAGTCTTCTTGTAAGAAAACTGAATGCTTTTTCATTGTTCTCAGATCCAAGGGTTTGGGTCTGTGGTCACCTATGCAAATTGGTGAGGCTTTTTATCCAACATTTCCCAGGAAAGGGGGGGGTGCAAGTGTTGGGAGGATTGTTCATTGTTCTTAAGATCCAAGGGTCTGAGTCTGTAGTCACCTAGGCAAATTGGTGAGGCTTTTTACCAAACCTTGTCCAGAAAGTGGGGTGCAAGGTTTTGGGAAGTATTTTGGTGGGAAAGACGTTCAAACAGCTCTTCCCCAGTAACCAGTATCTGTTTGGTGGTGGTAGCGGCCAATCCAAGGACAAAGGGTGGAATATTTTGTACCTTGGGGAAGTTTTGACCTAAGCTGGTAAAGAGAAGCTTAGGAGGTTTTTCATGCAGGTCCCCACATCTGTAGCCTAGAGTTCAGAGTGGGGGAGGAACCTTGACAAAAGGCCACACAGAACCCTTTGTTCCTCTGAGATTCTGCACTTCTGAGTATTACATTCCTCAATGAGCTATCAAGCACAAAACCATTGGTTTTTAATGGATACAAAGTCTGGAGTACTGCTGGCTTCAGACTGCATATGGATATTTTCAATAGCATCTCAGATTGAGCAACTAGGAAGCCCCCAAAACTAGGTTCTTCCAGCTGTGGTTTGCAAAGTCTAGGGTTCAGTAGGAGCCAAACTTCTGAGGGGATTTGATAAGCTCTAGCGTGAAAGAGCTGATAGCATAGGCACAGCCTCATTTCCAAAGTGCAACTGGATGCAGTGAAATGGGTAGCACCAACAGCTATACAGAGAAGGTTTAAACACTTGTGGTGATGCAAGAACAACAGAGATAAAGCCAAAACAAGATGAAGTCACAAATTACAATGTCATGTTTTTGCATGTGCGTGTGTACGTGGAGCTCACACTTTTCCCACTGGCCCTTGTAAAAATAAACAGTAAAATCATTAGTTTACTGCAAAAGGCTCAACAAGCAGATGGATTTACTAATCCTTCCAGGCTATGAATTTTATTACAAGGCACACACTCCCTTCGTTCTCATCCTTACAAGCCTTCCCTCCTTTTCAGATGATTTTAGAAGGTAAAAACACAATCCAATAAAATTTTGGAAAAATGCTCAGCCTTCTTTCTCCTCCCTCCATTTTGGGGGAAAGACTTAGAAAAAAGCCTGTTATCCTCAGCTGGGCAAAGTGCCAAACCATTCAGTCATTTTTAGCCTGTTTGGTGCTGATAAAAAATACATGTTTCTACTTTGTCATATCCTTGTCTCTTGGAGGGCGGGGGAGAAGAGAATGGGAAGCTTTTTGCTTCTGCAACACACAAGGATTTGTACACACATCTGCGCACGTGCACACACACCTTATTCTCTCCAAAAATAAAGAGAGATACATGTACGTATATGCATACATAAATGAGAAAAGACAGACACCAGGTGTAGTTAAATATCTTGTAAAAAAATAAATATACACAAGATGTTCTATGAAAGAAGAGAGTTTGAACTTGGAGCAATACACGAATGGAAGTTTCAAGTCTTTTATTCGAGGAACAGATCAGCTCATCTAACACTCTGTTTTGGAGAATTTGTGTCAAATTGACAATCCAATTTCAGCAGCGTACATAAAACTCTGAGCAATTATTTAGCACTGTACAGATTTTACATAACTCTTGAAGTTACTGACTTAATTCATTTTACTTCCAACTACAAGACAGATTAATGTGAAATGAACTAAGACAGGCAACCAGAAGTAATGTTACTACAGCTAGTAAACATGCTTTAACTGTTGGATCATATTAAAGAAGTTCTGTATTAAAATCACAAATGAGTTTGATTCCCCATAGTTTAAATTCCAGGGTATTACTAATTAAGAGGTCTCTTGGTTTTTGGTACTGTTTCTCTACCTCTATGTGTGAAACTTGCAAGCTGCTAATTGCGTTAGTACATAGAATCATAGAATATCAGGGTTGGAAGAGACCCCAGAAGGTCATCTAGTCCAACCCCCTGCTCAAAGCAGGACCAATTCACAGTTAAATCATCCCAGCCAGGGCTTTGTCAAGCCTGACCTTAAAAACCTCTAAGGAAGGAGATTCTACCACCTCCCTAGGTAATGCATTCCAGTGTTTCACCACCCTCTTAGTGAAAAAGTTTTTCCTAATATCCAATCTAAACCTCCCCCACTGCAACTTGAAATTCTAAGAAATTCTAAGAAATTCTTGAAATTCTAACATTCTAAGACAGAGTCTGTTCTCAAAGTAATTCACACAGAGAGACTCAAAGCAATACTCTGTAACAACAGAAACAGCACCCAGAGACTCCCCGCCCTTTTGCTGTATTAACAATTGTGATTAAAATTGAGATAGAGGATGTATGTGGATGGATGCTTGGTGTGGATAATAACTGAATGATCAGGGATGTGCCAGCCTAAGAATCCAGTGTCCACTGGCTGAAGAAGGCATCAAGTGGAAATAACCAGAGGACCCCCGGAGGGCAGACTGGAATCCACTCAACAGCCTCAGGAATGGGAGAATCAAAGAACAAGATAACATCTAGCAGCATGGAACTGTCAGGAATGTGCCATCTGCTGATTGATTCAGCAACAGCATGATGAAGCAATTCCCATAGACTGGCATAGGAAGAAATTCCTATAAAAATGGACTCTAGAAAGTGAGAACTTTGAGGTCTGATTCTGCAAACCAACTTCCAGGAGCATCAGATGAGCATCTGACAAGGCCCTGCTCTCTCCTCATGTCCAGGCCACCTGGCCAGTTCCTTGGCATGAGCAACTCTAAGGCTGGTAACTATGATAACAACCTTGCAGAACCTGTGTGTGCGTGTTTATATGAATGAATGTGTGAATAAATATGAGATTGAATGGAATGTTATAGCTATAACTGCTTACTATGATTCTTTCTGTATTCACAATAAATGTGGTATTTTACCTTTTTCCCTTTAATAAGATCCTGCTGGTTTTTATTTTATTGGTATAACATAACTGCTGTATCAGTAAGCTGCTTAAAATACTCACTATCTTTGTACATTACATTTGCTCAATAATAATTACCTCTCAAACCAAGGATTATGAATATATGTACTGAATATTTCAACACAATACCAAAACAGTACAGGTAGCCAGCGATCTTGAAAACTGACTTTAGTATTTGCACAGAAAGTTTCCTGTGGCGCTGCTCACCCAGGAATCAGGGAGTTCAGGATAGAACGAAGTGCAAAATCCCTGATACACAGACACCCCAAGTCACAGAATCAGGATACGTATTTATATCTGGGGGAAGCAATCAGACCAAGGGGTACCTACTAATGGCTGGCTGAAATCACTAGAAACTGACAATGGATTGATTGTCTTCCTAGCCATCAATAGAGGTAGTGTGCTCTCTTCAGCAGGAAGAGAAAAATATTACTAAGGGAGACACTGTATCTTAACTAAATTAACAGGATAGTATTTTCCAATTACAATGTAATAAAGCAGAAACATTACAATAGAAGGAAGAGGAGCTTCTGAATACTGTAAAGTTGCTTTAAAACAGGAGGGGGAGGACATATCGCTCTTTGGGGAAACGACTACTGTTCACTATGGATTTGTACAGCACCTGTCACAAGGGAGTCCTGACATGATTGAAGCCTTTAGGGTGCTACAGCAATATAAATGTTTAATACTAACTAATGATAATATTAAGAATCTCAAAGTTTAGGATAAATAACAGGCCTCTCCTCACTTTCCTACTACTCTGCATCATTCACCTGCCCACACACACAGTAAGGAACCTAATGCAGGATAGACTATGCAACAATTTCCAATCTTGATTTGCTCTGCCTCCCACAAACACAATCTTGCACATACATGCTCTAACCACCTGACATTGGAGGCATCTGGATTTTGTTCTGAACTGCTGAGAAGAAGAATGCAACAATCCAAAGAAAGAGTGCTCTAACAGGATTTTGTGTGTATTGGTTCATAGCATTATCACTTATCAGATTGCCTCACTGCAAATGTCACAAAAGAAATCAGGGTATTTAGGAGTACAGGGATTTTAGTTACTGAAGTTAATTTCTGCACTTCTAGGAAATTCTCCAACAGCTTGTCGAGTTGATCAAGAAAAACTTAACAAAAATAAATCAAAGGACATACATTTATGAGAAGAAGCAACATTGCACTGTTACCGGCTGTGTTCTGGGGTGATGGGAAAATATTGAGAGTCTGTACTCACCACTAGGTTTAGAATATCTTTAATCATTACATAACACAGGTAAAGTTTCAGGGTACGCTTACCACACCTTTTAACGGCAGTTTTAGAACAGACTCAAAAGAATTGTGAAGACACGAACCTACAAGTTTCTTTTAAAGAAGCCAACTTGCATAAATTTAATAAAGCCCATCAAAGCCCCTACCCATGAAGCAAAATTAAGAATGGCCTGCACTGCTTCCCAGAATGCACTTATTTGATAGGGCTTAGGGACAGGGGTTCTCAGGACAGGTTTTTTGGTGGCCTCAGAGTGCGGCCACCAACTCTTGCTGGTGGCCACTCTCACTCTTTTTCCTAAAATACTTAATTTATCTTTAGGAAAACCAAATAAATATGCACATATACAAGTCCGAATCATTGTAATTTATTTATTGCTAGCTAGTAAGTCCCTTGTGAAAAGTGATATTTACAAACATACAAGTATCGCTATTCACAGTAGACTTACTCAGCCCTGCCAAGTCTGGGGACAAATTAAGCCCTGGATGAGGGGCTTGGGAGGGCAGCAGGGCCCTAGAGCCTGAAGCCCCACTGCTGGAGCCTGGGGCCTGCCACTGTGCAGCCAGAGCCTGGGACTGGAGCCCAAAGCCCTACTGCCAGAGCCTGCCAACCCACCACCCCAGGGCTGAAGCCAAAGCCTGAGTCCCACCACTCCTGGGAAAGTGGGGAACTCACCAGCTGCCTGTTCCTCCAGCATTGTGCCCCAGGTGTCTCCAGAGGGGGGCAAGGCCCAACCCCAGCTGTGGTCCCAGCAACCAACACCAAGGTGGGGCATCCAGAAGCAACAGAAAGAGGGAGGGGCTGTCACTCTCCTCCACCCCACTGGCCCAGGATGCTGGAGCCACAAGAAAAGCCCCTGGTGGCTGCATTTAAGAAACGCTGGCTTAGAATGTGCTGTTTAATAAAATGTAAAACACTACATATTCCATTTTAACTACAGCAGAATGGGATCAACATGTGTCCTACAGGTCCTGAGACATTTCTTAAAGAAAGAGACACAAGATTATTTAACATCATAAAAATCTTTCAGGGGGGAAAAACTTTTCTGTGAAATAAGTGGGTTTGGGTTTTTTTTTATCATTGACCTCATTCCGGATTTTTTATCCCTGACCGCATTCCAGGGAGGCAGTGGAAAAAAGTGGCTGATTCCATTTGGTCTACGACAAGAGCATTGGACACAGGTATTCCCAAATCAGAGATCACTTTGTCATTGCTATACATAAAAAGAGTATCTCTAAGAATGGTGCCGGAATGGGGGGGCTGCAAAAGGGCCATGGCCCGTCCACTTTTTGCCACAGGCCAGCCCCCTACTCTTCCTCTTCCCCCTGAGGCCCCGCCTCCTGGCCAGGAGGAAGCTGGAACCCAGCCAGGTAAGAGCGGCCCGGGGAGCCCGGGCAGCTGTAGGGAGCCACGGACACTCCACACCTGCCCAGGATTGAGGGAACCTGAGAGCAGCCTCGGGCCCATGTCCCCACCCTCTGGGCCCCCCTGCCCAGGGCAGATGGAGGATCCACGGCTCCCCAGGCAGCTCTCACCATGGCCTGGCTGTGGTTCTTTGGCCCCGGAGTCCCCACCCGCAGGCCAGGCAAGAAGCTGAAGCCAGGTTGGGGTAAGAGCCGCATGGACACCTGCAGGGAGCCACGGACCCTCCACCTGCCCTGGCCCAAGGTCTTGGCCTCTTGGAGGAAGAGGAGGTGCAGGGGTGGGACCACGGGGGAAAGGAGGACTTCATGGCCCCCACACTTTTAGGAAGCATACGTCACCCTGGATCTCTAGCAATCTTTATTAAATGATAGCATAAGAAATTCAACCACAAGAATTTGAAAAGTCTTCTAATATCTTCTTCGTCTTACTGCAAAGATAGATACATTGTTTTAACAGATTAAAAATACACACACACATGAATGGAAGAAGAGCAATCAAGTTAAAACCTGGGAGGAAGGGGATAAAGCAGGGAAAATATCATTGGTTATGAGATAGACCTGTGAGGGACAAATTGTCAGAACAGTTCACACAAATCAGGACTTGCTAACCAAAATGCTTAATTTATAAAAAAATAACAAGAGGATACTACCATATATCTGCAGACGTGGCATGATCTTGCTGCCATCATTATTATTAATAATTATTTATACTACAGTAGCATCAAGGAGGTCCAGTCAGGAGTCTGGGTCCATTGTGCTAGGTGCTGTACAAGCATATAACAAAAAGAGTCCTTGAGCTTACAAACCAATCTAATAACGCATCTGATGAAGTGAGCAGTCGCTCACGAAAGCTTATGCTCAAATAAATTGGTTAGTCTCTAAGGTGCCACAAGTACTCCTTTTCTTTTTGCAAATACAGATTAACACGGCTGCTACTCTGAAACCTAATAATGTTAGTTGAAGACAATGAGTTTTGCCTTGATTTCAATGGCAGTAAGATGCCTGACACTTTCCCACTGTTGCTCTCATATCAATTGGTATGGATCCAGATAAATAAATGGTCTTCACTGAGGTGTTATTTACTTTTTAAAAACTAGACACACATTACTTGTCATTACATGCAATTTAGTAAATGGGTAATTCTTCTGATGAATTGTCTGCTAAGAATACATAACCACATACCTTCTCTATTCAGTAAGGGGGTCTATCACGCAGAGGAATTACACTGTTATTTGCCATTTTCAGTATCAGAAGGAGTTTATTTGCAAGTCCCCTGTGGATTGACAAAGGCATAAACATTTATGGCCAACCTGCTGCCTGCCATAGGGACACAAAACACGCATATGCATTTATTATGTCCACAGAACGCCATATCTGTGTATATAAACAGGAACTATCAAACATTAGTGCTGTTTGCACATGCAGTTGCCAGTTACCCATTTTGCATGCACAAATCCCTGTTTATATGGGCAGTCATGATGACTCACGACCTAATAGTCTATCAGTTGGGCTATGTCTACACGAGTACTTACTCCGATATAACTTACATTGCTCAAGAGGTGTGAAAAAGCCAACACCTTAAGTGACATAAGTTACACCAACCTTAGCGCAGGTGTGGATAGCGCTATGTCGACAGGAGAAGGTCTCCCAGCAACATAGCTTCCATTGCTCACTGGGTTGGAGTAGTTAAACCGACAGGAGAGCTCTCTCCTGCTGGCTTAAAGAGGTTACATTAGAGAGTTTACAGCGGTGCAGCTGCATCACTGTGTTGTAAACTCTCTAGCATGGCCATAGCCGTAGGTAGCTCAGTGTTATTTCCCTACACTCTCAGCCTGTAGACTGATTGAATAAAGAAATCTGTAATGGGTGTTGAGCCAAACTATGACAGGTTTCAGAGTAACAGCCGTGTTAGTCTGTATTCGCAAAAAGAAAAGGAGTACTTGTGGCACCTTAGAGACTAACCAATTTATTTGAGCATAAGCTTTCATGACCTACAGCTCACTTTATCGGATGCATACTGTGGAAAGTGTAGAAGATCTTTTTATATACACACAAAGCATGAAAAAATACCTCCTCCCACCCCACTCTCCTGCTGGTAATAGCTTATCTAAAGTGATCACTCTCCTTACAATGTGTATGATTGTAGTTTCCGCGCTGTAAAGTGGCAGTGTAGACTGCTAGCTACTCATCGGGCTGGTGCCACGACTACACAGCCACTTTGAAGACATACCTTTATGGGTGCTCAGCACTTTTGGAACTTCAGGTCCTGGGTATTCAAATTCCGTATGAAGCAGCTATGTGCTGAACCACCTTGTAAGGATTACCAGAAAAGAGCTGGGATCACATTTTCCACAATTCAAAGAATTTTCTGCAAGGGTTTTGTCACAAAGGCACTAAAATTTAAAAGGTGACCCTTCTGGAGTCTTTGATCTCTAGGTAACAATACTGCACTAATTATCAGTCTGTTCTTCAACTCACAGATCCAGTCTGGTGAAATAAACAGGAACTTATTCAGAATTCTGATGTTAGGGTTATAACACTAAAGTTTCAACTCTATGTGTTGGGGTGTGTCCTCACACAAAGCTGATGCTCTTAATGAACAAAATCCCCATGGGAAGAGATTTTAAAGGGAATTTGGAGCCTAACTGCCCTTTATGCCTTTGAAAATTTCCTCCATATTTTTAGTGGTGGTGCTGGTCATCTTCAGCAAAGAGTCCTCAGATTTACATGTGGATGCATTCCAAGGCCAAATCTAAGGGCAGGTCTCATGCTAATGCTAGCTCATATGACCATGCCCCTTGCTAACACTAGAAAAGCAGGGATGTTGCAAATTGCTCATAATGCCAGAATTTAGACCTTTTTCTAAAAACAGTTAAAGTAATACAAGAAACAACTTATAATGTAGAAAAGTAGCATTTGCCACACAAAGTCAGCCTGTCACTTTATCAAGTCTATTATGCTAATACTTCCAGTAGCCAAGGCCATATTTTAGAAGAAAGGAACCACCAGAATGCACCTATCCAGGTGTACAACGCACATACAAAAAAAAAAAATATTCCTTCCTGACCCGTGCAGTGGGTCAGTTGATGCTGTCCCCAATGCATGGAATTTATCTGAGGAATAGTAGCCATCTATGTCAGTTCTCTAGCCATATGTACAATTAAATAACTTATTTATTTGACCTTGCAGAGCAGGTGAGCAGAAGTCAACATGTCAGTGGTCAAGGACTGGGGAACAAGCACGGTCCATTGGCTGAACGGGGTGGTCCATCAAAAAGAAGCCTCATTTGCCTACAACAGGAGCAAAGCTAAGCTCTAACCTCAAACAAATACATTAATGGTCTCACCATGAAAAGGGCACCCATCGTTCTTCACATCCTCAAACAGTGTATTCAGCTCTATGATCCAATCCAGAGGCCATTTAGGATAATCTCAGTAACCATGTGATCTTGATCCAATTTAGAGGAATTGTCATCCACCTGGAGGCCATATTTGATAACTATTACCAAATCAAATGGATTTGATCCCCATTAGGTCTGATTTTACACAGGTACAGAGATTAGCAATGGACATCCTTTTTTTTTGTTTTGTTTTTAAAGCCAGCCACAGAACTTGATTCTATCTTTTTTTGCTTTTTCCAATTCTAGTGACCATAACTTTAACTGAGTAGTAACCTCTCATTCTTGTAGCATGAGACTGAGGGGAAAGGAAGGAATAATCAGTTTTCATCATATCCTTCACAACGTTCAGAGTAATCTTATGTAGCATTTGGTCGTATGGTTTAGGGGAAAGAGAGAAACAAACATATATACAGTACTAGGATCAACCTAACTCACTATTATACTCTATAAACACTTGGGAAGTTGCATTCTTTATATACAGTCATACTCCACAGTAAAACACTTGGCACCCAGGAGTATTTTGATATTTGAGTACTTCTAGCAATGCACTTTAGTAGTAGGCCACAATTAATAAGCAGGGAGTGGAGAGCAGGAGAGGGACACGTTGTTTAAAAGATATAGACAAGAGTTTCTTCTCCAGCAAGGCACTGTGGTGGACAATAAATAAAACTGAAATTGCTGATCTCAGCTCAAGTCCTCAAATTATTCTCCAGATCACAGAACACATACAGGAAATAAAGTTAAGTAAAGCTACCCCACAGACAAATTTGGCACAGTTTGGCTTTTTCTGCTCACGAGAAAGATCTAAGGCCGAGCAGGGAAGGAGCATGAATTTGTCACTGCTGAGAAGGAAAACCCATTCAGGTAAAAAGATTTACGTCACCTGCATAGCAGAACTGGGAAAACTCACACTGGCTGGCTGCCCTGCATGTGACCAATTGAAAAGAGGATGGAATTTAGTTTCCGGGCAGACACAGCTCTAAACAATGAGAACTTGGAGATTACAAACTCAAAAATACAGCCTCAGAGATTAAAGTGCACACACACACACACATAGAGCACAAAATTGCACCAAAAAGGTATTACTGGAAGTTCTGACACTAAAGGATCTAAATTGGAGGGACTGGACTATATATTACACCAAAGAGAAAGAAAGTGTTTTGTTTTAAAGCCGTAGTAAATATTACTCATCTCAGTCAATTCAACAGTCAGATTCCAGCTCACAGCAACCTCTCCTCATTAAGCATTATTTTTGGCCCTGAATTAGTAGTGAGCCTCTCTGCAGATAGTAATTATGTGCTCCCCTCTGACTCCCTAGCTTTAAAGAGTCTCTTTCAAGCACTGAAGTCAGCCTCCAAATGAAAACAGAATGCACACATGAGCACAGACCTAAATACCTTCATGTTTTTTTTAAAAAAGGAAAAGGAAGTATGCTCTGAAACTTTACACCTCACCGTCCGGGCTAGGAATTTGCTTGATAGCAGCTTGATTATACTGCTCGGGCTAGTTGACTTTTTAGGAATTATCAAGGAATGCAAAGACCAAACAGAAAACTCCCTCTGATGTCCCCTGTAGTGAGTGACCTGCCTAAATGCCAAGGTGCAGATGCCTTTATCAGGAAGAGCAACTTCACTTCTCTGCCTTTCAGGTGACTTACAGACAGAGCAAACAAAATGTCTTTGATGCAACAGATGGATATATAATTTCAGTGGGTCTCCAGCAGTGGTTTTCAAACTAGGGTCGTCGCTTGTTCAGGGAAAGCCCGTGGGGGGACGGGCTGGTTTGTTTACCTGCTGCGTCCGCAGGTTTGGCCAATCATGGCTCCCACTGGCCACGGTATGCTGCTCCAGGTCAATATGGGCTGCAGGAAGCGGCACGGGCCGAGGGATGTGCTGGCCACCTTTCCTGCAGCCCCCTGGAGCAGTGACCTGGAGCGGTGAACTGCGGCCAGTGGGAGCCGCAATCGGCCGAACCTGCGGATGCAGCAGGTAAACAAACCAGCCCGTCCCCCCCCCCGGGCTTTCCCTGCACAAGCGGCAGCCCCAGTTCAAGAACCACTGGTCTACAGTATTTATTATAAAGGTGTGAGACTATTTTGGTAAAGCAGCCAAACCTTTATATAAAAAATGACACAACCTCCTCATTAACATGATCTTATTTTAGGGTGGGTTTTTCTTTTGAATTAATTCTGATGCCACGTCACCCAGAATGGGATCTTGTCCCGTCTTCATTTGTGGCATAGGCATCGGGGCTGCCCATATACAATGTGGAATATCTTAGCCAACACTCTAAAGCTGGATTTTAGAAATTCCATACAAATCTGTTCATTTGTATTCATAATCAAGGAAAACCATTCTGGGTTTTTTGATCCCATTGTGATCAACCGAAGTAGATATAGGCCAACACTGAGAGTTTTTGAAAATTCTTCTCCAAATGTTTAGAATGGTTTGCTGACTCTCCTCCACAGAGCAAGCAGTGTTTCAATGAGACACATCTGGTTTTCTGATGTGCTTTCTGCCTCAGTTAATCAGGTTCTTGGTCTTCCCTGAGAAAGGCTAATTTAGCAATGCCGTATGATGGTGGAGTGTGTGGTAAGACAAATATTTTTCCACAACTCACAAAATGTATTAGTGGGACTTAACCTATCAGAACTTTCACTCTACTGGACAGGCACAGCTATGAGATTTTGTATGCTCTAAGGAAGGGTTTAGGGTTCAGCAACAGTTTTGATAAACCGAACTGCAATATTGTGAAGAGGCAAGCAAGTCTGCTTTCTAGTTATCTAAGTAAACAATACAGGAGTCACTTTTACTAATTTCTGACCTCGGAGACATTTTTATTTTGCTAGGACTTTTCAAGGACACATGTTCACATTTCTAAGCTTTACCCCGAGAAATGAACTTAAACTTAAAACTATTTCAGTGAAGAAGAAGAAACTGATTGCTCATGTGTTACCCTTGATGCCGCAGTATATACAAGGGCCTAAGTCAAATCTGTTAGGACAATAGCACGTACTGTTTTGTCTCATTTTTGCAGAGATCTTGATTGATGCAGTCCTCCCTATGCTGTTTGGCACCCTCCCTTAAGCGCACACAGAGCTGCTGCCTCCAGAGAATACAACACCCCCTCTGCAACATGGAGTCAATAATCAGATAGAAGGATAATGGACTCACACTTTCTTCTGGCAAATTAAAAGGAGGATTCGGGTTCACAGAAAGGTTTTAAATGGAGGGTGGGAAGAAAAACAAGTGGTAAAATATACCTCAAGAATCCCAAAGCAGATGCAGTAAGTATACAGATTCTCTCCTCAAACACAGTTACTGCATCAAACAGAGATCTCTAAATATCTACCACTAGGAGCTCTGAATGAAAACCTAGTTAATATACTGTAGTCATTTGAACATAAACAGATGGATACAGATGGCACTTGTTCACCCACTGCCAACAAAAAAGAAACCTGACATTCCACACATGTGGTGGCTAGCAAACCCCCAAAGGCAATATCTGTCTTGAAAAGAGACTAGCTCCTCCTGCAGAACAGAAGGGGCTAATTTGTAGAAATAGGGTTTGGTCACCCTTAGAGATACATTAGACAAACAAAACCACAGTCCCTTCTGAGGTAGGTTCAACAAGGTGCTAATTGAGTCATCCCAGACCTTGCTCGGTAAAGAAGTTGAAAGTCTGAACATACCCTTAGTAGTGAATTAACTGAAGGTCTGAAGTCCCATTAATGAGGGACATTTACTAGCTAGTTACAGCTCCTAGGGGGCAGCAGACTGAGAAGGAAAAAATAAACCACACACAATACCCTTTTCTGCCTTGTGTGAACAAGGCTGCCAGTCCCACAGCCTGGACGTAATCAGGCTGCATACGTAATCGGGCTCACCAGGGCTGACTCCTGGTGCACGTTCTCAAGACAAACTGACAACCCAGCAGGCACTGACTCCCATCTGTCTCACACACACACACACACACACACACGCTAACAGACCTCTCCCCTTTGGATACTGCAGGGCCACAGGCGAAACAGCCAGCTAGGCACTGGAGCTCCTTGCAAGAGCTTCTTTAGCACCTTCTTCCTCTTCTTCCTGTCCCAACTCACCTGCTCGAATGGAACTCTCCAGGCCCATGGAATCATCTGGGCCCCATCATCCCCTCCAGCAGCTCTCCAAACTATCTCTCTCTTTAAAACTCCTTTGCTTCCAAGAGGCCGGCAGAGGAGCTCTTTTGCCAGCTTGCTTCTCTTACGCACATGCTGGACGCCGGTGAGGGAAGAAAGGGTGTATGGTACACACATTACTTCAACTCCAGAAAGGAGCTTAAGCAGCCATCCTCTTTCAGGGGCAAAGGTTGGATTAGGCGAGTCACTATGGGAAAGCAGTACAGAGCACCATCCAGATTTTTGCCACTCTCTGGCCTTCTGGACTGCATTTGGCTCCCCCGGGCTTTTCTATAGGATTTCCTTTGGGGTTTTATTTTTGCCTAAAATCTTTGATAATGTAGGCAGCTTCACTCCTTCCCTCTCCACAGTCAGCTCGGGGATGTCCTCCCCCTTTTGCCACCACCCAAACCTTGATTACCTCCCCAGAGCAGCCTACATCTCCCTACTTTTATTTGCCAAGTGAAGGC
This sequence comes from Lepidochelys kempii, assembly GCF_965140285.1. Taxonomy (NCBI): domain Eukaryota; kingdom Metazoa; phylum Chordata; order Testudines; family Cheloniidae; genus Lepidochelys; species Lepidochelys kempii. The sequence continues at coordinate 26,117,730 of NC_136381.1, read as the reverse complement.
CCTGGGGTGGCTACACTTTATGACTTCACGTAAACAATTAGTGCAAATTGTTTCAGTGTATGCGTCTAGTGGTTCCTCCAGTTCCTTCAGCTATTGTTTTCATTGGCTATCCCTTTCATGCCATTAGATATGTTATTAAGAAAAGACTATTGTGCTCTCAGTGGTTTCTAAAATCGTCAGAAGCCTTCAGTGGACATGCATGTTACTCTGCATTTTCCTTTCCTTTTCCATTTCATCTGCTGTAATTAACATTCACTAAGGCAGACAGATAAGTGAGAGAGAGGAAAAGAACTGTGAAGAGGTTTTGGCCTTGCTGCCCTAAATGAGGGAGTCCTTTGCAGGAAGAGAGCTTTGCGGGTTAGAGGTTGGCCATTACAATCCTAGTGAGCAAAGAGTTAGACAGGCTATAATCTTTAAATCTAGGATTTAATAATTTCTAAAAAGCACCATGAGCGACTTCAGGAAGGATTTGATAATGTCTTTCCAAGCATCTGTTCTGATGAACCAGATAGATAAGGAGGTATTTACTTATTCAGAATGGAGACCTGAACGGTTTCAGAGTAAGTTAGTCTGTATTCGCAAAAAGAAAAGGAGTACTTGTGGCACCTTAGAAACTAACCAATTTATTTGAGCATAAGCTTTCGTGAGCTACAGCTCACTTCATCGGATGCATGCTGTGGAAAGTGTAGAAGATCTTTTTATACACACAAAGCATGAAAAAATACCTCCTCCCACCCCACTCTCCTGCTGGTAATAGCTTATCTAAAGTGACCACTCTCCTTACAATGTGTATGATAATCAAGGTGGGCCATTTCCAGCACAAATCCAGGGTTTAACAAGAACGTCTGGGGGGGCGGGGTTGGAAAAAACAAGGGGAAAAAGGTTACCTTGCATAATGACTTAGCCACTCCCAGTCTCTATTCAAGCCTAAGTTAATTGTATCCAATTTGAAAATGAATTCCAATTCAACAGTCTCTCACTGGAGTCTGGATTTGAAGTTTTTTTGTTGTAATATAGCAACTTTCATGTCTGTAATCATGTGACCAGAGAGATTGAAGTGTTCTCTGACTGGTTTATGAATGTTGTAATTCTTGACATCTGATTTGTGTCCATTTATTCTTTTACGTAGAGACTGTCCAGTTTGACCAATGTACATGGCAGAGGGGCATTGCTGGCACATGATGGCATATACACATTGGTGGATGTGCAGGTGAACAAGCCTCTGATAGTGTGGCTGATGTTATTAGGCCCTGTGATGGTGTCCCCTGAATAGATATGTGGGCACAGTTGGCAACGGGCTTTGTTGCAAGGATAGGTTCCTGGGTTAGTGGTTCTGTTGTGTGGTATTTGCTTCAGGTTGGGGGGCTGTCTGTAGGCAAGGACTGGCCTGTCTCCCAAGATTTGTGAGAGTGTTGGGTCATCCTTCAGGATAGGTTGTAGATCCTTGATAATGCATTGGAGGGGTTTTAGTTGGGGGCTGAAGGTGACGGCTAGTGGCGTTCTGTTATTTTCTTTGTTAGGCCTGTCCTGTAGTAGGTGACTTCTGGGAACTCTTCTGGCTCTATCAATCTGTTTCTTCACTTCCGCAGGTCTGTACTGTAGTTGTAAGAATGCTTGATAGAGATCTTGTAGGTGTTTGTCTCTGTCTGAGGGGTTGGAGCAAATGCGGTTGTATCGTAGAGCTTGGCTATAGACAATGGATCGTGTGGTGTGATCAGGGTGAAAGCTGGAGGCATGTAGGTAGGAATAGCGGTCAGTAGGTTTCCAGTATAGGGTGGTGTTTATGTGACATCATTTATTAGCACTCTAGTGTCCAGGAAGCGGATCTCATGTGTGGACTGGACCAGGCTGAGGTTTGATGGTGGGATGGATATTGTTGAAATCATGGTGGAATTCCTCAAGGGCTTCTTTTCCATGGGTCCAGATGATGAAGATGTCATCAATATAGCGCAAGTAGAGTAGAGGCATTAGAGGATGAGAGCTGAGGAAGCTTTGTTCTAAGTCAGCCATAAAAATGTTGGCATAGTGTGGGGCCATGCGGGTACCCATAGCAGTGCCGCTGATCTGAAGGTATACATTGTCCCCAAATGTGAAATAGTTATGGGTAAGGACAAAGTCACAAAGTTCAGCCACCAGGTTAGCAGTGACATTATCGGGGATAGTGTTCTTGACGGCTTGTAGTCCATCTTTGTGTGGAATGTTGGTGAAGAGGGCTTCTACATCCATAGTGGCCAGGATGGTGTTATCAGGAAGATCACCGATGGATTGTAGTTTCCTCAGGAAGTCAGTGGTGTCTCGAAGGTAGCTGGGAGTGCTGGTAGCGTAGGGCCTGAGGAGGGAGTCTGCGTAGCCAGAAAATCCTGCTGTCAGGGTGCCAATGCCTGAGATGATGATTTCCAGGTTTATGGATCTTGGGTAGTAGATAGAATATCCCAGGTCAGGATTCCAGGGGTGTGTCTGTGCAGATTTGATCTTGTGCTTTTTCAGGGAGTTTCTTGAGCAAATGCTGTAGTTTCTTTTGGTAACTCTCAGTGGGATCAGAGGGTAATGGCTTGTAGAAAGTGGTGTTGGAGAGCTGCCGAGCAGTCTCTTTTTCATATTCCGACCTATTCATGATGACAACAGCACCTCCTTTGTCAGCCTTTTTGATTATGATGTCAGAGTTGTTTCTGAGGCTGTGGATGGCATTGTGTTCCGCACGGCTGAGGTTAAGTTTCTGATCATTTTAAAACATCATACACATATAATCCAGTAAAGTGAAGCATTAGTACCATTTGTCTCGGAAATCCGAATGACAAAGGACCAGATTGTGCTACCCTTACTCATGTACTTTCTTCCCAACCAGTCCCTTTAATTTAAATGAGATTACTCATGTAATGACGTACTAGTCAGGTTCAATAAGAGTGGCACAACTGTACCCCCTCAAAAAATTAAATAGGGATGGTTAGGTCAAGCAAAACGAGTGTAAGATTTGCAAAAAGCCATTCAATATGGCTAACATAATGGGTATATAGAAGGGCAGAAATCATGCAAAATAAGTGCCTGTGCAGAAAAAGAGGGGAGTAGAAGTTTTCCCTTCTCAACAATTCTTCAGAAATACCATCTCAATCAAAGTTTTGACAATTACTAAGCATGTCAACTGATCATGAAAATTCATCAAGTATGTCATAAATGACAAGAAATAAGTAAGTACTTGACTGCTGAAATTGGCTGGGCTACAAAAGTTACTGACAATCACTTCCATAAATTATGCGAACACATCCATCTTTTGACACAGAAGGGGTTTCCAGAGAGTGATGTTTTCAGGCAAAGAACACCACAGTTTGTATACCTGTTTAGGAATCACACCATATTTTTAATCACTGTTATGCCAAAGCATTTCAGAAAAAGGCTCATCTGTGCTTCTACAGATGAAAAACATTTGCCTCTGAAGTAGATGGACTTTCACAGGACTTTTCCACATATAGAAAATTTAATCCAATCAATTTCGAACACCTATATTTCTTCTCCAGGTTACAAAAAGTCATGTGTAGGTAACAAAGAATAATGTAACCCAAGGTGTACATATATATTGTAATGCAGCTGCACTTCCATCAAGGGATTAGAGAAAGATATTATAAGTCAAATCCTGTGTGATTTGTTCAGGTCACTTGAATTCTGGTGACAGGCTTGCTGAATTTGCAATTCAGGAATTGTTCTCAGGGCATTACTACACAAGCCAAGTAAAGGGTGACCTTAACTGTGATTTTCTCTGTTTTAGATATTTTAAACATTAAACATAATTTAAACAAAAATTAAAGCTGAAAACTATGTTTTTGTCAGTTTTGTGTAACTTTAACTCAGAATTTTCTAGTTTTCTTTTTCTTTCAATGGATCTCCAAAGTGTTTGCAGAACTTTAATGCTCATTTTTTATGAGAGTTTACAACCTTCAACACATGCCATTGACCTGGAGTTTCATTAGCTCCATCTGAAATTTCATTTGGGAATTTCACTGTGTCCATCTAAAAAAACTAAGGTCAACTAGAGGGGAACACTACCTCTGTAGACCTTACAGCAGTCTATAGGAAGGAAGCCCTGATCTAGCAGACTTAAGTGGATTCCCTAAGGCCTACAAGAGAGGAGCTCCAATGTGACCGACCTGTTAAGGACCTCCACCTGGTCTGAGGCCCCTGTCCCTTGCCAACTTAGATACATGAAGTTTCCCCTCAATGAGAACTTTAAACACATAAAGTGTTCAACTTGGAAAACTTCTTGCATTTATAGTGGTAATGCTTCAGGCTTCTGAGCAAGCAGTATCTCCCCCAATCTATCCTGCAGAGCAAAGGATATCCATAGGAACGTCTGGAGCTGCTGTGAGGCCCTCTACCCCAGCCTCCTCTTTCTATAATCCTTCTGAGGTTCAGAGGAAGGGAATCCAGAGATTCACAGGTATTAAGGGGCAGCAGCAGTTACAATACACTTAAATTTGACTTTCACTTTCCATTTTAAACCCATTGTATCAAAACCAAAACCTCTCTAGCTTTGTATAGGTTGGTGAGTATATTTAAAATATAAATAACTTATTCTGAACCCAGAGTGATTCTTTTAGCTGTCAGTGGCACTGGCCAAGTATTTCCAGATGTGCCCCTAGGAAACTCAAGTTCCGATGCCCACAATTCAAGAAGGATGTTGATAAATTGGTGAGGGTTCAGAGAAGAGCCACAAGAATGATTAAAGGATTAGAAAACATGCCTTATAGTGGTTAAGCTCTCACTCTATCTATTTAGCTTAAAGTGAATCATAGGGTTAGATGGGACCACAAGGGTCATCTAGTCTAATCCCAGTGACTAGAAGGTTAAGAGGTGACTTGATTATAGTCTATAAGTATCTACATAGGGAACAAATATTTAACAACGATCTAGCAGAGAAAGGTATATCATGATCCAATGGCTAAAAGCTGAAACTAGACACATTCAAACTTGAAATGAGGTGTTAATTTTTTAACAGTGAGACTAATTAACCACTGGAACAATTTACCAAGGATTGTGGTGGATTCTCTATCACTGGCCATTTTTAAATCGATTGGATGTTTTTCTGAAAGGTCTGCTCTAGGAATTATGTTGGGGACGTTCTATGGCCTGTGTTATACAGGAGGTCAGACTAGATGATCACAATGGTCCTCCTCTGGCTTGCAATCTATGAATTAAGAGTATGGTTCAAACCCATATGATCTTCTGACCTATCTAGTGGGCCCACTGGTCTGTTTCTTAGGTCTTGTCTATACGAACAGGTAGTGCACAGCAAGCTGGGGTATAAATATAACTCCTGCTGGCCTGGCATGTGTGGACCCTGCTGCCATGCTTTAAAAGTTCCCTAGTGCACTTTGATCTACTCACATTTGAAAGCAGCATAGATCAAAGCACACTAGAGAGCTTTTAGTACATGACAGCAAAGTCCACATGAATAGTTAGCGCATGGCAGGGTGGTGCAAGGTAGATTCACACCCCAGCTTGCCATGCACTAACTGTATAGTCAAGCCCTTGGACGTTAGGTTGAGTATCTATTCTGTTTTCATTCTAATAACAGCCTCTCTTTTTCCACAGCCTTTATCCTTATTCTGAACTCATATACTCTTACTGGTGGTACAAGTTATTCTTTTGACTCATTTCCAGGCCTGCTGCAAGCATATAAAAAGCCATGCCAAACAAAAAGCAGAGTTTCACACCCAAATTCTTGCAAGACCCAAGCAGTACAAACAGCAGCAGAAAAAGTACCACATGGACAAAGGTGGATCAATGTGCAGTCATGGCAGCTTGAGGGCCTACCTAGAAAAGTGGCTTTTGAAGAAAGATTTCAAAGGGGATGGAAAAGAATGACAAAGTGAGGGGCTGCATCAGAGCACAGATCATATATGGTCTTTTCATGCTGGAATAATGTCCCATGCTCTGTAATGACCCATCACCCAAGGCTTCCTCATTTCTTCCTCTTCTTCCTCCTAATTAAAATATAAAATACATTCCAGGATTTTTTTTTCCATGTTAAAGATTGGATAAACCAAATTTGACAGCACTGAAGAAAACATTAGGCAATTTTACATTACATGATGTTTTGCTAATGGGCCAGGGGACATCTCTGATGGCTTACAAATGAAAACACTTGTTTTGTTTCCTTCCACTCTCAAAATGCTGTCAAAAGGACTGGCAATCAAATCACTTATGTGGATGTGTGTCAAAAACATGCCTGAGCCAGGTACAATATATAGACTTCAGCAGCAAGATTCATCTGAAATGACATACTATATTTTCTGAACAAGGTCAAAAGAGAGGAGATACAGATGAAGTGCTATTTCCCAACCATGTATGCTGTGTGTATGTGTGTGTGTGTTAAATTCAAATCTTGTTATACTAGAACAAATGTGTGTGCACACGCACACATTTGGTTTCGTAAGACAAGGTTTAGAATTAACACACACACTTTCCAGTCCATACAGCAAAAGCCTGAACGTCTTAAAAGAGGACTGAAAAACTGTATTCTATATGCACCATATCACAACGTTTAATAATTCCTTAACAGTTCTCTTCAGCTCTGTAAACAATTTCAGCATGGTCACCTACTTGATGATAAAATAAAAATTGGGTTGGCCCAGTAAAATTAGGAGATCTCCAAAAGCTGCAGTTTTTATAACAGGAAAGCAGATAATTTCATGTGTAAGTTTCCTTGGTTACCAGAATCACTAGCAGATGGATGGTTTATAAACTTCCTTTCAACTATTTAAAAAAACATTTTCCAGCAAATGTGTGAAATTAACTATCCCTTTTATTTTTACTTTTTAAAATAAAGCAGATATCACTTTTCAACACATGGGAATATTGGTTATTTAAAGCTAGTGTTGTTGGCATAACAGAGAAACAAAGACACAATTATGAAAAAGCAAAAAAGCATTTACATTTTAAACACGTTGTCTGACTTTATTTTACCAATCTACATAAATCTGAAATCACAGTTCTTTGGATGACCTGGAGGGTGTGTAATATTGTACAGCTCAATAATCTCACTGCTTTCCTTTCCATATAAGGAGAATTATTTTTCTGTATACATGCTGTGCTTTATAATGTGCAATCTTGTGTGTGTGTGTAATCATATATCCCCATTAAGCCCATTAAATCATATAGCCATTAAGGGACCTCAATTAGCATTGAAAACACATACATATGCATAATGAAGAAAAGCTTTGTTAAAAATGTTAATTGACAAGAAAGAGACCTACTTTAATCCAAGTTTTCCCAAACAACAAAACAAATAACCTGAAACGAATTATAATGGGAAGCTAGTTTCAATCCTCACTATGGAGGGAAACCACACAAATTCATAATTGTCGCTGGATTGTCACTCACGGGGAGGCTCGAAATAACACATTGTACATGGCTCTGTTGGTTCTTTGTTTGGATTCCCATGATTGTTTGTGAGCACATTAAATCCAATTAACAGTTTAAGAGCAAAAAGAAAAGGAGTAGTTGTGGCACCTTAGAGACTAACCAATTTATTTCAGCATAAGCTTTCGTGAGCTACAGCTCACTTCATCGGAAGCATCAGAGCTGTAGCTCACGAAAGCTCATGCTCAAATAAACTGGTTAGTCGCTAAGGTGCCACAAGTACTCCTTTTCTTTTTGCGAATACAGACTAACACGGCTGTTACTCTGAAACCAGTTTAAGAGCAAGTATTTAGTCTTCCCTATGAAACTGAACTAACAGTTTGGATCAATGTTAGGATATAGATATTCAGGTCTGTCTGTAAAGGCCTATACTCTAAGAATTTAGGTGTATTCTTATCACTTGGCTAGTTATAGAAGTATAAAAGAAAGAATCAAAATCACTGTCTGCTGGTGTAAGGGCCTTCTCTAACTGTGACAGTCTCAGGCCCTGCGCTTAGCCCTAAGCAGCAGAGGCGGCCATAAGCTGGGAAGTGAATGGTCACATCCTTACATTCCAAACTAGTCCCACTGAAAGAAGGTGCTATTGGGCTGTTAGGAATACAATCCTGTCCTGATAGTGCCTATCACCTCCAGAGAAAGGGAAGTGCCTAGAAAATATAAAAGGAAACTTGATAGCATCCTGTCTAGCAAGAACTCACTTATCAATAGCTGGGATGTGAAATCCTCACTTCTGTATTGTTTTGTCATTATAGTTCCCACTTTGCTATTGTTTGTCTGTATAATCTCTGTCTGGTTCTGTGACTGTTCCTGTCTGCTGTATAATTAATTTTTCTGGGTGTAAACTAATTAAGGTGGTGGGATATAATTGGTTACATAATCATGTTACAATATGTTAGGATTGGTTAGTTAAATTTTAGGAAAATGATTGGTTAAGGCATAGCTAAGCAGAACTCACGTTTTACTATATAGTCTGCAGTCAATCAGGAAGTGAGGGGGTGGGTGGGTGTGTGGGGGAGATGGGAACTGGGAATGGGGATGGGGAAACTGGAATCATGTTTGGCTAAGGGCAGGAATGGGAACAGGGACACAGGTGTAAGGCTCTGTGGTGTCAGAGCTGGGAAGGGGGACACTAAGGAAGGAAACTGGAATCATGCTTGCTGGAAGTTCACCTCAATAAACATCGAATTGTTTGCACCTTTGGACTTCGGGTATTGTTGCTCTCTGTTCATGCGAGAAGGACCAGGGAAGGAAGTGGGTGAAGGAATAAACCCCCTAACAATCGAAACCTTATCCCATCCCATCACATTGATTTGGGAGCCAACCCTGTAGCCTGGACTTGAAGATGATCTGCCTCTGAGGGTAGAGCTCCAAGGAGAGGGCTCAAATTACAGACCCAGAAGAACCCTCTGCTCCAAAAGCCAGGTGTTTTGTTTTATGTTGTTTGGTAACTTGCTTTGTTCTATCTGTTATTACTTGGAACCACTTAAATCCTATTTTTTATACTTAATAAAATCACTTTTGTTGATTAATTAACCCAGAGTAAGTGATTAATACCTGAGGGAGCAAACAGCTGTGCATATCTCTCTATCACTGTTATAGAGGGCGGACAATTTATGAGTTTACCCTGTATAAGCTTTATAGTGGGCAGAGTTTGGATTCAAATCAAACTGTGGGCCAAACTCACAGGTGGCAAGAATCTGAAATCTCCATGGACTTTATGCTCAGCCCTTCTGCTTTATGCTGAAAACAGAACCCAGATTCATGTAGTGTGTAAACAGGAAAACCTGTATGGTCAACAATAAATGGTTCCGTATGGTTTTCTCTTTGGCAAGCCACTGCTCCAGCCTACTACCCTCCTACATTTAAAAAAAAAACAACCCACAATAAAATTAAACTAGAATATACCTTAAATTTACTAACTCAAGAAAAGGAATTAATGGTAAAATTACTGTACAACCTTAACCCATTTCTCTACTTCATCAGTTCTCAACCGGGGTACACATACCCCTAAGGGTTCGCAGAGGTCTCCTACGGGGTACATCAACTCATCAAGATATTTGCCTAGATTTACAACAGGCTACATAAAAAGCACTAGTGAAGTCAGTACAAACTAAAATTTCATACAGACAATGACTTGTTTATACTGTTGTATATACTATACACTGAAATATAATATTTATATTCCAAATTGATTTATTTGATAATTATATGGTAAAAATGAGAAAGTAAGCAATTTTTCAATAATAGTGTGGTGAGACACTTTTGTATATTTATGTCTGATTTTGGTAATCAAGTCATTTTAAAGTGAGATGAAACTTGGGGGTATGCAAGTGAAATCAGACTCCTGAAAGGGGCACAGTAGTCTGGAAAGTCTGAGAGCCACTGCTCTAGGTTAAGGTATTAATTCACTGGAATCCAGTGCAACCCACATTAAAGTCTAATGAAAGTACATCTCTTTGCCCCTCTCCTCTCCCCCACCACATCCCTCCCTCCTGGGAATATGTGAAATTAGATTACATACCTCTGAAACGTCCCAAAACACAGTAGTTCACCCAGACATCTTCTGCACCTAACTATGGAGGAAAAACCTTGTTATGCTCAGTAATACTTACTTGGTTACTCTTAAATAGACACCTAGCAACTAAATTCAATCTCCATCCTATTGTACAAATCTTCAGTTTTCTATATACAAAGTTATAAGAAAGAGAGGCACATGACTGGAGTGTTCTTTTGTACAGATGGCCTTTTTGGCAAATACGCTGATAATCATTAAAAACTTTGTTTTTTAGAGTCATCTAGTCATAGAGTTTAAGGCCTGAAGGGATCACTAGATCATCTAGTCTGACATCCTGTATTTCACAGGCCACCAACACCCCTCAACTCACACACACTAAACCCAACAATCAAAATGAGACCAAAACATTCCAGCCCACAGGAGACTAGAATATTATGTGCCACAGGCAGAGAATGGGAGGGAAATGATTAAATGAAATATACTCAGTTAATCCTGGCAAGTGACCTGCACTCACATGCTATAGAGGAAGGCACAAAATCCTCAAGGTCACTGCCAATCTGACCTGGTGGAGTGGTGGTGGGGAAATTGCCGTATGTGAGATCGGGAAGGAATCAGTTAGACCCTGAGCACGTGAGCAAGAACCAGCCAGCCAAGCATCAGAGAGACAGAATATTCAGTGCCACCTCAGAGCAGTGGCCCACCCTGCCCAATGTCACATCTCCAGCTGTGGCAGGAGAAAGAGACAAAAAAGGAGTCTGTGTCTTAGACTCAAAATGAATATTTGTAAAAATATATTGCCTGTAAAGAATTTAAACACCATTTTTCATGAATTTTGAAGAGAAATCTGAAAATTCACATAGTAAATGAGCATGTGTGGCAGAAGGCATGGTGAAAATGTAAAATTCCTTCCATTTTAACAACATAGAACCAATCCTGCAAACATTTACTCCTGAGCATAGTGCTTCCTGCACTGAGGACGGAGTCCCACCAATTTTTGCATTTAAATCAATTAAAGTAGTAAGCAATGAGTCCAGTAGGCATGTGTTTGCAAGACTGGGCTCTAATGGAGACAATGGGGCATTAGTCACACAGGTAAGGACCTTTAATGCCAAGCAACTCTCATGATTTCTTAATACCCTGAGAAAAGAGAGGAGTCTTTTGGGATGCCAGGGAACTGAACATGACAATTTTCCTTTTAAAGTAGAGGTGCAAATAAAAAAGGAAAGAAAGGGAATAGTCAGACACTGAAAACCCAACTTAAAAAGCCTGTCCAATTACTGTAATTTGCTTTGTTTCTATCTAGAATGACAACTTGTATATCAAGTTTAAACCCCTGAAAAATGAGGGTTTACATGAAAATGCTGACAAATTCTTAACTACACAAGCACTACCAGGCACCGGTGATCCATGCAAATTATAACTGGGAGTGAGCTGCTTTGAACGAATAAAGATAAAAATTCCTTATGTTGCACTAGTCACAAGGCGCACTTATAAAACAGGCTCCACAAATGTCCATTATAAATATTTTTATTTTCATTTTCTTTTTAAGTTAAAAGATTTTTTTAAATTGCAGTTTTATTTTACTAATTAAATTCCCAGTCCTGCTGTCATTGAAATCAGTAGCAAACTGCCATCAACAAGTAGCTGCAGGTTTGTGTGGGCATTTTACTTCTATTTTCATTACAGCGCCTGAGTTTGAGTGTTTCTGAAAAGCAATGCTGAAATGTCTAAAATAGTAGCAAACGAAGAGTCACACTAGCTCATAAAAATACAAGTGGGAAGCAGAAAGACAGTGTTTGACCTTTGAAACCTACCTTCTTGTTCCTGAGAGAAGCCTCCAACTTCTCTTCGTTCAGCCTGAATTTTAAAGAAATCACTGAACAGTTCAAATAAACCAACTGATCTAATTAGCAGACCACAAGCCATAGGACAGAATTATCTCCCTTGAAAGTGTGTCCCCCTCTCCGCTGGCATCTAGGAGCACTGAAAGCCCACTTTCAAACCTGCTACAGAGCTCAAGAAGGTACTTTGATTCGAAAGCTAAACACAATTAGATTTCCTTTCTGTCTATTTTAACCAATTTTTTAAAAGGGTAATACAAATACTTTTGGCATCAATTTTTTGAAGGGAAAATGAATTGGACACCATCTCACACCTTCCCTAGTATTTCAGCACATCCCCATTATCGGATGGAAACTTGGCAAAGCTTTATTTGTTAACAAACACTTCCCAAGTCTGCAGCACACTGCTGACCTCTCCATCTGGGAAGAGCAACCCATTTTGAGTGGCACACCAAATGCTTCTGTCAACATACAATGGGAGTGCTGCCATTCACCATCTCTCTTCACAGAGCACAACCTCTCCCTTTTGTGGTTTGTGAAATTAGACCAGAGGTCTCTGTAGAACAAAGGAAACACCTAAAAATCTTCTGCCCCAACAAGCTTTGGGCAGGACCAGTAACTTTCCCTAGGTTACTCTTACCCAGGGCACCTGAAAGCTAAATCAAGAGTTCCCAAGCATTTAAAAATGCAGATTGCAGTCTCAGATAAGTGAATGATGTCCCAAGAATAACTGCAGACTCTCCAATAAATATATGCTAAAATTAAGACAAACTCGTCTGAACTTGAATGTTTGAAATCCGAACCTGAACTTGAATTTTGCAATTTGAGTTGATCTCTGACCAACTACTATATCTTCTTGAGCCAGCTGTATCTCTCAGTTAAGAATAAGACTGTCATACCATTTAGCTGATCCAATAAAATCATCCAGACTGGAAAGAGCCTCTCTCAAATGTCTTCTCATCTTAGTTAGTAGATAACATTTTTAGGCTACTAGGAGGCAGGGAAAACCTGACCCATTTAAATGACTTTATGGTCAAAGTTCAACTAACTTTCTAACACCTGCACCTGATTTAACTTGATTATTTTTCGTCCTTGGTTACTTATATCAGCAACAGTTTGAGGATCTGCAATTTATTCAAAAATGTGGCAAGATTCCATATCCCCAAGGTCTGTCTCACTTCCTGAAAATTTCCCTCTGGGAAAGGACTTTATTTTCAACAAACTTGTAATTCAAGCCAAATAAAAGCGGCTGTACACACTAACCTGCCAAGAAAGAAAAAAGGCCCAAATGATTTGGGACAGAAAGTCTGACGAGATTACAAAAAGTTTCCAAAAACTAAAAACTTCCATGGAATAAGCTTTGTCCTACATTAGCTGAATGATTTGTTTTCCATAATCTCCTTCTGGTCTTTTTAAACCTCTTAAAAGCAGTACATTTCAGAATGTAATTTGCTGTAGGTCTGTTAATTTTTGCTGAGTTATTCACAGAATTCACTAGTCAGAAAACTCTCCCTCTTCTTTCTCCCTGAAATCTATTCTTTTTATTAATTTTCTGTGGCTCTCCAGATTTACACTGAACTGCCATGGGAAAAAGCTACCCAGAATATCCTTTTAACAGAGCCAGGAAAAAAGAGCTGGTATTTATAAAGCAAAATGTCTAGGCTTTAGGGAAGACACAAATTATTTCAACATTGTACATGGTAAAAGCAGAGGACAAATAAAGCAAGAATTATACTGCATAAAAATAATTCTTATCAGAGGCAATACGGTATGAATAGAGTCCGGCAAGTGAGGAATCATAGATTCTATCCTACAACTGTTAATGACTTGTTGTGATAGGCAAGTCATTTAATGACTAGATGAGACTAGAAGGTGCCTCAATTTATCCATCTTTCAAATGGTTATGGTACCCACCTGTTATACCTCCCAGAGGTGTTGTAAGACTTCACTAATTGTTTGTAAAACATTCTGAAATCCTCAAGTGAGAGAAGTGTTAGGATATAGATATTCAGGTCTGTCTGTAAAGGCCTATACTCTAAGAATTTAGGTGTATTCTTATCACTTGGCTAGTTATAGAGATACAAAATAAAGAATCAAAATCACTGTCTGCTGGTGTAAGGGCCTTCTCTTACTGTGACAGTTTGAGGCCCTGTGCTTAGGCTAAGGTCTTTGGCTAAGCAGCAGAGGCAGCCATAAGCTGGGAAGCGAATGGTCACATCCTCACATTCCAAACTAGTCCCATTGAAAGAAGGTGCTATTGGGCTGTTAGGAATACAATCCTGTCCTGATAGTGCCTATCACCTCCAGAGAAAGGGAAGTGCCTAGAAAATATAAAAGGAAACTTAGTTTGATAGCATCCTGTCTGGCAAGAACTCACTTATCAATAGCTGGGATGTGAAATCCTCACTTCTGTATTGTTTTGTCATTATAGTTCCCACTTTGCTATTGTTTGTCTGTATAATCTCTGTCTGGTTCTGTGATTGTTCCTGTCTGCTGTATAATTAATTTTGCTGGGTGTAAACTAATTAAAGTGGTGGGATATAATTGGTTACATAATCATGTTACAATATGTTAGGTTTGGTTAGTTAAATTTCAAGAAAATGATTGGTTAAGGTATAGCTAAGCAGAACTCACATTTTACTATATAGTCTGCAGTCAATCAGGAAGTGAGGGGGTAGGTGGGTGTGTGGGTGGGTGGGGGAAATGGGAACAGGGAATGGGGGTGGGGAAATTGGAATCATGTTTTGCTAAAGGGGGAAATGGGAACAGGGAAAGGGGGTAAGGAAATTGGAATCATGTTTGGCTAAGGGCAGGAATGGGTCACAGATGTAAGGCTCTGTGGTGTCAGAGCTGGGAAGGAGGATACTAAGGAAGGAAACTGGAATCATGCTTGCTGGAAGTTCACCCCAATAAATATTGAATTGTTTGCACCTTTGGACTTCGGGTATTGTTGCTCTCTGTTCATATGAGAAGGACCAGGGAAGTAAGTGGGTGAAGGAATAAGCCCCCTAACAAGAAGCACTAAGTGGAAATGAAAAGCGGCATTCACCAGCTAGGGTTACCACCTTTGAAATGCAAAAAAAACAGCACCCCCCCACACACAAAGCAACCCCTCCTCAACCTCAACCACAAAGCAACTCTGCAACCCTCCACCTTCAACAGCCACTTATAGTATCTAGAGCAGTGGTGGGCAACCTGCAGCCCACGCCGCTTCCCGCAGCTCCCATTGGCCGGGAACAGCAAACTGCGGCCACTGGGAGCCGCGGGCAGCCGGGCAAATGTAAACAAACTGTCTGGCGGCCCGCCAGCGGATTACCCTGTTGGCTTACATGCGGCCCGTGGGCCGCAGGTTGCCCACCCTCATCTAGAGAGATAAGAAATATAGATTAGAATGATAACATCATTGATAACAAACAGGTTTTTGTATTATCAGTACATTTTGCTAGCCAGTCTTTGTAGTCTGTTTCATTTAGCCAGTTATCACTGACTGTGCAGTTTCTGATGCGAGCTTTTTTTTTCCTCCGGAGTGTAGTAGGATCACTCGCACCATCACCCTGATCTTTCATTATTTAATATGCCTGGCAGGTCTCCTCACTTCCACGTGACTCAAACACACACGGTGCGCTTGCATGTTGGTGGGTAACAGTTTTGATCTGTTATCGCTTAAACTGCGTAAGTGGGAACACTGCAGCATCCTTAGCTGGACACAGACACTTTTAACATTAGATATCCCAGTGTTTGGTGATAATAATGCAAATCTTTAGACCCATATTTAAAAAAATGGTAGATTAAATTATTTTTCTGACAACTGGCAAATCCATTTAAAAAAAAAAAAAACGGCCAGGCCAGTCAAATACCAGCTAGATAGTAACCCTATCACCAGCACACTCCCGCTTCTTTGTGCCACTACAGTGAAGCAAAGCATAAACTTGTATTAATTGGCTAATTAAACCAGGTTTCTGGCTACTTTGCATTGCCACAGCACATAGGTGAATTGCCCTAAGTGTATTATATAAACCATCACACCCCTATTAGGAACATCTGAAAAGGAAGCTGTATCACCAGTACAGTAGCTGGCTTGGTGACAGAACAGCAGTAGCATGAAATAGGACTACTGAGTGAGGGACCAAACTCAAAGGGCCTAACTGTGCTCTCCTACAACAGTGTAAATCAATAAATCAGTTTAGGTGAATGGAGCTACATCAATTACACCAATGGTGTTACACACCCTGGCATGAGATCAGAATTCAGCTCTTGAACTAGCTCACGCTGTGTCCATGCTCAACATATTCCAGCCAGGGAAAAGGCACTTATGTGTTGGGGAAGGCACTGGCATCCACTTCCTTGTGAGGACAACAGCACTTCTCACCCTCTGCTAAGGGGACGGTGAGTTGCATCCTAAAAGAAAGCTTATGCTCAAATAAATTGGTTTGTCTCTAAGGTGCCACTAGTCCTCCTTTTCTTTTTGCGAATACAGACGAACACGGCTGCTACTCTGAAACCTAAAAGATGTTGTATGGCAGCTTCAAGCGAGTGAAGTGGGTGAGGGAATAAGAAGGCAAGAAACAAAGAATGGCACTGAACTCAAACAAAAGCCATTGCACAAGCCCCAACCTTGCACATGAACGCTACCTGTGAGAACAGCTCGCACCACACGGAGAGGCAGCACTCTTCTTGTTTTAGAGCATAATTCACCATCCCACAGCACCAGGGCTCTGCAGTAAGTTACTTAGGAATGATTTGATGCACAAAAAAACAACACACAACATCCCGTTCCAATTGCTGCACAATAAACATAGCAGTAAAAGAAGTAGAAAAGTTAATTTACTTAGACTGTCATCTCTCATTTCAGTTATCTGTACAGGGCCATGCAAATCTACGGCACTGTATGAACAGCACGTAACAACTATTCATGACTGTCAATGGCTGTTTTAATCCACATTCAAAACCTAGCTATTCGCTTCCTCCCAAGTGGAACAAAAACACATGAAACTCCAATGAGACTACTGAAGTACTAAAGTATGAACATTATATGTATGGCTTTACACCTGGAGGCCACAGCTTTGCTGAGCTAGGCACTGTGCAAAGTATATCACTGTATCAAAGAGGTAGTATCAGAACCGAAAAGCTTACAACTGAAGTTGAAGAGGAGCGACAACAGAGGGACACAACCAAAGGGGTGGGAGGAGGGAGAAACAGAGGAGGAAGGGAATGAGAAAAGCTGGTCCTGTGATTCAGATCCTAATCTCAAACTAGGGTTCAGATCCCTTCTTTGCCACAGACTCCCTGTGTGACCTTGGGCGGATCACTGAGTCCCGCAATGCCTCAGTTTCCCCTCTGTAAAATGGGGATAATACCACTGCCCTACTTCCCAGAATGAGGATAAATGCATTAAAGATTGTGAGGGACTCAGACACTATGGTAATGGCAGGGGGCTTAAGTATCTGAGACAGACAGAGAGATAGGAATCACAAAGTAACAACAAGATGATGATACTGTGATCACAGCACATTAGCTGCCTAAGCATTGCTGAGTTTTTTGTAGCCCTCACAGCAGAAGAGAGTTTTAAGGAGAGATCTGGAAGAGGACAATAAGGGGACTTGGAGAATGGTTACACAAAAGTGCTTGTGGGAAAACTTGACAAGTGAAGTAAATACACATACTGGACTTCTGCAACTTCACAGAGTAGCTCAGATGAATTAATCTGAAAAAGGGCCTCTTTCATATATACCCACATAGTAAAAAAAACCTGTTGTGTAACAGTTATGGTTGCTCAAATGCACTTCACAAAGGAGCGCATCCCAGGGAAAAAGAAAGAGTTGGGCTCTTCAGCTTTATGGTACCTCACTCAGTTATTTCTAATATAGCAACCCAATATACTTGCCTTAAAAGATCTGCTTGCCGAAGACCGCACGCCCAGTTGTGCTAATGCTGTTTAAATGGTGAGCCAAAGGTCAAATATTGATTTCCCACTAGCAATTTGCTGGGGCACTATGCTAGTCTCCACTGTGGCAGCCAGCTGAAAACTGGAAAATATTAATAAGGTGCTCAAGAGAGATGCAGCCATTCTGAAATATTCTGTTAACTAAGATGATTGGAAAGATGACTGTAAGCTCTTTGGGGAAGGCACCATCCCTTGAAACTCCTGTGTGCTGCTGCAACAACCACCACCACCACAGGAGGGTGTGTAGGGCAGGACAGAACACCAGTCTTTTGATAAAATACTTTACCGTGCAGTGGGAGCTAAAGCCAAACCTACCCCAAAAACTCTGAGTAGAGTGACATCACTTTTGTTTACACCTTACAGTCATAAACTTGCTTCATTTTAGCTTCCCACAAAAGTTCCCACCATTAAGACCCAAACTTGCATGGTTTCAAATGCCCTTAAAACGCCAGCTGCCCAACATACAGTTTTCTAACTAGCACGCAATTCGCCTAGAAGCCCACAATCTCTGGGCCTAACCCAGTTTTTGTGGCTAGAAGCACTGACCAAAGTCCACACAATACGTCCAAAACTTGTATGTGGAAAGTTAGGTGCCTCAATCCATAATGGGGCATCCAAACAAGTGACCTAATTTCCAGAGTGAATGTGTGTACCCTTCAGATCAAGTTTAGTTAAGGGGAAATACAGCTAACCTCCAGCAAAAGAGGGGAGGAGGATTTGGAAGAGGAATGGGTAGTGGCCACCAAGCTTTACATGGCAACTGATCACATAACCTTACAGCAGCGTTCTACAAAAAACATGGAAACAGATTTTTAAATCTCCTGTTTGAAGCTGTGACTGAGGTTGTGTTTGTTTTACAGCCAAAAAAGAGAGTAAACTGGAAAAAACACAAGACAATTTCAAAGATTATTTATTATCTGTTTCATACCCCTCAAGGCTGTCTGTTCCTCTGCGTGCCTGCACTACAAAGGGACACCATCAAAGAGGGTCTGAAGAAGAGAATGCATCATTCAAGGCCACCCCATCTATTTTAACACTACCCTTATGATCACCGTCATTGTTCAAAAGCTGTGTTCTTTATTGTAAAAGAAAGGTCAAGGAGAGAAGGGAAATCTTGCTCACCCAGCGCCAGGAAGGTTTGACAGTTTCCATATTCAAATTTCCGCAGGGTAACAGGTTTCATCTCAAAACCTTTCCTTCATCTCATCTCATCAGACAGAGGAAGAGGTTTTGCTTGAAGTGCACAGCTCAGAATGCAACCACATGTGCTTACCAGGAAGCATGACTAGCTCAAAAATACAACCCAAATATCCCACAGAGCCCACGTGACCACAAGCTTCCAGTTCAGTTCCCCCATTTGGTGCTGTCATAGCCACATATGGTAACAACATGACAAGTCTTCCTCGCTGCATCATGCCTAAGGTTTGCTCATCTAGGTGGTTTGTCTTCTGTGTAAGACAGAAAGATGCTGCTGCATTTGCAGGAGGTGGAGCCGACTGGTTCCGTACCCACCCCAGGCAAAAAATGCCACATCATCTCTTCAGCTGCCCTAAATTAAAATAATAGAGAAGTTTGTCAAAGACGCTAGGAAGGGGAAAAGCAGAGAGAGTAAATTCACAAGAAATCAAATCCCACACACACCCACAGAGACTGAATCTCACATTCTGATTTACTGCATCTGAAATCATTGTATCCAGCTATAAGGTGTTACTTCTAAACACAACAGACACCAATAAACCAGGACAAGCAGCCACAGAAGAAAGCCAAGAGGGGGAGAAAACAAACCCTCAGGGGGAAAAAATAAAAAACAGAGCAATAGTGTCATGGGAATTAGCTCTCATAAAATGTTCAGCATGGTGTAGTTTAATGCAAATGTAAATTTTACTTAAAATCTAATCAATTTATTTTGCTTGCATTCTTCTTAAACACACACAACAAACAAGTTTTTGCTGGTGGGCTCGCTCAGCTATGAACATTATACTAACTGTATCAGTAAGATCAATCATGCGCTAAATTGCTATGGAAAATATACTCTCTCTTCTGGCTTTATTTCTCCACATGGCTGACCTTCTATTTTCTGCTATACATTCCTTATGTAAAGTGTAACTGCATTTCGAAACTGTATATGGCCTTGCTACTGGCCTTTGCAAAGGGGTCAGCATAGAACATATTTTCTGTACTCTGACGGTATTTGCCTGTGATACTATGGTGAATAAATATCTAAGTTAAAAACAAGAAACCCCAACCAATAAGATGATTGGCTAGATAGCTAGATATTGGTTGGTGTGTTGTTGTTTTTTAAACTTAGAAACTAACATACAATTATGTGACTGAGTACTGTGCAGGAATTCATTACCAGTGCTAGAGGCTGGGAGCTGCATTGTTACCTACGATTCACTCTTTGGTCATCCCTGCATTAAAAGTAATAGAGTGTCATGATAGCCTTACATCATCAGGCCCCCGGCACGTCTCAGAATGGAGAGGGGAGAAAATGAATTGGGTAATTAGAGCCCAGGACAGGCAGCTCCTACTTGAAGTTAAGATTGTAAAACAGTTTCCAACATCACATAATTTTATTCCACTTACAATTTTCCAAAGCTTTAACCTTCTGCTTAGGTTTCTGCCTGAAGGTGAATGAGCAAGATCCCACTCAGCTGTTTTGGAGATCAGCTAAAGTTGAAATAAATGATAAGCACACTTTTAAAAGGCCTGGCTACCAACAAAATATGGCTACCATTTGTAACTTGAAACACTTGAAGCCTGGACTTACTCCTCACAAAGGGATAGTGCCTCCTGCTTGGCTATGATTCAATAGTTATGACTATTTGAGATCAGCCATACACACTCAAAAAAAACATACACACAGTGGACGGTTTTGTTACAATCGACAGGGCAAAGACGGATGCCCTGCAACAGTGTGCAGCTAGATAAGTGCACCCTTTTCAAAATCTGTTCTCTGTAAGTGGCGCTGACAATAAAGCTACTGAACCAATTTTGGACTGCTGTGGTGCAACCTTGAATTGCCATTAAAGGTTTCCAGCTGTGCTGGGGGGAGAAGTATGGAATGAACATGGGTTTCAAGTGATTGGAAGAGAATTCTGCCGCAAGGAGTTTTGAAGCTGTGAGAGCACTTAAAATTGGCAGACCCTGAAACTACCTTAAAAGTGACCTGGAAATTATTTTGTTTTATTGGACTTGTGTACTTTTTGCTTCTTTATGATGTTTAAAGTAGATCTGAAAGTTTGTTGTTGGTTTTTCTTTGTATGTTTGGTTTTGGTTGGTTGTTTCTTTACTTTAGAACCATAAGGAATGTCTTATGTTTGGTTTTCCCTGGATTTTCTGGAAGCTTTCGTGGGATCTCAGAGTATATGTATTGTGAGTTTTCTCACTTTAATTAAAAGAATTGGGGTGTTTAATCTTTTACAAAGACATCCCCTCTCCAGAACGTTTATTAGCCATTGAAGTAAAATAAGTGTTAACAAACAAGTTGTCAACATTTTAAAAATCTCTTCTCTCAACAGCTCAATTCTCTTGACACTTCTAGTAATATTTGTGATAATTTACTAGGCCTCGGGTCATCCTGGGCCCTGCCTAACAGTTTCCCACCATTGCTAACACTGGTGTTCTCACTATGTCTCCCAACATTGTTAGTGGCTTCCACTACTAAAGGCATTTCTTAAAACTGTTTCACAAACTATCTGTGAGGCAGTTAAGAATAAATGCAGGGATCACATCATCCACCAAAGAACTGCAATCATCATTGGGTTGGAATACAGCAGCTTACAACAGCATACAAGGAAGTATTACATCCAACTGAATCTTGAGAGGTAACTTTATATAGGTATCACGTAAGTATCGGTTTGAATTTGCGCTGGTCACAGGGTTAGCAACCCTGCTCTCATAACAAAAGATATCATAACATCTTTCATAACTCTAAGCACTCAGGACCTCACCACTGTGTTCTTTAACCTCATGCTTGAGAATTTTTTCACTACTGATTCAGAGGGCACAATACTAAAATAATTTCTGCAACTGACAGGTTGCAAAGAATTTTGCAGTCCCTTGATGGTCTCCCACCCTAGTACTAATCCAGCCTCAACATGTTTACCTTATCAAGTCTGCTGGGATCACAACACAAGGTAGGATGAAATAAGTGGATGACTCCATCTTCACAAAGGAAGTGTTCAGAGCAAGAGACTGAGTCAGGAGTTTTGTGTTCTACTCCTGACTCTGCAGATGGTGTAATCCACATGCTTCATTCACCCATCTGAAATATCAGGACAATTCTTATCCACTTCAAAGGGTTCCTGAAAGGGTTATTTAATTAACATCTGCAAAGTGCTTTGAGATTTCTTGTGTGAAAGGCACTATAAGTGATTAGAACAAAACAGGAAACTAGGATTACCATTAATGTGTCAAGGAGGAGAAATCTATCATTTTATAACAGTTCAGATAGTATTGCCACCTATAGAGAACAATATTTTCCTACCGGGGCGGGGGGGGGGGGGGAACAGGACATGTTGTAACACCTAATTATGCATCTCAAATCTACATGCCTATGCAGGCATATATATGGCCCCTATTATCATACTATCTGAGCACCTCCATCATTAACAGAGTTTACTCAGATAACACCTCTGTGGGACAGGGAAGTATTACCCTATTTTACAGAGAGGAACTGAGGCACAGAGTAGATTAAATGATGGGCCCAAAGTCACAAAATATTGTGCCTGAGTAGGATTTGAACCCAGGGCTCTGAAGCCCAGGCCATGCCTCTGTCTACTCTAGATAATTCTTCCTAAAAGATAATCTCCTGACTCCATCTCCTCATTGAAGAGCTTCTCCATTTTGATGTCTTTCCAAAATTACTTAAATCTCTCTCCTTTTCACAATAGCCTATATTCTTGGAAACATCACAGTATGCTATTGTGAATCTATTTGCATTTACACGGCTATTCGTGGGTCCCCTCTGCAATTCTCATCAGATCTCATAAGCCAAAATTACATAGATATGTATGTTTAAAACACACGTTTTTAAGGAAGAAAATAATATCCCAAGCATTTTTCCCTCAAGCCTTCATCACAGAGAAAAAGGAACAGTAGAACCAACAACCAGCTTTGTATTATGGATACAGAATACTAGGAAATCCTGGTAAATCCTAAAGCAGTGATTTTCAGTGTTCTCTGAAGAACACTGGTAGGTGACAGAACACTTACGGATAGTCCATGGATGGTCCGGCTAGTAGGTTGGGTAGATGAATATTACAAGAAATTGGACTTTTTTTTTTATAATCAGATTTTTGTTTTAAATTGGATTTCTTTTATTTAAATTAAATACAGGCTTACTTTTTAAAAAATAAACCTATTTAAAATAAAATTTGAAATTATGACAACCTATATTAAGCCCTAATCTATTAATGCCATTTAAATTAATTAAAAATAATATTAAACAGTTCATGTTTGTTGCCAAGTTTTAAAGAAAATTAAATCATCGAACCGGTGGAAGTCACTAGCTAAGCACCAGGAACTGGAGTTTCAAGTGCATATCCAGCATTTGACAGCAGTTACCTCTTCTGCAGGTGCAGAGAGAATATTTGGATTTCAGTTTATTCAACTAGTTCAGTTCAATGATTAGTTCATTCAAACTTAAGAAACCAACTGGGAGTTGAAAATCCAGGAAAGATTGTTTTCCTCTCCCAAACTATGAATACAAATGGGGTGTCAGAGGATGAGAGCTACTAGTTCTAAAACCTTGAAGGACAGAATGACCTAGAACAATCAGTTCAATTCACTAGCTACAGATAATATTTCCTTTGTTTAATAACTAAGTTAGTTTATATGCAAAACATGTTTTTGAGAAAACTTTTTTTCTTACATACTGAGTCCATGAAAGATAGTTATATTTAACTAATAAAAACTAAAAATGTTTTTGTGCATTTAATTGACTTTTAATTGCCATCCAAATAGAACTGGACACAAACCACACATCAAAATTAATCATAATCTGGTAAATAAGAAATGTATCATTCACCATTTTCTAACAATGTAAAAAACTAAGAATCTGAACAAATGTAAATTAAGTATATAGTTGCTTAAATAAACATACATAAATATAGTCTATCCTCCCGGTTAGCAAAAACGAGGACCAATTTTAGTGTAAAGAGTATGTTGATTTGCAAATCAACATGTTTTAATGCCTATCAACTAGTAAGACTTGTCTAGGATAATAACTAAAAAATACAAATTCAAAACAAGATTAAAATAGACGATTTAAACAAACTTTTTCTGGATGCTGAATTAACCATTTTAACTTAAATCAATCCGCCCTGTGGTCAGGTGGTGCTGCAAAGTCACATTAGAAGACACTCATTATTTCCCTAATGTTTCATTTCCATGTAAACAATTACTGTAAGAATATGATTGATCATGAATGGGTGAGGAGTTAAATCCAGATGTACACTAGAAACCTTTGCCAGTATGGTAATGTCTATATGGACATTTATTTATTTATTTATTTATTTATTGCAATATTTTTATAGTGGCAAAAGCCTTAGTGTAGGCAGACACAGTTATATCAGCATAAGAGTCCTTTGGCTGGTATAGCTTATTTTGTTTGGGGAACAACTATCAGCTACAAAGCCAACTACAAAACTCAGAAGAAGCCATTACTTGCCTTTTCAATTTTCTTATTTAAAAGAACAGCAGAACAGAATAATTGTGCCAACTAATTTCTCTTGTGTCAAGAGACCCTGCTCAATGGCACGCACATGCTTATTATTCACTTGATCATGTGTGTACAAAAGTTATCATTCTATACTGTATACATAGACTGGAATCTCAACATAACCAAGTTTGTATATGATAATAGATCTAGTGAGGATTGGAGAAGGTTGTGTCAGATGTATTTCAAGAGAGAACATAAAGAAATGTTTCAGGTGATCTTCTCCTACATTTCCCCGGCCTTGAGTCTGTGCTCAAGCACCTGAAGATCACACCGAAACGCACAGATGTAAATATGAACAAATGCTTCAGCTAAATTGCACAGAAGAGGACAAGTACTTTGAAGTCTCCAGGTCTCTAGTCCTGATGAACTGCTTGTTGTTCAAAATGTCCCTAAATAGCTAAGCTAAGAAGCCAAACGACTCACTCGCTCTATCATACTTTCCCCTCCTCTCTCTGCAGGCGGGGAGGAGGGAGAGTGAACCTGTTCAAGGGAAGGGTTGGAAAGATGCACATATCTAAGCTCTAAAAAATCCTTTTAAGTGATGTACTGCCAGGAAATTCCCTTCAACATAACATTAAAGAATTGTTAGAATTAGAATCTCCTCATAAAGAGGATTGAAACGTTCCCATCTTCTGCCTAGTGCCAAAACCTTTTAACTCTGGACGCACAGAAATGCCATAAAATTCCTTCATTCAAAAGCATAAGCATGATGCCAGACTTTCTTCTGCATATTAAGGAGGCTTGGATACTAAAGCATGCATTGCTTTAATCCTGTACAAACATCACATCTTCTGTGTCCTGTTCAGTCCTGAACATGCACCCCCATCCCAGATAAACACGCTGGCATCCTCTCTCACATTATGCACTTGCAGGCTGCTAGTTAAAACTTCTTCCCAGCCCTGCTTCACAAAACATACACACACACACCTCTTGTTTTACACTGGGATCTTTTTTTAAAAAATGAACAGAACAAACAACCCCCACCCCACTCCCTCCTCTTTCAGGTCAGAGGACAGCTCAGACCTTGTTTAAAACAGGAATGACTGAGAGGAGGTGCGTACCTCTGACAGCGCACTTGTTGCTCCAACACGTCCAGAAACAAGCTACATCATCATCCGTTTGGATGCCTGATAGGAAAACTGCACAGTCCCCTGCCTGGGTGAACAGAAGGTCTGGTGTCTTCACCAGACAGTATCTGTTCATCTGGGAGACTCAGATTTTCTTCTTCCGAAATAGTTCAAGTCAAGGAGGCCATTTTACCGCTTCTTTATCTGGGCAGGAGGCAGCAAGCTGCACAGAGAAATCAGTCTGTTCAGCCGCGAGACACTTATTTCAACTGTACATTTCCTGCTTTATTCTTTATTCTTGGGAAGTCCACGAGACTTGGGAAGTAACACAAGGGTGTTACAGAAACACAAGTGACTGAGCAACTGAAATGAGGACACTTAACATTTCAACTCCTTCAGATTTTCACAGCTACGGTCCCAGGGTAAAACTCACCACAGTGCAGATGGCCAGCACAAGGCCCAGATGCCACTATGTGCCACTTCTGCAATACTTTAAGGCTTTAAGTGGGATTTAAGCCTTGTCCTTGTGCTGCACAGTGGCAAATTTCACCTCCTGTGAAGAAAACCTCTATTCCAGAAGTTCCCCATTTCCTTGTGTAGCCTAGAACTGCTGCTCTTCAGAACAGGGAGTTTTATCTGTTTGGCAGAGCTGACAGTACAGCACCAGGCACATTTATGGTGCTCTACCATAATATATCATTACTATCAAACAAACAACAGCACTCTTCCAAGCAATAGCCAATTAATGAGAAACTGCAGCTTCCTGCAGCTGTGCCAGAGAGGCTCTTTTTAAAACTCTAACCTTGCTGTAATGGGAACTGTAATAAGGCTCCCAAATTCAGTCTTTTTAATCAAAATTAGAAATCTGAAGGAGCCCTGCAGAGCTGTGTTGGACAGAGGAAGAGAGCTAATAGGCTTTGGCTACTTTTGCAAGGAAATGGGAGAAAGATACAAATAATCCCCCCCCCCCCCCCCATCTTGGGGATGCGATTCCAGCTTTGCACCATTTGGAGTCAGTTCTCAGGCAATCATCCAATCAAATCATGGCTTTGAACAATGACAGAATCTTGGTCCAAACACTCCCCTGCTCCTCCCCCCAACCCCCCAGCAACCTCCTGGAGGAAAATAATGAAATGTACAATATACAAGCTGTCAGTTAAAACCACAGCTCTGTTTGTGGGAAAATCTGCACAGAAAATTGTTTTAACTCGCTTGTTTGCTTTTCTTTCACTGGGGGGAGGGAGGGGAGTAGGTTGCTGTAATCTCATATGCCAACTAATCACCAAAATATAACAGCTACAAATGAGGTTCAAATTTATATTTTAGCAGGTGAAATAATGAAGAATTAAGCAAAAGGCAGATGGAAAAATTCTAACTTCTAAAGACAGTAGGCCAAATTCTGTTCTCATTCACAATGGGATGGACCTGGAGCACTCATCGATTTCAAAGGAATTCACTCTGGTGTACTCATGGAACGGAATCTGTATATTTATACTGGTGATGTGCACAATGGTTAACATTTTCAAAAGCGCTTAAATGAGTTAGGAGCACAAGTCCCATAGAAAGTCAATGGGATTTGGGTTCCTAAATCGCTTGGGCACATTTGAAAATTGTATTTTACTCAATGTAATCACTAAACTCCATTCGGAGTTATCAACCTTTAAATGGTTTCTGTCTGAAAGATGAGGAGGACTTGTGGCACCTTAGAGACTAACCAATTTATTAGAGCATAAGCTTTCGTGAGCTACAGCTCACTTCTTCAGATGCATATCGTGGAAACTGCAGCAGGCTTTATATATACACAGAGAATATGAAACAATACCTATTCCCACCCCACTGTCCTGCTGGTAATAGCTTATCTAAAGTGATTTCCAGCACAAATCCAGGTTTTCTCACCCTCCACCCCCCCACACAAATTCACTCTCCTGCTGGTGATAGCCCATCCAAAGTGATAACTCTTTACACAATGTGCATGACAATTAAGCTGGGCTATTTCCTGCATAAATCCAGGTTCTCACATCCCCCCCACCCCCATACACACACAAACTCACTCTCCTGCTGGTAATAGCTCATCCAAACTGACCACTCTTCAAGTTAAAATCCAAGTTAAACCAGAACATCGGGGGGGGGGGGGGGGGTAGGAAAAAACAAGAGGAAACAGGCTACCTTGCATAATGACTTAGCCACTCCAAGTCTCTATTTAAGCCTAAATTAATAGTATCCAATTTGCAAATGAATTCCAATTCAGCAGTTTCTCGCTGGAGTCTGGATTTGAAGTTTTTTTGTTTTAAGATAGCGACCTTCATGTCTGTGATCGCGTGACCAGAGAGATTGAAGTGTTCTCCGACTGGTTTATGAATGTTATAATTCTTGACATCTGATTTGTGTCCATTTATTCTTTTACGTAGAGACTGTCCAGTTTGACCAATGTACATGGCAGAGGGGCATTGCTGGCACATGATGGCATATATCACATTGGTGGATGTGCAGGTGAACGAGCCTCTGATAGTGTGGCTGATGTTATTAGGCCCTGTGATGGTGTCCCCTGAATAGATATGTGGGCACAGTTGGCAACGGGCTTTGTTGCAAGGATAAGTTCCTGGGTTAGTGGTTCTGTTGTGTGGTATGTGGTTGTTGGTGAGTATTTGCTTCAGGTTGCGGGGCTGTCTGTAGGCAAGGACTGGCCTGTCTCCCAAGATTTGTGAGAGTGTTGGGTCATCCTTTAGGATAGGTTGTAGATCCTTAATAATGCGTTGGAGGGGTTTTAGTTGGGGGCTGAAGGTGACGGCTAGTGGCGTTCTGTTATTTTCTTTGTTAGGCCTGTCCTGTAGTAGGTAACTTCTGGGAACTCTTCTGGCTCTATCAATCTGTTTCTTTACTTCTGCAGGTGGGTATTGTAGTTGTAAGAAAGCTTGACAGAGATCTTGTAGGTGTTTGTCTCTGTCTGAGGGGTTGGAGCAAATGCGGTTGTATCGCAGAGCTTGGCTGTAGACGATGGATCGTGTGGTGTGGTCAGGGTGAAAGCTGGAGGCATGCAGGTAGGAATAGCGGTCAGTAGGTTTCCGGTATAGGGTGGTGTTTATGTGACCATTGTTTATTAGCACTGTAGTGTCCAGGAAGTGGATCTCTTGTGTGGACTGGACCAGGCTGAGGTTGGTGGTGGGATGGAAATTGTTGAAATCATGGTGGAATTCCTCAAGGGCTTCTTTTCCATGGGTCCAGATGATGAAGATGTCATCAATATAGCGCAAGTAGAGTAGGAGCTTAAGGGGACGAGAGCTGAGGAAGCGTTGTTCTAAATCAGCCATAAAAATGTTGGCATACTGTGGGGCCATGCGGGCACCCATAGCAGTGCCGCTGATCTGAAGGTATACATTGTCCCCAAATGTGAAGTAGTTATGGGTAAGGACAAAGTCACAAAGTTCAGCCACCAGGTTAGCCGTGACATTATCGGGGATAGTGTTCTTGACGGCTTGTAGTCCATCTTTGTGTGGAATGTTGGTGTAGAGGGCTTCTACATCCATAGTGGCCAGGATGGTGTTATCAGGAAGATCACCGATGGATTGTAGTTTCCTCAGGAAGTCAGTGGTGTCTCGAAGGTAGCTGGGAGTGCTGGTAGCGTAGGGCCTGAGGAGGGAGTCTACATAGCCAGACAATCCTGCTGTCAGGGTGCCAATGCCTGAGATGATGGGGCGCCCAGGATTTCCAGGTTTATGGATCTTGGGTAGTAGATAGAATATCCCAGGTCGGGGTTCCAGGGGTGTGTCTGTGCGGATTTGATCTTGTGCTTTTTCAGGAAGTTTCTTGAGCAAATGCTGTAGTTGCTTTTGGTAACTCTCAGTGGGATCAGAGGGTAATGGCTTGTAGAAACTCGTGTTGGAGAGCTGCTGAGCAGCCTCTTGTTCATATTCCGACCTATTCATGACGACAACAGCACCTCCTTTGTCAGCCTTTTTGATTATGATGTCAGAGTTGTTTCTGAGGCTGTGGATGGCATTGCGTTCCGCATGGACAGTGGGGTGGGAATAGGTATTGTTTCATATTCTCTGTGTATATATAAAGCCTGCTGCAGTTTCCACGATATGCATCTGAAGAAGTGAGCTGTAGCTCACGAAAGCTTATGCTCTAATAAATTGGTTAGTCTCTAAGGTGCCACAAGTCCTCCTTTTCTTTTTGCGAATACAGACTAACACGGCTGTTACTCTGAAACCTGTCTGAAAGATGAAGAGGCTTACAACTGGGGAGGGAGGAAGGACAAGCCAACCATCTCCTTTCCCTCTTGCTACCCCTCCTTCCAAGGTGTTAATGGGTTATAGCATTCTTGGTGCTCCTCAAGTCAAAAACAGCTACATTTTTCAAAAGCTCAGCTTTGCATATAACATCAACAACATCCATTTTAAATGATCCACCTGGGCAATCTCTCTTTTGATCTCTACATCTGAATAACCATTACAAGGGCTTCCCAAATCAGACGCATATGCAAAAGCAAAATCTCCATCCTGCAGAAGCAGAGGAAGCTCTGCTAGACATTTTAGCATTAAGGCAGGCCAGTCAACTTGCTATTGGCCCTAATTAGCACTGCTGCAAACTGTTCAGAGAGTCATAGAGTCATGGATTTTATGGCCAGAAGGGACCACTACATTTTCTAGTCTGACCTCCTGTATAACATAGGCCATTAAATATCACCCACTTACCCCTATATTGAGCGCCAAAACTTGTGTTTGGTTAAAGCATAACTTCCAGGAAGTCATCCAATCTTAATTTGAATGCATCAAGACATGGAAAATCTACTCTTCTCTTAGGAGTTGTTCCAATGGATAATAACTCTGATTGTTAAAAATTTGTGCCTTATTTCCAATTTTAACTAGTCTGGCTTCAGCTTCCAGCCATTGGTTCTTGTTTTGCCTTTCTCTGCTAGATTAGAGTCCTTTGGTAGCCAGTATCTTCTCCCCATGATATTCTTTA
This sequence comes from Lepidochelys kempii, assembly GCF_965140285.1. Classification (NCBI taxonomy): domain Eukaryota; kingdom Metazoa; phylum Chordata; order Testudines; family Cheloniidae; genus Lepidochelys; species Lepidochelys kempii. Next base: position 26,087,261 of record NC_136381.1, on the reverse strand, counting down.
CTGGTAGGCAAGCAAAATTCAAAAGGGTGAAATTCTCTCCTACTTTCAAAAATAAGAAAATGAAAATCCATCTTAAACCCAAATGCCCCACTGATAGGACAGCAAAGGCTACAGCAAAAATAGGAATTTGCTTTAGGAAAAAAAAATTGCTCCTTTTACCTGAACATTTTGCTCCTTTTTTTACTCAGGCCCTAACCCTGTATCAGCATCTGCTAGCACAGTTCCTCATGCACATTCAGTTACCACCCAAGACTTATTAGGAAAAGCCCAATTGATTTCCTGAGGTGTAATTTTGGTTTCTTCTGAATTGGATTCACCAACTGGGACTAATGTCATAACTCATGGCAAATAGCAAGCAACAGTCATCGGCAGTTTCCCTCCTGTTCCTGAACTTCTCTACAGGCTTTGTGGATCGATACAGGTTCAGGGCTCTGCTCTGGTCCCTACAACCAATTTGCCAGTGAAGTGCTGGGCAGCCTCCTAGTGGAGAGGAAAAGCTAATCCTGAAGGGGAAGACAGGTTGGAGTTGGGTGTTGAACAGCCTGGCACAGCAATCATTGGCTACCAGAGTAGGTGAGAAGTCTCTGAACTGAACACTGCTACTGAGCAATGGAAACACTGTGGAGAATCTCTGGTGCTAAGGGAATCTGAAATTTACGGCCAGCTGCAAACTCCATTCCAAAAGCAAAATTCCTGGGTGGAGAAGAGGGAGGGAAGCTCATTTCACACAAGAACATAATCCCTTGCAAAAGTCTCTTTCACAGGTAGCAGAAGTGGAAACATCTGCTCTCCTTCATGGGGAAAAAGATTGGGAAGGGTGCAATCAGTGTGAACAAGGCAGCAGGGAGAGTATGCCATTCCCATAACAAAACCCTCTGCCTCCATTCTGCTGGACTGGAAGAGAGATACATGCACAAGTTGTAACCTCTAACACAAAATAAATCTTTTCTTCACCCATCTAAATGTTGCTTAGCCACAGATACAAGAATATGGAATCAGTGAGACTTTGCATAGGTGTAGGGCCAGCACTGATGGATCCTAGGGCAGAAATGAAGCCTCAAAACTGAAGCCTTCTGGACATCTAAAATGCTGACTTCCATCTTTTACTATTTTTCTTTTCTGTTTAATTGATCTAAGCATTTTGGTAGTGATAAGATGATAGCACTCCCTTGGCATGCTAATGTGTTACTTGTTATTGTTTGTATTCTAATAGCTTGTATGGCACCTCTAGAACCTAAGCAGGAGCATGAGAGTTATTTTATTATATGTTCTGGTTGGGAACTTGCAATATACAAGAAATAGAGAGGATATAAATATGGCAGAGGACAAGCTGCCACAATAATTAGAGTATGCCCAAATATGCATGCTAAGCCCCACAAGTGACATGACAATGGGAAGGAATGGGTATGGAAAGGAAAGTAGATCTGTAACTGGGGGGGGAGGGTTGTTTGCCATCAGCACATGCACAAGGATTCTCAGCACACATATTTCCGAGCCCCAATGGCTCATTATTACCAGCTATTGATCCACTAATTAAAAAATTCCGCAGGAAATGACTACCTATTTGTAGGTCTACACTGACCCAGCTAGTGCAGTTTTAACAGGTCACACACACACTGCAAGCATCTCTTATCACTTTCATCAAGTTCATTCCTTACAATACTTTATTACCTACCATTCACATTCGCTATTTGATCCACTGCTGGGATCTCATCCTCTCTTTGTTTGAGGATACTCTTTGAGGGGGGAGGGAGGGACTAGTAACATAAAGGTTTTGCTGAAAATACACAAAAGCCAGGAAACTCAGAGTTAAGGCTGAAAATTTGTGCTGACACTGCAGCATTATCTCCCACCACTAAGCCTTTTCTGGATCTTTTGGCACAACTGCCAGAGTTAAGGCCAGGGTGTCAGCAGAGATTTTCAGGCTTCTTGATGAATTTCTTTGCTTAAATCAAACGCTTAATGTCACTTAGACATGCTATTCATTAACACCACATCAAACTTTAATGAAAATTGTGCACACATACACACACACTTTTATATATGCCATTAGCTATATTCTTCCCAATGGCCGTGAACTCCGTATGAGCAAACTTGTAAAGTCCCAGCTAGCCAAAGTGGACACAGAGGCGGATTAAGCAAGTGGCTAGATGGTACTGACAAACAGACCAGAGTAACCGTAGCAATCAAAATTTCACAGAGTCGTGTCCTATGGCAAGTATCGGTCTCTCCCCTCCAGCCTGAAATCAGGAGAAAAAAGGTAGTGTTTTTTTTTAAAATGGACTCTGAAGGACACAAATCAGATGTCAAGAATTATAACATTCATAAACCAGTCGGAGAACACTTCAATCTCTCTGGTCATGCAATCACAGACATGAAGGTCGCTATCTTAAAACAAAAAAACTTCAAATCCAGACTCCAGCGAGAAACTGCTGAATTGGAATTCATTTGCAAATTGGATACTATTAATTTAGGCTTAAATAGAGACTGGGAGTGGCTAAGTCATTATGCAAGGTAGCCTGTTTCCTCTTGTTTTTTCCTCCCCCCCCCCCCCCAGATGTTCTGGTTTAACTTGGATTTAAAGTTGGAGAGTGGTCAGTTTGAATGAGCTATTACCAGCAGGAGAGTGAATTTGTGTGTGTATGGGGGTGGGGGGGGATGTGAGAAAACCTGAATTTGTGCAGGAAATAGCCCAACTTGATTATCATGCACATTGTGTGGAGAGTTGTCACTTTGGATGGGCTATCACCAGCAGGAGAGTGAATTTGTGTGGGGGGGTGGAGGGTGAGAAAACCTGGATTTGTGCAGGAAATAGCCCAACTTGATTATCATGCACATTGTGTGGAGAGTTGTCACTTTGGATGGGCTATCACCAGCAGGAGAGTGAATTTGTGTGGGGGGGTGGAGGGTGAGAAAACCTGGATTTGTGCTGGAAATGGCCCACCTGATGATCACTTTAGATAAGCTATTACCAGCAGGACAGTGGGGTGGGAGGAGATATTGTTTCATATTCTCTGTGTATATATAAAGTCTGCTGCAGTTTCCACGGTATGCATCCGATTAAGTGAGCTGTAGCTCACGAAAGCTCATGCTCAAATAAATTGGTTAGTCTCTAAGGTGCCACAAGTACTCCTTTTCTTTTTGCGAATACAGACTAACACGGCTGTTACTCTGAAAACTGTAGAGCAGTTCCACAGGAAGTTGACTACTACAAGCCAGCATTGGAGGTCTCAGACTGTACTGAATTCTATGGTATTGTAGAAAACAAGAAAGCATACACACACATTCTCTCTCTTCAATCTCATGGTCCTTTAGTTATGGAACCTGGGCTCATGGAAGTCCTGCTGATTTTATTCCATGAAACAAAAATGCTTTACCAAACTCACAAAACATATCTTACACAGATAACAATATTTGGGCTAGATCACAGCAACCCTCACTGAAATGGATGATGACTTACTCAGGTGAGTAAATCCATTTCATTTTTCCAGAGCTCATAAACAAGGTGAGCATGGCTGGTGTATTTTCCTCCATTATGTTTTGCATATTTGAGTTTATCAACTAATAATTTGAAGGAAGGTTCAGTAAAACAGTTCAATATTCTCAAGTTCTAATTGTCACAGGGTGATGATCAAGAGCAAATTCTGATTAACCACCTAATGAAAATGAGAACCCGGCTCAACTGTGAGTACTGATTAACTAGTGGGAGCCACCAGTTTTAAAGGGCAAGATTGTTACAGTGTAATACTTACTGTGTTACACTATATAACGGGGACACCTTTTACTGAATTGGATTAAATAGATTTTTAAAAGGCCCAAACAAAGCAACCGCTGGTAACTCCATAGGCTTAGCAACCCAGAGCTGAAACAACTCCTTTCTACAGAATTAAATATGCCATCAAATAAGGGAAACTGCAGTTGATTTTTATGGCTGACATCATGCGAGTAGCAGAACACATATGTATTTAGTCTGTCCCCTTTAAAATTCAGACCAAGACCGGTTGCAAATTACAAAAATTACTGAAATTACAAAGTGAACTATCAAGAGATCTTAACTCAGCCAGAACAAAACTAGCTAATCGCTGGTTAGGAACTTCGGAAATTACAAACTAATCTAATTAGAGACTTTATCTTGTCAGTTACAGTCCACATGTTAAATATTTATCACTACATCAAAAAAATTGAAGGTTAGTTACACTGGCACGTGAATTACTAGTTTCATGCTAGAACACTCACCAGCTTGGATCAACATCAAACAGAATGACTGATTTGGCTTTTATAGTTTTAAAGACAAGTAATTAAGTATCCATAAATAAATAAAGTTGTACTGAAAGCGAAGGAGGCCACAGATATAACGAAGGCCATCAAAACGGGATGGAACATACACTAAGGTGATATGAATTAAACTAATTTAAATTAGAGCCACCTTAATTCTGAATCAGAGTGTCCACACAGGGATTTAGTGAAGTTTAACTGATACATTTTAAATTCACAACTTTAGTTAATTTGGATTAACTTTCTAGAGTGTCCCCATGTAGGTACACCCTAAGTATTTTAAAAAAAAAAAAAAAAAGGTACTTGTATGTGTCTAAGTATTTTGGGGTCCATTAATTTGTACGCTGGAAGTGCAAGAGACAAAGGACTTCATTTTTTCACTTGTCTATAAAGGGACATGCACGCTAAAGGCACTAACATAATAAAGTAATAGCAACAACTGCAGGAAGATGGAAAGAAAAGAGATATTGGTAGGAGTTACATAAATTTCATTTTAATGTTATAAAGGTGACTAAAGTCCTCTTGGGATAAACCAGGTTGTTAGTTGCCCAGAATTTTTAGCCAGATCCCAGAAATCTTGGGCAATAACATCAGGATAAACTCCTTCTCTCTGAAAGTGCCAGCCCATGCAGGGCACACAAGACCTCAGGAGTTTTAAGTGCTTAGCTAAAAGACCTTCTACGTATACCCATCAACATGCCCCAGAACTTGGTGGGCCAGATTCTGCTCTCAGCTGCAGCAACATAAAACACATAGCAAATCCATTTACATGAATGGAGTTCCTCTGGATTGACAACCATATAAAATAAAGAGAACACAATTTGGCCCAATCAGTCTATCCTAGAAGGTTGAGCGACTGATGTTAACCCTGCTGGGAACTGAACCTGTGCTTCCAAAGAGTCCAGGGATTGCAAACCCAAGGCCAAAGCCACATTCACACAATGACTTGAAACAATAGAGATTGAAATTGGGGAGTGGGGAGGTATAGAAGTGGTTTTAAAAGGCAAAATTAAAAGCACTTAAAAAAAAATGTTTCAGCCTACAAATGATGGAGGAGTCAGTCAGTTGAAATCTGCAAATTGGTAGGTTGTACATTCTGCGCTGTCGGTCAGCAAGGCACATCTTAAAGGGCTGAATAAATAATTGAAGAATAAATAATTGCACCAGAGCTCTGTCTCATGGGCCATTTTTATAGATTGCTGTCTAATGATAGCCCCATCTGTGACACTTTGCATTAATATGAGATAAAATTACATAGTGCCTTGTTTGCTCTGACACTGGGATGTTATGATGTCTCTTAATATTATCGTGAATAAAGGACTAGAGCAATGAGGGAAGCGTCTTGATTGCTAGTAAACACTCAGCTGGAAAAAATCAATTTTTAACAGTCAGAGAGGTTTTGCCTCCAAAGGGGGATGGGGGAAGGAGAAAATACTATTTCCAATGTACTTACCAACAGTATAACAAAAGAAAGGAGGAGCTAGTGAGTGTTCTTGGGTGCAGAAGGAGCATGAGTCCAATTCAAAGACTCTGGTTTAGAACGTACCATTTTGGGACTAATAGCAGGGGCACAACTCAGCACCAAGGAAATAGCACCCAGGAGCCAACCATTCTTTCAACCTCTCTGAAAGGAGGGAGGGAGGAAGACAGAGAGAGAAGCTGTAGGTTCTCCAGTGATGACTCTTGAGTAAAATCAGATGCCTCAGTGGCTACCAGGAAGGGATACAGATGGATAGGACAGGAAGATCATAGATGTATTTTAGAATCACATAATAGCAACACTGTATTTCTATAGCATTTTCCATCCTAGAATCACAAAGCACCTTGACATTAAATTCAATAAGGTTTCAGAGTAACAGCCGTGTTAGTCTGTATTCGCAAAAAGAAAAGGAGTACTTGTGGCACCTTAGAGACTAACCAATTTATTTGAGCATGAGCTTTCGTGAGCTACAGCTCACTTCATCGGATGCATACCGTGGAAACTGCAGAAGACATTATATACACAGAGACCATGAAACAATACCTCCTCCCACCCCACTCTCCTGCTGGTAATAGCTTATCTAAAGTGATCATCAAGTTGGGCCATTAAATCATCAAATGGCCATCAAATGGCCCAACTTGATGATCACTTTAGATAAGCTATTACCAGCAGAAGAGTGGGGTGGGAGGAGGTATTGTTTCATGGTCTCTGTGTATATAATGTCTTCTGCAGTTTCAACGATATGCATCCGATGAAGTGAGCTGTAGCTCACAAAAGCTCATGCTCAAATAAATTGGTTAGTCTCTAAGATGCCACAAGTACTCCTTTTCTTTTTGTAAATTCAATAAGTCTCACACTATATTCTTTGAGGTAGGGAAACATTTTCATCTTCCTTTTGCAGATGATTGGGAAACAGAGGCACATGCAGGTAAAGTGACTTACCCATGGTTGCACAGCAAGTCTAGATACAGGCCTCCTGACTTCAGGTCCTGCTCTTTAATCACAAGGCCATTCTGCCTTCCACTTCAATCTGAAGCATCCTGCAGGTGAGCAGATCCTGCTATGGATCTGGACTGACATTTCTGATGAGTGGTCATTACTCTCACCAGACTAGAATTGCAAGGACTTTAATAAATGTCTCAAATGGTTGTCTGTTAAGCTCTTTACTTTGTACAACCACTATCCGTACCCACTGCTGGGCTAATACAAGCGGGGGTTGCAGAAGAGGAGGTGGAGTGTAGAGCACTGATGTCTGAGATGTAGCCAATGACATTTCCTTCCCATTCAAAAAAGTCAGGAGCTGCATGGGATGTCTTTCCCTTACCCTCTCCAACGAGTGACAGGTAGGTGGGGTGGACTGCAAGGTCAGGAAGCTGGCCCAGTACAACAGTGCTGTGCAAACACACTCTCTCTCTCTCTCACACACACACACTCTCCTGCAGCAGCAGCAAGGAGTAGCTGCTACCAGGGTAGATCCATGAAAACAGATATGAGCAGCTAGCAGGCAATTTGGATCTCCGAGATTTAGAGAGACTGTATTTGCACAGTTTGTTCTATAGAAAGATATAGCTACGGTTTTATATTATATTTAATTAGATTTACAGGATACCGCCACAACCCTGTCACATTCTAGTGATCTAAAGCAGGGTGACTTCTGAGAGACAAGCTACTGTCTCTCTGAAGCCTCAAAGCACAAACTGACCAAAACCTTGGTGCAGCTAGTTCGCTGAACCACAACTGAATACTTTGTTTTCACTTGCACATACAGCCTGAGTGAGTTCCTCCCAAAAATAGCACAGGAGGCTATAACACTGGTGGTCAAGGCTCCCAAACCTACAGCATCCCTAATGACGTGACTGGACTCATAAGTGCGAAGAATCAATTTGCAAAACCAAGCAGGTTTTCAGCCCTCCACAGGCCGAGATAAAAAGCTAGACTCTAAGACTAAAAAAGAAATGCAGGAAGAGGGTTTATAGGGCCATGAATGCAAGACACTCCCACTGCACAAAGCCAATATGTTGACATATGTGGTTTTATTCCATCCAGCTCCCCGCAACACACATCCCACAAATCACACACACACACAAAAAAAAACCATCATGGGTCACCTACTCTCAGGTCAGGTCTAAAAAAAATTGTTGTACCGGTATAATTATGACAGAGGTATAAATGTTTTTACCAATATAGTTATACTGTACAACAATATAAAGACAGGCTTCAGAGTAGCAGCTGTGTTAGTCTGTATCCACAAAAAAAAAGGAGTACTTGTGGCACCTTAGAGACTAACAAATTAATTTGAGCATAAGCTTTCATGAGCTACAGCTTATGATCAAATTAATTTGTCAGTCTCTAAGGTGCAACAAGTACTCCTTTTCTTTTAACAATATAAAAGGTGGCTTAGGCACCTTCCAAATTTGGGAATAGTTACACAGTTATAAAGGCACTTTTATATCAATGTAAGTGCATCCACACTAGGGTGGCTTAACCACTTTAGTGACTTGTGACTCTGCACTGACCAGGTACTGCTCATTTATGATACAAACAGTTCAAAGTTCACAAACCCCTAACACTCTAACGTGCAGCACAGATCTTTAAAACATGTAACAAGGAGGCCAAAGGAAGTATACAACAAGAGCCAAAAGCATGATGCTGGAAACTTAAAAGTATATTAAGCTCACTTCTTTAATCTGTTTCTGATGATCTCCATTACAGAATTGTGATATCAATAAACTTATAGTTATAAACAGACCACCTGATTAGTGTGGGATAGAGGTATATTTGGATCTAAAATAAAGTAAAACCACCTCAAAATTGGGTACAATCAAGAGGTGTGTTCCAGATTTGGTTTAGTGCAGTTTTCCACCTTCAATATTTTTAGAACTGTACTCTAGACAATAGAGGATGAAACAAGATGAACCTTCTGGGCTTGCTTTTCCTCTTGGGTGGTGGCAATTTAAAACAGCACGAATGCCATTCAGTTGGATACAGGTGAGTTGCAAAATACGCGCATTTAACTTACACAAATTCAACTATACACGCTCCGCAAAAAAAAAAAGAGAAATAACAAGATACCTGTAAATAGTGCAGGCGATTCCGCCCACCATTCCACTCAATGAGCATATGCCCTGGAGTGAGCGTGAGATGGGAGACATGAAACTGCTGTTCCCTCAGTCGGTCTCAGTTCCCGCATGCCTCTCATAGTGTGAGCATCTCGCTGCGCTAAGCGTGATTTTAGTGTTTAAAGATACTGTCCGTACTTTTCGTACGGAATGGCCCCTAAACGCAAGCCAACTACTTTATCTGGTGCTCAACCAAAGAAACAGCGATCTGTTCCAATGCTGGAGGAAAAACTGGCTGTGCTGGACTTATTGAGAGATGGTATGTCGGTCTCCAATGTGGCGTGTAAATATGGCCGCAAGGAAACTAGCATCCATGCCATCAAGATTCAAGAGACAGAAATTCGTCAAGCCGTGGCATCAAATGCTCCAATAACTGCTAAGGTGACAAGCCAGGTGTGTGATAAGATTTTAGTGAAGACTGAAAAGGCATTAAACTTATGGCTGGAAGACATGAACCGTAAACGTGTGCCTATCGATGGCAATGCGTTGCGAGAGAAAAGGCTCTTAGCCTCTACACGCTGTTCAAACCTCCTGTCGAAGAGGGACAGCCTCCTGATGAGAAGGAATTCAAAGCCAGCCAAGGTTGGTTTAACAGTTTTATGAACCTCTTCAACCTCAAAAACGTGCAGACTACTGGTGAAGCTGCATCTGCCAATGAAAAGGCAGCAAAAGCCTACCCTGAACAACTAAAGAAAATCATAGAGGAAAAGGGCTATATTCTGGAACAAGGTTTTAATGCTGATGAGACTGGGCTCTTCTGGAGAAAAATGCCCAACCGCGCTTACACTTCGAAATCAGAAAGACAAGTTCCTGGCTTCAAAAAAGGTAAAGACCATGTGACTGTGTTGTTCTATGGCAATGCGGTTGGGCATTTAATAAAGCCGGGCTTGCTCTACAGGGCTGCAAATCCACGTGCCCTAAAAGGTAAGAACAAAAATCTCCCGCCTGTGTTCTGGCAATCAAATAAAAAGGCTTGGGTGACGGCAGCATTATTTCTGGATTGGTTCCACAAGTGTTTCACTCCAGAGGTCAAAGAGAAAGGACTTGACTTTAAAGTGTTGCTGATCATAGACAATGCTCCTGGCCACCCTGCGGCACTCCAGTTTGCACATAACCTTGTTGAAGTCATCTTTCTCTCCCCCCAATACCACCTCCATCCTCCAATCTCTCGACCAAGTCGTGATTCGCTGTTTCAAGGCCACATACACAAGGCTTACGTTCTCATGGATATGTAGCACTATGGATGCTGATCCCAATCTTAATGTGATGGAGTGTTGGAAGTCCTTCACCATTGCAGATTGCATCACTTATATTAAACAGGCAACGGATTCAATCAAGCCTGAAACAGTCAATGCATGTTGGCAAAACCTATGGGAAGAATGTGTGAATGGTTTTAAGGGTTTCCTGACCATTGACAAAGAAGTGAAACACACTGTTCAGGTGGCCAGGCAAGTGGGTGGTGATGGCTTTGTCGACATCCTTGAGGAAGAAATTGAAGAATTAGTTGAGGGCCATAGAGAAACATTGACTATTGAAGAGTTAGAGGAACTGGCAAAATCATCTACAGAAGACGAAGATGACGATGACGAACAGGAAGAGCCGGCAAGTTGGAATCTTCATAAATTTGCTGAAGTGTTCCAAGCAGCGAAACACTTGAATGATTTAATTTCTGAATATGATCCCTCTATGGAACGAAGCCTCAAAAATCACACATAGTATTACAGACTATTTGAGACCGTATCAAGAAATGTTTGAGCAGCTCAAGAGACAACAGCAACAGTTGCCGATCACTATGTTTTTCAAGGAAAAACAACCAGCAGCAGATGAGCCTATGCAATCAACTTCTCGAGCTGAACCAGAGCCAACCACTTGGTCTACGACTCGCTCTCTGTCACCCAAACTCTCTGTCACCTCCAGCTCCTGGATCGACATCAAGCCCTGACAATCCCCTGTAATTATTCCCTGTAATTAAAAATACAGTACTGTAAAATTATATTTTGCATATGTACTCTTTCTTATATACTGTACATTACTGTATACATTATACATTTATACATATTACTGTACAGGGTTGTATACACAAAACCATGTACAGTATACTGTACTTTATGGGCGATTTAAGGGATTTTCAAGGGTAATTTTGACAATATGCGATTTTCGCCTTATGCGCTGACTTTAGAACCTAACCCCCATGTAAGATGCGACTCCACTGTAGTTACTGTTGAACATGCCACAAAAACTGAAACTTGATGTGTTAGAGGAAAGGTACCATGGAGTAGTCATTCAATGGCCCTGACGCTGCAGAGACCTATTCCCGCACTTAGCTTCACACAGTGTGAGTAGACCCATTGACTTCAATATCTGCATTGGGATAGTGATGAACTCCTCTCCAATGAACACAAGTACCCTTATCAGATGGTACGTACTGCTCAGCACACCCTGCTCAACCAAGACACCCTCTTCACATCCAGAATGAATACATTCCAACAGTATGAAAGGCAAATGCTTACACCAAAAGTCAGTCAAGGAATGATGGCACCAAGCAGCAGGAAGGATGGTTTAGTGGATTGGGCACTGTCTTGGAACTCTGGAGACCTGGATTAAATTCTCAGATCAGCCACAGATTTCCTGCATGACCTTGGGCAATTCGCTTAATCTACCTGTGCCTCTATTTTCCATCAAATAGGAAGCATAACACCCTACTTCACATGGATATTATCCAATAATGATTGTGAGGTGCTCAGATGCACATACAGGGAGTGTTCAGGAAAACTTTAATTCTGATAGAAAATCTCCATCCTCTTTGGCCTTCATTGTTATATTGTCAGGAATATTTATTAAGCCTGTCTTTGTTATGTACCCATATTATAACCTTTAACCACAGTGCAAAGGTATATTCTAGTAATCCCTGGCCTGACTTTCAAAGGTGCTGAGCTCCCACAGCAACCTTTGAAGCCAATGGGAGTTGAGCACCTTTGAAAGACGGACAATCAGACATCCAACTTTCTTTATTAGACATATTTAAGGATCAGAGAAAGAAACTGAGAACAGGAACACCAACTGAAACCAGGGTTAAAAAAGTAAGCCAAATAAATTACCTACTGGGAGGGAGAGGCGTGGGCTACAAATAGGAAAAAAACATTTTCTATGGCAAAAAATAAAAAGTTCAGAGGTTGCCCCAGACACGGTAAATCTTTTAGTGCCCTCAAAAGTCATTCTGTCTTCCAGACATTCCCCTGTTTTCTGTTGTGCATAAAAAGGGGCCAGCGACCCATGAAGTGTCAGGAATTCATCTAACAGAGACCAGGCGAAGTTGCTGGACAGCTATTGTGCTCAAGTGAAGTTCAAACGCAAATCCTGTCAAGAAATGGCACTGCTCATTGGTTCAGCTGGTAGCGAAGGGGGTTGAGAAGGAAAGGGAGGGGGAGGGGGGAAAGTTTAGGCCTTTGCCAAGTAGCAGATAAAAAAGAAAAAGCAAGGCCACAATGGTATTAGGGTAACTTTCTCACAGCTACTGCTGAAAAAGGGGGCGGGGGGAGGAAAAGGAAAACGCAGACAGCTTGATGGTCAGGCCTTTGTACAAAGCAGGCCTACTGTTGCTTTTTCAGGGGGTTGCAGGGTAAAGGGGTTTATATATTTACATTTATCAAAGCACATTGACAAAAAGGAATTTTGAAAAGTACTGTTCTCGACATTAAATATTCATGCCAGCAGCTATGGCAGGGCTAATGGAAAGCGTTCAACAAAACCCTTAACAACTTTGTTAATGCATGGAGACCAACAGGGGTCATGCCACATTTTGAAGAAATCACGTGCAGTTTCCATGTGAATATAACAAAAATAGTTTTCTCCTTTTGAAAACAGACTTAATAGGTGTCCATTTACTGAACTAAAAACCAAACAGAATTGCAGGCATCAAATTAGGGTTTTAAACACCCATCAAGTGCATGCTTTTAGTGATTCACTCTGTGTCAGTCACTAAAACCTACTGCTATGATCTTACCTCTGGACTTCGGTCATCAGCAGAAATGAAGCTGCTAGTGTGATGCACTTACATACTCAAGACTTCTTTGTCCAGATTAAGGAGGATTTTGGCAGTTACTGCATGGCCTGCTATTTAACTTCCATGGTGCAAACAGACTCAAATTTTGTTTGGCACGTAAAAAGGGGCTGGAGGGGATGTTATAGTTTTATAGGATGCTGCAATTACAGTTGCCATCTCAATTTCACAAGAGGGACACAAAGCAAAGCTCAGATACCAACACCTCCTAACTTTTGGGGAAGATGGCAGAGTATTTGAAATGTGAACCTAGATCAGGATCCGCATTTTGGAAAAAAAAAAAAAAAAAAGCCACCCACCTCTCACCTACCCCAATCTTCATGATGGGCCAAACCCTCAGGTGCAAAAAACCCAAACTTCCTGAAACTGAATCTGAATTTTGCTGCTTTCCTCCTTATTTCCTTCATCGAAAAGAAGGAGGTGAAGCTTGCTCTCCCCTCCATAAAAACACTTTTCTCATTGTGAGGAATATACTGAGTCATATCCTGTGGTACAGAATGGCTGCTTTGTAGCACACACTGAACAAAACCTAAAGGTATGTCTACACTACGAAATTAGGTCGAATTTATAGAAGTTGGTTTTGTAGAAATCGGTTTTATATATTCGAGTGTGTGTGTCTTCACAGAAAATGCTCTAAGTGCATTAAGTGCATTAACTCGGCGGAGTGCTTCCACAGTACCGAGGCTAGAGTCGACTTCCGGAGTGTTGCACTGTGGGTAGCTATCCCACAGTTCCCGCAGTCTCCGCTGCCCGTTGGAATTCTGGGTTGAGATCCCAATGCCTGAGGGGGCTAAAACATTGTCGCGGGTGGTTCTGGGTACATATCGTCAGGCCCCCGTTCCCTCCAGCCCTCCGTGAAAGCAGCAGCAGACAATCGTTTCGCGCCTTTTTTCTTGAGTTACCTGTGCAGAGGCCATACCACGGCAAGCATGGAGCCCGCTCAGGTAACTGTCACCGTATGTCTCCTGGGTGCTGGCAGACGCAGTATTGCATTGCTACACAGAAGCAGCAACCCATTGCCTTGTGGCAGCAGACGGTACAATAGGACTGGTAGCCGTCATCGTCATGTCCGAGGAGCGCCTGGCAGACATGGGTGAAGGGACTACATTAGAAGTGACTTGACCAGGTCATTCTCTTTAGTCCTGCAGTCAGTCCTATTGAACCATCTTATGGTGAGCAGGCAGGCGATACGGATTGCTAGCAGTCCTATTGTACCATCTTCTGCCGGGCAGGCAAGAGATGAGGATGGCTAGCAGTCCTTGTACACCGTCTGCTGCCAGCCAAAGATGTAAAAGATAGATGGAGTGGATCAAAACAAGAAACAGACCAGCTTTGTTTTGTACTCATTTGCTTTCCCCCCCCTCCCCTGTCTAGGGGACTCCTTCCTCCAGGTCACACTGCAGTCACTCACAGAGAAGGTGCAGCGAGGTAAATCTAGCCATGTATCAATCAGAGGCCAGACCAACCTGCTTGTTCCAATAAGAACAATTACTTAGGTGCACCATTTCTTATTGGAACCCTCCGTGAAGTCCTGCCTGAAATACTCCTTGATGTACAGACATCCCCTTTGTTGATTTTAGCTCCCTGAAGCCAACCCTGTAAGCCGTGTCGTCAGTCGCCCCTCCCTCCGTCAGAGCAATGGCAGACAATCGTTCCGCGCTTTTTTTCTGTGCGGACGCCATACCAAGGCAAGCATGGAGGCCACTCAGCTCACTTTGGAAATTAGGAGCACATTAAACACCACACGCATTATCCAGCAGTATACGCAGCACCAGAACCTGGCAGAGCGATACCGGGCGAGGAGGCGACATCAGCGCGGTCACGTGAGTGATCAGGACATGGACACAGATTTCTCTGAAAGCATGGGCCCTGACAATGCCTGCATCATGGTGCTAATGGGGCAGGTTCATGCTGTGGAACGCTGATTCTGGGCTCAGGAAACAAGCACAGACTGGTGGGACCGCATAGTGTTGCAGGTCTGGGACGATTCCCAGTGGCTACGAAACTTTTGCATGCGTAAGGGCACATTCATGGAACTTTGTGACTTGCTTTCCCCTGCCCTGAGGCGCATGAATACCAAGATGAGAGCAGCCCTCACAGTTGAGAAGCGAGTGGCGATAGCCCTGTGGAAGCTTGCAACGCCAGAGCTACCAGTCAGTTGGGAATCAATTTGGAGTGGGCAAATCTACTGTGGGGGCTGCTGTGATCCAAGTAGCCAACGCAATCAAAGATCTACTGATACCAAAGGTAGCAACTCTGGGAAATGTGCAGGTCATGGTGGATGGCTTTGCTGCAATGGGATTCCCTAGCTGTGGTGGGGCCATAGACGGAACCCATATCCCTATCTTGGCACCGGAGCACCAAGCCGGCGAGTACATAAACCGCAAGGGGTACTTTTCAATAGTGCTGCAAGCTCTGGTGGATCACAAGGGACATTTCACCAACATCAACGTGAGATGGCTGGGAAAGGTACATGACACTCGCATCTTCAGGAACTCTGGTCTGTTTCAAAAGCTGCAGGAAGGGACTTTATTCCCAGACCAGAAAATAACTGTTGGGGATGTTGAAATGCCTATAGTTATCCTTGGACACCCAGCCTACCCCTTAATGCCATGGCTCATGAAGCCATACACAGGCAGCCTGGACAGTAGTCAGGAGCTGTTCAACTACAGACTGAGCAAGTGCAGAATGGTGGTAGAATGTGCATTTGGATGTTTAAAGGTGCGTTGGCGCAGTTTACTGACTCGCTTAGACCTCAGCGAAACCAATATTCCCACTGTTATTACAGCTTGCTGAGCGCTCCACAATATCTGTGAGAGTAAGGGGGAGACATTTATGGTGGGGTGGGAGGTTGAGGCAAATCGCCTGGATGCTGGTTACACACAGCCAGACACCAGGGCGCTTAGAAGAGCACAGGAGGGTGCGGTACGCATCAGAGAAGCTTTGAAAACCAGTTTCATGACTGGCCAGGCTACAGTGTGAAAGTTCTGTTTGTTTCTCCTTGATGAAACCCCCCGCCCCTTGGTTCACTCTACTTCCCTGTAAGCTAACCACCCTCCCCTCCACCCTTCGATCACCGCTTGCAGAGACAATAAAGTCATTGTTGCTTCACATTCATGCATTCTTTATTCATTCATCAGACAAATAGGGGGATGACTACCAAGGTAGCCCAGGAAGGGTGGTGGTGGAGAGAAGGAAAATGCCACACACAGCACTTTAAAAGTTTACAACTTTAAAATTTATTGAATGCCAGCCTTCTGTTTTTGGGCAATCTTTTTGGGCAAATTTTTGGGTGGAGTGGCTGGTTGGCCGGAGGCCCCCCCACCACGTTCTTGGGCGTCTGGGTGAGGAGGCTATGGAACTTGGGGAGGAGGGCGGTTGGTTACACAGGGGCTGTAGTGGCAGTCTGTGCTCCAGCTGCCTTTGCTGCAACTCAGCCATACACTGGAGCATACTGGTTTGATCCTCCAGCAGCCTCAGCATTGAATCCTGCCTCCTCTCATCACGCTGCCACCACATTTGAGCTTCAGCCCTGTCTTGAGCCCGCCACTTTCTCTCTTCAGCCCGCCACCTCTCCTTCAGGTCATTTTGTGCTTTCCTGCACTCTGACATTATTTGCCTCCACACATTCGTCTGTGCTCTGTCAGTGTGGGAGGACAGCATGAGCTCAAAGAACATTTCATCACGAGTGCGTTTTTTTTTTCTTTCTAATCTTCACTAGCCTCTGGGAAGGAGAAGATCCTGTGATCATTGAAACACATGCAGTTGGTGGAGAAAAAAAAAGGGACAGCGGTATTTAAAAAGACACATTTTATAAAACAGTGGCTACACTCTTTCAGGGTAAACCTTCCTGTTAACATTACATACATAGCACATGTGCTTTCGTTACAAGGTCACATTTTGCCTCCCCCCACTGTATGGCTACCCCTTCAACCCTCCCCCGTCCCCGTGGCTAACAGCGGGGAACATTTCTGTTCAGCCACAGGCAAACAGCCCAGCAGGAACGGGCACCTCTGAGTGTCCCCTGAAGAAAAGCACCCTATTTCAACCAGGTGACCATGAATGATATCTCACTCTCCTGAGGAGAACACAGAGAGATAAAGAATGGATGTTGTTTGAACGCCAGCAAACATACACTGCAATGCTTTGTTGTACAATGATTCCCGAGTACGTGTTACTGGCCTGGAGTGGTAAAGTGTCCTACCATGGAGGACGCAATAAGGCTGCCCTCCACAGAAGCCTTTTGCAAAGGCTTTGGGAGTACATCCAGGAGAGCCGCGAATGCCAGGGCAAAGTAATCCTTTCACATGCTTGCTTTTAAACCATGTATAGTATTTTAAAAGGTACACTCACCGGAGGTCCCTTCTCCGCCTGCCGGGTCCAGGAGGCAGCCTTGGGTGGGTTCGGGGGGTACTGGCTCCAGGTCCAGGGTGAGAAACAGTTCCTGGCTTTCAGGAAAACCAGTTTCTCCGCTTTCTTGCTGTGAGCCATCTACAACCTCATCATTATCATCTTCATCCCCAAAACCTGCTTCCGTGTTGCCTCCATCTCCATTGAAGGAGTCAAACAACACGGCTGGGGTAGTGGTGGCTGAACCCCCTAAAATGGCTTGCAGCTCATCATAGAAGCGGCATGTTTGGGGCTCTGACCCGGAGCGGCCGTTCGCCTCTCTGGTTTTCTGGTAGGCTTGCCTAGGCTCCTTAAGTTTCACGCGGCACTGCTTCGGGTCCCTGTTATGGCCTGTGTCCTGCATGCCCTGGGAGATTTTGACAAAGGTTTTGGCATATCGAAAACTGGAACGGAGTTCTGATAGCACAGATTCCTCTCCCCAAACAGCGATCAGATCCCGTACCTCCCATTCAGTCCATGCTGGAGCTCTTTTGCGATTCTGGGACTCCATCATGGTCACCTCTGCTGATGAGCTCTGCATGGTCACCTGCAGCTTGCCATGCTGGCCAAACAGAAAATTGACATTCAAAAGTTTGCAGGAACTTTTCCTGTCTACCTGGCCAGTGCATCTGAGTTGAGAGTGCTGTCCAGAGCAGTCACAATGGAGCACTCTGGGATAGCTCCCGGAGGCCAATACCGTCGAATTGTGTCCACAGTACCCCAAATTCGACCCGACAAGGCCGATTTAAGCGCTAATCCACTTGTCAGGGGTGGAGTAAGGAAATCGATTTTAAGAGCCCTTTAAGTCAAAATAAAGGGCTTCATCGTGTGGACAGGTGCAGGTTTACATCGATTTAACGCTGCTAAATTCGACCTAAAGTCCTAGTGTAGACCAGGGCTAAGTGAGTGGCCTTGGGAGGATTACCAAGCGTAGAAGTGATCAAGCAGCAGCGTACCATTGATGAAGGGCTTGTATACCACACTCAGTAATCACTGCAAGCATAGCGGATAACAGGAGCGCAATTACTGAAAAGGGAAGGTTATCAGGATGACTTATGCTAGGCAGAGCTTGGGCTAACTGTTTACCCCATTGGAGCCAATCTGGAGGAGCATCATTTAAACCACCTTCAGGTGGTTCTATGCGTATAGTGGGAAAATGCCCACAATCAGAGCAGTGCAGGTAGAGTACCCAAGGATCTGTCCTGTCAGAGCTTTTTATGCCCCTTCTCTTCAGATCATCAGTTTAGGACAAGAACCTCATCATTACAGGCCCTATCACACTGGGAATTCAGTCCTGATTTGAGCCTATGAGCACTACAACAATAATATCAGGATGACAGAACACAAAGCACAGCCACCAACCCAGATTCAAAAGCAATTAGAGTCATAACAACCACATGCTGGATTCTGACCACACAGGCAAAATTAAGAGTTTAAGGAAAGTACTGCCTGCAGACGATCGCTATACAAATCACTACTTGCAGTCTCAAAGATCACACCGACACATGTGCTTAGCTGCTCTTAAATATATAGGATATGGCTTCAAGGTTCAAAAGCTGCTGTCTCTATTAAACTTTTTTCCCCTAGGTCAGCAAGTTAAATCAGTGTGTGATTCCTGCTACATCAACTCTGCAAGTTAGACATTTTGCTTTGAGAGCAGAAGTGAAATCAAGAGGCCAATTAACTTGGTTTGTTCTGAATTCACAACAATTTATTGCCCAAGTAAAATGATCTGCAATGCAAGAAAAGATCAGGTCAGGGAATCACTTTAGGAAACCAATATAGTCATATCAATCCATTTCTATCAAGGACTTTAGGATATATGATTGACTCAGATTCTGTAATTTCTACTAGTTGGTGCAATTAAATTATATTGGCTTAGAACCTCTTATGACTCATCAAGCTTTCAAAATAGCTTTTACAAAAACAGCACCAAGGTCTGTCTTCATTTTCTATTCCAGTGGTTCGCAGCCAGGGGCCCGGGGCCCTCTAGGGGACCACAAGCAGGTTTCATGGGGGCTGCCAAGCAAGGCCAGTGTTAGACCTCCTGGGGCCCAGGGCAGAAAGCTGAAGCCCAGGGCTCCCAGCCCTGCCACCTGGGGCTGAAGCCAAAGCCTAAGCAACTTAGTTTTGTGGGAGCCCCTGTGGCATGGGGCCATGGGCAACTGCCTACCTCCTAATGCCAGCCCTGGCTTTTATATGCAGAAAAAAAACAGTTGATGTGACACTGGTGGGCCAAGAGTTTTTAACAGTCTGTTGGAGGGGCCTCAAAAAGAATCCCGGCTCTACTCCCTTTAGTTAAAAAAACAAAAAAACACGCACACACGGAGAAGAGAAAACCACCATGATTCAGTCTCAGGACACAGATTCATTGTTAATCTGAAAAATGCATTTCTGATTGGAAAAAATAGAAACAAATACATGTGACCATCTCCTAGAAATCCAACAAGTGTTAGTGGACAATAAGACTGCCTTTTTATGTTCATAGGCACGGCATTCCTTAGATTCTATTTTATCTAGAAACGGTACCACTGCATTTTCTACTTTAGGCATCATTAACCCTCTGCATTCTGGACATGGAATACTGTGGTCATCAGACATTTAGCCTACACAAAGCAAGCAAGAGCCTTTGCAGAGCTTCCCGAAGTTAAAATAGCCTCACAGTCCTAACTGAGGCATGTCTACACTGAAATTACACACCTGCAGCTGGCCTGAGCCCAAAGGTCTACACCGCAATTAAACGGTCCCCTAAGCCTGAGCCCCACAAGCCCAAATCAGCTGACATGGGCCAGCCGCTGGTGTTTAACTGCCGTGTAGATGTACTCACACACTCTACACAGAGCATTAGCTGAGGTTTGTTGAACAATTAAGATTAAGTAGCTTCACTCTTCCTACTGGCATTAGCATGATCATATCAGTTCATGAAATGGTCATGTATATAGACTGCAAAACCTAGCAAGAGTCTAACATTTTTGTGCTTTTATTCATTATGACAGGGTCTTTTGTGAACACCTTGATTCCATCACCATTTCCATTAGTTTTTAGGGCTATCCTATCAGCCCTGCCGGACTTCAAAGAATTTTTGGTGGCTTAATTACCGTTAAACAAGAGTATTTAAAACTAAAAGAAGGAAAAAGGAAGTCAGAGTTGATGCAAAGCCATTTTAAGCAATATATATGAACACTAAAACATAGCTGACACTTACTGCTTTTGAACCAAACTAAATGCATCAGTTTGGAACAAAGGCACACAATACAACTCCACACCACACCACAAGCCAGATCCAGAACCCCAGCTGGCATAACACAGTATAGCACCCTTTGAGTTAATGCAAGTATGTCTGTTTATGCCCCCTGATGCCATTAAAACTCACTTTTAGCACATAAAGACTAAACCCAGGATAAAGGGGGCTATTATTTTTTTAAATCTCCATTTGGTCATCAGGAGTTAAAGCAATGCCCCAAGCATATTTGAGTGTGTCAGGTTTATACTTTTCTGTTCTGTAACATGTAATATCACAGATCACTTATTTTTATGCGCATCAAGAGCTGTTACATTCATCACTTGACGTCTGATTTCCTTCTTTGTTTGTTTTTAAAATACTTCCTAATAAAAATCTCAAACTATTATCAATGCATATATTTTTCACAAACTGCACTTTTCATATTCTGATATTAAACAGATGTTAACTACCTATACCTTCTGTTATGCAAGCATTAGCCCTATTTTTAGGTGAGAGAGCAAAGGCAAAGAGGGTAGGTGAGTTGTCTGAGACCACAGAAACAGTTAGTGTCAGCGAGGAATTCACACTGGAGAAGTTTCTAGACATAATCCTGGGTTCAGGCCATTAGATTAACACATTCCTGTAATATCCAGCCTTTGTCACAACAACAAATCAAATTCATACAGAGCTAGAAAGCATCAAAGAGATGTAACTCCACTGAAGAATTTGACTTGCGGTACCTAGAGGGAACAGAAAAAAAGCACTGAAACTAATATTCATATGCCAGCAATGACTATAACGCTACGTGTTTAACAGTTTCTTTAACAAGTCTTTGTTTAAATCAAACTGATTCTATTAATCTCCTACTGAACAAATATGATACATTTCTATCTGAACTATCCTCCGGTGAGCAACGTTAAATACTAGCAATATTCTTTAAGTGATCCATTATTTTAATCTGCTATAAGCAACTCCAGGTATTTCATATGCATAGATATGAATAATCTTCAATCTGATAATCAGGTGTAACACAATTTGGTGCTGTGAGGTTTGGACAGAACATGGAAACAGTCAAACCTTTAGTAACAGATCAAGCAACTCAGAAACCTCATCTCAGCGGAGTTCACATTGTAACAATACAGAACATAATTTACAAGCTACCATGAAATGCTAGAGGTCAAAATTTTCAGGGCATAATTTAAACAGGAAAAACGTGCATAGGATATTGTATTAGGCTTTGAGATCTTTAAAAAAACGTTGGCTGTGGTAAAAATGCAGACACTCCTTTGTGGTTAGAAAGGTAAAGGTAATTATTTTTCAGATGTAACATCCAAATGCTCTTCTCTATTCTTTTTATTAGCAAGCTCATCTATCTGCCCGCATGGACACGTATACAACATCTGACTCTAAAAAGAAAGATCCGAAGAAGTGAGCTGTAGCTCACGAAAGCTCATGCTCAAATAAATTGGTTAGTCTCTAAGGTGCCACAAGTCCTCCTTTTCTTTTTGCAAATACAGACTAACACGGCTGTGACTCTGAAACCTAAAAAGAAAGTGTAAAGCAATACATTGTTTGGAACATGTTCACAAATCATCCTTTTTGTGTCCCATTGCATAAAAGGTACATGGAGTGGCAGCTCCACGTCTTCCAATGTTCCCATGCTGCTTACCAGTGGCCCTTAATAATTTGGGTTGTTGAGCTACTTGGATGAACTGCATTTTCAACACTATCAAAGATCAAATCCTTTTGATGTTTTAAGTCCCAGGAAGTTCAAAGGTCATCCTGCTCACCTAATTTGCTGTTTATGCAGAGTCAAAGCAGGAAATGCCTCATTTCTAAACTTTTCAGTTGAATGTATCATTTATTGTGACGTTTGAAGCACTGTTAATTGTTTAACATATTGGTGTTTAGTACCATGCTGAACAGTTCATTCAAATGGGTGACAAACGCTTTCTGATCACCTAGAGGAAGCACTTCGATTGTGCAAAGTATCTCCCCTTCCTAGGTTACACTTGCAAAAAGGGGGGGATGGTTTCTACCTTTCCTGGGTATATCTGAATGCATTGCACATTTTGCATAGCAGCAAAACCAATGAAAAAGTATTGAAAAACCTGTTTTTAAAGTGAGCTGTGGTAAATTCTCTGAGAAAAAGCACACACAAAAGAATGAAAATAGAATATAAAAGTTAGCATAATAGTAGGAAGGAGACAGTAAAATGGGACAGTTTGAGCAAAATGGCTTAAGTTAACAAGTTACATACATATGTGTGTGGGGGGTGGAGGGTGAGAAAACCTGGATTTGTGCTGGAAATGGCCCAACTTGATGATCACTTTAGATAAGCTATTACCAGCAGGAGAGTGGGGTGGGAGGAGGTATTGTTTCATGATCTCTGTGTGTATATTAAGTCTGCTGCAGTTTCCACGGTATGCATCTGATGAAGTGAGCTGTAGCTCACGAAAGCTCATGCTCAAATAAATTGGTTAGTCTCTAAGGTGCCACAAGTACTCCTTTTCTTTTTGCGAATACAGACTAACACGGCTGTTACTCTGAAACCTGTCATATGGATATAGGTTTCAATGAAGGAACCTGTGAAAGCAAATGTACTCTGTTTAAAAACACATCCAGTTGCATTTGCCTTTAATATGCATAAAGCATGGGGAGAGAGAGAAAGAGAGAAAAGGCTGATTGGGCTCAATGGCTTTTTCCTTGTTCTAGGACAAGTCCCCACAGGATTACCTTAGCCATTTCCAAATTTTTAACAAAAATTATGAAGTCTTGTATGCATTGCATTCCAGCAAAACAAAACAGAGAGACAGAATCATGGGGGGGAGGGATAGCTCAGTGGTTTGAGTATTGGCCTGCTAAACCCAGGGTTGTAAATTCAATCCTTGAGGCGGCCATTTAGGGATCTGGGCTGAAAATTGGGGATTGGCCCTGCTTTGAGCAGGGGGCTGGATTAGATGACCTCCTGAGGTCCCTTCCAACCTGATGTTCTATGAGTCTATGAATCATTGCCTCAGGTCTTGGGCTGTACAGTGGCTGATTTGCACCACACTACTGGCAGCAAGCGGCCCTAAAACATCCTATATCCATCCATGGGACAAATGCACCACTCAGTATAGATGCATAGAGTCAGAATAAAGAACAGGAGGACTTGTGGCACCTTAGAGACTAACAAATTTATTTCAGCATAAGTTTTCGCCCTAGGCCTTTACCTCCCTACCCCCATTTTTCTTGTCCTGCCGAGAGGGAGGTCAGGGCATTACTGTGCCCCACTGATCATCAGTTATACCTTCTTGGAGCCATAGGCAGCCAGTACTAGTTACAGCAGCTTGAGGTCTGCTTTAACTTATGCAGAGGAACCAGCCCGGCACACAGTCAGCCTTGGATCAGAACCACCTATTTAGGGTAAAGGCCACCTTTGCACACCTTTTACTGAGCTGCACCATGCACTTTCTGCCTACAGTCAAGAACCTGGATCCTTATGCCCTGTCTGGGAGACCACACCTTGCCCATGATGGAAAACAGATGTCTAGAAGGACTTCTAAAGCTGTAAAAAGAAAAGGAGTACTTGTGGCACCTTAGAGACTAACCAATTTATTAGAGCATAAGCTTTCGTGAGCTACAGCTCACTTCCTCAGATGCATATCGTGGAAACTGCAGCAGGCTTTATATATACACAGAGAATATGAAACAATACCTCCTCCCACCCCACTGTCCTGCTGGTAATAGCTTATCTAAAGTGATCATCAGGTGAAAGCTTATGCTCAAATAAATTGGTTAGTCTCTAAGGTGCCACTAGTCCTCCTGTTCTTTTTACTGTAATCCTATATTCTTTTGCTTAAAATGTAAAATTATTTAGCGGCTACTGCAATTTTCCTCCTGAAGATTCTCGGGTTTTCATTATTATCTCTGCTTCATTTCCAGTAAACTGGATCCAGCTTTCAGCAATATACTGTCATTCCAGCTAAAATAATTTGAGATTCACAGAAAAGTATATTGGTCGAAGAGCAACTTCATATATATATATATATATATAAATTAATTACAGTGCCTGTTTTACATTCCATTCTTTAGTCTTATTTTGAAAACTCCAAGGTAAGCATTTTTTTAAACTCATCTTTATATCCTCAAGAGTCCTTCAGTATTGTTTTCTACTGCTTACATGGCAGCTATTAAAAAAACAACAATAATGAAAAGACCTGTGAAATTGTGTAGCTAGGCAATGTCCATACTTCTAGTATGGTTATCCCTTGAACACCAAACATCCTCACACCCAGCATAAATAAAATAAAAGACAAGCCTTTACGCGAAAAAGCTTCCCCAAGACTATATTGGCTTCCTACCTCTATTAAAATGTACACTGGTTTCACTACAAACGTTTTTCCTGGAAAGCATTCAGCCATAGAAGGAACACAAGCCTAAAGAAATTGACCAGATTTGCTCATGAGCTTAAATTCCACCCCTGCCCAACTCCCTGTATCTCTCTTCCCATTTGTCTTTCTTCCATGTGTATCCTCACCCAGGAGTTGTAAGAGAAAGCAGATACAAGAACACTCCATTGTTATTAATGAATTGACTCAGTCATGCTGTTAACAGCCCCATTTAATTGTACAGTAGTGTTTGCTTGGCAGCTCCTCCCATTATAATGTAATAACAATCCTCTACACTGTCCCAAATGAATTACCAA
This sequence comes from Lepidochelys kempii, assembly GCF_965140285.1. NCBI lineage: Eukaryota > Metazoa > Chordata > Testudines > Cheloniidae > Lepidochelys > Lepidochelys kempii. The sequence continues at coordinate 26,062,025 of NC_136381.1, read as the reverse complement.
GGCTCAGTTTACCATGTCGCTTAGCTCTTCACAGCTACTATCCAAAATAGTAGCCACTTAACTCTTTGTGCACTATGATTAAACATACAGTCAAGACTAGCCCAGTCAATATCCATCACAGCTTTCACATGCAACCCACAGACATGAGTGCAAATAAAGAAATACTGGAGCACCAAGATGTTAACTAACAATGCTCTCATTACAGGCAAATCTGCCATTAATCACAAGCTGATGGGTTTCGGCTGGTGTTTTCAGCTTTCTCATATTAGAGAAATGAAGTAGTGTTTAGCCTAGTGAATTGTAATGCAGGCATCTCTTGCCTAGCATTAATAAACCAGACTTGCAAGTCATTCCCTTTTTTTCTGTGCACCCTTGTATTACTGTAGCTAACCATTCATTTTGAAATACCTAGGCTCCCTGGAACCACAGGTATAAACCCCAGCAAGGTCAACCTAGAGACATTCATTGCTAAATAAAATGAATTCCATGTAATTTACTGTGTGAATAGCTTCCAGATCTGACCTTAATAAACAAGACATTAAAAAAATCCCATGACACATTTTTTCCCCTCAAGACAAGCAGTATGACCCAGTATCTCTGAACCAAATTCCCTTCCCACAGTTCGTCAGTGCATTCAGGATGTATCAATGTGTTGCCACTCTCCACCCCAGAGGTTGCTGTGTTTTGATGAAGCTATGTGCTATAGAGTTGGAAGAGCACTTCAGGAAAAAAGCTCTGTATGGCTGTCAAAGAGGGTACATCTACACGGCAATAAAAGACCCAGGGCACAACCACAGCAAGCCCCGCATCAGCTGACTCGGGCTCACAGGGCTCAGAATAAGAGGCAAAAAACTGCAATGTAGACATTTGGGTCCAGGTTGGAACCCAGGCTCCAAGACCCACCCAAGGTTTCAGAGTCCAGGGCCCCAAACACCTTTACTGCAATTTTTAGCTCCTCTGCCTGATCCCCGGGAGCCCGAGTCAGCTGTCCCAGGCTCTAAGCCCTGGTGCTGGGGTTTTCAGTGCTAGCTTAATGAACTGAGACTCAGAAGTAAATCAATATATTCATGTCTGAATATTAGTGACATCATAGCAGAATTTTTGAAAGCCTGACTACTCAGCAATTGACCTTCCAGTGATCTACCAAACACCATCCATCTTCTCTCTGGTCGCCCCCCTACTACGCTGACCCTCCACCATTCCTTCCATAATAATTTTCTCAAGCTTACTTTCCATCTCTGCACCTAATGTGACCAAAGTACATAAGTATGCATCTGTTGATCTCCAACATGAGGGCCTACTTCTCCCCAATAATATTTCTAACTTAGGCATTGGCCTTTTTGTTCATAGAGGAGAATCACAGTCTTCACCAGCACAACGTTTCAAAATCTTCAATTTTCTTTTTCTCAGCAGCATTAACTTCCCACAAATCAGACCCATAAATCAATGTGGAAAACATTAGGCTTTTTCCCCAGTCGCACCAATGCACAATTTGAGACGACACATTTTTTCCACACTTTCTTAAGGGAGGCCATAGCTGCGTAAGCCATCCCTCGTCGCCTTCTGATTTCTTTGGAATTGCCTCCTTGGTTGGCTATATATGATCCCATATAACTAAATTCATTTACTGCCTCTACAGCTTATCTATTACTTGCAATGATCGTTTAAATCCTGGTTTTGTTAGTCCCATCAAGGTACATGCATTTCGTTTTTGTCACATTCAGGAACAGTCCGTAGTCCTCATTAATTGCTTTTGGTTTGATTTGTTTTACAGACTACAACATTTGTTGCATTTCATCAGTAGTTGTAGCCAAGAGTGTTGTGTCATCAGCATATCTGAGGTAAGTTAAGAGGTGTCCACCAACAGAAATCCCGGCTCCTTCCACTTTGTCAAAACCATCCAAGACTTCTCATATAAATTCTGTGCATATGTCAAAGAGGCTTGGGGACAAAAAACACCCTTGTCTCGTGCCCTGCTCAGTGAAAACCATTCACTGTCGCCTAGTGCTCCTTGTACTGTGATCTGATGGTGGTGGTAGTAGAGACTTGCAATGAGTTCAATGAGATGCTTTGGAATCCCCATGTCTCCCAGTATCCACCAAAGATGGTTGTGTGTGTCGGATGGTATCCAATGCTTCTGAGTAGTCCGTGAAGTACATGCTCAATGGGCGTGTATGCTTTCCATTTTTTAATCAGGTAACAGATATTTGCAACTTGGTCATGTGTGCCTTGTCCCTCTCTGAAGCCAGCTTGTAGGGGGTGGGGGGGGGGAGGAGTGGAAGAAGGGTAGTTCTGCTTCTATTCTTCACTACTTGGAATCTTAGGGAGATGGTACGACAGTTACTATGCTCTGTTATGTGTCCCTTCTTTGGTAAGGGCAGAAAACTTCCCTTATTCCAGTCCCCCAGCCTGTTTCTAGACATCCACAACCTAAGTCATATTCTCAGCTCTGCCACTGGTTTGCTGTGAAACCCTGACAACTCATTTCACCACTCTGTGCCTCCCTTTCCCTTGGAATGGGCATAATGACTCTCCACTGTAAAATAATTTGAAATCTAATGATGTAAAAGTGCTATGTAAGAGCTGGGTATTATTATTATTATTACAGAAGTCTGACCTGAACCCCAAGTTATTAGCTATATTTAAATGGTACCTTTCATCGGAGGATCTCAAAGTGCTTTTAAAAGTCAGTCTCCTCCCAGTTTTGCAGACAAGGAAACTGACATGCTTATAGTATAAGTTGTAACTTATATTTATGCAGCAGTGTTGTTGTAGCCATGTGGATCCCAGGATACTAGAGAGACAAGATGGCTGAGGTAATATCTTCTATTGGATCAACTTCTACTGGTGAACAAGACAAGCTTTCGAGCTACACAGAGCTCTTCTTCAGGATAAAGTACTCAAAGTGTCACAGCTAAATACAAGATGGAGCAGATTGTTCAACATAAGGGTATGTCTACACTTACAGTGCTACTGTGACACAGTTACCGCTGCGCTGCTGTAGCACTTCAGTGTAGACACTACCTGTGCCAATAGGAAGGGTACACCCATCTGCCCAGGTAATCCACCTCCCTGAGAGGCGGCAGCTAGGTTGACAAAATTTCAGTGTGGCCAGCTCTAGTGATTTTGTCATGAGTCTCATGATAATTGTTGTTCTCCTTAAAGCCCCAGCTCCAGGATTCAAGTGAATGTGTGGTGATTTCAACCTTCATTCTTACAGAAAAAGTATGTTTCTAGCCCTCATGGCTGTTGAGAAAGCTTCATTATATGACCCAGGTTGTCAAAATAGGTCAAGGTTCAAAAAGCAGAAGGCAAATAAAAAACACCAAATCTATTATTTTTTACATAATATAATGATTTTTGAACATTTGGGGTTGGCAATATTGTAATTCTTCCATTGACCTAGCACTGTCTACACCTGGTTAGGTCAGCATAACTACATTTCTCAGGGATGTGGATTTTTCAGCTTCTTGAAAAACATAACTATTATAAATTCCCAGTGTAGACTGCCCCTAAGTAAAAAGAAAAGGAGTACTTGTGGCACCTTACAGACTAACCAATTTATTTGAGCATAAGCTTTCGTGAGCTACAGCTCACTTCATCAGATGCATTCAGTGGAAAATACAGTGAGGAGATTTATATACACACAGAACATGAAAAAATGGGTGTTATCATACACACTGTAAGGAGAGTGATCACTTAAGATGAGCTATCACCAGCAGGAGAGCGCCGGGGGGGGGGGGGGAGGGAGAACCTTTTGTAGTGATAATCAAGGTGGGCCATTTCCATCTCCAGAACATCTGAGGAACAGTGGGGGTGGGGTGGGGAATAAACATGGGGAAATAGTTTTACTTTGTGTAATGACACATCCACTCCCAGTCTCTATTCAAGCCTAAGTTAATTGTATCCAGTTTGCAAATTAATTCCAATTCAGCAGTCTCTCCTTGGAGTCTGTTTCTGAAGTCTTTTTGTTGTAATATTGCGACTTTTAGGTCTGTAATTGAGTGACCAGAGAGACTGAAGTGTTCTCCGACTGGTTTATGAATGTTATAATTCTTGACATCTGATTTGTGTCCATTTATTCTTTTACACAGAGACTGTCCAGTTTGACCAATGCACGTATTCTAAAAGACCATTCAAGGTGACAAAAAAGTGGGGTTAGTAGGTTACAGATTGTTGTAGTGAGCCATAAATCCAATGTCTTTATTAAGACCATGATTTTTACTGTCTAGCAAAGTTATGAATATAAGCTCCCAGGCTCGTCTTTTAAAGGTGTTATGCAGGTTTCCTTTGAGGATGAGGACGAGGACTGAAAGGTCAGATACAGAATGATCGCTTTGTGAAGAGTGTGCACCCACAGATGATAGTGTGGGGTTGGTTTTTTTTTTTTTTTTTTCCAGTTTTCTGTGTGCCTTCACCAAACAAGGACACTCCTCCAGAGAAGCACATCATGAAACAGGCCACCCAAATACTCTGAGAGAACCTGCTTCAATACAGAAGGGAAAAAAAATCCCTCCGACCGCATACCCCTAATTGTCACCTGCCACCCCACACTAGAACCCTTAAGGGGTATCACTAAACAGTTACAACTCACCCTCAATGGGGACCACATCCTGAAATAATTTTTTCCCAAACCCCATTCTACTGGCCTTCAAACAACCTTGCCAAGCTCATCATCAGAAGCTCCCCCACACACCAAGACATATCAACTAAAAGTGGCACTGACCCTGCCAGAAAAACAGATGCAAAACCTGTAGACATATCTCCACTGCTAACCTTTCAACATCCATGAGACCTACATATGCTTATATATGTGGTGTACCTCATCCAGTGTGCTAAATGCTCCAATAACAACTATGTGGGTGTGACCAGACAATCACTATGCTGTCGAATTAATTCACATAGAAAAGTGATAGAAGACAAAAAACACCATATCACCTGTGGATGAACTCTCTTCACAAACTGATCATTCTAAATCTGCCCTCTCAGTCCTCATCCTCAAAGGAAACCTGCACAAAGCCTTCAAAAGACAAGCCTAGGAGGATAAATTCATATCTTTGCTAGATACTAAAAATTATGGACTGAACAGAGACACTGGATGTATGGCTTAGTACAACAATCTGTAACTCACTAACCCCCGCTTTTTTGTCCTATGACTGCAGAGGTGTTAATAGTCCACTTCACCCCGAATGGTCTCAAATCAGCAGCACTGCTTGGGTACCCGCATGGCCCCACAGTATGCCAACATTTTTATGGCTGACTTAGAACAACGCTTCCTCAGATCTCGTCCCCTAATGCCCCCACTCTACTTGTGCTACACTGATGATATATTCATCATCTGGACCCACGGAAAAGAAGCCCTTGAGGAATTCCACCAGGATTTCCACAATTTCCATCCCACCATCAACCTCAGCCTGGACCAGTCCACACAAAAGATCCACTTCCTGGACACTGTGGTGCTAATAAGCGATGGTCACATAAACACCACCCTATACCGGAAACCTACTGACCGCTATACTTACCTACATGCCTCCAGCTTTTATCCAGACCACACCACACGATCCATTGTCTATAGCCAAGCTCTGCGATACAACCACATTTGCTCCAACCCCTCAGACAGAGACAAACACCTACAAGATCTCTATCAAGCGTACTTACAATACCCACCTGATGAAGTGAAGAAACAGACTGACAGAGCCAGCAGAGTACCCAGAAGTTACCTACTACAGGACAGGCCCAACAAAGAAAATTACAGAACACCACTAGCCATCACCTTCAGCCCCCAACTAAAATCTCTCCAACACATCATCAAGGATCTACAACCATCCTGAAGGACGACCCATCACTCTCACAGATCTTGGGAGACAGGCCAGTCCTTGCTTACAGACAGCCCCCCAAACTGAAGCAAATACACACCAGCAACCACACACCACACAACAAAAACACTAACCCAGGAACCCATCCTTGCAACAAAACCCGTTGCCAACTGTGTCCACATATCTATTCAGGGGACACCATCATAGGGCCTAATCACATCAGCCACACTATCAGAGGCTCGTTCACCTGCACATCTACCAATGTGATATATGCCATTATGTGCCAGCAATGCCCCTCTGCCATGTACATTGGCCAAACTGGACAGTCTCTACGTAAAAGAATAAATGGACACAAATCAGACGTCAAGAATTAGAACATTCAAAAAACAGTCGGAGAACACTTCAATCTCTTTGGTGACTCGATTACAGACCTAAAAATGGCAATTCTTCAACAAAAAAACTTCAGAAACAGACTCCAGCGAGAGACTGCTGAATTGGAATTAATTTGCAAACTGGATACAATTAACTTAGGCTTGAATAAAGACTGGGAGTGGATGTGACACTACACAAAGTAAAACTATTTCCCCTAGTTTATTTCCCCCCTACTGTTCCTCAGCCGTTCTTGTCAACTGCTGGAAATGGCCCACCTTGATTATCACTACAAAAGGTACCCCTCCCCGTCTTCCCCACCCCCGCTCTCCTGCTGGTAATAGCTCACCTTACCTGATCACTCTTATTACAGTCTGTATGGTAACACCCATTGTTTCATGTACTCTGTGTGTATAAAATCTCCCCACTTTATTTTCCACTGCATGCATCCAATGAAGTGAGCTCATGCTCAAATAAATTGGTTAGTCTCTAAGGTGCCACAAATCCTCCTTTTCTTTTTGCGGATACAGACTAACATGGTTGCTACTCTGAAACTGGTCTCTTAGAATGTGTGTTAACTATTTATGCTAAACAATCTGTTCCACCTTTTATTCAGCTGTGACACTGAATACCTTTCCAGACCTGAAGAAGAACTCCATGTAGCTCCAAGGCTTGTCCCTTTAACCAACAGATGTTGTCCAACAGAAGATATTACCTGTCCCACCTTGTCTCTCACTTATGTAGCAATCATAGTGTCCGGAAAACAAACCATATCTCCAGACTCCTAGCTCTACCCGCTACGTCACACTGCACAGCACTGAAGCAAAAAGCAAAAGATTTGTTACATGCTACAAATTGTTTTCCCTTTTTTTACTAGAAACACAACATTTAAAAGCAAATATTTTAAAAATTACAGTATTCTAAGTGTTTCTTAAGACTCCTTGGCCCCTGTAGCATAGACACTTACTACAGAGTCAGAAGGGGTTCTTCCATCACTGTAGTAAATCCACCTCTCTGAACCCTGGTCTGCACTATAGAGTTAGGTTGATCCAAGGCAACTTACGTCAACCTAACAATGTAAGTATCTACACTAAAATTTCGCTCCCACCAACATAACTCACCCGCTATGCTGATTTAATAACTTCACCTCCTCGAATGGCAGAGAGTCAATGTCAATGTAGTTAGATCAATGCAGAGTCAGTGTAAATACTGCATTGATTACATCTACTGTCGCTGGCTTCCACAAGCCATCCCATGGCAATGCCCTGTTCAACTGGTGCAAGCACTCCTAGTGAGGACATGCACCGCCAACACAAGGAGCAAAGTGTAGACATGCACAAGCGATGTAATTACTGTGGTGGCTGTATGCCAACACAGATTAGGTCGACTTAATTTTGTCGTGTAGACATGCCCTGAAAGGCAGTAGCTAAGTCAAAGGAAGAAATCTTCTGTTGTCCTAGCACTGTCTACACAGACCTTATTCCCCACTCTCTTACACCAGCGTAATTAAAGAGTAACTCCTCTGAAAACCAATGAAGCTATACTGGTGAGTTGAGAATCTAGCGAATTGCTTCTAATAATTAGACTTTATCATTCACTTTAGGCCTGATCCAACTCCCATTGAAATCAATAGGACTGTTTCTATTGCCTGTAAGATCGTTATCCAATTCCCATTAGAGCAGAGAGAGAGGAAAATGATCCTATAAAAAGAGATGTGATAAACAGTATAAACTGACAGACATGTGTTTCCAAGGTCTTGTAGACCAGAAATACTAATAATTTGCAGCTATTTACATACCATGATGTGTCTGAGTACAGAGGTCTGGTACAGTTGATCCCAGAACAAGGCACAGAAATTGTTTAGAACCAATATGGGTTGGGTTGGGTCCCCCCCCAACACAATGTAACATGATCTGCTACAAAAATAGCAAAAACTGATAAAAATAGAAGACTTATCCTGAAATGAAGAGCAGAGTTCTGGAGTCTCTGTTTATTTAGAGACACTATTGGCAACCTCCTGCACAACATCATGTTACAATCGGAGTATTACTATTAGCATATGCAATTTCTCCCACCCTCCCCCCATCAGTATCACAAAGGATTTCATTGTTCTGCACATCTGAAAATTTTGGCTCCAAACTTGGATGTCTTGCCTTACTGGGGGGAAGCTTTAGACTACAGCTTGAAATATTCGACATGAGTATCTGGGAAACATTGATTTCTTCTTCCTAACCCCCTAAATATTGGTCATTCCCCACCTTTTCCTTCCAATTTTTCAGCTAAAAGTTCAACCATCATGAGGATACTATTAAAAAAAAAAATCAGACTTTGTTAAGAAATGTAAACTGGCACGAATACTTACTCAGAGAAAAAGTGCATTCTAGTCGTTAAGGTGCTAGCTTGGGACCTGAGTTTTGTTCTCTACTTGGCCGCAGGCTTCCTTCATGACCTTAATAACTCACTCAGGGATTGTTTCCACGAAGGTGTTAGTTCACAGCATAACTTGAGTTTTGCTTCTAAACGTAACTCCCATCCACGCACAAAAATCCCTAGCTCAAGTTAAATGATGCTTTAATCTCTAGCAAAGCTGGCCCATCAGGGGGCGTGGTTTGAAGTTCAACTGCTGATGATGCTTGAGCGAGTAATGCAGTGGGGACTTGGCTGCTCCATGCTGCTAATACAATCACTCTGGGCAGCAGCAGCATGCTGGTTTTCAGTGCAACTGCTCTCACTCCAGCTAGGCTATCTCCAGAGGCGTTAACTTGAGCATAGATAACTGACTACAGTAAAGGCAAGCCCCAAGTCTCTCTGTGCCTCAGTTTCCCATCTGTAAAATGGGGATAATAGCTTGCCTACCTCCCAGGGGCATTGTGAAGATAAATGCATTAAAGATTATGAGGCACTCAGATACATTACAAAGAAGTATGATAGATAGATATCTAAGTGCCTTGGGTTTCTTTTAGTAAGAAAGTGATAGGCTAATTAAAGAAAATGCAGGATTTCAATATTGGGTGTAACAAAAATCAGTCATGCTCCATGTAGATTACAAGCCCAAGGCACTTGAGGCAGAGTAATCAGAGTCAGCAGGAAATTTGCAGTCATGTGATGATCAGTGCAGTTAAATGAAAACTCTAGTATTGACAAAAGGGTCAATCCTCTCCCACTTAAATCAGTAGCAACCCCCCACCCCTACCCCCCATCACCATATTCCATGGGAGCAGGGTCAGGCCCAAACTTCATACAAATAAATAGGACTTAAAATAAAAAAGATTAAATTAAGAGATGCCAAGATTAGCTAAAATAGACCTACGAACGTCCCAGTTACACTAGATGTGGACAGCTTGACCGTATCATGGAGGCAAACACACTGGTCTTGTCTAAACCAGGGAGACTGCTTAAAATAGTTCCACATTTTTGTAGCACTGATGTAGCTCCACCAGTGTTAGCTCTAGTGTAGATGCACAGCCAACCACCACAGGAGTTTGACACTGTCAATTAACAGGGTTACACAGGAAACCATTAAAAACACAGGCAACAGCCAGCAGCTTATCTATCCCAAGACTATCAATGTTGCTAACGCTGGCAGAGCTGAACCAGTATCAGCACAGGGGAGAAGTTTTAGAGCAGTGGTTCTCAGAGCCGGTCCGCTGCTTGTTCAGGGAAAGCCCCTGGTGGGCCAGGCTGGTTTGTTTACCTGCCGCGTCCGCAGGTTCGGCCGATCGTGGCTCCCACCGGCCGCGGTTCGCAACTCCAGGCCAATGGGGGCAGCAGGAAGGGCAGCCAGCACATCCCTCGGCCTGCGCCACTTCCCGTAGCCTCCATTGGCCTGGAGCGGCGAACCACGGCCGGTGGGAGCCGCGATCGGCCGAACCTGTGGATGCAGCAGGTAAACAAACTGGCCCGGCCCGCCAGGGGCTTTCCCTGAACAAGCAGTGTACCGGCTTTGAGAACCACTGTTTTAGAGTTTCCTCAGCACAGACAAGGTCCTTAAATCATGCATGCTTTTGGACCTCCCTTCCCCATCATTTTCCCCACTGGTTCCTGGCAAAGAATAGCCCTGTCCCCCTCCTCACCACTCTTTCTCACACTCATAGTTGAGCCTTGCCTTCTCTTTTCTAGATGTAGTGGTGGAGTCACAAGCATTTGCAAATACGTCATCTTCCCCTACTCTGTATGAAGAGCCACATCTATTGTTGTTTCAACTTCCATACCATTTTCCAGCACCTTATCCCCTCACTGAGTCCAGAACTAGATTATCCTAGCAAAGAAATCTGAACCCTCTGGAAGTCTATGGGAGTTTTGCCATTGATTTCAGTGAACTCAAGACTTCACCTAGGTGCCTGAGCTAAATTTAAATCATTTAATATTAAATAACCTTAAAGTAGAGAAGTAGAGGGTATGGGTGTATTGGAGTAGAGCAATCCACTGTATTCTACTGTTCAAACTGTTCTAAATCTCTCAAAGGAGTTGGCATGCAAGGCTAAGGTTCAGGTCAGCCCTTATTTTCAAATCAAACCTGTTTTCCAATCCCTAAATGGCAGCACGATCCGCGAGAAGTTTTCCTTTAAGTTTCCACCCAGGTAAACATTGACACAGAAAATCCACACAAATTGGCCATAAATCTCAAACTCAGAACATCACAGGGTCAGATCCACAAAGGAAAAAGCGACTGAGTGCAAAGAGTCATTTACAAAAAGGGTGCCCAAGTGTTTTGGTGATGGATGCCTTAAAAATAATGACAGGTTTCAGAGTAGCAGCCGTGTTAGTCTGTATTGGCAAAAAGAAAAGGAGTACCTGTGGCACCTTAGAGATAATATTATTTCAATTTATTGCAAGCTTCAAAAAAAGGGAAAAATGTACTCTGTTTTACCACCTTACAGACAATAAAAAGAACCCCGTAAAATAAATTTAAAAGAACTGATGTCATACTGATGACATAACTTCAGCTAATGACTATATCTTTTCACATTTACACTAGCAAAGTAAATCCCTTTCACTCCAGTGACACAAGGTTAAAAGCTTTCTTGTGCAAAATCAGAAGCCAGCCTGAGTTTTAAATATAATGCTGCTTTGCATTTACACTGCAACAAGGATCACAAAATGTTTTACAGACATGAATTAAATAAGTCTTCCAGGTAGATACCATCTCTGATTTACAAATGGGGAAAGTGGAACCACTGAGAAAAGGGACATGGAGAGGCTCACTTGGGATCCTTCATGGAAAACCTAAAAGGAACAATAAACTGCGTGAGAAGAGAATTCATCTTTAAAACTTGGATCATTTGACTTTTAAATGAGAGCTGCGGGGTTCCATGATCTCTGAAATATACAGCATATTTAGTTTATATGTGACATGAGACTATGCTGAAAGAAGACACATTTACAAACCAGCACACTGTCCGGCACTCAACCCCATTTTTGCAGGTGATGGGCGGGGGCGGCGGGGGGCGGGGGGGGTCCTGTCTCAATAGATCAAAGGCTCCTGGCCATGGGAACTGAAACAGCTCACATAACAAGGCAAGATACCTTCCATCACACTATCTGCTGATGATGATAATCAGCTGACTAAAGGCACAGAAGAGCCACAACAATTCTGTCAGGAACTAAAGCTGGCAGCCTGCACGTTACACAAATATCTTCCAGGGAGCTGGGGGAGGAAAAGAGAAGAGGAATATTTCTTTCAAGTAAACCATTCGAGACATAGCAGCAGCCGATTAGACCATAAACGTGAACAGGAACTGCCTTCAACCTAGGCAAGAATGCCTTGTCCTGGAAGTGCAGTCTGGCCTCAGCAGTGGACAGCTTCTGTTGTTTTGTCTGTGGCTGTTCTACTGCATTTTCCTCTCTGCAAAGGCGCTTGCATTAGGAGAGTGATTCCGAGAGGGGAATTCTCTCTGCCAGAGTATCATTTAGCAATTTGTTACATGCCCTCAACCCCATTGTTTCCAAGCCTAGAAGAAGAACAAAAGCAGCTGTTAATCAATATTCAAAATTATACAGCTTGCCTTGCAGACAGGAAGCAGCACCAAAGGCAGATCTGCCTTTGAGAAGGTTACAATTCATGCAAGGGGGCAAAAAAGGAATTGAGGCTTCTGTATCAGTTTAATTAATTGTGCAAACAAGAATAGGGCCTGAATCTGTGAGGTGCAAAGTGTCATTGAGTTGAAGGTGCCCAGCACTCCACAGGATTGAACCTGTAGTTCTTGTGAACAAGTTCAATAACATTATTATTCAAACTAGTGATTAATAAAAACAGGACATGTAGTGCAAATTTTTCATCAACACTGATTCCCTGCAAGGAATTTTCTGATACTTTGCCATTGTAATTCACATGAATCGTTGGGACACCTAGCTTTAATATCTAGCTGTATTAAGTGTTCTTGTTCCACCTCTTCCTAGTAAAGAACTGGACTTTAATGCAAAGGATTGGGTCGATATCACATACAAGGATCTGCAGCATCCTGGAAGCACATAAAACTGTCATTAGTGAAATAATACACTGTGTGATTGCTACCAACTCTAGCTTTTTTAATCTTGCAGTAGGGGGACACAACCATGGGAGGATGTGATCTTCACTTGACACAGGGTGCTGGATGGAAGCAATGAAGACATTCTGAAGAGATGTAGCCCCTACAGGCACAGACTCTGCTGCAGAAACTGTAGCAAAACCCCACGGCACAGCTACTTTTTGATACTGATAAATGGATTTTGCCTGGTTGCAGCAATGCAAAGCAAACCATCAATGTTGTCTGCTTTAAAAATAAAATCTAAGGGACAGCACAGTGTAACCTGATTGAAAGCTTCTTCAAGTCAATGATAAGTCTCCTATTGACTTGAATGGGCTATGGATCAGGCCCACAATGCTCCAGTGAGGACCAAAATCAAACAAATTCAGCAGCTGAGAAAATTCCATCAAGGGTTGGAACCAAATCTGTGGTGCCAAACCCACATCCAGACTGTATGCTGGATTTACACTGAAGTTAGTGGCAACTACAGGCTCCCACATACTCTGGAAAAAATAATCAGACCCCTTTTACTGAAGTGCCTAACTTTAGGGACCCAAGCCTGAAAATGTTGGCCTTTGTTCCTTATACTTATAAACTAAGGATTCCCCCCTTTCTATTCTGGATCCTTTAAATAAAAACAAAAACAAAAAATGGAGGGAAATGTTAAAGGATGGTACCAACTATTTCTCCTACTCTCACCCTTATGGCTGCCCCATTAAAAGTAGGGATGTAAAAGTTTAATCTGTTAACCAAGAAGCTTAATGCTTATTGGTTTCCGTTAACGATTAAACTCCACCCAGGGATCCCCGCTGCCGGCCCCGCACCTGGGGATATCCGCTGCTGGCCCATGCAGAGCCCCAAGGATGGGCCAGCAGCCAGGACCCATGGTGTGGGGCCAGCAGCAGGGAGTCCTGAATGTGGGGCTGTCAGGGAGGAGCACCGCCTAGAACTGGGGGTGCTGCAGTACCCCCACACCTATAGTTCCCCTGTTAAATGTTTAACCATGTAACCTATAGAATTTCAATTGGTCACAAGGCTATTGTTTTTACATGTTATTTACATCCCTAATTAAAAGGGTTCATTTTAGACAAATAAGAAGCACCCACCCATCATTTTATGAAAGGAATGGTTTCAAATGTTTTAATCACGGACTCTTCACTAATTGGGAGAGGGGTTAAAAAAAAAAGGAAAAAAGTACAAAGGGATCCTTTATCCTGTGGGTAGAATTAAAACAAAGTAGAAACGAGCTCATTCTTAGGCTTATAAACCAAGCCTTTACAGATAATTATGTTTTATTACTCTTCATTTTATGAGCATTGTGTTATACAAAACAAATACCAGATGCCTATTTGTTTTATTCATTTTAGGGGGGCGGGGGGGGGGGAATCTCTACCAGCACTGTTATGAGCAGCGCTGCTTTTAATTAAACTCAATGCACAATGAAGGCATAAAAATTAATACTGTTTGAAACCAGCAGGTAGGAAGCAAATATATCCAACTGTAACTGCTGAATACCCTCTCCCTTGGCGCCTGCACTGCAAGGGGGAACATTCACAAGCCTATTACTTAGGAGCTGGAATCCGCAGAGCGGGTGCTCTTGCACAAGGTCATTTATAGATTTCATTTTTGTGAAAAATTAATGCCAGTCTTCCCAAAAATCAAAAAGCTGGTGGGAAAAAATCAATGGGAATTTAATGCCACCTGTGTTAAAATGGCATGCCAAGGCCAACGCAGAAACACACTCATAATAAGTGAGAGCTGACTCTCTTAAGCCACATTAGTCGACCTGCTGAAATGGAACAAGTAGGATAAGCTGCTGCCACCTTAGAGAAAAGGCAACGGATGTGCAAAGTGATTTCTGGCTAGCCTGGAGTGAATCACACGTGTTCTGAAAAAAACAATTAACGTGCTGATACCTTTCAAAGCAGGGGTCTAATTCTTCAACCATTTATTCACTGGAATCAGTTGAATTACTCACCGGAGTAATCCTTGCTCACATGAGTAAGGCATGCAGGATGAGGCCCCTCATTTGAAAGGAGGGACCTGTATCTGTAGAGCCCCAAAAATCTGCGGATCGGATGCAGATACACATGTTTGTATCCATGCAGGGCTCTATGTATCTGTAATTTGAAGAGTACCACTGCCCTTTTCATATGGAGGCAAACAAATCCAATATAACAAAAGCAAAAATTTGACACATTTTCTCCAGAAAATAAATTAAATCTGACTTTTCAGCAGTCCGATATAAATGATGATTTGCCTGGAGGCACTACGGGAAAACTATTTCCCATTTACAATACTGGTTTCCTTTTTAATTTTAATCACATTCAGATGTGATTCTGGCAGACCCAATAGTGACTCTTTAGTTCAGGCTAATGTTAACTCCACATTGTAAATCCAGTTTTCAACAGCATATCTAGTATTTGTTTAATGTTACCTTCCCCAAAGAGGAGCGGATCTTCCTGAAATTTTGCATACAGCATCTCATCTCAGAGTAGAGTTTTTCTGGGAAGTTTGGGTGTTTAAAATTATGTATTACACACACACACACACACACTTTCAGTTATGGAGCAACTGTAAATGAAGAGTGAAGTGGCTACATCCTTTTGTTGTTCATTTTTAAAGACTTTCATATTTTACTTTTAATGAAATTTGTTTACAAATACATGCTAGATTCTATACATCGGTAATTCAGTCAGTTAATTAATTATAGTCCTTGCCTGTAACAAGAACACAAAATGCCATTATACTGATCAGTGCATCGACTGTGAAACTACTCGTAGTAAACTAAGTTAAACTGAATAAAATAATAAACAAATAAAATAATAAATAATAATAATAATATACAATCACACCAATAGAACAATTCAGGATTAAAGACCCAATAGCAAATGTCTTAAAATTTCTAGCCCCCTAATTTTAGACAGACACATGACACAGCAGAACTCACCTGCAATCATTTCATTATAGCCCAAGTTACAAACATTTTGGCTAAATTAAATAAATCCTTTAGATACAAGGAATAATCACAATCCACTAAAACTGGAAACAATAAAAAATAAAAAAAAGTCTGTGCTCACTGAAGTTCAACAATGTTCTTTTGCATTAACCAAAACAGAGTTATCTGCATTAGTTACTTCATTTCTTACTTTTACCCCTCTAGTATCTCGAGACGTCAGTCAAGATTGGAGCACCACTATAAAACCGCATAATAAGAATTGGTGGTCCCTACTGACAAGGTGCTTACAATCTCAATAGAGATGACAGACAACAGAGAAGCAAGGTGTGGGAGTATACACGTATAAGTATACAAGTAAAAGGCTATATAAGCAGAAGTATATAAGTGTATATATATATAGGATATAGAAGTATAAGTATACAAGTAAAAGGATATACTATACAAGTATAGTATACAAGTTAAAGGGTCAGGGCGGAAGGTGGGAAACATCATGTTACTTCCACTTCATGGCAGGTTGCAGCCTTGATCTAGAAAGGCTCTCACCGTCTCCTTGTTATTAGGAAAGTTGGTCCTTTCTTCTCAAACATGGACTTCAGCTTCCCTTCCTTTAATCTAGATGGTCATTGTTCATTGAAGTTGATCTGGAAGCTGCAGCACTTGCAGAAGCTCCTCCATTCCAAGATGCATGGGAGCAGTGAGCCCAGCCTTCCATAGCTGCAATGGCTACTCATAAACCGACAGATATATTTCAAGGCATTATTATTATAGTATGTGAAGTTCTTTAACAGAGGTGCAAGGTATTGAAGCAGGATCTTTAATCATATGTCTCAGCAACAAAACCAATACCAGCTGGGTTCTTTACTTAGCTTCTCAAGATTCTGTCTGATTTGTGCCCAAGGCAGGACGCTCTCAGAGATAAGACCTTGCTCTTTGAAGTCTCTCCCTGAGAATGTCTTCTCTAGCTCTTAGTACAGCTCTCAAATCCTTCCCATTTGTATTGGTTCATATAGGACCATCCTATTCACCTTTACTATCTGTCCTTCTGCACATATGTGGGTGAAGGAGAAGATTAAGATTTAAGAAGATAAACCAGATCGGGTTTATGATTGTGTTTTTCTCATGTAATATGTGAACAATGTGCATATGATCAAGTGAATAAACCAACAGGAAAGCAAGGATAAAGCACCAGAGTGTACTTGATCATTTGTGTTAACAATTGTAGCTCAGCTTTAATTATGTATATAACTTTGCAACATACCAGAGCATCTACAAAAGTACATTTTGTAAATAAAGAATAATGAATAATAAATAAAAATAAAATAAATAATAAAATAATAATAATGAAGAGTAGACCTTACTAAACTACTCTGCCATTACTATTAGGGGGACAGTGGTAGAAAAGTGATCACATTGTTTGTGTGTGTAAATTATCCAGTTACTATGAAAAAAGAAAAGGAGTACTTGTGGCATCTTAGAGACTAACCAATTTGAGCATAAGCTTTCGTGAGCTACAGCTCACTTTAGCTCACGAAAGCTTATGCTCAAATAAATTGGTTAGTCTCTAAGGTGCCACAAGTACTCCTTTTCTTTTTGCGAATACAGACTAACACGGCTGTTACTCTGAAACCAGTTACTATGGTATTTTTGCATTTATTTTGGGCAGGGAATAATCTACAGGAAAACATGCTTGGGAGCCTTGCACCCATGATCTTTGAAGTGTCATCCATGTAACTTCACAGAGCCCTAACAACTCTCATGCTTTGATTATTCTCCCTTCCCACTCCACCACCTCATTTAATCACTTTATTCTTGCCACAACAGCAGCCGGACAAACATAGTTGAGAGTTCATGGCTGAACAAGTCACCCTGACTGACAGGAGGATTTGGAGAATTTTGATATTCCGGAGGCAGCAAAAGAAATTACCAAGAGGAACTGGTTGGGAGGGAAGTGAGAGGGGGAGAGAAGCAGGGACTACAAGGACATTTATTAAAATGATGGCATGTTCTCCAGAAAGAAAACACATCTTGACACACACATATCTTTGCTTTACGTCTAGCAATCAATGACTGCCCAATTTAGTAATGCATATATGATTTATCATATACTGACAACATGTAAAAGCTACTTGAGATTTGTGTCAGGTTCAAAAATAAAATACAATATAATAAAAATATATTTTAAAAGCACCTTTTATAACTCCTCTGTATTTCCAAAACAATATTTGAGTCTAAGAACAAGGCAGGCAGGAAGTTAACAATGGGCTTGCACTAAGAGATACAGAACTGCAATATTGTATTTAAAGGAAGAGCAGGGGACAGAAATAAGGTATTTGATTGCTTGAAATAGTTCCCTGTCTTCCAAAAAGTTGGCTTAAAATTCCTATCTATAACACTTACCTTGCTGTTATAATTTTATTACCACTACTTTTGGGAATTTCTCTGGTAGTTAATATGCTGAAATGGTACACAGGACTAGGTCCTGCTGCCATAGATAATTTGGTTCTAAGGGAAATCCATCAATTGTTAATGGCCATGCAAATTGTTGAAACTAGAGAGTTATTCACAGTTATCTCACTGTGATTTGGTAAGTGTCCATGCCTGATGTGATCACTCACTTGATATTTTATTCCATTATAATTAAAGTAGTATGCTTACCTTCCAGATGTTAAAATAAAAAGGGGGTGGGAAAAGGTTTTAGTTTTCGTTTTAGTTATTTTAGGTATACTTGTACTTACCTGAAGTTTTTACATTAGAAGAAACCTTTAAGAATAAAATCACTGCCAGCTGAAATGTTTAAATCCATCTGATCAGACATTAAAGTAGTTAATCTGCACTTAATTTTAGGCCCAGATCTTGCATGTGCAGAACTTTATCCACGGAATACCTTTGTCGGACTGGGGCCAAAAACTGCGGATTAAGCACTTTTAAAACTTCTAATCTGAGGGCTTAAACATTTCTATTGTTGAGGCTAGAACAATTTGATGTTTAATAAGTTATATACAGATTTCCTCAAACTCATAACGAGTTCAGCGTCTTGCATAACCAACTCACTGATTATTAATTTTCAGCTTTACTGCAATTCTTGCATCTCAGATGCAGTTTTCTTGTGAGATGCCTTATTTTTACTAAAATGTGGCTTGGGGTTTGATTTTGTTTTTAACAGCCCTCAAAGGGGAAAAAGTTACTTTTCAGAAGTACTTAAAAAAGGAAGTCATATTACACAAAATAAGCCTTATTATTATATTTCCAGTTTGGATTAGATAAATTATATTTAATTTTAAAAATTCCATCTGCTGGCACCCAGCACAATGGTCAATGGCAAATCAAGGAGATAAAACATTTATATGTTTATCTTCCGGAAATAGCTCATCGAGTGTCTGTGCAGAGAAACCCAAACCAAGCCTTTCGAAATATAAACCCAGACACTATAAACCAAGAATTGTCCTTCCCTTCATCTCCAGATAACAGGCTTGATTTCCAGAAGCAGCCTCTGATTCCGCACCTGCAGACAATAGTGGATGCAATAGCACACTTCAGAGCAGTTCAACATTAAACTACCCAATTGCACCTGTAAATCAGGTACTGGTACAAAATGTGCCTGCAATTATTTGCAGGTGCAAAGATCAGAAGAGTTGAAGCTCCTCTGAAAAGAATCAATGCCTCCAACCAAACGGGTTACGTAGCTACATGAATGCGAGAAAGAGACACAAACTGATACCCCAAGGACTCAAAATGGGCCAAGCAAACTAAATTACAGAGTACTGCTACCAGTACTTGCTCCCGTATGAAGCCCGTACGCAATGGTGGCAGTATGTTCTGTGCTCGTTTGTGCTCTGCTCACTCAGCTAGACCAAAGGCAGGTCTACCTGCCACCTGCGCACTCCAGTGCCATGGGGGAATGTAGCAAGTTAATCTGGTGGCCAGAGCAGATGAAGACACCCATTCAGACCCACTTCCATCTGCT
Source organism: Lepidochelys kempii (assembly GCF_965140285.1). Lineage (NCBI taxonomy): Eukaryota > Metazoa > Chordata > Testudines > Cheloniidae > Lepidochelys > Lepidochelys kempii. Next base: position 26,042,411 of record NC_136381.1, on the reverse strand, counting down.
GCAAAAGGGGTGGAGGTGTTTATGGAGGAGCTGCATAGGAAGACAAAGCATCACGGGTAACCCTTCCTTTGAAGGGCTGAGAAAAGGGAGCTGCTATCCCAAATGGGTAGGAGGGTAGGAGCACAAGCACTTGCCCCACCCAGGAGCTAAGACATAAAATGAAGAGCACTCCAGGAGTGAGAACCCCCTGCCTCCCAGCAGTGGAGAGGAGAGTGGGCATGGCACTGCGGAGGGAGGACAGATTGCTGAGACCCTAACACCACTTCCACCCTTGCAATCTGCACCACACACTGCAAGATAGCCACTAAACAAGGCCTGAGCTACACCTACAGATAACCGAGTCTGTTCACACACAGTCGACCCCCTTTTTCATTTACAGAGAACATGAGCTGTATCCTGCAGGAGGTGCAGCTCAAACACCTACACACACAAATCTGTAGGGGAGAGGGTTGTTCCACCGGTGCATGCGACTCCCCTTAACAAGGGAGCATCCAAACTTATCGAGGAAAGCAACAACACCTCCCCTTCAAATTCCTCCACGTGTTTCCCAGCCAGCCCACAACAAATCTAAGATCCTGCAAGTTTCAGAGTAACAGCCGTGTTAGTCTGTATTTGCAAAAAGAAAAGGAGGACTTGTGGCACCTTAGAGACTAACCAATTTATTTGAGCATAAGCTTTCGTGAGCTACACTCTGCTGAAGTGAGCTGTAGCTCGCGAAAGCTTATGCTTCAATAAATTGGTTAGTCTCTAAGGTGCCATAAGATCCTGCAAGGATCCTTCAAGGCTCAACACAATCTCAGCCCAACCCGCGGCTCATTTCTGCTCTCCCGAGCTCTGCTCACTCCCTAATTTCCTCCCGGTCCTCCTTTCACCAACCCCTCCCAGCCTCACACTTTCACTCAAGCTTTCCTCCTCCTTTCTCCTATTAACACAAGACATTCCATCTTCTCCCTCCTTCCGGGAACCTTTCCCACTTTGTTCTCTCTAACACGCCCTCCTTTCCCTGAACTGCTATCTAAGATTGTAAGCTTTGGGTGGCATCTTATTCTACATCTGTAGAGTATCATGTACCTTTTTTACAGCCCCAAATAACTGATTAATAACAAACCGGGACCCCCCAAAGGAAGTGAAGATTCAGTTTAATGTAACATGTCCTGCTGTGGGAGAAGGAAATGTTATTATAATAAATGGTATCATAGGTGCTGAGGCACACATCCCCAGAACTAAGATTGGGCTTAAATTGGTGAAAGTGAACAATAACACATATCATGTGACTATGTTTACAGCAAATCCAATGTTTTCAAAAAACCTCAAGTATATAATTACAGTCTATTACAATTATGCAAAGAAATAACATTACAAAGAGGCCTTCTCATTTCCCATTCTTAGCACTGAATACTTTTGTTTTTGAGCCAATCAACTAAATTAGCCCTAATTCTGTTTCATTCAGACACACAAAAAGTATATTAGAGAAAAAAGTGAACAAACAGGAAATTCACTTAGGAACCGGCTTTTAGCTTTCGTGTGTTTCTGGACTAGAAATTGTCATGGGGAAAAAAAGTTAACTTAAAGAAGAACAGCTTTACTGAATTTATTAATGGCATTGCAAGGTCACACGGAACATTTACCAGTTATGGAGATGCCGATAGCAGCTGCAAATGTGACAATGATTTAGCTGGGGATTGGTCCTGCTTTGAGCAGGGGGTTGGATTAGATGACCTCCTGAGGTCCCTTCCAACCCTGATATTCTATGATTCTATGAACATCTGGTACAGTTTGAGTTATGTGGGGTGAATTAAAAATTGTATATACTTAAAAGCAACAAAGTCATCCCTTCCAACACCGTGACCCAAGACAACTCTGTCACAGATGAAGCAAGCAAGGGAATCTAAGTTTGGAGAACATCAGTTACTAGAAGCTGAATAAAACATCAATTATCTATCCTTGCTTCATTAAATATTCGTTGACACAGTTGATGCAATAATTAAGACTTGACCCTGAGGTAGCACTTTACAGATCTCAAAGTGTTTTAAAAAGGAAAGCAAGTGGCATTCTCCACTATTTTGAAGACTTGCAAACTAAGCCACAGTGTTGCGAAGCAACTCATTCAAGGTCACGCAGCAGGTGAATGACAAAGCTGGGAACAGAATCCCAAATCAGGTCTGCTGACTCTTATCCTTTGGACCACAGTGATATGGAAGGAATAAGTTGGAAACTCATGACATACCATGTGACAGCATTACCAATGCAGTGCAGTATGGAGGGAAGCTGGAAAAAATCTAATGTACTTTAATATGAAAAGGGAGCATGATGAATCCAACATTAAAGCCTCCACTGTACAAGTTAACACAGCTCAAAAAGCCACACTAGATCCATCCCATGACTCTTTGGAAAGGACACGATTAGGGAGTTAAAGAGGTATCTCATTACAACACCAGAGCAAAAGAAACTTTGATCGAAACCTGACAGCCAATGTTAATATTTAAAAGTATCCAAACAAGACACATTGGGAGAGATAAGTGGCGAATACACTACATTTAAAATGGACGAAGAAAGACGTGCCACCTTCCTTCTGTTATTGTACCATTCTAGGCTTCTTTGGCTGCTTTTAATAATATGTTTTGTTGTTCAGCAAAACCACACTAACCAAAATTCAGATCTCAATCAAAAAAAGTCTGCTTACTGAGAACACACATATAGGCTCCTGTCGAGAAAAGCAGTGAGACACGTACTTTCCTGAATCAGGGCCATACACATTCAAATATTGCTCCCTTTTTCGCTATGTCCTTCAAACCCCTCCTTAAAGCCAGTTTCTTTCATGACTTTTCAACATATGGATCTCCTCTTCTCGGATATTGACACCTAAATTTATTGCCCATATAATATGGCATCTAAGTTAGATTATAAGGCTTTCAGGGAAGAGACTGTTACCATAAGTGCTTTATAAGTTTTGTATAAATCTACAGCCCCACATTAAAATAAAATGAATACTGACGTTTTTAAAAACCCATTAGACAACAATAAAAAACAAAGACAAATATTAAATAAGTGTTTTCATCCCAGCCAGCAAGATGAAGGGGTGAGGAGAAAGAAAGACTACAGAATACAGTGTAAACTATAACAGGGTTTTGTTTTAAAATGAAAATATCCTAAAGTATTTGCTAATGTGGAAAGCTGTGGAACCTTAAATATAACCTAAAGTTATACTCATGCATTCTTCAGTGCTAATGTAATCTGCATAGGATATGCAACAGACACACACGTATTGCATCATCACATTTAAATATAGCCAAGTCCTGTGGAAGAGAAATCAGTCATCTTAATGGTACAGAGCATGCTATTTAACTTTTTTTTTAAAGTCTCTAAATACTTGCTTGGGTGCCTATTGATTAATTTCTCTGGTTAACAGAATGGTTTGTTTATCAATGACCACAAAACTCCTTGGATATTCAGAGAGAAACTTTGTAGACAGAAAGAAGAGGCGACAGTGAATACAGTTAATGCTCCAGAAATCATCATATTAACAGCCAGTCCTCTCCACACCCAGCCTTTGAGTAAATAAGTCTTTCATTCTCTTGCTATGCAAAGTATTTTCCTTTAAAACAAAATGAATGGTGAGGGGAGAGGGTTGGAGAGTGGGTGGTGTTTTTAAAACATTAACTACAAATATCTGACACAGATGCTTAATTATCCTAACCATGGAATGTAGGAGTAACCTCACACTGGGGTTCAGAATGATTTACCTACACAGGAGCAGCCATACTTAATCAGACTGATGGTCCCCCTTCTAGTTAACTACCTTGTGACAGCCAGTGGTTGCTACTAGATACTTTCGAGGAAGGGGCAAGAAACCTTCCAGCAGATGACTAGGGGATAACCTTCACACAGGGAAAGTTTCCTCCTAACCCAGGTAGTTAAGAGTTTGGTTTCAGGCCTGAAGCATGATGGTAATATGTATGTATACACCCATTCACACATGGAATCTTTTTCAGAAAAGGCCTCCCATGTCTGTTAATGGCTACAAATGGAATGCATGTATAAAATCTCCCCTCCCTAGGAAGAAATAATCAGAGAATGCAGTGCCTTCCATAATGACAGGTTTCAGAGTAGCAGCCGTGTTCGTCTGTATCCGCAAAAAGAAAAGGAGTACTTGTGGCACCGTAGAGACTCACCAATTTATTTGAGCATAAGCTTTTGTGAGCTACAGCTCACTTCATCGGATGCATTCAGTGGAAAATACAGTGGGGAGATTTTATATACACAGAGTACATGAAACAATGGGTGTTACCATACAGACTGTAACAAGAGTGATCAGGTAAGGTGAGCTATTTCCAGCAGGAGAGCGGGGGGGTGGGGGGAAGAAAGGGGAGAGAGACACTTTTTGTAGTGGTAAGCAAGGTGGGCCATTTCCAGCAGATGACAAGAATGTCTGAGGAACGGGGCAGGGGGAATAGTTTTACTTTGTGTAAATGACACATCCACTCCCAGTCTCTATTCAAGCCTAAGTTAATTGTATCCAGTTTGCAAATTAATTCCAATTCAGCAGTCTCTCATTGGAGTCTGTTTTTGAAGTTTTTCTGTTGAAGAATTGCCACTTTTAGGTCTGTAATCGAGTCACCAGAGAGATTGAAGTGTTCTCCGACTGGTTTTGGAATGTTCAAATTCTTGACATCTGATTTGTGTCCATTTATTCTTTTATGCAGACTGTCTGGTTTGGCCAATGTACATGGCAGAGGGGCATTGCTGGCACATGATGGCATATATCACATTGGTAGATGTGCAGGTGAATGAGCCTCTGATAGTGTGGCTGATGTGATTAGGCCCTATGATGGTATCCCCGGATAGATATGTGGACACAGTTGGCAACGGGCTTTGTTGCAAGGATAGGTTCCTGGGTTAGTGTTTTTGTTGTGTGATGCGTGGTTGCTTGTGATATTTGCTTCAGGTTGGGGGACTGTCTGTAGACAAGGACTGGCCTGTCTCCCAAGATCTGTGAGAGTGATGGGTCGTCCTTCAAGATAGGTTGTAGATCTTTGATGATGCGTTGGAGAGGTTTTAGTTGGGGGCTGAAGGTGATGGCTAGTGGCGTTCTGTTATTTTCTTTGTTGGGCGTGTCCTGTAGTAGGTAACTTCTGGGTACTCTTCTGGCTCTGTCCATCTTTTTCTTCACTTCAACAGGTGGGTATTGTAGTTGTAAGAATGCTTGATAGAGTTCTTGTAGGTGTTTGTCTCTGTCTGAGGGGTTGGAGCAAATGCGGTTGTACCGTAGAGCTTGGCTGTAGACAATGGATCATGTGGTGTGGTCTGGATGAAAGTTGGAGGCATGTGCTATGCTTACCTACATGCCTCCAGCTTTCATCCAGACCACACCGCCCCTCACTGTTCCTCACAAGTTCTTGTCAACTGCTGGAGATGGCCCACCTTGATTACCACTACAAAAGGTACCCCCTCTCCACCCTGCTGGTAATAGCTCACCTTACCTGATCTCTCTTGTTACAGTCTGTATGGTAACACCCATTGTTTCATGTTCTGTGTATATAAAATCTCCCCACTGTATTTTCCACTACATGCATCCGATGAAGTGAGCTGTAGTTCACGAAAGCTTATGCTCAAATAAATTTGTTAGTCTCTAAGGTGCCACAAGTCCTCCTTTTCTTTTTTCAGAGAATCCAGAGATTTCCTGTCTCCTAACACAAGATTAAACTGTGAATGCTTATTAGTAGTAGTAGTATGCCAGGACCAGTCAGGATCAGTAGCCTGCCCCAAGGAGCTCACTATATACATAAATGAGACCTCTAAAGTATGGGCAGGGAAGAAGGAAGAACAATACAAGCCAAGCAATCAAGGTGAAGAGCATTAATTTTATGTTTTTCTTGTTTTCCTTGTTCTTAAAAAAATAGCTATAGTAAGGGATGGGATGGGTGTGTATAAGGGGGAATGGTTAATAGGAACAAGAAAGGGAGAGGCAATATTGAGGGTCGCATGAAGGAAAGGACAGAAGGGATGGGGAGGTGGACTGTGAAGCAGGTGTAGAGGCAAACAACCGAACAGCCGTGAGAAATAAGCATCCAGAACCAAAATATAAGGAAAGAGTTTCACGGCATCACCATTGTCTGAAAGTTCAGAAGGTGCCATTGCTGCAACTGTCACCTCAGCTCCCAGCGCCTACCTGTGATCCCAGGGACTGACTCCAGCTGGAAGTTTCGTTTTCCCACCTGGCAGAAGAGGCCCTGGTGTCCTGGGAGGAGGCCTCAGAGGGAGACAGTCTGGCCCCAATTCTACATGTACATTTCTACATGCACCATTTTCAGCACAAACATAACACAGAAGAAAGAGTGTATTAAAACAACATCTTCAAATGTCTCCGTTTTGTGGGAAACCTGGTAAATGCCAACACCCACCTATATGCTGCATTTTAAAGAAAAGCATTTTCAATCAGCAGTATGAAGATCAGGTAACTGGAAGTTGATAGGACAGCAGTTTGATGGGGATAGCAGCTGAGCAGCTGTGATGCTCCGAGAAAATGCCCAGGATCCTTCAGTGGCTCTTGAACTTCTCCAAATCCACAGTTTGGAGAAGCAGCCTACTGGTTAATCAAATCTATAGGCCAACTCTGGTCCTATTGAGGTCAGTGGCTTCAAACAGGAACAGAATTTGGCCCCACATGACCACTCAGCCTTTCATAAGTATCTACACGGAACTAGAGGATTTCTTACTCATTCCTAAATAGCAGCTTAAAGGGTGAACTGAAAAAACTTTTAAAAACAAATCTTATTTACAAGATGCCAAATCAGTAACAGAATTTATGCAGAGACTTAAAGGGGACAGATATGTTGACAATTTAATACAACATATTTGAAGCTCAGCTCCTCTATTTGCCTGCCAAGATCCAACTTTACAGTTTTGTGTCTCCCTTGTGAGAGATAAAGATATCGCAATTGCGTAACAAGACAGGAGTTCAGAAAAGGACTTAGGGGTTTGTACTGCTAATTCTAACAGAGGACACGCAGAACCCCAGACTCCATTCTTGGCAGGTAAGAAAAGATGGTAATGAGTTAAACATTTCATTTTTTCCCATTTTGTTCTTTATTATGCTTCATTATAACCTTCACGTACATAACCATAAAAATGTTTAGGAGTTCCAGCAGGGATTTGACAATGGTTCTTTCAGCATAATATACATCTATCTGTAAATTACATATTGTATACTAAAAATGAATGGAAATTTGTATAGATACATTCAGCTATCCTAAACATGCAGTAGGTTGGTGCTATCTAGAGAGATGCCACATACTTATAGGTGCATATACAGAAATCTAGTTAGATTTTAGCTATCTAGTCTGTTGAGCCTATATCCCATGTATTGATAAGGAGAGTGCTCGGCTGAGTGTTTACAGGCCTCTAAAATGTCCCTCATTTCAGGCTCAAAGTAGTCTACATTCCACACCAATTTGGTGGAACTGATCCTACATCACTTTCTGTTCCCTGCATGAAACATTTCTCTGTGTCCCTTATTTTGGGTTTTGGCCACACAATATAGCCTGTATTTGGGTGTTGGCTGATTGACAGGTATAGCAGGCGAAGGTTTGAATAATGTCTCCCTTTGCTTATGCTCTGATCAGTTCATAGAGGCTACAAGATCCAAAATCGCTCTACATGTATTCTGTCTCATAGCTAATCTATGGATTTTTCCACTGTTGAAGTTTCCATCACTGATTCCACATAGGAGGATCTAATACTTTTTACCATTGGTGGAAGATGAAGGGCCTGATCCAAAGTCCAATGAAGTCAGTGAAAAGCCTTCTATTGACTTCAGTCACCTTTGGATCAGGTGCTAAACATGAGACTCCCATCACATCACTTTCTCCATTTTCTGAAAGATGTTAGGTCAGGGCTATCTAGAGTCAAAAAGGCATAGATAGGTTGGGTTACATACATTGCTATCTTCCACCTTAGAAAGATTTCAGTTTCTGGAAAATGTCTTGAAAGCTTCTGGCTACATGAGGACAGACATATAGCTTACATTTGTATCCTCTGTTACCTTTCTGACCACATCAATGGTAATCTGTAATATTACCTTCCAAAAAGTAACTTGACATTAATTAAACCTACCCATGAATTTTGCTTTTGTTAAAAGATAGTGTTTAGTCCACCTTTAAATGGCCTCTCTTTAACCTTCAATAAACATGGCACCTGTTTCCTTCAATGTATGCACCTAACCATTTCCAAAAGTGGAAATTATCAAGCTAAAATTAAAAAACAAATCATATTGAAAAGGAATTTAAAAAAAAAAAAAAGAATGGTTCTAATGATAGGCTATAGAAGTCAACCCTAATGAAGAGATTCAGGGAAAGAATACCGAAAGTATTTTTAAAAACCCTGTTTGCAATAGTCTAATCACGATAATGCAATTCATTTGAGCCTGCATCAGCTTTATCTGCCGAGATGCACAACTTTGATGAAAATTAATTAGCTCTCACATACAGATGGCTCTCTTAATAGAATTTATGAAGACTGAGCCAAATATGTCCCCCTTCTCAAAGGAATAAGGTGCACTTTCCACTTTACATAAACAGAGAAATCATCAGTTGATTTTTCTCATTTCTTGGAGGAAAGGGTAGAGGGAGAAAAGAGAGAAGCTCTATTCTGTAGAGATGTAGATCTTGCTTTTACCGGGCACTAAACATTTTGCTCCAGGAATAATTTCATTGCAAGTAATATCAATATTACCTTTTCTACAAAGTGACATTTTACACTGGAAATAAATGTAAATCATAACCTTACTCTGTTGATATGACATCATCGAGATTTTAAGTCCAATCATCTAGTTTAGCTGGCTTGACAAAGATTCTCCTTACAAAGATTACAGCCAATCTCAAATCATTCATGATGCACCTTGCATGGATCAATACTTCTGGGCAGTGCACTATATGATGGGGATCATGTGATAAATATGAGCACAGAAACAAGACAGTATAAATGCCACAGCAAATTAAAAAAGAGTGGCACAGAAGCTGACACAGAGAATGAAATATTTGACTTGGCCAACTCCTCACGGACAAGCTAATCCGTTTCTAATACACAATTCTTGGAGAATGCACATCATTTTAAAACCATGAGGACATGTTGCTTAATCCAATCCAAAAATTGCAGAACAAAAGCAGCTCAGTCTGACCTGCGAGTCATGTGAATATGAATTTAGATCTAGCGTAGGCCTAGTTTTAAAATCATTATAACAAATTCTTCTTTAACTGGCATAGCCTTGTGCAATGTTATCTTTCTCAGGTGCAGTTTCAGTTACAGCTAATAGAGAACTACCTGTTACAACATTTACATATACATATGTTATATATTCACATGTAAGAAATACTACTGACTGCCTGTACTCATAATTGCTTAAGGATGTGACCTTGTCAGATTTCATACACTGAACAGAGTCAGCTATGATCAGTATTTGAATGGGAGAAAAGCAAAACTCAGGATGCTACAGGAAGTGGTATTCAGTAGGTGGCACACTTTGCCATAAATCAGTACTGAATCAATGCTTCAGCATTGTACTAAGGGACAGCAATATGCTCTTGCAGGTCTTGCAGATAAGATATAAAGTTAAAAGGCCTTAACCATTTATGGTAATTCACTGGGGTATTAGCCCCAGTATCCTGACCACAATTCCAATTCAACAACTAAATTCAGCCGACCTAAATTTCCTCTGAATGCATCCGATGAAGTGAGCTGTAGCTCACGAAAGCTTATGCTCAAATAAATTTGTTAGTCTCTAAGGTGCCACAAGTACTCCTTTTCTTTTTGTAAATTTCCTCCTGCAATCTTAAATAACTATGATTATCTCCACATCTTGTCTTAAATTATTGCGTAGCATTTCTGTGCAATGTTAAACAGTTACTGCACACGACCCCAGACAGAGTTGCACTTTCCACTGAAGTGGACTAGCAGGGATCCCTATACTTCTTAGATATGAAAGACTACACATCAGGTGTAGTTTTTATTAATGTTAATGTGTACTATAAGGTGTGTGTTGTACACTCCTTAATGAAATTGACCTGCATAGACACTGTAAATAACACAAACTCAGGTTCCCACGTAATTCAAGTTCCCAATAGTCAAACCTTTGACTGGTATTTTTTTGTGTTTAAAGAATCTAGTAAAACTTGAAACCATTGTGAATTCTGCAGAATTCAGCAAGGTGGCTAAAAGACATGAAAAGTGTAGACTCTCTCAGATTAAACAAGCATATGCCAGAAATCTCTGAAGGCTATAGGCATTTACTCTCTCTCTCACTCAATGTCTTATGAACAAGACATCAGTTACTATCCACAATTTAAAGGAAATCCCAGTTCATGAGTCAAATGTGTAAACACTTTGATTTGAGCTACACAATCTGGATTTACACCAGTAAGTTATTCATACTAAAAATGTATCAATTTTCTATGCTCAGAAAGTGAACAAAATAAAAAGCCAATAAGTATTTGTGAAGCTTCAGGTGGCTCTAAAATAAGCAGTAAGTGGATGACATTCATATCAAAGAAAGCACAGAGCTTTCCTGGGTTTCAGCATTAGCTAATTAATTTATTTCAAACTTTGTGACTAATGGCTGCAAGAGAAATTGGCAGCCAGTTGGAAATTTTGGTCAGCATTAACATCATTGTAACTTTCTCATTACCTTCTTCCAGGATTATTTTTCTTCTACACAATATTTCACAATCCATTGCAAACTCTTCCAGCCTTTAGCAGTTCCTGATGCAGCTCTAGATTGTACTAACTCAGCAATATAAAGATGCTCTGTTTTTTAAAAACTTTTGTTACATGGAAACAGACTATGCAGTTTTTGCATGGGAATATTTGCTCTGGAGCACACACAGCAGTGATCAGCATTTAAATTAACAGTTTCAAATTGACTAGTTAGTATTGCCATTCTACAGAGGTCATTCCTGTACAGTGATTTTTCAGCAGCTACATATACAAGTTACATAATTGCAAGGGATATTTGGGGAGAACAGTAACACAGTACCCACCTAAACCACCTGCTTAAACTTGCCCACAGCAGCAGTATGCAAAGCACCAAAAGAAGAAAAGTAATCAAGGTGTTACACAGAGTATACAGAAAATATTCCTAACCACTAGAAAGAGTTATCAAGATGGGAAAAAATACCAAGGGACTTTAGAATCAATGGGGTTTTCCTCCTTTACCCATTTGTAGCTGTCTGATGCAAGAGAAATAAGATTGTGAGCTACCTTACTACACCCCCCTCCACAGATCACAGACTCAGTCCTGTCATTGGACTTGAGAAAGACAAGACTGGGTGCACACACACACACACACAAACACACACACACTCTCCACAAGTCATCAGCTCTCTTCGAGCTTTGTCCTAGGTGGTTAACTTCAGGGCTGGGAAGGAAGAGGATGTTTGACCTGAAGAGACAAAATGATGAATGAATGGTGGAGCCAGATACCAGAGTAGCCTTGAGCAGCATTTCTGTTGCAAAGCCAATGAGCGAGCATACAGGTCATCAGCTCCTGGTCTAGCTAAACCCAGGAGAACCTATAGGACTTTGCATTCCATTGTAAATATTTTCCACAATGAGGTGCTTCCACCCCTCTACTGCCCCTATATCTAAGTAACTTACTAACAGCTGGAAAGAATTTCAGGGCAGGAAAAGAAAAATCATGGCTTTCCTTTGGCCTGAAAGTATGTAGCACATTTAAAAATGCATATAGCTGACAGCTGCCTAGAACACGAGAGGCCAGAAAAAGCTGGCCTAACCTTAGACACGCAAACACAAAAGGGGAACTGGTCACTTACTTTTCATATTCGGTGTTGTCTCTATCGCAACGCGAATCCTTGTGCTTTTGCCAGTCTTTGCCATGCTTGCAGGTGGTCAAGAGGACAACATCCTCCCCGTTATGGACGTGATATAAGGCATTCCTGGTGTCTGACCCTATCCCTGTCAGGTACCTTTTCCCCTTGAATACCAACATGTACTTCCTGAGAGGAGGGATGGTGTTAAACCTTAGAAATCCCTTCTCCCCTCCTGTCCTAGGATGATCCTTAGAAAAGAGCGGAATAGAAACATCGAAATTCGGTCTGAAGTTTTCAGTACTGATGCTAGCTTTAGCCAGCATCGCCTGGCCAATATCAAACCCGACGTCTTCAGTGTAATCGGGCCAGGTGCCGGAATATAAATTAAAAATTAAATGATTTCTACCATTGTTCCACAAGTGGAGGCTTTGCACTTTCGATCGCAGGTTGTGCACGTACTGGGGTGACAACTGGTCTCTGTCTAAGGTATCCAAGCTCAGGACAAACAGGCAAGCTTGGCTCGGATCGGAAGTGTAAAACCTGGATCCCTCGATGGCTGCTAGAATGTTTTGGTAACTTTCGGCGATCTTCTCCCCTTTCTGCTGCGGGTACACGTAGACTTTGAAGCCGTTTTTCTTGCAAAGGGTGAAATCGAAGCAGGACTCCATGCGGCACTTCTTGCCTTTGTAGACGCTGGAGTTGGCGTCTCTCTTCTGCCTAGGGGAAATGTGCACATTGTAATCCTCGTTTTCCAACTGATCCCAAGGAATGAAGGGGCGCAAAGCGTCCGGGAATCGGGGCCAATAATGATCCGGGCTGGTGTGGTGCAAGCCATTCCTGCTACTGTGCTCCTCTCTCCTGCTTTGGTTTCTCGCTGCCCTGAACTGCAAGCCTCCGAAGTAAAACAAAAGGACGAGACAAGTGCCAGCTGAGAGCAGGATGAAATAGCGTTTTTTGGCCTGCATGTGTCCTATCTGGGTCAAGATGATTGTAAATAAACACAAGGATCACCCAAGTTTGCCAATCAACACTTTCAGCTCCAGTCCGCCATCTTCCCGCCTGCAAAGACTTCAAACTCTCTTCTACCACCTTCTCTTTATTCCTTTCCCAAAGCCTTGGACTGATGCAGCGCATGTGGGCGATTTCTTTAACTTTCTCCCCTTCTGTCTTTCATCTTTGGGTCGCACAATAGAGAGAGAGAGAGAGAGAGAGAAACAGCGAAGGCGAATAATTCACGCCCAGCACGAGTTTGCAGGGCAAAGGGCTAGGAATTCTCTTGCATGCACACACATACAAACACAAATGAACTAAGCACCAAACCCAGTTCCCTTCACCTCTCAATCAGTTGCAAGACTGAGTGTGTTTCCCCTCCCCCCCCCTCTCTCTCTCTCTCTCTAAGCGTTGCAAACGATCAAGGTACAGCAGCAACTTCAACTCATCCAAAACACTCCCGCAATAACCAAGCCCCCCGGTTCCAGAGCAAGTCGGCAGCAGCAGCTCACAGCCAGCGCCGGTTCACACAGCTATCATGATCACATCTTCCAGCTTGAGCGCCGTAACCTTACAAATCCCTGCATTTCTCTTTATTCTTTTCTGCAGAGGAGCTCCTAGACTCGGGTGCTGTTTACCCCTCTCTCCGCGATCTCTGTGAATGGCCCCCGGGATGGAACCAGCCGAAGCAGCGAAGATCCTCCTCCTTCTTCCTCCTCCTCTTTGCCCCCGCCCCCCAGTCAGTCAATGAGGTGCGAGCTGCCGAAGCACAGAGGAGGCTGCCTGCCCCTGTTCGAACGTCGCCGATCGCAGAGTTCGATCTCCGAACGTTACCCGGTTCTGAATGTTACACTTACACATTCCATTCCCCGACACCACAGCGCTGACCTCATCCATCCACGCAGCCCGCTCCCCCATTGGCTGAGCGTCACGTCCGGGGTGGGCGGTGCTTCCGCTGCACCCATTCATAACCCCCCAGCCGGAGGGTACAGTGTTGCAGTAGTATGTTAAATGGAAACGCTTCAGGGACGGGGTTTGTGAGAGCGTTGCTGGGGTGCCCCTCAGGAAGATGCCTATTTAAGAGATCGCCCACAAACTAGGGCAGCTTGCAGGCATCTTTGGGGCACAGTCACCCCTCCTGCCCTTTCCCTGGCACAGCACTGATGAGCGATCGTCTAGGGGGGACTCTCTAGGCTTATGTTAAGCAGCTTCCTTGGGTGGGAGACTGAAATCTGAATGCAACAACATACAAGTACTTGTCAGTCTCCCCACCCCCAAGTACAGGCAGTAACAGGACTGGCTCCCGCCCACAGGCCAGAGAGGCAGTTGTCTAGGACGGCAGTCACAGGTGCTGGAACTAAGGGTGCTGCTGCACCCCCTGGCTTGAAGTGGTTCCCATCATATACAAGGTTTACAGTTTTAATCTCAGCAGCCCTACTATACACATTGTTCCAGAACCCCTGGCGGCAATGTTCAATGTTTAGTGATTGTTTTGGTGGGAGTGTCTGTTGAGGGACAGAGGCTTTCTAGTTTGCCCAAGGCTAGGAGCTGAGCCAAGGGAGGGCATATCTGAAACAATGCATGACAGTGTTAAGGGCGAGCCACCTTTGCAGGAGAAATCCTCAAGGCTATGTCTGTTGAGCAGCACAGGAGGGATCTTATCAGCAACAGCTGGCTCAAGATCCTCTCTGGCAGGCTCATTAAACCCAGGAAGAGAGCGCGCCTACCCTTTCATCTTTTAACAGCCCCTCACAAATCCATGCTAACTGCAAGCCAGTAATGCAGGAGCTGAGCCAAACACATACAAGAGAAAGTTCTCCCTGAGTAGTTTGCTGAGGAAATGCAACAGAGAGGACCTATTGCTAGAGGGAAAGGGAGCAGAGGTCTGGGGAGCGCTGGTGCCAAGGGGAGGAAGAGAGTTGCTCAGCTTAATCTGGAATCAGGATTTCAACTGGAAAACTAGGGAAGGGAGAATATCTTTCTCCTTTCACATGGGCTGGTTTCCATGTCTCTACTACTGTCCTCTACTGGATGGAATACTGTATTACCTCACAGGTATCTCTTGCCTCTGGTTGTAGTGTTTGTTCCTACAGCTAAAATAGAAAGAGCTCCTGCACTTTGAATCTCAAAACCATGAACTATAATTCCATCTGGTAAAAATATGATGTTATCTATTGATCTTAATGCATTTAAGATGTGTTCTTGTAATTAAAGCGGGGGATTGTCAGTCAGCATGACTGGGATCCTGTTCTCTGTGTGGCCTCAGGCAACTCATATGACGGATTTACGCCTTGCACGCCCCTAGGTACAGCATCTTCAGCGCTTCTCCCCCCCCCCCCCCGCCGCCTACAGCTGACCTTCGTGTTTTCCATAGAAAATGAAACTTTTAACTCATTTTTAACTTTTAGGTGCCCTTAGAACGCCAGGGCCCCTAGGCACATGCCTACTGTGCCTAATTGGAAATATGGCCCTTGCCCTCCCTGTGCCTCAGTTTCCCCATTTTCAAATTATGCATAACCTGTTTACCTCACAGGGATTATTACTACAAAATGCATGTCTGTAGTGTACAGGACACTTTACAGGCAAAGATAACACCACTTGTCCTGAAGCACCTATCTTAATTTTTATATAAAGTTTTGAAATTTCCAGATGAAACATACCAAGTGCAAAATATTGTTATATTTCTCAGTGACTCTCAGACATAACTGGCAAATATTTAAGAAGAAGAATCTCATTAGACACCTACATAAAAATCTGGCCTTAAGCAACTTTCCTATGGATTCACTGGTATAACTAGGAGCCCAATTTATTGATCAGAATGGTGTGCTTTACACCTACTTTGCACTGGTGTAAGGGACTACACAAGTGCAGGGCCATGGTGAATCAGGCCCCAGGAATGCAATCAAGAGTCCTGATTTCCACCCCCTTTCTGTAACTTAGGGCTTAGTCTACACTGGCAACACTAAAGCACTTTAACCTGGGCTTTTTTCCCCTCCCTCATCCTCACTGAGGGCTTGTCTACACTGGCACTTTACACCACTGCAACTTTCTCGCTCAGGGGTGTGAAAAAAACACCCCCCTCCACACTCCCAGCACTGGTAGCTACTCCCCTCGTGGAGGGGTTTTTTATATAGCACTGGGGGAGTGCTTTAACGTTGCTAGTGAAGACATGCCCTGAGCTCCTTGAGTCTGCCATTCATGCTTCTAGAGGTACCTCAACAATCCAGATCTGAGACTGTAATGAAACACATACCCCAGCAAGCATTGCATGGCTTGAGTTTCACTGGGAATACACTGCACAGCATTCACTGCTCCCTCCCTCCCACAGATGCAATATAGTCCGTGAGAGGCCCATAGCTGAGAAGAAAAGGGAAATTTAAAACAAAGTGTGCATTCACAAAGATGAAAGATCCTGCCACTACTAAAGAGGACAGTTGAGGGCCTGCCAGACCTATGATAATGAAGAGCTCATCAGTGACAGTCAAGCTGATTTGGGCAGGAAGCTGATCTGAGGACTCTACTGCCTACAGTCTGAGCAAAAAGAAGATGATTCCTTTCCAAAATCAATTAGATTTGGGGGAGGGCTGCTAAAGGAAAAGGGACAGGGTCCAATGTAGAAGCTAAGTGCTGCAACTCTACTGAAGAAAGGATTTAGAATAGTAAGAGAGAAAGGATCCCACAGGAAAAGGAAGTAGCATTTGTGACCAGCATAAATAGAGGTGGGGCTGGAAGTTAGAATTTGGTTGAGCACCTGATAACACAGGAGTAAGAATAGAATAGATAATAAATCCAATAGTAGAATAGATAGTAAACCCTCCAATCATCCCCTGAAAAGAGGTCAGCTGCTTAGAAAGATGAACCAAGGCTGAGGATAGCAGCTCCTTCTGTCAAGAATATGAAGAATCCCATTATTATCTGCAAATTAAGTCTCCAGTGACCAATTTAAGACAGAAAGGGAAGCCAAGTGCCCATGAGTCTTGCCATTTGTGCCAAGGACAGTAGCTGTTAAAACTAAGTTTTGAGGATCTGGTACCAGTGAGTCCAAGAAAGAAATTCTGCTCATGACAGAGAATAATTGAGAGGAAAGGGACATGATCGGACCTGAAGCAAAACTGCATTGCATTTGAAGTTCTGAGGCTATCACAAGGATCACAGTACCAATAAACGATGAAGCCTAGAGAGGATTAGCCCTAGGCAAAGATAATTTGCCCTAGGCAACATCACTTTGAAACCTGTTCTAATTACCCTAAATATCACTGCAACTGACCCTTACAGTTATTGCTTATTATTTGTACTGTGATAGCCCCCAAAAATCCCAGTCAGATCTGGGATCCATTGTACTAGGGACAGTAGGAAGACATGTCTGTGCCCCTCAGATATTGCTAAGACATTGCTATCATTCACATTTTGAAGGAAATCTTTGTAAGTCAGAAAACACCTCCAGTTCATTGCTACTTTCTGAAGCAGCACCAGAATGAAATTAATGAGACTCTAGTCAACTTCATAATTAATATTCAGAACCCTGTGGGCAACGGTGAAACTGACAAGAATCATGTAAAGTTCACTCAGCTGCTTCATGGGAACCACCTGCAGCCTATGCAGAGGAACCTGGTAATGGAAACTTAATAGTAGTAAAGTAGTAGTTATGCTTGCCACTAGCAGCAGGTAGGAAGCTTAGGAAGGACAGAGTAGCCGACTTCCACCGCCACATAGGACACACTGCATACACACAGCGAGAAAACCAGGAAGGGAGTAGGATCTTAAAATGCTAGATTCCTATCTGCCAGAGACTGATGAGTGAAAGACAGAACCCCCAGCAGACTTTGAATACTGTTTGTTAATAAGAATCTGCCAGCTTGAGGGTGAGCCTTTGAAGCTGGTCCTCACAGACTGGACTCTTTCAAATCTTTTACATCTTCATCTGGCTGGCAGTTGTCTGGGAAACTTTCCAAGCCCTTAGATAAAAGGACAGATTTTTATTTCCAGCTTTGCCACAGATCACATGTGTGATATGAGGCGAGTCACTTAGGGCCAGATTTTTAAAGGTATTTAGGCACCTAAAGATGCAGTGAGGCATCTCATGGGATTTTAAAAAGTGCCTAGAGCCCACATCCTCAAAAATGTTTAGGCACATAACTTGCATTGATTTCAATGGAATTTAGAAGCCTAAATACCTTTGAAGATCTGGGCCTCAGTGCCCAACTTCCACTGATATAGACATCTTTAAAAATCTGGTTTTTAGAACCTGATTTTCAGACCTGCTCAGCTCCATTTGTAGTTTATAGGAGCTGTGGATGCTCAGCACTGATGAGAACCAGGACATTAACTTCTCTGGGCCTCAGTGTTCCAATCTGTAAAATGGGGGTGATACTTCCCTACCTAATAGAATATTGTCAGATTTGATTTGTACATGTTGTGACGTGTTCTGAGATCCTAAGATGACAGACACCATATAAATGCAAAATGTTGTGTTCAAATTCTTGGAAAGACTGTAAGTGAAGAGCTCACGTGAAGCTAAACATCCCACTTGCCACCTAGTCCTGCCACAGCTTATGCCACAAAAACACAATTACTTGGCTAACTGAAGATGCCAGAAGAATTAGGCTAACATTTTCAAAGTCAGGTACCTAAAGTTCCACTCTTCAATCCATATTTAGGCACCTGAATAAAAGTGACTTGATATTTACTTTGATTTGTGTGTCTTAATCCTGACTGAAGCACAAATCTTGGGCTGAAAATCCTAACTTTTGAGACCATGTTAGTGATATTGACTGCCTTGTGATTCTCACCAACTTCTCAGTGAAGTAGCACATATTTCAGGGTTAAACTGTAGTGTAATTTTTGAAGTCCAAGGGAAAAAAATGGAAAAGTCTGACTGACGAAGTCCTTAATTCTGCTGGATTGCACCTTCAAATAGCTTGTTGCCTGAAGTTGTTATTGCTTACCATTAAAAAAAAAAAAGACAAAGCATACTTTCAAATATGAATTTATGGAATGAGAACATGCTATAAAAAATTATTCTCCAGCTTGGAGCAAATTAAAGTGGTCTCTCTTCTACAAATTAATGCAATTAATACTAAAGCCATGGCTGTTTATCATGTCTTGATAACATCACATGGGAATGAAAATATTGGCTCTTTTATCCCTTTAAATAGCTGAGATGAAATGTTTGCGCTTCAGTGTTGCAACAGCTGTTTCTCATGTCCTCATACATAATTGGTTAGTTTAGAGGCTATTTAATTGTCAGGAAATTATTTGGGTTTTGTATTGGTTTACTTTTAGGGTAAAATGCAAATGTCCTCCTAATAATAAGGTGACACTTTCAAGGGGAATAATAGTTTAGGAGTCTGATTTACTGTCTCACTGAACAGAGAATGAAATTAGAGGCTTTAGATATTAAGATCTCAGTTTTACACTG
This sequence comes from Lepidochelys kempii, assembly GCF_965140285.1. Lineage (NCBI taxonomy): Eukaryota > Metazoa > Chordata > Testudines > Cheloniidae > Lepidochelys > Lepidochelys kempii. The sequence continues at coordinate 26,023,184 of NC_136381.1, read as the reverse complement.
CTCTCCAAGTGGGTGAGCCCTGATGTCAATGGCGCTTTGCATGGATGCAGAGATCAATCTGCATGAAGCTCATTGCAGAACCAGGGTGCCAATATTTTTGTTGTTGTGAATCAGGCTGTGTTTTCAATCCAGGCATCAGACCCAGTCCTACTCCTTTTGAATTCAGCAGGAGCTTTGGCCTAGATCAACAAAGGTATTTTAGTTGCATAACTCCTATTTATTTCAATGGGGGTTAGGCACCTAAATACCTTTGAGGATCTGAGTTTTTTCCATTAACTTTAATGGGAGTAGGAGCCAGCATTAATGATCTCCTCAGGAATGGCATACTGCATCTCCCTCGTGTGGCGTGGTCTCTTTGCAGGCTATCCTGCTATTCACTGGGGCATCTACAACAGCCGTGACTCACTCCATTGGAGAAGTTTCAGAGTAACAGCCGTGTTAGTCTGTATTCGCAAAAAGAAAAGGAGTACTTGTGGCACCTTAGAGACTAACCAATTTATTTGAGCATGAAGATGCTCTTACTCTAGTGATACCCCTGAGGGCTCAGACAATGTTACCCACAACCTACGGATTGGTTCTTCTTCCCCTGGAGGAGTGTAACTACTCAATACAGATTTACTCCCCTGCTGACTGAGCTATTTCCAAAGTGGGTGGAATACTATGTAAATAACTTATCTGAGGGTGGGAGGAGAAACTGCTCTGACTCTGTAATCGGAAATCAAAACTAGAAAAGCACTTTCCTTCACTGCACACATGAACTGCCAGACACCTGAACTTTCTCGGCCTGATTCTCCTCTCCTGCTGGTGTTGTTGGATCATATTAAAGAAGTTCTGTATTAAAAATCACAAATGAGTTTGATTCCCCATAGTTTAAATTCCAGGGTATTAATAATTAAGAGGTCTCTTGTTTTTTGGTACTGTTTCTCTCCCTCTGTGTGTGAAACTTGCAAGCTGCTAATTGCGTTAGTACATTCTAAGACAGAGTCTGTTCTCAAAGCAATTCACACACAGAGAGACTCAAAGCAATACTCTGTAACAACAGAAACAGCACCCAGAGACTCCCCGCCCTTTTTTTGTATTAACAATTGAGATTAAAATAGAGATAGAGGATGTATGTGGACAGATGCTTGGTGTGGATAATAACTGAATGATCAGGGAGGTGCCAGCCTAAGAATCCAGTGTCCATCGGCTGAAGAAGGCGTCAAGTGGAAATAACCAGAGGACCCCCGGAGGGCAGACTGGAATCCATCCAACAGCCTCAAAAATGGGAGAACCAAAGAACAAGATAACATCTAGCAGCACGGAGCAGTCAGGAATGTGCCATCTGCTGACTGATTCAGCAACAGCATGATGAAGCAATTCCCATAGACTGACATAGGAAGAAATTCCTATAAAAATGGACTCTAGAAAGTGAGAATTTTGGGGGCTGATTCTGCAAACCAACTTCCAGGAGCATCAGATGAGCATCTGACAAGGCCCTGCTCCCTCCTCATGTCCAGGCCACCTGGCCAGTGGCTTGGCATGAGCAACTTTAAGGTGGGTAACTATGATAACAACCTTGCAGAACCTGTGTGTGTGTGTTTGTATGAATGAATGAATGTGTGAATAAATATGAGATTGAATGGAATGTTATAGCTATAACTAACTGCTTACTATGATTCTGTCTGTATTCACAATAAATGTGGTATTTTGCCTTTTCCCCTTTAATAAAATCCTGCTGGTTTTTATTTTATTGGTATAACAGTGTAAGTTACTGAAGTCAATGGAGTTATACCAGTGTAAACATCAGGATCAGGGCTCCTCTTTCTTTAGCCCAAAGAGACATTTGCAGGTGAACCCTGCCATGAGGCAGGATCACACTGCTTTTCAGTGAGGGTGTGCTCATAACATTTGCTACCACACCTCTCCAGTAACCTTTCCTCACTTTAGGACTGTGATGGGGGCTGTATAAGAAGCCAGCCAGTAGATTATATTGAAGTTCTCATTTCAATACAATCTCTCTAGGGCCATTTATAATGACAGGTTTCAGAGTAACAGCTGTGTTAGTCTGTATTCACAAAAAGAAAAGGAGTACTTGTGGCACCTTAGAGACTAACCAATTTATTTGAGCATAAGCTTTCGTGAGCTACAGCTCACTTCATCGGATGCATACTGTGGAAAGTGTAGAAGATCTTTATACACACAAAGCATGAAAAAATGGGTGTTTACCACTACAAAAGGTTTTCTCTCCCCCCACCCCACTCTCCTGCTGGTAATAGCTTATCTAAAGTGATCACTCACTCTCCTTACAATGTGTATGATAATCAAGTTGGGCCATTTCCAGCACAAATCCAGGTCCCCCCGGCCACAAACCCACTCTCCTGCTGGTAATAGCTTATCTAAAGTGATCACTCTCCTTACAATGTGTATAATAATCAAGGTGGGCCATTTCCAGCACAAATCCAGGGTTTAACAAGAACGTCTAAGGGGGGAGAGGGGGATAGGAAAAAACAAGGGGAAATAGGTTACCTTGCATAATGACTTAGCCACTCCCAGTCTCTATTCAAGCCTAAGTTAATTGTATCCAATTTGCAAATGAATTCCAATTCAACAATCTCTCACTGGAGTCTGGTTTTGAAGTTTTTTTGTTGTAATATAGCAACTTTCATGTCTGTAATCGTGTGACCAGACAGATTGAAGTGTTCTCTGACTGGTTTATGAATGTTATAATTCTTTACATCTGACTTGTGTCCATTTATTCTTTTACATAGAGACTGTCCAGTTTGACCAATGTACATGGCAGTGGGGAATTGCTGGCACATGATGGCATATATCACATTGGTGGATGTGCCGGTGAACGAGCCTCTGATAGTGTGGCTGATGTTATTAGACCCTGTGATGGTGTCTTGGGAGACAGGCCAGTCCTTGCCTACAGACAGTCCCCCAACCTGAAGCGAATACTCACTAGCAACCACATACCACACAACAGAACCACTAACCCAGGAACCTATCCTTGCAACAAAGCCCGTTGCCAACTGTGTCCACATATCTATTCAGGGGACACCATCACAGGGCCTAATCACATCAGCCACACTATCAGAGGCTCGTTCACCTGCACATCCACCAATGTGATATATGCCATCATGTGCCAGCAATGCCCCTCTGCCATGTACATTGGTCAAACTGGACAGTCTCTACGTAAAAGAATAAATGGACACAAATCAGATGTCAAGAATTATAACATTCATAAACCAGTCAGAGAACATTTGTGCTGGAAATGGCCCAACTTGATTATCATACACATTGTAAGGAAAGTGAGTAATCACTTTAGATAAGCTATTACCAGCAGGAGAGTGGGGTGGGGGGAGAGAAAACCTTTTGTAGTGATAAACACCCATTTTTTCATGCTTTGTGTGTATAAAAAGATCTTGTATACTTTCCACAGTATGCATCCAATGAAGTGAGCTGTAGCTCACGAAAGCTTATGCTCAAATAAATTTGTTAGTTTCTAAGGTGCCACAAGTACTCCTTTTCTTTTTAGAGCCATTTAGGGGCCTGGATCTGAAGTTAAGCCATTACCCATAAACAGAATCTGATCTAGGCAACCTAAACTGGATTTAATAAGTATATAGGACCAAAAACTCCCTCCTGTTCTTTTAGAAGGAGAAAGTGTTAGCATTTTAAAAGCCTTTGGATCACTTGATCTCTTCAGCCCCATGACAATCCACCACGACCTGTGATAAGGTGTGGGAATAGATCAGCTACTTGAAACTGTTGGGCCTCTGCCAATGAGCAGACCTCAGTGCGTTTCTCTATAGTTGTTTTACAGGGAGGGGCCCCACTGAGAGCACCTGGGGTGATATGTAATACATCTACAGCAGGAGTGTGCAAATCTGTGTGCATATCCAAACGCCTCAGGGGCGCTGTAAATGCTTGCAAAGGTTTGGGCTGCAGCAAGGCTGTTGGTGAGTCACCTCTGTAGGTGATGATGTGCATTCCTTCCATAAAGCACCTTTTTTGACACAAATATGGGTGGCAATCTGATTAACCTATGAGTCACAAATTGGCAAAGTCCTTATTTTTCCCAGTCCCCACCTCTTCAAATAACTACGACAGGAAAGCACACAGAAAGCAGTTACTCTAAAGCAACTTTTCTAGACCGTTTTGTAAAGCTAGCTGTGGCCTTGTCTGCTCACCCAAGTTGAATGGATCCGTTTTTAAACTGGTCCAAAACCCTATATAGACACTCCTATGTCAGTTTAAGAAGGGCTTATTTAGCTTCTTCCGAGTCGATTTAAGTTAAACCCACTAGCCAGGTTTAAATTGGTTAACGAGAATGCCCACATAGCCCTTTGCACCAGTTTTAAATCATATCTTTAGTTAAACCAGGGCAACTACGTGAGCAGACAAGCCCTTAGGAAGAATTTACATTCCACCTATAAAAGCAATAAGATTCAGGCAAGAAGAGGAATTCTTGCATTAAGGCTCAACAAAAGGGATGATCTTACCCCATTCACCAAACCAAGTGGGCCTAAACATTGCACTTTAATTGTTAAATAGTTCTGAGGTTCCTGTGGTAGAGGATCATACCCACTGTAGTTCTCATGTGCACATCCTTCGATGCTAGGGAAGGACAGAGGTAAAATCCCACCCCTGTTCTGACACACACACCCTCCCCTTGTTAGTACTTATTGGTATATTTAGAATATTTGGAACCTTTGCCTTCTACCTTATGGGGGGAAAAGTCACCCTTCTCCATTCAACTCCTGAGTCACCAAGGTGATTGCAGGGGGCAGAGTTTACACCGAAACACCCTAGCCCAGAGGTGGGCAAACTTTTTGGCCCCAGGGCCACATCTGGGTGGGGAAATTGCATGCAGGGCCATGAATGTAGGGCTGAGGCAGGGGTTTGGGGTGCAGGAGGGAGTGCAGGGTGTGGGAGGGGGTGCGGCATGCAGAAAGGGGCTCAGGGCAAGGGGTTGGGTCAGAGGAAGGGTGCAGGATGTGCGAGGGGGCTCAGGGAAGGGGGTTGGGATGCAGGAGGGGTGCAGAGTGTGGGAGGGGGCTCAGGGCAGTGGTGCAGGGAGGGGTGCAGAGTGCAGGAGGGGGCTCAGGGCAGGGGGTTGGGGTGCGGGAAGGGTGCAGCAGAGGGCTGGGGTGTGGGGTGCAGGAGGGGTTTGGGGTGCGGGCTCCAGCCCGGTGCTGCTTACCTGGAGCGGCTCCAGGGTGGCAGTGGTGTGCACTGGGGACAGGGCAGGCTCCCTGTCTGCCTGCCTGCCCTGGCCCCGGCCCCACAGCTCTGGGAAGCAACCAGCACCATGTCCCTGCAGCCCCTGGGGGAGGGGGGTAGAGGACACCACGTGCTGCTCTTGCCTGTGTGTACCTCCACCAAAGCTCCCATTGGCCCAGGTTCCCCGCGGAGCCCTCTCCCTCCCACTCTCAGCAAGGGACCGCAGGGACGTGATGCCGGCCGCTTCCTGGATTGGTGCAGGCCCCGCAGCGCCACAGGGGTGGCAATCCCACGGGCCAGATCCAAAGCCCTGAGGGGCTGGATCTGGCCCGTGGGCCACAGTTTGCCCACCCCTGTCCTAGCCCATGGAACTACAAAGGTCTAGTATTGTTCTTATCTCTACAGCAAGGTTGGAATTATAGCCACTTGAGTGCATTGGTCTATTCAGAAGCAGCAGGAAGCTTCCATGCCAGCATGCAGGGAACACACAAATTGCCATGGTTGGCAAAAGCAGTATTTCCACAGTGCGAGCACCTTTACACAGGCTCTCTGCAGGTGTGTTAATTTCACTCACAACAAATACAGCACGAATGTAATACAGCACATTTACATACTTTTAAATGCAAATTTCTTTTTCAAATCAAATTAAGACATAAGGAAATATAGTGAATACCAATACGTTAATAGATCCTAAAGGAATAAACCCCCAGGGTATTGAAAAGTACAGTACAATAGCAAAGTTAAAAAGTTTGCTAGGGTTTCTGATGATATTCTGCTATGTGGAATACTAAGGTATGGAGTTTCTAGTTCAATATATAAGCAGTAACTGGGAACAAGTATCAAGTGTCTCCCAACAGCAGCTGCTGCTTATTAAGAAGCATCTTGGACAACACTCCATTTACTGATTTTCTCTTCCTCTAGAGAGGGAATGGCCACAGCTGGGCTGGATGGAGCAGGGAAAATGAGTTGAATAATCAGGAAGATGAAGAATCTTAGGGTGGGGCAGATTTAGATCTGCCAGTTCAGACTAGAAACAAGGCAGGCATTTTTAACAGTGAGAGTAATTAACCATTGGAACAATTTACTAAGGATTGTGATGGATTCTTCATCACTGACCATTTAAAAATCAATGCTGGATGATTTTCTAAAAGAGCTGCACTAGGATTTATGTTGGGGATGTTCTTTGGCCTGTGTTATACAGGAGGTCAGACTAGATGATCACAATGGCCTTGGAATCTATGAATACATTTTCTGTGTGCTAAACCACACTTCACAAACAGGGTTCATGTCAGTGTGGGACTGTCAATGATTGCAGTTTTAGTTTTCCATCACTACCTTCCTGCAGATGAGCTGACTATCTTCAATGCACAAATTTAGCTTTTCTGAGGCTGTTGAGAGGCAATGGGCTCTACTAGACTAAGGCCATGTCTACACTACAGCTTATGTTGGCAGAACTTATGTCGCTCAAGGGTGTGAATAAACCACCCCCCTGAGCGACATAAATTACACTGACATAAGCACTGGTGTGGCCAGCACTATGTCAGAGGGAGAGCTTCTCCTGCAGACATAGCTTCTGCTGCTCACAGAGGTGGTTTTATTATGCTGAGAGGAGGCTGTCTCCGATTGGCATAGAGCATCTTCACCAGACGTGCTGCATTGGTGCAGCACTGTACATGTAGACATGCCCTGAGAAAAGGGCAGGAAATGCAGAACTATTGAGTTCTAAGCCCTGCTTTGTTACTGACTCCTGTGTAGCCATAAGCAGATCACTTAGGTCCTAATTTTCAAAAGGTCCCACCAATTTTGAAACACTTAGGGCCCAGCTCCTCAGAGGGACTTATATGTCTAAGTCCCACATTTACATACCACTGCGATCCACAAAACCCTTCTTCAGCTGCCGCCTAATCCTGTAGGCACCTACATTTTCTCTGTAAAAGTCTCCTAGACACCCAAGATTTCTGCCTCTAGGCAGGTGCCCAGATATCTATCTCAGACCTCAGCCAAGCATGAGTCTTGAACTAGGTGAAGCCTCACCTGTGTCTCCTGCAGGGCCTGAGCTGGTAGGCATGCTCAGAGCAAGCTTAACTCCACACAGGGAAGGAAGGAGGCCTTCCTCATAACTTTTCACCCAATAGTTAGGCTACTCACCTGGGATATGGAGCATCCCAGTTAATTCCTCTCGCTGTTGCTCTAAGGAGAAGCAATTTGAACAAGAGGTTCCCACCTCTCAGGTGAGCGCCCTAACCAGTCAGCCATGGGATGTTCTGATGTGGTACTCCCTCAATGTCTCCTGTTGAAGGTCTTCTACGTTGTACTAAAGAGTTGACTATGCATTGGTCCAGAGAGAGAGGGAGAATAACTCCATGGCCCAGGGTACTCACCTTAGGAACCTATAGGAGGGGTGGGGCTTAGGACAAATCCCTCTTGTCAGCATCTACTATTGGCTAGCTTAGGCAGCTCTCCCCACAGTGTGCTGGCTTTTGTAGATCTTTTTTGCAGGTGCCTAGCTCTCCCCATGCACTATACAGGGAGCCTAACCACCTAATTCGGGCGCTGTGGATTCTAGTGATTATCAAGGCACCTGAAAGATAGGCATTGCAATGCTGAGCATTGCAATACCTAAATCCCGTGGTGGATCCGGGCCTTAAAGCCTGATTTTCAGAGGTGCTAAGTACACATCACTCCAGTTGAATCAATGGCCGTAGCAGGCGCTCAATATCTCTGAAAAATCATCATCTCGTTGTCTCAAATGGGGCAACAAAATCCTTTGGAAATATTTTCACTTAATGCCTCTGAGCCTCAGTTTCCCGTCCCATATAGTGACAAACAAAAACAACATCTTGTGACTATTAAGGCTGCATCAAGACACATCCCATTGTCCCAATGCCTTAGGAAAATGGAAATAAGAAGTCATGGGGAAAGACTTTCCTCCTTCCTAGCTCCCACAATACTGTCAATAGGGTACTCCAAAGGGCTGTCACTTCTATTGCCAACTGATACCCAAAAGCAATGCATACCTCTGACTTCATCAAACTTGCATCTAATACAAAACCTTTACAGTGCTATTATATCAATTATATCAGCAGATCAGCACATCAGACCACCACATTCCATGCAGTTAGGACATTATTTTGCCTTAACACTGCTAAGGGTTGAAAGCTTCTTGTTAGAGGGAAACTCTGAAACACAATCCTACCTATATAGCAGCCACCAGCTCACTATAATACAATATATAGAGATCCCACACTATGATAGTAGCCAGTAGAATCAATGGATACTGACCCCTGCCTTGTGACTTTTCTACCCGGCCTCAAACCCTGTCAGAAAATAAAAACCTGTCTCTTCTGAGCACCATTGGGGGTCACATTTGTACAATCCTGCCAGCCTCAATGAGTCAACAATAGACTGCTCCTCCCTGCCCCCAAAATCACAAGATTATCTTTAAAATCATGGGTTTGTGGGTAGAAAAATCATATTGGGTTCTTTTTATTTGCCTTCTGGTTTTTGAGCCTCTTGGCTTCTTCACATTTACAGGCTTTTCTCTGCTATCGCGAAGGCCAGAAATGACCTCATCCTTAAAAATCCCATGACTCCCATACGCAGCCTTTGCATTTCTCCCCTCCCCCTGGGTTTCATTAGCATTACACACCCTGGGTTGAATCCTGGGAGGGTCCAGAGCCGTGCTTGGCATACCTGAATGGGGACAAAGGTGACTTTATATCAAATTCACCACCGCCACCCGTGAGTGAGTAGCACCATTTTTAATGTCCTTTAGGGATCACTGCATTTCAGCATGTCCTAGTTATGCCCTTTTCCACCCCATGTCCTCATGCTCAAGGGACTGGGCGGGGGTGGAACAAACTGGTTCCATACTACTGACAGATTCCTTTATGCCAGGGGTTCCCCCTCTGGCTCTTTATACCAGCATCAGGGCCCTTTTACCCTGCCATAGCAGCTCAAAGAGGCCACATTGCAGGGCAGGAGCTAGCCCAGCCCACCATGTGTAGTGCTATCAGTGATTTCTAAAGGAGTGGTGAGCTGTAGCTCACGAAAGCTCATGCTCAAATAAATTGGTTAGTCTCTAAGGTGCCACAAGTCCTCCTTTTCTTTTTGCAAAGACAGACTAACACGGCTGCTACTCTGAAACCTGGTATTCTACAATGTCCCTAGGAATAAAGATTGGGAACACCTAATTAGGAATGTGCTCCCTGGGGTTAATCCAGCAGGCTGCAGCCTGAGTAAAAGCTTTGCATCAAAGAGCAGAGTTTCCTTAACCAAATTCCTGCGAAAAGAATCATGGTTTGAGGCTTCCATATTTTTCCCCTCTTCTATTTTCTATGTGCTTATCATCTTCTCTTGGCACATTTACAAAATATGAGCCTATTCCAGTGACAGAAGCCATTTACATTTGCTGCAAAACTGACTCAGTGTTAATTTTTGTAAAGGACTTAATACACAATAAGGGTCTTTTTCTCCCCCTCTTCCCCAATCCAAAGAAAAGAAACTGAGAAAACCTGGATTTGTGCTGGAAATGGCCCACTTTGATTATTATGCACATTGTAGGGAGAGTGGTCACTTTGGATGAGCTATTACCAGCAGGATAGTGAGTTTGTGTGTGTGTGTTTTTTGGAGGGGGGTGAGGGGGTGAGAGAACCTGGATTTGTGCAGGAAATAGCCCAACTTGATTATCATGCACATTGTGTAGAGAGTTGTCACTTTGGATGGGCTATTACCAGCAGGAGAGTGAGTTTGTGTGTGGGGGGGTGGAGGGTGAGAAAACCTGGATTTGTGCTGGAAATGGCCCAACTTGATGATCACTTTAGATAAGCTATTACCAGCAGAACAGTGGGGTGGGAGGAGGTATTGTTTCATGGTCTCTGTGTATATAATGTCTTCTGCAGTTTCCACGGTATGCATCCGATGAAGTGAGCTGTAGCTCACGAAAGCTCATGCTCAAATAAATTGGTTAGTCTCTAAGGTGCCACAAGTACTCCTTTTCTTTTTAAGCTCCTTTAAATACCCCCTCAGGGGAATGCCTCTGTAAACAGATGGTTGCTCCCTACAGCATACTCCAGGTCTGTGGCACTAGTGGGGAGTGAGTTCTAAGGCATTTAAGCTGCTGAGAAAGAGACTGCTTCTCACTCATTCTAAGGCAGCCAGGCTCCAGACAATGGATGGCTCCAAACCAGTACCTGGATTTGCTCCTGGAAATGAACTGGAGGCCAGTGCAGACTCGAGATCATAGGTCTCATGTGTTCCCTCTCAGAAACACCAAAAAGTAAACGGAGAGCCACATTCTGCGCTTGCTGGAATTTCTGAGTGATGTTTAAGTCGACTTTAAGTCTAAGTAGAGCACATTGCAGGAGAATGGTCACAACTTCCCTGTTGGTCACACACAAAATTGGCTTCCACTACTACTTCACCATCCAAAAAAAGCAGGTGGAGATCCAGCACAATGCCTATAGTTCATACTTTATTAACAAAGGTCTAGGGAAACCCCTTATTCCTGGGCGTTCACATCAACAGCTTCCTTTTTGGATGTTTCCCACACTTGACTGGCGTCCTCTTTCTTGTTTGGACTGAGAAGCAAGGGGCCAGTCCTCATCCAGATGCTGGTCTGAGCTTTCACTGTACAGATCAGAAAAAGAGATGTAGAGCCATATGTCAGGAGCACGCTGATAGGCCACGCCTCCTTGCATACATAGAAACAATTGTACCCATACAAGGAAACAGTTGGGCCTACAGGGCAATAGCTCAACCCTGATATCTAGCTCTTCTCAGAGAGAGAAGAACAGAGCCATTCAAGCACCAATTATTTTGGCCCTGATCCTAAGAGGTATTCAGGCTCCTAATTTCCATTGATTTGAGGACCTAGGCCTTTGTCCCAACTAGCATCCCCAGCTATTTCCATAATACCTTGGGTCAACAGTATCAAAGTCATCCAATAGATCAAAGAGAGTCAACATGGACACTTTGTCTATTGCCAAGAGGAGATCATTGGTCAGTAAGACAAGGGCTGTCTTCGGCATGTCTGAAAACCAGATTGAAAGGGCTCCAGGAACCTGGAGAGCCTCAGGTAATAGCAAAATAACAGAAGTCTCTAGAGTCCAACGAGAGCTGCCCATGATATCTGAAAAGTTCAATCCTATATAAATTATTATGGTTATTTACTCTCTATACTACAGTAGTGTTCATAGGCTCTGGTCAGGAGAAGAATCTTATTGTTCTGGATGTTGGATGAAAGTAAGTATAAATACAGTTGCTGCCTCTAGGAATTATGCTTTTCTTTTTAAAAAGCAAGACAAAAAGATTTGAATTATTACAAACGTATTGTTTACTGTAACTTGAAAATTGCTTGATTAATTCATATGTGAGAGTGGGCAGCAGGAAGAGGGTGAAACTTTGGCCACATTGACATCTAAGGGGAGTTTTGCAATTGACTTCAATGGGATCAGAACTTGACCCAGAGAGGATAAACATGACATGTGGGCTGACAACGTCTACACCAAGCTTCAATCCACTGTGACTATTAATCCCATTAAAATTGGGGTTCACAATGGAAACACTGGCAGCCTCTTATGGATTCAGGACTCAATCCCGTTCACATGAAAGTCAATGGGAGCAGGGGCGCTGGAACGGGGATGGCCAGGGGGCCATGGCCCCATCACTTTTCCCACTTTTTACTGGCTGTAAGGGTGAGCAACTGAGTGGGGAGGGGGCAGAAAGGAATGAGCAGGAGGTAGGGCCTTGGGGGAAGTGGCGGTGTGGAAACGGGGCCTTGAGGAGAAGGGGCTGTGTGGGGGTGAGGCCTCAGGGGGAATGGGCGGCACCGGGTCAGGGCCTCGGGGGAAGGGTGGGGCCATGATTTGGGCCAAGTGGCCCCTCCACTTTTAGGGAGCTTCTGTCACTCCTGGATGGGAGTTTTTCTAGTGGATGCATTAGCAGTAGGATTATAATCCATGGCCTGACCCTGGTCCCATTTAAGTCAATGGTAAAATGTAATTCACAGGGTGAAATCCCAGCCCTGTTGACTTCAGTGACAAAACTCCCATCCATTGATTTCAGCAGGACCAGGATTTACCCCACAATGTCATCAGCTGAAGCAGGATCAGTCTGGTACTCAAGCTGATAACCTTCCTGTTCATCGGCAATTTGTCCTTGAAATGTAACCTTGTGTAGCTTCTTTGCTCTTTATTGAGAGTTGGAACTCTCAACTTCTTCAAGTTTGCTTCCTATAATCAATGGCAGCCATTTTAGTTTACATTTCTGCTTAACAATGAATAGCTTCTCTTTTCCTAACTTCATCTGATATTAATTGCTTCAAATGACAGCTAGAAAGCCATTGCCTAGCGACTGGCATATTGCTCTCTTGTGGCCTAGTTACTCACAATGATTGAATATGGCTATCTGTTCACTTGCCTGTCCTGGTCAAAAAGGAGTGCACTAGTTTCTAGAAAGATAGTTATATTTACGGCTCCTTATTTATTACATTTCTAAAAAAGTCATGTTAATAAAGTTAAATAATGAATTTTATATCAGTTTGTTTGTTCCGTTTCTGGAGATATGTCACAGGCACACAAAACGTATTGTGTAGTGCTACTTAATAAAATCAATCTACAGCATCTCCAGGAGAGAGAATTAACAGATTCTCTCCGCTTCATCTTAGGTGTGGAACAGTGCTCAAACCTCCTGGTTTTGGGTTGGGGCTTGCTCTATGGTCAGTGGTACACAGGAACCTATTCATCCATGATCTTGACAGAAATTGGACTTATGAAAAGGACTGTGGTCCAGATCCTCAAAGGTATTTGGCTGTTTAACTGGGAGTTAGGTGCCTAAAAACCTTTGAGGATCTAGGCCTATTTGCTTCTTTCATAAACCAAGCCATATTGTAAGCCACAAGTGAGCTACAATGCCAGAGCTTGATAACAGCAATGAATAGTACTGCAGCAAATGTTAAGCACTTTATGGACCTTGTCTAATTAATCCTCACAACAGCCCTTGAAGATAGGTGTCATCCCCATTGTACAGATGAGGCACAGAGAAGATAAGGCCCATATTTTGAAAAGGAAATATTTATTTGGGGAGCCCAGCCTGAAATCCTGGGATCTGAATTTCAGAAGTGCTGAGTCCCTGCGGCTTTCATTTACATCCATTGCAAAAACTCAATACCACTGTAAACCAGAGCCCACATTTCAAGTTGGATGCCAAAACCTGAAGCGCCCACAATTAGTGGAGGCTTTTCCATCAATTTGACCTCTACAACTTGCTCCGGGAGACACAGGAAGTCAGTCAGTGTCAGAGTCAGAATTAGACCTCAGTGGTTGCTGGTTCTCAGTACTGTGATCAGACGACAACTGTCTTTCACTACAAACAATATTCGGTTCATCCAACGAAGTGGGTATTCACCCACGAAAGCTCATGCTCCAATACGTCTGTTAGTCTATAACGTGCCACAGGACTCTTTGCTGCTTTTACAGATCCAGACTAACAGAGCTACCGCTCTGAATATTAGTTGTGCTTTCCAATTTTGATGATTGTACATTGTATTTACTTGTAATGAAGCCTGCTGTACTTGAATATGAAGAACAATTAATAAAAGAAGACTTGCAATTATATAGTTTTTCAATATGCATATGTGGCAAGTGGAGAGTCATATCCTGGACTGGATGAGAAAGTATAGCTTCCATTGATGTCATTAGGCTTTGCATGTTGAGATTTAGACCTCACCAACTTGAGATGGATTTGACTGTTGTTTAACAGTCCAGAGCGATGCTACATAACTATTTAGGACAGATAATTTATTTTGCCAGGACACTGGGGTTATTCCCTTAATCTTGCAACTGGGACCTTTAGTGATCACAAATGCTGAGGTGTTGATTTTGCACCTCATTCATAAAAGAGCATGCCCAGCATTGAGGTGTGCTCTAACACTGTGCCTGAACATTGGCTCAGTGCTGGCTGAGAGAGAAAAAATCCCCTCCGTTTTATACCACCTGTGTTTTCCTTTTAGCTCTCCCATCCAAGTTGTGTGTCAGCCCAGCCCTGCTTAACATATGTGATTTGACAGATGATGTCCTGCATTACCCTAGCGGTAGAAATAATATAATACCTCCATAGGATCTGTCTGCATGATCTTAAGTTAGCTAACGCAATGGTAGCTATGATCTTATGGTACCTGATTAAAACTTGAATTTTGTCTGATCTTGCTGAGCTACTTTGGTCTTGTTCATTAAATTCTATATTCTTGTTAACATCCACTGATTCATGTTTTCTTCCTGGTTTGGCTGATGGTGCCTGCTCTTTGAAGGGTGCACTCCTAAAGAGTGGTAGCTAGAAAATCTTCTGCATGTAGTTATATAGTTTGGCTCAGGAAGGGCTGAACTCTGTTCATAGTGATAGTGAAGGTAACCATTATGAACTCAGCGGAGTGTCTATTGTGGAGTGACATGGATCAGAACTGGGTTTGTAATTAATAATTCAGAAGACTAAAACCAACAGACCCCGGTTGTCAGTGGGCAGGAGCTAACCTGAGACCTCTGAAGCTTAGGGCATGAGCCTCTACTGTATGAGCTAAAAGCCATATGGCTATTAGCTCCAGCTGTACAGCAGGCTCATTAATCTTTCTCGAAGTGGTCTCAAAGCCACTAGATGGGACAGAACACCACACTCAGGAGGTGTGTGGGTTACATACTTCCCCTAGCTAAGGAAGCATGTCCTGAGCTTCAGAGACTTCCCAGTTGAAATCCTGGACAAGCCCCTACTTGTAACACCAACAGACCCCAGTCGTCGGCCAGCAGGATCGAACCTAGGACCTCTGAAGCTTAGTGCATGAGCCTTTACTGCATTGAGCTAAAAGCCCTATGCCTGTTAGCTAAGCCTGTAGAGCAGACTCAATCTCTCTCTAAGTGGGCTCGGTGCCACTAGAGGGGACAGAGCACCACACCCAGGAGGGTTACATAAGGTTTATGTGTTTGTACAGTGGTCAGCATGAGGGGGTCCTGGCCAATAACTGGGGCTCCTAGGTGCTATGATAACATACATGATAGATAATAATAATGCTATTTTTAGAAGAGGCCATTATTTATATTGAACAGTGTAGACAAAATGGTTGTAGAATATTATTGATATTTCCCCACTCCCCTCACCTTCTTCCCATTGCCCATGAACCTTATTTAGAACCTTATCTCTTTGCACCAAAACAACAGGAATCAGGTAGTGTTGTCTAGAAGGCAGAGCCAGGAACCAGCAGTCAGGATACCTGGATTTTATTCCCAGATCTTCCATTGCCTGTTCTGTGTTCTTGGGGAACCAGGGAGCAGGTTCATGTCTGACTCACGAAAGAACCCCCACAACCCAGCCTCTGCTTGAACCAAATCTGCATCAGAAGAAAGACTTACAAAAAGCAATGAATAGGCAGTGGGGGACACAGGATGACAGAATTAAGGAAACTCCCCTAGCCTCATTTGTATCGAAGATGGGACAAGGCAGCATCTACATTTGCATACAGAACAGAGATTTCAAGGCAAGAACCACAAGGAACTCTGGGACCAGAGTAGCAAGGAAGCACTGCATGATGGGGGACCTCTGCTCCAGATGTTAATGAACCCACGCCTACATACACCCAGCTCAGTAGTTATCAGACCAGTTCTAGTAATAAATCTTTTATTGGTATCCAAATAGTGAAGCTCCCTAATTGCATTGTGAGCTCCCTCCAAGGAACACCACCCAAAGCCAGGAATGATCAGCTCCCATGTCTAGCCTGAACAAAACAACCTTGGTATTCTCCCTTGTTTACACATAAACAAATCTAGTGTACTCCCTTGAACCATTGTTGTTTCTCTACAAAAACCCCTATCCATGGTCAAGTAAGTGTTCTGATGCCTGGATCCAAAATCTGTATCAGTTCCATTGGGACTTCATCTTCTCCTGACTGATCGTGTTGGGGGCTCTGCCTGTCTCCAGCACTCCAGACCCTCAGCTACCACCACCATCTGGGACCCCCGATCAATTCAAGCTTCAGGGAGTGGTGAGAACCCAGCTTTCTCTCTCTCTCTAAGTATAGCCTTCTGACCCTGACTTGTGTGATCAGTTACAGTTTTCTAAACCTGACTTTTATAATCAAGTTTAAGTTAGATTTAATATTGTAATGGTTTTGTTTGTTTGGCTCCCCTATTGTTATTACCTGGCAATAAATAACTTTCATGATGAAGCTGGTTGCTTCTCTTTCTGTCTCTCTCTCCCCCTCATGGGTGTTTTTTTGGTTTCCTCATTCACTCTGCAGCAGCGCTCCTCATACCTAAGCTAAAAGATCCCTGCAGCGCCCAAAACTCCTGTGGGGTTTGCTCATCAAGTGGGTTACAATCAGAACAATTGTAATGTGAAAGTGGGGATAGACATGTGCTGAACCTGGGACATAGGAGGGTGGCAGCTTGTAAGTGCTGCTCGACCCAGTCTGCTGCATCCAGGGACATATAAGGGGTCAGCCTGGGACTGCTGATTAACCCGGGCCTCTCAGACGCGCTCTCTTAATGTGTGTGTTCATCTGATTTTGGGGCTGGAAGATCCCAGCCCTGGGGAACCTAGGTCCTGTGAGATAGCTTCGTTGGGAGGGAGCTTGCATCAGGGAGAAGTAGAGCTCTGTATGAGAACACAAGTGACACAAGCAGTACATCGATAGAGTCCCCCCCCGGCCCCCCAAAAGAGTAACCCTAATAAATGAGCATACGCCAAAGTAACGGGAAAAGCTGGTAACACTGGTTGTGTGACCTTTGGTTGGGTGCCTCACTGTACCCATTTTTTCTGAATGGGTATTGTATCGTGCCAACCTCATAGGACTCTGGTGAGCCATAATTAATTAATTCTTATAAAGAGTTTGAGAGGCTTAGCTGAGAGGCCCTATTTCAGTTCAGCATTAGAGTTAGTCTGTGAAAGTGCGATATAATTATTTGTCTGCATTTAATATAGCTCTAGCTATCTGCATACCATGGGCCAGGTCTTCTGCTTGGATAAATTAGCGTAGTTCCTCTGATTTCCTGGAGCTATGGCAGTTTACATCAGCTGAGGATCTGGCCTCAGACAAATGGAGGTGATGTCCATGTGATAAATCGGAGAGGCATGAGATAAGTTTATCACAGGTCTATGGACACATCACTTCAATATTCTATTGCCGGAAGAATTATCCTAACATTAAGCAGCTTCAACCTGCTGCTTTTTTAAAGAACAATCAATCTGCCAGAGAAATGGTTCTCCCCAAAATGTATTTCTCCCACAAAATTTCCTTGCTCAAGGCTCAGGATGGGTAAGATCCAGTCCTGAAGCAGGAACTGCTTTTCTAGACATACAAATTTCACAATTTAAAGTCTGACAAAATGTGCTCCTGCAGGGTTAGAAGCAGGAGCCTTACACCATGAAAAGGATAGATTCCACTGTGCATCATACAGTACTCACTTCTAGCCCTTGCATGGGCTGAGATATTGGACACTAATACTTTGGTTTTTGGGGGTATAGGAAATCTATTTGAAGTTATTTTGAATGATTTTAAAGGGACCTGGCTTTGTAGGCATAGGCTTACAAAAATAGTCCCAATAAAATATTTAAAAACTCTCTAAAACATCCCTAAAATAGTTTTTCTGTAAAATATGTGGCATAAACAGAATAAATTATGATGTGTTGTGAAGACTTTATCAGCATTCACTTTCAGATTTATAGATTCCAAGGCCAGAAGGGGTCATTATGACCATCTAGTCTGACCATCTGCCTAACACAGGCCATAGAATTTCACCCTGTCATTCCTGCACTGAGATCAATAACTTGTGGTTGAACAACAACACATCTTGTAGAAAGACATCCAATCTTGATTTAAAAACTGCAAGTGATGGAGAATCTAGCACATCCCCTTGTAACCAATCCAATGGTTAATTGCCCTCACTATTAAAGGAAACAAATGTGCATTATTTCCAGTTTTATTTGGATCTTGTTATGCCTTTGTCTGCTTGATTAAATAATAGTATCAAATATCTTCTCTGTGTGTAGGAACTTGTGTGTAGATCTTGATCAAATCTTGTCCTTTGATCTTGTCTCTTTGATAAAATCAATACATGCTTTCCATTCATTCTTGTAGATATTTTCTAAACCTGCTTCATTTTTTCAACATGTGTGGATGCCAAACTGGACAACAGCAGTCTCCTTGTGCCAGAGGAATTGGTTATATATCCTCCATACTGCTCAATATTCTCCTGTTTATGCATCCAGCATTACCCCCTTGTAGCCATAGCATGGCATTGGGAGCTCACGTTCAGTCGGTTATCCACCAGGACCGCTGAATCCTTTTCAGAGTCACTGGTTTCTGGGATAAAATCACCCACTCTGGAAATATCATCTACCTTCTTTGTTCTTAGATGTATGACCTTGCATTTGGTTGAACGTATGTTGTTCCAGTGAGCCCCCCAGTGATCCAGATCATCAGTAAAACTGACCAGTCCCCATCATTATTTACTACTCCACCCATTTTTTTTTGTCACCTGCAAATTTGACCAGTAATATTATATTTTCTTCTAGGTCATTGAGAAAGGAATTGAATAGCATTGGGCCAAGAATAGATTTCTGCAGGACCCCACGATAAACGCTCTCACTGGATGCAGATTCCCAATTTACAATTGCTTTTTGAGATCTATTAGTTAACCAATTTTTAATCCACTTCAAATGTGCTAACTTTTTTTTTTGTATCAGAGTGACATACAGCACTGAGTCAAATGCCTCCGAAAAGTCCAAGTATATTTACATCAACATCCTTTCCAATCAAATTTGTAATCACATCAAAGAGCGGTATCAAATCAAATTCCATGAAACCATTGAAAAGGCATTAACTATAACTTGAGAAGACCTGCACAAATGACTCATGCAGTAGCCACTTGTGAGTAATACACCCATCCCAAACCTACATTTGTGAGGATATGTGTACTGGTTCTTCACATCTGTAGCAGGATCAAAGACAGGATGGGAGTTGGTGAAGATTCTAGACAGAAGCTCTACAGTGAAACAGAAAGGAGTTTGAAGGATAATACTGTTCTCCTTCTAATCAAGTTCCTTGCTCAGTACGAAAAGAAAGCAACACTTTTTGTGACCGATTATCATCATCACGACAATGTTCATAGAATATGCATGCAATGTTCTATACCATTCTATGCCACTATATAAGACACATACTTCCCTGAGTTCAGTTTTGGATTAGCAGAATGCCATTAGAAGGATCGCTCCAAATTTCAGCAGAAGGGATGATTTTACTCCAGTCACTGAATCAAGTGAGCCTAGGTATTAAATAATTAATTTATTAAATTATTTATCACAGGCCCCTGTGATAGCAGATCATATGCACTGCAGTCACCATAGGCCTATCTCTAGATGCTAGTGGAGGACAGAGGTAAATCCTACCTTTGTTCGGATTAGCAAAAGGACATCTCCAAATTTCAGGTTTGGAGGATGAAGAAAACAGCATCCCTGCTGCTAAATGAACAATTTTAATGTTGCTTAACTTAATAAAAGCAGCCTAAATAGAGTGCTGTCTGCCAGCTGTGTAAAACTCCTGGGGAAAAGAAGCCTTTTTCCCTCATAGCAGTAAAAATGAACAGCTGTTATCACCAGGTGGAGTTATAAATTTGGAGCCCATGTGCTTGCACAATTGCTCAAATTTCTGACAAAGTTTTATTTTCCTCAGAATTGCCAAAAACCCCCAAACCTAGGATGAGTCAAGAGTGATATGTACAAACATATTTTGCATAAGGAGCGCAGTATCCTTCATGCTGTGACCTAAAGCTAAGGCAGAAATAAGTGTTTTGTTTTCCCCAAAGCACTGACATTTATGGCAGTCACAATGAGAGGCAGTAGCTTCTCTGGCCCTCCTGCATCGGGGGCAGAGATGTACAAATACTAACAGCCGTGCTTTCCATATTGGCAAATCTTACAGTTAAATAGAAGTGTTTAAAGGAGGCAGTCAGCTTAGTACAGTGGTTCTCAACATTTTCCATACTGCCACCCGTGTAGCTAGAGCTGCCCTCCCAGTTAACAGTCTGTGGAGAGCTGCATGGCCTCAGCCCCCATGAAGCCTGTTTGCTGCCCCCAGCCCCAGAACCTAGTCTATACCACACTATTACCAGTCTCTCATTGGAACAAACCAGAGGAGGGTGATAAGCTGAGACTTATTACGTGCCCCGGAGGGTTTCACCTATTCGCGGCATTAAAAATTCCCACATGAAGTGAGAGTGATTTTTCTGATCAGGCTGCAACTTTGTAGGGGGGGAGGGAAACTGCGGCTCTCACTTTTAAAATTAGTAGAAGGAATACCAGCCTTGATCCTTCCAGTCTTTGTGGAACTGGGTACAAAGTGTTGCTGCACTCTAGCATGTGGATTCAAACACGGTTAAGGACTAGTTCCTCCCTCCTCATATGCCTGCTCCATTAGTCACAAATACGTATGGCAAACAGGTGGTCAGGGAATGGGCATGTCTGACGAGAGACAGACGTGAGTGTCACCCTCACCATGCTAATGAGGTGCTTCACTATGCAAGCCTTCTAAGAACTTGTCTTAGTTCTTCCATCAGACCGGAATACCTTGGTACCACAAAGAGACGTGATGGGATCCCCATCAATCACCTCACCCTTACCTGGGTAACAACTGACCCTTCACCTTTCAGAGTCAGGCACTCAGCAGGACAGTGGTGGCTTTTCTCCTCTGGATGGGGAGCCAGGACCAAGTCCACTGTAAGTCACACAGGTGATAGCAATCAAAACACAAATCGCCACCCTTTCAGTTTCTTTTAATCTCAAGGATTTTCCAAGGATAGGTAAATATTATTCCCATTACAGATAGAAAGCTGAGGCATGGAGAGAGTAAATCAAAATAACTTGCCCGTTGTTATGCAGTAAGTTATTAGCAGAGCTGGGAATAGGACCCAAATCTCCCAGGCCTGTACCCCATTCACTAGACAACTAGCCCCGTAGGGACATAAGACACCCCACTCCAAATTTTGCAAATGTCACTCTCTGCTCAGTAGGGCCCTGATTCGTTTAAACGTGCTTCAATCCTTCTCTATTCAGCAAGCACTTAAACACATATTCAATGCTTTGCTTAATAGTTTTTCTGAGTTGGCGTCTAGAGGTCCCAGGAGGAATAAAACAGCCGGTAAAGATTAATATTCATCGGTGGTGATACATTGCCCTTGACCATAATACGCCTATTAGTATTAGATTAGTCTCTCACGTTAGATCAGTCTTTCATGAGCACCAGGAAGTCACAAAAATAATGTAAGGAAGCCTAGTTCACTTCAAGGACTAGTTGGTTACTTAATGTAAAATTAAAAGAAAGGGATAGGCACCAAAACAAACTCACTCCACCAACGACTTCCTACTAATTGCTGTATCAGCTGACACACAGGTGCAACCCCGCTGGTAAAATTTATAACACAAAATCCCTGTGAACTAACATGGAAGTTCCTTGTTCCAAAGCATCAGTGTCTATTTTTCTGTTTCTTCAGGGGCTAATATTTCAATCACACAATGACTGCTGTCTCGTTGTAAAGTGGATCTGAATAGAGTGACATATTTACTATGGAAAGAACAAGGGTGTGCTGCACCTACAGTGGTAATAAAATGGCGATGCTGTAGCCACAGTGGAGGCAGTGACTGTGATAACAACAGTGTGTAGTAAATGGTATTACTTAATCTTCTCAGTGGCTTTGATTTCTATTGGCCTGGGATACAATGGGGAGAGTTTTACAGCAGAACTGAGCTTTTCTGTGAACCCATTCTCCTCTCTAGTGAAGATTATGGCACAGAGGGACTTTTTAAAAGATGAAAAAAAGAACACAGCAAATTGCAGCCCAACAAAGACACATACCACAAACTACTAATGGACATAGATTTTTAGATGATCACTTGGTCTGACCTGTACAACACAGGCCATAGACTTCCACTCAGTAACCTCTGTATTAAGTCCCAAAACCTATGTTCGACTAACCTATTTCTTTAATTTAAAGCCTTACAAAAGCAAGGAAATTCAGAATTAAGGTTGAAAAATTTGAGCTGTCAAAATGACAATTTACTAAGAAATTGTAGGTATATTCGGCCATAATGTCACCCTAGAATTTCAGTGTTACTTTTCACTTCCCTAGATCAAGTGATTTAATACATTTTGGTTAAACTTCTTCCTTATACACAGTATGGTTAGTGCTTGTAAAATGTGCCAGATTACTTTTCAATATGGGCTGAATCCTCTGCCCTTTGTACAGAGGTGAATTTCACTCTTAATCCATAAAACAGGTACACTGCAGGCAGCAGAGTGTGCATGGGCATCCTAACAATTAATAGTTAGTGCTTAAAAACCACCCTGACAGTGTGCTTCTAATTTATTGACATACCAATAAATGACTTAACTCATAGCATAGAATAAATCGGGAGTAAAGGGTATGCATCATAAAACAATAAACAATCCAGCAAGTCTTTTCTCTGTGGCTTCATCCCTTTAGAAGAAACCTATAAACTCCTACAAGCATATACCATAACTCTAGAAAACAAATGCCTCTTGAAAAAAATTGTTCACTTCTCATCTTTAGCAGATTCTGCTGTCAGTTATGCTGCAGTAAATCCTGAGTCACTCTACTGAATTCAACAGAATTACTCTGGATTTACATCAGCGTCATTCTGGGCAGAATGTAGCCCATGGTGTTTATTGGTTCTCTTTATTATGTGTAAGAACACTTCACAGTTATACGGTGCCTTTATTTAAGGATCTCAAACCACTTTCCAGACATTCATTAAACTATGCTCCTGTCAGGCAGATAAATAATACATTGACCCATTTTACAGATGGGGAAACTGAAGTGGAGAGAGGTCCTCAAAATTGAATTGCAATGAATTGGGTGATTTGGGAATAGAACACAGGAGTTTCATGTCTTCCAATATGCAGTTCTAGCCACTGGCCAGCAGCACCTTTCTTAAGTAGCAAGTGGTGATTGTAATATTGTTGTCCGACAAATTATTTAGGATAATTTTATGTGACATCTGTCTCCTGGAGGATTGACAGACCCTGAGAACATAGTCAACTAACCACAGGACAGGTAAAGTATGGGACGTGGCATCGCAAGCTTCCTCTTCTCACCAAAAAATTCAACCCAAGAACTGCTTGCTGGAGTCAAAAAGTGAGTGTGGTTTAGTTTTCATGCCTTTGGCCTCTTGCCCTAAGCCAGAAGCGATGGTGGTTTTCATGATGTGAACACTTGTCCGAAGCAACTGCACCAAGCCTACCAACCCATTTCACAAGTGGTTTTAGGGATTCTTTGGGAAAGGTACATCATAAGTGTGAGCAATTTATCTCTGAGAATTGTTTGTTGCTGACTTTTGCATATAACTGACTAATGTAGATCAGTCAAATTTTGGCTTTTGATTTTGATTTTCCTTCTATAAAATTAATGATGGGGAGAAATCTAGATGAAAATACTTATTTTGCTGGGATTTATTGTTAAGTCGGAATCTGAATATTTTTTCCTGTTTTTAAATCAAGTTAGTGTGACAATTTTCATTAATAGGGTTTTGGTCCTGCTCACTTTTTTTTTCTTTTTTTTTGGTTCCTCGGCTTCAATGCAAGCAGTATCAAGCTTTGGATTTGTTTAAATCAAACAAAGCACTTTTACACTAGAGTAAAAATTCCATATTTTAATTACATTGCCATGCACAAATGAAGTCAAACAATGCAGAGTACAAAATTGTCCAATATACAAAATGATAAAGCAGATTTCCAAAGCTTCCAGATATCATGCCCAAAGATACCAAAAACTTGATAGTAATTTTAATTTCATAATTAAAACAATTCATCCCCCCAATTTTTTTATTTTTTGTTGACTTTGGAAAACAGAGGAAATATAAAAACAATCAAGTGGAATTAACATTGACAGCCACTCAGAATTGGATTGTACGATTCCTGTGTTTTGAGAAAAAATGAACTGCGCTACAGATTAACCCCTTGGGTGCCTGGGAAGAAACAATGTACATCCAACAAAAAGGCACACTCTTGATTATTTGGCTCTGTCTTTAAAAAGTTTAGTGCTGGCAGGAACTGCTCTTCACTGAGACCTATGAGTAAAACAACTCATTGACCCTTAGTGTGCTAGCATTTTTCAGACTGTCAGCCATGTATATACTTAAGAGGAAATTAAGGGCCTGGAGCCAAATCCTCAACTGGTGCAAACTGGCACTGAAATCAATGGAGCGACAGCGATTCAGCTGAATCCAGCTGAGGATTCATAGATTTCAATGCTAGAAGGGACCACTATGATCATCTACTCTGACTTCCAGCAAAAACACTGAGCATAGAACCTCACCTCCCTCGCATCCCATTCCCCTGTTATAGATCTAGCCCATGATTTTCAAAGGAACTAACCTTGCCTACCTTTCTGTGTCTGAAATGTGCATTCACAAACAACTGACAGTGCCATTATTTGTGAATGCAAATGAGGCCAGGCCTGCAGCCAAATTCTGAAAAGGGCCATGGATTTTTTGGTTGCTCAGTTTAACACACCTTGGATATAATAAGCCATTGACTTAAATTTCTGCAGTGGGTGTTCGGCGTTTCTAAAAATCAGGGCCAAGGTCCCGAAGTTGAGCTGCTAAAAACAGAGGTACCCAAAATTAGAGGCTACTTTTAACATTTTGGCTTACCTTGCCTAGTTTGTAGGAGTGATCAAGTAGTTTCATGTCTACATGCTTTCATTTTTACCTGCAAACAACTGCCTTCACATTTATTTGTGAGTGCAAAAAAGAAAGTCAAGATTTAAAAATACCTAGAGTCTTCAAAAGATTAAATGGCCTGATGCCATGCTTTCCGAAGTTAACAAGCATCTTTCCATTGAATATAATGAGATCAGACCTAATATTTCAGTATTGGAGGAAATGCTAGCATTATACCATGCTAATTACTGGGGTGTGTGAAATCTTAATGTTGAATGCTAGCTTGTTTTTTTTCCCGATTCTGAAATGCCATGAAAAGGTAGATAATTAATTATTTTACTCATAGCATTTTTCTTTCCTAGTGGCTTAATGCAAAATAAGAGAAGCCATCCTTAGCAGATTATGTCCCATCTTAAAGGGAGCACAGTCATTCATTTACTTCACATTGTCTGATATTGTGCTGTGCATTTCATCTTAATTTTGAGTTGAGCCCAATATACAGTAATAACTCATCAAAAGAGTGCAGCTAACTTGTTCTCTGTGGCCCTCAACTTGTCAGTTTCAAACTTTCAATGGCCTCTAGCAATCAGGGGATTTACACTGCTAGCGTCTGATTGGGCAAAGTGCTGAGTGCCCTTAACTTTCATTCAGGTCTTACAGGACTAAGATGTAAGCTTGTTCACAGCATGGCACAAGATTCTCCCTCTCTCTCTTATCTGGGTCAGTGGAGCTGAAGCCTATTTGCAGGAGGGAGAAGGGTTATAAATGAGTACCTCCTGTGACAGGATTTTTAGCAGTGGTTGGAAGATCACATACTTAAGGCATGGCATTGATCTTAGTGGAGGTCACTCAGATCTCTCTTCCACCCTTCTCAGAAGAATAACATAGAAATAGCGGCTACTGGATATAGCAAATGAGGATCAGGTGGTAAAATAAGAGGACTCTAAACATCCCTTCATCTGCACTAGTCTTGAGATCAGAGCCAGGCTCAATAAGGGAGATCCTCTGCACGGATGTATAAATGCATGCTCCAGACAAACAAAACCCCCAAGCATTCAACCTGGTGGATCAATATTTTTCTCTACACAGCTTTTTATTGCTCATATGCAGTTTTGCTACAGTATCGATCTCCCTTTGCTAAAAATTTGTGTATAGCTATTTAATGTCATTAGCCACCAAATTAAATAGATGAATTCACTGCAAGTGTTTAATAGAAATAATATGATTAGATGTGCAACAATAGCTGCACAGTGGAATTTTTTAGATGTATTCGGTGCATATTCTTCACTTAAAAATCAGAAAGAAGCTTTACTTCTCATTCTCAAGCTAAGCCTGGATGTTGTATAATAATGCTCAAAATCCTGCTTTTAGAGCAGAAGCTGTCATTATACAGCCATCTGCAACATCAGCTCCTTTCTTTGTCCAAACTATGACCTCAAACATACCTTTTAAGGACAGTTCTCCTTTGCGGGCTGCAAGGTTGTTCAGAATACTGAAGATGCTTATAAGCTATCACAAACGTAAGCTAGTGACTGCGTGAAATTCATTCCATGGCTGACTGATGTGGGCTAGCGTTCTTTAAGGAGTAAATCTAACCCAAACTAATTTCTTTTTATGTTGGATTACAGCAAGAATCCAAAAGATCTTTACCTTCTTGTCTAGGTTTCTCGGTTTTAGCCCTGCTTTTTGGTGAAGGTTTTCAACACCAGTCTGCCTACATCACCTTCTGGTAGTTAAATGTAAATACTTTGCTTTTTTTCTTTGGCTGAGTTTAGTTATTGTCTATTCTAAACAACATATATCCTGTTTTCCTCCCAGAATACTGAAGACCTGTAAAAGGCAGGTATTAAAGCCTCTGCTTATAGTACTCCCATCAAAACACTGTTTTGTGAAACTGCCATCAGAAACGGAGTGCTCTGTTACTTATTTTTAAAGTACCAAAATTCAAAATGACCAACTATAAGGGGTGAATCATGCAAAAGCTTTTTTACTGCTAAAGTTGGCGTGCTTACTGCTCAAGTTGGTTAGAAAATTTTAGTCAAAACAGTTTTCCAACAGAAAATGCCATTTTGACTAATCCAAGTTTTTGGTGAACTTGCATCTATTTGATCAAAATTTCCAACAGAAAACATGATTTTCTATATGAAAATAAATCTTTGAAAATTTTGTTTTGGAAAAAATTCAAAACTTCGTTTCAAAACAAAATTTTTAATTCAAAATTTTATTTTTAAATTTTTCAGTGTTATGTTAACGTAAAAATAAAAGTATTTCATGACACATCAATAGTAGAAGTGCACAACATGACATATCATGTCAAGATTCAATAGTCACAGTATTCTCTTATTTTACTAATTAGAGGAGCAGCTATTGACAATATCCTAGAAAAATGATTCCAGGCTAACACAAAGCTATTGAAAACATCTGCTTCTCTAATTAGTACACGGAGTGCCTATCTTCTTGTTCAAAGTGTCACACTGCTTCAATACAACACAAACAGGAGACTGAAGAAAAGAAGAGATGATGTTTTAATCAGCACTGAATAGCGGCAGAGCTTAATGATTTTAAAAATAAAATATAGATTTTGAGTCGTCACAATATGACATGTTCGTAGTACTGTTATTATTTAATGACATCGGTAGCGAGGACGACTGATATAATTAAATAATCAAATATAAAAATGAAAAAACCCACAAATTAAAAAAGTTTAATTTTCAATAAAAATTTTAAAATTTTTCCAAAACAAAAATATTCAGAATGTACAGGCAGAGAAAGTTTCTCTTTCCTGTAGAATACTACTTTCCTAATCCAGTGCCAAAACTCTGCCGTTCTTACTTCTTACTCAGACAAAACTCTCACTGAAGCCAATGATTTGAGTGCATGATTTGGCCCCGAGGTGTTACTTGTAGAAGGACACAGACTTCTTCTTCTTTTTTAATAGTCATTTTGGATCCAGTTCTGTCCCCTTCAATCATGTTCAGTCTTACCCTCCTTTACAAGCAGTCCCACTGACATTTATCTCAAAGTCGATCTGCATACATATTTCTACTACTGTAAGCTAACACATTAAAATCAATAGAATTCTGTCTGAGTAAGTCTCTGAAGGTACTTATAAGCCCCTCACCCATCCTCTTACTACAGACAAAAGAACCTTAAACAATAATTGCTGCATCAAACCCATACATTGTATGAGCTATAGCATATCTTTCAGAAAGGCATTCAGACTTGATTTAAAGGCTTCAAGTGATGGAGAATCCACCACATCCCTATGTAAGTTGTTCCAAATGTTAATTACCTTCACTGTTGAAAATTTGTTGCTTATTTCTAGTATAAATTTGTCTAATTTCAACTTCCAACCATGGGATCTTGTTATATCCTTTTTCTGCTAGATTAAAGAGCTCCCTGCCATCAGAAAATTCTTCCCCTTGTAGGTACTTGTTGACCATGGTCAAGTCACCTCTTAACCTACTCTTCAATAAACTGAACAGATTGAGTGTCTTTATTCTGTCAGCTTAAGGCCTTTTCCCCCAGCCCTCAAATCATTCTTATAGCAATTTCCATTCATAACCCCTAAATCCTTTTTTAGTGTCACTACATTCCAAGATATAGTCCCCCCATCTCATAAGTGTGACCTGCATTCCTTGTTTCTAGATGATGATGTTGTATTTGTCTGTTTTAAAACACATGTTGTTCAAATGAGACCATATTACCAAGAGATCCAGGTCATGCCATTATTCACAACTCCACCAATTCTTGTGTCATCTGTAAATTTTACATTTTATATATTTTTTCCAGATAATTGATAAAGATATTGAACAACATTGGACCAAGAGATGATCCCTGCAGATCCCCTCTCGAAATACCCACAATGGATTGCAATTTCACATTTACAATTACTTTCGAAATCTGTCAGTTAACCAATTTTTAATCCATTTAATATGAGCTACATTGATTTTGGGCTATTTTTAATCAGAATGTTATGCAAGAAGACTAAGAGAGACAAGGTGGGTGAGTTAATATCTTTTATTGCACCAACTTCTGTTGGTAAAGAGAGACAAGCTTTCAAGCTTTCTCTCTCACCAACAGTAGTTGATCCAATAAAAGACATTACCTCACCCACCTTATCTCTTTAATGTCTTGGGACTGACGCGGCTACAACTACACTTCATACAATGCAGGACTAAGTCAAATTACCTACAGAAATCTAAGTATATTATGTCAAAATAGTTACCTTGTCAACCAAACTTGTCATTTCACAAAAATGATATCAAATTTGTTTGACAAGTTCTATAAAACCATGCTGATTAGCATTAATTATGCAAACATTTTTAAAATTCTTTGCTGATAGCATTCCACATCAACCTGACCATGATTTTGCCCAGGATAGATGTCATGATAACCAGCCTACAGTGTCCCAAGTCATCTCATTTACTCTTTTTAAACACAGGCACAACACTAGCCTTTTTTCAGTTCTCTGAAACTTCCCCAGTGTTGTAAAATTTGTTTAAAAACAAAACCACAACATTAATGATTTAGAGAGCTCCACAGTAAATTTTTTAAATACACTTGGGTATAAGTTATCCAGTCCCACACTTTTAAAATGTTTATCTTTAATACATGCTGTTTAACATTCTCTCTAGTGACTGGTGGAATAGAAAGTATTTAATTATCACTGTAAGATCTGACTATACTCTTCTGCTTCTTTCTGACCACAGAACAGAAATATTTGTTGAATACTTATGCCTGTCCCGCACGAGGATTGATAGTTTTACCATATTTGGCTAGTATTGGACCTAGATAATTTGCTAAGATTTCAGTGGTTCATTATATATTTAAAGAATTCCTTCTTATCATCCTTAACACTACTGACCAAAGATTTTTCGTTGATACCTTTAGCTTCTCTTATCAATCATCTGCATATCTTAAATTCTGATTTGTACACATTGATGTGAGATTCCCTGTTTTTCCATTTGTTATGTATTGGGGTGTTTTGTATTCAAAACATCTTTCCCAAAGTTTACTGTTGATAATGTCAACAGCAACCTTGCTTCTTTGGCTCTATCAACCCTCATTAAACCACAGGACCCTTTTATTTTTAAATTAAAATCTTATATTGATCACAGTCTAGAGATGAGAGCCAATTGTACCATAGCCAGGTATTGAGGGCTTTCATTGAGACTGAGTTTACAAAGATAGTATTTGTTATAAGAGACAGAGGTAAAACATGTAAGATTTTTTTTTTCCATATGTGAGCAATTTTTGAATAATTGACCTATCTAGTGTTTTTGTTATTTTGTTTTAAGAAAAACCAGCAAAATGGAGTTGGATCTACAGCTCGCATAAATCAGTGAAGCTCCAACAACTTCAATGAAGCTTTGCTGTTTTATACCAGCTGGGGATCTGCCCCACAGCCCTTACAGAATAAAGAATTATGTCACTCTCAAAGGTTAACCTCTCTTTAAAATAGTCTGCAGCTGCTTTAAGTCTAGTTGTAAAGTCACAAAATTACTCTTAAAAATAGAGAGGAAATAGTGCGCAGAATGAACCTGCTAATGCACTTGGATTGGCAAAACCGAAGCGCTAATAGAGCTTTTGCAAGCTTCTTGCCTGTAAGTCTTTATCTTTCTTAACAAATCAATTAAGTGACAGTTGCAGACAAAGCAAGCAATACAGCTAAAAATAGGGAAAAAAAAGCACACAACGTATTTTCGTCTGTAGTATAGTTTCCTATGTAGGCTGGTGATTCCTTCGCCATCCTAGTATAAGAAAAGACATTATCTGAAGTAGTTAAGATGGCTTGGCCTCTGTGAAAACTCCTTAGTGAAGGTCCGATGCTGCAGCTTTTACTCACATATGGGTCCAGGTGAATAAGGGTAGCAGGCAATCGGACCATTCATGGGAGCAAGGCTGCAGGACTGGGTGCTGAGATAGGAGTATTCTGCTAGTGATACTATTATTGTTTACCCGTATTTTAGAGGTAGTAGTCAAGTCTGTGGTAGTTCAATTGCCAGCATCACAGTGGTAAATTTAATGGTGATACTGTGTGATAATGCAAAGTACACACCCACCCGCCCACATTGTTAAATTAACCACCATCTCTCTCTCTCTCTCTCTCTCTCTCCCTCACACACACACCCACACCCCTACCTCCATAGGGCTGCTATTCTAACACAATGGCATTAGTCTCCTACTCTGCTTTTGCACAGAACTAATGGCTATGAGCATATTTAAATTCACTTCCTTTTGCAGGAATGAATTTATTCCTTACCTTTCATGTTGGCTTAGTCTTGGCACCCTTGCTGTAAATTAATTATGACTATAAACAGAGCATTCTTTCCATGGATCTATTCTTGGGACCCAGGGAAAAGTGGAGGGGGTCTGCTATTAATAAGGTGTTCAGCATAAAAACATGAAAGCTTTCCATAGCCTCTCACACAACACAGTACTCTGCTCCGTTCACAGTAATGTAACCCCCTTCCTACCCTTATTTATATTACACACTTTTCAGAGGAATGTGTTGGGATTGAGACAATTGTGCATCGGATGTATAATAATTCCATAAATATCCCTGAGGAAGCATGGCCTATTTTCGGAGAGTAACAGTGATTAAACGTGGTTACTAGTTAAATACAAATCAAACATACAGTGAGCTCCTTATGGCCCTGTTCCTGTAAACACTTACACACGTGAGTGGGAGAATCCTTATGCTTGAAGTCTTTCACGTGCATAGGTCTTTGTAGGACTGAGGCCTAAGTAAGTTTCAAGCATAGTGTCAAACAGTGGCCTCCTGAAATCTCTGGAAAAACTCCACTGAATTCAGTTAGACCAGGACTTGGCCCTTATTTTCACATTTCTCAGTGCCCCTAACACTGTGTTTCCCAGATCCTCCTAACTAAACCCCGGGAATCATTTAAAACAAACTGTTTTAAGCGGATTAGTTCAGACATCTAAGTTCATGCCCATGTACTAGTAGACGTTTAAAACTAACATTGATATAAAAACATTTTACCTAACTAATCTTTTTCTCTCACGCCCATATAGTATAATGATTTGTGACAATCTTAACTTTATCATTTGAATTATTCTAGAACGTATCACTATGTAATAAACTTGAGTATAGTAAAAGAGGATACTTAACATATAAGTATCTCTCTCTCTTTTTGTTTTGTTTTAAACAAACCAAAAGTTTTTTTTAAACAGCAATAGTAATGTAAGTGACCAACGAAAATGACAGATCTCAGTTCCCAGAATTCATTCTAAATCAGAACAATAGCAAAGGGTTATAAAATGTGCTAAAACTTTTAGTGAAATTCTTCAATGCACATGACCAATTTTGAAAAAAGTCAACTTGCAATACTATGGGCAACTATAAAAAGTACACATTGCTAAAGTATTGCTCTAGCAACTTTGCACTGAGAGGATATTATTCTTATGCCTTTATTGGAGTTTTTTTAACCAATCTAAATTAAAGGCCACAATTTTCAAGAGTGACTTGTGATTCTGGATGCCCGAAAGTTCTGGATGCCCAATTTGAGAAACTTTAGAGAGACCTGGTTTTCAGAATTTTCTGAAAATCAGGCTCCCTTAAGGTGTCAAGTTAAGCACCCAACAATCACGAGACAATTCTGAAAATCTTGGCCATAACTAACTGTAATTGTGCTCTAAATTGATATTATACAGTAGCCAACATGCTGATCCTAATTTTTTTTATAACTGTCCAAAAAGTATATATATTGTTTGCATACCAGGGATGGGTGAAAAGTTCTGACATAAATCCACACCCATATGACAAAGCCAAAAATATACACTTTGGGTGCACTGGTGCTCTAACTGGTTGATCTTACAATCACTAGTAGTGTATAGAATAGCTTCTAAAAGTGTACCACATGAAATCCCTCAAAAATATCCCTTTGTCTTACTGTTATCCCATGAAGATTCATCTTCTCTCCACTGTTGGTATCTAAGTCTCCGACATGGAAGGCTCTCTACAGGTTTGGCAGATGGACTAAGTGTTAGTCCGTTAGGTTGGAGAGAAAGATGTTCTGTGGCTACCCAAAGTGCCATCTTTCATTTACGAACTGCAAGAGCCACCAGGCTGGTCCCTTGTGATGCTGCTGACTATTTAATTTACTTCATTGTAAATAGTCTGTTTCAAATAGGTCCCAATGTGAGGGGCGGGATGAAAAGTACTTCCCGCAAGTCCCCGTGGATAAAAACTGTACCACAGCCAGCTGTGACACAACCCGTGATGTCAGCCACTCAGAGACTGAACAACAAATAACAATGCTCAGTTTGAATGCAACAGTCTTGAGCCTGCTACAAAATGCCCAAAGGGTTATTAGAACAATTTACCTTAACCCCAGTTCAGAGTAAAAAAAAAAAAAAAAGTGTTTTGGGTAGAAAGAGGAGGAAATGTTAATGGAGGTATCTGTCCTCTATGAGGAGTCGTACAGAGTGGGAGCATCTAGTCCACCTCTCACTCTTTATTATCTTCAAGAGGTTTTGTTCGGACTCTGCAAGTTGTGATTCCCTCCCCCGCACCAAACAGTGATTAGCAGAAGTACCAGAATTTCTCCAGTCTCTCTTGTGTTTAATGTAGACCGAAGCCATAGGCACAATGCATCTCAGAGAAGGGATCTTTTCCTTTACAATTTAATGGGAACTTTACATTAGCACAACAGAAATGTGGACTGCTTGGTTTATTGGTGGGGGCGGGGGACAGCAGACAATATCCGATAGTCCATTCAACATCCCCTATTCCTGGCTACCTCCATGAGAACTGTTCAATAAGTCTCAATAAAATATGTCTAGTGCATACTTGCCATGAGCAAATCTATCTATGCAATCTCCCATGAATCTGTGAATATAAGCAAGTACGGGTTCTATTTTAGATACAGTCTCAGTGTAGGTACTGAAACATATTTTAGTATTGAAATAAAGAAAATACCTTTCCTGACATGTATAGAATGTGCTAACTCTTCTGTGTGGAGATCACATATAGTTAAACAGAATACCATTAGACTGCATAACTAACATATACAAGACATTTACATTCCTATCGGGGGTGTAATATTGTGAACATTTTTATGGAGGTTGGAGGACTGCTGTAAGTTTTTCCTAAAACATCATCATGCCATCTGCATACATAATAAAATAATCCAGTAGTTGCCATGCTAAAACAGGACTTCCAGTGAAGGGCACAGATAGTCCCCTAAAGGGAACTCACAGTTATGCACAGTGATGAAAACTGGAAACAGTTTTCCAGCTAATGGTCTGTCAATGACCACTTTGAACAAATTAGCACTGTATTTTATGCACCACATTTTAATTCCACAGCAAACCAGGACTTTCCGGAATGCATCATCTTGACTGAATGGTTGTATTTCAGTTAATCTTTCAATTCTCCATGGTCACCTTCTGGCAGTGTCATTTGTTACGCTTTTCACGAAGTAAAGTTCACTTTCATATCACCTGGCAGGACAGAAGCTTTAGAGGCTGGTAGTGTTTATGGAGAAGCCTCTGTTGGGGCTGTAAAAAAACAAAAACAAACAAACAAACAGTAAATATAAGCTCACCTCACAAAAGGCAATTATAACATATTTTAAGAGAAATAACAAGTCAGCAATGTGCTATGCAAATGTACTCTTATTGTAAAGACAAACTACTCCTTATAGTTCAGCTTGTCAGCCTGGTACTCCAATAAGCTGTCCCCATCACCCACATGCTTATTGCTCAATCAGTTCCCTGGAAAAAGGTCAAGTTAGGACCAACAACAAAGGGAGTGCACTCTTGTACATGATTTAATCAGTTTTACACGGATCTAGCACCATGATATAAACCAGCATGAAAAGTTTCGGCGATCCAAGTCCTGCAAAGCAGGGCCTTCTGCTTGTAACATCACTGGTCAGGACTGCCTGCTTTACTGATCCCATTATATTCAAATCACTGGAAAGATTCCTTCAAATCCAAACACAGGGCCTGGATTCTCCTGTCCCATAGACACTGGCCAAGGGGAGCCAAAGCTGTCAGACACCAGCTGGGAGATATAGAAGTAGCTTTGCTTCATGCTCGTCCCACTCCCTTATGCTCTTTAGACCCTTCCCCCTGTGGTGCCCATGGGGCTTAATGGGTCATGGGCGGGGCAGACGAAAGGTGGAGTGCAGCTCCCCCTCCTCTGCTGAGGACAGGAGTGCTCCCCATGATCTCCCCTCTCCTTTGCTTCAGGGATGTTGATAATCAACTTGTCAATAATCAATAACCAGTTAATCAGCAGTCAGTAACTGACAGGAATTGTAATTGCGTTTATATATTTAATGAATGGCAGGCTCTCAAATTCAGATTTGGTTAATAGTAACAGAACTCAAATAAGTCAGCATTGATTGGATTTATTAATCCAATAGTTAGCAAAGACAGCACATGCGCAATGACACACACAAATACCAACGGCTATGGAAGACCTTTCCTGTAGTTTGACAGTCTGTGTCCAGCCTGCCGATGTTCTGATATTAACCCCAAAGTGGTGTTCCATTTATTTATTCTGTTCTGATATGCACATATGTATCGATATAGAAATGGATCTGAAAGCCTGTGAACAGGGTGTGCTGCGGTGCTATGAACATCCTAGCAAGACTCCAATCCTTGATACTGTTTAGTCCTACTTCTGGCAGGCAGATCATGATTCCACCCTGCCAGACCAATCAATAGCTGCCTATTGGGTTCCTTGTTCATAGTCAATAATCAATTATCCATAATTTGTCAGGAATCAAAAACCAAAAATCAATAACAATTTTAATTGTGATTATAGGTTCAATGAGTAATGTTCCCTTGAGCTGAGATTTATTTAATAATGACAGACTTTAGATAAATCCAATCAAAGATGATTTATTAATTAAATAGTTAGTAAGACAGCCCATACAAAGAGAGAGATATAATTACCCACCGCTGTGAATGACCTTACCTCAAGGCTAATAAACTTGTTATGACAAAAGATAGAAACTTCTTTAAAAAAAAAATTATTTTTAGGTTTAACAATTAGCAGAATAACTAGCCAAGCAAAATACAATAT
Source organism: Lepidochelys kempii (assembly GCF_965140285.1). NCBI lineage: Eukaryota > Metazoa > Chordata > Testudines > Cheloniidae > Lepidochelys > Lepidochelys kempii. The sequence goes on along the minus strand of NC_136381.1, from coordinate 25,987,198 downwards.
TTGTCTGTAGTACACTCATAGCTATGTTAGAATTTAATAGTTTATACAACTTAAGAAAAGGCTGTGATCTTATTAATATTATTTTACATTAATATTGAAGTTTCTGCCTTATAGTTTTTTCTTCCTTCGGACAAAAAGTTTTGATTCATAGAAAAAAAAACGTTGTAGTTAAATTATTCACTGAGACAGAAATACATGGAGATATATTTATAACTGACATTTGCAAAAAAATTGAATTGATGTTACAATAGTATAATAATGGCTATGACCCCAAAATAGTGTGCACCACAAAAAATGTTTTAAGTTTTATATTATTTTCCTTTAGTTATGTTAAAAATGCATTGGTTATTAGCTAAAATTCTTGCTAAAATAAAGTGCTTGGTGGTGGGGGAAGGAGAAGCAGTGAAGTTTTTCACAGACATTGTGAGTGCCTGTGTTTTAGGAATTAGCATTACACACGTAGAACTGTATAATGCAGTGGTGGACAACCTGTGGCCCGTCAGGGTAATCCACTGGTGGGCCACGAAGACAGTTTGTTTACATGGACTGTCTGCAGGCACTGCCGCCCATAGCTCCCAGTGGCTGCGGTTTGCCGTTCCCGGCCACTGGGAGCTGCGGATGGTTGATGTAAACAAACTGTCTTGTGGCCCGCCAGTAGATTACCCTGACAGGCCACGTGCGGCCCACGGGTTGCCCATGACTGGTATAATGTAACCTTAGCAACTCCTATAGTGGACTATAAAACAATCCATGACACATAGTTAGCATACGAACCAGTCACCTCCCATTCCTGATCAGCCCACACCCACTACAACAGCAGAGAATACCTGTGACCATCCCTGATTCTTTAAGATATCCCAGGGGTTGGAAGGAAATGATAAACTTATGAGTAACAGGCTAGTTACCTTTCTTTCCACCAGATGCATAATTAAGTACACAATCATCTACAAAGATGTTGCAATGCCCTGAGGTGAAACCCAGACCAATTAGTGTTTTAACTGAGAAATTACAATAATATATTCCCACCCTTGATATACATATTAGTCCTTTAACATTAAGCCTAAAAGTTCTTGTAAGAGCGAAAGGTATTCATGTCATACAAATGTGTAATAGCATGAGAAAAGCCAAGGAAACTCTCAATCAGTTGCTGCACGATGGAGATGTAAAAACAAAGAGGAGTCCTTGTGGCACCTTAGACACTAACAAATTTATTTGGGCATAAGCTTTCATGGGCTAGAACCCACTTCATCAGATGCATGGAGTGGAAAATACAGGAGCAGGTATAAATACATGAAAAGATGTGAGTTGCCTTACCAAGTGTGAGGTCAGTCTAACGAGACAATTCAGTTGACAGCAGGATACCAAGGGAGGAAAAATAACTTTTGAAGTGGAAATGAGAGTGGCCCATTTCAGACAGTTGACAAGAAGGTGTGAGTAACACTAGGGGGAAATCAGTATTGGGGAAATTAGGTTTAGGTTTTGTAATGACCCAACCGCTCCCAGTCTTTATTCAGGCCTAATCTGATGGTGTCCAGTTTGCAAATTAATTCTAGTTCTGCAGTTTCACGTTGGAGTCTGTTTTTGAAGTTTGTTTCACACAAAGCTGGACAAAAGTGAGCTTTAAGGCTCTGATTGTGACAGGTGATCCTGGGTGGCATTGTATTGTTTTGTCACTTAAGATGTATGGTTAAGCAGCAAAATGGCCAAAAACAAATGTTGTGTATGCTATTTTTTTCTATGCTTTATACAGATACTTGTATAATAATAAGGATCTGCATACAAAGTGACACAACAGCTGTTTAAAGTAATTATTGTTTACAGTTTTAAGCTGTGTGCATATTAAAGAAGGCTGTTACTATGAAAGAAGGTGGGGCATCCGTTGACACCTAATGGGCCGAGAAAGATGTTTAGGCTTTCCAGGGAGCAATGGTAAACAGCAGCTACTAAAGTTAGACATTGTAAAGTCAGCAGATCCTGATAAATTCCATCCAAGAAGTTTGAAAGAGCTGGGTGAGGATATTGCTGGATCATTAATGCTGATTTTCAATAAGTCTTGGAACGCTGGGGAAGTTCCAGAAGACTGGAAAAAAGCTAATATTGTGCCAATATTTAAAGAGGGTAAATAGGATGACACGGATAATAATAGGCCTGTCAATCTGACACCTATCCCAGGCAAGATAGTGGAACTGCTGATGTGAGACTCAATTAATAAAGAATTAAAGGAGGATAATATATTTAATGCCAGTCAACAAGAGCTTATGAAAAACAGATCCTGTCAAACTAACTTATCTTTTTTGATGAGATTACAGGTTTGGTTACTAAAGGTACTAATGTTGATATAATATATTTAGACTTCTATAAGGCATTTGACTTAGTACTACATGACATTTGGTTAAAAAACTAGAAAGATATAAAAAATTAACATGGCACACATAAATGGACCAAAAGCTGGTTAACTGATAGGTCTCAAAATGTACTATAAATGGGGAATCATCATCAAATTGGTGCGTTTCTAAGGGGGTGCTGCATGGATTCTTTTTTGGTCCTATGCTATTTACAAGTTTTATTGATGATCTAGAAGAAAACATAAAATCACTGATAAAGTTTGCAGATGACGCAAAAATTGGGGGAGTGGTATATAATGAAGAGGACAGATCACTGATGCAGAGCAATCTGGATCACTTAGTAAGCTGGGTGCAAGCAAGCAATATGTGTTTTAATACAACTACATGTAAAGGTATACACCTAGGATAAAAGAATATAGGCCATACTTACATGATGGGGGATACTACCCTGGGAAGGAGTGACTCTGAACTAGATTTGGGGATCATGGTGGCTAATCAAGCAAACATAGCCCTTGTGGCCACAACGTCGCACTGAGAGCTAAGGTGCTTCTTGGATGCATAAACAGTGGAGTCTTGAGTAGAAGTAGAGGGGTTATTTTACCTCTGTATTTGGCAGTGGTGCAACCGCTGCTAGACAATGGGTCCACTATTTAATAGTGGGCTTTTCAATCTAACAGAGGAAAGCATAACACAGTCCAATGGCTGGAAATTGAAGCTAGACAAATTCAGATTGGAAATAAGACATACCTTTTTTAAGGGTGACAGTAATTAACCTTTGGAACAACTTACCAAGGTAGTGGTGGATTCTCCATCACTGACAATTTTAAAAGCAAGATTGGATGTTTTTCTAAAAGATTTGCTCTAGGATTTATTTTGGGGAAGTTCTCTCGTCTATGTTATATAGGGGATCAGGCTCGATGATCACAATGGTCCCTTGTGGCCTTGGAATCTATGAATCAGATGATGCTTTGCAGTTAAGATAAAGACGTCTAACAAAGAATGTTATTTCAGTGTGCAGTATTAACCTATCTTACTTATCCTATTTTGAAAGCTGTTTTTAAGATATATTTTTACAATGTATTAACCACAAAATGTATAAATGATGGAACTTTAAAAAAGGGAATAAACAATGCCTAACCACCAGGTATTGAGACAGTTGGAAAGTTGCAATGGGACAGAGAACCTCACAAATAACTTAAAGTAATGAGAAATATGTACCAGAATGAGGAATAGGGTGACCAGATAGGAACTGTGAAAAAACGGGACGGGGTGGGGAGTAAAGGCGCCTATATAAAAAAAAAAAAATCCCAAAAAATGGGACTGTCCCTTTAAAAACAGGACATCTGGTCACCCTAATGAGGAAATGGATAAGGATCAGAATGATATACAATAAGGATGGTGTAGCAGGGCCCCCTTTGCTCCTGTCTCTGCTGTGTTCATAAACTATTCAGAGATCCTGGGGCTCAGCAAACACTGGTGCAGTTTATTTACAGTGTGCGCTCCCCCCACCTTCTCACCACATACAGCTTGGGTTTTCAGCTGTAAGGACTTCTCAGCTTCTGCACCTAGGAGGGCAGAACTACTGCTCTCCTTCCACACTCTGGCTCCCCACTTCCTTTCTTCCTCTGGGCCTGTATGTAGCTCCAAGCTAATTAGTCTGGGAGCTGTTTCCCATTTGCCAATCAGGTGCAGGTTTCTCTAGGCAGCTCCAACTTACCTCCCTTAATTGGAGCTGGCGTGACAAAGGGCTGGCTCAGGAGTTCCTGCCTAGCACCCTGTCACAGGTGGTGACAGATATGGCAATCTCATGCCATTTCCTTGGGAGACCTTACTAAATAAAGTTTAAATATCTTTGGGGTTCATTGAATTAAAAAAGTAGTTTGCGTATTATTGTGGGTCGGGACTGCACGTAACTTCTGGTGGGGGGGGGAGATGTGAGACCTAGGGAGTATTTAGCAGAAGATGAATGCAAATTCTGTGCCTCCAGTTACACAAAATCCCAGCCGTTGAAGCTATGTCCTGAGGAGTGATCCATTGTCTGCTAATCACCTGTAACATGAATGAGGCCAAGATCAAAGGTCTGAGATGTAGAAAAGGAAAGACTGAACTACTCATGATGGTTCCAGTTCTGAAGCTGAGACAGTTATGACCAGTGTAATGGCATGGCACCCACCTCTCATGAGTGCCCCCTTCTGGCTGGGTGTATCTGCAGTCTTTAAAACCAGTCCTGGCCCTGGTATTGGACCATATTCCCCGGGCTTCCTTCCTGGAGGCAATGGTTTTGTCCTCTTAGTCTGGTCTGGCCTCAGCTCTCCAGCTGGCCTCCTGACAGTTCAGTTCCTTCTGGGGGTTTACTTCTGTCCAATTGTAGGCCCTCCCCCATTACTCCAGGTCCCAGCCCACAGACCCTAAGAATAGCTGCCATGCGCTGCTGTGTCCATTAGCAAAACTGCCTTCATTTCCCTGGACCACTTCCCTGCAGCTCCAGCCTTCACTGACGCCTCACCCTTAGCTCAAGACGGTTCTAAGCTCAGGCCCAGCAGTCAGCCAGCACCTCTTCCTTGCACCCCTGGTCCCTATTAGCACTAAGCTGTTCACTGTCCTGCAGTTCTCTTTGGCCAGCTAGGAGTACCATCTGCATTTCCCTAGCTCAAGCAAGGAACTGCCTGTCTCTGAGCTCTGCAGCTCCTTTTTTATAGGGCCCTCCTGAGCCCTGATTTGCTGCTCTCTGAAGCCTGTCTGATTGGCTGCTTCCCCTGCAGCCTCTCTAGCCTGCTTGGAGGACCGCGTCACTGCTTCTTTCCTGGGACAAGTGTAGCAGGACCCTGAGGCCTCCAGCAAGGGGCCTCTGGAAATAGTCCACCTTGTCATACCATGGGTAAAAATCAGTTGTGGTTTTTCAAGGACTGGCATGTACCAGAGCCAGAAGTTGGAGTGGCCTATGGCAAAGTTTTTAGCATGTGTGTAGGTTCTTTTATTGTTTTTTAATGTCTTCTCTGTAATGCTTTCCACTTAAGAATAAATGTGCTTCTTATACAGAGCTATGTGGTAACTTATAACTGTGGGCCATTATGTTCTTCATAGCCTTCAAAGAAAAAGCAAAGTACAGATGCCGGCCTGTTTAGGCAGACTGCCTTGATGGGAATATTGCCCACTGTAGGCAGGGAACTGAGCCGCCTGGAAAAATCCCAGGCAGGAGGGAGAGAGGTCTCTATCACAGAGAGGTGACATTTAAGGAACCAGGAATTTGCAAATACTTGGAGGATAAAGGGATGGACACTGACAGCCAGCATGGATTTACTAAGAACAAATCATGCCAAACCAGTCTGATTTCCTTCTTTGACAAGATAACTGGTTTGGTGGATAGGGGATTGTGGTGAATATAATACACCTGGAGTTTAGCAAGGCTTCTGATGCAGTCCCGCATGACATTCCAATAAGTAAACTGGAGAAATACGAGCTCGGCAGAGCTACCATTAAGTGGATACGTAATTGGTTAAACAACTGCAAACAAAGAGTTATTATTAATGGAATGATGCTCAATTGGAAAGAGGTCTCAAATAGGGGTTCCACAGGGATCTTTTCTGGGTCTGGTGTTCCTTAACATCTTTATTAATGATCTAGATGTAGAAATAGAGAACATACTGACCATATTTGCAGGTGACACAAAGCTAGAGAGGGTTGCCAACACTTTGGAGGATAGAGCTAAAATTCAAAGGGATTTTGATAAATTGGAGAACTGGGCTATAGACAAGAAAAAGAAAGTGCTACACTTAAGGAAGAAAAACCAAATGTACAAATACAGAATGGGGGATAACCGGCTTGGCAGAAGAACTGATGTAGAGGATAACAGTCTCAACATGTGTCAACAATGCGATGCTGTTGGGGAAAAAAAAAGCAAATCCAATTTTAGGTTGCATTAACAGAAGCATAGCATGCAAGTCACGGGAGGGGATAATACTGCTCTACTGTGTCCAATTTTGGTCACCAATATATAGAAAGGATGTACAGAAACTGGAAAGGATCCAAAGGCAAGCAATAAAGATGATTAAAGGGATGGAATGCTAGCCATATGAGCAAAGGAGGAAGGAACTGGGTATGTTTAGTTTGGAAAAAGAGGAGATTAAGGGTGGGTCATGATAGCGGTCTTCAAATACTTGAAAGGCTGCCATTAAAGAGATGGAGAAAAAGTTATTCTCTCTTGCCACAGAGGGCAGGACAAGAGGCAATGGGTTTAAATTACAGCATAGCAGATTTAGATTAAGCTTCAGGAAAAACTTCCTAACTGTAAGAACAGAAGGAAAATGGAACAAAGTGCTTAGGGAAGTTGTGGAAGCTCCTTCACTGGAGGTTTTCAAAAAGAGGCTGAATAGCCATCTGTCTTGGATGATTTAGACATAACAAATCTTGCATCTTGGCAAAGGTTTAGACTAGACGACCCTTGCAGTCCCTTCTAACCCTATGGTCTTATGATTGATTCTAAGAGAAGTAGTATCATTAATTGCTGCAAGCCATTGCAATAGGATTAGAAGAGTTGTAGCAGGAACGGAGATGGTTCCAAGCTGCAATGATTTGTCCTAAATTAGATTAAGGAGAAAGCTATGCCAGATTCTGTTTTCATTATATAATAAAATCAGGGTATTACCACTCTGAGCTTGGTGCAAAGAAACTACTCCAGGTAACAGTTATTAGTGAACAAAACCTCTACATCTTGTCTCCTCTAGGTAAACATGGATGTTGCCACATATCCTTCTTACCCAACAGTCTACTGATTGGCAGAATCAACACTGGCAGAGATCAAAGGTTGTACCCAACTGCTCACTACTGGGCTGTAGCCAGCACAGACAGAACTGAGAGCAAAAATGCTGTGGTGCATTCTGCCATATCCCAGCAATCCCTTCCTTCTTCCGAATAGCAGAGCCCTGAACACTATGCCTTTCCAGGAAGCTAAAAAACACATAGAAAGTAAAGCCCTGGGGCTGCACAAAGACAACCATCTGCCTCACTGCAAGTGTAACAGTCTAGCAGCCTTTATTAAAATGATGTTAAGCAGTGACACATTAATCAGTGGGCTGAGTAGAACAATTGCAACCATGCGACACAGCAAACAAGCAACATCCAGTAGCTGAGAGAGAAAATGGATACGCAGGCAAGTTTTGATAACGTTGCCATTTTTATTTTGATTCCTACTGGTCACATGTCTTGCTCTGGCTCACTGGATTTTCCCCTGATCACTGGGACACGCGGTCTCATACATTCCAGAAGATTTGGTCTTTTTATACCATTTGCCAAATTCAGTATCGTGGCAAACAACTGAGGATAAAAAGGACAAATAATTTTTAAATACACTTGTTTGCCAGCTGGGAGGCAATATTTTAGTCTTGGTCCAAGACAACAGAAAGGGTTAATCCATCACCAGGACGTATAGTGGTCTCACATGCAGTATTGCCAAACCTGAACGTTCAAAATTCATGAGTCAAGTCCCCCAAAATCATGATACTAAGCTAGAAATCATGACATTAAAAAAATAATTTGTAGTTCTTTTTGCTCTCTGGTTTTATAGTCTTTAGGGTACATGCAGGTCATATGTTCAAGTTTTTCTCTACAACCAAGAAACTAAAACGTACCGTTTAAAATATGAAAGTTGACATTCTCACTGTCACAGAACACCAGAGCTGGGGCTTTAAGAAAAATCGTCATATCTTGTGAGAACTGACAATACTATAAATGTCCAGGGCTGTTTTGTTTTGTTTTGTTTGGGGGGAGGGGGATGTATGTCAGCTTTGGAGCATTTGCTCCTCTTGGAGAGTCCACTTTAAGACACCAGGGAATAATTTTAATGTCTGATGATACATTAATTAGAAATTTGTTAGGAAACAAACTTTCTTGTCTAAGATCCCATGGTAGAGAATGGCTGCACGCATTATCCATAGAATCAACAGAATAAGAGCTTAAGTTTTGTCCCATTTTATCTCATAGTTGGTCAAATATGCAGTCAAAGTCTTGTATGTGTCCATCACAATCACAGAAGTGCAACCACAACATGATAATGCTTTGCAGACACTGAAAGAGGCTCTGCAGTTTGCATGGTATGAGCATATTCTGATTTCAGAGACAATTAAATTTTATCCACTGATGCTTCCCCTGAAGATTTGGGAATGGGTCATCTCATCCATAGGTCCTTGTATGTGAAGACAGAGTAAGCAAACCTCTGAGCCCATGCACAATCTAATTATCCAGTACACAGATAAGCTCCTTCCACTCACATAGGAAATTTGTGATTAATCCAACCATAGCAAATATATACTAGGTAAAATTTTGAAACCTGGATGCTTAAAGTTAAGTTCCAAAATCCATTTTAGGCTGCTAAATGAGAGTGGAAGCAAAAGTTGCTCACCACTTCTGAAAAATCAAATCACTTTAAATTAAAACCCAATTATGGATCTAGGAACCCAACTTGAGGCATCCAGGTTTGAAAATATTGGCCATTGCTTTCAGACAGATGATGAATATCCAACAATTAAGACTCCTCATCTTTTCAGCTACTTTCTGACTAACTCACAACTAGCTTCTTGTTTGTGGCGCTGGACTATGTAACTCGTACCATGTAATTTTGAGATTAAGCATTTCTGGGAGAATGAATGTCATGGCAGATGCTCTCAGTAGGTAGCCTTTTGTAAAGCCAACTACTAGTCAGAGGTTAGTACAGCTGCTGTATGAAACACAGTTGGCTCACGCAGAAGGGATTGAAAATGTAGTAACCCAAAATGGATTCTAGTCAGCTATTCAATGTCCTCAAGTAATTAACACAGCCAGAGCCTGCTGATGAGTGACTCAAAATCCCAGCATCCCAGAGAAACTTTCAGTAATTTTACAAAGTAAATCAGATGAAGACACACCTGGATCCTTTGTACATATGTTTTATTCAGCAATTTTGTCTCCATTCCCTTTCCCCAAAAGCCAGGATTAGCCATGGACAAGTCTCTAAAGGGTCCAAGTTCAGATTCAATCCAAACATTACTCCACACAAAATTAATCTGGAAATTTGACAAGAACAGCCTCTCTCATAAGACTTCTGGCACTGTCATTCCTTCTCCTGACTGTAACTTGGAAATAGCCAAATCTTAAAGGTTTGGTTTAAAAATGGGCAAAGATTTAGGAGGAGATACTTATCTAGAATGACAGGTTTCAGAGGAACAGCCGTGTTAGTCTGTATTCGCAAAAAGAAAAGGAGGACTTGTGGCACCTTAGAGACTAACCAATTTATTTGAGCATGAGCTTTCGTGAGCTACAGCTCACTTCATCAGATGAAGTGAGCTGTAGCTCACGAAAGCTCATGCTCAAATAAATTGGTTAGTCTCTAAGGTGCCACAAGTCCTCCTTTTCTTTTATCTAGAATGGTTTGCCCTGTCCTATTGAGGATGCTTAATACCATCAGCTAAAGTTACAAAAGCACCAAGACTGACACAGTATTGTGTTCAACAGAAAATAATATGTACTGGGGGATTTCTCTGAACTGACAGACATGTAAAACAAGTTAACATAAAACTGTGCATGTGACCACTTCTTTCGCATTTATAGTTTCCTTCAAATAATTCATCTGGAGTAATACAAACTTGTCCAGGAATCTGAATGCTGAACTGGCTGCTGTCCATCAATCTCACCACACAGCGTACCAGACAATGGGGAACGGAAAGGTTTAATTGGATTTGAGGATCATGAGCCTGGTTGGTTCAGATGATGTTGTCTGAAACTGAAAGTGCCTGTGAGATTGCAGCATTTACACCTTATCTTGCGTTTACTCAGTGTTTGCGTGTAAAAGTCTGCCTTGATCTCACAAGACCTTGTGGGGAGCTCAGTGGAAAGCGAAAGGTCCTTACCCTCTGTGCTCAGGGTATATCTGTATCGCAGTCATGGGTTGTGATTGCAGCTTGAGTAGATACACTTGCGGGAGCTTTGATCTCGCTAGCTTGGGTCCCAGAGCAGTGAAGCTGTTGCAGTGAATGCTTCAGCATGAGCTGTACAAACCCACCCGGACTCCTGAGTTATTACTTGACTTGCAGGGCTAGGCAGTGCGAAAACACTCGCTGCCGCAGCTTCACTGCTCCAGGACCTGAGCTATCTAGATTAAAGCCAGGTGGAGCATGTCGGCTCCAGCTGCAATCATATGCCATGATTGCAGTATAGATAAACCCGGCAGAATTGGATTTTTATTGTTTTATAATTCTGAGACGGTTACAGGGATGGCTGGCCCAGGTGCTTCCCATTTGGCTAATTAAGAGGGTGGGGTAGCACGTGGGGGGCTATAAAGGATCACTTCATCACAAACTCATAAGGGATGTGTGCAATCCTTAAATGGGCTATGGGTTTTCTTTCCCCTGCTGGGCCAGACAAAGACGTTCCCACCTCTGAGAGTTGCGGGAGCCAGAGCAGGGGACCACTGACATCAGCTGCAGCTGGGGGGGCTCAGCACGTCTGCGAATCAGACTCCAGGGTCTCAAGTCAGGCACCCAGAAAATGAGACACACACAATTTCCCAAGTATGAAAAGTTTGGTTTAAGTGACTTGCCCAGCATCACCTAGCAACTCTGTGACGGAGGCAGGGATAGAACCAGAGGTGCTGGAACAATTTTTATAGTGAGGGTGCTGACAGCCATTGAACCAACCTGTAAACCCTATATATGATGGAGACCCCTTCCAGCCAGGACGTGTCGCAGCACCCCCAGTTCCAGACCCTATGGATAGAATCCAATTCTCCAAGGCAGCATTCTACAGCCTTAACCATGAGACTGTCCTTTCTCTTCCTGCAGTCCCCTGTTTCATTTACAAGAAATGAGGCAGAGGTCCTACTGACAACAGCTTCCTTTGCTACACAACCCTGCTCCACACCCAGAGCAGGTCCAGCCTATTCACTGAATGAGGCAAGAGTGCTGTGGGGGGGTGGACAATAGTTTGTGATCATGTACTTGATGACAGTATCAGAATGAATATGCAGAAGGGGGGTGGATTAAGGTTGCACGGGCAGCGGTGGTGAATGCTTCTGGAAGAACTGCCAGTTAAATGTGGGAAAGGCTGATTGACATTTTTACAACAAGCATGATTTCAGAATGTCCTTAAACCCTTATGGCTCAGAGCATCTTCGTTAACAATGGCCGACCAAGGAAGTCATTCATGAGAACATAGCAGGTGTTAAAAAGCAAAAGGAATATCTGGGGGAATTCTGATGGTGCTTGGAAGGCTCTAGAGATTCTCTTATTTTTAATTGTTCTTATTCTTTAGGAATAATTGCTGGTTCCACCACTGAAGCACACAGGTATGAGCCCTGACCAGCTGGGAACTCTACTTGACTTCTGGCACTTATTACTTTAATCTGCATATTTCTTATTATGTTAGTCTGTAAGGCTGCAAAGGTGTTAAGCCCTTGTATTTTGGTTTGTTTCCTGTTTTAATGAATGTCTTGTTGCACATGTTCCTGTAAATACAGTAGTGTATAGCTGTAATAATAACTATTTGAGACCATAATGGCTAGTCTGTACACAGCAGGAGGGATTGCGGTGATTAGCTGCAGTTGTCCAAACCAAATGCTACTCCGACCTGCTAACCTCCATAGAACTGGAGCACCACTGAAGGGCAGGATAGGACCAAATGGTACCTGGTGGCAGAAAAATAATTTAACATTCAGGCTAGAAATAGGCTTGTAAGAGCTAAACAGATGGTCATCTGAACACTCATCCAGAATTCTGACCATACAAATAGGCCCTTAGGGGAAAATGATGTCCCAGGAAGAAGAATCTTATCAATCAGTAGGATTTTTACCCTCTGAAAGGATCTGCATGGTACTGGAAGTTTGAGTATGTGACTATTGTGAACAGTTTTCCATCAATGTTTCAGAGTAACAGCCGTGTTAGTCTGTATTCGCAAAAAAAAAAAAAAAAGGAGTACTTGTGGCACCTTAGAGACTAACCAATTTGGTTGAGCATAAGCTTTCGTGAGCTACAGCTCACTTCATCGGATGCATACTGTGGAAAGTATACAAGATCTTTTTATATACACAAAGCATGAAAAAATGGGTGTTTACCACTACAAAAGGTTTTCTGTCCCCCACCCCACTCTCCTGCTTGTAATAGCTTATCTAAAGTGATCACTCTCCTTACAATGTGTATGATAATCAAGGTGGGCCATTTCCAGCACAAATCCAGGGTTTAACAAGAACATCTGAGGAAGGGGGGGGGGTAGGAAAAAACAAGGGGAAATAGGTTACCTTGCATAATGACTTAGCCACTCCCAGTCTCTATTCAAGCCTAAGTTAATTGTATCCAATTTGCAAATGAATTCCAATTCAACAGTCTCTCGCTGGAGTCTGGTTTTGAAGTTTTTTTGTTGTAATATAGCAACTTTCATGTCTGTAATCGCGTGACCAGAGAGATTGAAGTGTTCTCCGACTGGTTTATGAATGTTATAATTCTTGACATCTGATTTGTGTCCATTTATTCTTTTACGTAGAGACTGTCCAGTTTGACCAATGTACATGGCAGAGGGGCATTGCTGGCACATGATGGCATATATCACATTGGTGGATGTGCCGGTGAACGAGCCTCTGACAGTGTGGCTGATGTTATTAGGCCCTGTCCCCTGAATAGATAAGCTACTACCAGCAGGAGAGTTGGGTGGGGGGAGAGAAAACCTTTTGTAGTGGTAAACATCCATTTTTTCATGCTTTGTGTGTATAAAAAGATCTTGTATACTTTCCACAGTATGCATCCGATGAAGTGAGCTGTAGCTCACGAAAGCTCATGCTCAAATAAATTGATTAGTCTCTAAGGTGCCACAAGTACTCCTTTTCTTAATATAATAATACACAAATTGTAAACAGTGCTTGTAATCAGTAGATTTCAAAGCACTTCACAAAAGGAGGTCAGTATCATTATCCTCATTGTATAGATGGAGAAACTGAGATACAAAGAGGTGAAATGACTTGCCTAATGTCCCTTCAACAAGCCAGTGGCTGAGTCATGCATAGAACCTACATCCCCTAAGTCCCATTCCAGTGCTTTATCCACTAGGCAACACTGCCTCCCAATCAGGGAACAGCAATAATACTACGTCACCTAAGTGTCCAGGCAGAAGTAGCTAACCGAGCTCAAATTTTGAACATGTACCACCTGCAGCAATCTGCCCTGAACAAGATACAGGTGAGGTTTTTTTAATACAGAAATTATTCACTAACTGAATTCAAAAGCTGAAATAATCAGGCAATTCCTACACACAAAATAAGTAGTGAAACCTGTCAAATAAATTATTCACTCAGCACTATTGGTAGAACTGTGCATTTGGATCACTTATTGTGTCCAGGCTGCTTAATGTTTTGACTGGCTATGGATTTGGTATTTTGTTTTTAATTTATACTTGCAGTATACAAACAAATCAACACCACAGCCAATCAATTGACATAGGCATATAAAATGCAAGTCAGTAATCAAAAATAACATATTTTGTTTGCTTTTAGAGACTGTTCACAGTTTACTCAATGATACACAAAAAGGTTGGAGGTAAATTTCAGTGTTCCACCTCAAGGCAAGCCAGGCCAGTTTATCTGAATGGATCCATATACACACTTCAGCTGTTTTCAAAAATCTGCGGAGAAACTACAATGCCTTTTGTTTTTATTTCAGAGCCAGGGAAGCATTAGACCCATTAAATCATTGTTCCAAGAAAAGTATCAGGAGAAAGGACAAGATTTTGAAACGTTTTAAGTGAGTAAGGAACGTAAGTCCCACTGAAAGTCAATGGGACTTAGGTGCTTTTGAAAATTTTATCTGGTGAGATTTAAGAATCTTTTCTAACATTTATCCCATACAAATGAGGACAGATTATTCAAAAGATAAATCTGTGGCTGCAGCAAATTGAAATAACCTCTCCAGACACTTCTAAATCACACCTACAAAAGATTTGAAGTATCTGGCAGCTCCACATTCCCTATGTCCTGTGTTTCCATCTAACATTTTGTCTATGCAACATAATTAGCATTCATTTTAGGTAGAATAAAACAGAACCAGACAGGTCTTTTGTTAATTAATAGTCATTCAATGAATATTCACACTACACCCATCGTGACCATATTTTCCCAAAGGGCCTCCGCCCCCTCCTCCACCCACACCGTGTCGCCCCCCCACCCCACCCGGGCCGCGGGGCCACCTGAGGCTCCCTTATCCTCACTGTCCACAGGGACGGCCTGAGCCTCCCCGCCCCCACTGCCTGCCTGCGCAGCTGGCCCCAGGGCTCGTTGCCACCTGCTTGTGCGCAGGGCTGGCTCAGCCCAAGCCGCTCTTCTGAGCCCTCCCTCCCACATGGGGCTGGCATTGCCGCTCACCCTCCCTCCCGGCACGTTCCTCTGCACCCCGCTAGGGGCCTTCAGTTTGCTCTTGCCAACTGATGATCAGTTGGCAAGAGCAAACTGGACAAATGCCCAGTTTTGCCAAAAAAAGTCAGGACGGCTGAGACAGGGCTTAAAAAGGGGACTGTCCCAGCCAAAATGGGATGTATGGTCACCCGGATTCTGAATTTAGGTCTCATTCCCCACCTGACTTTTAACATTACTTCCCAAATGACAATGCATTTGTCAGTGAGCTAGTCACTGCCCATGTTCCTCCTCATGGCCTGGGGTCTCACATCAGGCAGCTGCCTCAGTTTCCCATCTTGGACTATTCAAATAAAACTTCACCCAGGCTTTTTGTGATCAAGAATACCCCTCCTTGGGGACTGGGTTTATTAATATAAACAAACTTCAAATAAAACTCAAAGTTCCAAAATAAAGCCTATCCAAATGTGCACACAAAGCAAAGGGTTTTCTTCATCCTCCCAGGCCTTCGTGCCTGGGGCCGTTCCTGCTTTGGCAGGCCACTCCCAGGCCCTCTCTGGCTGAACATTCAGTTCTAACTCCCAGGGCTGTCTGATAGCACCAGCTCACCCCAAACAGTCTCTGATTTCTGAGCACCACCCACTCCTTCCCATTGTAGCTTCCTGCAGATCTTCATATGGGAAATCATATGATCGCTCCTGGTTCTTTAGTAATCAGGGTTGGCTGGGTCTAGGCTTAGGGGCAAGCCACCCAGTTACAGTCCAATAGAAAGGGGTATAGATTAGACTTTCATTAATAGACTCCCTATATCCATTGACTGATACTTTAATGGACTGAATTCAGGCTCTTTGAGGGAGTTGAGATCAGTCATTATGCTGATAAAATGTCTAAATTGAAAATTATCTATATAAGTGAGAACAGTAAATGTAAGTAGTACTGGTCCTATCAGAAAACCAAAGAGCTTAATTGTAATATAAGACTTTAAGGGACATAACACTCAGCTAATCCCACAGTTAAAGAAGGTTATCTCTAAGACCATCCAGCACATGGGGCTTGTGGGCGAGAGGGAGACTTCCTTGAGTGAACTTCCAAAACTTAAAGTACTAGGTGCTAAATATCAAAGTAGGAATTGCATTGTCCTTCCTTAGCCTTCTTATCTCATTTTAGTGATCACAGAGAGAATGCTCTCGATGTAATATGGTATAAGCTATTACAGTATATGCCTCTCATTCCACTTCCAACGTCCTTCACTTAATGGATCATTTCTGATTAACTGGGCCCAAGATTGTATTGAAATACTAAACAGAAGGGGCAATAATTGGCAGCCCTGAGGAGTTCCTCTGAAGAGTGGAACAGCTCCAGACACTAAGAAGTTACTTTAACTTTTGTCCTTGTCTCCGTAACCAGAGTGGTACCCAGTATTGGACGTTAACCCCAAAATCTCAACTGGATCAGTGTTCCTAAAAGTTACCCCATTTGATGCAGTTGAAGGCCTCTTCACTGAGCAAGCTCATCATTCATAGTTCCGACTCACATCTAGCCCTTCCAGTGAGATGGAACAGCATTTTAAAATTCACTGTCGTACAGCAGCCATGAACAAAATCCGATTTCAGCTTTGGTTTCCTAGCTAGCACTTTGAGTATAAATTTAAAAATAATTCTTTAGGATGAAATCAGTTGGGTGTTGTTGAAACTTCTTCCCTTCAGATTTCTGCCAACTGTGTGGACTCTGTCTGGGAAGAGATCATTAGTAAAAGCTTCTTGGTACATTTTGACCATACAGGCATTATTTTGGATTAAAAACTTCTAAAGAATTCTAGCAGGAAGTGATCAAACCACAGACCTTTCCATCCCTCTAGTAAAAAGATAGCAATGCTGGTGTCATTATTTAAAAGCAGCACTCCCATGGCTTATGGGACATTGATCTGCTGTTGAGCGAGGTAGTCTTAACATAGAATACTATGATCTTATGGAATCCCACATTTGTGGCTATATTGATTTATACAGTTAATTGTGATAGTTTGAGACTATTTCACTGATATCTGACTTAGGAGTATGTGCACACTATGACTTTCCTAATGCAAGGCTAGCAATGATCCAGCTTTGTCGCCATGCTCGAACACTTGTTTGCTTCATATACGAGAGCAGGACTAACCTCTGTCATGGAGTTAAGATTTAAGATGTATTTTATATCCTAACCTCAGAATCAGATCAAAAAGGTTTCCTTCCTAAGAGGCCTGCTGTGCTCTTTGTGGTGGTGTGAAATGTGTGTGCCTGGACGAACATTCATGGCCTGATTTTCAAAAAGTGCTGAGCATCCACTGCTCCTGCTAAACAGAATGGGATGTTCTCAGTACCTTTGAAAATAAGGTCAGTCCATACTTCGACAGCACACGGAACATTGCTACGTTCCGCTATGTTATAACGGTGTTGCTCCTGGGAAAGCTGGGTTTTGAAGTTAGTTTAGAGGAATGAGAAAAGAGAGTCAGTAATGTATGTAAACTGAGCGGTGCACAACAGCTCTATTTAAATAACAATAAGGATGGCAGGCACACTGATAACAGCCACAGCATTGGGACAAATTCTGAATTTTCTGGCTTTTCTACTTTAGAACCCAACCATGCAAACCCTTATTCACATGAGTTGTCCCTATCATGGTAGGCCCTGTACAAACACAGAACACAGTCTCTGCTCAAAGAGTTTACAATCTAAGGGCCTGTCTACACCTAAAATGCTGCAGCTATGCTGCTTAAGTGAAGAGGCTACCAACACTGATGGGAGGGCTTCATAGAATCATAGAATACCAGGGTTGGAAGGGACCTCTGGAGGTCATCTAGTCCAACCGCCTGCTCAAAGCAGGATCAATCCCCAATTTTTGCCCCAGATCCCAAATAGTCCCCTCAGGGATTGAACTCACAACCCTGGGTTTAGCAGACCAATGCTCAAACAACTGAGCTATCCACCAGCAACCACACAACAAGAACACTAACCCAGGAACCTATCCTTGCAACAAAGCCCGTTGCCAACTCTCTCCACAAATCTATTCAGGGGACACCATCATAGGGCCTAATCACATCAGTCACACTATCAGAGGCTCGTTCACCTCCACATCTATCAATGTGACATATGCCATCATGCGCCAACAATGCCCCTCTGCCATGTATATTGGCCAAACTGGACAGTCTCTATGTAAAAGAATAAATGGACACAAATCAGACGTCAAGAATTATAACATTCAAAAACCAGTCAGAGAACACTTCAATCTCTTTGGTGACTCGATTACAGACCTAAAAGTGGCAATTCTTCAACAAAAACACTTCAAAAACAGACTCCAAGGAGAGACTACTGAATTGGAATTCATTTGCAAATTGGATACAATTAACTTAGGCTTGAATAAAGACTGGGAGTGGATGTGTCATTACACAAAGTAAAACTATTTCCCCATGTTTATTTCCCCACCCCCCCACTGTTCCTCACATGTTCTTGTCAACTGCTGGAAATGGCCCACTTTGATTAATCCTACAAAAGATTCTCCCTCCCCCCCGCTCTCCTGCTGGTAATAACTCACCTTACCTGATCAGTCTTGTTACAGTCTGTATGGTAACACCCATTGTTTCATGTTCTCTGTGTGTACATACAATCTCCCAACTGTATTTTCCACTGAATGCATCCAATGAAGTGAGCTGTAGCTCACGAAAGCTTATGCTCAAATAAATTTGTTAGTCTCTAAGGTGCCACAAGTACTCCTTTTCTTTTTGCGGATACAGACTAACACGGCGGCTACTCTGAAACCTGGGGTTTAACTGTGTCGCACAGAGGTGTGGACTTTTTATACCCTTTAGCAACATAGTTATACTGACCTAATTTCCTAATGTTGACCAGGCCTAAATAAGAGTTTATAATCTGAGCAAGAAAAACCCCATTGGCAGTATGGATTATTGATGTATATTAAGTTTTTGTATTAACTTATTTTTTTTTCATGGCAGATAGAAAAACAAGTGTTATCTAGCTACTCTAAAATGATGGCGGGGGGAAACAAATTTTGTTTTTAACTAAGAGATTGGAACAGCTCTGCAGTGTCCCTGGTAAAACAAAAAACAAGTCATTTAAATCATATCCCTATTAAGAACTGACAAGACTGAAATGGCTTCCATAGTACCATGCTAGTATCTTACGCAAATATATAATTTAGTGGTTTTTATATAACAAGGCTATTTTGTGTTCATATAACAAGGGAGTAGACAAATGGGACATATGCCATTTGTAATGAAATTCTGGGGGAAATAATGCACTGTAATTGTAGTTATTTTAAAATTAAGATACTCTATATACACAATGTCAGCTAAGAGAAAACAATTCAACCTCATTAACAATAGAGTTTTTGAGCTTAAGGAAAAGAGAATGTAATTAAAGCCTATATGTGCACTATCCCTTTAAAGCTATTTTGGATTAATGATGACAATATTGCATTTACACAGCACCATTCTTCCAAATGGGTCCCAAAGAATAGAAACCAACTGCACAATTGTATAGAAATATAGGAATTGCTTTGCCCACCACTGAATTGCAGCCATCTCTGGCATGACATGCATTTCTTGTAAGAATACTAGGCAATCATAGAAATGTCTGGCTGTAAGGGACCTCCAGAGGTCATCTCTCTGCATTGAGGCAGGACCAAATCAGTGGTATCATATAGCTGTTTAACATAAGAGAAGACTACAGTATCCAATCAAAATAAAAAGGGGGAATTTTGGGTAGATAGTTAACAAGTTTGAATTTGTACAGGACACTAGGCTAATTCTAGGATAAAAAGTGCCATGGGATTTTTTATAACCACAGGTAGCCAGGAGTATTTTTTTTCCCCATCTGATAGTACCCTTCAGGAGCACCTCATCCATAACATCATACTGAGGCATCAATTGGCACAAACTGAGAAATAAATGACCAATGACAATCAACAGCACTTCTCCTTGCAACACTTCCATTTTTTGTAGAGATTCCTAACTAAAAATTGACCCAGTTAGTGTCTGAACACACACAAAGAACACATCTGTTTGAATAAGGGGGTACCATTTTTACATAGTCACTTAAGGTAAAAACACAATTTAAAAATGTTTTATATGATTCAGATTCCAACACTAGATGGGACCACTGTGATCACCTGGTCTGACCTCCTGTATAACACAGGCCATAGCATTCCCCAAAATAATTCCTTTTGAACTAGTGCATATCTTTAAAGAAAGACACAAAAACAAAAACCAACCTTGATTTTAAAATTGCCAGTGTTGGAGAATTCATCACCACCTTTGGTAAACTGTTCCAATGATTAAGTACCCTCAGCATTAAAAATGTACTCCTTATTTCCAGTCTGAATTTGTCTAGCTTCAACTTCCAGCCATTGGATCATGTTATACCTTTCTCTACTAGACTGAAGAGCCCATTATCAAATATTTGTCCCTTATGTTGGTTCTTATAAACTAATCAAATCACCCTTTAACCTTCTCTTTGTTAAGCTAAAATAGATTGAGCTCCTTGAGTCTAATCACTATAAGGTATGTTCTCTGATCCTTTATTCATGCTCATGGCTCTTCTCTGAGACCAGTTTATTAACATCCTTCTTCAACTGTGGACACCAGAACTGGATACAGTATTCCAGTAGTGGTCACATCAGTGCTCAGTACATAGGTAGGAGCCTCTCTACTTGAAATTCCCCTGTTTATGTACCCAAGGATTCCATTAGCCCTTTTGGCCACAACATTGCACTGGGAACTCATGTTCAGCTGCTTATCCTCCATAACACTCAACTCTTTTTTAGCATCACTGCTTTCCAGAATAGTCTCCTTTTCTATAAATATGACCGCAGTGTGGGTGGGGCAACGCCAAGCTGTTTGGGGAGGCACAGCCTCCCCTAGCCTATGATACCCACCGCCCATGCTTCCCTATAATACATTTTGTTAATCAGTCTATAAATTGACCCTTTTCATAACAAATGTCATTTACTAAAATCAATTGATATAACCTAGCAGGATTAGATTTGCATTATTTTAGTTAAGGGAGGTTTATTTATAATGACTTAGGCCTTGTCTGCATTGGCAATTTGTCCTGATTCCAGCCATCCCTGGCTAGCCACAAGTGTTAGGGAACCAAAATACAAACCTCTTGTGTAGACATCTTCTGCACCAGTGAAACTAACCCAGGTTTTGAGCAGCTTGAACCAGTGTAGATACAGTAATGGCTGGCAATCACTGGTTGGAATTAGGGCAAATGCCCAGTGCAGACAAGGTCTTAATTTAAAATTTTTATCAATATAAATAATTTCCTCTCACCTCCACATATCTTGCTGACTGAACAAACCAGACACCTTCTTCTGTGTACTGCCAAGCTACCAGTGACTCCATCAGAGGACATTTTTATATATTCCTCCATTCCATCTCTGATGTTTGATTATGCATAATAGGCGTACCCCAGAAGGTTTTTATTTTAATGTTTCAAATTCACAAACAGTTTTATCACTTCACATTTCAACTAACATTCATGGGAAGTTTGCTGGTAGCTTTTTGGGATGAGGGTAAAATTGACATAAACTGATGCAAACTGACTGAAATCAAATCTTCCTAAGTCTTTATTAATTTAAAATGTGTGCTGTCAACTTGAAATCTAGTCCAGTCACAACAAATGAGTTAAAAAAAGTGGCTTCAGGTATTTCATCTGCCCCTGAATCTTCCGGCTGATTTTTGTGGGTTTTCAGTTACATTTTCCTATTTAAAAAAATATTTCTCTCCCCCTTTCTTCCATGGGAAAGACTCATACAACTGAAAGGGGAAACTGACTAATTGCCTGATTTTCAGAGGTACTGAGCACTCAGCTTCCTTTAACTTCACTGGGAACTACAAGCACTTAGCACTGACAAAAAAAATTTGGCTGTAAATGACTATATGGGGGAAAGTTCATTATACTCAAACTTTGGACATAAAAACCTGACAATAGAAAGAAAAATCTCTTTTTCTCATTCTTTCTGTTACAATATCTTAAGGTGTTACCTGTAAAAACAGCAGTTACAAAAATCAGACAGATGTAAAATTTTGTGTGTGTGTTAATGTTAATGGTGGCTCTTTAAGAAATAAAGTCCTATTTTGTTCTCCTTAAGCATGTAGAAATCCTACTGACAGCATCAAGAGTTCTGTATTCCAGAGGAGAGGATGAGGCAGCCTGTATTTATTCCAACTTCTCTCTAAAACAACAACATTTTAATGTAAGTCCCCCCATATTTAACTCTTAATAAATCAGTTTTCAATGCAAAATTTACTATTCCTTTGAATGAGAAGGGTGAACACACAAGCTGTATTATAGGACCATGACTCTCAAATATTACTGAAGAATCTCTGCCAAAATACTGCTAAATAATTCCTTTTTGTTAAGATCAAATTTATGGCTAATAGAGTAGAAGCTTGCTAATTCACACTAATGACTGCGAGATCCATTGCAAATTATTGAATTTTGCAAATAAGTAAATGGGAAACACAATGAAAAAAGCAAGGGTAATGTATCACAAAATGCACTTTGCTCATTTATCTTGACAACTGTGGTTTCAATTATTTATAATACTTCATCATGTACTAGTAAATGTACTGTAGTCTCTTTTGTAAAAATAGACATTAGTAAGATTAGAGTAATACGACGTCTGCTATTACCTCTTTGCTCAGAATTGGCTACAAATCACTACAGAGACCAAGATTTTCAAAAGTGGGAGCCTAAAGTTTGACTCCTTTGTCTATAATTGGGTATGTAAATAAGTAGGCTGATTTTCAAAACTTCTGAGCACCCAGCAGCTCCCATTAACTTCAAACACCTAGATGAAAACCTCAGTGGGAACATCAGGCCACTTATTTAGGTACCTAAATATGGTCTTGGGTAGCCTAATTTAAGGGCCCCATTTTGAAAGTCTTGGCCAACTTGCATCAGCAAGATTCGATTTACTTCAAAGGGCCAAATCTTGAAGTCAGTGGGAATTTTGCCTGCATAGACCTACAGTTATGAATCAAATATGTAAAGATTTAAAACAAACACACCTCCTTTTAAAAAACAAAAACTTTATTTCTCCTTACTGTATTGCAGGTACATCTACAGAAGCAGAAGAGGGAAGCAAGCCTTCACTTCTCTAAGCGTAGTTAAACATAGTTCTGCTTTTCATACTTGAATCACAAGTGCAATTTATGTGAGCAAAACTCACTGTACTATGGGAGAGGGGGAAAAGAGAAAGACAAAGCAAATTTGAATTTAGTCATTCCGGTAACAGAGTCATTTCCAGGCTAAGGGTGTTGGCCCAAGTTGCATCACACACAACCTACGCTGGATGAACACCATGTACTCAGCAAATGAGACAGTTGGGCATCCCAGGAGGATTAGTGTAACAGACTTGCCAGTGCATGCAGTTCTATCTGTTTTATCAAGTATATCACAATTCTGAAAGAAAAAACCCCCCAACATTTCCCCGCTTAATATATTAGCACTCATAGAGGTGCCAGATTGACAGCCTGGTAGCATAACATTTTAATATGATCTGCAGAACAGCTTCAGCACAGACAGCAGCTGTACAAGCTTCCCTCTCAAACTGAGCTGAAACTTGAAAGGCAATGTGAGGGAACCACTTCCAACAGTGATTGTTCAGCTCCGTCTCTATGATTATTCAATTCTTGACTGCTGCCTACACTGCTAAGAATGCTAGATATGGTGGTGTTTTGCGATATGGAAACTTGTTGAATCGGATCTGGAATGAGACCATCATTTCATTTCAGATAGCCTTCTGAACAGTCCATCTGTGACCTTAAGTCACTACCAGGGCTGGTTTTTGCGGGGGCTAGGATTGCTGGCAGCTGTGCCTGTGCAAGGCATGTTGTAACTGGTCCTTGTGCTGGGAGAAAGGAGCTGGAAGGCTCATTGTCACCTCTGCCCTCCATTGCACAGCCATACAGGGTCACTCACAATCTGGTCTTCACTCTCTTATGTTTTCACTTTAACACTGGTGACCAAAAGGGATAAAAATCCCTTCCGGACTCTACTATAAAAAAGCTCTTTGAAATTGTGTCCAAGAAATCAAAGTGATTCTCCCTTCAATATAATGTTTAGAAAAGCAAGAACTGAATCTTCTCAAGCACACTCCTGGAGCCATTCCACCTACCCTGCAGGGTGAATTGCATTGAGCAACCCTGAGTTTCTGTAGAAGAGATACTCCCTTCCTGCAGGGTAGCTGGAATTTTTAGGCTCCAGGAAACTATAGAAGAGTGTCATACTTAACAGACAACTCAGTTTTCCAGCAGAGTGTCATTCAACCACAATTTATGGGGAAAGAAAAGATTTCCTGTAATCTGACAGTACTCACCCATCGTGGGAATTCAATTCCTGTATGCTGACTCATTTTTTGCTGTGTTCCTGTTTCACAGAATCATAGGACTGGAAGTGGCCTTGAGAGGTCATCTAGTCCAGTCCCCTGCACTCGTGGCAGGACCAAGTATTGTCTTGACCATCCCCAACAGGTGTTTATCTAACCCGCTCTTAGAAATCTCCTGTGATGGAGATTCCACAACCTCCCTGGGCAATTTATTCCAGTGCTTAACTACCCTCATGTCCAACCTAAACCGCCCATGCTGCAATTTAAGCCCATTGCTTATTGTCCTACCTCAGAGGTTAACAAGAACAATTTTTCTCCCTCCTCCTTGTAACAACCTTTTATGTACTTCAAAACTGTTATCGTGTCCTGTCTCAGTCTTCCCCACTCCAAACTAAACAAACCCAATTTTTTCAATCTTCTGTCAAAGGTCATGTTTTCCGGACCTTTAATCATCTTTGTTGATCTTCTCTGGACTTTCTCCAATTTGTCCACATCTTTCCTGAAACGTGGTGCCCAGAACTGAGGTGTGGAGTAGAGCGGAAGAATGACTTCTTGAGTCTTGCTTACACCACTCCTGCTAACACTTCCCAGAATGAGGTTTCCTCACAGTTTTTCCTCCTCTTTCCAAAATAGCATCAACTTTCCTCCACTTATTTGTGACAGGATGTACTCAAAGATGGGTCTGAATTTGGGGTATATAAACACTGAGGACTTCCTCCCGGTAATTTCTCCTCCCACTTACTTATGCCCTCATTTGGATTTTATAACATGTAACCAGAAAGTCCCCTTTGAGATGTAACAACTCATTTGCACGGCAGCCCTCTGGCAGAGACGCAGTCAGATCATTACAGCATGGATAAACAGGGCTTCGGGTAATGAAGGAGGGGAGCTGGAGGAAAAGCATTGAACAGTTTGGGTTGCCAGTCATGGGCGGCGGGTATAGGAGGCCAGAGGAAGCTAAGCCTTCCTGGTGCAGCCCCTGGCACCCTATGCCTGGGCCATGGGGGTCACACCTGCTCCGTCCCTGCCTGGTGAGTCCCTCCTCTTCTCCACTCCACCCCCTCTCTGGAAGTCCCCGCTGGCCACCGTCTCCCTCCTCGCTTCCCCTCACTCGCAAGACCCCTCCCACCCACTGCGTGCCACGTCCCTCCTCTCCTCCATCCACTCCCCTGCAATACCCTCCCTGTCCACTGCTGCCACATCCCTCCTCACATGCCCACCCCCACAGGTGAGGGGGGTGGAGGAGAGGAGGGATGTGGAGAGGGCAAGCAGTGGGAGCCTTGCAGGGGAGGAGAGGAGGGATGTGGCGAGGGGACTGAGTGGGGAGGGGGGAGTCTGGGGCAGAGCAGGGGTGGGGCCTAGGGCGGAGTGTGGGCAGAAAGGATGGGACAGGGAGCTAGCCTCCTCGGGGGAAGCTTCACCTGCCGCCCATGTTCCCAACACTGGAGTACAGACAAGAGAATGTTGACAACTAGTTGGCTTTAAAGAGTTTCTATTAGGTGGAGTTCAGCTTCATTCAAGTGTTGCTCACACTTGACACACACCTTTAGCAACTTTAAAAGCCATTAAAGGGTTAACTCCCAATGTGTCTGTGTTTCAATAGCTACAATTCAACAGTTAATTTTTAGATGCCTTGGGTTTCAATGGGACCCTGTTTTTACACCCTGATGAAGCTCAGGGTCGAGGAGGGAGTTGGATTGCAGTTGGATTCTTGGAGCAGGAAGATGGTTCGGACTGGAGGATTTGCTTTACACCACAGGCTCCTCCTGCATACTGGGAGCTGCCCTGATAAAAACACTACAACATGCTAAAGAAATAAGCTGCAGCTCTGAAACACTGCTATTGTAAGCTGGTGGTTTGGAATCATAGAATATCATAGAATATCAGGGTTGGAAGGGACCCCAGAAGGTCATCTAGTCCAACCCCCTGCTCGAAGCAGGACCAATTCCCAGTTAAATCATCCCAGCCAGGGATTTGTCAAGCCTGACCTTAAAAACCTCTAAGGAAGGAGATTCTACCACCTCCCTAGGTAACGCATTCCAGTGTTTCACCACCCTCTTAGTGAAAAAGTTTTTCCTAATATCCAATCTAAACCTCCCCCACTGCAACTTGAGACCATTACTCCTCGTTCTGTCATCTGCTACCATTGAGAACAGTCTAGAGCCATCCTCTTTGGAACCCCCTTTCAGGTAGTTGAAAGCAGCTATCAAATCCCCCCTCATTCTTCTCTTCTGCAGGCTAAACAATCCCAGCTCCCTCAGCCTCTCCTCATAAGTCATGTGTTCCAGACCCCTAATCATTTTTGTTGCCCTTCGCTGGACTCTCTCCAATTTTTCCACATCCTTCTTGTAGTGTGGGGCCCAAAACTGGACACAGTACTCCAGATGAGGCCTCACCAATGTCGAATAGAGGGGAACGATCACGTCCCTCGATCTGCTCGCTATGCCCCTACTTATACATCCCAAAATGCCATTGGCCTTCTTGGCAACAAGGGCACACTGCTGACTCATATCCAGCTTCTCGTCCACTGTCACCCCTAGGTCCTTTTCCGCAGAACTGCTGCCTAGCCATTTGGTCCCTAGTCTGTAGCTGTGCATTGGGTTCTTCCGTCCTAAGTGCAGCACCCTGCACTTATCCTTATTGAACTTCATCAGATTTCTTTTGGCCCAATCCTCCAATTTGTCTAGGTCCTTCTGTATCCTATCCCTACCCTCCAGCGTATCTACCACTCCTCCCAGTTTAGTATCATCCGCAAATTTGCTGAGAGTGCAATCCACACCATCCTCCAGATCATTTATGAAGATATTGAACAAAACCGGCCCCAGGACCGACCCTTGGGGCACTCCACTTGATACCGGCTGCCAACTAGACATGGAGCCATTGATCACTACCCGTTGAGCCCGACAATCTAGCCAGCTTTCTACCCACCTTATAGTGCATTCATCCAGCCCATACTTCCTTAACTTGCTGACAAGAATACTGTGGGAGACCGTGTCAAAAGCTTTGCTAAAGTCAAGAAACAATACATCCACTGCTTTCCCTTCATCCACAGAACCAGTAATCTCATCATAAAAGGCGATTAGATTAGTCAGGCATGACCTTCCCTTGGTGAATCCATGCTGGCTGTTCCTGATCACTTTCCTCTCATGCAAGTGCTTCAGGATTGATTCTTTGAGGACCTGCTCCATGATTTTTCCAGGGACTGAGGTGAGGCTGACTGGCCTGTAGTTCCCAGGATCCTCCTTCTTCCCTTTTTTAGAGATTGGCACTATTATTGGGACTATTATTGCAGAATACTGCGGTACGTTTTTTAGGATTATTCGCACCACAAGCAGTTTCTGTTTCCTTGTTCCTTGCAGTGGCCCAAACCCTCCCTTTAAGAAAGAAGTGAAAGTAGACTCCCATTTAAAACCTAAAATACACCTACTACATTGACATTTTTGAGGGGATATTCTTCCACACCCCACAGAACAGGTCTTATTACGGTTAACATGAGATCACAGTACAGTGTCTGTGCAACCCAGGAGATCAAAACAAAACTGCTGTCAACTAGCATTCGCTAAACTGGGATTGCACTGAAGGGTTTGTGCACACAGAAAATTATTAAACACTCTTCAACTATAAAGAGTAATGAACTGAAAGTCGTAGCTCTTCTTAAGGTCAGCAAAAGTAAATCCTAAACTGGTGCAGTTTTCTAGTTAAATTACAAAGCACTCATCCTAAAATTAACTTCCTCTGGGCAATCTTAAAATAGTAGATTGCTGGATCTGAGTTGACGGGTGTTCTCTGTTAGTTGCTCCTGATGAAATATAAAAGTGGCTTACTGCATCTATAATTATATAAAAACTTTGTCCAGTACTTTTCTCTGCTGACTGGAGGAGTCAAGTTTAGATGTATCATATAAAATACAGTGATGAATATGAAAAAGGCATAAATTAATGTATACAGTACCAAACTTTCTGAAACGAGTCTGCTACCCAGATTTACAGTTCACACAATGCAGGTGTGTGTGTATATGTTAATATACATATATATTTATAGGAACCACCAAGGCACATAACTTTAAGTGATCCTGTTTTTGTAACTCTCGTGCTCTCCTTCCTCCCCTTTCCCGCTGTTTGTCACGATCACTCAAAAAATCAAAAGTCAGGCCCTGAAAAAATAATTAGGTTGACTTAAAATCATGATTATAAAAAATAATAAACTTGAGGGGTTTAATTTGCCTTCTGGTTCTTGAGCCTTTAAGAATCATGGTTTCACGTTGTTTTCTACCACAATGAGGGCTAGAAAGTTCCTGAGATTCTCATGTAATCACCTGACTTCAAAAGCTGGAGCCTGTACAAAATACCAAATATTATAAGAGTCATGATAAAACCATAAGAGCTGGCAATACTGTTTTAAGGGTTTGAGAGCTGATACCACGGCTTTGGTTGCAGATTGTGTTGCTATACTTTTAAGCAAGGTGCATATATAACTAGGGCCCCACCAAATTCATGGTCCATTTTGGTCAATTTCATGGTCATAGAATTTAAAAAATAATAAATTTCATGATTTCAGATATTTAAATATGAAATTTCATGGTGTTGTAATTGCAGGGGTCTTGACCCAAAATGGAGTTGGGGGGGGGGTTGCAAGGTTATTGTAGGGGGGGTTGCAGTACTGCTATCCTTACTTCTGCGCTGCTGCTGATGGCAGCGCTGCCTTCAGAGCTGGGCGGCTGGAGAGCAGTGGCTACTGGCCAGGAACCCAGCTCTGAAGGCAGAGCCGCCGCCAGCAGCAGCGCACAGGTAAGGATGGCATGGTGTGGTATTGCCATCCTGGCTTCTGCGCTGCTGCCTGCAGAGCTGGACCCTCAGTCAGCAGCCGCCGCTCTCTGGCCGCCTAGCTCTGAAGGCAGCAAAAAAAGTAAGGGTGGCAATACCGTGACCCCCTTACAATAACCTTGCAACCCTCCTGCAACTCCCTTTTGGGTGAGAACCCCCAGTTTGGGAAATGCTGGTCTCCCCCATGAAATGTGTATAGTATAGAGCAAAAGGCCAGGTTTCACGGGGGGAGACCAGATTTCACAGTCCGTGATGCGTTTTCATGGCGGTGAATTTGGTAGGGCCGTATATAGAACATTTAAAACCGGGAAACCACTTTTTAGAAGACAAAAAAGAACCAAACGTGGCTATTTTAGTAAACCTCTCCAGTATAGCATGGATATTTTGTAAACTTTTCTAAATGCATTGCAGAAGTTAGAATTTACCTGTGAATTTACATGCTTCAACCAAAATTCGAGGCAAGTAAAAAGATATTCCAGTAAATGATTTATCTAATTGCATCTACTGAGGCATGATTTTGAAATGGAAACCATTGACTTCAACGGGAGAAGAGCTAAATCAACAGTAAACATTTCTGAAATACCACCCTCGGAGTAACACCTGAGCTATATCCTGTGTTCTCCAGACCATTTAAGTTCCCTGAATTTTTCACGTTTTCCTAAGTTTCTGTGGTGTATATATATATGCCCTTCCTTCAGTATTGGATGGCTAAGTTTCTTAGACTAACACACTTGACTTGAATCATCTATGAGATGCAATCGTATACACACACACACACACGTGTGTGTGCGTATATGCATTATACAAGTCCATGAGGGAATGAGACAGCCCTTGCTGATGGGTGCAGCCTGCAAATATGTGGCCTACATCTTCTAACTTGCTACACTAGCAATGGGAGGAGTCACAAAAGCCTCATTTACAGTCATTAGCACACATCTGACATGACTAAGGTTTACCCAAAGATAGCATGAAAGGTAAAAACTGAGGGGCTGGATGGGTGGATCTGGCTCAAGATAGGCACTGGCTGTGTTTGAAACTTTTTCTTGCCACCTAATATATCACCTCAAAGTGATATTGATGTTCCTTAGGGGAAACATGCAAATGAAGCACTTTGAACTGAGATGGTTGCTCGGCGGATTAAACATCTTCAGATAGGAGTAGATGTCTTTCACCTTAAGGAGCAGATTCTTCAAGGTGACTTGTCTCCTGAGGAAAAGTAGTAGGGACACGACTGTTGGTAGTTAACCTGTCCAAAGTGCAGCAATTGTGAGAATAAAGAGTGCACAAAATGCTACTGCTGTTTCTCTCTGTTAATGAGATAGAAATTTGCCATGAATAAAAATAATAATGGAACATATTCGTCAGTAAATTACAAACAATCCAGGATCATTTTGCTAATCCTATTATTTTGCAAGGTATTCCAGTATACCAAAAATTCCAGTACTTTCCTAAGACCAGTGAACATCCTCTTAACGTTACCCGGTATTGCCGATTTTGGTGTAGAACCACACAACTATGAGAGACAGGGTTATCACATTCTGGTGTAGATTCTTTTTGTTGAAACTTTCAAAAGTGACATCTTATACAAAGCAAATGATGAAAAATTAAAATACAAATAAAACAATAAGAAATAAGGCATGTATAAGTTTGAGAGAGACAAGGTAGGTGAGGTGATATCTTTTATTGGGCCAACTTCTCTTGATGGAAGGGACAAGTTTCCTAGCTTCACAGAACTCCATTAGGTTTGAGAGTAACCAGAGTGTCAGAAGAAGAACTCTGTGAAGTTCGAAAACTTCCACCATCAGAAGTTGGTCCAATAAAAGAGATTATGTCACCTAACTTGTCTCACTCATATTCTGGGACCAACACAAATATACATTGTAGAGTTGTTGTAAGATTCACATTTTTAAATCTCATTTGGGGAAGGAGTCACATTTTAGTTTATAACCTTAACAAGGATTAAATTGCTAACCACAAATCTGAAAAGAGGAAATTTAAAATTAAAATGGAAGCATTGTCCAAATCATTTATCCAATGTTAGAAAAGAGAAAAACATCCTAATATGTGTTTCCCAAAGTTTGTCCTGGTAGACAAATTCAATTAAGGGAAGAAAACAGTGAAATTGTTGCAAATATCAAAAGTCTGATTATTAAAAATTCTTTGTTAAATCCATTTCCCAAGGACACAAAGTCACTCTTTTTCCAGGCAATAGGCTACTTTTAGATGCCTATACGACAAGCTGCATCTTAGTGGAAATAAAAGACTGCAATGTGCACTTCAACATGTACCTAAACCTAAATTTGTACATTCATTTTTCTGCAGTCTGTGTCTGGGTTTGCCCTGAAAAGTGAGGAAATACATGGATGTACCATATATATTTTTCATTTTCATTTTGAAAAGAACTCAGTCTAAGATCTTCAGAAGTGGTAGCCTAAAGTTAGGCTCCTAAATCTATATTATGGCACCTACATAAGTGGACCACTCACCCACTTCCATCAAGGTCGATGGGAAGAGTAGGGTTTGCAGCACTTTTGAAACTTAGGCTACTTATTCAAGTGCCAAAATTTGAATTTAGGAGCCTTATTCTAGGCTCCTATTTTTGCAAATCTTGGCCCCCAACCTCTATTGAATGGAAAGGTCTAGCCATCTTGTAATGAATTGGTGGGATTTATACCTCACAACGGGCTCCCCCAGTCTTACTGAACATGGTGCATGCTCTGCCCACTTTGAAGTGGGAAACAAACTTTAGTTCTAGCAAGTCTTATTATTAGTTGTTTCAATGTCGTTGTTTCTTTCAGCAATGACAATTAATTTAAGATTTCTACTCTTGTACTTGTTCTCTGTGGCCTCAATTTCCTATGTAAAGCAATGTTACCCTTTACTGCTAAAGCAGAAACATACTTAATGCTGTCTAATTTAACTCTTAAAGTGGGAACATATGGTTGGAGAGTTTCCTTCAAATTTTTCCATTTTGTCCTTCAATTTCACTATCTATAGTGCACAGGCAATTAGCATCAAGTCTTTGCTCCATAGATTTGATAGTGTTTAATATTGTTTTCAAAGAGACCTCAGATATGAACAATACTCTATAAGTCCCCAGAACTGCAGGCACATAGTAGATGAGTTCACAGGAAATGCTTTTCCCTTCTGTGTTTAACTTGACGTTAAAACTTGCTTTAGTTTGCTCTGCTGGTCTGGCCTAGCCTAATGGTCTGAAAAGAAGGTTAGGATACTAGTCTGGGTCATGGAAGATGCTGCTTCAATTCCCATCTCTACCACAGACTTCCTGGGCCTAACCCCTTCCTGGGTGCTGGGGTGGGGCCAGAAATGAGGGGTTTGGGGTGTAGGAGGGTGCTCCAGGCTGGGACCAAGGGGTTTGGAGGGTGGGAGGGGGATCAGGGCTGGGGCAGGGGGTTGGGGCATGGGAGGGAGCCAGCCATGGCCTGGAGTTTAGAGCAGCCAGGGGCAGCTTGGGCTGGTGCTCAGGCTTTCAGGAAGGCTAGCGTGCCGATCCCATCCCTTCCACCCAAGGCCCCGCCCCGCCGAGTCATCCCGGCCAGTCTGAGCCGCCCTGGCCAGCCTGACTCACACCGGCCTCCCCGGCTGGCCTGACCCCATCCGGACAACCCCTGAGCCACCCCAGGCCACAATGGCAGGCCCAACCCCAGCCAGCCGCCCCAAGCCACTCCATCTAGCCTGAGCACCAGCCCAAACTGCCCCTGACTGCTCTAAACTTTAAAGCTCTTGCTTTAAGAGCAAGTTAGACAAACACCTGTCAGGGATGGTGTATAATACTTAGTCCTGCCTTGAGTGCAGGGGACAGGACAAGATGACCTCTTGGGGTCCCTTCCAGTCCTAGGATTCTACGATTGGCCTAAATCCTGATTGAAAGTGCAACATATGGCATAACTTTATGAACCCTACACTTTTAATATTCAGGAGAGAACATTTTCCCATTTATAAATGGCTCTTTGAAAATCTTCTGGTTTGCTAATTTGCTTGTTTTCATCTTCTGGATATCCAATTTGTTGTCTTGAATGTGAACGCTCAGAAATGCACCCTTTTACTAATGGTACAGAGCAGCAACACAAACTATTCTTCAGATATTCTTCATAATATTCTAATCATAAACTCGACTTGTATCTCTGAATATTGTCTTTCTTTATAGGAAGGGAAATTCAAAACATCAAAATCATTAAGCACTTGGTGGTTCCAGAATAAAAGGAAGTTCTACTGAGAATTTAACTTTTTAAAAATTAACCTATTGCTCACTTGATACTAGAGTGTATGGTGAAGATCAAAGTTCTTTTCTGTAACAAGTTCCTGAATATAGCAGAGCAGCTGCTATAGTCAGCACTGCAGGAAAAGCAGCAATTTAATAAAGAATAAAGTGATAATTATCTGGTATCCTGATTCATTTTAAGATATGGGATCTTCAATGAATTGAATGAACACACAGACGCTCACGCTCTTTAACTGATAACTGAAACTCTTTCCTGGGCTAACTAAATATTCAGATGACTGAATTTTCATTAAAAAAAGAAAAAAAATCAAGTTATGATATAATCCCCCAAGGAAAATAACCTTCACTTTTAAGCAGCCATATAGCTCAGCGGTTTGAGCATTGGCCTGCTAAACCCAGGGTTGTGAGTTCAATCCTTGAGGGGGCCATTTATGGATCTGGGGCAAAAAAAAAAAAAAAAAAATTGGGAATTGTGCCTGTTTTGAGCAGGGGATTGGACTAGATGATCTCCTAAGGTCCCTTCCAGCTCTGAGATTCTATGATTTTTATATTCTCCTCTCCTATCTTCTCAAGAAGCCTACATTATATATTTGATCCATGCTTGTGCCAGAACTCTCTTCCAAAATGGGTAACATTAACATTTTTCTTTAAGAAAAGAAAAAATAGAGAGACATTTGTGCGGGATCACACGCTAAAACATTTTCTGAAATACTGTAAAACAAACCTACCTTAAAATGGGTATTTTCGTCAACAAATGGTATTACTCATATTTCAAAGTCTTCATTTTAATTTCAAAGCATTAAACACTCATGAAATGATGTGCTCCAGCTGTGTTTGCTGACTGCTTTTACCAGGTAAGGTGCCTAGAGCTGCATTTTGGTATCAGTTACACCAGCCCGTCTGAAACAGCTGTGGACCAACTCAGGTGTAACAGAGTAGAATGTGGTCTTTGGTGTCCTTGTTACTCCAAGTTTCAGAGTCTAAATAACTCGGATACTTCTCTGAGCTCTAACCTCTCAACAGCAGAGATGTTATCTGAATACCATTTAACAGTGGACTAGCTTGTCCCTTTCCTTGTAAAAAGTTGCTGTGGGGAGGGGGGGAAATCCTCACCGAGATTTCCTCATAGAGATTATCTCACACTATGTCACTGGGGTGGGATTAGGTTCCCATTATGAACCGCGTGGGGAACAAACCAGATAGACATTGCGTGATATGGAAGTCCATTGCTATCTGCACTGAAGCCCTGTGTCCCTACTCTGGCTCTAACTCCTGGATTCCCTACAAAGGAAGTGGGGAATCTGCAGTAGTAGTAATATGGCTATGTTTCCTGGTCTGGGTATGTGTGTTAATCCACTCTGCTCCTGTCTCTTCTGATCATCTTGTGTCTTGTCTACTATCACTTCCTCCTTCCCAACCTTGACTGCTGCCATCTTACCCCTTCCACTCCATTCAAAGTGCTGCAAAGTCATCCTCCGGTTCCACTACTTTGACTATTCTCCCCATCACCTTGAAATCCCTCCACAGGCCCCTCCTTCTCAACCTCATGAAACTCAGAGATTTCATCTCACTTTCCACGTCCTGCAGAATCATGCCCTTCCCTACCAATGTCCCCTCTTATCTTATTGTGGTCAACTCCATCAACAATACCAGCCTCAACAGTCTCACATGCTGCCACAGGGCTGGCTGGGGATCCCTTCTAGCCACCCACCACACTGCTGAGAAGGGAATCTGAACCTCTCTGTCTCTGGATCCCCAAGGTATTTTCATGCCCCTGGAGCGTGAACAGAGTCCAGTTACTGCCCCAATCTCAGGGTCTGTGAGTATGCTCTCAGGATGTAGGCCTTCTGTCTGGCAACCCCTTCTGAGAGCTATCTAACCCCTCTGAGCACAGCAATGACCCTTCAGATATCTCCATACTTAAACACACCCTGCCCCAGAACTCTACTGGGAAGGTGTGAAGCTTCTGGTTTACCTCTCTCAGGGCAGGTAGTAACTGTGAAGCAGTTAACATACGGAGAGAGACACTTTTCACAGAGTCTAAACACATTTATGCTCCTTTATACTTAACCATACAGACAAAGCAATAAGCAGTACATGCACAGCCCTGCATCCGTTTCCTCACTTTCTAGCTCACTCTTCTCTTGGGAGTTCTTAGGGACTATCAGTGTCCAGATAGGGAGTCTCCTGTCTCATGAGGCATTATATGCTGGATCAATTCTCCCTCATGGACTGGAGAAAATGGCCTCTGAGCAGCATAGCTTCTGTCCTTTTAAAACTCTTTAGCCCCTTCTGTCATGTGACATCTTGCCAGCTTTTCCGCATGCGTACAAACCCCTGCCAGGTGACTTTGTTGCCAAGGTTTTCTCTCCTCTGACAAACCAGTTCCTCTGGGTAGGGGCTAGTCTGTTGTCTAGAGTGACTAAGTATTCAATCGTTGGAATTCTAAAGTCAACTAGCCTTTATTGTCAGTCCTGTATCTCTATGTGGCGGGATGTCAATCCAAATAGAGGCAAAAGTGGGGGTACCACAGGTGCCCAAACTGTGGCCCTGCCCCGTGCCACCCCTTCCCCCCAAACTTCCAGGCCACCCCTTTCTCCAAGCCCCCGGCCCCTGTCTCCCCTTCTACTTGAGTCCCCACCCTCTCCCTGCCTTTTCTCCCAAGGCTCTGATCCCGCACCACCTCTTCCTCCCAAGATCCTGCCCTGTTTGCTCCTCTCTACCCCCTGCTCACCCTTTACAGCTGATAAAAAGTGGGAGGGCCATGGCCCCCTGGCGCCCCCTGTTCCAGCACCCCGATACAGAAAGCAAAAGACTACACCTTCAAAATGGAGTTGGCAGCTTGGTAAAGATACCTAAAGTTCATAATCTCACATGCAATTCATAGTTTTTACAGACAGATTCCCAAATCGTCACCCAAGCATCTCCATGCTTTATCCCAATCTGCTCTAAATACAGGAGGCAAAAACAAAAAGAATTCTGTGCCAAAATCTGGAAAGCCACCATATTATCCACCTTCAAATGCTTTCTTAAAATCAGCTCTGCCAGAGTGCCGACAGAAATCTGCCATCTGACAACGGCTAGGTAGCTGGTGAGCTGTGATTTCGATTGCTGCTACCGAATGGCTTACTGTACATAAGAATTATGTACACAGCTCATCTGTATTAAAACACCCCCTATCACTTGTTTGTCTCCTTCACCTGTCAGACTGTAAACTCTTTGGAACAGGGACTGTCCTTTAGCTTATGTTTGTATAGTGCCTAGCACAATGGGGCCTGACATGGTCAAGACCTGGTCATGGGAGAGCTGGGACTGCTGCTGATTGAACTGGGAAGGGAAAGGAGTGGGTTGGCAGTCTGCAGATGTGTGGCACTTGCACATTGTCAAGGGAATTGGAGGGACCAGAGGAAAAGGAGGGGGAAAACGAATAGGTTCAGAGGAGGCTAGGAAGGACATGATGGAGAAAGGAAAGCAGCAGAAAAAAATCCAATCACCTTCCAGCACTGTCCAAATCTCCCAGAAGGCTCCGCCTGGAACTTGGAAGCTCAAAAAATGTGGTGACCTAGAATCCTATTTTCGACGTCTCCGACTCAAGGAATATTTTCAACACACCTCTGAACAACATATTAACCCACAGAGACCTTCCTACCAAGGCTACAAAAAGAAGGATTCCGGGTGGACTCCTCCTGAAGGTCGAAACAACAGATTGGACTTCTACATAGAATCATAGAATATCAGGGTTGGAAGGGACCCCTGAAGGTCATCTAGTCCAACCCCCTGCTCGAAGCAGGACCAATTCCCAGTTAAATCATCCCAGCCAGGGCTTTGTCAAGCCTGACCTTAAAAACCTCTAAGGACGGAGATTCCACCACCTCCCTAGGTAACGCATTCCAGTGTTTCACCACCCTCTTAGTGAAAAAGTTTTTCCTAATATCCAATCTAAACCTCCCCCACTGCAACTTGAGACCATTACTCCTCGTTCTGTCATCTGCTACCACTGAGAACAGTCTAGAGCCATCCTCTTTGGAACCCCCTTTCAGGTAGTTGAAAGCAGCTATCAAATCCCCCCTCATTCTTCTCTTCTGCAGGCTAAACAATCCCAGCTCCCTCAGCCTCTCCTCATAAGTCATGTGTTCTAGACCCCTAATCATTTTTGTTGCCCTTTGCTGGACTCTCTCCAATTTATCCACATCCTTCTTGTAGTGTGGGGCCCAAAACTGGACACAGTACTCCAGATGAGGCCTCACCAATGTCGAATAGAGGGGAATGATCACGTCCCTCGATCTGCTCGCTATGCCCCTACTTATACATCCCAAAATGCCATTGGCCTTCTTGGCAACAAGGGCACACTGCTGACTCATATCCAGCTTCTCGTCCACTGTCACCCCTAGGTCCTTTTCCGCAGAACAGCTGCCAAGCCATTCGGTCCATAGAGTGCTTCCGTCGACGTGCACGGGCTAAAATTGTGGAAAAGCAGCATCACTTGCCCCATAACCTCAGCCGTGCAGAACACAATGCCATCCACAGCCTCAGAAACAACTCTGACATCATAATCAAAAAGGCTGACAAAGGAGGTGCTGTCGTCATCATGAATAGGTCAGAATATGAACAAGAGGCTGCTAGGCAGCTCTACAACACCACTTTCTACAAGCCATTACCCTCTGATCCCACTGAGGGTTACCAAAAGAAACTACACCATCTGCTCAAGAAACTCCCTGAAAAAGCACAAGAACAAATCCGCACAGACACACCCCTAGAACCCCGACCAGGGGTACTCTATCTGCTACCCAAGATCCATAAACCTGGAAATCCTGGACACCCCATCATCTCAGGCATTGGCACCCTGACAGCAGGACTGTCTGGCTATGTAAACTCCCTCCTCAGGCCCTATGCTACCAGCACTCCCAGCTATCTTCGAGACACCACTGACTTTCTAAGGAAACTACAATCCATCGGTGATCTTCCTGAAAACACCATCCTGGCCACTATGGATGCAGAAGCCCTCTACACCAACATTCCACACAAAGATGGACTACAAGCCGTCAGGAACACTATCCCCAATAATGTCACGGCAAACCTGGTGGCTGAACTTTGTGACTTTGTCCTCACCCATAACTATTTCACATTTGGGGACACTGTATACCTTCAAATCAGTGGCACTGCTATGGGTACCTGCATAGCCCCACAGTATGCCAATGTTTTTATGGCTGACTTAGAACAATGCTTCCTCAGCTCTCATCCCCTAATGCCTCTACTCTACTTGCGCTACATTGATGACATCTTCATCATCTGGACCCATGGAAAAGAAGCCCTTGAGGAATTCCACCAGGATTTCAACAATTTCCATCCCACCATCAACCTCAGCCTGGACCAGTCCACACAAGAGATCCACTTTCTGGATACTACGGTGCTAATAAGAGATGGTCACATAAACACCACCCTATACCGGAAACCTACTGAGCACTATACTTACCTACATGCCTCCAGCTTTCATCCACACCACACCACACAATCCATTATCTACAGCCAAGCTCTACGATACAATCGCATTTGTTCAGACAGAGACAAACACCTACAAGATCTCTATCAAGCGTTCTTACAACTACAATACCCACCTGATGAAGTGAGGAAACAGACTGACAGAGCCAGCAGAGTACCCAGAAGTTACCTACTACAGGACAGGCCCAACAAAGAAAATTACAGAACGCCACTAGCCATCACCTTCAGCCCCCAACTAAAACCTCTCCAACGCATCATCAAAGATCTACAACCTATCCTGAAGGACAACCCATCACTCTCACAGATCTTGGGAGACAGGCCAGCCCTTGCTTACAGACAGACCCACAACCTGAAGCAAATACTCACCAGCAACCACACATCACACAACAAAAACACTAACCCAGGAACATATCCTTGCAACAAAGCCCGTTGCCAAATGTGTCCACATATCTATTCAGGGGACACCATCATAGGACCTGATCACATCAGCCACACTATCAGAGGCTCGTTCACCTGCACATCTACCAATGTGATACATGCCATCGTGTGCCAGCAATGCCCCTCTGCCATGTACATTGGCCAAACTGGACAGTCTCTACGTAAAAGAATAAATGGAAACAAATCAAACGTCAAGGATTAGAACATTCAAAAACCAGTCGGAGAACACTTCAATCTCTTCGGTCACTCGATTACAGACCTAAAAGTGGCAATTCTTCAACAAAAAAACTTCAAAAACAGACTCCAAGGAGAGACTGCTGAATTGGAATTAATTTGCAAACTGGATACGATTAACTTAGGCTTGAATAAAGACTGGGCGTGGATGTGTCATTGCACAAAGTAAAACTATTTCCCCATGTTTATTCCCCCCCCCCCACTGTTCCTCAGACATTCTTGTCAACTGTTGGAAATGGCCCACTTTGATTATCACTACAAAAAATCCCCCCCGCCCCCCCACTCTCCTGCTGGTAATAGCTCAACTTACCTGATCACTCTCCTTACAGTGTGCATGGTAACACCCATTCTTTCATGTTCTCTGTGTATATAAAATCTCCCCACTGTATTTTCCACTGAATGCATCCGATGAAGTGAGCTGTAGCTCACGAAAGCTTATGCTCAAATAAATTGGTTAGTCTCTAAGGTGCCACAAGTACTCCTTTTCTTTTTGCGAATACAGACTAACACGGCTGCCACTCTGAAACCTGTCAAAAAATACTAAAAGTGATGCTTGCTATATTTTGTTATTTGGCTATGGAAGAAAAAGTGGAAAAGGCAAAGTTGCTGGTGGGGGAGACTTTTCTGGATAGTCTCTCTCTCTGTTTCAAGTGTCAGAGGGGTAGCCGTGTTAGTCTGGATCTGTAAAAGCGGCAGAGTCCTGTGGCACCTTATTAGTCTATAAGGTGCCACAGGACTCTTTGCCGCTCTCTCTATGTGGAGTTTCAACCATATTTTGATGGCAGTGTTTTGTAAGTTCCTGAATAATGGACTCTCTGCAGTATAGCCTGA
Organism: Lepidochelys kempii; assembly: GCF_965140285.1. Taxonomy (NCBI): domain Eukaryota; kingdom Metazoa; phylum Chordata; order Testudines; family Cheloniidae; genus Lepidochelys; species Lepidochelys kempii. The sequence continues at coordinate 25,947,040 of NC_136381.1, read as the reverse complement.
AAGACCATTATGTGCATAATGGTGCAAATGTAACCAATCTTCCTTATGCAGGCAGCAGGGATCAAATCAATGAATCACATGCTAGCAAAAGAAGAAGATACTTGTACCCCCATGTGTACCCCAGGCTGTCTGTATGATATTGAGACACACTCTTTGGGTAGGACAAAAAAACCACTAAAAAAGCCTTGCTAATATTTTAAAGTCATACATTCAAATTAAATAGTTTAATACCTAATGCTGGTCTCCATCCTTCTTGCACACTGACAGTTTCTTATTCATACTCCCTAACCTCTGCCATGGAGCCTTCTGAAACACAGTTATTTACCACTTGAAGTAAAACGGTAAGTCTATTTCTTGGTAGCAGGAATAGATTTTTATTCTCCAAGATGATCAACCTCTAGAGGGGGACATATCACATTTAGCCAGTTACATAAACTGCACTGATGTAATATTTTCTTCTCAAGACATTCTCTATAAAAAATGGAGCTTCTTTGTTGCAAATCTGTTTGTCACAGATTCTTGTAATAGTAAAAAGGCATCTTTAAAAGCTCAAGATCCTACCTACCATTTTGTCATCCATTTTCTCTTAAGTAACTGCAGACACACACCATTTAGCACACAGGTCTAAATTTACTTCTGCAGGCGAGAGAGACTTGAAAGGATTCCTTAAGATATACATTTAAAATGTCCTTCCTTCACAGACAGCTATTGCTCCACCACACATCTATTTATTCATATAATTGGCCTCCAAGTTTTTCAGTGAGTTCTGCACAAAGCAAAATGGAGTGTTACAGCTAGCAAATCATCAACACCACAATACTGGAGCCGATTTCCCCCACCCTTCTTGGTCTGCCAGATTTGGTGACCTTCACTTTATGTCTCAAGGCTCCTCTCTGTTTTCCCAAGCTTTTTCTGAAGTGATGAGGGGGAGTTAGTGGACACAAGTTTGTGGTGAGAAATCCGAGTTTGAAGGAGGATGGCATTTTGAAAGGGCTTTTTAGTTTTGGACCTTGCTTTCAACTTGTATGCTGTATGTAACTTCTTTGTATTAATTTTCTGCACCTGTGTCCAGAGTTTTGGCCGAGTGAATTTTAAATAAATTAAATATTGCACACTTTCCTCTTTGTGATTTTATTATGCAAAAAATACTTCTCTCTTCACTTTGAAACCACACACAAACCATAGCTCCAAAGTCAGCTCGATTTATAAAACGCTGATCGAACTGGACCTTTCAAGGACTCAATACTAGTGTAAAGCACAGGACTGAAAACAGGAAGAACTAAATTTGATCTCTTGGGTCCTGAAAGGTGAGTAAGAGAAACCAAACTTTTCACATGCTTTGTTTGAACATGTAAATATTTTTGTACTTTTTAGATCTACACTTATATTCTGTTCTGTCTCCAGAGCTTTACAGGTCACTTGGAAGGCCTGCTTGTTTCTAATTGCTGCAATTATTTCAACCTTATCTGTGACATACAATCTATGTTTCAACATCTGAAAGAGATGACGATCATTTGGGGGAGAAACGGGGCAGGGGGGAAGGAGAGGGGGAGGGCCATATCCCCAGGGCTTCCTCCCTGAAGACACTATATTCCTGTGGCCCTCCCCAGGCTCAGCCCCTTACTCAGTCCCCCAAGCCAGCCAGGAGCCTCTTGCTCCCTGGGTCCCTGCCAGCAGACTGTCTTTGTTCCTGTTGCTCTTCCAGCCAGACATGCAGTCCTTTCTTCTTCAGCGCCAAGCAGCAACTAACTGTCTCTGTAGCTCCTTTGTATAGGGCCCCCCGGCCCTGATTGGCTGCATTTCCTGCACTCTAGACTGCTTGGAGGACCTCTCCACTGCTCCTTTCCTGGGATGGGTGTGGCAGGACCCTGAGGCCTCCAGCAAGGGGGCCTCTGGCCCTAGTCCACCCCATCACAGGCAGCATGAGAATAAGAGGGACTGCTGGCATTTATGTGAATGTTCAGATTGTTCTCAGTGGCCTTCCCTGAAAGCCAGCCGAGTTCTCAGCAGGATGCATTGAAAAAGGCATCAAACACAGAATCTTCATTCCCTCCATACAGTAGCTGCCACTGGTGTGCATCTGGGTCACAGCAACTACTGCAGGGTATGGAAGAAGTAGCAGATGCTTCCCCCTCGTGAGGGATTTCGGCGTTGTACATCCATGCTCTGCCCAGACCAACAGGCTACACCCTCACATTCGCTCTCCTTCTCTCCTTGTGCAGCCCCATGCAGAGACCCAGAGTTCATCTCAGCAGAATGGGTGTAGGATCATGTGCTCTCTGCTGACTCCCCATTTCCACTGTCAGCTCAAAACCCTATAGAAAATCCAGTTTTGATTGCATTTGGGGCCTGACCTGAACACTTAGGATTTGGTCCAACTCCTTAATGAGTATCAATTCCACAGTCTCCTGAAGATTTTTTCTGCATGTCATTAGTTCCAGGTATCTTTCCCTTTCACTAGCAAATTGAGCAGTCAATGTTTTTGGATATGTTTTTCTTCTTTTTCATTGTCACCAGTAAATACCATAACTTCTTATTTTCTTTAATGAGTGCCCCATCACCGTCTTATTATGCAAGACTAACTCAGTGTGTCCAACTCAACCAGGAAGCACCAAACACAGAAGACAAGCAGTTTAATGATGAAATCCAACAGATCAGATAGAAAAATAATTCAAAGGGACCATTAGTAATTATCATCTTGTAGAGAGAAAACAAACCTAACACACATTAGAAAGTGTACTTATTTGATCTGCTCACATTTAGCATCAATTAAAGAGATACTGCCAAGTAGGCAGGCCTCAAATTTTAATTATCTTGAAATTTGCATACTGTTTTAGTAAATTCCTTGTTTAAGCCTGTGTAATATTCCTCTTAATTATCTATAAGCCTAGGTCTAACTAATTATATTTTTAAAAAAAAAACCTTATTTCATGTAGGTCCTACCCAAAAGAGGAGAGGACACCTTATGCTCTCTGACTGTGGACCCACGTATTAAATTGCTCCCATGTTTAGAGCCATGGTGTTGCCTAACAACCTCTACCATGGAAAGTCAATAAATGTTGAGATTGTCCATTAGATTTGTAAATTTTGACACAAGATGAGGTTGTTAGGCAGGAAAATGGATCTGTTCAATCTGTGCCTGGTTGCGCATGTTTGTGATTGTAGAGCACAAGCCATGCACAGCTTTGTGTGGATGGGATTAAAGTAAATGGGGGGACTAAATTATTTTAATTTAATGCTAAAGTGATTATTACTATAAAAAAAAGCAAACAAGTACTTGACAGTCAGGCTGATAACTGGTAATAGAACATTCATCTTCATAGATGAAAACCAAGATCCCTTAAACCTTGTACAATACACACAACACAAGACGGTGGTTTTAAGCCATCTGGACACTCCCTGATCCAGGGATAAGCCAGTTCTAGGTAAATTAGAGATCTAATTTATATTTGGCCCTAAGGGGCTGTTCCAGCCACTGTGGATCACTGGGGTATACAATCACCAGGCCACGCTCCCCCTCCCCCCTTTTCTTTTTCTTTAGATGCCCCCTGCACAAGAGGGGACCTCCAGGTCAGTGCTGGCACATAAGTCATTACAGAGACTCTGTAGCACTGAAGGATTCAACTAGGCATGGGGAATTCAGAGCTATCTGGATCTGCTGGCATTACTGATGCTTGACTGGAATGAGGGAGCCAAAAATCTAGAGCAGAGTATATAAAATCTGAGGCCTAACAACCCAATCCCTTTAAAATCTAACCACGTAAATGGAGCACCACCAAGGCCATGGGAAATCCAACATGGATTTACAAAATTTCTACATCTTGCTGATTCCTTTTGCAAACGATATTGGTTCAGCATTTCCACTCCATCCACAGACTTAAAACACTCGTCCAGGCACACAACTCATGTCTCATTTACTGCAACATCCCCTTCGCTGGCCTTTGAGAAATCCCACCTTGCCCCTCTCATATCTCTTCAAAATGCTACTGCAAAGATCATTTTCCTACCTCAACACTCTGACTTTGTTATTCCTCTCTTTGCATCCCTCCACCGGCTCCCGTTCTCAATTAAACATAAGCTATTTGTCTTCCCTTTCAAGGCACTCTCCACCCTACTCATCATCTCTCATTCACTATCAAATGCCAGTTCCTGCCTCTGCTCTGCCAATGATGCCAGCCTTCACCAGACACTTGCTAAATTTTCAAACACCTTTGTACTTTCTTCTTTGCCCTTTATCCTTGGGAGAAGCTCCCCATAATCATCTCCAAATTGTCCTCCCTCAAATCCCTCCTTAAAACTCTCCTTTGCTGTTATTAGAATTAAGCACGTTTTTTCAGAAAAATAGTTTATTTGCTGAAAAATGCAGCTTGGGGTTGACCAAAACGACTCATGAATTTGGGTCAAAACTTGACAAGGGCTAGGTAGCCAGCATGCTGAGACCACTGCCTATCATGCTGACCATTAATGTCTCATGTACTCCTGTTTGTTGTATTCACTTGTTGCCTCTTCTCTTACACTTAGATTGTATACTGTCTGGGGCAGGGAGTGTCTTTTTGTTCTGTGTTTGTACAGAACCTAGCACAGTGGGATCCTGGTTTATGACTAGGCCTCTGAGGCATGGTAATACAGATAAATAATAAATACTAATAGCATACAGAAAATGCAGATTTTAGCTCAAAACAGAAAAATGAGTTTACTCTCCATCAGTAAGAAATGGGGAAACTAGTGTAACACACAGAAAAGGGATCAGGTACATTGTAGACAGATTGCACAAACATATTTCCACAAAATTAATATGCAAAAATAATAATATTTTGCTTCATTTGGAACCACAGATGAATTAAGTTGTATGCTGCTATATCTTAGCTACTTTGTACTTGCTGATGAGACAGGGGTGCTGGAACAATTTTTATAGTGGGGGTACTAATGATGGAAACCATGGGTGCCATGTATTTGGTGTTTGTTATTACTATTTCAAGCCAGAGGGTGTGGCAGCAGCCCAGCCTCCCAGTTCCAGCACCACTGTGATGAGAGAGTCTATAGATTTCAAATACTTTAATGGCAATGATGGATGGACAACACATTCCTTTGGGATCTACTCAATGTATTCTGCCCTCACTCGATGCAGTGCAGTGCCAATGTTTTTTTTCTTGGGTGCTAAATTTAGGAACCTAAAAATCTATATTTAGGCAGTTGAGTAAGGGGCCTGATCTTCAGAGGTGCTGATGCCCTCTTGCTCCCATTTAGACTATGTGTGCACAGTGTTGGGAAACCAAGTCACAGCACCACTATGTTGGGACTCCTCCGAGACCCTCGGTTCCTCAAGAATTCAGTCCGACTCCAGTCTTGTCATTCAGGTTCCTTTATTTGCCACACACCAAATTCTATGCTGAGGTGATCAGACTGAAGTGTAAGGGATGGGAGTAAGGCATACCACTCATCCAAAATTACATAGAAATTTTCTTCCTCTATATGCATTTACACATCACATTCCAGTAACACGTTTTGGGATTGACTCGATTACTTTGTAGGAGCCAATCCCTGGACAGCATGCTCTGCATGCATGACTTACTCTTTACCTTATCATACATTCCAGCCTTATTTTATCCATTGCTACTTTGTCCATTGTAAATGGTTCTCTGAGTGTCCCCCCGCCCCGCCTTATCATAGCTAGTACAGACATTCTGTTTCCAGCCTGTTGAGCCATTTACCTCCCGAATCCTGTTTTCCAAGAAATGAGGCCTCACCCATGTCTAATTACTCATGTTAAGACAGACCTACACACAGCAGCCGAGAGTGCGCTTCCCAGTGCGGGAAGGCAGACGTGTGCTAGCACACTAAAAATAGCAGGGTAGCTATGGTGGCAGGGGCGGCGGCTTGGACTAGCCATTTGAATACATACCCAGAGGGTTGGGCAGGCTAGTACTCAGGCAGCTAGCCTGAGCCACAACCCTGGTTGCTGCAACCATCTTGCTATTTTTAGCACACTAGTTCAAGAAGAGTTAGCATGCGTCTGTCTGCCTTCCCAGGTGCCATGTGGACATACCCTTAGACATAGTATGTTGACAATCAGAGTTGTAGGGACTCCGTACCCCTGAAAATGAGGTCACTCACTTATATGTCTAAATATGGATTTAGGTTCCTAGTTTCAAAAATATATTTCTGAAAAACATTGGCCAGAGTCTCTCCAAAGACTAAACTGGTGAATAAACTGGCCAACCATCTCCGTTTACTCCATGCACCCAGATTATTTAAAAACTGTTCAAGAATGAGGAAGCATGCAATTATTGGGGTAGAATATGAAGGTCTGAAGAGGTGCAGTTTCGAAACTAACAGCTTGATTTATAGAGGCGCTGAGCACCAGAAACGCTCACTGAAGTCAAAGAGAGTTTACTCTCCAAGTGAAGTCCTAAGGACTTAATCCTTCTCTGATACACAGGCATGCAGTCTTGTAAATAAAATCAGCCTGTCTCTTGGAATGTGCACACAAGAGCTGTAGCTATTTTTACAAGATATGCAGCGATGTACAGCCTGGTTATTTAAGATCAAAATTTGAACCTAAATTAGAAGCACTGATAGTAAATCCAGCAATAATGTGTGATATTTACATAATTTACCACAAGTAAGGCACCTTCATACTGCGACCTTGTTAGTATTCTCTCATCTAAACGCAAATAAGAGCCCATTTTAACTAAATAAACATAATTATTTTCACATTATTTCGGTGACGAACTTGAGGACACATCCCACCACTCCTGATCTCTTTTGTAGTTCTAAAGGAACACAGAATTGTTCTCTCGTCTTATGTCACAGGCCTCTTCAAATGTCAAGCCCTGCCACCCACAAACTCAGACTGTTCTTCTACCTGCAAAAACTTAACACTCAACTAGTCCAAATCACTTTCCAGTTCACAAGGCTATCGGTTACTAGGTAACAACCCCACATATTCCTTGGTGCACTTGCTGAATTTGAGGCTCTGTGCGAAAAGTAACAATGGCAAAGAGAAAAGGCACTCTCGAATGGCGACTAGTTCTTACCAAACCTTTTCACAAGAGAGCACTGAATTGTGGTACAGACACAAATCAGTGTCAGTACATCACAGTACATTTAAACCTAGTTTTCCAGAGGGGCCCCAACCCAGCTTCCACTTAAGCACACTGTTACACTGAAGCACCCACCTGGGCATGCAGATTCTAGATTCTAATAGCTGCAGCACAGAAAACAAAATTTCTCCACAAAGTCCAGGCAACCCGAGCATAAGAGATTGACATTGGAAACTGGCCACTCGGGTGTTTTTTGTATGCAACGTTACATAGGCCCAAGTACATGACAGGATCTGAAAAAACATCAGGCCCTAGAAATAAGTTTTAAATTTTAGACCACAAAATGGAAAGTGAGCGAGCGAGTGCGTAGGTTGGCGGGGGGAGGGGATTCACATTTCCAGAATCAAGATGCTTAAACTTGAATGATGGATGTCTCCATGCAGAACATCCACAATATTTCTGCCTTTATAGCAGAAGATCAAAGACTGCAGTCCACCAGTGGTCATGTGCTTCATGGAAGGCTGGGAAGGGACTTTAACTGCCTTAAAATGTGCAAATGCATGCTTGGATTCTTGTACCGTGATCTGTAGCATATACTGACTTCACAGGAGAATTTAAGGTGAGCAGAAATGTGAAGTTTCAGAGTAGCAGCCGTGTTAGTCTGTATCCGCAAAAAGAAAAGGAGGACTTGTGGCAGCTTAGAGACTAACACATTTGAGCATAAGCTTTCTTGAGCTACTGCTCATTTCGATGAAGTGAGCTGTAGCTCACGAAAGCTCATGCTCAAATAAATGTGTTAGTCTCTAAGGTGCCACAAGTCCTCCTTTTCTTTTTGCAGAAATGTGAAGGAATCTATGATCCTCTTCCGCAAGCTAGTGGAGAATGAAGGAAAGGCACGCATGTCAGAAGAAGGGTTGAACTGGAAATCCAGTTGCCCCGAATCTTGGGGAAGGTAATGGATGTATCATCCTATTAGCAAAGTGAGACCTGGAATGATGGGGTTCCTTTGATTAGTGCCTCACAATAATTTCTTAGTCACTGAAAGCCAAATCCTCGTCTGATTAAAGTCTATGGGGGATTTGCCGTTGGGTTCAACAGGAGCAAGATTTAGATACGGTCACCATATGTCCCGTTTTGGCCGGGACAGTCACCTTTTTTTTTTTTTTTTGGCAAAAGTGGGCATTTCTCCCGTTTGATCTTGTCAGCTTGATCAGTTGGCAGGAGCAAATAAGACTAATGCCTACTTTTGTCAAAAAGTGGGATGTGGATGAATGTGCAGGGGGTGAGTGGCGAAGCCAGCCCCGCACGCAGGGGGAGAAGGCAGGGCTTGGTCGGGGGACAGGCAGGCCTCAAGTGAGCAGCAACGCCAGCCCTAGCCTCATGCAGGGGGCAGGCAGGGCTTAGGCGAGCAACAGTGCCAGCCCCATGTGGGGAAGCGGGCTTGGGCAAGTGGCTCAGGCCATCCCCATCGGGGGGGGGAGGGTTTGGCTAGTCCCCCGCAGTGGGTAGGGCTCAGGCTAGCCTCAGATGGTGACCAGTTTTGCCTTTGGGAAATATGGTCACCCTCTTTAGATCTGACGTTTCCACTATCATCAACCCCACCAGAGAGAGAAGGAAGATTTCTGTGTTGCTAACATTCCCCATTGTGCTGGCAGTGATTTAGAATCATAGAATATCAGAGTTGGAAGGGACCTCAGGAGGTCATCTAGTCCAACCCCCTGCTCAAAGCAGGACCAATCCCCAACTAAATCATCCCAGCCAGGGCTTTGTCAAGCCTGAGCTTAAAAAATCCTAAGGAAGGAGATTCCACCACCTCCCTAGGTAACGCATTCCAGTGTTTCACCACCCTTCTAGTGAAAAAGTTTTTCCTAATATCCAACCTAAATCTCCCCGACTGCAACTTGAGACCATTACTCTTTGTTCTGTCATCTTCTACCACAGAGAACAGTCTAGAGACATCCTCTTTGGAACCCCCTTTCAGGTAGTTGAAAGCAGCTATCAAATCCCCCCTCATTCTTCTCTTCTGCAGGCTAAACATCCCCAGTTCCCTCAGCCTCTCCTCATAACTCATGTGTTCCAGTACCCTAATCATTTTTGTTGCCCTCCGCTAGACTCTTTCCAATTTTTCCACATCCTTCTTGTAGTGTGGGGCCCAAAACTGGACACAGTACTCCAGATGAGGCCTCACCAATGTCGAATAGAGGGGAACGATCACGTCCCTCAATCTGCTGGCAATGCCCCTACTTATACATCCCAAAATGCCATTGGCCTTCTTGGCAACAAGGGCACACTGTTGACTTATATCCAGCTTCTCGTCCACTGTAACCCCTAGGTTCTTTTCTGCAGAACTGCTGCCGAGCCATTCGGTCCCTAGTCTGTAGTGGTACACAGGATTCTTCCGTGCTAAGTGCAGGACTCTGCACTTGTCCTTGTTGAACCTCATCAGATTTCTTTTGGCCCAATCCTCCAGTTTGTGTAGGTCCCTCTGTATTCTATCCCTACTCTTCAGCGTATCTACCTCTCTTCCCAGTTTAGTGTCATCTGCAAACTTGCTGAAGGTGCAATCCACACCATCCTCCAGATCATTTATGAAGATATTGAACAAAACCGGCCCCAGAACCGACCCTTGGGGCACTCCACTTGATACCGGCTGCCAACTAGACATGGAACCATTGATCACTACCCGTTGAGCCCAACAATCTAGCCAGCTTTCTATCCACCTTATAGTCCATTCATCCAGCCCATATTTCTTTAACTTACTGGCAAGAATACTGTGGGAGACAGTGTCAAAAGCTTTGCTAAAGTCAAGGAACAACACATCCACTGCTTTCCCTGCATCCACAGAACCAGTTATCTCGTCATAGAAGGCAATTAGATTAGTCAGGCATGACTTGCCCTTGGTGAATCCATGCTGACTGTTCCTGATCACTTTCCTCTCATCTAAGTGCTTCAGAATTGATTCCTTGAGGACCTGCTCCATGATTTTTCCAGGGACTGAGGTGAGACTGACTGGCCTGTAGTTCCCAGGATCCTCCTTCTTCCCTTTTTTAAAGATGGGCACTACATTAGCCTTTTTCCAGTCATCTGGGACTTCCCCCAATCGCCATGAGTTTTCAAAGATAATGGCCAATGGCTTCGCAATCACATCCGCCAACTCCTTTAGCACTCTCGGATGCAACGCATCCTGCCCCATGGACTTGTGCACGTCCAGCTTTTCTAAATAGTCCCGAACCACTTCTTTCTCCAAAGAGGGCTGGTCACCTCCTCTCCATGCTGTGCTGCCCAGTGCAGTTGTCTGGGAGCTGACCTTGTTCGTGAAGACAGAGGCAAAAAAAGCATTGAGTACATTAGCTTTTTCCACATCCTCTGTCACTAGGTTTCCTCCCTCATTCAGTAAGGGGCCCACACTTTCCTTGACTTTCTTCTTGTTGCTAACATACCTGAAGAAACCCTTGTTACTTTTAACATCTCTTGCTAGCTGCAACTCCAGGTGTGATTTGGCCTTCCTGATTTCACTCCTGCATGCCCGAGCAATACTTTTATACTCATCCCTGGTCATTTGTCCAATCTTCCACTTCTTGTAAGCTTCTTTTTTGTATTTAAGATCAGCAAGGATTTCACTGTGAAGCCAAGCTGGTCGCCTGCCATATTTACTCTTCTTTCTACACACCGGGATGGTTTGTCCTTGTAACCTCAATAAGGATTCTTTAAAATACAGCCAGCTCTCCTGGACTCCTTTCCCCCTCATGTTATTCTCCCAGGGGATCTTGCCCATCAGTTCCCTGAGGGAGTCGAAGTCTGCTTTTCTATAGTCCAGGGTCCGTATTCTGCTGCTTTCCTTTCTTCCTTGTGTCAGGATCCTGAACTCGACCATCTCATGGTCACTGCCTCCCAGGTTCCCATCCACTTTAGCTTCCCCTACTAATTCTTCCCGGTTTGTGAGCAGCAGGTCAAGAAGAGCTCTGCCCCTAGTTGGTTCCTCCAGCACTTGCACCAGGAAATTGTCCCCTACATTTTCCAAAAACTTCCTGGATGGTCTGTGCACTGCTGTACTGCTCTCCCAGCAGATATCAGGGTGATTGAAGTCTCCCATGAGAACCAGGGCCTGCGATCTAGTAACTTCTGTGAGTTGCCGGAAGAAAGCCTCGTTCACCTCATCCCCCTGGTCCGGTGGTCTATAGTAGACTCCCACCACGACATCACCCTTGTTGCTCACACTTCTAAACTTAATCCAGAGACTCTCAGGTTTTTCTGCAGTTTCATACTTGAGCTCTGAGCAGTCATACTGCTCCCTTACATACAGTGCAATTCCCCCACCTTTTCTGCCCTGCCTGTCCTTCCTGAACAGCTTATATCCATCCATGACAGTACTCCAGTCATGTGAGTTATCCCACCAAGTCTCTGTTATTCCAATCACATCAAAATTCCTTGACTGTGCCAGTACTTCCAGTTCTCCCTGCTTGTTTCCCAGGCTTCGTGCATTTGTGTATAGGCACTTGAAATAACTTGCTGATCGCCCCTCTTTCTCAGTATGAGGCAGGAGCCCTCCCCTCTCATGTGCTCCTGCTCGTGCTTCCTCCCGATATCCCACTTCCCCACTTACCTCAGGGCTTTGGTCTCCTTCCCCCGATGAACCTAGTTTAAAGCCCTCCTCACTAGGTTAGCCAGCCTGCTTGCAAAGATGGTCTTCCCTCTCTTCGTGAGGTGGAACCCGTCTCTGCCTAGCACTCCTCATTCTTTGAACACCATCCCATGGTCAAAGAATCCAAAGCCTTCTCTCCGACACCACCTGCGTAGCCATTTGTTGACTTCCACGATTTGACGGTCTCTACCCAGGGCTTTTCCTTCCACGGGGAGGATGGACGAGAAGACCACTTGCGCCTCAAACTCCTTTATCCTTCTTCCCAGAGCCACTTAGTCTGCCGTGCTCCGCTCAAGGTCATTCTTGGCAGTATCATTGGTGCCCACATGGAGAAGCAGGAAGGGGTAGCAACCCGAGGGCTTGATGAGTCTCGGCAGACTCTCCGTCACATCGCGAATCTTAGCTCCTGGCAAGCAGCAGACTTCTCAAGGACACAGAATTAGATAGATAGCTTTTCCACAATAAGAACATATAGGTTCTGTGATCCTGTCTCTGTGATACTTGAAATATCACCACCAGTATATTTGCTCTATATCCCAGCTTGACTCATGATGCATACATCTTCAAGATGTCCTCCATCAGCGAACTGATTAAGATTTGGCCAGGAAACTCCAGGTGGTTAACTGGTAAGAATATATCTCAAAAAGAATTCCTTTAATTATGTGCATTTGACATCTTTATATATATTTTATGAGATAATAAATACATTTTCACTAGGTATCCATTGATGCCATATGGCAGCTCACACAAAGCTGAACAAATTAGGTATAATGAGGCTCATTAAAAAAGGCAAGATCTATAACTAAAAGGACTTTTGGACTTGAAAGATGGGGTTCAGATGTCTGCATAATAGAGGAGATGCCCTCCAACTCCTTCCTTTGAAAACTCTGGCAGAAGTCCAGAGTATCAAAGATGCTAGTGGCCTTGAGAAGACAAAAAGAGTTATCTGTGTGACTGATCAACTCAAGCAACCGATAAAAGACTGAGCAGAAGAGGACATGGAATCAAGGAGTTAGTGGAACGTGCTCTTATGATCTTAAACTACTTTACCAAAGTATTACCTTTCTGCAATTACATAACTTTTATACCTTGCAGCCCTTCCATTAGAGATTTCAGAGTACCTTAATAACATAAACAAAACGCTTGTCTTCACTGCAAAGTTGACTCAAATGCTAACTCAAGTATTACCCTTTACCTTGACTTCTGTCCACACACAAAACCCCTTACCTCAAGCGTGGTAATGCTTTTAACTAGAGTTGGCTGGTGTCAGAAAGGTAAAGGCTAAAGAGTGAGTGAGCACAACTTGTCACCTGCTAACATGACCCCTTTGCAGGTTAGATACAGGCCAGCACCATTTGCCGGTTGCAAGTCCTCCAATGTCTTCCCACAACTGCCTCATGTGCCCAGAAAGGTTAGGCAAGTTCTCCCACAATGCACTATGAAACAGTGAGTGGAGCTCAGCATAATGCAATGCTAAGAATCATGGGATATGCCCTCAGAAGTCTTTGTGCCACACAAGTGAGTACGGTGCTAATGTTGACACAATAACTTTAGTATTATTTTGCAGTGTGGCTGCTCTCCCTTGAGGTAGGCTAACTCAAAAGGAGTAACTTGAGCATACATAGCTCAAGTAATAGGCCCGGACTCCATGAGTGTGCTGGGGGGGAAAAAATAGTGGGTGCTCAGTACCCACCAGCCACCCACTGATCAGCTGTTCGACAGCAGGTGCTGGGGGAAGGAGGTGGGAAGAGGCAGGGCGAAGGGTGTGATCTTGGGGGAAGAGATGAAGTAGGGCGGGGACTTGGGGCGGAGCAGGGTGGAGCACCCACACAGAAAAATGAAAGTTCGTGCCTTTGACTCAAGTTAATTCTTCAGTGAAGACATACCCAAAGCCTCAAAACACCCTGTGAGGCAGGTAGGTAGATATCACTAACAGTGCGACAACTAAATAACATGATCATTTGTCAAAACTCGGCTCAAAAAGATTAAATGATTTACTTAAGAAATCTGTGCAGAGACGACAGTGCTGGTTCAGTTTTGCTATGCTGAAGTGTGTTCTTTTTGGAAGGTTTGCCCTCAGTTGACACCTATCATGCCATGTGTATTTTCTGGTTGGATATACTGTTGTATTATTGGTCAGGTGCAACATGAATTTCTCTGGCTTCACTAATTGTAGACCCACTTCAGGGTCATTTAGCTGAGCAGCCAGTCTATTTAACAGGATGCACCACGCCATCATTAAAGAAAATGCTTGCAACACATTATACAGAAGATCCTAAAAAAACAAGGCACAAAAAGCCAATTAAATTATATTGGTTCTATTTCTTTTCCACGCTATCCTACCTTTCCTATGGGAGTAAGATAAACTAATACTGTATGATACTCTGTGTTGAACTTATTATTTATGCACAATAAAGGGTTTCTTCACTCTTTTCCATAAAGCACACTTCCTGACTACTGCAGAGAATGTAGATAGATCCATGGGAAAACAGGAAGGGCCCTGCTGTCCACCCTGTGAAGTGAGCAGTCAGGCATGGCACACCAGAAATAATGCCTATTAAGTCCAAATCCTGCAAGGTGCAGAGCACGGCATGCACAATTAGGTGCTTCATATGGAATTAATGTGTCAAAATGATCAGGATATTCAAGAAAAAAAGGCAAAGTTTATACTTGTTTAGGGCTCATTCAGTAACAGGTTAGAGGGAGCTTTGCGGGAATTCCTGTTAAAGTTCTGCCACCCAACTGAAGAAACTTTTCAGGTGATTTCACTGTCTCACCTCTATTTTATGTCCTCTTGGGAAACTGCTAGGCCACCCCAGAGAGGACTTAACCCAGGACTGATAAGCATACTTCTGAAGAGCACATCCTTTGGAATGCATGAGACCTCATAAGAATGGCAGGTACTTTTCATAATTTCCCCTAAGATATCATCTCTGGTCTTCAAACCCCACCACCCCTGCCCTTCCAAGCACACATCCTAAATATACTGCTCAAACTATCCAACTGAAAGTACTGTTCAGGAAAAAATTGTAAACATCTCCAGCAAACTGCATGTTCATATAATTTGTTTACTCTCCTGGCTTGTGGTTATAAGAAAGTGTATTATGTTCCTCACACTTCTTGCCTATGGCACATTTCTTTGTGGGAGCCCTTAAGTAAAATGTAGGCAGCATCTCACTGTCTGATTTTCTTTTATGATAGAGATTGCAGGAAATTACCCCCTCTCCCCAAAACCATATTGGGTTAAGGGTACTCTTCAGAGTCTGGATGATCACTGAAATTCATCCCTGTTTAAATGGTGTATATCCCATGTACTGCCCTTCTGCAAAGGGTGAATTTCTTCCTATGAGAGAAAAAATGTTAAATATTTATAAACATCTAACTTTTTAATTATTATTCTTCCATTGATTTGCAGACGATAACAGATGTCTTTGCTGAATCTATGTTCTGACATTGTTGGAACCTCTGATTAATAATCCAGTGATGTTAGCTTTAAAACTTCTGCAACAATATAAATAATTGTGTTCTGTTAGTCTAAGCCCTGCCTAGAACTGGGTGGCACACTGGTATATTCCCATCACTGGACAAAAATTCAAATTAGAATTTCTCATCAATACGGACAATTGACATTCTTAAGAAATAAATCCAAGGGACACAATGAAACACAAATCTGTAGTTTTTTTCATTCCCCTTGTTGTTAATCACATCTGAGTTGTTCAAATTTTAATATGTTATTGAGAGCAAATAAAGTTAACAAGAACAGAGCAATTCACATTTTCCCCTTTTTTTTTTGATGGAGAAAATGTCCTCGTCAGCTTTCCTTTGGACTATTTATTCTCTGCACGCCAGCCATGAATCTGAGTGATTTGTTTTGCCCACTCTCTACAGGTATGTATGTGCGCATTTCTGAGGCAGTTAGCTGATAGCCCCAATATTTATTTTAAAAAAAAAAAGGTCTGGAGAATCTCACTACTTCTGCTTTACTTCATCTCTCCTACATGTAGCTAAGTGAGGTAACAACAACCGGGATCCCATTCCAACCATATATGTGGGATTTGCTTCATGAAGGACCAATGCACTATTTTACACCTTCACACCAGCTGTTCCATTCCTTTGGGAAGCCAAATTTTCTCCTCCAAATCCATTTCCCCTTTCTTTTCGGTACACAGGTACCAATATATGTCCTCGAAGCATGTCTTTTTCTAAGGGCTTATCTACACTTACCGGGGGATCGACAAGCAGTGATCGATGCATCAGCGGTCAATTTAGCGGGTCTTCTCCTGTACTCCACCAGATTGAGAAGCGTATGGGGAGTCGATGGGAGAGTGTCTCCCATCGACATTGCGTAGCGTGGACCCCGCATTAGGTACATCTAAATTACGTCGATTTGAGTTATGCTATTCATGTAACTGAAATTGCGTAGCTTAGATTGAATTTTCCCTGTAGTGTAAACAAGGCCCCATGCTCAGAAACTCTCAGTTCAGCAAAAATGAAAAAAAGCGGATGTCAAGTTTTCTGCAGCAGCAAGAGGAGTTTTAGAGAGAAATTCCTGACCTAGCCCCTCAAGAAACTTTTTTTTAAATTATTTTCACTCTTACCCAGCACAAATTTATCAATAAAGGACTCAGCATTAAGCACAAATTACTCAATAAGCTATTACCGAATACCTTCTACTCTATTTCATGATACATACCCAAACCTTTCCTATAGCAGATGCCATTTTGAATCTGAGAAGTAAGAAAGACAAAATAGAATACAGAGTTTATGCTGAAGGTGACACACAGAATACACACTGTAATCCATGAATACGAGTGCAAATCTAAAAGATTTGATTAAAGCCCTTAACGTTGCAAAAAATATATATCTAAGATGCAAACGGTCTCATGGATTATCTAAAGACTTGTCGACACATAGAAGTTAATCTGCAATTAGGTAGAATGTGAATTTAAAGCGGATACACTATTCCTGATTTACTCCATGAGTGGATGCTCTTATTCTGGAATAAGAGCATCTTATTCTGAATTAACTTAATCTGCTTTGGAAGTGGATTCAGACTTCTGGAATAAGAGCGCCCGCACACAGAGAGAATACCTTGTCACAGGTCAGGGCACTTTACCTATGTTTCCTCTCAGTGGTCTGGCAAGGGCACCCACCCTCAGGCTTCTGGCTCTCCAGCCAGTGCCTTTCTGGGAGGATACTCACATCTCTCCCCCTTCTGACTGGGGTATTTCCAGGTAGCACAGCTCCCTGCCTTCACGTTGAAGCACACACAGCTTGCCCAAGGGCACCTGCTTGCTTTCTCTTCAGAGATGGTTAACAGGCGTAATTGCTATAGTTACAAGGCACCACACAGCACTTCCTATACAAGCCTACTTTATTCTTAAGATAAAAAGCATTATAGAGAAAACATATTGAAAACAATAAAAGAATCATAGAATCATAGAATATCAGGGTTGGAAGGGACCTCAGAAGGTCATCTAGTCCAACCCCCTGCTCAAAGCAGGACCAATCCCCAATTTTTGCCCCGATCCCAAATGGCCCCCTCAAGGATTGAACTCACAATCCTGGGTTTAGCAGGCCAATGCTCAAACCACTGAGCTATCCCTCCCCCCGAACCTACACACATGCTAATAAGTGTACTAGACATTACCCCAACTCTAACATGGGCTCTGGTAGGAGCAGTCTTTGAACACCCCACCACAGGGTTTCCTTTGTAGTCATAAGTTCATCCAGACTTAGCTCAGAATTAGCACTTTCATAACATGTGTAGCCTGCCCTTTATACAGTTCAGGGGTCTTGGATCTGGAGTTTCCAGGAGCAGGTAATTAATAGACATTGGCTTTCCTCCCCTGGGTGTAGTTTCAAAAGAGCGGATTTGAAGTAGGTCATCCCCTCACCCACCAGACATTTTCTAGAAAAGCCACTTTACATGCATTGTCCCAAAAAGTCCTCTGAAGTTCCTAACATTTATATTAGTCACGTCCCTAGTAAAGTTACATACAATCCTACAATCACACATAAACAATTGCATTTTCAGTACCATGGACCTCTTAGGCACCAAACCCAATTCAATAAGGTTTAACTTAATTCAATAAAGTTTATCTCTATTCAATAAGGTGTGTCTAGGACAGCGGTTCTCAAACTGTAGGTTGGGACCCCAAAGTGGGTAACAACCCCATTTTAATGGGGTTGCCAGGGCTGTTGTTAAACTTGCTGGGCCCCGGGCCTGAAGCCAAAGTCCAAGCCCCACCACCAGGACTGAAGCCCTCAAGCTTCGGTGTCTCCCAGGGTGGGGAAGAGGGTGGGGGAGGCGCCTCAGGCTTTGGTACGCCTTCCTGGGGTCTTGTAGTAATTTTTGTTGTCAAAAGGGGGTCGCGGTGCAATGAAGTTTGAGAAACCCTGGTCTAGGATATCGGAGGATATTCTCAGTCTGTCACATAGCTATTCTGGAATAACTCCCTGGGTAGAGAAGCACTAAGTTGCATTTACGAACCTGAGTCAGAGAAACATACTCTAGGATAGAACACGATGAGCCTAATATATTCAAAGTCATTTCTAGGATCACTATGTGGCAACTGGTTGGGAAGCAGTAAATGATGTTCCAGAAAATTGCCTTGCTAGATCTAAGTCTCTCTCTTTAAAAAAATACAAAAAAATTCTCACCACAGGCAACACTATAAAAATATATATTGAAAAGGTTTTGAATTTTATTTTACAAATATTAGAAGCACATAAGGTTACAGTGTATCTATAAAAATCTGCCTGTACCATTTGGTGAAAATATCAGGTTAGTCCCACGGTGCTTGTCAGCTACATATAGCTCTTGGTAGGAGGGAATTTGGCACGAAGATGACATAGGTGCAGGAGTTTGAAGGCTAAAGATTTACACGTATTCTATTCTGAAAATAAGTGTCACTGCAGGTTTCCATGTTTATTTTATCTCAGGTACTCCTGATTGTATGTGTTCAGTTTATAAGTAAAACGATGGGTTTTTCTAACTGCCATCCTTGAAAACGAAAGCTGGGATCTGAGAGGCAAGCTGGTTTTTTTCATTCCTATACCTAATTTGTTCCTAATTTGTATTTGCTTGCACAGGTGTAACTGATACGTATTTAATTCTGCTAACATTATTAATGGGAGTGAAAGGATTGACTTCTTCAGCAGTGTTCATAGTGAAGAGTAATTACCTCCCTACGTTATCAGGTGATGTCTCTGTCACTGTCCTCCTTTAGGGTTCACAGATATGTGATAATGCAGCACATTATGTAACTTGTTGCCCACTCATTAAATGAACATGAGTTAAACCAAAGTGTCTGTTAACTCTTTGTAACTAAGGGTGTAGTACAAGCCACTAGAATACCCATTAGCCATTTTCGAGTCAGCCTAGATTGATAAAACTTTGAACTGCTTCTTTTCCTGCAGACTCAAGGCTGAAGCAGTCAGAGCCAATGGCTATTATAATGAGATGAAATTTTTAGAAAGCCACCCTAAACTATAATTAGTTCATAATTAGCAAGGAACAAAAACAAAAAAAAATAGCATTCATTCACTTAAAACGATTTTTAATGTTATAATGACTGGTACATAATTATAGCAGAGCAGGGCTATTAAAAAAGAAAAAACCTGACTTCAAAAGAAGAGGGTTCATTTGGTGTTTATTTGCTCCAAGGTTCTAATTACTTTGGAAACCGCCAACCCTCCTTATAGGATTACTAACAAAAAACACCACTGCAGCTTTGAGGAATGCTGAGCAAATCAGTTTTTAGCACCATTAAAAAAGTCTTCTATAAATACCAGATGCATATGCGCGCACACACATTACTATCCTTCCTGAGAACTCACGAGATAACTAGTGGCATGGCATGTCAGAAAAACGAAATGGATCTCTCGTTGTTATAGCGCAATACAATATGGCAATGCTGGTGACCAAAAGCAATTATTTTAGATTGGACTATATCATAGTTTAAGTTTTATATTGTTCTATTTCACAAATACAGTAGCATTGATTCATTCCCCCAGCCCTGCAACCTTTATACTTCAGATTTACAGACTTTGTTAATCACTCCATGACTGTCACTTCAGCAATTTCATTTAGTAAAATTAACCAGAAATATTGAGTCAGATTTATGTGGATTTCATGTGGCAAACGACAAAGCCCTGGCAACTGCTGGAGCCTGGATGAGATTTGTGATGATATCTGTTTTGGAGCTAGCTAATAAATCACATCTACTCCACGTCTTCACCTAACGGATAGACTGAAAAAGAAACACCTAACAGGCCTTTTTAGTGCTCTTGAAAAGAGCACCCATCTGGGGTCCTGAGAGGTACTGACTTCAAAGGAGGATGTGGTTATTCAATACTTCTTTGAATTTTGCCCACAGAGATGCTCAGAGAACATCTCAACAATGCAGAGCAATTAAGCTATTACCAAGTCCAATCTGAAAAATATTAATGAAAGGAATTTTCCTCAGAGAGGAAGGATGGTCTTATGGCTAAGGCACTGGATTGAGGATTCAACTCATGGATCTGTCACAGACTTCCTATGTCACTTCATTCCTCAGCTGATAACATGGAGATACAGTAGAACCTCAGAGTTACGAACACCTCCAGAATGGAGGTTGTTTGTAACTCTGAACAAAACATTATGGCTGTTCTTTCAAAAGTTTACAACTGAATATTGACTTCATACAGCTTTGAAACTTTACTATGAAGAAAAAAATGCTGCTTTCCCTTTCTTTTATTTTTTAGTAGTTCATATTTAACACATTACTGTATTTGCTTTCTTTCTCTCTCTTTTTTTTGGTCTCTGCTGCGTCTTGATTGTGTATTTCCGGTTCCAAATGAGGTGTGTGGTTGACTAGTCAGTTTATAACTCTGATGTTCGTAACTCTGAGGTTCTACAGTCATACTTCCTTCCTTTCACCTGTTTGTCTTTAGACTATTAGCTCTTTGGCATGGCAATTACCTTTTACTATGTGCATGTATTTCCCCTGTGCTCAGATGAGCCATTAAGTGCTGCAGTAATACATATTAATGATTAATAAAGCTGGTCACCATCTTCAGAATGTCTCCCACTTCCTTCCTCCAAATTTATTTCCCCCCCCAAACTAATAGTTAATAAACTTATCAAAATTGCCGGAGAGTTAAGCATTTTCCAGGTACAATCTGAACAGTATCACGAAGATTAAATTGTATTTTTAAGGTAGAAATGCTCTCTAAAGTGGTAGACCTATCAATAAAAACCTTTCCATATACTTAGACATTAAAATGCTATACTGTAAGTTTAATTATGAGATCAACCTAAAATGTTGTCTGTTTAGTTAAGATATTGAAAAACTAAAATGCTTACAGGGCACTTACAGTAGGCATTGCCATTGAATCTGTTGTTGGTAACATACTTTAACATGTTGATGTTATTATAGATCATGTGCGCAGATGCCACAGAGATGGGCACACAAAAAGATAAATTACATAACACAGGAATCTTCTTGCTTAAAATAAAAATTTACCATTATGGAAGACTTACATATTTTTCTCTCCTAGCAGACTGCCAATTTATTTATTTCTTCCTCAGCGGGTAGCTGTCTTCAGATATGCCAGAAAAAATTATTTATTATTCCTAAAATTTGTAAGCAGTTCAATATAGTTTTAGTTAATCAGGAGTTGGCAAAGTATAATCCAGTGTCCAAACACGGAGTTCCATAATACAGCCTGTACTGCCAGGACTTAGCATGTAGTGTTCCATCTTGATCTGAGTAGACCCATAGACTCTGTATAGGAGGGTGTATCTCATATTAAAGATGAGGCACTTAAGCACGATGTATTTTATGCAATTAAACATAGCCCTCTGGCTCTTGGAAAATGGCCAGCACAACTCTTGTTTGGATGCCCCATAGTACAGCTATTACAGTAGAAAAACTGTACTGCATTTTCATTCATAACCATCCATGGAAGTCAATCCTGCAAGCATTTACTACTAGGTGTAGTGCTTACTATGGCGACAGAGCCTATGCCTTTAATGGAGCCACTCACCACAGTAAGTACTGCACACATTAATTAGTGTTTGCAGGATGGGGCCCTATGTCTGTGATCATTTACTAGTGTATTTAGAGCAGGGGAGGGGGAATTGCTACATTCAGTCTTGTAACAGTTTCTGTTGTGAAAAGCCCAACAGCTCTGTGATTCCTTAAGTTGCTATTTTTGAAAATACGTAGAGACAGAACATTTTAATAAAACGTCACTATCAGGCTATGCTCACAAAATGCACAGCATATACTTACAAGTTCTTTACTAGACTAATTCTGTTTTTAAAAGCAGCTTAGCAGAGATATCTGCTCAGATTTCTATTTTCATTCAATTGTGTGAAATTCTTCAATAGAAAAGAAATATCACTTCGGAGGTAAAAACAACCACATTGTTTCATTAGCCTGAAATATCTCAGGTGGGGACAGCAATCAAGAGAGATAGCTTTTAGAAACAAGCCAGCAGAGAAAATTAAGTTACATAGGGAAAGTTCAGGAGGACACTGTGACAAATAATTTACTTTTTCAACATAGGAAAGGGGAGATTGTTATAAGGTAAATATTAGGGGGATGGGCACAAGCAGCTGGAGAAACTCTTACTATTTGTCACCCTTGTCTTGTGCACTTATATACCATATTAGCAGTGCTAATTCCAACCTTTCACAAGCAGTTGCTGTATCACCTAGGGGAAAAAAAAACAGGAAGTAGAAAATGAGGAACATGGAATTGACTTACTTATTGTTTCCCAATAGAATAGTTTCCCTTGAGGACAAAAGAGCAAATTCCCATTATGGTCTAAATATATTATTTTCCCTGAACGCAAGTCAGGCAAGATTCCACACACATGCAGATGTCTCAGAACATTTTGCCTCCGACTAACTTGTGATGGGATCTTACTCGTGATGGGAAAGATTTAGGACTATTCCCTTCCTCCACCTTACCAGAGGGTCCAATTAAGTACCCATAGAAGTCCATGGGAGTCCAAATATTGACTTCAATGGGTGCCTGATTGAGCTGCTAGAACATTCAGTTATTTCTAGAAAAGCTCCCAAAGCTCTTTTAAATCAAGAGAGGTTCACTTTGGTATTAAACCACCACCAGGACAAAAATAGAATCCTAACTCCTTTCCTTCCTGAAACCGAAACGATTAAGGCTATGTCTCCATTAGGGACACTCTACCGGCATAGCCATCCTGGCATAATTCCATAGGGTAGACACAGCCTACACCAAAGGAAGGGGTTTCTCTGTTGATGTAGGAACGCCACCTCCTTGAACAAAGTGAGCTCTGTTGATGGAAACATTCTTCTCTTGACATAGCTTTGTCTACACTGGGGGTTAGGTTGGCATAACTATGCTGGGTAGTGGGATGGCTTTTTTTCACACCCCTGACATACAGAGCTGAGTTGACCTAACTGTTAATTGTAAGCCAAGCCTCAGACTTCTCTGGATGGGGACATCTGAACAGTAAAGACTCATAGTGATAATTATTATATAATAAAGCATTTTGGTATTATTATTATTATTAATACAATGGTATTAATCGTTCTGTTGCATTTCATAGCCACCAATGTTGGTGCTAACATTTAACGAACAGGAGATAATTAGAAACCAAAAGACTGCAGTACAACTAAGAGTATAACAGAATTTCATCAGGTTTTTCAGATGGGGATGTGCATTCAGCGTATGTGGCTGAGTTTTAATTTTTAAAACTTATGTACATCAGAAGTTATTTTGGGAAGAATTCAACTTCAGCTGTGAGGTGTGAGCTGACATTTGGAGGTATCATCAGAGAGATTACAATGAAATGTTAAAGAGAAAAGCCATTCCCTCTAGGCTGACTGAACCAGGGATGTCACTTCCTCAGTCCTGTGTGGGAGAGTCTCCAAGTTCCACCAAAAGCCTTCAGCTGTACAAGAGTACGCTTCAATTCTCCCCCCACCTCCAGCATGCTAAAAATAGGGGTGACATCATAAACTCATTCTACCTAATATTATAAACCCAAGTGCATTCCAGTGTCAGTAAACGAAATGTAAAATTAATTGTGCTGCAAAAGAGTAAAAGCTTTGTGAAAGAATTTACTATATTAGAACGCAGTGAGAGCACTATATGCCCTCAAGCTTCACTGAAAACATTACTACTTACATGTCATGAATGCTGGTTTTAGAAGGCAGACTTTTGCAATAGGACATTCATAATTTATTAGCAGGCAAACACAAAAATCAGCAGGCCAAATGCTGAGTCACACTGAAGTTAATTGATCATGATTAAGATAAACAGGATTTGACCTCCGATTTGTAGAACTGATTGAAAGGGAGGGTGCAATCAGAACTTTGACAAAGCAAATAAATACCTACAACAGGGGGACAGAAAGCACTAAATACAAATGTCACAGTCTCAGCATTGCCAATTATGAAGGCAAAGAGACAAACTTTAACATGCAATAAGAGAGATCATAGTAATTTTGTAAAAAATAGAATTCAATATATCAGCTTTCTACGTGTCTTTGAATAATAGCTGCATATTGTACTGACCAAAACAAGATTTTAGTACTGTTGGTAATACACAGCCAGTGCAAATATGGAAGAGTGATCGGATGTCTATATTCGACCTTACACATCAGTTACGATATTGTCAGCTACAGTAAGTCCTGATTACAGAATCAATACGACCGGTGAATATGCTAGAGTGAGAAAGCAGAATCAGATAGATTTTGCAGGGGATTTTTAGGAAAAAAAAGTCATCTTGTAACTTGAAAATTGAGCAGACTAGATAAAGGAATCATTATGAAAGGATACTATGGACCCCTACCTTTTCAGAATTAACTTTCTCTGCATATAAAATGCAACTTAAAATGATCAATAAAAGAAAGAGATGAGGAACGAACAACTGCGATATTTGGAAGTTTAGGACAAGAACCGGAGGACAGACAAATTACATGGGCGGAAGGGCACAGGTGTTCTGGGGTTCACAGGCAAATTAAACAAAAATGTTAATGTCCATTGAAAATAATGACAAAAAGTGCAAGCTACATCTCAAAGAAGTGACAGTGAGATGCAGCTGTTTTGGAAGAAGGCGTAAAGCTGAGTAGTGCTCTGAAGCACCTTTTACAATTACCTACGCTGTCCACACTCCCAAATTCTGTTCTTGCACAGATCTTGACCATGATTTTGTTGGAGCTGATTTTTAGCCAGTCTCAACATCATATACACAGTTGTAAAGGCACTATCACCTATGAAAATGTGACTCTTTCCTCTCTCTGTGCCTTAGTTTCCTAATCTGTAAAACAGGACTAATACCCACCCTCACAGGGGTGCTGTGAGGCTTAATTCATTAATGTTTTTTAAAGTGCTTTGAGATCACTGGCTGGAAGGTGTTATAGAAGTGAGATGTTTTATTATCAGCAGCATTTAAGATACTACTCTATGCTGGAAGGATTTACAGTGAGTACAGACATATCTTTAACCATAGCAGTGGCTGTGATGTTGCACCCCATAATGCTTTATAGCAATATGCTTATGAATGTAAATATGACATAATTGGAATATGTTTTATGCTAGATATGCCATGTAACACATCTTTACAAAAGGTTATGTTTTACTGAATGTATTCATCCTATTCATATGCATATATCATTTTTATATCTGAAGTTATGAGCGTTGGCTCTATGCTTGTATTTAAATGTTCGCTGTAGAAAGCACCTAAGGCCAGATTCAGTTAACATAGCGTGAAGGTGTTATTCAAATAATTGGGAGTACTTGTCTAACAATGGACCTTGATAGACGCCAATCCACATCTGCGCTTTCCTGGGAACGTTCAGGCTAACATGTGGGCAATGGTGTTGGCTGTAAAGAACTGAGTCATGCATAGACATGTGACTTGCCCATGTGACTCCAAAACTCCATCTTGTAGCTGTGATTCTACACAGAGGGAGAGAGGGGTTTCCACCCACAAGAGAGAGAGAGAGCCTATATAAGCCCCTGGAAACCCCCCCATTTGGTCTTCAGCTGGCTCTACCGAAAGAGATGCCTGAAAGAAACTGGAACAAAGGACAGTAACTACAGGGGTGTGAGTGATTGCTGGACCCAGACTAGGATGAAGTCTAGTCTGTAAAAGAAGCTTATTGGAACATCTCTGAGGGTGAGATTTACCTGCATTTAGTTTCTTACTGTATTAGCCTTAGACTGGGGTGTGTTATTTTATTTTGCTTGGTAACTTACTTTATTCTGTCCGTCATTACTTGGAACTACTTAAATCCTACTTTTTATATTTAATAAAATCACTTTTACTTATTAATTAACCCAGAGCAAATATTAATTCCTGGGGGAGCAAACAGCTGTGCATATCTCTCTATCAGTGTTACAGAGAGTGAACAATTTATGAGTTTACCCTTTATAAGCTTTATATAAAGTAAAACAGATTTATTTGGGGTTTGGATCCCCTTGGGAACTGGGTATCTGGGTGTTGGAGACAGGAGTATTTCTTAAGCTGTTTTCAGTTAAACCTGCAGCTCTTGGGGGATGTGGTTCAGACCTGGGTCTGTGTTTGTAGCAGGCTAGTGTGTCTGGCACAACCAGGCAAGGTACTGAAGTCCCAAGCTGCTGAGGAAAACGGGCTCAGAGGTAGGCCCAGCACAACAGGTGGCAGTCCCAAGGGGGTTTCTGTGACCCAACTGGTCACAGTGGTATCATGGCACAGTAATACAGGCATAAGTTTTCAGTACATCCATTGGCACACAATGTAAGGTACTGATCCTATAAACATGTAAGCACATGAATAACTTTACTTCAATAAGGAGCTCCATTTACTTCAATGGGACTGTTCACATTAATAAAATTAGGTAAGTGTTAATATTTGAAGAATTTGGCACTCACACTAATTCAGAATTGTATTGTAATATATAACTCGAAGAGGCCATGTGGAATTTGGTTTAGGATGCTAACTAAATCTCAAATTTACAGATGAACATGTATTCTTGTCAGAGATGAAGAATGCATGTTACTGTAAAATGAAAATGTATTAAAAAAACAGTATTATATTATATTGGACCAACTTCTGGGTAAGCTTGAAAGCTTGTCTCTTCCACCAACAGAAGTTGGTCCAAAAAAAGATATTACCTCACCTACCATGACTCTGTAATATCCTGGGACCAACATAGCTACAACAACACTACATAAAATCATATTTGTTTTTCTGGTCATCTTCTGCTGCGTATCTGGCTAACAAAATGACACACATGAATTCTCTAGACTTAATCCTGTATGTACAACAAAGTTTAAAACTCGATTAAAAGGCCCCCAAGGACTCTTATACAAGACTACACCAATAGAATGTCAGAGTGAAATCTTATGATTATGCTCTTTAAAAGAATGATCCTTCATATGTGTCAGGCCAAGACTATAGATGTTACTGAATGTCCATAAAATCCTACAGGAAAGATTTAAAATAGAAAGGCAGCCTTTAAATGCAAAAATTTAATCACTATCAGACACTTGCAGTGTATTTCTCTTCAAAAATGATTATTGATAATTGTTTATTTTTCATATATTCTTCATTACACTGTCTAGCAGGTTTTTCTTGCTTGCCAATTAAAAAGAAGGGGAGAGAGTCTATTGTATGCAGTCCTTTCTTAGCTACCTTGAAAACCAAAGTTTCTTTGCCTACCAATTTTGACCTTTTGTGTTTGGGAGACATTGATTGTTTTCTGCCTGTGTTTCTAATGGAGCTTGAAATGAACATGGCTTTTTGTTTACCTCCTAATTTGTGCACCACCATCATCAGTATTGTCAGCAGAGCACTGGGAATAGGGTTTGTTTACTGTCTCTGTAAAACCAGCAGACAAAGCTTAAGAGCATAAAATATAGTTGTTGGGTTTTTTACCCAGGTCCTAGAAAGGATATATATAAATGACTTGGGCAATTTTTCGTCATTTTTAAAAACTGACCACGAAGAACTTGCTCTAGCACAGGGATAGGTTGAATTCCTTTGGCTAATATATCCCAGGAAGCAGAAAGGGTGGTTATGTCAACCCAAAGTGCCTGAAGCTTCCACTAAGAGCCAGCACTGTCCCAAAGGCAAGTATTGTTGGCTAGAGAGAGAAACACTGAACCAATTCATCCTCCAGATAGTTCTCTGGTAAGGTTCTTATGGATCCCTGATTGCAACTTAAAGACAGTTTCCAACATCAGAATACCTGGTTAGCAGTGGTACAAACACCACCCCACCTCCTGTTCCAGAGGTGAATCATATCCTAAGTATCAAAAAACCAACCTTTACTTCAGTACCTTTTAGAACTAACATCATACCAAAATACCATAAACATATGCTACTTTCTCCTCACAATGACCCAAGAAATTGGGAATAAGGTACATCCTTTTGGCAGAAGCCAATACATTTGAATTCTTATTCCCATTATAATGTGCTCCAATAACTGGGTCACTACCATGCACTATGCTTTATTAAGTATTATAATAAAGCCATTAAAAGGTCAGCATTTGCCAAATGCTATCACACAGTTAACAAGGTATCACTAGTGTTAAGACTAGGGGAGGGAAAAAAAACCCCACAATGGATTTCCCAGATAGCTGTATATTATTTAGCAAATGTTGACTTTTTAGTGCCAACCACTGCAAAGACCTCAAAATACCAATCCCTTGGGTGAGACAGTCATTACATAAATTCCAAACAACATTTTTTTATATTTTAGATTGCCCATTGCTTAAGCACAGAAACTTGGTTAGATGTAGAGTTTTAGACCAAAGGATGGTTACGGTGAGTGGTATGAAGCAATGTCCAAATGACAACAGAATCCTGGTACTTGTCTTTCACTGATAGGGGTTAGCATCCACAAAATGCCAAATGTACTGAACACACTTCAACTCAGAAGAGGCAAGTGAGACTGTTCTCCAACACAGAGTATTTTTTCCTAGGAAACTCTCTTTGTTCAGGGCAAGAGCAAGACTATTAGAGACTGGCTCTGCCATCACTGGTCCACTGCTGGGAAATGGAGCCTCATTCCTGATAATTCGTTTTGTGTGCATTCCACGTTAAAAAATGTACATTAAAACACATTTTTCAAAAGAAGCCTCCTCCTTATTCCCAGACTTAAAATACTAGGGCCAGAACAAACATTCAGGTCCAATCAATCATCTCAATCACAAGAGAGTCACTCACTCCTCCAGTCCTTAAGAATAATGCAGCCCCTTCCTCCTGATGTAATATAGCCATATTTATCTTTTCCTCAGTATCCCAGATGTTCCACAATTTCCTCCCGCTTACAAAGAGGGTTGATGGATGTATAAAATTTCTGCCGGAAATGTACAAATTTCTTTATTATTAGTTGAGGGGTCAGAAACAGTGAGATCCCGGTCTGTTTTAATACCAGTGATTATGTCACATTAACTGCTCTATCAAATGTGTTACTTTTTAATTAACAATATCATATATTCCATGTAGGTTTCCCCCTCGTGTTCACTCCTCAGCTCACAGTCTTCTTGTGTTCTGCTAGCACCTGTCATCTTTTATGTTTTCCCTCTGAAATTTTTGTTTTCCTGTAAAGGTCATTAAGCTCCAAGTTTATTTCCTTTTTTTCTTCTGTCACCATACCAAAATCAACCTGCCTCTGAGCACAGCCTCATAAGCATTCCAGAGACTAAACAACGCTGTTTCCTTCTTGAACTTTGTGAGCTCTTGTTTTGTTCTACCTAGAATACATATTATGTGTGCACTTTTTATCCCATTGGTTGTCTAGGGACTCAGTTTATTACCAAGAACTAGGAAGGAAGAAAGTTGGTCTTTTATTTGCTTCAGTTAATTAAGTGCTTATGAAACATGTCAGAAAATCTGCGGATTTAAGTTCACTGTTCAGCTGGACAAGAAAAAGATAGGCTACAGGAATAAAGCCTCACAACTGCACCAATGTGACCACTCCACCAATGTGATCCTAGTCTAGAAATGAGATGGTGGTTCAGTCTTTGGGCCATTCTGTCCTTAGCTATGGCTTTGCAATGTGGATACTTGCCTACTCATGAGAGAACTAGTGAGAACGCTAATTAGTTTCAAATGCGTCACCAAACAACTTTTGGTCACTCCTGGCCTGGGCTACATTTGAGCTAGTTATCTAGATCAGTGGTTTTCAACGTGTGGACTGTGGACCCCTGGGCGTCCGCAGACTATATCTAAGATTTCCAAAGGGGTCTGTACCTCTATGCAAAATTTTTTAGGGATCCCCAAGTTTGAAAAAAGGTTGAAAGTTGCTGATCTAGACTATATATACCATTAACAGCCTCCTAAGGAATCCAGTCCCTCTTTAAAAAGTTTAAATAGGAGATACTTAGACTCCAGAGGATTAGTTCCACTAGATTTACGGGTGCAGGAGGACAGATTTGGGGTATAAACTACTTAACGGTGTTTCAGAGTGGAGGTTCTCCTAAAGAGAATGGGAAGAAATTCTCTCTTCTTCTTCCCCCCAGTTGTACAGTGGGCACTATAAAAACTCTATGGGTATAACTACACTGCAGTAAAATGCCCACGGCTGACCTGTGTCAACTGATTCACACTCACAGGGCTTGGGTTGTGGGGCTATAAAATTGCAGTGTAGACGTTTAGGCTTGAGCTGGAGCTCATGCTCTGGGACACTATCAGGAGAGGGTCCTAGAGCCCAGGATCCAGCCCAAATCTAGACCTCTACACTATTTTATAGCCCACAACCTGAGCCCTATGAGCCCGAGTCTGCTGATATGGCCCAGTCATGGGTGTTTTATTGCCATGTAGGCAAACTCTGCATTTGCCATCTATTTGCAAATGTATCATGGTACCACCAATTCTAAGGATTTTGTGATTAAAACAAGAGCCAGGAGTGGTGGACATGGAGCATTGTTGCATTAAATAAACATTTGGTTAAATGGATTAATGTGAATTCTAATGCCGGTCACTGCCAAATGCACAATACTGGTCCAGATGGACCAATGATTTGGTTGGGAATAACCAATCCTATGTGCATCCTTGCAATCTCCCATGTGTTCACAAACATTGCAACACCATGTGTATGTGTGTAAGCAGCTCTAGGGCTTATATGCATATCCTAGTTTAGATGAGCTAGTATGTAGTGTGTCGGTTGTTGGCCTTCACCAAATTGGTTTGCAACAGTAAGTGAATATTTACCAGGGCACAGAATCAAAGGATCCTAAGGGCACAGTCTTAAAATAATGAGAATGGTTAGGGTTTACACTCTTACCCATTTCTATTACAATAATTGTCTCATAAATAGATTCATGCATTTGTCTGTTTTCATTTCATATTTTGTGAAAGACTGAGGCACTGGAATTTTAATGCTATATAATTATATATTCTGTAATTTAAAGCAGCATGGTGTACTGGTTGGGAATAGCACATTTCACACTTCATTACTTCTACTGAAACTCAACCAATGTTAAGCTCTGATTTTTCCTCTCTTCAGTATTCAGTTATTTAAGTGTTTTTCTTGAAGAGCTCTTTCCTGCTTATGCAGTAGTTTCACTGGCCCCAGTGGTGCTAGGAGTCTGGTTCTTTGGTACAGTAAACCACTCACATAAGAGTGTGAACAGTTAGCACTGGGAAATGTACATAAACCCTGAGCCCCATTTCTGACTGTGTGAGGAATAGTCACTGGTGCAAGAACCTGAGCTTGGCTCTCGCACATTCTAGGTGAGTGCCTTTACCACTAACTATAGAGTTATTCTCTCTCTCTCTCTCTGATCCAATGACTATTACTGTCATTATGAATGTCTATGAATCGCCACTATCACAAAACTACCATCATAACTGAGCACGAAGACTGAAAAGAGTGGGGAAACTTGCACTGCTGTTACAGACAAATAAAGTCCAGTCTCCAGGACTGACAGTCTAGTAGAGTGGTTCTCAACCTATTTATCATCGTGGGCCGCATATGCAGCTCTCTATGTTAGGTGAGCTGCATTCACACAATATATATACTACCTGTATGGCCCTGAGGATGTCACATGGGCCGCAACAGTGTGCTGATTGGGATGCAAGTGGCTCGCAGGTTGGAAACCACTGATCTAGCAACTTTCGCAAGCATTAATGCCACTTTTTAAAAAAAGCAATGTGCAACAATGGGCACTAATGCCACCAATAGCCAGGCTAAGAGGGGATCTCAACCCATTTAGTTCCCCTCTGAAGCAGCTCCTGCTTTTATGAGATGCCATAGGATGCATTATACTGACAACAAATAGACATATGGTTTATATATGTGGTATATATATATATTGAATAGGTTCACAAAGTTTTTAATATTTTATCTCAAAGATATAAATCTTAATACAGTAAATTCTGAAAAGCCATGTAATACATTAACAAGATTTCAATACTGTAGCAATTTCTATCAAAAGAACTTCCACCTCACTGCACTTACAAATACTAAGGAACATTAAACCTCTTAGCACCGCTCTGAGCTAGGGGTCATCTGTCCTTGCTTTACAGATAGGGCGAATGAGGCAAAGAAAGGTTAAGATATTCGTCCAGTGTCCCACACAAAGTCAGTGGCAGTGCCAGGAATAGAACCCAGATGTCCTGAATCACAGTTTTCGGCTTTAGCCACAAGCACATCTTCCCGAAAGGTACTTCATTGAAAAGCACACATTTTTCTTTCATTCAATCTGTTGTTGTTGTTGTTTTTAAAAAAAGGTCTTTAATTATAGCTCCAATTACATTGGATTTATTTTTCCATGGTTGTTTTTTTCCTGTCTGAGACTCCAACCTTTTTCCTCCCTCCAAAACACTGAATCTCTTTAAAAATCTGTTTTGTTTTTGTTAACAAAACAGGAAAGGAGAACTCCTTTGGAATGCGGCTGTCTCTCAGTTCAGGAAGTAAAGCAGATATTCAAGTGAAGCATCTTATCCCAGGGCAGGTGTGAGTGAAGGGCATAGCATAGAAGTAGTTAGCCGAAGACGGGCATTTTCATGAGAGCAAGAGTGGTGAAAGCAGCTGGCAGGTGAGTGAGAGAGAAAGGGCAGCATTATGCCACATGTTGGAAGGAAGGAATAACAGGGAAGCAGGTAAAAGAGGAACCAATATGCTCTGCCAGGGCAGTAAAACTGCTGCTTTGGTAGGGCACCCAGTGTTGCCAACTTTAATGATATTATTATGAGTAACATGATATTTAGTGTTTTTCTTAAAACAACAGCCGCTGGAATCTGTGATGATGTCATAATCTCTACTTTCATTAAAACAAAAACAAACAAACAAGTTTTTAGCTCTCATGGTTGGGGAGAAAAGCTTAAAACCAAGCCTCAAGCACATCCAAGAGGCTCAAAAAACCACAAGACAAATAAAAAATAATAAAATTTGGGTTTCTTTTTAAATCTTAAAATTTTAAGACAGATTCATAATTTTGGGAGGTCTGACTCATGATTTTTGAACAATTGAATGCCTTGCATGGGGACAGGAAAGTGAAGCAGCACAAAAGAAAAATCTCCCTTCTTAACACCTCACTCACCATAAACCACACATTTTTTTCATTTTATATAAGGGAATGCCTGAGAAAAATAAAGCAAGCACATACAAGTAATAGTCCTGTCTATATCAGCAATAACATCTCTCAGCTGACAGTGTCACCATGTCAGAATTTACTGGACATGAGTCCCATTGCATATGGTAATTATTATGTAGAAAGTCACACAAAGTTACAGCCAGTTCCAATCACTGATTTGATTATTGGCTTCACTCCTGATGAATCTGTAGTGCTTAATCTGTATCACACAGGGAAAGAAAGGTCAGAACTGTTTCCTCCATTCCCCAAGAAAATCGTTTCACTAATTTTCTTTTCATGTAAAGGAAAACTTTCTGTGATGAAGCAGAGAAACTGCCTGCCAGCACAGCAGGGGTTAAAGAGAGCCTTCGGGCCAGACAGCCCCGCCCTGTTATATCTGCAGCCAATGCCTGGCCTGCAGGGGGAGAAAAGGAGACAACCGGGCTGAGTTGTGGGCTGACTGGTGGGTGAGCTGCCTCCCTACCTGAGGGGAAGGGTCACTAGCCTGCCAGCCTAGGCAGCCACCAGGGAGGAAGGACTGTCTCTCCAGACAAGGGAGACTGCGGAGGAGCCCTAGGAGCCTCTGGCAACTGAAATAACTGGGTGACTGAAGCCCAGAGACACAGTGGGGATTGGCCTCACCAAACTTATGGCTGGAGCCCGGCGCTGCAGCAGGGTGCCGCCCAAGACCTACGAGGGGCCTTACTGGAGGCCCAGCCACTCCAGCGAATTGGACTATAAGGGTCATGCCCTAAACTGAAGGGACAGCAGTAGGAAGTAGCTCAGGCCAGTGGGTTTAGACTCCCTGCTGGGAGGGTCCCCTGTTCAGGGGTCGACTCATACAAGAGCCTGGGATGGGAATCAGTGGAGAGGGAGGGCCCAAGTCTCCCTACCCCACTGCCTCAAAAACTGAGGCACCTCAACCAGGGAAACAAGGGCCCAGAGGATCAGGCTGCCAACCACTACTAGCCCTCCAGCCCTTCAAGCACCTGGTTACACTTTCCTTTAGAATGCAGTGTTTTTCCTCTCTCAGACCAAAGAGTATGTCTTCATGCATGAAGTAAGACAGGTAGGTGTAAGTGTCGGGGGCGGGGGGAGGAAGTCTTGCACTCTATGCAAGTCACTTTGATGTGACTGGGGTTAGACCTGGGGAGCCCGGTCTACTCTGGGAGAAGTGAGAAGCTGATCTTCATCCTGCTCCCTGAATCCAATTTAAGAGGAGTCAGACATCCCACGAGCACTTATGCTCAATGGCAGGTCCCTCTTTAAGATCGGACACATGACATCTCTTAGACCCCTCAAACCTGTTCCATGGACCAAACTGGGTCCCCCGCTTCTCTTGCTTGGGGATTGAGCTCCCCAGGTGGAATGGCTTTTTTCCTCCTCTCAGCTCTAAAAGCATGTCTACACAAGGACACTCAGGAAAGTTAAGATGAGTTAACTACAGTTGTGAAGTAAACGCACATTAGTTGAAGAGCATTAAACCTCTGGGGACGCTCTCATTCAGAAGTAAAAAGTGGCATTCATTCAGTTTAGCTTACTCTTTTGGAGGATATGTGATATAATCATTGGGTGTAACGGCAGCCCCGTAGATAGCGTATAGTCAGGGTGAAACAAGGGAAAGGCTTACAACAGCCCTTTTCTGTCATGCATATTCCAGGGATGAGTCACCAAGAATTGGGCTCTTCTGTGCTGACATGACAGTGTGATAATGTACAACGCAAACCATGTCACAACGCTGGCAACTTGAACACAGACGCTCATTGTTCGGGTTCAGTTTGGCACAGCTGTACCAGATCAGCTCAGACCCTGTCAGTGCCACCAGCACACTCACTTCTTATCAATACGCAGGAGGGAACAACTTTAGTACACTGCTGAGAACCCACTCTCCTCTGGTGATTTTAACCATCTTGTTGTTCATTTGGTGCTTTTGGCTATAGTGGAGTAAGGCCAGCCGGGGTTTTGGAAACGTAGCAGGTCTCTGGGGATAACTACCAGAGGTTTACTTAGAATCCAATTAGTCTTCTAATAAATATCACTCATCATTCTTTTTAGTACCTGCCATCATGTTATAACTAAATATATGGTAAATGTGGGCCAAATACCACCTCTGCCCCCACTCAGGCAGAGGAGCAAGGGTTAAAGGGAGAATCCCTTCCACCACAGCAGTTCGTAACAGTTAGGGCAGCCCTGAGCCTACTACAGCTCCTGCTGTTCTTGTGCCTGTGGAGAGCAATGGAATCCCAGTGAAGAGAGTGTATGTGAGAGCCCCCTGCAGAGAAGCATTTCACAGTGCATATAAGGGGATCCAAACTCTTTTGCAGGCTTCAGAATTCTTCTTCCCGATGCAGTGGAATGGCACCTATAATCTGCTGTATGCATGATCTTCCACAGCTGCTGAGAGATAGGCCAGGTTTGTCCATATTACAATAAAGCATTTCATTCTTTAGAAAAACCACCAGATTAATAAACCCGGTCCATCAAACAATAAATAATTTGTGTGCACAAACAGATTCAATTCGCAACAGCCTGACGGCGCATGCTACCACCGCGGTGAGATGCCTACTATGAATGCAATGCATTCTCCAACTATAAGGAAGCAGAAAGATACAGCTGCGGAAGAGTGATGTGAAATTAAAGAGGGAATGAAATGTATGATCTTATTTAATCACACCTGGTGCTTCAATTTTTCAATAACAGCACCCTGCTAGACTGTGTCAAATTGGTTTTACAAAGTAAAAATTATGGATGGAAAATGAATTAACTACTTCACCACCATCACTGATATGCTATATGAGTCAGAGTTCGATACAGAAACGACAGCTCAGACTTGTTTTCCTCAGAGGGTATGTACTGGACATCAATACATGATTAAGAGGTTACCAGTGAATTACAATACTAAAGGTACCAACTGTACAGCATCGGATCTCAGAAGTGACATACATTCTGCAGCAAAAGTTGAGTGGGTGTGTAATCTATTTTTATACAAAAGACATCTTCCTGGTCAGAATCCACTTCAGGGATCGAAGTGTGGCCCTGGGATCAGCTTTGTTCACTTGCCTCTGCAGGCGGGTGGCACATATGTGCAGAGAGACAGGAAGAGCAAGCAGGATATCTGGAGACAGTGCAATATGTAGGACATCTCAGAAAAGCAATGAGAACTCTGATCCATAAGGATCAGTCATTTTGCACAGTGTAGATTTATGATAAGGAGAAAATTCATCCTAGAAATCATGTGCTTTTTTTTTATTGAGGTCATATTTTGCATTTAGGTGTTTGGGTTTATATTAAATGTCAAATATAATTTGATTCTGCAGGCATCACAATTTGTGATTACCCATGTCTCATTGGCTAGTCAGACACTGTATCTCAAAGAGTGTACACCATGTACTAATAAATCACTTTTTGTAATAGACAGCAAGGTTCTTTATCTAAAGTAAAAAATGGTAATTGTGGTCAAATGTTCCATTCTTCGGAGAAAGAAAAAAAAAAGACCTTCTACATGATTCCATTCAGCAGCAGAATATAAAAAAGCCGAAGTACAATTAGCTTAACATAACCACCTTTACATTAAATTCACAGAGAAGCAAATCAAACATGAAAAATAACTAAAGAGTGCCCATTTTGGTCACCTTGCTGAATTGTGTACACTACTGCATTGTGATATTAATAAGACTGTCAAGGGTCCTGCACAGATGCAGGATTTATTTTAGGAGTGGTTCGTTTTAAGACATGAGACATTTCTTAATGCATGTGTTACACATTAAAAACAATTTACATTCATTCCAAAGTTATTGATTCCAGAGGAGCGAAGCTCTTGGGCTTTAATCAAGTAACTGAAAAAATTAA
This sequence comes from Lepidochelys kempii, assembly GCF_965140285.1. NCBI lineage: Eukaryota > Metazoa > Chordata > Testudines > Cheloniidae > Lepidochelys > Lepidochelys kempii. Next base: position 25,909,959 of record NC_136381.1, on the reverse strand, counting down.
ATGTTAAATATTATAGCAAAAACCCCAAAATAATTTTCAGAACATCCCAGCATCATCATCATTAGTCATGAAACTCCTATTCCAAGACATGGAGCAACCACTGATTCCTTATAAACAAGGTTTCAGAGTGGTAGCCACGTTAGTCTGTATCAGCAAAAACAATGAGGAGTCCGAAAGGTGCCACAAGGACTCCTTGTTGTTTTTGCTTATGAAAAAGGAAACACTACAGGAGAACACCACGGCTTACAGATAGTAACACTACAGTCTTTTAGGCTGTTAAAAACGCAACAGTCTACATTATGTCTTGTTTAAATAGATCAGGTGGCAGAAATATCAGAAGAAAACATGAGTGGAACCTTGCCAACAAAAAACAACAAAAAAGCAAAAACCAAAAAACTACCCACCAGGAAAATCCAGGAAAAACCAGCCTTACATGCTCAGAAGTACCATGAGATTACTTTGAAACAAATATTTTATTCATTTTACAAAGCTTCTATTTCATGCTTTTGCAATCTTAAAGTAGTCTTTAAAAAGTTTATTCCCACTAACCTTTTATCAGCTGCAGCATGTACATCGCTCGCTACACTGCTACTGCTATGAATTCAACCTTACTTCTTGGCACTAAATTTGACATTATTTCTGCTTCAGCCATATCTCCAGTCAAAAGGTTGAGGCTCTGCTCAAGCTCTGCTTTTGAAGCTTACCAGATCAGTTTTCAATTGCGACAGTATATTCGTGTGTGTGTGTGTGTCTTTTCTTCAACTTAAGAACCCAAAACATCTCATCATTTTTATGCCAGGTAAATGTGGGCCATTTATAATAAACAGAACGGTTCTAGAAAGGAACTAGAGACAATACAACTGGGCACAACAAGAGGTTTGTTTTGTTTTTCGGCAAATCTTTCAAGCATCAGGAAGTTGTGATATGACTACAGAAAAAACTTCACTGAGCATAAGGCAATAGATATTTAAGATCCAGTCTGCTCTTTAGGAAATAGAAGAGAAAGGGACCTGCTTCTCTTGGCCCTATCTACAGGGAGGATATTTCCCACGGTTGCTAACATCAGTTCCATCAGTCTCAGCAAAGTTGGAAATCCTAGTGTAGACAGCCTTATGGCAGAGGACACTGTTTTAAGCGTCATACTACTTAACCCTGCTAAGGCGGGGGTCTAGCAAACACTGTGCTTAAAATGCTGGCAGAAGGTGTACACTCCAGGGCTACCTATACGTCCCTAGTGGAGAGAGGGCTTCGGTATTTCCGCAGGGGCATTGTCTCCCAGCCATATGTTTGAGCGAAGATGCCTGGCGAACTCCTCCAGATATGCTCAAGGAGATTGACATCCTGTCAAGGGTCTGGGTTAAATAGTCTGGATTTGGTGACAATTGTTTGCAGTTCCTGTCTCTGCTGATTCATCTTTCCAATTTAGGACGCTGCAATGTGGAACTTCTATCAGCCTATGAAGACTGAATCTGGCTCATTTCACAGCCAGCCAACAGCAGTCAATCATGTCAAGGAGATGCTTTCAAACAGCCTGATGAACTCCCTCTTAACACCTATGAAGAACTTGAGCCCAGGTTTCTCACATGGCACAACAGAACACTAATGTTAAGCCCTCAATTCAGTAAAACAATACTCCTTCTCCTCCTCTAGCTCCTAACTGATAGGAGAGAAATAAAAAGGGGGTGGGGAGCTAGTTGCTAGCCTGACATAGGCACTGGGAACCCAGATAACAAGCAGGACGTTCAACAGCTACCAAGGAACTTATTTCTTGGCTGAGCAGTAGTTGGTTTTGGTATTGAAGGTGATTGTGGGGTGGGGAAATGAGCAGGGTGAAAACACCTTTCCACTGTTCCATGGTCAGTGAATGAGGGACTCCCACAATTCACCCAAAAAGGTATTTGCAATCCAAACAGACAGTAGAACAACATTGAAAAAAAACCTCACCGGATAGTAAACATCACCTTTTTTGAGGCCCGTTAGGCTTGTCTGTGGTCTACTGAGCTGCTTTTTTCCTTTAACGTCCTGCCAATATCAAACTTAAAATATTAGTCATTTTATCTACTCAGTGACACAAATGGAATTCTAGAACTTGGGAGTCAGGTGTTATATTGGATTCTGACTGGGGCCTGCTGCCATTTGGGAATTGCACCATTGACTTCCTGTACCGTTGGGCACCAGTGGTGAAGAAGTTAGCCCACTTCACCCACTACCATTAAGGAAGTCAAGCGTGTTGCTTCAAAAACTGGTAAAAATTTAAAGGCACCAAAATGGCAATTAAAGCTGAGGGTACAATTACTGAAACCCACATATTATCCCTTTGGAAAACTTGCCTTGTTCATGGCACATCAGTTTCAGCAGCCAATTTGATGCTATCGTGCCAGCACAGTTTATATAAGCTAATAAGCACTTATTATTGATGGCTTCAGCAGAAGCGGTTTAATTTTTATATTTACTGTTTACAATTTTATCCAATTAGAGAGAGAGAGAGAGAGAGAGAAATGGAGAGATTGGGTTTACTATGGAGTACAATGACTGGATGATGCAGTCCTGGCAAAAACTGATCTGACCCCTTAACAATCCTGGGGAGACTGACATATCATCAAATTGTTAGAGACTTACAAAACTTCGTCTCTAGTTAGGGAGGAGCTTGTCACCTTTTCACTTGGAATTCTCATTCAGTCTTCTTATTTTTAAAGAGAAAGCCATCTCCACCTACCGTGTTATGTGCCACCATTATATTGTCAAAATGAGCACCACCCACATCGCTGTCCCAGTCCAATGTTTTACCAATAGTTGAGAGATGTGCATTTATTTGTGTCATTATATTATCAACATATTCCTGTTGACATAAAAACTAGCAGATGAAATTAAAAGGTGGATCATTTATGGTTAGGCATCAAATCTTTTTCACAGGGCCTGCCAATAAAGTTATCAATTACGGAGAGTGCAAACAACCTAGAAAAAGATAGACCTTGACACACACAGCAGGGTGGTGACACAGAGAGAAAGAGCAATGGAAATAAAAACAGAAGATCTCAGAGCGCAAGAGGTCCGTTTATCAAAAACTAAGAAATCACGACATTGGCACTCTTACACTACCCACCACTTGCTGCAATATGCAGTGATAAAAACCTCCCTGCGAAAAAGAACCCCTCATAGGTAACACCCTGAGAGCTAGCACCTTAATTATTTTACCTTCACAAAGATCATAGGATTCAGTGATGCTAAAAATGTAAGACTTTTTTTTTTCTCCAGAGCACATTATAACACAAAAGTTAAAGTTAAAAAATACATATGTGAGGTGAGACTTCCTAAAAATGGCCATTGCAGGAGATTTTTTTTTTTTTAAACAACACCGTCTGGATGGACTGGATTAATGAAACTCACACCAATGTAGAGGGACAGATTAACGCCCACAATCTCTTGCTCTTAAAATACTAAGCCTCATCAGTTAACAATCTCTTCCTTTTTCAGTAGCTAAGCTTGTCAAATCCTTGACAACCAAATAGTTGCAGGAGCATGTATGTCACTTCTGAAAATGATCAGATAACAGAATTTTCTACTGAGCATGCTCAGTCCTGCATTTTAAATATTTGTACTTTGATATTTAAAACAAGAGCCTCCTGGATCAACCAGGCAGTAGAAAGTATAGTGCAACTCTCATTCTGTGTGTTGCTCCTGGGGCCAGAAACTTGTAGCAAGGAAGGATGAGGGTATGTAATAAAAAGGAGACAGGAAAGTCTACAGTAGGCTCTGCTGTTCCTAAAGATAGAGATGGAACCAGCTCTAAGGGAAGGAGGAAGCCACCCGCCCACAGAAAAGGAAACCCCAAAATAAAATCTTTTGGCAGATGATAAAGCCTCAGATAAAACTAACAGACTACAGGGGAGGAAACGGGACCTAAAGAACTACACTGGGGAACACTTTTTCTCTTTTGATAATTAGTTTGTTCTATTATTTTCACTCATTTCTTGATGAGCTCTACCAGCTTCTACAATTCATTGAAGCTATACAACTTCTTTCAGAGACACCTTTTTTGTCTTAGTCTATACCAACCATTTGAAAGGAAAATCATTGTACTGAACTGCCTAACTATTAGTGAGTCCAGTAACCAACCAGCATTCAGAACAATCCTGTAGGCCTTACAACACCATAGGCCTCACTTACAACAGAGTAAAATCAGGAGTAACTCCACTAAAGTCAATGAAATTACAATCAATGTGAAATTGGTATCCTCACTACTCTCAGACTGAAGGGAGCAAACTCTCAGGACTGGGACCTTTATAGCTACAGTTAAAATAAAGCAGTTGTATTTAAGAAACATCCACCTAAACACGGTAAATGCTATAACCATATACAGAGATAATGTGCATAAAATGAGTACCTCTTTGTTTGAGACCAAAAGAGCACCTAGTATACAAGTGGGTGTGATTGGCGGGTGACCGTAAAAAAAAAAAAAGAATTTATAACATAGCTGCATTTTCCCTTTGATATAGTTTCCAGATGAGTGGTGTTTGGCACACAGGAACACTTCAACGCAGAAGCAGCTTGAAGAGGGGAATTCAACAGATGCAACTAGAACTTGTAGCAAAATACAGTATGTAATTTTTCTAGGGAATTGTTAAGCCAAATTTTGCATGTTCACAAGTGCATACATATACAAATGGAAGAAACAATATAGTAAGGGAAATACATATAAGGAATAGGGAAGGGGAAGACAACATATTTTGGTCTTGATTTGGCCACTAATCTCAGAGGACACAAATAATTATGCACTCAGTTATTTTCATATGCAAAATCAGAAGACAGTATATGCTGAGACCCAGTGAAAATCAGGCTCTGTCTGTTTAAATCAACTGTTCTAAAGAATATAAATAGTCAGAAATGTAAATGCCTGCTGCAGGACGACTGTACTTTTCTACTTATAAAAGTGCTGGATTAAAGGACAGAATGAGTATGTTTTTATACTTGTGGTTTTAGAGAAGTTACTAAGGTTCCTGGGTTTTATCCAAAGCCCACTGAAGTCAATAGGAGTTTTTCCATTGACTTAATGGAGCATTACTCTTGATTTACCCAAGTATATGTGCAAACAAAATCAGGCCGAAAATCTTCCAAGGCAGATTGACAGGAGTACACAGATCCCTTAAGTGGCTGCATGGGTGAGCTGACAAGCTTCTTGAGCAGAGTAACTGCCATTGCTGTTTGCCCCCCGTGCTCGGAATTGCCATAGAACTCAGCCATGAGTAGAGTGGATCTGTGCTTGGCTCAGCTGGAGTCTTACCTAGAGCCTCTCTCCAGAGGCAATGCAAAAGGAGCATTTCTAAGAAGCAGACAGGGACTCTAGCTATGGTGCTCTGAATTTTCTTAATCAGCACTGGCTGCAAGAACCCCATCTCCATTATGTCCGCTCCAAACATAGGTGCTGGGACTAGAGCTGAAAGGGTGCTGCCACATCCCTTGGTTTGAAGTGGTTTCCATCAGATACAGGGTTGACAGTTTGGTTCAATGGCTCTCAGCACCCCCACTATACACATTGTTCCAGCACCCGTGGCTCCAAACCCTCAGTAATTTGTCCCTCATTTGGACGCTACTCACTCGACCTCTCACAGAGAGAAAGAGAAAATACTGGAGAATGAAATGAATGTAAGAGATTGCAATTCTGCGCATATATTTTACACTGAAAACACCATGTGGTCAGTGAAAGTCAGGTAATTAGAGTCATATTTAACAAAGGTGCAATATAATGGATGGCAGAACAGGAAGCGTGTTGCTAAAATAGATTATCTAAAGAGACATGAAGTAATTGAGCTAGAGAAAGACACATTTAGGCAAGTCCTTGTGCCAACTGGTGTGTCAGTGGAGTTTTTAAGGCAGGACTACGGCATCCTTTCTCTGCCTTATCTTTTTCCTCTGGAAAATAAATGTGGTTAGTTTAAAATATTCTTTAAAATTAGGTAAAAGGGGGTTTGCTTTCCCTTTCAGGGAGAGGTTGGAAAGACAGAATGTTGAAACACTTTAGAGACAAGAGGAGTAAAAGACAATAGTTCCAATCACCCTCCATTTGTACCACATGCAGGCATACGTTAGAAAGGTTTCTCAAGCCCAGGGAGAGAAAGACTATAAAATTCAGTTACTTCTGAAGGATGTTTTAGAGGGGAGAGAAAAAGGTCTCCTATCAGGAGACCTCATTCAATCCTTCCTACACAAAGAAATAAGTAATAGCAAGGACCTTCATTTTTTGCTATGCAAATTCCCTCCCAGGGAAGGTGTCTTGAGTTCTTCCCAAGAGTCTAGGGGACTAAAAAGGAAGAAGGAAGCTCTACATTATTAATGAAAACTCATCCTGTCACAACAGAATGAGCACAAAACTATGTTTGCTGTCAATGTACTCTTATTGATATAAAGCTGGGTAACAAGTCTCAGTAATGAATGCAAAGAGTATTGAAAAGAATCTGGTTTCAAGGCTAATGTATTGGAGTTGCTTCAAATCTACCTCAGGTTGCCAGCAGCTGTAAGATGATCTGATCTGATCTGATCGCTCTTTGGTGGCCTAGATGAAATGTTTAGGAAGGTCTCCATCCAGCTCTTAGTGGACCAGTCTCCACAACCCTAACACATGAACATTTGCATTTTTATTGGTAAAGAAGGACTGAGAATTGAATGAATACAGTGGAGTACCTAATATTTCTAGAGGTGATCATTCCAAAAGGGGACTGGAAGGCAGCACAGCCACAACGCACATTACATCCTTTCTGTGAACAAATGACTTCTGATAGCCCGAGAGACTAAACAGGTACTTTTCACCAACGCTAAATTCCCTTTTATAAAGTACTTGTGTAATTTGAAATACAACAGTTTGTTCCTGAACATATCTAAATATTATATAACATGAAGCCATAGTTGAACACCAAACAAAAATATAATAATCAGGAATGAACATGATGACACATTTACGTGCGTGAATCACGGCGCTGTGATATCTATCTATTATCGTTCACTGGCATTAGTGCTTAGATCCCAGTGTAACAGGCTCTTTATTAATAGCATACTTTAGTTAGACAGAAGAATTTAGACATAATTACAGAATAATGTCTAACTGTTTAGAGGTCTCTGTATAATCCTAAACCATCTAACCTGAAACTCTACAATCATCCCTTACCCTGGAGGTAATTTAAATATATTAATTTATAGTGAAACAATTTAAATTAAAAGCAATTCAAATGGTGACTGGAAAAATTCCATGTTATTGTTCTTAAGGGGGATCCAATCTGGTTAAAATGATTAATTTTACTTGGACATACCATAAAACACTAGGCTGCTTTATAATTATGTCAAATTAAGGGATTACAAAACCCCCAACTCTTTTTTGTGTACGACACCCTAGATCTGCATACTGCTAAGCAATAAAAAAATAATTTCATAACTCTGCTGACTTTCAGTGTATAAGTGAGCAAATGAAAGCTGCTCTATCATATGATGCATAAAAACTAAACACCATTAGGAATAAACTTTTATTTGACTACAGCAACATTAATTTTTAAAATTACATTATGGAAAGACTTCTACTGAACGTGAAGGAAAAAAGGAAAGAAGCTTTTAAATAAAAATGGTTCTTTTTAGAGAATTTTGTACAGTATCTTTACAAAGGCCAACCCTCCCTTCCCCCCCAACAAAACAAAACCCAAGGGATTTCTGTATCTGTTAAGCAATTGTAATACTTTATTGCACAGGCTTTACAATAGGAACAAAACATCTTTATACCCGATAGCAGCATTCACAGATGATTTGAAGAAATGATATTCAAAAAGATTTTTAAAGTATGTTAAGTAAATTAAGTGAACGTTGTATTTGTTAAAGATGCCAGACTAGCAACGATGGAAATTGAATTCCTCTGCTGACAGTACATGCTTATCACAGGAAGTGACAGTACAAGCCACTCAAAGTCAACCTGCAAGCTTTGCCATAGTTCTAATCTGGAGGGACCACCTCTCGGGCAGAGAGGGTAATTAATTCTCCCTGCCACCAAGGCCAAAACTTTGAAACTTTGGGTCTACATTTAGGCACCAAACTCCATAATGAGGCACCTGGATAAGTGACGTGATTTTCAGAAGTGCTGAGTGCTCCCAGCTCTTACTGAAGTCACTAGGAGTTGGGATTGCTCGGCATCTCTGAAAAATCAACCATACATGCCTGGCCTTAAACACACAAATCTGAAAGTTTTGGTGTTAGCATTTTGTGCTCCCCTGAGGCTGCCAGCAAGGGTGCCAGTTAGTGTTTAGGGTTGGTTTTTTTTTGTTTTTTTTTTAAATTATGTGACCATTTGTTTATTTGAAACTAGAGTGAGCCTTCCAACTCATTTCACACAGGCTACTAATAGTTATGACTGTTAATCACTACTGCTATGATAAGGATTTGAACCAGAATCCCAGAAGTTTCAGATAGAAGTAGAAAAACTCTCTATATATTTCCTAAGGATAAGGAGAATTTCATGACAAGGAATTATGGATTTTATTAGCTTCTCCCCACGCTTTTTTTAAATTGAGCAGAGCAGCCCAACCCAAATTGACTCCATCTCTGATTTAAAAAAATCCAATCAGAGCATGACATATCATGTCCCTACCCTTATCCCACAATATAGGCATAAGATTTATTTAAATTCCCTGTGAATAAATGCTGTACCACTTACCAAAAGCCCATGCACCATGCAGTTCTTTTTACTCAGGTAAAAAATATGTTATTGCTCTGGCACTGATCACCACAACTGACAAGAAGGGGAAAAAGGCAGAACAATTGTACCAGGGGCCCTGAGCTCACACATCTGTGCGAATAAAATGAAATGAAAGGGAGTGGGGCTCCATCGAACATGATGGACTGGGCCCCCACATTTCTGTGGAGGGGTCTGATGATCACAAATAGGCATAGTTAAGACTGCCATACGCTCCACTTTCTGATCAATCATAAAGGAAGGGTGGTTTGAAGCTGTCTCATGCTTGGTCTCAGCATAAAAGTGAATCTTTTTGGAAAGTTTGAGCAAGTAATTTCTTCCCTTTCAAAGTTACACATGGATGAAAGAAGAAATATATATTTTTCTGCCATAAAAAGTTTAAACTTACTCAGAGTGCCACAGCTAAATACAAGATCTTTAAACAAGATGTATTTAGTTATGACATTCTGAGCAAGTTTCCCAGACCTGAAGAAGAATTCTGTGTAAGCTTGAAAACTTCTCTCTCTCACTAACAGAAGTTGGTCCAATAAAAAAATCTCACTCACCTTGTGTCTCTAATCTCCTGGGACCAGCATGGCTGCAACAACACTGCATATAAAAAGTTTAAGACCGTTTTGGGAAGGTACAACTCAGGAGGGCCAAACTTTCCAGATGGCTAGTCCACAGGTAGGACTAATCTCCTGGGCAATTTGGAAAACAAAATAAAAAGATGATGAAAATCTGTTTTGTACATGCACGCTACTAAGTTTCCACTACATTTCGAACTTCCACCACTGATGGAATCCTATAAAAAATGTGAATACAGAACATGAATAACGTTAATTGTACACATATGGTTTTCACCACAGTTGCATAGTCTGACTCTACACATATTTTAAATATTAAAAGACTCAATGGCATAACTATGGGAAGCACAATAAATTAATTCAACAATTTAACAGAGATTGGACAGATCTGTTGCATTGCAAAGTACATGCTTCTCCCAGCTAGAAATCTGAAAGTTGGATGCTCTAAGTCATCCATAGTTGAATGGTTCAGTTGGAAAACTTTACATTTTATCCCCACTGGTGCACGTTGTGTATATAATATGCACATGCGTGCGCACACATAAGCAATGAAATGATCTGGGAAAACTGATTCTCAGTGAAATCAGGTCATAAGTGGCCTGAAGTTTCAGAGGCTTTGCAAGAGTGATCAATGCCTCTGGCTCCCTGCCCTAGCTCATCTAAGAGTGCTTCATATGGTCTCAACCAGTGAGTGGAGAGGGTGTAATGTGGACTGCAGTTTTGTACTCTGATGTAGGATTATTAAGTGACATCACAGACAAAGGAGATGGCCGTACAGGATGAGTTGTTAGGCTCCTGCTTTGATACAGGAAAAGGCCAATTGATAGGGACATGTAGTGGAAGGGACATATAGGGATACAGATATATGGTGAAAAACACCTACATGAAGAGGAGGGTAAAAGTCCTGGTACTAATATACAGGCAGGCTTAGGGCTTGTCTACACAGCACATTAGCCCACACTAGAGGGGTGAAAATTTCCAGTGACTGCTAGTGTGTCACATGCTAACTGGGCCTGTTTGGACCCTGTTGGCGTACACTAAAAGTTCCCTAGTGGGTGTTAATGCAGTCCTGCTTCAAATCAGCCTTATGGTAACATGCATTACAAAACTTTAAGTGCGTGCCATCAGGGTCTGCATGAGCCAAATGGTGCCCAACATACTAGTGCGCAATAGACTTTATACTCCCTGTGGTATGGACTAATGCACCATGTAGACAAGCCCTAATATCCTGAGCACTACCTCAAAATAAAAACCACTATGGAATACACTTCTGATCCTGTGGCACGGGACGTAGCCATTCCATTCCTCAGGGTCCATTCTACGAGATCTCTCAGAGATTGCCGACAAGAAAGAGGCATAGGGAAAAGGAAATCTCTAGGGAATTAGGTTTGTGTCAGCTTTTCTGAAACATCAAGGTTTTTTGTTTTGGATAGATGCCATGCATGCAGCATACACAGGAAACATTTGCATAGTTATTTTGCTATAAGGAACAGAAAGAAGGCCCTTCCTGATTGTGGTAGAAACTGTTTGTTTCGGGTGGTGGAAAAGAATACGGTCAGGACAGGATAATGATAACAAAAGAGGGAGACACACAGTAACTGAGTAAAAAGGGATTGTCATGCAATTCAAATAATGCAATGCCAGGGACAACGAAACACAGACATGAAAACAAGATTCCAAAAGTGTTATGTGCTTTCTTTTTACGGGTCACAGTCCAGAAAGGCTAGTAAATTCCCAACTCAAAGTTGTGACAATAGCAACATCCGCTGTACCCTAAGAGGAAGAAAAACAAGTATCTCAGGTGAAAGGAATCCAGGATTCCCCAGGTGCTAAAATCTAGTGCCCAGACTCCTGCTGGGGAAGAAAATAATAGACTGGCCTTTTGGAGAAATAATATGAGAGACCTTTCAAGTGTAACACTGGGGATCTTTAATCCCTAGTCTCAGTGACTTGCCTTCTGGTCATGGAAGACAGCATAATGCTCCCACCTCTGGCAGTACAAGTTGATCAAGGCAGTCAAGGAACTAATTGTCCTACACCTACATTGTCTACATGGCACAGAGAAAGAAAGAAATATTTGAATGAACTGCCACATATACAGTCTTCCTCTTTTCATCAAGGTGTTCTTTCTCATCTATCTCCCCTTAGTCTCAGACTCCTTTTGTAGGATTTTTCCCCCACCCCAGAGTCCCTTTCCAAGTAAGCACTGGGGATGCAATGGGGTGGGCTAAATCAGTTAACTTTTCTCCATTGTCCTCTAACCTTCTGATGGCAAGACATGGCCTGCTTCCGTTACACTTTGAATCTTCCATGAGAGTGATACCCTAGGGTGAGCAGCTCCAAGCATGCTGTGCACGCTGAGGCATCACAAGCAGGGAAGCCTTCATGTATGTAATTCAGAAAGGGACAACAGTGAGTCTAGTACCAATGCCTCCTGCTCCTGGAGAAAGAGGATAAAGACTGTGGAACTTCCCACAGTAGGGTGATGCAAGTAAATTGGGGAGTAAGAGGGAGAAGAGTCCTGAATTCATGTAAGTGCCTAAACTGTGCTGGAGGTTCAGAGGAAGAGGAGGAGAAAGGAAAGGAAGTTGAGTGGGGTTTCATCAAAGAGGAGACTGGTAATTACGGATCAGTGTTCAGAGTCTCCACATCCTAGGAGGCTTTCCCCACCAGCAAGGAAGGTAGCAAAGAGTAGGGGAAAGCAGTAAAAGAGCTCCTCAAATATTTTGGCATTCAAACGAAAACAAACTGCTGAACTTTCTGAGGTTTCATCATTGCTCCCTTTACCCTGCTATCCAAAGGCTCACAATGTTGCAAAGCTCTTAAAACAGGGATTTTTGTCTAATACAGAAGGAAAAATTCTGATAGGGTTTCTTAAAAGTTATTTGGTGAAGATAAACCCATCTGTGATGGGTTGGGTCACAGAGATCCCCTTGGGACTGCCACCTGATGTACTGGAACTACCTCTGAGCCCGTTTTCCCTGGCAGCTTGGGACTTCAGTGCCCTGTCTTGCTGAGCCAGACATGCTAGCCTGCTACAAACACAGACCCAGGGCTGAACCACATCCCCCAGAAGCTGCAGGCTTAACTGAAAACAGCTTAAGAAGTGCTCCAGTCTCCAACCCCCAGATACCCAGTTCCCAATGGGGTCCAAACCCCAAATAAATTCATTTTACTCTGTACAAAGCTTACAAAGGGTAAACTCATAAATTGTCCACCCTCTCTAACACTAATAGAGATATGCACAGCTGTTTGCTCCCCCAGGTATTAATTACTTGCTCTGGGTTCATTAATAAGTAAAAAGTGATTTTATTAAATATAAAAAGTAGGATTTAAATGGTTCCAAGTAATAAGAGACAGAACAAAGTAAGTTACCAAGCGAAATAAAATAAAACATGCAAGTCTAAGCCTAATACAGTAGGAAACTAAATGCAGGTAAATCTCACCCTCAGAGATGTTCCAATAAACTTCTTTGACAGACTAGACTCCTTCCTAGTCTGGGTCCAGCAATCACTCACACCTCCATAGTTACTGTCCTTTGTTCCAGTTTCTTTCAGGCATCTCTTTGAGGTGGAGAGGCTATCTTTTGAGCCAGATGAAGACAAAATGGAGGGGTGTGCAGAGCCTTATATAATCTTTCTCTTGTGCAACATCAGAGCCACAAGATGGGGTCTCTAGCCACCTGGGAAAGTCACATGTCTATGAATGATTCAGTTTTTTGGAGGCTGACGCCATTCACATACCACACAACAGAACCACTAACCCAGGAACTTATCCTTGCAACAAAGCCCGTTGCCAATTGTGCCCACATATCTATTCAGGGGACACCATCACAGGGCCTAATAACATCAGCCACACTATCAGAGGCTCGTTCACCTGCACATCCACCAATGTGATCTATGCCATCATGTGCCAGCAATGCCCCTCTGCCATGTACATTGGTCAAACTGGACAGTCTCTACGTAAAAGAATAAATGGACACAAATCAGATGTCAAGAATTATAACATTCATAAACCAGTCGGAGAACACTTCAATCTCTCTGGTCACGCAATCACAGACATGAAGGTCGCTATCTTAAAACAAAAAAACTTCAAATCCAGACTCCAGCGAGAAACTGCTGAATTGGAATTCATTTGCAAATTGGATACTATTAATTTAGGCTTAAATAGAGACTGGGAGTGGCTAAGTCATTATGCAAGGTAGCCTGTTTCCTCTTGCTTTTTCCTACCCCCCCCCCCCCCAGATGTTCTGGTTTAACTTGGATTTAAACCTGGAGAATGGTCAGTTTAGATGAGCTATTACCAGCAGGAGAGTGAGTTTGTGTGTGTATGGGGGTGGGGGGGATGTGAGAAAACCTTGATCTATGCAGGAAATAGCCCGACTTGATTATGTAAAGAGTTGTCACTTTGGATGGGCTAGCACCAGCAGGAGAGTGAATTTGTGTGGGGGGGTGGAGGGTGAGAAAACCTGGATTTGTGCTGGAAATGGCCCACCTGTTGATCACTTTAGATAAGCTATTACCAGCAGGACAGTGGGGTGGGAGGAGGTATTGTTTCATGATTTCTGTGTGTATATAAAGTCTGCTGCAGTTTCCACGGTAAACATCTGATGAAGTGAGCTGTAGCTCACGAAAGCTCATGCTCAAATAAATTGGTTAGTCTCTAAGGTGCCACAAGTACTCCTTTTCTTTTTGCGAATACAGACTAACACGGCTGTTCCTCTGAAACATGTTAGTTTGAATGTTCCCAGGAAAGCTCAGATGTGGATTGACGTCTCACAAAGTCTGCTGTTAGTTAAGCACTCCCAATTACTTGAATTATCCCTTCACACTATGTTGACCAAATCTGCCTTATGTGCTATCGACAGCAAACACTTTAAATACAAGCATAGAGCCAACGCTCATACCTTCAGATATAAAAATGATACATGCATACAAATAGGATGAATATATTCAGTCAATCATAACCTTTGCAAAGATATGTTACATGGCATATCTAGCATAAAACCTATTCCAGTTACATCAGATTTACACTCATAAGCATATTTCTATAAAGCATTGTGGGGTGCAACGTCACACCATCATTGGGCAGCAGTTTTCCTACATCCCTCAAAAAGATAAGATGGACCTTTAGGGTCACTTAAATTAATCTAAGGCAGACACATTACTAGGATACCTCAGTAGATTTGGAACTGGACTACTCCTTAGCAAGGGCGGGGGATAATGTTTATTTGTAGCTGTGAGTAATTTACCATGGTTAACAATGTGCACATACCCTCTTCAGAAGCTGAGCACCAGCACAGGATGAGGCATTCACTGGTGGTATAATGCCAACAAGCATCAACAGTAGCAATCCCTTATAATGAGGCATATGGCCTTAATCTAATGTATTTTGTTACCAGGGGAAATCTTCCTACAGAATTAGCATCAATTTCTGTGATCAGCTGGTTAACTTCAAGTAGCACTTAGCCCAGTTTGAAACTCTCAGAGCAACTTATAAATGGGCATAATGTCACCTTAAAAATATGCAGAGTGCAGGTATGACACAGAACCTAAATCCAAGCACCATTAGCAGATCCCTGTCTAAAAACATTTTGTTCAAAATCACAGTATTCCACATAGGTCTGATATGCCAATGCTAATGGGACATCTTCTCTCTATGCTAGCTAGGAGCTGGACTAGCATTGAAAATCCAAAATTAGCTTCACACCATCACTGTGTAGTTATGTAAGACATGGTTTTTTGGCTCTTATGAATCAGGATTAGGAAGAAACAATACAATAATGATGATTCCAGCCTCTCCCCATGAGACATCTGCAGATATTTTGCCAAATGAGTTCCGTGACCTTGCTGGGTTTCTTGCAGAAAAGCTCGGTCAGGTGAGGAAGCCCTTCTAGCTCAGTGGAGGCCGGGATAATATTTCTGCTGATAATTGGCCCAATCAGGCAGCCCATACTCACAAGAATAGTCCCACTGAAATTCAAGATACAGCCTTTGTCATAGATATAAAGGGAAGGGTAACCACCTTTCTGTATAAAGTGCTATAAAATCCCTCCTGGCCAGATGCAAAATCCTTTTACCTGTAAAGGGTTAAGAAGCTTTGGTAACCTGGCTGGCACCTGACCCAAAATGTCCAATGAAGGGACAAGATACTTTCAAATCTGGAGGAGGGGGAAAAAGGCTTTTGTCTGTCTGTGTGATACCTTTGCCGGGAACAGATCAAGGATGCAAGCCCTCCAACTCCTGTAAAGTTAGTAAGTAATCTAGCTAGAAAATGCATTAGGTTTCCTTTGTTTTGGCTTGTGAAATTCGCTGTGCTAGAGGAAATGTGTATTCCTGTTTTTGTGTCTTTTTGTAATTTAAGATTTTGCCTAGAGGGATTCTCTATGTTTTAAATCTGACTGCCTGTAAGATTATCTTACATTCTGATCTTACAGAGTTGTTCTCTTGTCTTTGTTTGTTCTTCTAATAAAGTTCTGTTTTTTAAAAATCTGATTGGGTTTTTTTGGGTGTTAAAAATCCAAGGCTGGTCTGTGCTCATCTTGTTTTTTCTCAAGCCTCCCCAGGAAAGGGGGTGTAAGGGCTTGGAGAGATATTTTGGGGAAATAGGAACTCCAAGTGGTCCTTTCCCTGTTCTTTGTCTAAATCTCTTGGTGGTGGCAGCATACCGTTCAAGGACAAGGCGAAGTTTGTGCCTTGGGAAAGTTTTTAAACTAAGCTGGTAAAAATAAGTTTAGGGGGTCTTTCATGCAGGTCCCCACATCTGTACCCTAGAGTTCAGAGTGGGGAAGGAACCCTGATAGCATTCAATTACACAATCACATAATACTGCTGCTGTCAGATCTCCAGCACAGCCTGGACAGTGTGCATTGAATGACGGAGTGTGAAATGGGTTTGTAAGTAAGTTACTACAACAGAAGTGTGGAGGAAGGCCGTACACAGTGCAATTGCTATCTGTCAAGCAAAATTTACATATGAACTTTCTGTATGGAAGGTAGATGAAAAACACTTATTAAAATAAATGACATTATATATAAATATTATGTAATGCATCTTTTTAATCTTCGCTGTTCTTTGACTGGATCCTAACCTCAATCAGGATCTGATCGAAAGTCCACTGAAGTAAATGGGAGCGTTTCCACTGATTTCACTGAACTGTTTTGGATTAGGATCAGACTACTTAGAGGCCAGCCTATGCACTGAATAACTTCAGGCAGGGGTTTGTTGACTATATGTCCTGCTTCCTTCCTTTAAGTAGCATCAAAATTGTGCAATGAGGGAAACCTTTTTCTCTCATACCAATTACCTAGAATAACTTCAAACTTTAGAGGCCACCACAGGGTAATCATGGTCACCTTCTGACCTAAGGTATGGAGGTGAAATCCCTAAAAGGCAGAAGATGTCTGAGCATAGATGCAATACTCATCAGGATGAAGGTGTGCCCTGAATTCCCGAACAGCTACAAACAAGAATCTCTGGTAGACGAGTACTAAGAGGACATTACTTTAATAGGGCTTGTGGTTATGAAGGTATCTACTGCTGTTGCTAAGCTATTGCAGGATAAATTTAGACACAGCCTGAGAAAACTGGGCAGCTGGGGGAGGGAGAGTGAACCAATTTCGCTGAATATCCAACAGACACATGGCTTTCTATGGAAAATGTGTACTAAAAAATCACATCACGATTCTTAATCTGACCACTTCCAAACACGTTCCTTTCACAAAACAAATGGGGGGAACCTCTTCATAATGATTATTCTTATCCACCTGTAAGACTCTCTTCTAGGTTGAGAATAAGGGGGCATCCAGAGGGATACTTTGTCTACCTAAGCTCCCAAGGCAGAGACCAGATTACTCAGATGTCTGTCCAGGACAAGAGACTTGCACTATCTATCTATCAGCAGCAGATTCATGATATTCTATCTGTGTTTATATGTGATTTTACCAAAGGCCACATGTGTTTCCGCAACAACATGGGCAACAGGCTAAAACCTTGGAGGATGCCACATGAAATCACTTGAAATGTCAATCATTACTGATTGATCCTTGATGACTGATACCACCAGTTGACCTGTCAAGCTCCCAGTGGAACTACTAGAGAGTAGTCTCAGACAAGACTGCAACACCCATTAGTCACTATGGGTATGGCTATACTCTGAGCTGGGAGCGCGATTCCCAGCTTGAGGAGACAAACCCACGCGAACTCTCATCCAGTTAGCATGCTGAAAATGAGGGTAGCCATGGCAGTGTGAGCAACGGGATGGGCTAGTCTGGGGTCTTGGATGGGCATGTACTTGGGGAAGCTAGCCTGCCCCTGCCCCTGATACTGCCACGGCTACGCTCTTTCAGTGCATGAGCTGGATGAGAGCTAGCACAAGTATGTCTCCTCAAGCTGGGAATTGCACCCCCAAGTTGAAGTGTAGCTATACCCAAAAGCTATGCCCCTTGGCCAATCAAGAGTTACTGAGAGGTCAGCAGGATTATAATAACTAACTGAGTCAAAACTGAAAGCCAGTGGATCATTAATGGTCCTTACAAGCATAGTCTCATCTTCCATCAATGGGCCTAAACATGTGGGGGAAACTTCCAGCGTGTTTGGTATTGAGTTAAAACTGGAACTTAAAATCCAACCACCTCTCAAATCACATTCCCTCTAATGGGACAGGTTGAGATGGGGTGGAAATTGGCAAGCAATGGTGTGAAGAGATGACTTTTTGAGGAAGAGATGGACCACTAAACATTTGAGGACCTTGGGCACCATCTCCTTAGGGTATGTCTACACTACGAAATTAGATCGAATTTATAGAAGTTGGTTTTGTAGAAAGCGTATTTATACAGTCGATTGTGTGTCCCCACACAAATGCTCTAAGTGCATGTAGTCAGCGGAGTGTGTCCACAGTACCAAGGCAACCATCGACTTCCGGAGCGGTGCACTGTGGGTAGCTATCCCACACTTCCCGCAGTCTCCGCCGACCATTTGAATTCTGGGTAGAAATCCCAATGCCTGATGGGGCTAAAACACTGTCGCAGGTGGCTCTGGGTACATATCGTCAGGCCCCCCTTCCCTCCCTCCTTCCACGAAAGCAAGGGCAGACAATCATTTTGCGCCTTTTTTCTTGAGAGTTACCTGTGCAGACACCATACCACGGCAAGCATGGAGCCCGCTCAGCTAACCGTCACCGTATGTCTCCTGGGTGCTGGCAGACGCGGTACTGCATTGCTACACAGCAGCAGTTTATTGCCTTTTGGTAGCAGACAGAGCAGTATAACTGGTAGCTGTCATCGACGTAGTCCTGGGTGCTCTTTTAACCGACCTCGATGAGGTCAGGGGCACCTCGGCAAACATGGGAATGACTCAGCCAGGTCATTTCCCTTTTAAGTTTTGTCTCATGGTGATTCAGTCCTACCAGCAGTGCACTGTCTTTTAAATTGCAGCCAGCAGAAGATGATGGCCAGCAGTCATACTGCACCGTCTTCTGCTGAGCACCCAGGAGATGACGATGGCTAGCGGTCGTACTGCAGTCTGCTGCCAGCAAGATGTATAAAGATAGATGAAGTGGCTCAAAACAAGAAATAGACCAGATTTGTTTTGTATTCATTTTCTCCTCCCTCCCTCTGTGAAATCAACGGCCTGCTAAACCCAGTTTTGAGTTCTATCCTTGAGGTTTTGAGTTCTATCCTTGAGGGGGCCATTCTGTTTCTCGCAAAGCCACCCCCTTTGTTGATTTTAATTCCCTGTAAGCCAACCCTGTAAGCCATGTCGTCAGTTGCCCCTCCCTCCGTCAGAGCAACGGCAGACAATCGTTCTGTGCCTTTTTTCTGTGCAGACGCCATACCACGGAGCCCGCTCAGATCACTTTGGCAATTAGGAGCACATTAAACACCACATGCATTATCCAGCAGTATATGCAGCACCAGAACCTGGCAAAGCAATACCGGGCGAGTAGACGGCGTCAGCGCGGTGGCGAGAGTGATGAGGACATGGACACAGACTTCTCTCAAAGCACGGGCCCTGGCAATGTGGGCATCATGGTGCTAATGGGGCAGGTTCATGAGGTGGAACGCAGATTCTGGGCTCGGGAAACAAGCACAGACTGGTGGGACTGCATAGTGTTGCAGGTCTGGGATGATTCCCAGTGGCTGCGAAACTTTCGCATGCGTAAGGGCACTTTCATGGAACTTTGTGACTTGCTTTCCCCTGGCCTGAGGCGCAAAAATACCAAGATGAGAGCAGCCCTCACATTTGAGAAGCGAGTGGCAATAGCCCTGTGGAAGCTTGCAACGCCAAACAGCTACTGGTCAGTTCGGTCCATGCTGGAGCTCCTTTGCGATTCTGGGACTCCATCATGATCACCTCTGCTGAGGAGCTCTGCATGGTCACCTCTGCTGAGGAGTTCTGCATGGTCACCTGCAGCCTGTCACACTGGTCAAACAGGAAATTGAAATTCAAAAGTTCGCGGGCCTTTTCCTATCTATCTGGCCAGTGCATCTGAGTTGAGAGTGCTGTCCAGAGCGGTCACAATGGAGCACTCTGGGATAGCTCACGGAGGCCAATACCATCTAATTGTGTCCACAGTACCCCAAATTTGACCCGGCAAGGCCGATTTCAGCGCTAATCCCCTTGTCGGGGGTGGAGTAAGGAAACTGATTTTAAGAACCCTTTAAGTAAAAAAAAAAAGGGCTTCGTCGTGTGGATGGGTGCAGGGTTAAATCAATTTAACGCTGCTAAATTTGACCTCAACTCCTAGTGTAGACCAAGGCTTAGTAAGGCATTTTGAAGACCAGTTTATTGTTCATATCACAGCTACACACACTAGCTTTAAGCAGCTCGGACAAAGTAAGGTGATATTTGCAGGTGGTAGAGTGACAGGGTAGTCTGTTCCTTAAGGTCAGTATTGCGTACTGCACAGTTCTCCCTGTCATACAGCATGGCCCTTTAAGAGGTGAGGAAATATGGAGACAGAGGAAAGGGGTCCTGGAAAGAAGCAACATTTAGAAGGAATCCTTTTGCTATGTCTTTAAGGGTCTAGGACCTGGAGCCTTACAGAGAAGATGGGGCAAGGCTCTCCTCTCACCCAGGCAATAAAGAATGAGCTGGAAGAAGGGATCAACATAAATTCTGCCTCCTTCCTTCGTAGCAGGGCAGATGCCTGTAGAAAGGCTCCTGCAGGGCCATGAATTAACAAGAGGAGGACAGCACAGGGGAAGTTCTGCCTGCTGAACTCTCCCAGGCTGAGGGTGGAAGGATTGATCAGTAAATGGGCCAGCAGGAGGAGAAGCTGCCTGAGGCTCTACAGCTGGCCTAAAGCACACCAGCTCCAAGGGGGAGAGCTAGGAGGCTCCTGTCTTAAGGAGAGGAATTGCCCAAAGTACAGACCTCTGGAACAGGAGAGGAAACTAACCAGGACACTTACATGGACCCAGGGTGAGCAGCGAAACAAGTGAGTTACCCTCTGTAGAATAAGTGAATAAACAAGATATTGCAGAGAGGGGTTGAACTAATCTGGTGCGGGTAATTGTTTGGGGTGCCAAGTGCAACACACCAGCAGTGCCACAACACGTCCGTGGGGGTGCTGGAGAGGCATGCATATGACAGGAAGAACCTTAGAACTATGGACCATCAGCATTAGAAACCACATCAAAACCTGCCAGAGGAACAGTTCATTTGGAGCCAGAGGCTCTTCCTGTTGAAGGGCAGTTACTGGACTAACCAATGAGTTTCTTCCCAGTACAGTGTAAACAGTTTAGTCAGCTACATAATGCTGCATACGGAATACATAGTGCTCCTCAGTGCACACAGTATATTTTAACATATTTCTTTTCATATACATTGACACAAAATGGGCATTAAACCAAAACATCATGGAAATTATCTGGCTGGATTATCAAACCTCATTATACAAGGATGGATAACTACAGAGCTATATTAAAAGATGCCAAACCATTGCTTTACATTGTGAGTACAATGTCTTCTCTGTTCCATATTATTACAGCAGCTACAAATGCCTCAATAGAACTAATAATGCAAGCTATTATGAAATGTTTTAGCCTTATTTGGAAAAGATGTACAGGCTTTTGTTGTTGTTAAATGACCCCCCCACCCCAGATACACATACACACACACAAGATCATCAGACTAAATCTGATTCTGCTTTGACTTCCACTGGTATAAATTAGGAACGATTCTAGTAAAATCAGTGGAGTTACCCCAATGGGAAAGTAGAATCAAGATCTTTACATTTTTCAGATGCCTCTCAGGTAATTCTCATTGACAGCTCTTAACCATAAGAGATTACTGAGATTACTCTTTTATCCAATGGTGAGAGTAAACAATTAATGTAAATGTTCAATGTCTGCAAAGACAGTTTTATATTATTGCTCTTTTTATACAGTCAAGTTATTTTTGTCTTAGTAAGTAGGCATTTAAGTGAGAATGCCATCAAGCTGTAGATCAAACTACTCTCTTCATGCCAACAGTCAGCTTAACATACCTTTTTTATTTATGCATTGTTTTCCCTTTTGTTCACCACTAGGAAAGTATTTGGAGTGGATAAGATCTTCATGCATCATATCTTACAGGGGAAAGTCAAATCACCTTTTATGTCTTTGTTTGACCTTTACCTTCACTTTTTATAGGCCCACACTGAAATTATTTCCTACCTTGTGTAAGTAATTGTAGATTTCGGACTTCTTCTCTCACTTTCAGCTGAAGCACCTGCTGCAAAATGTGCTGTCGTAGGCTCTCCTGGGCAATCCCCATTCGTTCAAGCTTCTTGTCAGTAAGCCTCAGCAATGCACGGCCTGGATCCAAAAGTAAAAAGGAGAAAGTAACCCAAGGATTTCCATTGATGTAATAACCTCATTCTAGCAAATAAACCTCATTCTGCTGCATTAAAATCCTCAGCTGTAAAACAATCTGATTCATAATATAAAAAGAAAAGAGGTACTTGTGGCACCTTAGAGACTAACCAATTTATTAGAGCATAAACTTTCGTGAGCTACAGCTCACTTCATCAGATGCATATCGTGGAAACTGCAGCAGACTTTATATATACACAGAGAATATGAAACAATACCTCCTCCCACCCCACTGTCCTGCTGGTAATAGCTTATCTGAAGTGATCATCAGGTGGGCCATTTCCAGCACAAATCCAGGTTTTCTCACCCTCCACCCCCCCACACAAATTCACTCTCCTGCTGGTGATAGCCCATCCAAAGTGACAACTCTTTACACAATGTGCATGACAATCAAGTTGGGCTATTTCCTGCACAAATCCAGGTTTTCTCACATCCCCCCCACCCCCATACACACACAAACTCACTCTCCTGCTGGTAATAGCTCATCCAAACTGACCACTCTTCAAGTTTAAATCCAAGTTAAACCAGAAGATCGGGGGGGGGGGGGGGAGGAAAAAATAGAGGAAACAGGCTACCTTGCATAATGACTTAGCCACTCCCAGTCTCTATTTAAGCCTAAATTAATAGTATCCAATTTGCAAATGAATTCCAATTCAGCAGTTTCTCGCTGGAGTCTGGATTTGAAGTTTTTTTGTTTTGAGATAGCGACCTTCATGTCTGTGATTGCGTGACCAGAGAGATTGAAGTGTTCTCTGATTGGTTTATGAATGTTATAATTCTTGACATCTGATTTGTGTCCATTTATTCTTTTACGTAGAGACTGTCCAGTTTGACCAATGTACATGGCAGAGGGGCATTGCTGGCACATGATGGCATATATCACATTGGTGGATGTGCAGGTGAACGAGCCTCTGATAGTGTGGCTGATGTTATTAGGCCCTGTGATGGTGTCCCCTGAATAGATATGTGGGCACAATTGGCAACGGGCTTTGTTGCAAGGATAAGTTCCTGGGTTAGTGGTTCTGTTGTGTGGTATGTGGTTGTTGGTGAGTATTTGCTTCAGGTTGCGGGGCTGTCTGTAGGCAAGGACTGGCCTGTCTCCCAAGATTTGTGAGAGTGTTGGGTCATCCTTTAGGATAGGTTGTAGATCCTTAATAATGCGTTGGAGGGGTTTTAGTTGGGGGCTGAAGGTGACGGCTAGTGGCGTTCTGTTATTTTCTTTGTTAGGCCTGTCCTGTAGTAGGTAACTTCTGGGAACTCTTCTGGCTCTATCAATCTGTTTCTTTACTTCTGCAGGTGGGTATTGTAGTTGTAAGAAAGCTTGACAGAGATCTTGTAGGTGTTTG
Source organism: Lepidochelys kempii (assembly GCF_965140285.1). NCBI lineage: Eukaryota > Metazoa > Chordata > Testudines > Cheloniidae > Lepidochelys > Lepidochelys kempii. The sequence goes on along the minus strand of NC_136381.1, from coordinate 25,886,466 downwards.
TCTCTGTCTGAGGGGTTGGAGCAAATGCGGTTGTATCGCAGAGCTTGGCTGTAGACGATGGATCGTGTGGTGTGGTCAGGGTGAAAGCTGGAGGCATGCAGGTAGGAATAGCGGTCAGTAGGTTTCCGGTATAGGGTGGTGTTTATGTGACCATTGTTTATTAGCACTGTAGTGTCCAGGAAGTGGATCTCTTGTGTGGACTGGACCAGGCTGAGGTTGGTGGTGGGATGGAAATTGTTGAAATCCTGGTGGAATTCCTCAAGGGCTTCTTTTCCATGGGTCCAGATGATGAAGATGTCATCAATATAGCGCAAGTAGAGTAGGGGCTTTAGGGGACGAGAGCTGAGGAAGCGTTGTTCTAAATCAGCCATAAAAATGTTGGCATACTGTGGGGCCATGCGGGTACCCATAGCGGTGCCGCTGATCGGAAGGTATACATTGTCCCCAAATGTGAAGTAGTTATGGGTAAGGACAAAGTCACAAAGTTCAGCCACCAGGTTAGCCGTGACATTATCGGGGATAGTGTTCTTGACGGCTTGTAGTCCATCTTTGTGTGGAATGTTGGTGTAGAGGGCTTCTACATCCATAGTGGCCAGGATGGTGTTATTATTACCTGGATTTGTGCTGGAAATGGCCCACCTGATGATCACTTTAGATAAGCTATTACCAGCAGGACAGTGGGGTGGGAGGAGGTATTGTTTCATATTCTCTGTGTATATATAAAGTCTGCTGCAGTTTCCACGATATGCATCTGATGAAGTGAGCTGTAGCTCACGAAAGCTTATGCTCTAATAAATTGGTTAGTCTCTAAGGTGCCACAAGTACTCCTTTTCTTTTTGCGAATACAGACTAACACGGCTGTTACTCTGAAACCATTCATAATATAGTAGACCTAAAATGCAAAAGGGATACCTGACTTGGTGAGTTAATTACTTTCCACTCCAGAGATCCAGGTTCAGAATCTTAGCTTTACATCAGTGACAATGAGTTTGGCAAGTTCTATCCGTCTTATACATGTTGAGGTAACATAGTTTGTAGCAGGCTCAGACTGGCCTATAGGATGACAGCAAAATTTCCCTGGATACTTCTGAACAGCCTCACCATCCCCTGCTCTCCCAAGATCCCTTTGAACTGCAACAGACTGAATACAGATGTAACTGAATTATGGATCTGAATCCTGGGCTGGCAGGATGCTTCACATTGGCATTTAGCATGCCAGTGTATTATGACATCATGGTCTGAGATAGCCCATAATGCAGAGCATGCTAAATTCATACACATAAGACTGTTAGCACTTCCAGACAGGGACTGAATCGTCTGGTACAATTACAGTGCCTAGCACAATGGGATTCTGATCTGGTCTTTTGGACTCCACTGTAATATAAATGTTAAATTAAGAGACAGCAAATAGCAGGACGGCAGAACATGGTGGTAGGACAAGCACTAAGGCACCCAGGTCCACCAGAGAATCACAGCATGAAGCAACGACAGCGGTGCTTCCAACCCCTTTATCTAAGGGGAGGAAAAACTTTCCCGATTCTTTTAGCCCCTGAAGTATTAGTGCTGGTGGTTAGGCCCAGCCATGAGCCCCACAGTCCACTGAAGCCCATCTTCTCTCCTTTCCAAAGGGGTCCTTGCCTCTCCAGTCCAATGCTAGTAGTCACGCTGGGGCTAGACTGATTTACATTGCCTGAAAATCTGGCACATGATTTTTGTTCAAAGCAAACTCAGCCCTTTGCTTCGCTCTACGTTCAGCTTCATTTGCTTACTAGTTTGTCTTTTAATTATTAAATCTGCATCTTTGGGTTCCACTTGTCATATATCAGTATAAGCATAATCGACAGAGGAATATATATATCTTTCTCAGGTAAAGAATGAAAATAATTCATGCATTTTGTCCCAGTTTTGTGGTGGCACTCCTTAGCACTAAGGATGATAACCCCTTGTCCAGCAAGCCTTTCTGTGAAATCATAAACCAGAGGAAGTCTATTGGTTAATGTAATACCAAAATATGGAAATTAGTGTCTTATAGATCAATGCCAGCCTTCAGATTCCCCTAGTGAAAGAGACAGTAATAAGGACTTCAATTGTTATAGCACATTATCATACCAAGACATCTCAAAGCAATTTACAAAGGATGTACAACAGTCTAAGAATGCAGTCTGCAATGCCAATCTAGCAATTGAAAGCAAGCAAAAATTAAAGTCCTCAATGAAAAAGGTGCAAGCATCCCTGTCTCCTTTGGGCAGAGAGTTACAGTACATAATAATGTGTCAGGACATAAGGAGGCCATGTGGCTCCTCCAGCTCTGTCTACCTACCTGGCTAACAGTTATAGCTTTTAATATCTTTCTTCTGGACATTTATTTATTTCTCATTTGATAGGGTGGATACAAATCAATGATTTTTTTAAAAAAATAAAGTCAGATTTTTAAAATTTAAATCTGATTTTTTTTGATAAAATGCTTTTTGAAGAAAAAACCTATTAAAAGATAGTTTTAATTAAGATACATTATAGCTCAAAGATATCTCTTCATGGAATAGGGATTATAAATTCTAATTCTATAGTATGAAGAAAAATTCTCTCTTTAATGTTTAAGAAAAGTTTTGTAAATGAGCTCCAATAGTTCGTGGATTAGGAACCAATTTTATGGGGTTCCAGGGGCTTCTGTGTAGATTATTTAGGTTAATCTTTCTATCTACACAATCGGACTCAGTGCTCAGTCTAGAAGACACCATCAGAGATGCTTAGTTTTGCAGTTCTCAAACTGTGGATTTGTGTCTCCAGAGATAAATTGCTTGCTAACAGCAAAAATGTTTTTAAATAAATAAAATAAAATGAATAGAGGTGAGAAACAACAGATCTGAACCCTATTGTCCCTCTGCAAATTTGTGTACACAGAGTCAACCTCTTACCTCTCTCTAAAAGTGCAAAGTTTCAAAAAGCTCAATGAATAGAAGATTGTTGGGGGCAGAATAGATCTGGACAAGGAGAAGAAGTCTGGAGATAAATGTAAGAAGGGAGGGATGGGCAGTAGAAACAAAAGTGAAAGTGTTTGAGCAGCATATTCCAGAAGTCTTGAGGTCTTTCTGAGTGCAGCCTTCACTGATTTGAGATCTACCAGACCATTCTCTCAGTAGAAGGGAAAACCTATAATGGCAGCAGGCCATAAATGAGACTCAGTTTGGGAATATTTTAATGATGTTCTTCTACCTGTGGGTAAGACAGGCATGCATGCAAAATGCAAACAGTGCAACAAAGAAATGCAAGGCCTGGTTGCCCGAATGAAACAACATCATGAGAAGTGTTCCTTCTCAGGAGGAAGCTGCGCTGAAGATGATGAAAGGAACATGTCTGAACATGCAGGATCTTCAGGTTAGTAAACATTTTTATTTCATACTTCTTTCTTAAGGACTGCCTGTCTTCCTTCTGGACTGTTTTTGAATTCTCATGTTGGAGCAAAAAATATAGTTGTTACTCAATGGTACTATCATTTTAGATGCAGTTCTGATAAAAAATAAATAGCTGAAATAGGCAGATCTTCCCTTTACAATTTCACCTTTAAAGTAGTACCGGGTGTCAGTGAATGCAGTGAGTAATACTAAATGAGCAGTATGGTAATAATAATTAAATAACTGCATTGACTTATTTTGTTTAGGAGAATCCATCCTCAACATACAGGACTTTGAATACTATCCACCTTCAAGATCACCATCATTTTCTATAGTTTAAGAGTTATACGGACCCTGGACTTCAGGAAAGCAGACTTTGACTCCCTCCGGGAACGGATGGCCAGGATCCCCTGGGGGACTAACTTGAAGGGGAAAGGAGTCCAGGAGAGCTGGCTGTATTTCAAGGAATCCCTGTTGAGGTTACAGGGACAAACCATCCCGATGAGTCGAAAGAATAGTAAATATGGCAGGCGACCAGCTTGGCTTAATGGTGAAATCCTAGTGGATCTTAAACATAAAAAAGAAGCTTACAAGAAGTGGAAGGTTGGACATATGACCAGGGAAGAGTATAAAAATATTGCTCGGGCATGTAGGAATGATATCAGGAGGGCCAAATCGCACCTGGAGCTGCAGCTAGCCAGAGATGTCAAGAGTAACAAGAAGGGTTTCTTCAGGTATGTTGGCAACAAGAAGAAAGCCAAGGAAAGTGTGGGCCCCTTACTGAATGAGGGAGGCAACCTAGTGACAGAGGATGTGGAAAAAGCTAATGTACTCAATGCTTTTTTTGCCTTTGTTTTCACGAACAAGGTCAGCTCCCAGACTGCTGCGCTGGGCATCACAAAATGGGGAAGAGATGGCCAGCCCTCTGTGGAGATAGAGGTGGTTAGGGACTATTTAGAAAAGCTGGACGTGCACAAGTCCATGGGGCCGGACGAGTTGCATCCGAGAGTGCTGAAGGAATTGGCGGCTGTGATTGCAGAGCCATTGGCCATTATCTTTGAAAACTCGTGGCGAACCAGGGAAGTCCTGGATGACTGGAAAAAGGCTAATGTAGTGCCAATCTTTAAAAAAGGGAAGAAGGAGGATCCAGGGAACTACAGGCCAGTCAGCCTCACCTCAGTCCCTGGAAAAATCATGGAGCAGGTCCTCAAAGAATCAATCCTGAAGCACTTGCATGAGAGGAAAGTGATCAGGAACAGCCAGCATGGATTCACCAAGGGAAGGTCATGCCTGACTAATCTAATCGCCTTTTATGATGAGATTACTGGTTCTGTGGATGAAGGGAAAGCAGTGGATGTATTGTTTCTTGACTTTAGCAAAGCTTTTGACACGGTCTCCCACAGTATTCTTGTCAGCAAGTTAAGGAAGTATGGGCTGGATGAATGCACTACAAGGTGGGTAGAAAGCTGGCTAGATTGTCGGGCTCAACGGGTAGTGATCAATGGCTCCATGTCTAGTTGGCAGCCGGTATCAAGTGGAGTGCCCCTAGGGTCGGTCCTGGGGCCGGTTTTGTTCAATATCTTCATAAATGATCTGGAGGATGGTGTGGATTGCACTCTCAGCAAATTTGCGGATGATACTAAACTGGGAGGAGTGGTAGATACGCTGGAGGGGAGGGATAGGATACAGAAGGACCTAGACAAATTGGAGGATTGGACCAAAAGAAATCTGATGAGGTTCAATAAGGATAAGTGCAGGGTCCTGCACTTAGGACGGAAGAACCCAATGCACAGCTACAGACTAGGGACCGAATGGCTAGGCAGCAGTTCTGTGGAAAAGGACCTAGGGGTGACAGTGGACGAGAAGCTGGATAGGAGTCAGCAGTGTGCCCTTGTTGCCAAGAAGGCCAATGGCATTTTGGGATGTATAAGTAGGGGCATAGCGAGCAGATCGAGGGACGTGATCATTCCCCTCTATTCGACATTGGTGAGGCCTCATCTGGAGTACTGTGTCCAGTTTTGGGCCCCACACTTCAAGAAGGATGTGGATAAATTGGAGAGAGTCCAGCGAAGGGCAACAAAAATGATTAGGGGTCTGGAACACATGAGTTATGAAGAGAGGCTGAGGGAGCTGGGATTGTTTAGCCTGCAGAAGAGAAGAATGAGGGGGGATTTGATAGCTGCTTTCAACTACCTGAAAGGGGGTTCCAAAGAGGATGGCTCTAGACTGTTCTCAATGGTAGCAGATGACAGAACGAGGAGTAATGGTCTCAAGTTGCAGTGGGGGAGGTTTAGATTGGATATTAGGAAAATCTTTTTCACTAAGAGGGTGGTGAAACACTGGAATGCGTTACCTAGGGAGGTGGTAGAATCTCCTTCCTTAGAGGTTTTTAAGGTCAGGCTTGACAAAGCCCTGGCTGGGATGATTTAACTGGGAATTGGTCCTGCTTCGAGCAGGGGGTTGGACTAGATGACCTTCTGGGGTCCCTTCCAACCCTGATATTCTATGATTCTATGATCTGCCAATGATCATGTTTCAGTCACATAGCCACAGAATATCACCTACAGTAAAAGAAAAAAAACCAACTCCATCATCCAGGAAAAAAACGAAGATAAATTTGTGATAAGAACCAGCAGATTACAAAAAGAGGTAATTGATTAAAAAGTTGCCCGGCTTGTTTATGTAACAAACTCTCCTTTCTGTATGATTGAGAACCCACGCTTCATTAACATGGTTCAGTCATTAAGACCAGGATACAGTCCACTCAACAGAGCAGATGTCACAGGCAAATTGCTGGATAAAGTGTATGAAAGAGAAATTGAGCAGTGTGCAAAAGGTCTAGAGGGTGAGATTGTTAACCTGAGCCTTGATGGGTGGAGCAATGTCCACAATGATCCTGTTGTATGTGTTTGTGTGACAACAGAAGAAGGGAATATCTTCCTTACAGAAACAATTGATACATCAGGAAATGCACACACAGCAGAATACTTACAAGAAGTAGCAGTAAAAGCTATAACAAACTGTGAAAAAAAAATTCAAATGTCTAGTTCTCAGCTTGGCCACAGACAATGCTGCAAATGTATCCAAGATGAGAAGAAGTTACATATTTAGAAGAGCGAGAAGAAAGTCCCAAGCTAACAACATACGGTTGCAGTGCTCATTTGATGCACCTCCTAGCCAAAGACTTCAGTGTTCCAGAAATAAAGGCTAATGTTGTTGAAATTGCAAAATACTTCTGTAACAACCACTTTGCAGGAGCTGCTCTGAAAAAAGTGGGAGGAACCAAGCTAACTCTCCCACAAGTCGTGCGATGGAACTCAGTAGTGGACTGTTTTGAGCACTGTATCAAGAACTGGCCTAATCTGATGACAGTTTGTGAACAAAATCGTGAAAAAATAGATGGCACTGTCACAGCCAAAGTTCTCAACATTGGGCTTAAGAGAAATGCTGAACACATGCTGAGTACCCTGAAGCCTATTTCCATAGCCTTGAACAAAATGCAGGGAAATAGCCGTTTATTGCTGATGCTGTTGAAATTTGGAAGGAACTGAGTAAGATCTTAAAAAGAGAAATATGCAATGACAGAGTTAAATTACAAGCATTAAAAAAAAATGAATGGGACAAGCACTTTTTCCAGATCATTTTCTTGCAAATATTCTCAATACTCAGTACCAGGGTCAAACCTTAACTGCTGAAGAAGAGGAGTTGGCTATGACATGGACAACCAGCAATCATCCCTCCATAATGCCAACTATAATAAACTTCAGAGCTAAGGTGAACCATTTGAGAAATATATGTTTGCTGATGATGTTTTAAAGAAAGTCACACCAGTGAACTGGTGGAAGTCACTTAAGTACTTGGATTCAGAGACTGTTGAAGTGATAATCTCACTTTTAACAGCAGTAGCTTCTTCTGCCGGTGTAGAAAGAATATTTTCTTCCTGTGGACTACTTCATTCCAAATTGAGAAATCGTTTGGGACCTGAAAAAGCAGGAAAGCTTCTTTTTCTTTTCCAGATTATGAACAAACAGGAAAATGAAGGTGAAGATGACTGAGTTAGCTGCAGAAGCCAATATTTTAAGTTTTTCATGTTGACCTGGCTGACATAGTCGATTTAATTTTTTTTTTTCAAAAAAGTTCATTTAAGTATTTTAGTTAAAAACAATTTTAACAAAAACAAACCTGATTTTTAAAAACTTGAATGTTTAATTAAATTCAAAAATTCATATGTTTGTTTTGTTAAAATACTATATGTTTGCTGTTGAAGAAAAAAATCCAGAATACAGAACGTTGTTGTTTTAGTTAAATAAAACAGTTTATTGGTGATGTTCTCCTCCTAATACAGCATGGCAAGAAAATCCTCCAAATATTAATGATTAACCTGTTGAACTGGAGATAGTTCACCTCCCACTGACTTCATAAATATTTGCTTCAATTACCTTTGGTAAATGAAATAACCACACAATCATTCATTTTCTGATCTAGCTGTAAAACTAATCTGAAAAGTTTTCAAAATAAATCACTTTAAAAATGGATAGTGTGTACCTTCTAAAAATGAAACCTACATCGATCTCTGAGTTGCAAAGAATATGTATTAAGGCAGTGGTTTCCCAACTTGTTCCACTGCTTGTGCAGGGAAAGCCCCTGGTGGGCTGCACTGGTTTATTTACCTGCTGCATCCGCAGGTTCGGCCAATCGTGGCTCCCAGTGGCCGCGGTTCGCTGCTCCAGGCCAATGGGAGCTGCTGGAAGAGGCGGCCAGTACATCCCTCGGCCCGGAGCCGCGATCGGCTGAACCTCCGTATGCGGCAGGTAAACAAACCGGCCCGGCCCGCCAGGGACTTTCCCTGCACAAGCGGCGGAACAAGTTTGGGAACCACTGTATTAAGGTTATAACAACCGACAAGAATGCACTTTTATGTAGAAATGCATGATTAAATTGAGTCTTCCTGACTAGTGATTTAAATCATGATTTAAAATCAATTTGATTTAAATCAAATCCACCCTGTCATTTGAGTATGTTTCCTACCTCAGCCAACAGTGTACTTGGACTGGTATGATGAACAAAACAAAGGGAATGATCTCTTCCCTAAGTAGCTTACATCCTTCACAAAGAGCAGACCTAGAGACTAGAGGGTAGAATTAATTTAGATCACCTCCTTTTACTTTATTTTCTATTTCAATAATGGATTAGTGACAGCATTTTTTCCTAAAATGATTTAGGAGAATGAGCCAGATGAGGAGCTGTTGTTCGCGAGTGCAAAGGAGTGCAGTTGTCACAGCACTGAAGCAAAGGAACATCACAAGCCGGAAGAGGCAAAGGTAGGAAACCAGGAGTGAAGCTGGATTTTGCAACCGGGGGAGGAGCAGCTAATTCCCATTTTGGGTGACAGCATGTTATTAAAAACTTCTTTTTATTGTGGTGGTAATTTACAGTTATTTTTCTAAGCAAGTATTTGATGCTACTTTGTATTATTAGTCTATTATTTATATTATTGCTCCTGCCAATTTTCTGGGTTTTTACCTATATGAAGTTTGAAATTTGGCAAAGGGAGATTATTCTAGGTGCATATACAAGGTAGCATGGAAGAAGGCCTGAAGGTGAATTAGAAAAGGAAATAAAGAGAGAAATAAGGAGTGATTTATCAGCTGAGTGGAGAGAATTGAGAGGGAAGCGGTAAGAAATGAGAGCAGACATGAATGGCAGGGCACATTTGTGTAAGGCCTTCATAAAGACTACGAAAAGCTCAGATTTTATGAATAAGGTAAGACGAAGCCGGTGGAAGGGAGTGACATGATTTGAATTCTGGGCAGGGAAGATTATTTTATCTCCTGCATTCAATACACAATGTACATATGTAGATCAGTACCTAATATTCAGTACACGGATTGAGGGGGCACAGCAGCTAACTCATAAGAAGGAAAAGACCTAAGTAGGCTGTCTGGACATACTCAGTTGCAACTCCTTGTAGAATTCTGCAGTCCTAATACAGGCAGAATTCCCACTGACTGAGATGTGTGAACGATCTACTGCCTCCAGCTCAGTAACTCTGTGGCACAGGATACACTAAGCTGCCTAAATTATCCAGGTGACAAATTAGTTTAAATTCACAAACTGTACCACATAATTTGAAAAGTGATTGTTGACATGATATGATGAATATTCCTGCTTAATTGATAGTAATGTGCTTCCTAGTTTTTGTGCAGAGCAAATGTTACACAAACTGTGCCCAGACTTACCTCATTAGTTTCAAAAACATGTTTGCAAATCTGGTTCTACTTAAAGAATCCAATCATAGCCTTTCACTCTGCCCGTGTGGGCTAGCGTTAGCTCTTTCTCAACTCAGCAGATAAGAACAAGCCTCTTGTGCCAGCATGGATTACTTGGAGGTGGCTCACATCATAGAGCAGCCTTTGGGCTGCATGAGCTTTCATTTAAGGTAAGTTCCTAGTTTTCCTTGCCAAGATAGCCTTAAAAACAGCCCTCCAACCTGATGTAAAGACTGGTAAACAAATTGTAAGGAATAAGCCTCCGAATCCACTTCTGCAGCAGGAAGCTGAGAAAGGAGAATTAAAAAAAGCCAACATGCTTTTTATGTAAAGTGAGTCGGTTAACTTAGGGGCACAATCAAAAGAACCATTTTATTAATCCTTCTCCCCAGTTCTTGGGTCCTGGCCTGGACTCAGTGGTATGACGACAATGGACAGGAAATGGTCACCTATGGGGAAAGAAGGAGGAAATTGTTTCATAGGCCTACCTCAAACACTAATGCTGCCTGTACTGTTGATAGCTTCAGCCCTATCTGAGGCTGGGAGTGAACTGCTGCTGCTTGTGCAGGCAGCTAGCAAGCTGCAAGTTGCACTTGCTTTAGTATTGACCATGGCAACTGCACTTGAGCTATGGAATATCACCAGTGAATCAGTGGAGACCTGCTTCACCAAACCACCCCAATGCCCTATAGATAATCAAGCTACCGTCACTCTTTCCAGCAGAAGCTGCAAGATACCACCTGTCGCTACCGGCTGATGTGAGGAGCAGTTTCCAGATAGGAAACCACCTAAATGAGACTCCATGAAGTGCTGGGGATGGGAAAGCAAAGGGTTCTAATGGATCAGTGGTTGAAGTTGATGGATAAATGAATTGGGGGGAAGGGCAAAGAAGGGGGGATAGAGTAAAGAATTAATAGATTTTGGGGATGAGACTAGTACACCCAGGGAATGTTCCATGTGTCTGATTGAGAGAAAATTGTTTTGATAGAGCTGTGCAACAAGATGCTTCTACTGTCCCCGTCATAGTACCCCTGCAAGGAGTTGTATAAGGTAGTTACTGATGGGGTCATAATGACAGGTGTGGCTCATTGGACTCCTCAAGCAATTGGGAGTAGCTCTTTGGAGAAAAGTGTAGGATCAGGCAAGCTTGAGGAGAAGGAATGGCTTGTATATCATGTTATTCAAGAAATAACATAGCTACATAAAATCTCATCAGGGAGGGAATGACGTTTTGACTTTTAACAGTATGTGCGTTGGACTTGGCTGAGGGTTCAAGCACCTTGTTAAACTTTTCACAGCACTACACTGACTCCTACTTGCTGGTTAACTTGCAATTATAATCAATAAATTATATGTAAAGAAGGGAATTTGCTTACTTAATCTGGATCTTGTGTCTTCAAGTCATGTCTACTTAATGTCCTGACAAGACTAAGTTTTAGGTTTTGTTAGTACTGCCAATATGGCTATGGAAGAATGACCTAGTTTCTCCAAAATCCTTTTCTTAAAATCACAAGTTTTTCTATTAGACCTTCTAATACCACCTCCAGCACCCAAAGAGAATATAAACATGAATTAAAAGAAAACTAAGTCATAGAGCAAGTTGATTTTTTAATTTTTGCCAAAGTTTTTCAAAATTAAAAACCCAGAAAGAAAATGAAAATTTTGTGAATTTGTTTTTCTAGGTTTTTGACCAGCTCTACTAAGTAACCAATAATGAACCTGTCAAATTCATTAACAAAAATTATCAAGTCCACAGTCCTTTCCTCTCTTGTGTTAGTGTTGTCTCTCTCATAATCCTCATATGTTCCAGATATAATGATCCATCATTTTTCTCTATTCTTGTTCTTATTTAGGGTCTAATCCTGCAAGGTTTAGCATGTCCTTGACTCACATTCAGTCTGTAGGAATTCAGGATGCTACCTGTCTCAAAAATTGGACCCTTTGGTCACATTGGGATAAAGTGCTACTCTGTGTGAGTAAGATTATCCCAGAAATGATTCCACTGACTACTTGTGGAGTAAGGTACTCCACAGTGCAAATTATATCAGAATCTGGCCCTTAAATTATAAGTGGCCAGGGTCCTTGTCTTGTCTCTCTGTTTGCTCATGAAGTGTCACACACACCCTATTGAGCTAAATTCCATTCTACCCAAATATCAACAAAACAGCCCTCTAAATTCTGAAAGCAAAATAATTTCAAATTAGTTATAACTGAAGAGGCAGAAAGAACACAGCTTGACTTACAGATCCTAAAAAGAATTCGCAAAAGTACCAGTGGAAAAAAAAAATTTTAAAAACTGGATCAATTTTATCCAAAGTTACTGAACACAGAATCGGACCTCATAATGTTTCTTTTACAGAATCACTAAAAAAAATATTTTATAATCAGGATTCAAAAGCAGGAATGTATTATTATTTTTTCCCTAATAAGAAATTATCTCCTTGCCAGGTAGCTCACAAATGGAGAAGATACCTACTTATCTTTCAAAATTGACATTAGTGGCAAAGACTCTTCTCCAGAAGTAGGCAGTCCTGCTTTTCGGCCGCTACCCTCAATCTGGAGAGTCAGTGATTCCTCTTCCAGGAGCTGACCTAAGAGACTGCTTTCCAAAAAGGCACCTGTAAACCTGTACTGTATCTTATTTTAATCACATTTTGAATTAATTGCTCTTTGACTTAAGAGCCATAGATGATTCCAAGAGAACATCATTCTAAGTCAATAACACAATTCTGTGCAACGAAGGACGGGGTTAATGAGAAATTGTACATCATGATTACTGGAAGTGGTTCAGTAAGTAATTTACTGTACTGATGGGAACTATATTGATTCCTTACAAGTCTTGGGTAAAGACTATCAGCCAGTCCTGTTTTTTAGTTGAACATATTCAGGACCTGATGTTTTTAATAGGAGGAAATAGTAATAACTTGAATTCCCATCTGAAATATAAATTCAGGTGCAAATCATATTACACTGCTTTTCAAATGTGCTGTAAAATGTGAGACAACCATTTTAGTGCTCTCAGGAAGGACCGAGCAGGACCCACAAAGCAAATTAAGGATAAATTTATACCTTTAGCAGACAGTCTATAAATCTACATTATCTGGTGTATATATATTTGCCAAGCTACTTCCTGGCTATACAAAATTAAATATATTTAAGCACCAAAGACATGTAATAATGGACTTCTATTACACTGCATATCATATTTTTCAAGCAATGAAATCCAGCACTACTGCTTGATTGTATGTATCCGGTAGATTTATGGTACCCATATCAAATAAACAACCTTCAAGGTCTTTTCTATTTGTGACAGGTAAAGTGAATCTGTCAACACCTTTGATTTTATCTGGCATCAGCCAGACACATTGTTCCTCAATTCCTTGTTAATCTAATGTTGCTCAGTAGGCAGCCACTAATTATGCATTACATCTCCCATTTCTTTATTAATTGTAAAGAATCACATTAGAGCGTACCTACTGGCAAAAAGAGTAAACACACATCCATATATAAAAGTATACAGTGAATATGTAGAAAAGAATAGGAATGGGCAAGACAATTTGGATAGTATTAGAACTGATTCAACCCTTTGAACAAAACTCAAAACAAAACCTTTTCTGGAGTTTCTAAAAGAGTCTTTTAAAAAAAAAAAAAAAGCCCTATTTTCTGCCAGAAGGAGAAATATTTAAATACTACAAAAAAACCTCACAGCTTTCTTGGAATATCCAATCCAGCCAGCATTGGGAAGTACTGGAAACCACAACAGAAAACCTGTTCTTTTGAGAATTCTAGCCAGATTTCTAAACCAAAAGAGGTTATGAGGTTTCGTCTGGAAATAGATTTAGGTAAGTATCCAAAAAAAGAGAGGGAAAACCTCTGCAACAGATGTGAATTTAAACTAGATCCCCATTTAATTAAGTGGGAGACGTACACCTGCTCCCACTGTGAGTGCATATGTAGTTATTCATTAATCCCCTTCGATTGCAAAACACAATCAAAGAGTCACAAGACTAAGGGTCAAATTCTGCTCTGGGAACCCTGTACCCAGATCCAAGGTCAGAAGTCAGAACTAAATATTTTTTCACTTGCTGTAATTTGGCATTAGTCATTCTGGCCATTTGTTCAAAACATTCTTCTAGGTCATTAACCTCCTCCCTCCGATTTTTGCTAACTGGTAATTAAAAAAAAAAAAAAAAAGCCAAATCTTTTAGAGCTGTTCCCCCCACCCAAGTTTTCATAGTGTGGACCACATCTTAAGAGAAATGTTATCTTAGAGACTCTTTTTTCACTCATGTGGGATTGTACAGACCACCTACTCCTCCCCTTTCATCATTGTCCAATACACATGTGGCAATTACAGCAAAGGCTTACACAGAAAAGTAATATTAGGAACATGTTCGATTTTTTTTTAGTTCCTTTTACTGTTGAATGGCTGGAAATCAAGAAGACTCACACCATGTGACCACACAGCTTTCTGCAGACCATTATCAAAATCTCTGTGGGCCATCCTTAGTCCCCATGGAGCACAGTTTGAGAACCTCCATTTTAAAGCACTAGATTTTCCCATCATTAGCACTTTAAAAGGAAAGCAAAACTGAACCCTATTAGAAACATGCTTTCATGCACCAACACTGGATAAATCCAGGTTGTATTATTGTTTCCTGAAACTCCACTCTTCTGTTCCAGACCCTTATCTCCGCAGTTTTCAATAGTGCTTTTTCCCCATGCCCCTGCATTAGTTTTACCTTCCTTTTTTATTAAAAATGAAACAGAGGTTTCATGTTAATATTCATGATGTTATTAATTAACATTAATAAAATGGTAAATTAAAAGCAGCATGGTCATAGTTTAAGCACTACAGAAAACTTCAGACTTCAGAATCAGCCCTTCTCCCCTCCCCCCACAATGGCATCAGTTAGATCTAGCACTGCCATTTCTCTTTTAGGGCTTGTAAGCTGCAGCCTCCCACCTGTCAAGCTGAAAATGTGACCTTTGATGGGACCTCAGCCTATAGTACATGCTGATCATTTTTAAACCTAAGGGGAAAATAATTTTCCACTGTAAGAGCCAACTCAAGTCAATTTTGTGCACACTCTTATAGCTATGGATATTGATTTTGTTTATCTATACTCTGTGGGTCTGACTCATATCTCATTTGCATCATGTTATTCCAGACTTCAGTGGAGTTACTTCCAGTTTTCACCACCCTAACTGAGAGGGGAATCAAGCAATAACAATCTTATTCTGCCACTCAGATTCCCATTGAGCAGCACTTTATTCAAAGTTGTCCAGTTGAAATCCATAGGACTATAGCACTTTCAGGGGTGAAGCACTAATCAAAGGATGAAGAGTTGGCAGATTTTAGATCTGAGTGATCCAGAGCCCGTTTAAGCCAGTGAAAATGCTTCTGCTGGATTTGGCCAGCTTTGGATCAGCCTTTGCAGAGAAGAATCACAAAAATGATTCAGGGCTAAGGAAAAAAAGGCCTTACACTGAGAGACTTACGGATTTCTATATATTTAGGGTTATCAAAAAGGAGATTGAGTTATGACTTGATTACACTGTATAAGTACCCTCTTGGGGAGAAAAATACCAGGAACTAAAGGGCTCTTTAATCTAGCAAAGAAAGGCAGAACAAGAACTAATGACTGGCAGTTGAAGCCCGACAAGTTCAAATGAGAAATTAGACACAATGTTTAACAGTGAGGGTAGTTAACTATTAGAACAAACTACCAAGAGAAGAGGTGGATTCTCCATAGTTTGACACCTTCAAATCAAGACTGCCTTTCTGAAGATACGTTTTTGTTGAATACAAGTTATTGGAATCAGTTCAGGTGTAATTTGGAGAAATTCTATGGCCTGTGTTATTCAGGAGGTCACACAAGATGATCTAATGCTCCCTTCTAATCTTAAAAATCCCCAACATTTATGAATTTGCAAAAGAAGGAAAATGAGGCAGGGGAGAATTTGTGTATATAAAAAAACCAAACACACGAGGCCCTAGAGTGCAACAAAGATGTGCCCATTTGCAATTTGACATCTTAAATGAGTTTTCTTTCCAGCTTTAGAAATCTAATGCAACAGTCAGTTTGCAGTCTTCAAACTACGTAAGATTAGTAAACACCTAGGCTGTGCAAGAGGAGCTCTTAAAGTACATAGCTTTCAGTACAGCACACAGACAGAAATGCACTTACGTACATCATACAGTCTACATTTGAAAAGCAACCACACACTAAGGGTATGTCTACACTGCAATTAAACACCTGTGGCTGGCCCATGCCAGCTGACTCAGGCTCATGGGGCTTGGGCTAAGAGGCTGTTTAATTGTGGTGTAGATGTTTGGGCTCAGCCTGCAGCCCTACTCTGGGACCCTGCAAGCTGGGAGGATCCAAGAGTTTGGGCTGCAGCCAGCCTACCTCGTAATTAAATGGCCTGTTAGCCTAAGCCTTGTGAGCTGGAGCCAGCTGGCATGGGCCAGCCAGCAGCCGCAGGTTTTTAACTGCAGTGTAGACATCCCTGTTGACAAAGGACTCATAGGGTGAGTTGATTGCAGTGAATACTTATCAGCCACTAATTAGATTGGGAGAAAAATAACTTGTAACTGATAGTTTGTTACATAGAGAAATACATTTATGTAGATAGGTAAAATTAGAAATGATCTGCATAAAGATTTCATAGATCACACTTTCGTACTATCACTAAGAATTGTAATCTAAAATGTGCCAAAAGAACGAGGCAACACATTGCTAAAAACAATTAGCATTAGAGACTAAAGATCTGTTAATGAGATACTGGGCCAAATTCAGTCCTGGTGTAAATAGAAGCGTATCTGATTTCCACTGCACTGCACCCACTTACATCAGAGCTGAAATAGGCCCGTAGAGATGCAAATAATTTTTCTGTATTTTAAGGAAACAGCACAAACACATGTATTTAATGTTTTCAGGGTCCTGACTATCTTAATAAAGGTTTTTCCAGACCGTATGTTCAGTGGAAAAATCTCTCTACTCAGATTGGGCCACATTCAACCTTGACGCAGTAACAAAATTGCTCATTTTTCTCCAGTACATTAGTTTACACTCACCACCTCAGTGCAGAAGTTAAAACATTTTATACTTGCTTTTTAAAGTAAGATTCTTTTTATATATGAGTTACATTTTCTTGATTCTACATAATAAATGAACATTTAAATGAATATTCAAATGGTGTGCAGCAGTCTTACATCAGCAGTATTCAAATGCTTCTTAATATCAATTGGAAAAAGGCAAATGTAGTGCCCATCTTTAAAATAAAAAAGGGAACAAGGAGAACCCGGGGAACTACAGACCGGTCAGCCTCACCTCAGTCCCTGGAAAAATTATGGAGTCAGTCCTCAAGGAAACCATTTTGATACACTTGGAGGAGAGGAAGGTGATCAGGAACAGTCAACATGGATTCACCAAGGGCAAGTCTAGGGTGACCAGACAGCAAGTGTGAAAAATCGGGACAGAGGGTGGCGGGGTAATAGGCATCTATATAAAAAAAAGCCCTAAATATTGGGACTGTCCCTACAAAATCGGGATTTCTGGTCACCCTAGGCAAGTCATGCCTGACCAACTTGATTGCCTTCTATGATGGATAAGGGGAAAGCAGTGGATGTGATATATCTTGACTTTAGCAAGGCTTTTGATACAGTCTCCCACATTATTCTTGCCAGCAAGTTAAAAAAGTATGGATTGGATGAATGGACTATAAGGTGGATAGAAAGCTGGCTAGGTTGTCAGGCTCAACGGGTAGTGATCAACGGTCTAGTTGGCAGCCAGTATCAAGCAGAGTGCCCCGGGGTCGGTCCTAGGGCCGGTTTTGTTCAACATCTTTATTAATGAGTTGGATGATGGGATAGATTGCACCCTCAACAAGTTCGCAGATGACACTAACCTGGGGTGAGAGGTAGATATGCTGGAAGGTAGGAATAGGGTCCAGAGTGACCTAGACAAATTGGAGGATTGGTCCAAAAGAAATCTGATGTGGTTCAACAAGGACAAATGCAGAGTCCTGCACTTAGGAAGGAAGAATCCCATGCACCGCTACAGGCTGGGGACCAACTGGCTAAGCAGTAGTTCTGCAGAAAAGGACCTGGGGATTACAGTGGATGAAAAGCTGGATATGAGTCAGCAGTGTGCCCTTGTTGCCAAGAAGGCTAACGGCATATTGGGATACATTAGTAGGAGCATTGCCAGCAGATCAAGGGAAGTGATTATTCCCCTCTATTTGGCACTGGTGAGGCTACATCTGGAGTATTGAGTACAGTTTTGGGCCCCCCACTACAGAAAAGATGTGGACAAACTGGAGAGAGTCCAGCAGAGGGCAATGAAAATGATCAGGGGACTGGGGCACATGACTTATGAGGATAGGCGGAGGGAACTGGGCTTGTTTAGTCTGCAGAAGAGAAGAGTGAGGGGGGATTTGACAGCAGCCTTCAATTACCTGAAGGGGGTTCCAAAGAGGATGGAGCTCAGCTGTTTTCAGTGGTGGCAGATGACAGAACAAGGAGAAATGGTCTCAAGTTGCAGTGGGGGAGGTCTCGGTTGGATATTAGGAAACACTGTTTCACTAAGAGGGTGGTGAAGCACTGGAATGGGTTACCTAGGGTGGTGGTGGAATCTCCGTCCTTAGAGGTTTTTAAGGTCTGGATTGACAAAGCCCTGGCTGGGATGATTTAGTTGGTGTTGGTCCTGCTTTAAGCAGGGGGTTGGACTAGAAGACCTCCTGAGGTCTCTTCCAATCCTAATCTTCTATGATTCTATGGAACCTGAACTACTAAACATATTCAAAGAGAAAGGTCTGTATAAGAGCAACAGAAAAGAATAGAAAAAAAATATTATAATCATTATAGTTGAAGCTGGAAGAGTCCTTCTCAAACATGTAGGCCATCCTGTAAGATATATGATCCACACAATACTATAGGCATTCCATGATAAATACACTTTCTTAAAGTCCTGTTCACTGAATCCTTTTTATCCTGTTCTCCTCACCAGTAATTTCTCCAACTCCTTCCTTCCCGGAACAGTTGCTTTGTGTATTCTTTGTCCTGTCTATCTTGGCCTATTATGCTCTTTGAGGATGGGTTGTACACTATATGTTGTACACCATCGATAGGTACCAGTGTTGAGGGTGATATCCAGTCCATGCCCAAAAAGCCAGAGTAATTGGTCTCTGTGCGGGTGACACAGTGAAGGATTACAGAGATGAAGATCTTCCCCCACTCATGTATCAGGGTCCACTGGCTACTTTTCTAGCCCATAGGTGGAATATCAAGCTACAGTCCCTTCACCCCAATCGCATGAGGTGTTGGGGCTAGTTATCCGTTGTCTGGTCTGCCCTATCCTGTCCCCTTGTGAACCTTCCATGCCAGGGATGGCTCGAGACTGCTTCTGCTGTACGCACAAATGTGTAGTCACCCTGCACACACATACACACTGCCCTCATGCCCCCTTCACAGCTACTATGTGGTTTTCAAATGGTGTGGAGGACATTGCATAGGGTCCATTTCTAATGCTATAGGAAACTTTCTAATTAAAAATAATAATAATATAAACTATCACAATCACTGGAAACCTCTGCTGTCTGGGTTACAATAAAGTTAGCAAGGTCACAATTAGCCGTTAGTTAGCAGTACAGTCTTACATTATTTGTATATCAATATAATCAATTGAAATGTACAAGCTGTGGGAAAATGGGAAGTGAAAGAACATTGACTAGGTGAAACTTTGTTTGAAATTGTGAATATACCAATGCAAGTCATGTACGGCATCACTCAGACAAAGTGTCCAGAGATTGGATTTTTATAAAAGGAAATGTTACAGCTAGCAAGGCCAGAGGGGGAGAGGGATGAAAGATGTTAGGCGTGTAAAACCCTGGGCTTTCATCTCTGGAATTTAAGTTAACCCTTAGGAACTTATCATAGCATTGCTCTCTTTGAAAATAGACCTGGATTGCTCGGAGAATTCTATGAAAAGGTTGCCAGAAGATGCAGACTCTCCTTCACTGCCATCAGCACAGCTTATACAAGTCACCACAACAGCACTAAATGGATTTTGTCTCCCCACAAGATCAGTTTTGTCAAGAATAAAATAGGATCATATCGAGACGCAAAGAAATGGGGAAGTAGATTTCTCCTAATAATAGGGAGGTATTTATTCAGTGGCTCTACCAGTCCTATTTAGACTTTGCTCATACAGTTTGTGAATGAACATTTGACAGATATTATTGGTTTCCAGCCAGATTCTCCTCTTAGTTACCCAGGGTAAATATGGAGTAACTCCATTGATTTCAGTATATTTAAATAAGAACCTGGGATTCTGAGTCTGAGTGTAGATTCTGTGTTGTGCCTTTTTTGGAATAATTTTTTTGAATAACTTTTTAGACCCGTCACACAAGTCGCCGGCCAGGCAGATGGGGCAAAGGGAGCTTTAAGCAGCTTTAACTTTGCATGTCCCTAATTCTGGACTACTTGCTGGGGCTGGAGTGGTTCCTAACTTTAGTTAAAGGCTGAGCAACCCCAGGGCCTTGAACAACTGCCTACAAGCTGTTCCACAGCTCAAAATAGCCCTATTGCAATCCACTCCAGCCACCATAGATGCATTCAATTCACAAGCTTTTGAATAACCTCCTGCAGATTAAACTTATCCGATTGGTGTCTATGGTTTACTGTCAGTAAACTAAACTCAACATTCCAGCAATGATTCTAGTCCAAGTAATAAAAAAAACAAAAAACAACCCCCCACCAGTGTGATACGTGTGTGTGTGGTGGGGGGGAGTAGCTCCCTTTGATGGACACCCAGACAGCCATTTAGCTGTGAAATCCCTCTTGGTCTGTTCTCTGCTTGCTTTACTGGTAAAGGGTTAAGAAGCCCACAGGCAAAAGAAAAGGAGTGGGCACTTGACCAAAAACTTTTAACAACCCAAAGGTGTAAGTAGATCAGAATGTTTAGCTAGACGTGATCAGATTTATTTCTGTTTATTTTTTAAGGGTTGTGGATCTCCTCTGTGCTAACTCCAGATGCTTTTGTTTGCTTGTAACCTTTAAGCTGAACCCCCAAGAAAGCTATTTTGGGTGCTTGATTTTTGGAATTGTTCTTCTAAAATCTAGCAAAAGCCTAAGTTCCAGATGTATTTTCTTTTTGTTTTTAATAATATTTACGTTTTTTAAGAACAGGATTGGATTTTTGGTGTCCTAAGAGGTTTGTGTATATGTCGTTTGATTAGCTGGTAGCCACAGCTAATTTCCTTTCTCAGCTCTTCCCGGGGGGGCGGGGGGCGGGGAAGAGCATGAGGGTACCCCACAGGGAGGAATTCCCAAGTGCTTCTTCCTGGGTTCAAAGGGGTTTTTTTCCATTTGGGTGGTGGCCGCGTTTACCAAGCCAAGGTCAGAGAGAAGCTGTAACCTTGGGAGTTTAATACAAGCCTGGAGTGGCAAGTATTAATTTTTAAAATCCTTACGGGCCCCCACTTCCTGCACTCAGAGTGACAGACCGGGGATTCAGCCTTGACACCCAGAAATTTCCCCTTTTCTATAATCAGAGAAAGTCAATTATTATATGAAAGCAAACAAAGAGATTACCCCCCCTCACCCTTCCAAAAAAACAATCAAGTGGTAGCCTAGAATTAGCAGGCCCTCAAAATGCTTTGTAGAAAGTGATCGTATCCCTTGAAAAGAAATGAAGGAAAGATACTGCTTCCTCTAAAATCTGTCATAGTGGATGTAACAAGTAACTCCATCACCGATTGGGATGGTTTATACAATTCTTTTAATGCAGGAAGTTCACTGAGGTATAAAATGTATCCAGCGCATCAGAGTTTCTGTACCAATAAGTGTTAATGAAGTACAGGTTACTACATCTACTAAATCTTGCACAGGCTACTCCTGATTTCTTTTCCTTCCAGATGGGTGATCATAGTGGTGTAACAACTCCTAACAATTTTTCCAAGTCTGGAATAGCCTGGGCATGATTTAGTAGGTGTCGTTTACTAAGAGTTTGCTTACGTAAAGAATATGTAAATAATGGTTCTCTACCGAAAAATTCACTCTGGTGTTAAAGATGGGATGAAAAGAACCATCTCTTCCCTCCTCCTCCGCCCCTTTTTTTTAAAAGAAGTTTGTTTCTTGTGAGAGTTCTGAGGAAAAGAAGGAATCTAGTTTACATCTCCTCTGATCATAAATTACCCTTTCTGACATCTGGAATTCGAGAACAAGTAGCAAATGCTCAGATACTGTAACTGATGGTTTACGGACAACTAACTATATCTCTGATATGGGAATCAGAAACAAAAAGGCAGTCCTCAAACATATCTGGTGAAGAGTCAAAGCATTCTTTGTCTCACAGTGAAAAGCAAGCCAGGCATCCATCAACTTCAGCACAATAAAGAGCCGTCAAGATAGTTTATTTCAGATGCACTGTGAAGGTCAGAATTTAAACTAATTTCTAGTAATCTACTAATAAACATAGCCCATCGTGATCATTAAGTTAATTTATGTAACCTTTGATTGATGTGCCCCAATTAGTATTTTAAAAATAAGGACTAAAACCAAACCAAATTCTTTACGATTCAAGCCTCCAAGCTGGTTACCAATCATTTAATTCAATGGAGGACTGTAAATGACCCAATGAGTGATAAAATTAAGGATTTTATTGAATATAAATTAGTTAGTTAAGCGAACAGGCATTCAATATAACCATTCACTGCATTTATATTCACATACTCAGATGAAATGATGTATTGATCCATCCCTGAATGAGGAGAACGAATATATAATCCTTTCTCTAACAATACCTCGATGGTGGATGGGTGCGCCTATCTAAAATCAGCATACTATCCTTTTTATAATCAACTATAATAACTTCTATTAATTACCATTAAATCTACCTTTTTACCACAATTAAATATTTTCTACTTTCTCATTGGCCATTTAACATTAAGTATAATCTTAGTTAACATTTGTGTAAATGCCACATCAATAACTATCAATATATTAACATTTTATCTAAAACACTTGTAAAAACCAGTTACAACCAAAACATGTTTACAACATGACTCGGGATTATGTCCTAATTTATCTCCAATTTTTGCTCCCGCTAATAAACTCAGTTTTACCAGTCCTCACTTGACTATTGTCAAGCATTTGTGTAGGACATAGATTTTTGGGCCTACTTACATTTCAACACATTTCTATACAACATAAACAAGTACCATCACTATAGGCTACAATTAGGACAAAATGTGAGATGAACCTCCTAAACCACACAAAGAAAATGTGCATGTACACTCATTGACATGAGCAAAGCCACATACTCGAAAACTCAAATGAGCACTTGTTGAAATGCCGGCATTGGTGCCAGTTGATGGATGTACAAATATTTATGACATTAACTGACCTAAAAAGTCTATTTTTAATTACATTTTTAACTGAGTAGTTTTATAACCCACATACATTCCTTACCAAGCAGACAGACATTTTGAGGTGGTAGTGTTTTAAAAAGAAAACCCCAGTACAAAAACTATCTTCACCAGCTTGTGACTGAATAACCATTACACAACATGTGCAAAGGAAGTCATAAGTTGCACTATTAAGCTCTTAGAAGTCAGGAATGCCAATGTTAAGGTTTCATGAACAACTTCAGCTCTATAATACAGGTTTTAGTGACATGACCACATAATATTTCTCAAATGATAACCTACAATTATCCTACATTTTTCTACCACTTCAGAGACACATAGATAGTGTATATCTTTTTGGTCTTTTTATGTGCAAGAGTCTACTAACACTATTTACAGTACATAAAAATGTACCTACTATAGATTGAGCAGTAAAAAATGAATTTTCAGGTGTTACATTTTCCATACATCGAGCGGATAGTTTAATTCCAGTCTGAATGACTTCTTTTTTAAAAAAAATAGATTAAGGGAAACAAAACAAGGGAGAACATAATTAATGTTTTGATGAGAGCCCAGTAAGAGTCTTTCTGTAACATTCTGCCTCAAGATTTCAGAGTAGCAGCCGTGTTAGTCTGTATTCGCAAAAAGAAAAGGAGGACTTGTGGCACCTTAGAGACTAACCAATTTATTAGAGCATAAGCTTTCGTGAGCTACAGCTCACTTCCTCAGATGCATATCATGGAAACTGCAGCAGGCTTTATATATACACAGAGAATATGAAACAATACCTATTCCCACCCCACTGTCCTGCAGTAATTGCAGCTGCCCTGCAGACAGGTATTCTCCTTAGATATAGAAAGGTGCACTACAGAGAAAATAAAGTCATAACAATCACATATACACACACATATATACATACATATATACAGTATATTATTATAGGCAGTACAGTTAGTAGCACGTATAATTAGGGTTGCCTGACATTTTCCATTAGCAGTCTGTTTTCAGTTGCTTATGATTTCACCAAACTTGCATTTAAGCTGATTTTTTATTGATCAGATGTCTACTTTAAGTTTTAGCAGAAATGGTTTCTCAGAATGAGGTTAGGGAAAAATATGTTGTTTTGCCCATGTTAAAAAAAATTCTTACAGACATTTTGTTGAGAAGCTCCATGCTTGGGATCAGAGGTTTGAATTGGGCAAGCACGTCACCTTTCTTTCATGGGTGTGCCTTTTCCCATCCCAGTGACAAGCTGCTCAAATCTGGCCAAGTTACAAGCCTTTGAAAATTCTCAGTTTGCACATACTCAGTGGATTCTTGTTAGAATTTAGCAATTAAATTCTCCAAAGATTCCATCTATTCTGTACATGCTCCAGTGCAAGACTGCAGAGGATTTTCCCTGCTATTTCTCCTCCAGGTCAGCCAGGGGCCTCTGTGACATAAGAACAATGGACTCAGGGAAATGCAGTCCTCTGTGGTCTCAGTGCTCCCACTGCTGGAACCCAGGCAGCAAGGATGGCAGGATGAGCATTTCTACTGGAATGCAGAGGGCTGAGGAACCAGGCCCGGGGCAGTGGCAAGAGGAAGACTGGGACATGGAATGTGGAACTGCCAGGGGCGGCAGGGGGGAGGAGAAGGGGACAAACACGGGATGAAGAGGCTGGGGCAGAAGGGGCAAAGTTGGAGTGGCAGGGAGCAGAGGAGAACAAAAGCAGATGCATTTTCAACCGTTTGAGTGTACTCCTCTCAGAACCTGGAACAGAACCCAGGATTCCTCAATTTCAACATTCCTCTGTTCTCAGCCAATAGCTGTGAAATCCACTGGCAAAAATGTATCCCTTATCTCCCTCTACTGACAGGCCCACACAGAAGATGACAACCCACTCCTGTTATCTGTTACTTGGTCAGCTCAAGTGGAAGAGGTTTGTTTGGTGAAGTAAAGGTTCTAACCCTGCTGATGAATGAAGTGGGCATTAATATGGTTCCAAGTGATGGAATTTTTGCTTTTTAAAAAAAAAAAACATGGACACTTCCATACACACAAATTTTAGAAGAATGTTAAAGTTTCAGTCAAGCACGCAAAAGTTAGGAAATAGCAGAATTAAGGCTGGCTGTACAACCTTAATTCAGCCTCTTTGTGTGTATGCATTATGATTAGTCTTTAATTACCTGATCACATACTATTTTTTCTGTAGGACCCCACCTCACAGAGTACACAGGAGAAAGAGCTCTCAAGTATGCTCAGCATAGTCCTTAACTAAAGCCTGAGCCTGGGAGCTGTAGTAAAATTAAGCCATGTTGTGCTACGGTTGCACAAATCTGCAATTTATGGCAGTAGCATTAAAGTGGCAGGAAATTTGACTCAGGCACTTGAATATTAGTATTTTTCCAGCTGTTTATGACAAGATAAATATTAAACTAGTGTGTAAACTCCATCCCTCACAGCTCAGCTGTCCTGCTGATATGCCCTTGACAGCGCATGCAGGGCTGTGACCAGACTCTGATTTGCAAAGAAAATAAAGGGAGTAAACCAGTATACCTTTTTGAGTACTCTGCACAGTGGGATTGCAGAGAAACCCATGTTACAGCTAAGAGACCTAAACTTTAGAAGCCCCCAATGGCAAACAAACAAATCTCTGTAAACGTTCCTCCTTGTCAATGGGGCTTTAGCACCACTGCAGCTATTCTAGTTACTGGCCACAGATTGTTGTATTTGAGCTAATCCCAGGTATAGAAAAGGCCTTAGATACTTTTTGCAACAGTGGAATTCGGTTTTATGATGGTCTCAGAACACTTCTTCACCATTGCCTTTGTAACAATGGAATGGTCACTTCCACTGTTGCAAAAGTGCAAACAATTCATAACATGGATACTCTTTTTTTCTAAACAGAAGGATTTTTATTGTGCCACACCGTACTCCTTACAGATGTACCTTGGCAGTAGCTCTAAAAATTATAGGAGCCTAGAAGTCTTTAGGATTCAGTACCTGGCTCATTATAAGTACATCACATACAGTGTTTACAGTAAACTGGTCTACTAAGCATGTGTAAGTAGACATGGATAATGGACAGATTTTTAAAATGCTGCTCTGATTGTATGGGGGAATTGTATTATATAGAAATGATATGTATATTAGAACTGTTTAAGGGTGATTGGTTTATTAATATACATCAGCATTGCACATCATTGAACGGCCATGTTTCAGAAGCCAGGATTAATGTGTAATAGATTTACTTTTACAGACACCATCTCAGCATATATCACATTCAGGTGTTGTAAATAAAAGTATAATAAAGTCCCAAGGAGAGTCTAACAGGAGGTTGAGAGGTATTTTTTGGTTTTGTTTAATTTTGGAGTTTGCTCATTTATAAATGAGCAAATATGTTAATTAAAATAATAAACATGTTATGTTTACATGTTAATTAAAAAATAAATCTGAGCCCTCTGAGAGCTATTGTGAAATTTCCCCTTACATGTACAATTATTACACAGGCAAATTAGCGGTATGTTTAAGAGATGTTGTTTCCTATATGTACTCTTCCATAGGTTTGATTGTATTAGCATGGGATGCATCAGACAAAGTGGATGGACTTTTCCCATCCAACACTGGCAGGGAGTGCAAAGCTACCTGTGTTATAAGTACTAGTTTCCATACCTGGGGCTGTTTGCTCAGTCTGTGTGTGTATATATTAAGAAAACTACTCATCTGCAGCAAGAATGAGGTTTGGGTAGCTAGTAAATCATGTACAGCAGTTAGCCTCAGCTTTGCTAATGGATCCTTCCTCCTATATGCAATGCCTGTTTAGTTGCTAATTTGAGCAGCTTGCAAGCTTTCATTTTGGGAGGCAGTCTATTGAAAACAAACAAATACTACAGGGTTCTCTCTCTTTTTGAGTTGCAATTTTTTAGGGCATACATCTGAGTTGAGTGTAATTTAGAAGTTTGTATCAAACACTACAAGTTCGCAGGTAGAGTAGTTTAAGATAAAAGTTGCAGGTGCTATTCATCTTTATACCTGGGGGTTGCTTCCAAAATTAGATATTTTAGTAGAAAAGCCATTTGGAGAAATGTCGAGAGTGTGTTGTGAACATCTTAACTATATAAAGAAAATTAATGCATTATCAAGCTTTTAACCTGCACTAATTTAATTGCACTATTAAAAGTGTTTGTTAAGCTATCCATCAGTGTGCAAGACTATGTAATTTTGCAGATAAAATTTGTCACATGACTGCTTATAAAAAATTAGCAAAAATTATCAACACTTCTTCAGAAGCTATTTGAGTAAAGAGTTTAAAATGTATTTTATATCATTCTAACACACACGCGCTGTCAAGGTTCCTCCCCCACTCTGAACTCTAGGGTACAGATGTGGGGACCTGCATGAAAAACCTCCTAAGCTTATCTTTACCAGCTTAGGTCAAAACTTCCCCAAGGTACAAAATATTCCACCCTTTGTCCTTGGATTGGCTGCTACCACCACCAAACTAATACTGGTTACTGGGGAAGAGCTGTTTGGATGCGTCCTTCCCCCCAAAATATTTCTCAAAACCTTGCACCCCACTTCCTGGACAAGGTTTGGTAAAAAGCCTCACCAATTTGCCTAGGTGACTATAGACCCAGACCCTTGGATCTTAAGAACAATGAACAATCCTCCCAACACTTGCACCCCCCCTTTCCTGGGAAATGTTGGATAAAAAGCCTCACCAATTTGCATAGGTGACCACAGACCCAAACCCTTGGATCTGAGAACAATGAAAAAGCATTCAGTTTCTTACAAGAAGACTTTTAATAAAAATAGAAGTAAATAGAAATGAAGAAATCCCCCCTGTAAAATCAGGATGGTAGATATCTTACAGGGTAATTAGATTCAAAAACATAGAGAACCCCTCTAGGCAAAACCTTAAGTTACAAAAAAGATACACAGACAGAAATAGTTATTCTATTCAGCACAATTCTTTTCTCAGCCATTTAAAGAAATCATAATCTAACGCATGCCTAGCTAGATCACTTACTAAAAGTTCTAAGACTCCATTCCTGGTCTATCCCCGGCAAAGACAGAATATAGACAGACACACAGACCCTTTGTTTCTCTCCCTCCTCCCAGCTTTTGAAAGTATCTTGTCTCCTCATTGGTCATTTTGGTCAGGTGCCAGCGAGGTTCCCTTTAGCTTCTTAACCCTTTACAGGTGAGAGGAGCTTTCCCCTGGCCAGGAGGGATTTCAAAAGGGTTTACCCTTCCCTTTATATTTATGACACGCGCACACACACACACGCACACAGACCAGAGAGAACGTAAGCGTACTGGTGGATTTTGAGTAACTACTTTAGCCAGTCTTAAGGTCACATAGCTACTCCTTTTGGATCAAGAACAGTTGCTACAACATAATGCGTAGAGTACAATATGTAACATAGATAGGGCTTCTGATTTTAACTGTTAAACACTGATAAAACACCTGTGCTGTATGTTAATCGGTCCGTATAGATCCTGCTGGAGCACACTAAAGGTTCCTAGTGCACTTTATCATCGTGCTGTTTGAAAAAGTACTATGTGATTATACCAAGAAGAAGTCCTAACCCCCAATTTTTGGGCATCTACTTCGAAATAAAAAATTGCTAAAAATAAACCCCCAAAATTAAATTAATAAACCCTGAAAAAAGAAGCCCTAAACATAAGCAATTGCTGAAAAAGGGCAAATTCACAAGTAGAAAGTAATGGAGATGAAAACACAGCTTTGATAAGTTAACTCACTTTGATAATGCTATTGATAAAACAGCCCGAAAGACCTGAGAATGAATAGATCTTCATGAAAATCCCTTAAGTGGTGCTTTAGCCCCCAGCCCTGCAATTCACTGTATCCATAAGGAGCCCCACTGAAGTAAACAGAGTTCCACTTACATAGACCTATTTTCAGGATCTAGCCCTAAATAGTTATGTGTAAATTGGTTCCTACCACCAGCGTGGAGCACAGTCTAGTTTCAATAGATCCCAAAGACGGCAGGGTTCCTTTCATGATCAGTACGGAAAAGCATATAGATATTACACTGATGTTGCTTTTTTTTTTTTAAGTATGTGGAACCCTTGACTAAGGTATTTTGATGACATGAATTACTATTCTGTATTTTCTAAAGTGGAGTGAGATCAGATGTCCTTTTGTCAGTGATTTATCCACTCCTGACTTTTTTTTAAAAAAAATAGTATTTAAGAAGCAAAATTTGAGTTTGTGGAGATTTTATGTTTCTGCTGGCTACCGGGTGGCTGTTCTTTCAACATAGGAGTTCTTTCCTGTCTCAGAGAGTAAGGAAGGGCGTGTGGCTGACATAGTGTAGCGGGCATTGCAGGCTGTTCTGTTAGTCAGGACTTTGGGCCATGGATTTGTGTGCTGACAGGTTTTTATATCCCTAACTCTGTTTCTGTTGCGTAATATGCGTAGCAGTAGCCAGGGACTTCAGAATGGAATAACATAAGAATGGCCATACTGGGTCAGACCAAAGGTCCATCTAGCTCAGTATCCTGTCTCTGACAGTGGCCAATGCCAGGTGCCCCAGAAGGAATGAACAGAACAGGTAATCATCAAGTGATCCATCCCCTGTCTCCCATTCCCAACTTCTGGCAAACAGAGGCTAGGGACACCATCCCTAGCTAATAGCCATTGGTGGACCTATCCTCTATGAATTTATCTAGTTCTTTTTTGAACTCTGTTATAGTCTTGGCCTTCACAACATCCTCTGGCAAAGAGTTCCACAGGTTGACTGTGTGTTGTGTGAAGAAATACTCCCTTTTGTTTGTTTTAAACCTGCTGCGTATTAATTTCATTTGGTGACCCCTAGTTCTTGAGTTATGAGTAAATAACACTTCCTTATTTACTTTCTCTACACCAGTCATGATTTTATAGACATCTATCATATTTCCCCTTAGTCGTCTCTTTTCCAAACTGAAAAGTCCCAGTCTTTTTAATCTCTTCTCATATGGAAGCTGTTCCATACCCCCAAATCATTTTTGTTCAGGAAGGGGCAACCTTTTCCAATTCCAATATATCTTTTTTGAGATGGGGCAATCACATCTGCACACAGTATTCAAGATGCGGGCAAACCATGGATTTTTTGGAGGCAATAGGATATTTTCTGTCTTATCTGTCCCTTGAGGATTCCCAACATTCTGTTAGCTTCTTTGACTGCTGCTGCACATTGAGTGGATGTTTACAGAAAACTATCCACAATGACTTCAAGATCTCTTTCTTGAGTGGTAACAGCTAATTTAGACCCCATCATTTTATATGTATAGTTAGGATTATGTTTTCTAATGTGCATTACTTTGCATTTATCAACATTCAATTTAATCTGCCATTTTGTTGCCCAGTCATCCAGTTTTGTGACTCCCCTTGTAACACTTCACAGTTTGCTTTGGACTTAACTACCTTGAGTAGTGTTGTATCATCTGCAAATTTTGCCACCTCAACTGTTTGCCTCTTTTTCCACATCATTTATGAATATGTTGAATAGTACTGGAGCCCTGGGGGACACCACTATTTACCTCTCTCCAATCTGAAAACTGACCATTATTTCTACCCTTTGTTTCCTTTCTTTTAACCAGTTACTAATCCACGATAGAACTTTCCCTCTTATCCCATGACAGCTTCCTTTGCTTAAGAGCCTTTGGTAAGGGACCTTGTCAAAGGCTTTCTGAACATCTAAGTACACTATATCCACTGGATACCCCCATGTTCACATGCTTGTTGACAACCTCAAAAAATTCTAGTAGATTGGTGAGGCATGATTTCCCTTTACAAAAATATGTTGACTCTTCCCCAACAAATCATGTTAATCTAGGTGTCTGATAATTCTATTCTTTATTATAGTTTCAACCAGTTTGCCAGGTACTGAAGTTAGGCTTACAGGCCTGTAATTGCCAGGATCACCTCTAGAGCCTTTTAAAAAAATTGGCATCACATTAGCTATCATCCAGCCATCTGGTACAGAAGCTGATTTAAATGATAGGTTACAAACTACAGTTAGTAGTTCTGCAATTTCACATGTGAGTTCTTTCAGAACTCTTGAGTGAATACCATGTGGTCCTGGTGACTTTATTACTGTTTAATTTATCAATTTGTTCCAAAACCTCCTCTAATGACACCTCAATCTAGGACAGTTCCTCAGATTTGTCATCTAAAAAGAATGGCTCAGGTTTGGGAATCTCCCTCACATCCTCAGCCGTGGAGACTGATGCAAAGAATTCATTTAATTTCTCTGAAATGGCCTTATCATCCTTTACTGCTGCTTTAGCATCTTGATCATCTAGTGGCCCCACTGGTTGTTTAGCAGGCTTCCTGCTTCAATGTACTTAAAAAAATTGTGCTATTACTTATTGAGTCTTTGGCTAGCTGTTCTTCAAATTCTTTTTTGGCCTTCCTAATTATATTTTTACACTTCACTTGCCAGATTTTATGCTCCTTTCTATGTTCCTCAATAGGATTTAACTTCCTCTTTTTAAAGAATGCCTTTTTGCCTCTCACTGCTTCTTTTACTTTGTTGTTTAGCCAGGGTGGCACTTTTTTGGTTCCCTTACTGTATTTTTTAATTCAGGGTATGCATTTAAGTTGAGCCTCTATTATGTTGTCTTTAAAAAGTTTCCATGCAGCTTGCAGGGATCTCACTTTTGGCACTCTACATTTTAATTTCTGTTTAACTAAGTTCCTCATTTTTGTGTAGTCTCCCTTTCTGAAATTAAATGGTACTGTGGTTAGCTGCTGTGGGGTTTTCCCCACCACTGGGATGTTAAATTTAATTATGGTCACTATTACCGAGCGGTCCAGCTAGATTTACCTCTTCGACCAGATCCTGTGCTCCACTTAGGACTAAATCAAGGATTTCCTCTCCTCTTGTGGGTTCCAGAACTAATTGCTCCAAGAAGCAGTCATTTAAGGTGTCAAGAAACTTTATCTCTGCATCCCATCATGAGGTGACATGAACCCATTGAGTTTTTTTGTTTTTATAACATGTCTAATCTCCCTGAGCATTTCAGTCACTATCACACCCCTGGTCAGGTGGTCGGTAATATATCTCTACTGCTATATTCTGATTATTAGAGCATGGAATTACTATCTATTGAAATTCTATGGTACAGTTTGGTTCATTTACGATTTTTACTTCATTTGATTCTACGCTTTTTTCCCCACATATAATGCCACTCCCCCACCAGCACGACCTGTGCTGACCTTCTGGTATATTTTGTACCCTGGTATTACTGTGTCCCATTGATTATCCTCATTCTACCAAATTTTTGTGATGCTTGTTATATCAATATCTTCATTTAATACGAGGCACTCTAGTTCACCCATCTTATTATTTAGACTTCTAGCTTTTGTATATAAGCACTTTAAAAAATTGTCACTTTTTAAGCTGTCTGCCATTATGGGATATAATTGAATGGAACTCTTTCATTTAACTGTTTCTCATCAGATCCTACCCATATTTTATCTTCCATCCCATCCTCCTTACAAGGATATAGAGAATCTCGATGAATAGATACTCCTCTGTCAAGGTTCCTTCCCACTCTGAACGCTAGGGTACAGATGTGGGGACCTGCATGAAAAACCTCCTAAGCTTATCTTTACCAGCTTAGGTCAAAACTTCCCCAAGGTACAAAATATTCCACCCTTTGTCCTTGGATTGGCCGCTACCACCACCAAACAAATACTGGTTACTGGGGAAGAGCTGTTTGGACACGTCTTTCCCCCCAAAATACTTCCCAAAACCTTGCACCCCACTTCCTGGACAAGGTTTGGTAAAAAGCCTCACCAATTTGCCTAGGTGACTATAGACCCAGACCCTTGGATCTTAAGAACAATGAACAATCCTCCCAACACTTGCACCCCCCCTTTCCTGGGAAATGTTGGATAAAAAGCCTCACCAATTTGCATAGGTGACCTCAGACCCAAACCCTTGGATCTGAGAACAATGAAAAAGCATTCAGTTTTCTTACAAGAAGACTTTTAATAGAAATAGAAGTAAATAGAAATCAGCTCTATAAAATCAGGATGGTAGATACCTTACAGGGTAATTAGATTCAAAAACATAGAGAACCCCTCTAGGCAAAACCTTAAGTTACAAAAAAGATACACAGACAGAAATAGTTATTCTATTCAGCACAATTCTTTTCTCAGCCATTTAAAGAAATCATAATCTAACGCATACCTAGCTAGATCACTTACTAAAAGTTCTAAGACTCCATTCCTGGTCTATCCCTGGCAGAAACGGCATATAGACAGACACACAGACCCTTTGTTTCTCTCCCTCCTCCCAGCTTTTGAAAGTATCTTGTCTCCTCATTGGTCATTTTGGTCAGGTGCCAGCGAGGTTCCCTTTAGCTTCTTAACCTTTTACAGGTGAGAGGAGTTTTTCCTCTGGCCAGGAGGGATTTCAAAGGGGTTTACCCTTCCCTTTATATTTATGACATCCTCTAAGGGCTGTCTCTGTCCAAACCACGTGCTCCTCCACACCTGTCAGCTTTCCCCCAGCCCTTAGTTTAAAGACTGCTCTACAACCTAGTTAATTTTAAGTGCCAGCAATCTGGTTCCATTTTGGTTTAGGCGGAGCCCATCCTTCCTGTATGGGCTCCCTCTTTTCCAAAAGGTTCCCCTTATTGTGAAAGAGTATGGAATTCCCTGTGCTACCATACTGCCCTTCATACCATGTTTGTAGGTTTGTGACTCAGAGCAGGTTTGCAGAAGCTGTAGGCCACAAAATTCATAATTGCAATCAGGTCTACAATGTTCAAGTGAGAGTTCTCTACAGTCTCCTTATTTCTAATATGCACAGAAAATTCCCTGGGTTTGGGTTGTGTGTCTCAGGTCTGGGTGAAGGGGGTAGTCTTGGCATCTTGTAACTTTCTTAACATAAAGGTTATATACAATGTATAACAGAGGTCCAACATGCAACTAGTTATGTTTGTGTATGATCTGGAGGTCACTAGAATTGGAAAGAGCCCTGTACTGTACTCTCATATAGGAGGTTACTGCTGCCCTTGAACTCCACAATGTTACACTCATCAGCAGGATTTGATCAGTGAATCTCCCTCCAAGGTCATCAGCAAGAACAGAACTGGTGACTTTCAGCCTCAAAGCTCAGACCAATACCACTTAAGCTAAGTAATAAAGTCCTTCATCTGGTAGCAATACTTTACTAGTCACTGGAGAAACACATCAAAGCCCAGCCACCATATTGTCTGCATACTTTTGGCCTAAGGGGGTACTACTGGTTAGAACATGGTTTAGCTGTTTTTGATCAAGCTAAGGACCCGCATTAGTTGCTTAAGATCACACTTAAATAGCTGGCATTTGGTACAAAGCCACTATAGTCACTGGAAAAGTTCCCACTGATTTCAATTGGCTTTGGATCAGGCCCTGGATTTGTAAAACATACTAAAACTCTACCTCCTGGACTGCCCCTTTTGAGTGCTGGGTAACCCTGCTTGGGTGGATGCACTTAGAAGGAACAACTAGCCTTTCTCAGCAACCTGCTGAGTGCTAGCATCTCCAAGATCAGAGCAGCTAGATAAGCATATCACAGGAGGTACTTAGACCCTTGCAGGGTTGAGCTCTGAATGAGGCAGGGGCTTAGGAAGAGAGTCCTGTCTTGTTTACTCTGGGCCCTATCCTATTGAAGTCGAAAGGAAATCTTTTCACTGAATTCAATGGAAGGTGCTGGATGCTTCACCGTGTGGGTAAGTGATCCTAGCACTCGTGGGCAGCATGGCTTTTGTTAAATGTGCACTCCATGAGCACAGGGAGAAAGTTCAGTGCCAAATGAACCACATGTACATATTGCAGGACTTTCAGCCAGTCCTCATAACTATGCCAAATCACAAATCATTTTCACCAGAACACTCAAATGCACTTCTCTTTAGTGAGGTCTATTGCCCTGCCAATTCAACTTTCTAAATCCAGCTATTTCAGTGCTAGAGCTGGGTTTTATTTATTATTATTTTTTTATTATAATGGGGGGGGGCGGGAGTGTTTTTCCTCAATTCTTCTCTCTCTATACTCAAGAAAAGGCTCAACTGTTTTAGTTTCAAACTTCCACAAACAGATTTGCTTTCAAACAGAGACATGGAACATTTCAGCCCACCAGGTGATGGTTTCCAGGAGCTATAAAGAACTGAAAGCAGGGAGTAAGAATGGCAATCCTTATACAACCTTAACTGGTCTGTATAACGTGACCAGACCCAGGACTGCAAGAATTTTCATATTCTGTCAGGATAAAGTGAGTCTATTGTAATAAATTATAGCTCTCGTAGAATTGCACTGCATAGTGGAAAGCAGAATCCCAATACTTTATTATAAAACTGACAGCATTCCTGAAAATACAGCCTATTGAAAGCCCAAACCAGCACCTTGAAGTCAGCTAGTTAGCTTGTGTATAAGCTCCCCCTTGAGGAATTGAGAATTATTGCACTACAAATCTCAAAAGCATCATTATCCAAAATCCTTGTTGAGCTGCAGAAATGATAAAATTTCCTTCACAATTACTAGGGGGAGTGTGGGGGGGAAAAAAAAAATCAGACGTTTTCCATACTGGTCTTGAAACTTTCTGTCAGACTTTGCAAAACAAGTTCGTCCACAATATTTGTTTTTTCCATGTAAAGAATCATTTCTGAGTTAAAGTCCATTCTGAAAAATGATCCTATTTTCATGTAAAACACATTTTTTTCAGATCAAAATAAATTCACATTGAAAATACTGAAAGTTACAAATGGTTATTTCATTGCACTCACTGACACTCTCTGAACCTCAGGAGGAGTTTGCCTAGCATAGAATGGTTCCTCTCCTTATTGGGCAACCCAATGCAACCACGGGAATCTTGCCCCACAAGAAAGGGGTGGAGCAGCGGGGGTGGGAATTGCTGAAATGTTAGGGATCTGGGTTAAGATCAAACTGGGGATAATAGGATCTGTTTTGGGGCAGTTGGGGGCAAAAAGTTGAGAGGGAATGGGGAAGGAGAATCAATAGAGGGGGAGTCAGGGTGGAGGAGCTGGGGGGACAGAGGGATAATTGAGTGGGAGTCTTCATGTGTAGGGGTGGTCAGAGAGGATGGTATCAACGCTGAGCGTGGTCTGGGATGAAAGAGAAAAAACAAAAGGAACTAGAGAAAGACTAGATGGATGAGATAAAATACAAACTCACATGCCTCAAGACACAAATTCTAAAGCGAACCTTCCAGCAGGTTTTGCATGTTCAGAAAACCTACACAGTATTTTATTCATGCATTTCACCGTACTGCCCTTAAAGCTGCTGTCTATATTTTTATCATTAGGTAAGTTATGTTATTAGAATAAGGAATATTGCCAGTAGTGTTGACACTTGCCCTAACAAGTAAAAAGTTAAATAGGAAACTAAGGGCACACCTGTTGCTAAGGTGACATATCGATAAGTATATAATAGAAGAAACTCAGCTGGCAATATTAGAGGTCTTCAATACACCTTGGAAGAAAGAAAAAATTACAAGATTACATTAAGTCTAGATCCTCATATGATGATAACACATCCTGGCAAATAATGAGCTAAGTAAAAAGGATCAGCACCAACTGCTCATTGATGTTGCAAAAATTCCCCTCTTTTTTTGGAAATTAGTTCACCACTTGCTCAAAATCAGGAACTACAAGATTTCCTACAACTCATTCACTGAATCCCTAATGTTCTCCCCACCTAAGACTTCCTTATCCTATGACTGAGCTAATAAAAGTGATTTAGAGTCCACATAGTATGAAAATAATATTTCTTCCCGTCCAATAGCGAAAGTAATTTGGAAGGAAATCCCCTGGTATTTTTCATTGTTGTGTAATTATATCCTGGTTCCAGAGAGAACTGGAATCAGAAGTGCCAACATATCAAAAGAAAGATTGATCTTGTGGTAAACCAGAAACAGCAGTACAATTCAACAGTTTAGGGCAGAAAGAGATAAATGCCATATCCTACAGAAACTGTAATGGGAATTTTAGGAAGTGTAATTACCTTACTGAAAATTTGATCAGTGTACCACACTTTGTACCTTACAAAAAGGGCATGAATATTTAATACAAGTAGTCAGAACCCCCTTTTACATCTCACTGGAAAGACTCTGCTCTTCCAGATTGTGGGGCGCCCCAAAACCTTGTTGGAATATTGGTTCAGTACTAAGGGTGTGTCTACACAGCAGCTGGGAGGGTGTTTCCCAGTGTGCTAGCTCTGCTTCAACTACTGCGCTAAAAATAGCTGAGTCACCATGGCAGCCGAACCAGCAGCTTGGGCTAACTGCCCAAGTACAACCCCCGAGCTCTCTTGTACATGCTCTGGTGGCTAGCTCAAGCTACAGCCTATGTTGCTATTTTTAGCACACTAACTTGAGCCAAGCTAGTGTGTCTTCTACCCATCCTGGGAGGCACCCTTCCAGCTACTGTGTAGACAGACCCTAAGAAGAATGAAAAGGAGTACTTGTGGCACCTTAGAGACCTTCCACACAAACTTCCTCATGGCTAGACTTTACTAAAACTAGGCAAGCCATTTACAACACACACTTTGCTTCTCTACAAAAGAAAAAGGACACTAAACTTTCTAAACTACTACATGCCACAAGGGGCCACAGCAATGGTTCCCTCAACCCACCCAGCAATATTGTTAACCTATCCAGCTATACTCTTAGCCCAGCAGATGCAGCTGTCCTATCTCGGGGCTCCTCCTTCTGCCCCTCCACCCCCACGAACATGATACAGTTCTGTGGTGACCTAGAATCCTATTTTCAACGTCTCCAACTCAAGGAATATTTCCAACACACCTCTGACCAACATACTAATCCACAGAGACCTCCCTACCAACACTGCAAAAAGAAGGATTCTAGGTGGACTCCTCCTAAAGGTTGAGACAGCAGACTGGAATTCTACATAGAGTGCTTCCGCCGACGTGCACAGGCTGAAATTGTGGAAAAGCAGCATCACTTGCCCCACAACCTCAGCCGTGCAGAACACAATGCCGTCCACAGCCTCAGAAACAACTCTGACATCATAATCAAAAAGGATGACAAAGGAGGTGCTGTTGTCATCATGAATAGGTCGGAATATGAACAAGAGACTGCTCGGCAGCTCTCCAACACCACTTTCTACAAGCCATTACCCTCTGATCCCACAGAATTACCAAAAGAAACTACAGCATTTGCTCAAGAAACTCCCTGAAAAAGCACAAGATCAAATCCGCACAGACACACCCCTGGAACCCTGACCTGGGATATTCTATCTACTACCCAAGATCCATAAACCTGGAAATCCTGGGCGCTCCATCATCTCAGGCATTGGCACCCTGACAGCAGGATTGTCTGGCTATGTAGACTCCCTCCTCAGGCCCTACACTACCAGCACTCCCAGCTACCTTCGAGACAGCTCTGACTTCCTGAGGAAACTACAATCCATTGGTGATCTTCCTGATAACACCATCCTGGCCACTATGGATGTAGAAGCCCTCTACACCAACATTCCACACAAAGGTGGACTACAAGCCATCAAGAACACTATCCCCGATAATGTCACAGCTAACCTGGTGGCTGAACTTTGTGACTTTGTCCTTACCCATAACTATTTTACATTTGGGGACAATGTATACCTTCAAATCAGCGGCACTGCTATGCGTATCTGCATGGCCCCACAGTATGCCAACATTTTTATGGCTGACTTAGAACAACGCTTCCTCAGCTCTCGTCCGCTAATGCCCCTACTCTACTTGCGCTATATTGATGACATCTTCATCATCTGGACCCAGGGAAAAGAAGCCCTTGAGGAATTCCACCAGGATTTCAACAATTTCCATCCCACCATCAACCTCAGCCTGGTCCAGTCCACACAAGAGATCCACTTCCTGGACACTACAGTGCTCATAAACAATGGTCACATAAACACCACCCTATACCGGAAACCTACTGACCGCTATTCCTACCTACATGCCTCCAGCTTTCACCCTGACCACACCACACGATCCATTGTCTACAGCCAAGCTCTGCGATACAACCTCATTTGCTCCAACCCCTCAGACAGAGACAAACACCTACAAGATCTCTATCAAGCATTCTTACAACTACAATACCCACCTGCGGAAGTGAAGAAAGACTGATAGAGCCAGAAGAGTTCCCAGAAGTCACCTACTACAGGACAGGCCTAACAAAGAAAATAACAGAACGCCACTAGCCGTCACCTTCAGCCCCCAACTAAAACCCCTCCAACGCATTATCAAGGATCTACAACCTATCCTGAAGGATGACCCAACACTCTCACAAATCTTGGGAGACAGGCCAGTCCTTGCCTACAGACAGCCCCCCAACCTGAAGCGAATACTCGCCAGCAACCACATACCACACAACAGAACCATTAACCCAGGAACCTATCCTTGCAACAAAGCCCGTTGCCAACTGTGCCCACATATCTATTCAGGGGACACCATCACAGGGCCTAATAACATCAGCCACGCTATCAGAGGCTCGTTCACCTGCACATCTACCAATGTGATATATGCCATCATGTGCCAGCAATGCCCCTCTGCCATGTACATTGGTCAAACTGGACAGTCTCTACGTAAAAGAATAAATGGACGCAAATC
Source organism: Lepidochelys kempii (assembly GCF_965140285.1). Classification (NCBI taxonomy): domain Eukaryota; kingdom Metazoa; phylum Chordata; order Testudines; family Cheloniidae; genus Lepidochelys; species Lepidochelys kempii. The sequence goes on along the minus strand of NC_136381.1, from coordinate 25,846,782 downwards.
AGATGTCAAGAATTATAACATTCATAAACCAGTCGGAGAACACTTCAATCTCTCTGGTCACGCGATTACAGATATGAAAGTTGCGATATTACAAAAGAAAAACTTCAAATCCAGACTCCAGCAAGAGACTGCTGAATTGGAATTCATTTGCAAATTGGATACAATTAACTTAGGCTTGAATAGAGACTGGGAGTGGCTAAGTCATTATGCAAGGTAACCTATTTCCCTTGTTTTTTCCTACCCCCCCCTCCTCAGATGTTCTTGTTAAACCCTGGATTTGTGCTGGAAATGGCCCACCTTGATTGTCACACACATTGTAAGGAGAGTGATCGCTTTACATAAGCTATTACCAGCAGGAGAGTGGGGTGGGGGGAGAGAAAACCTTTTGTAGTGATAATCACCCATTTTTTCATGGTTTGTGTGTATAAAAACGTCTTCTGTATTTTCCACAGTATGCATCCAATGAAGTGAGCTGTAGCTCACGAAAGCTTATGCTCAAATAAATTGGTTAGTCTCTAAGGTGCCACAAGTACTCCTTTTCTTTTTGCAAATACAGACTAACACGGCTGTTACTCTGAAACCTAAGAAGAATGAATACCAAGCACAGAATTAATGATGATACTTCCTACAGTACCCAGGGTTCTTCAGAGATCTCCAATTCGAGTACTAACTTTGATCCTGCTTAGCACCTGGAAGACTGATTCACACAACCCATTGTTCAAGGAACAAGGAGGAATAATACTGTAAGCACTGGGTATTAGTTCTGAGATTTTGTTGAAGACAGGTGAAGTTCCTGAGAATTAAAAGGGAGACTACAGACCTTCAATACCTGGAAAATTGGTGGAAGAATTAATAAAGGAATCAGCGCTAAGCTCCTTGAGAAATATAAATTGATAAAAAGTAGAGTTCATCAAAAACAGATCACACTTGTCTTAAAGTATTTGATAGGATAAAAAGATTAGAGGGTAAAGGAAACAGCGCACACCGTAGCTCTAGAGTTTACTAAGACATTTGATATGGTTCTCCATGGCATACTCATAGGAGAACTGAAGACACGTGGATTAAGTTAAGGAATATGAATAAAACAACATTGAGTGTCAAGGTAGAAGAAAGTGTTGGGTGAGGTCTTAAGTGAGGCTGATATAAATTGGTATTGTCATTCAACACAAGGAGGATACAGTTGATCAGATTTATGAAGAACTTTAACCTGAAAGGATCACAGATCTTTGCAGATTAGATTACGAGACAACAGGGTCTCTAACTCAAAGAAACTAACTGAAATAAATAAAATGGAATTCAACTAAAAATGCAGAAATGGTTAGTGTGGCTTGGAAGGGGCTACACAACTTGATAGGAAAGCACTGATTGAGAATGGGGCCTCACTGGACAGGAGCAGGCAGGGCTGGTAAAAAGTCAAAGTTTGCAACAGGAAGGGGCTGCAAAGGGGAGAGCAGGACTATCAAATAACACGACTATGATTTATGAGTTTATACATGGCAAATGGGGTCAGCATTGCCAAATCTAAACTGAGGGCCAGAGGTGCTGACTATGATTTCCCTGGGGGTGCTGGACCCCCACTTGACTCCAGGTCCTGCCCCCACACCCCCAGTACCTCCTGCACACCACTGAACAGCTGATCGTGGCAGGCGGAAGGCGCTGGGAGGGAGGGGGAGGAGCTGATCGGCCGGGCTGCCAGTGGGTGCTGAGCACCCACTTTTTTTTTTTCCTATGGGTGCTCCAGCCTCAGAGCACCCATGGAGTCAGCACCTATGCTGATGGCTCTAGAGATGACAGCACAGGTAGAGTGGGACTGGCTTTTTGTATCCTTGAATTTGGAATTAAAAGATCTGAAACTAAACAATTTTGTGGCCATTACAATGGCTGAAATGATGGGCCATTTTCATTTGGGCCAGGTTCTGGAACGGACCTGGTTAAGGGATGTACATCCAACTATGACAGTTATGCTAACAGAATCTTTGTTTAGTATAAAGGTAATTAGAAAGGAAGCCTCAAAAAGCAAGAATGATTTAGGCTGTCTACACTGCAGCTTATGTCGGCAAAACTCATGTCACTCAACGGGGGATGAATAAACTGCCCCCCTGAGCAACATAAGATACACCAACATAAATCACTGGTGTGGACACCGCTACGTTGCTCGCGGGGGCTGGAGTAGTTTAAGCAGATAGGAGAGAGCTCTCTCCTATCCGCTTAGAGTGGCTACATTCGGGAGCTTACAGGGGCGTAGCTGCATCGGTGCAGCTGCACTGTTGTAAACTCTAGTGTAGCTGTGCCCTCTGTCGATGAAATATTATTCTTAACTACGGAGAGAGTACAATTTGGTATACATATAGCAATAGTGTGGATTCCAGCACAGTCAGGATGCCAAGCAACGAAATGGAAGATAAAACAGGGGGAAAAAAGCCTTAAAAATGAGGAGGTTGGAATACAGATCCCTCTAAGTAAACAGGACTTCAAATGTTTGGTTAAGAAAGAACTTAAGAAGGAATGGCAAGAACTATGGACCAAAGAGAAAAAAGGATGAAGGTTCTCTGAAATTCGTCCTGAACTTTAGGATAATGGGATACTTAATAGCTATGTCATAAGAAGAGAAATAAGTGTATTTAGAGTGCTAACAGGTCACTGTCACCTGAACTGTAATTTATACTTACTAAACAGACGCAAAGACGGGTTGTGCAACACCTGCAAAGCCCAAGAAAAAGTTAAGCATCTGCTGTGGCAATGCAGGGAGAATTACACAGATAGAAAGATTCTTTATGAAGGACTGAGATACCTCAAGATGAAAGCCTATAGTCTGAAAGATTTGTGGATAGTACTGGGAATGTGACGTAGCATTAAAAAACGTTACTTTGCCTTTTTAAGGATATAGGACTGGGTGAGAGGATGTAGATTTTTGCTTATGCAAAAATTGTGGCAGGTGGCAGTCATAGCCTCATATGCTGAGGCTGCTGCTCCAGAAAATGGACAGGAAAAGGAAAAAAGAAAACCAAGGGGCTGCCATGTTGAAGCCTGCAGTCGCTCGCTGGGCTTAGAGAGGGAAAGGCAGCGGGAGAGGAGAAGCCCTGGGATACCGGCCCTGAAGGGAGGGATACCAGAGGAGTGGGGAGCGGAACCCTGATAGAGGTAAAGTAAGAAAAGGCCAAGGGAAATAGCAGCAGACATTGGGATGGTACAGACTTTGGCTGCGGATTAAAGGGCCCCTGAGCCGGAACCCGGAGTCGTGACTGGGCTTGGTTCCCTTACCTGCCACTGGGGAAGTGGCATTGCCTTGAAATGGAGGACTGCTGGGAACGACACCTAGTCAGCCAGTCCAGTGAGACTTTGATACCCCAGAAGGAGAAAACTATTGTGACCTGGACGGAAGGCCGAGCCACGAAGGCGGAGAGAAAGTCCAGAGAAAGAGAGACGGAGAGAGACAGGGCAAGCAACTGAAGGAAGGGGCATCAGGCTCGTCAAGAGCTAATCCCCAGATGCAGACACAAGGAGGCGCCCAGCAGTGAGTAGAAAACCCCAGGAAAATGCATGTATAAAGAATTAATTCCCCCTTGCCTCATGGTATTACACATGGAGGAATAAGTCCACATAACTGCTTCCACAAATTGAGAGGGCCTTCTACTTTTCTCCTGCAGAAACACACATTTTAAAATAAAGAATTAGGAAAATTTAGCAATGGGCTAAATGACAAGGTATTCCAGACCTGCAGGTAGCAGATAAAGAAATGCGTCATACATTCCAGTCTAAATAGTAGGACTCAATGCTACAGGCAACACCTGGTACTCAGAATAACCTTCCTACCTTAGCTTATCTTGCTAATCATACACATAGTGATGAAGTAGAAAAGAGTTAACCTCTGAGGTAACTGGGATCTAGACCATTTAAGACTTTGTAGAGAGTAACCAACACCTTGCATGCACCTTACTCATAAGTGAATTGGCCATTAGTCCAAGTGGCCACTACTGTAATGTGGAATCAGAGTAATGGTGAGTCTAGTCAGACACGAATTGTGAATCAATTCCAAAGTAGGCCGTCAGACTTCCTCAGCTGAGGGTGCTATTACAGATTCCATTTCTTCCACACAATGTATCCCCCTTTCAACCAGTATTATTTCCATCATACCCCGCCTCAGCCATTTGGTTTCATTTCCCTGACAATGGAGAAGCAAAGAAACCATTCACTCTGAGCCTGGTGAGGAGACATACAGAGAAGTAGCAACATATGAGAGATAGTGAAGCCGAAAACTTCCAGAATCACTCTCATTGGCTCCCCTTTAACTGAACAAGAGGAGTGAAAAAAATGGAATCTTGAAGGATTGAACAGCAGAGGGGGAAACAGCAGCTTCAAAATGCCACCCTCTAGGATCTCTGAAAGGAAAGGGTAAAATCACTTTATAATCATCTGTTCCTTCCTGCCATGTCCCAAGTTGTTTCAAGTAATGTTGCGTGATTAATGATTATAAAGGCAGCTCAAAGATCAGGAAGGACATCTGACCTCTGCCCAATGGCCAGAGATGATTAAACATCACTGTGACCAATAATGTTCCTATGCTGACTCTAGGTCTAAAGCCCAACAGGTTGGGGTCCAAAGAGTTGATAGGTATCAAATGGAGGTGTATTTGGCCTGCCACCACTGTCTTACTCTATACCTACATTGCAAGTAGATACCTGTGGCTGGCCCATGCCAGCTTACTTGGGCTTGGGCTAAGGGGCTCTTCAATTGTGGTATAGATGTTTGGGCTCAGGCTACAGCCCAAGCTCAGGGACCCTCCCCCACCTCATAGGGTCCTAGAGCCTGGGCTCCAGACCGAGTCCTAATGTCTACACAACAATTAAGCAACCCCTTTAGCTTGAGCCCCACAAGCCTGAGTCAGCTGGCGCGGGCCTGCTGCAGGTTTTTAAATGGCAGTGTAGACATACCCTCATGGACATTTCTCAAAAAAGGTTAGGTTAGAGGCAGGGCAATAATCAACATTAGAATACTAACGACTGACATTCGAACATTCATTGCAAGAGATGATTTTTTGTGCAAGAGCTGAACATAACACATTTGAGGGTTGATAACACCTCCTACGTAAAGTAAATCTTTTAACAAATGAAAGGCTCAGGCATTTCCCACTGGCTTACTTGTGGACTGGACCCATTCCCCCTCCCATCTGGTGAGACTGAATAGATCTCTCAGTTGCACCTACGGCATCATTCCCCCACTCATGATCCGCTTACTGATGATCCACTAGTAGTGATAGCTGGAAAATGGAAGGAAGGGGGTTCTGCGGGAAATTCAAGTAAATAAATAAATAAAAAATTTAGCTGAAAAATTAAAAGTTGCAAATCTTTTTTTATTTGAAAATGCCACTGCAGTGCTGAACGGAGTTGTAGTTTGGTTGTCTCATGCTCCCATTCTTCTCTTTAGGCTGGACTTCCTGATCAGACTACATCTCCCATGAGACACCATGGTCTCCTCCCCTCTTCATGAGGGGAAGTGGTATGTAATAGGAGTCCCAGGCCACAGCGCATCACAGCAGATGTAGACCACGTGGGGAGCCCAGTCTATGAAAGCGAATGGGGGCACGAGGCACAAACTTTTTGTGAAAAATTCCATTTAGTCAAGAACAGTTTCAACAGAAAATTTTCAGCCAGACTTCCTGGCTAGTCACAAGGTATTGCAATGCTCTCCTCCCAGTTTCCAGCGTCTAAATTACCCTAAAATAACGTTACATTACATACTTTTGCTAATATTCCTCTTCCATGTAAAAAAAAACAAAAAACAAAATAATTTTAAAAAAAGCAATAGTTGCCACAGATTATGCAAGTAGGCAGGTTGATGACCCAAGAGACAATCACTCTCGGACGTGTTCCGTTATGAAAAACTTTGAGCAGCCTCCAACTGGGAAACTCTTTGGTCCCTCATGTTCCAACACTAGCATCATAGTCCCAGAGGGAATGTTGCAAATAAGACTTCCTTGAGGGGGCCATTTAGGGATCTGGGGCAAAAATTGGGGATCGGTCCTGCTTCGAGCAGGGGGTTGGACTAGATGACCTCCTGAGGTCCCTTCCAACCCTAACCTTCTATGATTCTATGACTGATCTTATCCAGGCAGTAAACTGAAAGCTCCTTTCAGAAAGAAACAGCGACTTTACCACCAGATGGAAGCAGTCTGCATTGAATCAACAGCCCACCATACAGAACAGTTGCTCTGGCCAAGACTTCATGAATACAGCAGAGCAAATGCACAAAGGACGGGGGAAGTTAGGGTTTGACTTTTCACTATAGAGAAGGAGATGGATGTGTGGGGGGAGGGCGGGGGGGAGGGGATTATACAGATATTGCTAAACTGAAGACACGTCTATGTAATCTCCACCAAACCAGAGTTGTTGACAGGGAGGGAAATGCTGTATTTGGGTGTATTAAGAGGCCTACCGTGTGCAAAATGAGCCAGATAAATTATTCAATGGAACTTGGCACTGGTGGGGTTTTTTTATCTGGAACACTGTCAGGTCTGAGTACAATGTGGGTTGGTTGGTTTGTTATTAAAACCACTCTCTGCTTCTCTTTTTCTCCTGTGCATACCCAGAAAATTTTGTATTCCAAGACACATAAGAGAGCTACAACAGAGGAATGCAACAACAGCCACAGGTTTGGAAAAATGAGAAATCCACGAGAAAAGATCAAAGGGACATGTCCAGCATAGAAATTGTTTTTTAAGTTGTATTTTCTACAAAGAGAAACAAGTTTTAGCGTGGACTGTGGCAGCATAAGATTTCACACACTCCTCCACTAATGCACCTAAACTCCAACCTGGAATCTAGGTTTACATAGGGGTAGCGGAGGTTTTGATGGGCACATCCCACTTGAAACTGGACTCAGACCACTAAAATATCATAGAATCATTTGGTATTAACAATGCGGTCATAACCAATCTGGGCCAGATTTGAACTGGCAACCCTACAGGGGAGATTTTATAGCTGCTCTCCTTCAGTTTTGTAATAGTCTAAAAATGATAGAAACCCAAGCTGGCCCTCTCTCCTGACCTGTAGTTTCATGGAACTTACCCTCTCTCTGGGGACACAAGTAGCCCTTGTGGCCCTCCCTTCCCAGCCAGGTCAATTAGAAGAGGAAGTCTCAAGCTTTGGAGGGGAAAGACAGATGGTAGCAATAGGAGTTGCACTGGTGGGGCCTCGAGATCCCTAAAGCCCTTTGTTGTCTGGGCCTACACTGCACAACTTGGCCTTGTTTTCACATGATTGACCCCACAAATTGAACTTTGTCCCTACTTCTTCTCTCACAGTCCCTCTGCTGTTGGCCTCTCTCTCTCTCTACCCTCCATGTTTCTCTCTACCCTCCTATTAATCCTTTCTTTCCTCCTCACTGCTTTTCTCAACATGTTCCTTATGCTTTTCCTTATATTAACTCATCTCTTCCCTACCATTCCCTTCAATCCCTCCCTCTACCCCATTCAAAACACCTAATTGCATTCACTTTGGATGCATATTAAAAACACTCTCAGGACACATGAACATTCAACTCATTCTCCTGTATCTGTGACCACTGTAGCTTTTCCCCTATAATGCTCTCTTCCCCCCTTCTCCCCCCCCATTCTCTTAGGTCATGTCTGCATGTAGAAGAACAGAGTCTCTGGGGTCCCTGATACTTCTAGCTCCTGCTACCTTCATGGTCCCTAGGGCAGGAACCATTTCTATTTTTAACGCATAGAAAGAACTTAGCACATTTTGGGTGCTTAATAAATAATCTTGTTAAAAAAGACAGAATCCAATCATCAGTCTCAAGGTCAAAAGAAGAAGTAAAGGATTTGATTTGCAGCAAAAACACAGGAGGTTAAATGAGAGAAAATGTGTAAGACCAGTTTGGCTACGTAACAAGCTAGCAAGGGATTTTGTAGAATTGATGTTACTAAAGCTACTCAGCCTGCATATAACACTCATCTATTAGAAAAGATACATGGATAATGGAAGTCAATCCTTGCCAGACTGAAGGTGATAGAAGTAGGGGGGGAAGTTTACAGATGACCCAGTAATGGTCAAATAGTATGGAAAAGCTCAGACAGCAGGATACAGAGTGTGGTTTGAATACGCAGGTAGATCAGTCCCTTCCAAACCAAACAAATATGAGAACTAGGACTGTCAAGCAATTAAAAACATTAATCACAATTAATCGCACTGTTAAATAATAGAATACCATTTATTTAAATATATTTTGGATGTTTTCTATACTTTCAAATATGTTTATTTCAATTCGAACACAGAATACAAAGTGTACAGTGCTTATTTTATTTTTGATTACAAGTATTTGAACTGTAAAAAATCTGAGATAGTATTTTTCAATTCACCTAATACAAGTACTGCAGTGCAATCTCTTTATCATGAAAGTTGAACTTACAAATGTAGAATTATATACAACAAAACTGCATTAAAAAATAAAACAATATAGAAGTTTAGAGCCTGTAAATCCACCCAGCCCTACTTCTTGTTCAGCCAATTGCTCAAACAAGTTTGTTTACATTTGCAGGAGATAATGCTGCCTGCTTCTTCTTTACAATGTCACCTGAAAGTTTGAACAGCCATAGCACTGTTGTAGCTGGCATTGCAAGATATTTATGTGCCAGATGCGCTAAAGATGTATGGTTTCAGAGTAACAGCCGTGTTAGTCTGTATTCACAAAAAGAAAAGGCACCTTAGAGACTAACCAATTTATTTGAGCATGAGCTTTCGTGAGCTACAGCTCACTTCATCGGATGCATACCATGGAAACTGCAGCAGACTTTATATACACACAGAGAATATGAAACAATACCTCCTCCCACCCCACTGTCCTGCTGGTAATAGTTTATCTAAAGTGATCAAGTTGGGCCATTTCCAGCACAAATCCAGGTTTTCTCACCCCCCCACCCCCATACACACACAAACTCACTCTCCTGCTGGTGATAGCTCATCCAAACTGACCACTCTCCAAGTTTAAATCCAAGTTAAACCAGAACATCTGGAGGGGGGCGGGGTAGGAAAAAACAAGGGGAAATAGGCTACCTTGCATAATGACTTAGCCACTCTCAGTCTCTATTTAAGCCTAAATTAATAGTATCCAATTTGCAAATGAATTCCAATTCAGCAGTTTCTCGCTGGAGTCTGGATTTGAAGTTTTTTGTTTTAAGATAGCGACCTTCATGTCTGTGATTGCGTGACCAGAGAGATTGAAGTGTTCTCCGACTGGTTTATGAATGTTATAATTCTTGACATCTGATTTGTGTCCATTTATTCTTTTACGTAGAGACTGTCCAGTTTGACCAATGTAAATGGCAGAGGGGCATTGCTGGCACATGATGGCATATATCACATTGGTGGATGTGCAGGTGAACGAGCCTCTGATAGTGTGGCTGATGTTATTAGGCCCTGTGATGGTGTCCCCTGAATAGATATGTGGGCACAGTTGGCAACGGGCTTTGTTGCAAGGATAAGTTCCTGGGTTAGTGGTTCTGTTGTGTGGTATGTGGTTGTTGGTGAGTATTTGCTTCAGGTTGGGGGGCTGTCTGTAGGCAAGGACTGGCCTGTCTCCCAAGATTTGTGAGAGTGTTGGGTCATCCTTTAGGATAGGTTGTAGATCCTTAATAATGCGTTGGAGGGGTTTTAGTTGGGGGCTGAAGGTGACGGCTAGTGGCGTTCTGTTATTTTCTTTGTTAGGCCTGTCCTGTAGTAGGTAACTTCTGGGAACTCTTCTGGCTCTATCAATCTGTTTCTTTACTTCCGCAGGTGGGTATTGTAGTTGTAAGAAAGCTTGACAGAGATCTTGTAGGTGTTTGTCTCTGTCTGAGGGGTTGGAGCAAATGCGGTTGTATCGCAGAGCTTGGCTGTAGATGATGGATCGTGTGGTGTGGTCAGGGTGAAAGCTGGAGGCATACAGGTAGGAATAGCGGTCAGTAGGTTTCCGGTATAGGGTGCTGTTTATGTGACCATTGTTTATGAGCACTGTAGTGTCCAGGAAGTGGATCTCTTGTGTGGACTGGACCAGGCTGAGGTTGATGGTGGGATGGAAATTGTTGAAATCATGGTGGAATTCCTCAAGGGCTTCTTTTCCATGGGTCCAGATGATGAAGATGTCATCAATATAGCGCAAGTAGAGTAGGGGCTTTAGGGGACGAGAGCTGAGGAAGCGTTGTTCTAAATCAGCCATAAAAATGTTGGCATACTGTGGGGCCATGCGGGTACCCATAGCAGTGCCGCTGATCTGAAGGTATACATTGTCCCCAAATGTAAAATAGTTATGGGTAAGGACAAAGTCACAAAGTTCTGTGTGGGGGGTTGGAGGGTGAGAAAACCTGGATTTGTGCTGGAAATGGCCCAACCTGATGATCACTTTAGATAAGCTATTACCAGCAGGACAGTGGGGTGGGAGGAGGTATGATTTCATATTCTCTGTGTGTATATAAAGTCTGCTGCAGTTTCCACGGTATGCATCCAATGAAGTGAGCTGTAGCTCACGAAAGCTCATGCTCAAATAAATTGGTTAGTCTCTAAGGTGCCACAAGTACTCCTTTTCTTTTTGCTAAAGATGTATATGTCCCGTCATGCTTCAACCACCATTCCAGGGGACATGCCGTCTGTGCTGACGATGGGTTCTGCTTGATAACGATTGATTGAAGACGATGCGGACTGATGCATGTTCATTTTCATTATCTGAGTCAGATGCCACCAGCAGAAGGTTGATTTTCTTTTTTGGTGGTTTGGGTTCTGTAGTTTCATCATCGGAGTGTTGCTCTTTTAAGACTTCTGAAAGCATGTTCCATACCTCTTCCCTCTCAGGTTTTGGAAGGCACTTCAGGTTCTAAAACTTGGCTCGAGTGCTGTAGCTGTCTTTAGAAATCTCACATTGGTATCTTCTTTGCATTTTGTGAAATCTGCAGTGAAGTGTTCTTAAAATGAACAAGATGCTGGGTCATCATCCGAGACTTCCATAACATGAAATATATGGCAGAATGCAGGTAAAACACAGAGCACGGGACATACAATTCTCTCCCAAGAAGCTCAGTCATAAATTTAATTAACACATTTTTTTAACGAGCATCATCAGCATGGAAGCATGTCCTCTGGAACAATGGTCGAAGCATGAAGAAGCATATGAACCTTTAGCGCATCTGGCTTGTAAATATCTTGCAATGCTGGCTATAAAAGTGCCATGCGAACGCCTGTTCTCACTTTCAGGTGACATTGTAAATAAGAAGCTGGCAGCAAAAATGTTTGTCTTCATGACTGGCTGAACAAGAAGTGGGACTGAGTGGACTTGTAGACTCTGAAGTTTTACATTGTTTTAATGTTGAGTGCAGTTATGTAACAAAAAAACCCTACATTTGTAAGTTGCGCTTTCACGATAAAGAGATTGCACTACAGTACCTGTATGAGGTGAACTGAAAGAGACTTTCTTTTATCATTTTTACAGTGCAAATATTTCTAATAAAATAGCTCACCAAATAAATGGGTTAGTCTCTAAGGTGCCACAAGTACTCCTTTTCTTTTTGCGAATACAGACTAACACGGCTGCTGCTCTGAAAACCATACAGTTTGTATTCTGTGTTGTAATTGAAATGGATATATTTGAAAATGTAGAAAAACATCCAAAAATATTTAACACATTTAAATTGGTATTCTACTGTTTAACAGTGTGGTTAAAATGGAGATTAATCACGATTAATTTTTTTTGAGGTAATCGCATGAGTTAACTGCTATTAATCAACAGCACTAATATGAACAGGAATCTCTTTGATCCTATATGGGTCTTAATGATACCTGGCTCTTACACACCTCTTTCATCTATGTGACACTTTCTCAGATGTCCAGAACTGTAAGTCACCTTCTTAACCCTCTGCCTCAGTGAGAGAAACTTGCTGCGGCTAAACTGCATGTCTGCTCCCTGACACTGCAGTCTGTTAGTCAGCCCAATCAACCCTCGGAGACCCTTCCAGTCCCTTCCTTGCCTTGCAGGTAACTCTTGGTGCCCCCAGTTTGCAGACCCCCTGGAAGAGCGTGCCTCTGCAGCATCCAGTCCCTGTGAACTCTGCTGACTCCAGAGAGACAGAATATACATCAAATCATTGGCTTCACTGAGAATGCACCCCTCACTGTAGTAGAGCATCACTGAGATGAAATTAAAATAAAACAAGAATAAGTTTATTAATAAAAGAACAGAGACTTAAGTGATACTGAGCAGAGATAATAGAAACAGAAAATGGTTACAAGTAAAATAAGAGAACAACATGCTTCTAAGAGTCTACATGTAACCTTAGCAGGCTCCAAGTCTTCTGTAACTGTTGTTGTTTGAGATGTGTTGCTCACGTCCATTTCATGTTAGGTGTGTGTGCACCACATGCAAGTTTCTGGAGATTTTTCCCTCAGTGGTATCCTAGTGGGCTCATGTACCGGTATAAGGGGCACTGCCAGCCACACACCCTCTCAGTTCTTTCTTGCCAGATAACTCCGACAGAGGGGCAGGAGGGTGGGTCATGGAATGGACATGAACACCACATCTCAAAGAACAGCAGCTACAGAAGGTCAGTAACAGTTTTTTCTTCATGTGTTTGCTCATGTCCATTCCATGTTAGATAACTCACAAGCAATACCTTAGGAGGTGGGCTCGGAGTTCATGGACATGGAAAGATAAGGGAGCAAATAATTAAGCAATCAATTTGTGAATACCTACAAGATAAGTAACACTCAGCATGGATTTGTAAAGGACAAATTGTGTCAAACCAACTGAATAGCTTTCTTTGACAGGATAACAAGTCTTGTGGATGGGGAAAAAGCGGTGGATGTGGTATATCTTGACTTTCGTAAAGTTTTTGATATGGTCTAACATAACCTTCTCAAACAAACTAAGGGAAAACAACCTAGATGGAGCTACTATAAGGAGGGTGCATAACTGGTTGGAAAACTGTTCTCAGAAAGTAGTTAGTGGTTCACAAGCAAACTGGAAGGGCATATTAAGTGGGGTCCCGCGGGAGATCAGTTCTGGGTCCAGTTCTGTTACCTAAATCAATTATTTAGATAGGGCATAGAGAGTATACTTATAAAGTGTGCAGACGATACCAAGATGGGAGGGGTTGCAAGTGCTTTGGAGGATAGGATTAAAATTTTATCAGATTTAAATGATCTGGACAAAACTGTAGAAATGATCTGAAGTAAGCAGAATAAAATTCAATAAGGACAAATGCAAAATACTCCACTTAGGAAGGAACAGTCAGTTGCACACATACAAAATGGGAAATGACTGCCAAGAAAGGAGTACTGCGGAAAGGGATCTAGGGCCATAGTGGATCACAAGCTAAATATGAGTCAACAGTGTAACACTCGCAAAAAAAGCAAATGTCATTTTGGGATGTATGACCAGGAGTGTTGTAAGCAAGACACAAGAAGTAATTCTTCTGCTCTACTCTGTGCTGATTAGGCCTCAACTGGAGCATTTTGTCCAGTTCTGGGCATCACATTTCAGGAAAGATGTGGACAAATTGGAGAAAGTCCAGAGAAGAGCAACAAAAGGGTCTAGAAAACATGACCTATGAGGGAAGATTGAAAAAATTGGGTTTGTTTAGTCTGGAGAAGAGAAGACTGGGAGGGGACATAACAGTTTTCAAGCACATAAAAGGTTGTTACAAAGAAGAGGGAAAAAACCTGATGGTCTTAACTTCTGAGGATAGGAAAAGAAGCAATGGGCTTAAATTACAGCAAAAGCAATTTCAATTGGACATTAGGAAAAACTTAAGTGTCAGGGTGGTTAAGCACTGGAACAAGTTGCTTAGGGAGGTTGTAGAATCTCCATCAGAGATTTTTAAGAGTAGGTTAGGCAAACACCTGTCAGGCATGGTCTAGATAATACTTAGTCCTGCCACGAGCACAGGGGACTGAACTAGATGACCTCTTGAGGTCCCTTCCAGTCCTACAATTATATGATTCTATGCTGACTGCAACACTACTCTTCAGAACCTGGCATTGTCTTGAGCCTGTTGGGTGATGGTATAGTGGGATGCGAAGGTATGCACTGATGACCAAGTTGCAGCCCTGCAGATGTCTTGGATTGGCACTTGCATGAGGAATGCTGCTGAAGAGGCCTGAGCTCTCATGGAGTGAGCAGTTAGGATGGGCGATAGCTGGACATTTGCCTGCTCATAGCAAGCTCAAATATACGTGGTTATCCAGGATGAGATCCTCTGGGTTGATGCTGGATGCCCTTTCATCTTTTCTGCTATTGCTACAAAAAGAGAGTTGCATGGATTTTTGAAATGGTTTAGTCTTTTTAATATAGAAAGCGAGGGCACACCTAACATCCAATGAGTGAAACTGCCACTCCTCAAGTTCTTCTGAGGCTTCGGGAAGATTGGGAAGGAAAATAGCCTGTTAGGGAATTGCGAAGCCACCTTTGGCAGGAAGGCCAGGTGGGGGTGCAGTTGGACCTTGACCTTGAAGAATAGTATGTATAGTAGTTCTGATGTAAAGACCCTGATTTCAAAGACACCTCTGGCTGAGGTGATCGCCACCAGACAGATGACCTTCCAAGAGAGAAGTAGAGGGCATGACATTAGCGGTTAGAGCAGAGGGCCCATGAGCTTTGACAGGACTAGGTTTAAGTTCTGTGGAGGGACTGGCTCATGGACCTGAGGGTAGAGTCTCTCTAGACACTTGAGTAATCAGACCATCATCTCATGGGAGAACACTGAGCTGCTGTTCACTGGCAGGTGGAAGCCCAAGATTGCTGCTAAGTGCACCTTGATAGATACAAGGGCCAGACCTTGCTACTTTAGATAAAACAAGTAGTCCAAGATAGCCTGCAGGGAAGAATGAACCAGAGAGAGACCTCACTGAGATGCCCATATCCAGAAGTGTTTCCATTTGGCCAGGTAGGTAGCCCTAGTGGACGGTTTCCTACTACCTAGCAAGACCTGTTGAACTTGCTCTGAAGATGCCTGCTCCTCTGGGTTCAGCCACGTAACATTCATGCCGTCAGGTGAAGGGAGGTAAGGTTTGGGTGGAGCAACTGGCCATGACCTTGTGAGATCAGGTCTGGACGGAGCAGAAGAGGGGATGTTATTGAGATTCAGTAGTGTGCCAAACCAGTGTAGGTGTGGCAATGCCAGGGCTATAAGAATAACTCTTGCCTTGTCCCACTTGATTTTCAGGATGACCTTGTGAACCAGAGGGACTGAAGGAAAAACATAAAGCAGGGGCGCTGACTATGGGAGCAGGAAGGAGATAGAGAGGGAGCCCGAACGGTGCCTGTGCAGTGAGCAAAACTGACAGCACTTCCTGAGCTGCTCGGTGGTGAACAGGTCTACCCGAGGAGACCCCCCACCTTTGGAAGATGAACCTGATGATTTCCGGGTGAAGGGACAACTCGTGGTGAGAGGAAAAGGACCTACTGAGGTGATCTGTCAGCGCATTCCAGGCTCCTGGAAGATGTGATGCCTCCAGGTGGATGGAGTGCTTCATGCTGAAGTCCCATAGATGGATGGCTTCCTGAAATAGGGCAGAGGATCATCAAGCACCTCCTTGTTTGTCGATATGGAACATGGCCATGGTATTGTCTATGAGAAGTTGCACCACCTTGCCTGAGATCTGAGGGAGGAATACTTGGTAGGCTAAGCCAACAACCATGAGTTCCCTAACATTTATGTGCAGGGATAGTTTTTCTTGGGACCATAGGCCCAGAGTCCTGAGGCAGTCAAGGTGAGCTCCCCAAGCAAAGTCTGATACATCCAAGACTAGGGACACTGATGGCCGTGGGGCGACAATGGGTAACCCCATCATTACTGACCTTGAGTACTTCCAACAGTCCAGGGATGTGAGGACCAAGGAAGAAACAGTGAGCACCAAGTCCAAGTGGTGTCTGTTTGGGGAGTAAACCGGTGCTAACCACAGCTGGAGAGGCCTGAGACACAGCTTTGCATGCTGAACCATGTAAGTACATACGGCCATGTGCCTCAGAAATTTGAGGCAAACTCGGGCAGTTGTAATTGGGTGTACCTTGATCTTGGGTATCAGGTCTGACATGGTCTGAATTCTGGAAAGAAGGCTCTGGCCTGGGTCAAGTCGAGCATTGCCCTAATACATTCTATTCTCTGAACTGGAATAAGAATCGACTTTTCTCGTTTATCAACAAGTCCAGCGCCCAGGAGGTGGCTTGGACCATGCTGATGCTGTTCTGCACATGAGTTTCTTACTGACCTTTGATCAGCCAGCCAGTCATTGAGGTACGGGTAGACCTGGACTCCTCGCCATCTGAGGAAGGCCATTACTACCACCATTTGCAGCCATACACTTTGTGAAAACCTGAGGGGCTGCAGACAGGCTGAAGGGACAAGGGGTGAACTGGTGGTGCCACTGAGTCACAATAAATCTGAGAAATCTTCTGTGCCCACGGAAGACAGAAATGTGAAAGTATGCGTCCTTTAAGTCAAGGGCAGCATACCAGTCCCCTGGAGCCAGGGAGGGAATGAAGAAGGCCAGGGAGACCATGTGGAACCTCAGTTTCTGGAGATATCTGTTGAGTTGACACAGGTCAAGAATGGGCCGGAGGCCACTACTGGCTTTCAAGATTAAGAAATATTGGGAGTAGATCCCCTTCTCCTCTCAAGTCTTCAGGAACCTCTTTCATAGTCCCCATGGGCAAGGAGTTGCTCATGAGAAGAGTCCCTGAAGAGACACAGGGATGATGGGTGAGAGGGAGGGGTGAATAAAGACTGAAAGGTATAACCCATTTTCACTGTACTTAGCACCCAGCGGTCCGATGTTATGTGGGACGGTCCAAAAATAAAAGAGAGGGAGGATCTGAAGCAGGAATTGGTACAGCATCCTCAGGTTCCTCTACAAAGGTCTGCTTGGGCCCACCGGACTACCTATGAGGCCACAGCTGGAAGGTTGAGGTGGATGGGAGTGGCCGGCACCATTTGTAACCTCTTCCTTTCCTTTTGTAGAGCTCCTGTATCGGAGGCAGCATCGAGAAATTAGGTAGTTACAGGGGCTTGAAGTGCTTCCTGGAAGCAGATGAAGCCGAGAGGCCCAATGTCCTGAGGGTGGGCTCTAGAATTCTTCAGGCCATGAAACTTTGTTTCTGTCTACTCTGAAAACAGTGAGAAGCTTTCAATGGGAAGTTCCTGGATGGATTGTTGGACCTTGTGAGGAAGTCCTGAGGACTGGAGCAAGAAAAACACCTCATGGTGACAGCAGAGGCCATTGTCCTCGCTGCTGCATTGGCTGCATCCAGAGCTGCCTGGAGAGGTGTCCTGGCCATATCCTTACCCTCCTCCAAAAGGGCAGCAAATTCTTGACTGAAATCTTGCAGCAGAGTGTCTTTGAACTTGTCCAAGGAGTTCCACAGATTGTAAACCTAACCCACCACCAAAGTTTGCTGGTTGGTGATACGCAGTTAAAGGTTACCCGTTGAATCTAGGGGTTTTTGCGTCTTTTTGTTTGGGGGTAGCGCTTACATGGTCCTGCCTGTTCCTCTTGTTGGCTGCCGACATAATAAGGGACCCTGGAGGGAAGGGTGCGAGTACAGGTACTTGAACCCACTTGCTGGCACATATTTTTTTCTGCCCTCTTTGAGGTGTGGGGCAGAGAAGAAGGAGTTTGCCAGAGGGCCTTGACCAGACCCATTACAGCCTCATTAATGGGTAAGGCCACTTTGGAGGGAGCTGTGCAGCCAGAATGTCAATTAGGCTGTGGGAGGTTTCCTTAAGTGTCTCAATCTCCAGCCTCAGGTTAGCTGCTATCCGCTTCAGAAGGTCTTGATGGGCCCTGAAGTAGTCTGGCGGAAGCGAGCTACTGGGCCCCAAATGGCCTCATTTAGGGAGAAGGGACAGCTGCTGATGGGCCTGGTGCCCGCCCCAGTGAGCAGAGCTGAGGTGTACAGCCATGCGGGAGGAGCTGCCGGTGTGGGGTGCTGGCTCCTTGGAGTGGCGGCCCCACGTTCTGCTCCTTTCATCACTGCAGTTCCCAGGAGAGCCCTGCAGTTCCACGGATACCAATTTATATCCGCGGATATCCGCATCCATGGATATAAATTTGTATCCACACAAGGCTCTACCAAACATCTACACCACAAAAAGAAAAGGAGTACTTGTGGCACCTTAGAGACTAACCAATTTATTTGAGCATGAGCTTTCGTGAGCTACAGCTCACTTCATCGGATGCATACCGTGGAAACTGCAGAAGACATTATATACACACAGAGACCATGAAACAATACCTCCTCCCACGCCACTGTCCTGCTGGTAATAGCTTATCTAAAGTGATCATCAAGGAGGTATTGTTTCATGGTCTCTGTGTGTATATAATGTCTTCTGGAGTTTCCACGGTATGCATCCGATGAAGTGAGCTGTAGCTCACGAAAGCTCATGCTCAAATAAATTGGTTAGTCTCTAAGGTGCCACAAGTACTCCTTTTCTTTTTGCGAATACAGACTAACACGGCTGTTACTCTGAAATCTACACCACAATTAAACAGCTTCTTAGCCCAAGCCCCACAAGCCCAAGTCAGCTGGTACAAGTCAGCTGCAGGTGTCTAACTTCAGTGTAGACATATCTTAAGTGTCGTGCCCAAGCTCATAAGTGAAGTCTAAAGCAGAGCTGGGCATTCTTTGAATTCCAGTCCAGTACCTTAACCAGAAGACCATCCTTCCAGAAATGTGTTACTTAATCTTGGGATCACATGGATATGATAAACCCCTCACATTTGGCAGTCAAGTGGACAAGTTAAATCTGCTCATATTCAAGAACCAGATTTGTATGTGTATTTTACGATAGCGGAAGGCAGCATCTAGGCAGCACCAGCCTCTATTTAATATTATAGAATTAGACAGAGTTTAAGAGGTGATTTGCAGCAGCTACATTTTCGCACATATGAATATGTTCTAGTCTCTAAAAATATTATTATATTGACTCCTGTTCATTTCTTCTTTAAAACCTTAAATAAAATAAATAAATAAATAAAAGGCTTGTGTCCTTTCAAGTGCCTCCTTATCAAATTATTTCACTTGGGCTTACGTGCCTCTTGTGTATTACTTTGACAGAATGAGGTTTGTTTAATGATCATAGCATTAAAGATTCTTGCTCCGAAGAGAGACATTAGCACACTTCAGGGGCTCTGTGTAAAAAAACAAGAGATGATGGAAGGTTTCTTAAAAATATAAAGCACATTAACAAGCAGTTATTTAGGCATATTCCTTGTTATGCTGCCACCACGCTGATAGGTTTTCCCAAAGATAGTTGTTCTTTATTCACCCTGGACCCAGTCCTGCTCCCTTCAAAGTCAATGCAAGCCAAAACTCCTACTGTCTTTAGTCGTGTAGGTTCAGGCTCTGTAACAGAAGGGTAACAAGAAGAAAAGCCCCTCCCCACAGTATTTAAATGTATGCTGTCAGGCCATTTTATAAAAACAATGGCCTGCTCCTCCATTGCCCCTGCACCTTGTGTTGTGATTTACATCAATGTGAAGTGGGCGTAAAAGGCTACCCAATCAGAACAGCAGCATTTTACATTCCCTGTACCCTGGTGTAAATGACAACACAGGTGCTGGACAATGGAGAGTCAGGCCCAAGGTTTTATAAAATCTGCAATTAATGTGTTCCCATGTAAATGTGTAAGGACAATAAAGATAGTTTTTTGTTTGCATTTCAACATCCTCAGGGACTGCTTGCACCCAAAAAAAGGCAGCAATAGGTAGAGAAAATAGAACATAAAAGTAAAGTGGTCAAAGTGTAACTGACCACATCTTTATAACAGTGTTTTATTTTTTTAAACTATAGCTATATACAAATATACATTGATGGACATGCCCATATTATGGGGGACTGGTAGCAACTCCATAGCGAAGGCTCAGTTGGGATTTGCATTTGGAGGTCCCCAATCTGGCATTATAACACTCCAGAGAACAACTGAATTTTCCATGTAACATTTTAGAAAATAATTACCGACTTTTGCAGAAAAAAACTCTCAAATGCCCCCTCAGTGAAATTTTGCTTCGACAGTCATTACTCACCCCTCTTTTTCGGGGGTTAGGGGGCAGCATACTGGGGGCAGGGAGAACATAACATAAGAATGGCCATACTGGGTCAGAGCAGTATCCTCCCTTCCGACAGTGGCCAATGCCAGGTGCCCCAGAGGAAATGAACAGAGCAGGTAATCATCAAGTGATCCTCGCTCATTCCCAGCTTCTGGCAAGCAGAAGCTAGGAACACCATCCCTCCCCATTCTGGCTAATAGCCATTGATGGACCTATCTTCTATGAATTTATCTAGTTCTTTTTTGAACTCTGTTATAGTCTTGGCTTTCAAAACATCCTCTGGAAAAGAGAGTTCCACAGGTTGACTGTGCCTTGTGTGAAGAAATACTTAATTTTGTTTGTTTTAAACTTATTGCCTATTAATTTGGTGACCCCTAGTTCTTGTGTTATGAGAAGGAGTAAATACCACTTTCTTATTTACTTTCTCTACACCAGTCGTGATTTTATAGACATCTATCATATCCCCCCCCTTAGTCTTCTCTTTTCCAATCTGAAAAATCTCAGTCTTTCTAATCTCTCCTCATATGGAACCTGTTCCATACCCCTAATCATTTTTGTTCAGGAAAGTGGAACCTTTTCCAATTCCAATACAACTTTTTTGAGATGGGGCGACCACATCTGCATGCAGTACTCAAGGATGTGGGCATACCATGGATTTAAATAGGGGCAATATGATATTTTCAGTCTTATCTTATTTTCTTATCTTATCTGTCCTAGGGAGGTAGGTGTTCCCCTAGCTAATCAACCACAGTCCCCACAAAGTCCATATTTCACATACACATTTTTATAACTTCTCTCATACAAGCAAATTTTGAAATGTTACAATTAAACACATCATTATTTCCTTTATTCTTCATAGTCAAATAGTTGTCTATTGAATACAATGAAGGGAACTGCTCAGAGACACCAGCTACTTCCGTTTACTGAAGTTACAGGAGGCATCTGCCTCTAGTGGAGTTGCAAGCTCCCAATCTCTAACAACTTGACTGCAACCATCTTGTCCTAATACATTTAAGTAACAAGGAGATCAGAAGAGGTAAAAATTGAAGCCCAAATTGTCAAAACTTGCAGTTCTGCTAAGGAGGCAGCTGCTTTCTGTCAAACTGCTCTGGTTCATTAGAGAGCAGTCACTCTCAGATGGACTTCAGAGAATCTGTGGGACTCTGACTTAAAATTGGTTGGATGGACAAAGCAGGAGACAAAGAGGTCGCCAGCGGGGCTGAGTAGTAAAGCTCCTGCTATCTCCCTGGCTGCCCACCCTTAGTCCCCACCCTTGCTGCAAAGCCCAGCCCTTGGTTCCAGGGACCCATTCAAGCCACATGCCCTAACCCCATTCAAATTGAATAATTTTTATTAACATTCATTTTAATGATCATTTATTACTTTTAATTGATCAAATATCATAAAAATAAACAAACAATCTTTGGGGGGGGGGACATAAAAGCAGCCAGTTTCAGTTTAAAATTGCGGTGGTTTTGGTGCTTAGGAACTTGCTCATCTCAGAAAACTATTTATTTGGAGAATTGTCCCTGAAAACTTCTAAAATGTGGACAACAGAGCTGGCTGAAAATTTTCTGATGGAACAGTTTTCAGTGGGAAAATGCTGATTCAACCAAATTGAAATGTTCCACAGGAAGCAGGCAGCTCCCCAGCTAAATTCCTGGCTGCTCAGGTTTTTTCAGTTTAATATTTGATATTTCACCAATTATAATAGGAAATTACCAGTTACCAAACCAATGACTACACCAAATATCAATTATCCATTTGAACAACAATTACAATTGAGGAAACCAAGTACCAGTTACCAAACTAATTAGAAAACCAATTACCAAGCCAACAATTACCAATTAAAATACCTGTCACAGGGTGTACAGATCCCATGCTGTATCAGTCTAAAGGGTTCCTGGGGAAACTGACTGCCTGCTCAGCTGCGGCTGATTGGGAGACTCACAATAGTTGCAGAGATAAAACAAGGGCAGAGCAGAAGAATGGGGTGGGTGTCAATGAGGCTGAGGACCCACAGAGAGCAGGTGCCTTTGGCAACAGGAAAGCTGCCCAGGAAACTGAGTGACCACAGGGTGCAACTCAGAGGCATGATAGAAAGTAGGCCAGGGAAACTATAAGAGGTTGGGAAAGCTTGGAGCCAGCCATTTTGTACAGGGTCGTTGGCCTAAAACCCAGGTGGGCAGGCCTGGATTCCCCTACCAAACCCAGCAAAGGGGCTTATTAAGGCCTTGAACAATTGAGCATACCCAAAGGGCCCAGGGAGTGTGTACCCCTCATCTAGGGCCACAGAGTCCAATACTTTAGGAGTCCAAACATGCAAGAGGGTCAAAAGATAATCAATCAGTGACTTGGTCAATGGGCTGCGGCCATATCAAGGAATTGACAAGCAGGCTAGAAGGTGGGCAACCAATCAAAGAGGGAGGGAAATTAAGGCAGAGTTGCCCTGTCACCCAACCTCGCCACAAGGTGGTGCCAAAGATGGAACATGATCTCCATATAGCAATTCCAAAGCCAGTTTATAAAATTTTTGAAAAGCTGTGATTTAGAACATAAAACTCAAACATTTCAACTATTATATCACAGCATGACGTAACATAATATAATAGTCCAAATGTTTTGACTTTGCTGCATTATAATATATATAATAAGTTGAGTATATAAGAAACATTTCAGCCACATTGAAATAACTTTTCAATAAGGTTGAAAAGAAGTTACACAATTTTGCTCATGAAATATTTTGAAATTTATAGTCTTCATTCTGATTTGCAAACTTTTTTCAAAATGTCCTGCAGAATTAGAATTTCAGATTTCGATCAGCTCCAGTTGACAAGCGTGTGGATTGACAATCTAGCAAGATCCAGTTCTTAGAGTATACATACACTCATCCCCATCTTCCCTTTTCCCCATTGAATTATCCCTTCCAAATCTATTTTTCTGAGTTATGGAGAACAGTCAGCTCACTAAGGTTGAAGCAAGTTCGTGTATTCTGCTGCAAATTTACAATTAACTACCAAAGGCCCTTACTGTATACTTGTACCTATTTAAGTGCAGCGTTAAAAGCAATTTAACAAAAAAAGTGAAATATTTCTGATACTGCATACTTTACCCGTTATGTCATGCTGTTTGAATGACTCACTGTAGATTTGATACTGATTAGGGCAGTGTTTCTTCAACCACTTGCAGACATCCTGCTGTGTCCACAGAGCTACTGGTTTTGTCAGTTTCACAGTACCAGACTGGAAAGACAGAACAGGAAAAGAAATGGTATTTAGCCCTACGTATCACATTTGTTTCTAATGTAATTCATATAATGTAGCAAAATAATTCTATTTGGGAGCCTTCCTTAGTGGCAAAAGTACAAGGGATATGAGGATCAATTATTCAAGTTTACATGGAGGGATAATATCTAGTGCAAGATTTTCTGCATGTTCCTTGCATCACACAAGTCTACCACTTTCTCTTACCTGTTCAGAATCTAACCTGTATAAATAATTAAGTCATAAAGGACCCGATTCTGCCACTTTTCCATAATGCTTACCATAAAAGGTCAGCACTTACCCACAGAGATACCTCAATAGTTACAGCTATAGTCAAATGTTAACTTTTTAATGGTGACTAGTGTATACACTTTGATACTAAATATTACTTAGTGCAGATTTCATTATTTTGTATTCAATATGATAAGTCACTGAATGAGCAATTTTCACAGACTCAGGCCAATGTTCTTAATTTTCACATGATCCTACTCTTGACAGAAGACAACTTATTAAAGAAGATGTCAAGATGTTACAGGTCCTGGCTCTCTTTCTCCCAGGCCAACTCCGCATAGAGTATGCCTCTTTGCTTAGCTAGTGCTCTACATTACAAAATACACCTCTTCCTCTGAAGCAGGGAGTGAACTCTGAACCAACAAACCATTCATTTCCCTTTCTCCAGATAGATGGATCAGAGTCAAAGTGATATTTTATTCATAAAAGTGATTGTTCAACTGGCTCAATGGGGCTTCAGATTTATTGGGTCCATACCAAGTTTGTTATATTTATAAGTAAAAAGTGGTATAGCTTATTAGTTAAATCCATCAGTCCATTAAACTCAACCTGGGCTTCTTTTCTTTTAGCTTGACATTAGGAGTACTTGTGGCACCTTAGAGACTAACAAATTTATTTGAGCAATTGGTTAGTCTCTAAGGTGCCACAAGTACTCCTTTTCTTTTTGCGGATACAGACTAACACAGCTGCTACTCTGAAACCTGTCATAACGTCAAGCTGGTTTTTTTAATCTTCATGACCCCCTGTACAACTTCCTGTGCCAATGAGGGCAGAGTTTGGGGATAATTGGGATGCACTGGTTTAACAGAGAACAGAATTTGGCTTGCAGAATATCTGCTACTACTGGTGAGAAGCCAGGTTGAATTTCAGGTCCCACGCTGAGTTCACCCAGCTGAAAGCTAGGAAAAATAATAATTTTACTTGTAAATTAAACAAATTTGATATGTAGTTAGTGAAACACAATAAACCCCACAATGAGTTTTACAGAGCAGAACCACACATTAATATGGATCAATTTCACCGACTATTTTTGGAATATTATGTACAGATATTCCTACATAAAGGCAGGAAGAAACATGAAAAGAAACACAAAGAAAATAAAATGATTCATGTATCTAGTACATGAACTTAAAAAGATGTATAACAAAATTGCAGGATTATGATCAGACCTATGAACCAGAATAAGATGTACTGGCGTAACAGCATCCACACGAGGTGGGTTTGTATCACACACATTGTAAGGAGAGTTTCAGAGTCACAGCCGTGTTAGTCTGTATTCACAAAAAGAAAAGGAGTACTTGTGGCACCTTAGAGACTAACCAATTTATTTGAGCATAAGCTTTCGAGCATCCGATGAAGTGAGCTGTAGCTCACGAAAGCTTATGCTCAAATAAATTGGTTAGTCTCTAAGGTGCCACAAGTACTCCTTTTCTTTTTACTTTACTCTTTTTGTAAGGAGAGTGGTTACTTTAGATAAGCTATTACCAACAGGAGAGTGGGTTTGGGGGGGGGGGGAGAGAAAACCTGGATTTGTGCTGGAAATGGCCCAACTTGATTATCATACACATTGTAAGGAGAGTGATCACTTTAGATAAGCTATTACCAGCAGGAGAGTGGGGTGGGGGGAGGTATTTTTTCATGCTTTGTGTGTATAAAAAGATCTGTGTATAAGTAGGGGCATAGCGAGCAGATCGAGGGACGTGATCGTCCCCCTCTATTCGACATTGGTGAGGCCTCATCTGGAGTACTGTGTCCAGTTTTGGGCCCCACACTTCAAGAAGGATGTGGATAAATTGGAGAGAGTCCAGCGAAGGGCAACAAAAATGATTAGGGGTCTGACTTATGAGGAGAGGCTGAGGGAACTGGGATTGTTTAGTCTGCAGAAGAGAAGAAGGAGTGGGGATTTGATAGCTGCTTTCAACTACCTGAGAGGTGGTTCCAGAGAGGATGGTTCTAGACTATTCTCAGTGGTAGAAGAGGACAGGACAAGGAGTAATGGTCTCAAGTTGCAGTGGGGGAGGTTTAGGTTGGATATTAGGAAAACCTTTTCACTAGGAGGGTGGTGAAACACTGGAATGCGTTACCTAGGGAGGTGGTAGAATCTCCTTCCTTAGAAGTTTTTAAGGTCAGGCTTGACAAAGCCCTGGCTGGGATGATTTAATTGGGGATTGGTCCTGCTTTGAGCAGGGGGTTGGACTAGATGACCTCCTGAGGTCCCTTCCAACCCTGATAGTCTATGATTCTATGATTCTACACTTTCCACAGTATGCATCCGATGAAGTGAGCTGTAGCTCATGGAAGCTTATGCTCAAATAAATTGGTTAGTCTCTAAGGTGCCGCAAGTACTCCTTTTCTTTTTACTTTAACTATATGAGTATGATTAAACCAGCAGTGCTTTCTAGTGTGAACAAAGACAAAACCAATCATACATCACGCTAGCTGTTAACACTGATTCTCACCGGCTGTTTCAATTTAGTTCGGAGCTCATACAAACATGCATTCCTTGCTTTGTGTATATTATTTAGCTCTGTCAGCACAATCTGCTGCTTCACCCCCCTGACAATATTTCTGTCCCTTTCAAGATTTTCTCTCCTCCACCCTTCTCTCCGACAGCATATCTATGCTACATTGGGCTGGAGTTTAACTAAGTATCGCTATCAGTTAAAATTGTCACGTACTTGTAAAAAAGAGTTAATGTTCTGGATATATTTCTGCAAAACTGGTCTCTCTACAGCTAAAATGAATTACTGAGTTCACATTTTATACATTGGTAAACCCAAACCTTCTGGGTTATGTCCTCTGCAGTGTAACAATATGGTTGAAACATATTTAATTCAATCACAATATACACTGGATATATGATTCCCAGGCCAAACTATTTCTTTTTTATATAGAATAATTTGGGTTCAAGAAGGGAAGATTCAGCACTACAATGATTTAAAATGTCCTGCAAAAGGGAGTCTAGAGAATTATTAAAGTGTTCTCTTAAAGATTTCATATTTTCTACAACCCATGGTAACAGTGGCCTGCATTCACTATGTCAAGGAGAGTGAACATGTACAAAATTTGCAGCTACTTAGCAGTAAATATTTCACACTGGCTAATGTCAAAGTGATTTTGAACTAACATGGGACAAAAGTCTCTGCTAGTGCCAATGCAGCTGCACCCATTCACACCTGCAAAGAACAGAATCTACAGAACGAAGACCACTTTGCAATATATCCTCATTTGCGCTGCACCTCTTTTCACTTACATATTTTCCATCTCCTTTTGGTTTTACACTAGTAGGCTGAATACATTTTTCCCCTGTAAAACGGATATAAAGTCATATCTGTTTTTATCTGTTGTGACTATGGGTGGAGTCTCTTGGTATTATCATGCAGTTTGTTCTAGCACTTTCACAAATGTGTGTTGTCAGATACAACTTGTAAAAGTTGTTTTGAAATTTCCATTACTGTCAGCCCAAAAGAGTGAGCAATTTCAGGTTATCATTTTGCCTCTCCTATTAGGTCCATAAAGGAGATCATGAAAATCTACTAACCTAAATCCAGAGGTTATGATATAGCAAAATCTCTGGCTGGTGAATAAGTCTTCAATCTCTTCTATCATAGCTCTCTCACTCTTTCCAGGGAAGAGGTTAAATACATCTTCTAAAACTTAAAGCAGGAAGTACATTGTAGTCCATCTCTCAACTTAGGTATGTTATATTTCTTTATAAATACACCAACAGGAATAAATAGATTCTAGATTCCAAGGCCAGAAGGGACCATTGTGATCATGTAGTCTAGGGGTCTCAAACTCAAATGACCACGAGGGCCACATGAGGACTAGTGCATTGGCCCGAGGGCTGCATCACTGACACCCCCCTCCTTGCTCCCCTGCCCCCCGGCCCCGCCCCACTCCACCCCTTCAATGAGGCCCCACCCCTGCCCCGCCTCTTCCCACCCCTTCCCTGCCGCCATTCCAACCTCTTCCCCGAAGTCCCCACCCCAACTCCGCCCCCTCCCTGCCCCCAGGGGTGGATGGACCCTCATTCTCTCATGTGCGGCTGCCCAGGAACATACCTTAGAGGGAATTATCCACGGACCACCTGAATGGAGCTCGCAGAACACTGGTGGTCCATGGACCACAGTTTGAGAACCTCTGTTTGAGACTATAATCAAGTCACTCCTTAACATTCTCTTTGTTAAGTTAATTAGATTGAGCTCTTTGCATCTACTACTGTATGGTAGGTTTCAGAGTAGCAGCCGTGTTAGTCTGTATTCACAAAAAGAAAAGGAGTACTTGTGGCACCTTCGAAACTAACAAGTTTATTTGAGCATAAACACAAATCAGACGTCAAGAATTATAGCATTCAAAAACTAGTTGGAGAACACTTCAATATCTTTGGTCACTCGATTACAGACCTAAAAGTGGCAATTCTTCAACAAAAAAACTTCAAAAACAGACTCCAGCGAGAGACTGCTGAATTTGAATTAATTTGTAAACTGGATACAATTAACTTAGGCTTGAATAGAGACTGGGAGTGGATGGGTCATTACACAAAGTAAAACTATTTCCCCTTGTTTATTCCACCCCTGCCATTCCTCAGACGTTCTTGTCAACTGCTGGAAATGGCCCACTTTGATTATCACTACAAAAGGTCCCCCCCCCCCCTCCTGCTGGTAATAGCTCACCTTAAGTGATCACTCTCTTGTTACAGTGTGTATGGTAACACCAATTGTTTCATGTTCTCTATGTATATAAATCTCCACACTGTATTTTCCACTGAATGCATCCGATGAAGTGAGCTGTAGCTCACGAAAGCTTATGCTCAAATAAATTTGTTAGTCTCTAAGGTGCCACAAGTCCTCCTTTTCTTTTTACTGTATGGTAGGTTTTCTAATCCTTTAATCATTTCTGTGGCTCTTCTCTGAACCCTTTCAAATGTAGCAATATCCTTCTTGAATTCTGGATGTGAGAACTGAATAGCAGTATTCCAACAACTCCAGAGGTAAAATAACCATTCTACTTCTACTTGAGATTCCCCTGTTTATGCACCTGAAGAGTGCCTTTGCCCTTTTGGCTATAGGGGAGCTCATGTTCAGCTGATTATCCTCCACAACCCCCACGTTTTTTTTTCCCAGAATCACTGCTTCCCAGGATAGAGTCCCCAGCCTATAAGTATCACATACATTCATTGTTCCTGGAGGTCTGCATTGGCATTAGCCATATTAAAATAAATGTCATTTGCTTGCACCCATTTTACCAAGCAATCCAAATCACTCTGAATCAGCGATCTGTCCTTTTCATTATTTAGCACTTCTCTAATTTTGTGTGTGTGTGTGTGTCTGCTGCAAAATTTATCAGTGATTATTTTATGTTTTCTTCCAAGTCATTGATAAAAATATTAAATAGCTTAGGACTAAGACCCAATCCCTATGGGATCCCACTAGAAACACACTACACCAGCGTTTCTCAAACTGGGGCCCAGGGTACTCCAGGGGGTCCGCCAACCCTGCTGATCAACTCCTCCCCTTCCCTCCTCGGGCCTCCTGCACATCACAAAATAGCTGGTCAGCAGCATGCAGGAGGCACTGTGAGGGAGGGGGAGGAGCGGGGATGGGGGCAGAAAGAGGCTGGAAGAGGTGGATTGGGCGCGGGGCCTGGGGCTGAGTGGGGCACTTGGGGGTCTGCGAAAAATTTTAAATCACAATAGGGGTCCTCAGGCTGTTAAAGTTTGAGAACCACTGCACCACATCATCATTCAATAATGATTCCTGATTTAAAATTGTGTTTTGAGATCTGTCAGTTTTTAATCCATTTAATGTGTGTTAAGTTACCTTTATATCTTTCTACTTTTTTTTTTTTTTTTTTTTTTTTTTTTAACCAAAATGTTATTTGGTACCCAGTCAAATGCTTTACAGTGGTCTAACAACATAAACACTATAAC
The DNA here is from genome assembly GCF_965140285.1 of Lepidochelys kempii. Taxonomy (NCBI): domain Eukaryota; kingdom Metazoa; phylum Chordata; order Testudines; family Cheloniidae; genus Lepidochelys; species Lepidochelys kempii. The sequence continues at coordinate 25,817,230 of NC_136381.1, read as the reverse complement.
CTTTATAAACTAAACTTGTAATCTCATCAAAAGAGATACCAAATTAGTTTGACAGGATCTATTTTCCATAAACCCATGTTGATTGGCATTAATTATATTACTCTTTTTTAATTCTCTCTTAATTAAATCCCATATCAGCTGCTCCATTATCTTGCCGAGGATCAATGTCAGACTGACAGGCCTATAATTACCTACATCACCCTGTTTACCCTTTTTAATTTTTGGCACAACATTAGCTTGCTTTCAGGTCTTCTGGCACTTCCCCAGTATTCCAAGAATTACTGAAAATCAACATTAATGGTTGTGTGAGTTGTTCACACAGCTCTTTAGAAACTCTTGAATGCAAGTTCTCCAGAGAGTTGATCTAAAATATCTAAATTTAGTAGCTGCTATTTAACATCCTCGAGATACTAGCAGAGTAGAAAGAATATAATCATGAAACACCACCTAAATGTACAGCTATCACAAACGAACAAAATCTCAGAACATATCCTCAAAAAAGAGTCAACATAAAACTCTTGCCCACCAACCTACACCAGGCAAAAGTCTAAATAAATAAATAAATAAATAATAATTGCTCCTATACAGTGCTTTTCCTCAGAAAACTCTCCAGAAGGGCTTTGGCTTGAAGGTTAAATTTAGGCTTGACTGGATTAGCAGGGTAAGTGAATTCTGGAATTGCTCATCTGTAACCCTGGATTTGGTGGATATGTGTATCCCAGAATGTGATCAAGCCAGTTGCAACCATATTATGTGCATTCAGCCACCATGAATTAATAAAATAGAACACCACATAGTTAAGGGCTAATTTGAAAAACAGGCTTTCAAAAGCAAGGTCAAAACTATCTACAGTTTCTGCTAAGCAGAACGGGAGGAGGGGAAAGAAAAGTAAACAAGTGAGACTGAAAATCTTGGTAGTTGGAAAACCTTGAGTCTGAGCTCGTCTGATATTAGAAGTTTATTGAAAGTTAGGGAAAATGATGATTTAGTAGGGATCATTATGACCTATATGTTTTGTAGAAGTTAGTTATAAAAGACTAGCTAATAGAGTATACTTTGGAGCAGTCCTCTGAAGCCATCTTGAGAGACTTTTTCCTGACATCTTTTCTCCCTGGTGGGTGAGCAACTGCCCACTGGGAACCTGCTGTTAATTACTCAACACCGTTCCAGATGTTAGGTAAATATCTGGGATGTTCTAAACCTATTGCTTGTGTCTGTGTGTGCTTAAATCTAATGCACTGCAGTTTTAGATAGAGCATGCTTACTTCCATAAATCTTTTATCATGATGGAATTGCTTGTGTTCCCACCGATTTATTCCTGATACCGCCTGGAGTGAAATAGTTAAGTTACCAAGGGTTTTCAGAACCACAGCAGGGGTAACACATGCTCCACTGAAAAGCTCGATCGCATGGCCTCAGATATTTAAATCTCAGGATAGTTAACGTGAGAACCTTTGGTGACCAACCTGCCACAACGGCGTGTGGTAAGATAGTCGTTCTAGAAATCAACTGTTTAAACTGTATGAGGAGGCCAGTGCTAGCACTGCAGAACTGGTATCCTGTGCTCTCTCTCTCCAATCCTGCTGAAAGAATGTGTCACTGCCTTCTGCACTAGCTGAAGCTTCTCAACGGTATTTATGGGTAGCCCTATGTAGAGTATGTCATATTCAGCTACTCTAGGGACCACAGAGGCCCAGATAACAGTAGCCAAGGTGCATATCGGAGAAAGAGTTGTAAATCATTGCACCATGTAAGGAAGAAAAAAAAAAAAAAGGCAGCTCTTCTGGCCACCACAGCCACTCAGACTGTAGAAGCAATTGAGGGTCCAGAACTAACTATATGTGCTACAACTAACTGACACTCTTCAACAACAACAAAAACGAGGAGTCTGGTGGCACCTTAAAAACACATTTATTTGGGCATAAGCTTTCATGGGTAAGAAACCCACTTCTTCAGATGCATGGGTTCCACAATGGGGACAAGCACAATTCTCACCAAGCTTTCCAAATCCTTTCCTCCAGTCGAACAACACTGCCTTCAGTTTACCTGGACCAAACTTCGAGCTTATCCTCAATGATGGCCCCAATTTGGCCAAACATAGGGGAAGAAGACATCACACCAAGCCTCAATTCAAGACCTAGAGCTATTTGTCACCAGCATGTTGAAAGCATCACGGCCCAAACCCTTCACCATCTCTCCCAGCACTATCATACATAGCCAAAGGAAGGGCTTATAGAACCCTACAAAATCCCACAAGATTCCCATATGATCTCCAATATAGTCCTCCTCCTCATTAATACTTTCACTAAAGAATAACTATTACTGGTCTTCCTTCTCTTTGAACCCAGTTGTCATCATCACTAGATAAAGATCAGTAAGAGAACCTAGATATCATTAGACGTAGATCTGTGAGAGAACCAATGAAGGAATGCAGGATAGAACTTCACAGACGAGTCAAATAGTAGCAATATCAAATGACCAGTCTCGGTTACATGTACATAGGAACCCTTCATATACAAAAACATCAAACAACTACATCAAATAAGAAAGTCATGCAGTAATGATACCTGTGTCGGAATATAAAATTCCACCAGGAACCCGTTCAGAAAGGGTCAGGAGCCTCATACCTAAAATATAAACATCTTCTTTATGCTGAATTTTAAGATATATCTATTGAAACACTTGTGGAATTTTTGAAGAATGGAAGAAACATATGTATGTCCTCATGATGAAAGGCTAAATAGTTAAACTCTTTTATTGCACTAGAATTCAAAGGCAAAGACTGACTTTTCCCTAGAAGAATGCTGTTTCCACAGTTCAAAACAGCTGTCATTTAAAAAAAAAAAAAAAGTGTATACCAGGTTGCATTCAAATACCTGGGAAGTAAGGGGTCCTAAAAGAAATGCTTGTTAATCTACAAGATATTCTTAGATGGACACTAGGAATTAGAACATTTGTTCTCAATGCTGCAGTGGATGCATTTTTCAGTTCAATAGATATTTTTTTCTATAGGATTTAAATATACCGTGTTAAGTATTCGAATAGCAGTTTATTAACAATCACAAAAGCAAATTTTTCCTTTTTTCCTCTGGAAGTGAAATCTGACCATAGATGTATGTTGTGCAGCATTATAGCTGCAAGCCAGTGCATAGTAAACCCATTGCCAGCGAAGACGCACTGCAAATCTTTTTATCGTCTCTTAGGAATTTTCAGAATGTACAGTTGAAATGTGTCTGGCATTAACTTATGTCCACTGCAAAAAGAGGCTGCATTTTTCACAATGCTGTGCCCTCATATTGAAACCAAGCATCACATTTAATTCTCTAATTTGCAAGGTCCTGAAGAGCAGAAGAAGAGGGATTTTAGAGTAACAACAACATATAACACAGTCACATTCAATTTTTGTACATCATCCCAACATGATTTTCAACCAGGTGCTTTGAATGTCTAGGTACCAAAAAAATTAAAAAAGCATTCTTGAGTTAAATGCTACTCTGTTATAAAGCTAGATCTTATTAAATATTTCTAATGCAGTAGTGCCCAGAGGCCCAACCCAGGAACAAGGCTTCTTATGCTAGGTGTTGTACAAACATAAAAACAGCACTATACAATTGATGAAGACAAGTGAAACATGAAGGGTGGTTGGGGGAAGAGAATACAAAGAAATATATACAACTTTCATGCGCATTTTCTATATGTGCATTATGTATCAACTATCATATCACAAGGAAAGGTGGCCCTTTAAGTGGGATTGAAGATCCAGCTTTGTCAAGGTTCCTGATTCTGCCCAGAACCAAGGCATTCCGGGACTTGCGGTCCACGAAGATAATCAATGTAGATTGGGCAACGTTATACGTAGGGCAAGGACTGTGAGTGAGAGATGAGGGAAGCATATGAGAACTGTTGTGGGTATTTAACTGAAAGGAACAGGACCTGCTGTGGAGCCACTCCTGACAAAGAGCCTGGGTTATGGAAGACACTGGGAAGAGACCTAATGGAACAGGAAAAGGGCTTGGTGAAGAACCCAGAGGAAGAGAGGCTTGATTTGGTTTAGAAAGCTAGAGACTGGTGAGAGACCAAGAGAGCACAGCAGCTGCTCACAGGCCTGTGGAAGAAGTCCAGGGGTAAACGACTACTCATGAGCTTCTGCACCTATAGGTGAAGCAGTTTGGCCTGTTTACCCTGAAAAGGGAGTAGTAGTCTTGGGGCTTAGCCAAAGGGCTACCCTAGCCAATTAGCAAGGGGAAACAGAGACAGCATCTGTATCTGGAAGTAAGGGAGGCAGGACACCCTCTCACATCCCCTCATCTGCACACCTCCAACCCCACCTGGAAATCATGACGTAATGGTAGGCTCTGTGGAAGAGGTGGGTCTTGAAGAAAGTATATAGCCATTGCGGATCAATTCAGGGTTCCATTTGTAAAAGGCATAAAGACATTTCAGAGAGAATTGGCAACAAGTATAGAAGTCTAGCAGGCAATGCAAGGCAATTAGTGAGTAGGGTTGCCAACCCTCCACGATTGTCCTGGAGGCTCCAGCAATTAATCTTTAATTAAAGACTATATCATGTGATGAAACCTCCAGGAATACATCGAATCAAAATTGGCAGCCCTATTAGTAAGGGGACAGAGTTGGGAAGGGCTTTGAAGACAAAGGAGAAGGAGCTAGAATTTGATGTGGTGCAACAGAGGGAGCCAGTGGTAGAATTCAAAGAAAGAAATGATGCAGTCAGAGTGATGCACAAAAAAAAGACGACCTTAGTGCATTCTGGATGGACTGAAGGGGATGAAATGAGTGTCAGGAAATTTAGAGAGGATGAGGTTACAGTAATCAAGATGGGAGAGGAGCAGGCACTAGGTGAGAGTTTTGGCTGTCCATACTGAAATAAAAGGGTAGATTTTAGAAATGTTATGAAGGAACCAGAGGCAGCCGCAAGATTTGGCCACATGTGACAAACTTTTCTATTCAAGCTCTTGTACAGCTCTCATCATCATAGCATCTAATCGCCTTCCAGTAGGGCATTAAACTGGAGTAGCATTTGTCACATCTGTTTTTTTCCTCTCTCTCTCTCCCTCCCTCCAAGGGGACGACTTTGTGGAATAAAAACCCCAAGTTACAGGCTTAGGTGGCATGGAGAATGGTGGAGTTTTAAGCCATGACAGATAATGGCAGGGGATGAGTAAGAGGGAAGAAGTAGAGAGTGTTTCAGGGGAGGGGTAGAGGAGTTTAGTTTTGAGAATAGCAAAATGATGCCAAGACATCTAGGAGGAGATGCTGGAGAGACAAGCTCAGACACAGGTCAGAATGGTGAGGGACTGGTCAGGGGTGAAAAGGTAGATCTCTGAGTCAGAGAAGAAGAACTGCACTTACCCTCCCTGCTAGGAGGAGTTTACATTCTTAAAAAATGGACACACAGAAGAAAGTGAGGAGTGGGGTTTCAGATCACATATATTTGATATCTAGTTGCGGTCTTTGTTTATATTGTACATGATTAAATTTTAACAAGCTTATAAAATATGATGGCTACTCACATCATGCTATATTTAGGTTTAGTGACTTAAAAGCAGTACAAGCCTTGAGTCTGCCAACCTTTCCAGATATAATTGTTCTACAGTATTTCAACTTACAACTACGTTTGTTAGGAGTTTTGTATTCAAATTCTTTTTCAGCATTGCCTAAACATAACCAAGGCTATGGGTACCCCTAACCATAGAAGGGTCTGTACAAAAAAAGTTAAAAATCAGTAGATTTAATATGTGACCTTTAATTTCATGCTCTGTTTGTTCCATTGTGCAAAGTACACAGTAGTTAAAATTGCCAGCTCAAAATAATACAAAAATCAAAATGATAGCTTGTGCATGATTAGATAGCATTTTTCAGAGTTCAGAACAACATTAGCACTCAAGTCCTGTTCTGGCCCTTAACAGCTCGGCAAAGTTCTAAACAATGACTTTCAAAGGATCTCATCAGGTGCTGTTTACAAAGCTGCCAATTTCTAGGGTCAATGTATTCACTGGCATTTCTACGGTCTTTATTGACTGTACCGTCCTCCTTAAACAAGTCTGTTGTACTTTTGAATGACAAAGCATTGAAGTGGAGGACAGCAATATTGAGTAAATAATTTGAATCACAGTATGAGAAGTGTCTTAAATAAGAGATTCTCAAAAACCAAGTGTTAATAAATGTTGATGCCTGTTTGTGCTTGGGAGCATGAATAGATTACAAATCTGGAGAACATGTTAGAATGGGGCCCAAGATCCCTTAAAGAATACAGCCCCAAACTTTGAGCAGGTCTGCAAGTAAGTATTTGTAGTTTCTAGACCCCTCAAGTTTGTAACATCCAATGTGTGTATGCACATCCAGCCAAAAAGTGAATGTACACATCTGCATACTGACCAATTTACCAAATGCCATGGCCTAACCTTTCAGAGTATTAATATGTAAACTAGTGTACAAAAGAAGAATGACAAGGAAAGAAAGGCATATGCTGGGATGGATGTGGTATTACCTGCAGCAAGAGAGAGACTTTGCCTCACATTTACAATGTGAGCAGATAAGACAGACAACGGGTGAGAGAAAGGAGTGGAACTACCCATGTGTTTAAAGTTAGGAATGAGGTTAAGTGGTTGCAAAACTGGGGCCTATAGGTCTTGAACAAATATAAAAAGAAATAATAGTATTTATGAAGCAGATAATTGAAAATGACATCATTGAACAAGTTTTTTAAGTTCTTGTCAGATCTTGTTTATAGACTGTTCAAAAGGTCATAATTTAGCAACGTCATTTTTGTAATTTAGCACAAAAAGCAGCAAAGAAGCACATTTGGATCCCCAAAATCAATTTCTTTTTAGATATGCTTGGGGTACCCTAAGTTGGGAAAATAGGAATCTTTTTGTTATATCCCAAATTACCTTTCTGCTGCTACACTGCCTGTAAAACTCTTTGTGAATGACTAACATAAAAGTTCTGGAAAGAAAAGATGGACTGCGAAAGAGTTGAGGATGTATTTTTAAGTGATCCCTTAAAATATTCAAGAATTTGGACAGGACCACATTTTTAATTAACAAACAGATTCTGAAAACATCAGTTAAACAGAGAAATCAATTTTCGATTTTCTGGAGGAAAAAAACCCAAACAACTAAAATATGATTAAAAGCGGCAAAGAGTCCCGTGGCACCTTATAGACTAACAGACGTATTGGAGCATGAGCTTTCGTGGGTGAATACCCACTTCATCGGATGCATGTAGTAGAAATTTCCAGAGGCAGGTATAAATATGCAAGCAAGAATCAGGCTAGGGATAACTAGGTTAGTTCAATCAGGGAGGATGAGGCCCTCTTCTAGCAGTTGAGGTGTGAATAGCAAGGGAGGAGAAACTGCTTTTGTAGTTGGCTAGCCATTCACAGTCTTTGTTTAATCCTGAGCTGATGGTGTCAAATTTGCAAATGAACTGAAGCTCAGCAGTTTCTCTTTGAAGTCTGGTCCTGAAGTTTTTTTTGCTGCAGGATGGCTTCCTTTAAATCTGCTATTGTGTGTCCAGCGAGATGGACGTGTTCTCCTAGAGGTTTTTGTATATTGCCATTCCTAATATCTGATTTGTGTCCATTTACCCTTTTACATAGGGACAGTCCAGTTTGGCCGATGCACATAGCAGAGGGGCATTGCTGGCACATGATGGCGTATATTACATTGGTGGATGTGCAGGTGAATGAACCGGTGATGGTGTGGCCGATCTGGTTAGGTCCTGTAATGGTGTCACTGGTGTAGATATGTGGGCAGAGTTGGCATCGAGGTTTGTTGCATGGATTGGTTCATCAAGCATTCTCAAAGCTACAATACCCACATGAGGGAATAAGGAAACAGATCAACAGAGCTAGACATATACCCAGAAGCCTCCTGCTGCAAGACAAGCCCAAGAAAAAAACCAATAGAACTCCACTGGCCATCACATACAGTCCTCAGCTAATACCTCTCCAACACATCATCACTGATCTACAACCCATCCTGGACAACAATCCCTCACTTTCACAGACCTTGGGAGGCAGGCCAGTTCTCGCCCACAGACAACCTGCCAACCTGAAGCATATTCTCACCAGCAACTACACACCGCACCAAAGTAACTCTAACTCAGGAACCAATCCATGCAATAAACCTCAATGCCAACTCTGACTATACAGACTAACATGGCTGTTACTCTGAAACCTATAAAAAAGGTTTGTACCAAAGTGATGATCCCCTTTAAATGGAAATGTGGCCACCAACATCTGTGCCATCATTAATTAGGTGCTTCCCTGAAGGGGTGGGTCTTAGGAGGGTCAGTTGATAGTTTAATGGTCACCTAAGCCTTATAAGGAGACTCAGAGATTAGTCTGGCAGTTGGGACCACAAGGAGCTCCTGTGGAAAGTCCTGAGCCAGGGTCTGCAGGGGAAAGATTACTCCAGGGGAACCAGCCTGGGGCCAGGGTTCTAGCCAAGAGTGGAGAAAGACTCACAAACAGAGCCCAAAAAGGGGCCGAGAACCATGTCCAGAGGGTGGGCTGACGAGCAGCCCCAAAGGGAAAAAACATTTTTGGGGGGAGGACTTTGTCGTTTGGAATTCTTGTTTTGGGACATGACCAGAAGGTTAAGAAATCTCCAGAACTGACTGGTGTGTGGAAAGCCATGGACATTCACCTCAGGGAGAGAAACTGAGGCAAGGAGTGCCTGCAATGCAACAGTTGGCCAGCAGGAGGTATTACAAAACAGCTGGGCCTGCTTACAATCTTTTTTTTTTTTTTTTGGGTGATGCAAGGAACCACCACCTTTTATAATGATATCCAGTTTTTAAACATACTCAATTTGTATTTGTAATTCAGAACTCTTATGTTTAATTTATTCGTAAAGTGATCTTGGAAAATAAGAATGATCTGTAGATGAAAAATTTTCAAATAATGCAATTCCAATTTTGCATTAGCAAAGTTGAACCATAACTAATGGGCCTGTGTGGTGAAAGCTTCAGTTTTGACCAGAAGGAGTAAGCAGTTCTTATTATGGTGGCATGGAGAATGGTGGTGTTTATCTATTTACAAAGTTTTCAGTAACTGTAGTAAAAGGCAAATAAATCTAGGACTGAAAAATCAGCCCATATCCAGTTTCAATGAAAACCATGTCCATATAAAATTATTTTATTCATACGCGGGAGTAGAGGTGGATTCTCATGACTGGTCAGTACAACTTCATGCCACTAGAGTCAGTCATGCCTCTTGTGACTTCTAGGCCCAGGTTCTCAAATGGTCCAGTATATTTTTAAAGGAAGAAAAGATAGAACCATTCTCTTGGGTTTCACCAGAAGCATAACGAAATGTCACGAGCGGCTCACATCTGACCACAGAAATCTGACACTACCAGCCAATAGAACTCAAATGCACCTGGTGTGCAGGTCAACAGGGGTACCTTTCAAGGAGAAGAACAAGTATGGTTCAGTGGGAGGTTACTCACCCATTATTTCAGCCAGCGAAAAGAAGGATGTCTGTCTTACATAGGAAGGAGAATTAAAAAGGAAAATGGTGATGCAGAATAAGGACATATAGGAAAATTTCTGCACCAGGGCTAGTTTAACAAAGCACTTAGGCATGTGCTTATGTGCTTTGATGAATCAGAACCACAGTCTGGACAGTCTTTCAGGCAATGCCTGGACTAGTCAGGTCATACCTAGGCATGCTACATAATCCCCCACCCATTCCTCGTCTTAAATTAAATTCAATATCAAGCTGTAAAAAAGGAAGAAGGAAAAAAAGTCCAGTAAAGTGACAGCTACTTGGTGGGAGTTAGCCAGTTAAAAGGCTGTCATAAGCATAACCAGCTGAAGGGAAGGATATACTGCGTTGTCAAATGAAATATATCACGAGGTGTTATGATGGAGATCAAAAACAATATCCAGACAACAAGCAGAAAACAGATACGGTGTTACATTTTTTGTGAAAGCACCTCCATGCAACGAGACCTCACACTTTGAACACAAGAATCATGAGTGACAGATGCTCCTGTCAATATAATGCAAGTACAATTTACCAGCAAACTGTAAAGAAGTGAAGTGGCAGAGTAAGTGAGGTGAAGCTAGGGTATTTTTCAGCATTGTCAAGGAACTCACCTCACATCATTCCTGATGCCATCATTGTATTGCAAAGCACTATTGGAACAAGCAGGTTGATAGCCACTTAAATAAAGTCACAAGCATTGAAGTATATTGCAGAATTGACTGTGAGGCAATCAAAGGAGCCTCCATATTGTCAGGCAGAACTCCAGGACAATTTTAGAATGTTCACAGTTGGAGGCAAGTGATCTTAGCAATGCTAACATGGATATATAACATAGATAGGGACAGAGGCCTCAGTTCAGCAAGGTATTTAAACAGGTGCTCCAACCTTGAGCATACAAGTAGTCCCATTGATTTCCATAGAACTTCTCACGTGCTTAAAGTAAGGCACATACACAAGTACTTTGCTGAACCAGGGCCCATATGAGTTATCGTTCTTCATAAAAATCTGCTGACCAACTTATAATAGGAAGCATGAGATTTATAGATATAGAAGAACATTATGAAGGTAATTTGAGTGACATTGTTCCTGCTGTTACATAGTTAAACAATATGGAGCTGGAAAGAACAGAGGAACATGCAAAAATCTGAAAGATAAATTCAAGATTAGATTTTACTACTTAATAAGACTAATTAAAAGAAAATTTGATCAACCACTCCGCACTTGCGTTGCTGATTAGTAAAAGATCTTTGACTGTTTGACATAAGCAAATATAGATGGCTATGCTTGACACATAATTCTTGACTAATTTAATTGGATTCCTTCTGACTCAGTTCAGCAATCAATGATCAGCAATAAGAATTGCAAACAGAAGAGCAGACTCCTTAGAAATGGCTATGTTTTCTTACTACACCTCTTTAATATGCATTAGACTTACTCTAAGAAACGAACTAATGTTTGGTTTCAGAGTAGCAGCCGTGTTAGTCTGTATTCGCAAAAAGAAACGGAGTACTTGTGGCACCTTAGAGACTAACAAATTGATTCCTCAAATTATCAAGTGTAGATAATTTAGCTATTAATCTAAGGTTTGCAGAAATGTTTTTGTCTGTATTTGGAAGAATATTGCAACACAAATGTAAATTCATGAAGAATAAAAGGAAAAAAGAAAAGGAGTCATCTCTTGCAAAGTATGCAAAATATGGGTAAATAAATCCTAAATTACTCAAAATACATGATAAATTCAAAAAGCAATTGCTTTCACAGAAAACGTTATATATATGTACATAAGTTTGGGAGAGCAGGCCCATTTTTTATATGGTGGGAAGTGGCCAGTTTTTGCGGAAAAAGAAACTCATTTCCAAGCAACATGAAAGTCAATTTTTACTCCTGGGGAAATTCTGCACAACGGCAGTGCAGCAGAAAAATCCCGCCCCCAGCAGAATCCCTTTGCTTCCTTGCAGAAAATGATTATGTGGGGAAGCAAAGAGAAGCTGCATCAGTACTCACTCACCCCTCCTGGCAGCTTGGCAGCTCAGACACATCTGTTCAGGCAGCCGGGTAAATCACTCAGGAGAAGGGGGTCAGAGGATGCCCTGGCCACCCAGGGACGTTAGTCCCAGCTGGGGAGGGGTGGAGGACGACCCCTCCTTCTTCCCTGCTCAGAGCAGGATCAGACCAAGCCCTAGAAACTTACCCTGGCTGCAAGAAGCCCTGCACCGTGTGGGGGAGGGGTGTCTGTGTCTCTGTGTGGGTGGGTGGGGGGTGTTCCAGGTGGCGGGGGGAGAGGCTCAGCAGAGGTGGTTGGTGGGGGAGGTCCAGAGGCAGGGGGTTGGGCAGACATGGGGAGCAACTCCCCACACCCAGAACCCCCCCACCTAGTCCCCACCTAGTCCCCTCCGTATCAGGAGCCCCCTGCACCCAGAACCCCCGCAACTGAGCCCCCCCAAGCCTCTACCCCACCAAGCCTTACCCCCTGCATCAGGAGCCCCTCAGACCCCCACCTCACTGAGCCCCAACCAGCTGCACCCTGACCCCCACCAAGCCCCACTCCCTACCCCCACTGAGCCCAAACCACCTTCACTTCACCCCCCTTGCAAAGTCCCATTCCCCCTGCAACCAGAACCCCGCACCAAACCCCTGTGCACCCAGATTCCCCCTGCCCCCGGACCTCCACCGACCTGTCCACACCCAGATTAAGCCACACAAAACCCTGGTAACTCTTGAGGGAATTCTGCACTGAAAAATTTAAAATTCTATAAAGTTCTGCATATTTTAATTTTCAAAATAACACAAAATAATCACACCATTTTCAATTATTTTGGTAATTTATTTCAAAATGCTTGTCAGCAAATAATTAAAAATGATGTGATTACATTGTGTTATTTTGACAAATAAATATGTAGAATTGTAAAATATTGTGTGCAGCATATTTAATTTTTTGGGGCAGAATTCCCTCAGGAGTAAATTTTTAAGCAAAGGGAACTTTCACATCAAAAATTGGAACATTTTGCTATTTCATCAAAACTGTGAATAAATCTAAGACAGAGCAGAATAGCACACAAGTCTGTATGTGTGTAACTGCAGGGGGAAAAAAAATGGTAAATTTGACAACATCCCTCTATGTAAATAATGACTACAGCCATCCCAATCCTAATAACTCACATTTAAAAATGTATCACAGCCAAAGTGTTACAAATAAAGAAAGATCATGGCAAGCATGCAATTGGAAATGAATCAAAGTCCATTAGAGCCATACAAATGAAAAAAGAAAAGGAGTATTTGTGGCACCTTAGAGACTAATTTGTTAGTCTCTAAGGTGCCACAAGTACTCCTTTTCTTTTTGCGGATACAGACTACCACGGCTGCTACTCTGAAACCTATTATACAAAATGAAGTATTTTACATCAATTACATTTAATGTAATATAAAACTTGCCTATCTACTCAGGCATAAGGAGCCAGATCATCATGTGGCGGTATAGTTATTTTGTCCTGCACCAGCAGCAGAAAGTGTGAACTCAGTGTAAGTGATCAAGAGAGTAGCAAAAGTGTGTCAGGATGATTATTCCATGGTCTAGAACTGGCTGCTTTTCATAGATTCCAAGGATAGAAGGGATCATTGTGATCAGCTAGTCGAACCTCCTGTATAACTGTGGTGTTTAGATGCTGCTTGTAATTATTAGAACTGGGAGCACTGGCTGTTGGGAGTCTGAAAGGACAGGAAACAGGAAGGAGGACGGGAAGTTGAGGAGGCGGAGTGAGAGCTACTGAGGGTGCAGCAGCAGCTTGATAAAGAGGTTTCCACTTTATTTTTAAAGTCCTGTTGAAGTTGTTAGTACCTTGCCTGGTTGCTACAACATTCTGGCAACGAGGATGGATATTCTGCCTCTGAACCCACCTGCACCCTCTCTGCAAAGCCCAGGTGAGCCTCCAATTGCTTTTACTGCCTGGATCCATATGTTTGAGACTTATCTGCTTGCAATCACTGCTACAGAGATTTCTGAAGTAAGAAAACGTGCTCTGCTAATCCACTGCCTTGGAGCAGAAGGGCAGCGTATATTTTATATTTCCCCTTGCAGATGATAAATATGAGACTGCATTTATACTGCATTAAAGAACTTTTTTATGCCAAAAGTGAATGTAGCAGCTAATCGCTACAGATTTCACCAGCATGAGTAGAAAACAGGGGAAACTATAGTGCAGTATATTGCTTCCCTGAAAAGTCTGATTGTAACTTGTGACTTTGGGAATATGACACATGAGATGATTAGAGACCAGCTCATTGAGAAAACCACCATGCTTCATGTAAGAGAACGTTTACTTCTAGAACCACAACTTGCACTAGAAAAAGCAATAACCATTGCTGCTCAGATTGAGTCAGCTACAGCTGAAGCCAAAATAATGAGCATGGATATAGGAGACACTGTCCAGGCTGTGACTCCTTTGCAGAAAAGTTCACTATCGCTGCAGACAAACGATTACAAGAGGAAAACTAATGGAACACCACCAAATCAGCAAATTCAACATACAGTAAAAGCATGCTTTCGCTGTGGATCCCCACAACACCTTGCAAGTTACACAGGATGTCCAGCAAAAGTAGCTCAGTGCAATCATTGCAAAAAGATTGGGCATTTTGCTAAAGTATGTCGCAGCAGCCAGTTCAGTCAACAGGTGCATGCAGTACAATATCAGATGTTACTGTGTTGAGCGTGGACAAAATCACTACTGCACATATTCCAGAACAAATAAAGTGCACTGTAAACGTTTCCGCCATACCCTCAGGCAAATGACACTCTATTCAGCTAATATTGGACACTGGCTCAGCAGTATCTATACTACCTGATTTCATCTATTTGCATTACTTTTAAAAAGTGCCTCTTACTGAGCCCAAACTTGGTGTGCTATTTGAAAAACCATACTCCAGTACATGGCTGCCTGCCAGCAATAGTTACTTTTGGGATTGCTGTGTAACTGCAGAGTTCTACATTGTCCACAAAGGCACTCCTATCCTTGGAAGAGATTTATTGGCTGCTTTAAATCTCAGGGTCGTTAATGGACGAATTGATCTTCCTCAGCAAAGCACTCTTGCGGTACACACACCAGTTTCAACTGCAACCCAACACCAGGTTGAGGAGAAACTCGGCTGTGCTAATGGGTTTCTGCGTAAAGTTAAAATGCAGAATAATGTGACGCCTGTACGACAGAAGTTATGGCGTGTACCATTTTCAGTCAGGGAAGCTGTTTCAGAGGAACTTAGAAAACTTGTTCAAAAGGACATTATTGAAGAGATCAACTCCTCAGAATGGGTTTCACCTATAGTAGTGATGCAGAAGAAGGGTGAAGGCATTCACCTTTGTGTGGACTTCAGGGAGCCAAATAAAGCTATTGTGATTGACAGCCATCCTCTTCCTCACATACAAGAAGTATTTGCAGAACTCCGTGGAGCAAAGATGTTTTCTACTCTTAATTTGCAGAACGCATCCTACCAGCTTATGTTGCATGAAGATAGCAGACACCTCACTGCATTTATTACATGAGGGACTATTTAGTTTTAAATGTGTTCCATACGGTCGCGCATCTGCCCCAAGTGCCTTCCAAAAAATGATGTCATTGATTCTCAAGAATCAACATGGAGTTCAGTGCTATCTGGATAATATTCTTGTGTTCGGAAATACTTCTGAGAAGCATGACAATAACCTGCAGTCTGTACTAAACTGCATCAGCAAAGCAGGCCTCAAGCCCAATAGGTCCAAATGCAAGTTTAGACAAACTGAACTCTCCTTTCTGGGGCATACAATTTCACAGGCTGGACTAAAACCTGATCCAGATCATATCCTGGCAATTTCAAATGCTCCTCCTCCAACAGATTTGGAAACCTTACGTTCCTTCTTGGGTCTTACCTCCTGGTATGCAAAATTCATTCCCAATTATGCTTCTGTCATTGAACCGTTACGAGAATTACTACAGAGAAGTTCAACCTTAGTGTGGACAACAGATGCACAAGCTAGTTGCAAAACGGTGAAAGACTTGATTGTACATAGTTCAGTACTTGCACTATTCACTCCTGCATTGCCCACAATTGTAACTACTGATGCTTCTGATTATGGACTTGGGGCTGTCCTCACACAACTTCATGAGGACAACACAGAGAGGACTGTTGCATTTGCTTCAAGGACACTAAGTAATGCTGAGAGGAAATATTCTACAGTTGAAAGAGAAGCACTTGCTTGTGTCTGAGCTACTGAAAAATGGAGAACTTACCTGTGGGGCCGCACGTTCAAGTTGCGAACAGACCACAGCCCTTTGACAACGTTGCTCACCATGAAAGGACTGGGAAGAGCAGGATAACGTATTGCTTGATGGTCTCCAAGACTATTCTCTTTCAATTATGAACTGGAACATAAGCCTGGAAACCAAAATGTGGTAGCTGATTGCCTCTCTCGCCTGCCTTTGCCTTCACCAGATGGTCCACCAAAGGATGAGGATGTAGTAGTTGCACTTATTACAAGCGCTCTTACTGCTGTTACAAGAGAACTATTTCAAGTTGCTTGTTCAGCATGTCCAATTCAACAAAAAGTATGAGAATTTCTGACAAAGAGATGGCCCAGTAACCCTAAAAACCTTGACCCAGTTTTTCTGCCTTATTTTAGAGGTCAGGATGAACTTTCTTTGCTTGATGGCTGTGTGCTATGAGGTACACACCAGCTACTTGTGCCAGAAGAATTACTGTCAAAACGCATACACCTGGCACAAGATACTCATCAAGGAATTGTCCGAACCAAACAACAACTACGGGATCTGTATTGGTGGCCAGGGATGGACTCTCAAACTGAAGTACTCATAAAATCCTGTGTCACTTGCCAAATGCATGATAAGACAGCAGTGACATGTACCCCTTCATTACAGCCTGTTCCTCTTCCTGAATCTGCATGGGGAAAAGTGGCGATTGACATTGTAGGACCCTTTGATACTGCTCCAAGTGGCTGCCGTTATGCCATCACTTTATTAGACTATTTCAGTAAGTGGCCTGAGGTAGCGTTTACATCGCAAATCTCTTCTGCTACAGTAATTAAGTTCCTCGCTTCAGTTTTTAGCAGGGAAGGTAACCCCAAAGAACTGGTTTCAGATAATGATAGTCAATTTACTTCCCTGGAGTTTGAAACTTTTCTAGCAGAGAGGAACATTTTACCCAGAAGGTCATCCCTATATTACCCTCAAGCCAATGGGGAAATTGAATGGTTTAACAGAAGTTTGAAAGAGAGTTTGCAAACGTCGAAACTGGAAGGGCGATTGTGCATAACCTTCGCTATTGATTTCTTGCAAGCATACCGGGCTACATGACATGTCACAATGCAAAGATCACCCGCAGAGTTACTGCGTGGGAAACAGATGAATACTAAACTGAACATTGCTGGATTGTTAAAGGCATGACCTGATGCCCCAACTGAGGATGATGTGATAAAAGCAGTTGAACAGAACCAAGCAAAGTATAAGCGGTGTGATGCTAAGGAACCAAAGTTCGAGTGTGGTTCCTTTGTTAGAATACGAAAACCTGGAATTTTACATAAAGGGGACCATAAATTCACCAAATTGATCTGATGAAGTGAGCTGTAGCTCACAAAAGCTTATGCTCAAATAAATTTGTTAGTCTCTAAGGTGCCACAAGTACTCTTGTTCTTTTTGTGAATACAGACTAACACGGCTGCTACTCTGAAACCATAAATTCACAGCTCCTCTTAAAATCATAGAGAAGAAGGGATCTTACACCTATCGACTTTCTGATGGGCGGGTATGGAATGCTTCTTATCTTGCACCTACCTATGCACCAAGAGGAGATTATGCCAACACCCAGTCTGCATTGGATGACTTCACCGTTGTGTCAACTCAACAAGACATTGCACTGGAACTGGGGCTTGAGAGACGGCCTGTCAGACCCAGACGACCACCTGTCTGGACTAGAGACTATGTTATGTAGTATCTACAGTGTTTTCAGTGTAATATTTCTGCCAACAGTATAGTGTCTTGTTTCATATTTGTTTCTGTGGTTAGAACAACAATGTTTATTTTAATTGGGAGAGTTTCTTAAGAGAGGAGGGAATGTGGTGTTTAGATGCTGCTTGTAATTATTAGAACTGGGAGCACTGGCTGTTGGGAGTCTGAAAGGACAGGAAACCTTGCCTGGTTGCTACAACAGTAGCATGGGCCATTAGCAGTTCCCCAAAACAATTCCTTTGGAAATAGAATATATCTTTTAAAAAACGAGATTCAGTCTTGAATATTTTAGCTCCATGGGGCAGTTTATAGCAGTATAAATTAAAGCAGCTCTCAGGATCCTCAAGCTTAGCATAGGGTGATCAGCATGGCACAGACTGCTGCAGGACTGGGAAGAGAGGACAGGTAAGCTTTACCTCTCCAACCTCATCCTGTAGCCCAAGTAAAGCAGCTGCACCTCATGATCTGAACCAAGGTGCTGAGCACCACCAGCCGCCTCCTATCCCTCTGACAAAGGTACGGAGATGTCATATCTGGGGCATTGAGGATGGGACATGGATGGATAGGGCCGCATGGGAGTGGAGCTACACCTTGTCCTCCAATGACGTAAGTTAGTGCTGCAAGGGACCTACTCTAACTTCTGTCAGGGCTAGGAGGCTGAGGATCAGAGAGCTGCAGCCGGTAGCTCAGACACAGTGGAGAATCGGGGCCTAAGAATTTAATGAATGTTTTGGATTTTGCATCTACTAAAAAACAAACAGTCAACACCTTTTGACATATTTAGACACTCCAAATTATCTTCCAATCACCACATTCAAGTTTAGGTCATAAGTTCAAACTACTCCAGGGGTCTCACACGTTTGCAAGTTGCCATTTTCTGAACAAAAAAAGACCAGCTCTGCACTAGAAACTTTTGCTTGCAAAAATCCTAGAGTAGACAGACACAGCTCTACCAGCATAAAAGTTCTTGTGGCAGCATAGCTTATTTCGCTCAGGAAACTGGTATAACTAAACCATTTTTATGCCAGGATAAGCTGTATTTACACTAGTAGAATTTGTCACTAACAATATACTGGAAGAGCTATACTGGCAAAGCTTTTCTAGTGTAAATGGCTTGATTTAGGTGAGATCTACAACAGCAATTTCCTTTGGAGAAGGTATTTTGTGTTTCCTGACTTGAACTGTTGGGCAGTTGCTGTGCACTGTTTAAACAGCTGCCTCATGTCAGAGGTCAGGGGACCTAATTCATAATTAACATAGTAAGTGTTTCAGGATGAAAGGTGCTGTGCATGATATCGCTGTTTCAATCTTACCAGGTACCATAGTTAATTCTGTCATTAGCTTCACAACGTATTTGAACAAATGAGGATATTAACATCCTGAGAGGATCTTAATCCCCACTAAGGAGAGACAGGTTTCTTTCTTTCCATTCAAGTGAATCACGTTTTTTGGCACTTTTGTTTCCAGCAAAGGTACCAATTAAGAGGATTCTACTGTATCAGACAGTATAATGTTTTTATGCTAAATATTAGTCTTTATGGATAGGTTCACTCACATGCAGAAGGCAAGTACAGCAGCCAAGGCACCCGAGACACTAAGGGTACATCTACATAGCAAAAAAAATGCCCGCAACAGTGAGTCTCAGAGCCCAGGTCAACTGATTCAGGCTCACGCTACAGGGGTAAAAATAGCTGGGCAGATGTTCAGGCTTGGGCTAGAGCCTTGGCTCTGAAATCTGGCAAGGCAGGGCAGGTCTCAGAGCCCAGGCTCCAGCCTGACTATCTACACAGCTATTTTTAACACTGTAGCATGAGTCACACAAGTTCAAGTCAGTTGACCTGGATTCTGAGACTTGCTGCCATGGGACTGTTTCTGCTGTGTAGAAGTACTCCCAACAGCAATCCAAGTCTTTTCTTGGTAGCTCTGCCAGACACCTCTAACTATATTTTCTCAAATATATTTGAAGCAGAACTTTACAGTCCATGTACATGCATACAAGTAAAAATAGATGTTGGAGTCTTGGCTGACAAGTCAACTTCTTCTTTCCTCATATGACATACCATTTCCAGTGAAAGAGCAAGAGAAAGGGAGATGTTGTATCAACAGATAGATTAAATACACCACTTATATGCATTCAATTAGCATTACAGAAAATGTGAAGAAGGTCACAATAGTTTTACTAACTAAAATAAGTATCTAGCAGGGTGGTGTAACTTGGTATTTTTCAAAACATTCAGTTTGCTTTAGACTTGGATTTAGTTTCAAGTTTTCTAACTGTAGTTAGCAAGAGTGTCCTTAAAGACAAAATGGTTGAGCAAATTTCTCCTAGAAGACAACCATGTAAGTGATCCCATTTGGGATGAGGGAGTGAGGAGATAAGGAGAGTTTTGACAGAATTTGATGCCATATTATAGATATGTAGCCCACATGCTATAGCAGTGAGCATGTTAGACACATAGATGTTAGATGGATTAGATACTATGGGTCAGATTCTCATCTGGTGGAAATTATGGACTTCATGAACGTTATACATTGCGTACACTCACTGAAGAGAGATCAACCAGTGTGCACTTCAACAAATGGGCTAGGAAAACAAACATACAAAGAACAAGCTGTTGAGACTAGAAAAAGTAAAAAGTAAGAATTCCAAAAATGTACCTACAAATCAGGGAAGATATTGGCATGTCACCTACAAAGTAATAGAACAACAAGGCAAAAGCCTTTTAACTTGTGCTACAAGGCATTTTAAACCATCTGTTTAAATTCACCACACATTACTTTTAACAGAGAAACACAATAGCTTAGTCAGTCATCATACTGTAGCGATTGATGAGTTAGAATCACTCTTCTCATTTTTAGTTGTTTTACTTTGCATTACATCACTGCTCATTTCTTTTTCTTCGAGAATGGTCATTTACTGTTTGTTTAAACATCAGAGAAACTTCTGTCAATCATTCAGTCTCTACCCATAGTAAGAACAAGAATGTCATCGAGTGAATGTTATTTATGCAAATTATCTAAAGATCATTCACAGTAGGTAAACTCAATTTATCACTTTTTCAGACAGACATCGAATTTGACCCCTGATTCAGGAAAGCACTCAAACACATGCTTAACTCCATCAGTATTCAGGACAGCACTTAAGCACATAACTTCAAGCTTCTTCAGTCTCACTGCATGTGCTTAACTGCTGTGCTGAATAAAGACATCTGCCTGTAGCCTATAGGGCTAGCTTGCCTTTATTATATTCAGCAATAATGCAAGGAACCTACAGGCTTATATCCCTGTAAGACATTGGCTTCAGCAGTTAGCATAAGGCTTGAGGCCTATAACTCTGACAGATAAATGGCTCAATGGTAACCCCTAAGTTTTGGGGAACTGGAAATAGAGTGTAAAGAGAAATTTTGTCCATAATGATATTAGCCAACCACAGAAATGTCAGCTAACACCATCTTTTGGAAAGAACATCCAACCGCAAGAGTGCCATGGCAACAAATGGATGTATATAATAAGAAGTTGAGATCATTAATATATTAACCTATAGAAGGAGGACACCCCATGTTAGTAAGGTGGGGAAATACAAATAAGGAAGAGGAGAATCCCCTAGTGAGCATGCATTAGGTACGGTAAGCTGTATCCCAGCCTGTGTGCAGCAGGAGAGAGAGATGTAGCCCTTAGGAAGTGCCAGAATAATGGCCCCTGGTGATGAGGAGGAAGGTGATGGTGATGAGGAAAATAATGGCTAACATTTCAGGTTGTTCTGTAAGAGTGGTGCGAGTATGGATCTTCAGATGTACTTTCTGCATCATCTCTCTCTACTTTACTGAGTTGGGGTATTTGTGACTTTGTAAATGTAGATGAGTACCTATAATGTGAGTGTTGCAACTGTGCACATTGGGGCTCCCAACTATATAATAATTTTAATAATACCGGACCTGATCTTGGGACAAGAACTGTCAAACCTCAAAGTGATACCTTGAAATTCTTAAGTAATCAATATAATTAATCCATAATATATAAATCAGGATACATCCTGAGTCAGGAACTTAATATGTCAGTTAGTATTTTCATACATGAGTGAATTTTTGCTTTAAAAAAAAAACTGCAGATTTGACAGATTTTCTGAAGAATACGGCAACCGAGCGGAGAGGAAATCAGTCAAATTTGGCAACATTTTCCACAGAATTTCAGTTACTCTGTTATGGTGGTTCCGAAACCTGTAAAACTACTTGTCTTGAACAGCTCTCTTGAATTTTGGGTGAAACTCAAAGTTGCAGGGATTAAATTTAAATTAAGATCTGGCCTGGAAGATTAAAAAAGTTGTCCATTATTATTTAGAGCCACTGACCGAAGTTAAAATTGAATTGCTGATATGTAAGAGAAAAGCATTAAAATCCACAGGTGACTTTACAATTCTACTTTGCCATATTGTTTTAGGCAACATACAACATCCAGCTGGTAAACTGACAAATTTAGAAAGATTTCAGCATCAAAAATGTGTTTTTGAATAGACATTTTGTAGACTGGAGAATATATTGTAAGTGAATCCAGTTAGGTAAAGTTTAGAGCAATGCATATTCATAAACAAAAAGTATTTGTTAGGGAACAATGGTGAAAGTGTGTTTCAATGGAGTCTAGCCAATATCTAAAAACACCACAATTTCATTCCAAAAATTCAATTTGTCTTCAAAAATCCCAGACATTAGAATGCACAGAAATTAACGTTTAAGGCAGTGGTCTCCAAACTGTGGGGCACAGCCCATTAGGAGGGCATGAAGGAATATTCGGGGGGAGGGCAGGGCCCCATGGGGGAGGGGGGAGGCAGAGAGGAAGAACCACCCAGCCCCACTCTGCCCCCAGCTCCACTCCATTTGGCCCTGCCCCCTACCCCAACCCCGGGCTCCCGGCCGTGGCCCCAGCTGGAGCTCCGACCCCGGCCCTGGCCCCAACTGCATCTTCTGAGGGAGTGCAGATAGCTTCTGTTATGGGTCAGGGGTGGGTCCAACAGAAAAAGTTTGGGGACCATTGATTTAAGGACTGTCACAAGAGCTTCACATAAAAGAGAGATAGCTGAATACAGGATATAAAGAGCACCATCTACCGACAAATAAGAACATATAGCATTTTTTCAGACCAAGAAAATTACAGTTAGGTATTACAAAAGGGCTTCTGGATTACAGATCTTTTAAGGAATCCACCCCGTTCCCCATGCCATATAATCCTTCACTCACTTTCACTTTACCCACTTATTCCATGACCTGCCAGTCTTCTCCCCCATATATCTCTTTGCTTTCAGACACCTTGAATCACCCCACTGCAAGCCCAGATAGCAAGGCTCTACCATTCAGTCCCCTACTCCTAGTCCATGTCCAGTTCTCTGCCCTTCTCACTAAACCTCCTCTCAGACCCTGCCCTTCCATGTTTAACCCAATCTCTTACTCCTAACTCTTGTTCATCATCACATAATATATAGTAGGAACTCTAAAATAATTTTACAATAAAAACTTAATCAATGGCTAATGAGTTATGTTCACATCTGAGGAGTCAAACCAAAACCCACTGAAGCAGACTGGGGTTTTCCCATTAACTTCACTAAGTTTTTGCTCAGTCCCTAGAGGAGTTATAATTGCCACTTTTATGATGACTGGTAAGCAATAATCAGAGATATGAAATATCTTTATACATCCCGCAAGGGATATTTATCTTGGGTACAGGTTTCTTCCATACTTTTCTGTTCCTTCTCAGTTTTACTTCTTTGAATATATGCACTATTGTAAATTTATTCGTAATTTTATGACATAAGATGACAGCTAGGCACGCAGGAGAAAAGGAAAAGAAAATATTACCGATCTACAGGATGGTCTTGAGGCCACCATGCTCTTGGTTAATGTAATCAGAGATAATCTTTAAGAATGTTACTTAGCACCTTGATCATTTCTAAACTCGGCAACACTACTGTGGTAGGGCAGTGAGCTTTAATACTACATCACTAGCAAATAAAATATTGCCATTGTTAGCAACAGTGTGAGAATAAGCACCTAACACAAGAGCTGGAATTTCCACACCCTGGCAAGTATGGATGTGCAATATGAAAAAATATTTTATTTATAAATGTATAGAAGAATGTATCAGTCTCAGGGTCTCTAGTAGCTGGCATATTTTGATATCATCAATTTCTCCTCCTAATGGAAATGACCTGGCAAGGCCCCATATATTGACCTTCCCCTTGGTTTGAGTGGTTACTGTACCTTAAATATTCAGAATTGAGCTCCAACATTTCCAATATGTGAGTGCCTCAATCTCAGTATGGATGTCACCTGATGTGCTGGGGTCTCACTGAGCGTGCCCATTCCACCAGCCTGGGCTTCCTCACCCCGTTTATGCTGTGCCAGGCCCTCAAGCCTTTGCTAGCACACACACACAGGTAAAGCCACATCCCACTGCAGACACAGACTGAAGTCAGTTCTGTGAGAGAGGGTTCAGCTCAGAGATTCACCCAGCACTCACCTGCACAACCCCTTTGGGGAGTAAACCCAAAGTAACAGTGTCTTGCACTGTGTAGAAAGATCTACACATTGCAAGCACATAAAAATTTGCCCCTTCCCTCAATGCAGAGAAAGATATGCACAGCTTCTTGCCCCCAGATATGGATTGCACAGACTGGGTTATGTTATAAACAAGAAATAAGTTTAACAACTATAAAAGACAGATTTTAAGTGATAGCAAACAGATCAAATTAGTAAATAAACAAAACCCACAAAAACTGAGCTTAACACACCAGATAGGTAGGATATGAATTAGCAAATTCTCACTGAGTGATAAACAGGCTGGCAGATTCTTAAGGCACAAGTTGCCTTGGCTTTCCCAGGTTTTCACACAGGCTAAAAATCCTTCCAGCCTGGGACTATCACTTCCCACAGTTCAGTCTTTTTTCCTCAGGTGTTTCCAGGTGTGTTGTTGTAGGGAGAGTGAGGTCACCCCATAATGTCATTTTCCCCCTTTTATATCTTCTTCACACTTGCTGGAAAGCTCTTTTGCTGTGATCTGGGTTAAACAGTTCCCATTGTATAGTGCTATCTCTGACAGGTTCCTATTGTATACAGTTCCTGGGATAATCCTTGCATTTGTGTGCATTTCCTCAAAAAGCTATTAACATTGTTTGGTCTTTTTATTGTCATAACTGAAAGGCTGCTTGTGAGTGTTTTCAACCTCAGGCCTTGTTTCAGTAACACATACATAGTCAAACTTCATATACAACGATAGCACATACAATCCAATGAGATATTAATGTCTAGCAGATCAAGACTTTTAGAATGACGCCTCACAAGGCATACTTTATATAAGACATATCCTAATTATATGACAGTGGCGAACACTGGGGTGTCAGGGTGTATCACTAGGGTTTAGTCATTGTTACCTGCAAGGCAAGGGTTAGTCTGGCAGAATCTTGAAGAGTTTGCTGGCAAGACAGACAGGCTGGTGTGTCAGGGGACTGCCACACAGCTTAGCAGCAGCAAAGATCTCACTCTTGATAAGGTAGTGGCAAATACAGTGGCTTACAGGTCTGGATGTCCTGAGCAAGATGTCATAGGTGCGTTTTTTGGTCTGTCTTGATTTTTGAACCACCCTCTTTCCACCTCGTCTATGAGGGGTTATGTTGCCAACTCTCCTAAATGTATTGGGAAAGGTGATTTAGGCTCCTCCATGACAGGAGGTCTTAGGTGCTGCCCAGTGATGCAGAACTTCCAGCTTCTTCCCATTGTCCAAAATGTGAATTATTTCTTAGTGTCCTGCAGCATGACACCTGGCCTTCTACCAGCCCAGTGATTAACTATGTACTGTTTCAGGCACCACATCACTTCTTTCCCACAATCCCTGCTCCTCCAGGAGTTTTTCAAACCCCCCAAGCCTGGTGTTGCAGGGAAGGATGGGAGAGGAACAGAGAGCAGACTGAGCTATGGAGCTCTTTCTGCTCTCTCCTTCCCCCCCCCCGTGAGAATAGCATCAAAAGCTCCTTCCTCTACCCAAAAAAATACTCTAGGATCCCAAGGGGGTGCTGGAGGAGGGAGGAGAGTGTGGCCACCTACTTACTGCAGCAGCCCTGATTGGCTGCCCTTCCCCAGGAGGTAGGAAAAGCAACCAATCAGAGGGGTTTCAATCCTCAGGTAGGGCTGAAATTCTCAGGAATGCTGTAGCTTCCCACCTCATAGCAAGACTGGTTCCAGACCCCGCCAAAAATTACATGGCTTGTCAGAGTTGGCAATACTGTGCCCAGGGATATGTAATCTGCTGGACAGTGTCACTAGCTATGCAAATAAAGCTCCAAGGGTCTTTTTAAGGCCCTTTCCTCAGGTCTTGCTCTATTGTCCACAAAACAAAAGCAAATCAACTACAAACACCAGGCCATAAGCCCCAAGCACTTTCCTTGCTTCAGCTGGACAGGAGGACTCAACCTTTCCCCTTAGCTCTACTTTGACTCAGCTCGCCCTTCTTTTTATACTCTTCCATAAGCAGTCATGTGGCCAGCCAGGATCTGTTAACCCTTTTAAGCTTACGGTTCCCTTTATCTTGTCACAGAATAGCTACAGATATTGTTTGCTGGCAGGATACCAAGAGAAAACAGCAGTAGAGAGGAGCAAGCAGACTCAGCCAGACTCCCAGGGTTTTATAGAAGGGGAAGGCGGGGGGGAATGACAGAACTTTTACACCAGAAAAGTTCAGACCTGTTTGAGGGCACCAATGTCACCCTATTTAACAGTACTGACTCAGGTGAGTTGACCTGAACTAGGAAAGCAGCATTACACATATGGCCAAGAAATAGGCTGAAAACAGAAATATTTTGATTCGGGTATGCTACTGCCATGTCTAAAGGGAGCTGCACTTTAGTTACCTCATGTCCCTCTTCTTCCCTCCGTTAGTACTGGGGGAATTCTGCACCACTGCAGGTGCACAGAATTCATGTCCCCTACAGATTTCTTTGGTTCACCGCAGAAAAATGACTGACAGCGAAGCAAAGGGAAGCTGCAAGAACAGTCATGCATCACTCCCTAGCAGTGCAGGTCCATCATTTCAGGCACCTGGAACAGCCAGCGGAGAGATAAATCACCACGGGACGGGTACATCCCAGCCAGTGGCTCCTAACCTGAGCTGGGATCAGCTGCTAGTCCCATCTGGGCTGGCAGCAGGAGAAGACGAGACTTCCTCTTCTCCTGGAAGCAGTGGCTGGGGCTCTGTCAGACCCACCCCCCAGAAACCTCCCCCAGCTGCAGGAAGCTCCATATCCTCCCCTGCTTCCTGCCCCCATCGCTCCTCAGCTGTGGGGGGACGGGTCACTGTATGGGGAGCTGCTCCCCCATCCACCCAACCCCCATGCATCTGGACCACCCACACACTCCTGCCAAGCCTCACCTGGTACATCCTAGCCCTCCATATCTAAACCCCACCCCACTGAATCTCAACCCCTGCATCTGGAGACCCCTGGCACCCAGATCCCCTGCCTTCAGACCCCCACCCTGCTCCCAGATAACCCCCAACCCTGATGCTTCACTCCCTGCACCACCCCGAATTCCAACATCCAGACTCCCACGTCACTGACCCGCAACTAGCTGCACCAGACCCCAGCCCACCAAGCCCCACTTCCCCAGCATCGAGACACGGCCAGACCCCTCCACTGAGTCCCAACTACCTTCACCTGGAAGCCCCTTTAGAATTCCATTGCCCCTGCACCTGGAACTCCAATGAGCTTCTGTGCATCGAGATCCCCACCACCACTAGACCCCCCCACTGAGCTGCCTGCACCCAGATTGTCCCAGACAGAATCCTCTTGCCACACTGAGCCTCCCCACACTCAGCCCTTCTACACTTGGATCCTGCCTGGTTGAGCCTGCCTACCCCACACCTGGTGCACCTGGCACAGAGAAGCAAGGCCCCAGGGCATTTCTGGGGCAGGCCCAGGCCTTGTGCTGTGTCAGTCACATGCAGCCTCACTGCTGAGTGAGTGGGGAAGTTGCAGGGTGATCTCTTACCTTCGTGCAGCCTGTGACCTGTGCTCCCCATTGCCATGCTGGAGCCTCTGGATTTATTTATTGACAAATGAAACGTGCAGAATTTTAAAATAGTGTGCAGAATTTTTATTTTTTTGGTACGGAATTCTCTCAGGAGTACTTCTTTCCCCCAGCTGCACTACATCTACTGTGATGCACCTTGCCATTGCTAGGTCCAAAAGACAAAAGGAATGGTCTTGCATGAAATTAGATACGCTCCCTCGTTGAACTACTTTGCCCGAGATGCACCAGAGTCTCCCTTCTTGCAGAGAGAAGGTGGTGCATCACAGAGGTCATGGACCATCATGCATCAAAACAGATGTAGTACAGCCAAGGAGCTCAACCATAGAAAATGGGGTCAGGAGGCAACAGAACTTCAGCTCCCATTATGCACGGCTGTGGCATATTTTGGTTTTCAGCTGAAAACTGAAAGGTTTTTCTGTTGGGGGTCATTTGCTTTTTCAACAAAATTTCAAAACTTTCCATGGAAAGCACACACTTGCCTTGAACATTGGAATGTAGTAAAAAACTCCTGATTCTCCACTGAAAACCAGTTTTCACAGAAATTAAGGTTAGAAGGGACATCAAGAGGTTATCTTGTCCAGTCCCCTGCTATGAGGCAGGACCATATAAATCTACACCATCCCCAAGAGTTGTTTGTCTAACTTGTTCTTAAAAACCTCCAGTGACAGGCATTCCAAAAATCCTCTTGGTAACCTATTCCAGTACTTAAATTTATCCTTATAATTAGGAAGTTTTTCCTAATATCTAACCTAAAATCTCCCTTATTGCAGATTAAGCCCATTACTTGTCATTTTACTATCAGTGGACATGGAGAACAATTGATCTCTTTAGAACAGCCCTTAACATATTTGAAGACTTACCAAGTCACCCCTAAGCCCTGGTCTACACTAGGACTTTAGGTCGAATTTAGCAGCGTTAAATCGATTTAAACCTGCACCCGTCCACACAGTGAAGCCCTTTATTTCGACTTAAAGGGCTCTTAAAATCGATTTCCTTACTCCACCCCTGACAAGTGGATTAGCCCTTAAATCGACGTTCCCGGCTCGAATTTGGGGTACTGTGGACACAATTCGATGGTATTGGCCTCCTGGAGCTATCCCAGAGTGCTCCATTCTGACCGCTCTGGACAGCACTCTCAACTCAGATGCACTGGCCAGGTAGACAGGAAAAGAACCGCAAACTCTTGAATCTCATTTCCTGTTTGGCCAGCATGGCAAGCTGCAGGTGACCATGCAGAGCTCATCAGCAGAGGTGACCATGATGGAGTCCCAGAATCGCAAAAGAGCTCCAGCATGGACCGAACGGGAGGTACGGGATCTGATCACTGTTTGGGGAGAGGAATCCGTGCTATCAGAACTCCGTTCCAGTTTTCGAAATGCCAAAACCTTTGTGAAAATCTCCCAGGGCATGAAGGACAGAGGCCATAACAGGGACCCAAAGCAGTGCCGCGTGAAACTGAAGGAGCTGAGGCAAGCCTACCAGAAAACCAGAGAGGCGAACAGCCGCTCTGGGTCAGAGCCCCAAACATGCCACTTCTATGATGAGCTGCATGCCATTTTAGGGGGTTTGTTGGATCATATTAAAGAAGTTCTGTATTAAAATCACAAATGAGTTTGATTCCCCAGAGTTTAAATTCCAGGGTATTACTAATTAAGAGGTCTCTTGGTTTTTGGTACTGTTTCTCTCCCTCTATGTGTGAAACTTGCAAGCTGCTAATTGTGTTAGTACATTCTAAGACAGAGTCTGTTCTCAAAGCAATTCACAGAGAGAGAGAGACTCAAAGCAATACTCTGTAACAACAGAAACAGCACCCAGAGACTCCCCGCCCTTTTGTTGTATTAACAATTGTGATTAAAATAGAGATAGAGGATGTATGTGGATGGATGCTTGGTGTGGATAATAACTGAATGATCAGGGAGGTGCCAGCCTAAGAATCCAGTGTCCCTCGGCTGAAGAAGGCATCAAGTGGAAATAATCAGAGGATCCCCCCGGTGGGCAGACTGGAATCCACCCAACAGCCTCAAGAATGGGAGAACCAAAGAACAAGATAACATCTTGGAGCCGTCAGGAATGTGCTATCTGCTGATTGATTCAGCAACAGCATGATGAAGCAATTCCCATAGACTGGCATAGGAAGAAATTCCTATAAAAATAGACTCTAAAAAGTGAGAACTTCGGGGTCTGATTCTGCAAACCAACTTCCAGGAGCATCAGATGAGCATCTGACAAGGCCCTGCTCCCTCCTCATGTCCAGGCCACCTGGCCAGTGGCTTGGCATGAGCAACTCTAAGGCTGGTAACTCTGATAACAACCTTGCAGAACCTGTGTGTGTGTTTGTATGAATGAATGTGTGACTAAATACGAGATTGAATGGAATGTTATAACTATAACTAACTGCTTACTATGATTCTTTCTGTATTCACAATAAATGTGGTATTTTGCCTTTTTCCCTTTAATAAGATCCTGCTGGTTTTTATTTTATTGGTACAACAGGTTCAGCCACCACTACCCCAGCTGTGTTGTTTGACTCATTCAATGGAGATGGAGGCAATACGGAAGCAGGTTTTGGGGACGAAGAAGATGATGATGAGGAGGAGGTTGTAGATAGCTCACAGCAAGCAAGCGGATAAACCGGTTTTCCCGACAGCCAGGAACTGTTTCCCACCCTAGACCTGGAGCCAGTACCCCCCGAACCCACCCAAGGCTGCCTCCTGGACCCAGCAGGCGGAGAAGGGACCTCTGGCGAGTGTACCTTTTAAAATGCTATACATGATTTAAAAGCAAGCAAGTGAAAGGATTACTTTGCCCTGGCATTTGCGGTTCTCCTAGATGTAGTCCTAAAGCCTTTGCAAAAGGTTTCTGGGGAGGGCAGCCTTATTGCGTCCTTCATGATAGGACACTTTACCACTCCAGGCCAGTAACACGTACTCGGGAATCACTGTAGAACAAAGCATTGCAGTGTATGTTTGCTGGCATTCAACCAAAATCCATTCTTTATCTCTCTGTGTTATCCTCAGGAGAGTGAGATATAATTCATGGTCACCTGGTTGAAATAGAGTGCTTTTCTTCAGGGGACACTCAGAGGAGCCCATTCCTGCTGGGCTGTTTGCCTGTGGCTAAACAGAAATGTTCCCCGCTGTTAGCCACAGGGAGGGGGGAAGGTTGAGGAGGTAGTCACGCAGTGGGAAGAGGCAAAATGCAACCTTGTAACGAAAGCACATGTGCTATGTATGTAATGTTAACAGCAAGGTTTACCCTGAAAGAGTGTAGCCACTGTTTTATAAAATGTGTCTTTTTAAATATCGCTGTCCCTTTTTTTTTCTCCACCAGCTGCATGTGTTTCAATGATCACAGGATCTTCTCCTTCCCAGAGGCTAGTGAAGCTTAGAAAGAAAAAAACACGCACTCGCGATGAAATGTTCTCCAAGCTCATGCTGTCCTCCCACACTGACAGAGCACAGACGAATGTGTGGAGGCAAATAATGTCAGAGTGCAGGAAAGCACTAAATGACCGGGAGGAGAGGTGGAGGGCTGAAGAGAGTAAGTGGCGGGCTGAAGACAGGGCAGAAGCTCAAATGTGGCGGCAGCGTGATGAGAGGAGGCAGGATTCAATGCTGAGGCTGCTGCAGGACCAAACCAGTATGCTCCAGTGTATGGTTGAGCTGTAGCAAAGGCAGCTGGAGCACAGACTGCCACTGCTGCCCCTCTGTAACCAACCGCCCTCCTCCCCAAGTTCCATAGCCTCCACACCCAGACGCCCAAGAACGCGGTGGGGGGGCCTCCGGCCAACCAGCCACTCCACCACAGAGGATTGTCCAAAAAAAAGAAGGCTGTCATTCAATAAATTTTAAAGTTGTAAACTTTTAAAGTGCTGTGCTTAAAGTGCTGTGTGGCATTTTCCTTCCCTCCTCCACCACCCCTCCTGGGATACCTTGGTAGTCATCTCCCTATTTGTGTGATGAATGAATAACGAATGCATGACTGTGAAGCAGCAATGACTTTATTGCCTCTGCAAGCGGTGATTAAAGGGAGGAGGGGAGGGTGGTTAGCTTACAGGGAAGTAGAGTGAACCAAGGGGCGGGGGGTTTCATCAAGGAGAAACAAACAGAACTTTCACACCATAGCCTGGCCAGTCATGAAACTGGTTTTCAAAGCTTCTCTGATGCGTACCGCGCCCTCCTGTGCTCTTCTAATCGCCCTAGTGTCTGGCTGCGCGTAACCAGCAGCTAGGCGATTTGCCTCAGCCTCCCACCCCGCCATAAACGTCTCCCCCTTACTCTCACAGATATTGTGGAGCACACAGCAAGCAGTAATAACAGTGGGAATATTGGTTTCGCTGAGGTCTAAGCGAGTCAGTAAACTGCGCCAGCGCACCTTTAAACGTCCAAATGCACATTCTACCACCATTCTGCACTTGCTCAGCCTGTAGTTGAACAGCTCCTGACTACTGTCCAGGCTGCCTATGTACGGCTTCATGAGCCATGGCATTAAGGGGTAGGCTGGGTCCCCAAGGATACATATAGGCATTTCAACATCCCCAACAGTTATTTTCTGGTCTGGGAATAAAGTCCCTTCCTGCAGCTTTTGAAACAGACCAGAGTTCCTGAAGATGCGAGCATCATGAACCTTTCCCGGCCATCCCACGTTGATGTTGGTGAAACGTCCCTTGTGATCCACCAGAGCTTGCAGCACTATCGAAAAGTACCCCTTGCGGTTTATGTACTCGGTGGCTTGGTGCTCCGGTGCCAAGATAGGGATATGGGTTCCGTCTATAGCCCCACCACAGTTAGGGAATCCCATTGCAGCAAAGCCATCCACTATGACCTGCACATTTCCCAGGGTCACTACCCTTGATATCAGCAGATCTTTGATTGCGTGAGCTACTTGCATAACAGCAGCCCCCACAGTAGATTTGCCCACTCCAAATTGATTCCCAACTGACCGGTAGCTGTCTGGCGTTGCAAGCTTCCACAGGGTTATCGCCACTCGCTTCTCAACTGTGAGGGCTGCTCTCATCCTGGTATTCATGCGCTTCAGGGCAGGGGAAAGCAAGTCACAAAGTTCCATGAAAGTGCCCTTACGCATGCGAAAGTTTCGCAGCCACTGGGAATCGTCTCAGACCTGCAACACTATGCGGTCCCACCAGTCTGTGCTTGTTTCCCGAGCCCAGAATCGGCGTTCCACAGCATGAACCTGCCCCATTAGCACCATGATGCATGCATTGTCAGGGCCCATGCTTTCAGAGAAATCTGTGTCCATGTCCTGATCACTCACGGGACCGCGCTGACGTCGCCTCCTCGCCCGGTATCGCGTTGCCATGTTCTGGTGCTGCATATACTGCTGGATAATGCATGTGGTGTTTAATGTGCTCCTAATTGCCAAAATGAGCTCAGCGGCCTCCATGCTTGCCTTGGTATGGCGTCCGCACAGAAAAAAGGCGCGGAACGATTGTCTGCCGTTGCTCTGACGGAGGGAGGGGCGACTGATGACACGGCTTACAGGGTTGGCTTCAGGGAGCTAAAATCAACAAAGGGTGTGCCTGTACATCAAGGAGTATTTCAGGCAGGACTGCACGGAGGGTTCCAATAAGAAATGGTGCACCTAAGTTATCGTTGTTATTGGAACAAGGAGGTTAGCCTGGCCTCTGATTGATACATGGCTAGATTTACCTCGCTGCACCTTCTCTGTGAGTGACTGCAGTGTGATCTAGACAGGGGAGGAGGCAAATGAGTACAAAACAAATCTGGTCTATTTCTTGTTCTGACCCACTCCATCTATCTTTTACATCTTTGGCTGGCATCAGATGGTGCAGAAGGACTGCATGCCATCCACATCTCATGGCTGCTTGGCAGAAGATGGTACAGTACGACTGCTAGCCATCTTCATCTCTTGCCTGCCTGGCATAAGATGGTACAATACGACTGCTAGCAATCCTCATCTCTTGCCTGCCTGGCAGAAGATGGTACAGTACGACTGCTAGCAGTCCGTATCGCCTGCCCGCTCACCATAAGACGGTTCAATAGGACTGACTGCAGGACTAAAGAGAATGACCTGGTCAAGTCACTCCAAATTTAGTCCCTGCGCCCATGTCTGCCCAGGCGCTCCCAGCCTACGTGGCCAGGAGCACCTCGGACACGACGAGGACGACTACCAGTCGTATTGCACCGTCTGCTGCCAGAAAGCAATGGGTTGCTGCTACTGTGCAGCAAAGCCATACCGCGTCTGCCAGCACCCAGGAGACATAGGGTGACGGTTACCTGAGCGGGCTCCATGCTTGCCGTGGTATGGCGTCTGCACAGGTAACTCAGGAAAAAAGGCGCGAAATGATTGTCTGCCCTTGCTTTCACGGGGGGAGGGAGGGAACGGGGGCCTGACGATATGTACCCAGAACCACCCGCGACAATGTTTTAGCCCCATCAGGCATTGGGATCTCAACCCAGAATTCCAATGGGCAGCGGAGACTGCGGGAACTGTGGGATAGCTACCCACAGTGCAACGCTCCGGAAGTCGACGCTTGCCTCGGTACTGTAGAAGCGCTCCGCCGAGTTAATGCACTTAGAGCATTTTCTGTGGGGACACACACACTCGAATATATAAAACCGATTTCTAAAAAACCGACTTCTATAAATTCGACCTAATTTCGTAGTGTAGACATACCCTAAGTCTTCTATTCTCAAGAAGAAACATGCCCTCCCCCCAACACACACACACACGGTATTTTATACACACACACACACTACACACACAAAAACAAAAACAAAAAAAAACCAACTTTTCCTCCTTGGTCAGGTTTTCTGAACCTTTCACCATTTTTGTTGCCACTTTCCTAAAGTGTGGCACCCAGAACTGGACACAGCACTCCAGCTGAGGCCTCATTAGTGCCGAGGAGAGTGGGACAGTTACCTCCAATGTCTTACATATGACACTCCTGCTAATACACCCCAGAATTAGATTAGCCTTTTTTTCCCCACAACTGATTCACTTGTTCGTTCATATTCAGTTCATGATCCTATAACCCCAAGATCTTTTTCAGTAGTACTACTGCCTAGCTAGTTAGTCCCCATTTTGTTGTTGTGCATTTGATTTTTCCTTCCTTTCCTTCCTTGCACTTTATTGAATTTCATCTTGTTGATTTCAGACCAATCTGCCAAAGTCGCTTTGAATTCTAATCCTGCCCTCCAAAGTGCTTGCAACCCCTTCCAGCTTGATGTCATCTGCAAATTTTATAAGCATACTCCAAATCAGATGTATCTAAGTCATTACTGAAAATGCAGAATAGTACTGGATCAGGACTGATCCATGTGGGACCCCACTAGATATGCCCTCCCAATTTGACAGTGAACCATTGATAACTTTGAGTACAGTCTTTCAACCAGTTGTGTACCCACCTTATAGTAACTTCACCTAGACATTTCCCTAGTTTACTTATGAGAATATCATGTGGAGCTGTTTCAAAAAACAAATCAAGATATATCAGGTCTAGTGCTCCCCCCCCGCTCTGCACCCCCATCCACAAGGCCAGTAACCCTATCAAAGAAGGAAATTAAATTGGTGTGGCATGATTTGTTCTTCATAAATCCATGCAGACTATTACTTATTACCTATTATCCTCTAGGTGCTTACAAACTGTTTAAGTAGCCTTAATTTACAGATTGGAAACTGAGCCACAGGAAGATTAGGCACATGTCCACACTGCAATTAGAAACCCACAGCTAGGCAGTGCCAGCTGACTCAGACTCGTGGGTCTCACGACAGCTAAGGGGCTGTTTAACCATGGTGTCGATATTCGGGGCACCCTCCCACCTCACAGGGTCCGAGAACCCGGGCTCCAGCCCGAGCTGAACGTCTACACCACAATTAAACAGCTCCTTACCCCAAGCGCAAGTCAGCTGCCACGAGCCAGTTGTGGATTTTTAATTGCAGTGTAGACATACCCGAAGTGACTTGCCCTGGGTCACACAGGAAATCTGTAGGTGAGAGAGAAATAGATCACCCAAGGCCCAGCTGAGTGTCATCACCTCTCTCTTTATCTAAAAGCAGGCATTTCCCCAATTCCTGGAAGTCAAAAAAGTGCTTACTAGGACATGTTGTATATAGAAATCCACAGATTTGGGATAAATTAGTCCAGCGTACAAGGACTGCACCTGTATTTCTAAAATTAACATTCAGACTGAACACGACTTTATTGCACAAATCAACTCACTTAACACAGTGTTACTAATACTGACAAAGAAGGTGGGCCATATAGGGCATGTCTGCACTGCACACTAAGTCCAGATCTGTGGGACCTGGTCTTGTGAACTCTGTTTCCAAGCCCATACTTGTGCTTCCACACTGCACCATAAACCTGGGTTTACAGTTGCTGGACCTGGGTCTCACAGCCATGTTAATGCCTCCATAATGCACTACACAGACATTCTGACTTGGGTCTGTGGCTTGACCTGTGTTCACACAGCAAAATGATAGAGCTTGGACCCCCCTGCATTGTTCTAGGAACCAGTTCCTGAATGCTTGCTGATCTGAGTCAGCCTGATTTGTGTGTGGATAGAAGGGGGGATTGGGCTCAAGCTGGAGCAAAAGCTCAGGTTTAAATGTGCAGTGCAGATACATACCTCGGATTGAGGGTACATTGTCACTACGGAGCTAAAATCGGCACTGCTGCAATTGATACAGCGGCATCGATTTAGCGAGTCTGGTGAAGACATAATCGATGGGAGAGCAGTCTCCTATCTATTTCTGTACTCCACATTCCCAAGAAGTGCACGGTAAATCAACAGGAGATAGCATGGTGTAGACACTGTGGTAAGCAGATCTAGCTACGTGGACTTCAGTTAAGTTATTCATGTAACTGGAGTAGCGTAGCTTAGATCGATTTACCACAGTACTGTAGACCAGGCCTCAGTAATAACACCAGTCTAAGAAAGTGAAACCCTTATTTGTTTCTTTTTTAAAAAAGAAGTGTAATCTATATTTTGGCTATCCGGTTCAGCCATGGAACACTGCACCTACATTGCATGACCTATTCCAGGACATTTTAAAATGAGATTACTTCATGCGTTAGACCTTCACATTACTAAAAATGGAAATTAACAAGCTGGTCAAATCCAGGCCAAAAAGTTACGGTAGCTACCTGGAAATGCCCTTTATATATCTATCACTGCTACTGAATCTAGGCATTCCCCGCTCCCCTTTTTTACCTCTGGGAGGGATTTCACAAATAAGCAACTAAAACCATTTTCAAAAGAGAAATAAAAAAAGTTTTGCATTTAAAAAGGTGAGCTATTGAAACTGTTAATCAGTTTTGTAGGAGGTGCCTAGTGAAATAACTTTGCAGATTAGTGTAGTTATTGTTATTATACAGATGAAGTGATCTGCTGGGAGAGGGTGGAGTGCCAGCAGTGAAGCATTAAACTGCTTTCCTATTTTAAGCATTAAATTGGTTCTTTACATAATCCCTTTTAATCAAGATTTTATATTTTAAGGGCATTTTTATAGTTTTCTTCCCCATCCAGGCAATTGTAGCATTAAAATACTGGTTTCAGAGTAGCAGCCGTGTTAGTCTGTATCCGCAAAAAGAACAGGAGTACTTTTGGCACCTTAGAGACTAACAAATTTATTTAAGCATAAGCTTTTGTGATTTATTAATACTGATTTATTCTCAAAGTCATATCTGTAAACCCATTTAGAGCAGCTTCAAAGCAGAAAACAGTTTTTGGAAGGCTTTGTTGGGCAGCTTCATGGTAAGGTGAAAAACATCAGCAGCAGAATAACTACAGTATTCATGTGCATACTTTATGGACCCAATTCCCCCCTCCCCCCGCACCACACACAAAATCACTTTTAAACTATGTACTCTTTTTCCCAGAGAGGAAATTCAGCTTTAAAAAGTGAGTTTATGTCTTCATTTGTCTACAGTGGGCATATTACAAAGAGAATAAAGCTTGAAGCTTATTTCCATAGTATTGTCACCTTTGCTGTTTACTGCTTATATGCTTACTAATCACTGCTGCAGCGTATACAGTAATAGCTCTTCCTCTCCCAGCACAAACCCACATTAGCATTATGGGAAGAATAAAAATACCAAGCTTTCCTTTTGATTGCCTTAGCAGGAGAATAGAAACCACACAGATATAGACTGGCTCATTGTTTCCTTATGCTCCCCAATCTGTTTGTCTCCACGTATTGTCTCTTGTCTTATACTTTGATTGTGAACTCTTCGGTGCAAGCACCATCTTTTTGTTCTGTGCCTGTCCAGCACTTGGCACGCTGGGGTCCTGATCCATGACAAAGGCTCCTAG
Organism: Lepidochelys kempii; assembly: GCF_965140285.1. Classification (NCBI taxonomy): domain Eukaryota; kingdom Metazoa; phylum Chordata; order Testudines; family Cheloniidae; genus Lepidochelys; species Lepidochelys kempii. The sequence goes on along the minus strand of NC_136381.1, from coordinate 25,779,360 downwards.
GCATTACTCCAAATACAGCTAACAACAACAGATATACAGACCAACCAACCAGGGCTAGTTTGTGTCTCTTAGTCCTGGTCTACACTGGGGGTGGGGTGGGGTAGGTGGGAAATCAATCTAAAATACGCAACTTCAGCTACGAGAATAGCGCAGCTGAAGTCGACGTATCTTAGATCGACTTAGAATCACTTACTTCACATCCTCGCAGCGCGGGATCAATGGCCACCACTCCCCCGTTGACTCCGCTTCCGCCTCTCGCCGTGGTGGAGTTCCGGAGTCAACGAGAGCTATCGGCGATTTATCGCATCTACATTAGACGCAATAAATTGATCTGCAATAGATCGATCACTACCCGCCGATCCAGCGGGTAGTGTAGACGTGGCCTTAGGCACAGTCCTGAGCTGGGGGTTGTGAAGACCCCCACCAGGCCCAGGCTATTCTCATCTACCCTGGGAATCATATTGACACAGATCCACCCAGAGAATCAGAGCTGGACATAGCCTCTCCAGTCTAGATGTCCCAAGACAGAGCTCAGCAAGCAGAGTCTTTGGATGTGTGTGTGTGTATATATACACACACACACACATACATACACACAGAGAGAGAGAGAGAGAGTAAAATAATTACTTTAAAGAAAAATATTGCTCAAAAATAAGGGGCCTCAGTGTCATCGTAGTTTCAGAAGACACCAACAACTTGTCAGCTCAGCAGTGTGTTCACTGCTAGGATTTCTCTGGGATTTCTCTGTGCCATGTGGTTTCTTCATATTATGTTAGTTGTGTAAACAGCAAAAGACAACCATAGTGTAAAATAAACCCATGTCACCAAGAATATACCTAGACTCCATGTCACATCATTGGATTTCTACTACAATAAGAACCTACCTGCAAGGCCCGGATATCTGCTCCCACTCAACAGAAGGGAGACAACACTTTCTTTCTTCTTCTGCTAGCTATTTCTCATTGAAATACTGAACTAAGAGGAGATTTTGTATATGGCAGTCGGAAGTCCCATAAAGATATTCTCGTCAGTTGGACCAACCACCAAATTATGAAAAGACCCCATTCATTTCATGTGGGCAGAGGTCATTGTATGTTTCTATTTCACTGTTCAAAACAGAGCAACACGAGTCCATGCTATATTTTCATACTAATGTAGCCACACACACAGGCCATAGTCATGAACATCTCAATTATACTTCTCTTTAGCTTGATATTATAATGTGAATAGTCATTTGTTGAATTGCAGATGCAAGTGTGTGTGTAAAGAAACCTGTAGTTTGAAAAGCTGAAAGCTTTTTCCATTTTTTTTTTTGGTTGACATTTGCTGCATTTCTGTGTATAAGTCTGACAGTTATTTTGCACACAAGTTGTGTTACTTATTTGCGGACAGTTTGGAGGGCTCATCTTACCTAAAAAATTGCCTGGGCAAGCCAAACAAATTCTCTGCCTTGATCCATATTTAATCAAAAATGTTACATCACTGCTCCAGCAGATGCAAGCAAATGCTGAGAGAGAAAAGAGGATGTTCGTATCAAGCATTTCACCCCTCCAGTTTAGACACACTGAAAGGTAGAAGACATGCAAGCGTCTAACTAGGAGTTAAAAGAAAAGCACAGCATCAAAAATGAAGACAGAGGCAAGAACAGCTAAGTGCTGTAGATTACAAAACAACCACAAAATGAGACACCAGGGAGCCACATTACCCTAAAATGTAACTATATCAATTGAAACTGAATGTAACAAACTGAAAAAGCCAAACTGAAAAAAATTTTGGAACCATTTCTGTACTCAGAGCAATAGGTCCTGTAGACTGTGATTCTGTAACTATACTTACTAATTCTATCAAAGACTAGGGCAGGAAGAGCTGTTGTGTGTCACTATAACTATCATTAATAAAGGAAGAAAAATCTACACTAAATTTACTTCCTCTCGAGTTTTATCTTAAGAAATGAGCTATTTGAAACAGAGCTATTTGGATTCTGGTGAAACACCCCTTCCCCGTCTCCTCCCCCCCATCATGAAATGTTTGTTAACCTCAGCCAACTGGCCTGGGTTTCAGCCTCAGGCTTGCAGGGATATCCTGGTGCCACCCCTCTAGCCTTTTTTCTCCCTGTTGCTTTTCAAAGGAAAAAGCTTAAAACAAGAACGTCCTGTTCAATAAATAAAAATAACTCTTTTGGAGTTTTTTTTGGAATAGTGACATTGGCCACCAGTCTAGAGCCATGTGAGGTCTTGCCAATTCACCCTTAAATGGGGCCGATAACAGGATTTAAAGAAAAAAAAAACAAAAAAAAACCCTAAAAATTCCCCATTTTTAAACATTTAAAAATCAGACTTCATTATTGGAATTAAACACAGGTTTATGTTTAAAACGAAATATATTTAAAATTAAATTTGACATTATGACAACCTATGTTAAAGCCTTTGCTCACTATAATCTATTATAATCAGTTAAATTAAATGTTGGAAAAATATTAAGTGATAAATATTTGCTGCTGAATTTTTAAAGACAGTCAAACCACTGAATTGATGGAAGTCACTGGCTAAGCACCTGCAACCAGAGTTTGTTGAAATGCTAAACCAGTTTTTGACAGCAGTACCTTCTTCTGAGAGAGACTATTTTCTCCATTTCAGTTTACTCAACCGGTTCAGTTCAATGACTTTCATTCAAAGTTAAGAAATTAATTTTGAGTTGAAAAAGCAGGAAAGCCTGTTTTCCTCTTCCAATCTATGACAAGAAATTAAGTAGATCTCCTCCTCACACCTATTCTAAAATTGTGAAGGACATGGTGACTAGAAATAATCTGTTAACTACAGATATTACTTCTTTGGTGTAATAAATCAGCCAGTTTTAGATGCAAAACATGTTTTGATAAAACAGAGTTTTTTCCTTATCCAGCACAGAAGATAGTTTTATTTAACAATTAAAAAAAAATACTGCTTTCATGCATTTAACTGAATTTCCATCTAAATAGAGTTTGACACAAAATGACCAGTACAAGATTAATCATCTAGTAAATAAGAAATGCATCACTCATCTTAATACAAATGCAAAAATTAAGAATTTGACTAGATGTAAAATAAGCTATATAATTGCTCAAATAAATGGGTGATATATATAGGGTATCCTCCTGGCTAGTTAAAGAGGGGGAAAAAAAAAAAAGGACCAAATTTAGCATAAGGGCTGTATTTAGTTGCAAATCAACTTTTCAGTGGTTACCAACCAATGAGAATCAATGCATCTTTAGGAAAATAAAGTACACATGCAAAACAAGATTAAAATCAACTATTTAAATTACAGCTTTAAATCAGCAAGCAAGAAACCTTGATTTAAATCAACCCACGCCATCATTAAACGTCTTCATTTACCTAACTCTGTGTGTGTGTGAGAGAGTGAGTGTGTATGTGTGTGGGGGGGAACTGGGTGGTAACGAGCAATTGTTGACTTTTTAACAGCCCCATTGTATCAGGATCTGTTTAAACGTGACAATTATAAAAAGAAGTTACTAATGCAAAATTTGTGCTTTTGGGGGAATTGTCTGTTCTGGATGCTCATTTCCTTTATTCTGACATTAAAAATGGAAACTAAGGGCTAAAATTCTATACACACTGTCAAGATAAAATATCCTTACACATCACTGAAGCTGGATAAATATCAGCCTAACAAGTGCCGCTTAGAACCTGCCTTGTCTCTCTGTGCTCAGAGACATGCTTCAAGGCATGCCGTTAAAGTGTGTATTGCAGCATGGGGCCATTAACTACTGCCATAAGCAAGCAGAATTCCATGAGGTCAATGGAATTGACTACTCTCTAGTCCAGTGGTGATATTTGGCCTGATGAGCTGAGATAAGGGAACAGTAGTTGGTTTAGAATTCTCAACCTCCGACCTTTAATGTTTTTGAGTTCTTTTTTCATAACTGAATTATGGAAAAATATAAAGAGCCCCAAAGTGTTAATAAGCTACATTACAAACAAAAGGGGAAAAAGTGTTCAGCATACTGATATCTATAAAGCGCTTGTCAACAAAAGGCAACGTCACTTCATCTACCATTTTATTTTCTTACAGTTTTTGTGCAGATTTGAAATGCCTGTAAGTTGTCTCCGAGTCAGATATAAAACTGCAATTACTAACTAAACAAAAAAAGTGTAATTGTAGCTTTACTGGTCACCATTAGGCAGCCTGCAATTTTTGCCAACAATTATGACATAATAAGAACCATGTGTGACATGACGTATATATTCTGTATATGAGAATCAAACTTTTCTGAATAACTTTTTTCTTAATAAATGAAGGGCCAGTTTCTAGCACCCTTGCTCACAAAGAATAGTGCCGCTTTCAAAATCATGAATTAAAGTTGTGAATGAGAACAAGAAATCAGAAAATGTGGGACTAGAGAGGAAGGAAATGGGAAAAAAATCAAGATGGACATAGGAGCCAGCAGAAATGACATTAAGGATAATGGAAAAAATTGAGGAAACACTATATAAGATCATACAGTGGGACCAGTGATGAGATGCCAAAATCTTAACAGGTTCCCTCCTCACTCCATGAGGGGGTCATTGCCCACCCCTGCCCCCCAGGACTCCTGCCCCATCCAACCCCCCGGTGTTCCTTGATGCCCCCCCTCAGCCCCATCCACCCCCCCTCCCCTGTCCCCTGACTGCCCCCAGAACCGGGCAGGAGGGTCTCGTGGGTCACCGTAGTGGGTGCCCACCCCACCCCTAAGAGCCAGAGGCACCTGCCAGGGGGAGAGGTGTGGAGTACTGGCGGTGCTTACCTGGGGCAGCTCCCAGGAAGCATCCCGCAGGACCCTCTGGCTCCTAGGGGCAGGGGAGCGTAGCTGGGGAGGGGCAGGGGGAGCGGCCGCTCCCCCACTGATCACATCAAAAGTGGCGCCTAAGGCTGGAGCAACCAGGGGGGAAATTCGGTGGGTGCAGAGCACCCACCAGCAGCTCCCCGCCCCACGCCTGGCCAGAGCTCACCTCCGCTCCTCCTCCTCCCCTGAACACGCTGCCCCACTCCACTTCTCTGCCCCGAGACTTCCCGTGAATCAGCTATTCGTGCAGGAAGATGGGACAGGCTGAGAAGCAGGCAGTGGCTTCCCGCTCAGGCCAAGGGTGGCAGAGGTGAGCTGGGACAGGGAGCGGTTCCCCTGTGCACCACACCGCCCCCTCCCCGGGTAACCTGCTGCGGCACGGACGGCCCTCCTCATGCCCCCCCCACCCCTCTCCCTAGCTCACCTCCACCTCCCTGGGCCTGAGCAGGAAGTTGCGGCCCGCTTCTCAGCCTGCTCCAGCTTCCTGCATGAACAGCTGATTCGCGGGAAGCCGGGGGGGGGGGGTGGGGGGCAGAGAAGCAGAGCAGGGCGGCACGTTCAGGGGAGGAGGTGGAGCGGAGATGAGCTGGGGCCGGGAGCTGCCGGTGGGTGCTCTGCACCCACCAAATTTTCCCCTTGGGTGCTCCAGCCCTGGAGCACCCGTGGAGTCAGGCACCTAAGGCGCCACTTTTGGCCGGTTAAATTTAGAAGCCCTTTTAGAAGGTTCTAAAAGGGCTTCTAAATTTAATAACAGGTTCTAGTGAACCGGTGAGAACTGGCTCCAGCTCGCCACTGAGTGGGACTAACAGTGAAGCTATTGGAGGAAAAATGTCTTTCTAAAACCATCCTTGGCTATTAGTGGAAAAACAAAAGGAAGAGAGACTTCAGCTCTGTATAGGTCCATTCGGCAGCGTAGATTTTAAAGTTTGCCTTTTGACATACTTCTAAGATTAAAAGCATCACACACCAGGAAAAGAGCACACACACGTGTGTATGCACAAACACACCCTGATCCTGCATCTATTTGTGTGGTCTCTGTACTTGGGTAGAGTCTCATTGACCTATCCATATCAACCCAAACATATGCCATTAAAGGCTTTATACCACGTTTGTGTATTTGGGGTTTGCTTCATGTCCTGCAGGAAAAGAGGGATAGAAGGTTTCTTCTGTTTTTCCATATCAATTCATCTTTAAAATTAGATGCCTTAGTTACTGTGAAAACAAACAGCATTTTAGAAACTTACATAAGTTTTGTAACACCCCGGCCCTTTCTGCCCCCTTCAAAAATCTGCTCTCATAGGACATTCCAGACCTAGGAGTGTTGTATATTTCATTCTTTGCCAGTAGTATAAGGTTCCCCTTCACAGCCCTGATGAGTTGCAAAAATTGGCCCTTAAATCTCTCAGTGGTCCATGATGAAATATTACCCATGCTTCATATCTCAAACCATTGTAAGAAAGAAGAAGAAGAAGAAGATATTACTCTGGCAGGTGGAATATTCTCTTTGTTTGAATCAGGGTGGGGGAAGTGGGAGGAAGGGTAGTGCGCCATTCAAAGTATGTGCATGGCGGGGCAGGGAAGGAAGAGAAACAGATTCTTCCCCCACCTGACCCTCTTTCTTCCCCTCTCAGGCATGCTTCCCACCCTTGTCTCCAGCAGCTTGACTCCCCTGGCCCATGAGCCCCTACACCACACCCTCCAAATTTGAGTGAGTGGGGTTGCAGTGCTACTCAGCTTTGGCCCAGCCAAAAAGTGGTTGGGCCTCAACCTTGGTGGCCCCCTCGCCTGCCCGACCTATCATTTTAATGGCAATAGCTTGAGGCTACCAGGGGTTTCAAATGTGGGAAATGTTTCCAATGGAGATGAATTACTGGGCAAAAGCCATGCAAGGTGGTCAAAAGTACATCATAAATTGCATTTATCACATTGCACTGCTATGTATTATATAAATGTCAAAACTACATATGTGTGCATTAGTATTATTTAAACACTAAAGGGACTAAAAGCAATGACAGACCCAGAAAAGAAGAGATAAGGACAAAAGAAAGGCTAAATAAATGGGAAATCTATGTGTTGGAAAATGTAAATTAAGTGTATAACCCAACAGTGTTTCATGCGGTATTTTTTCCTCTACTCTTTCTCATCCTTTCATTGTACAGAAGGAAACAAATTACATAGTTACTTTCTTCAGTTTGTACACACACACACACCCATAAAAATTGCATTTTATGTTTCCAATTCAAGATGCAGACAATTAGAAAAGATTCATCTATATAGATTTCTCCTGAATAGAAAACCTGAATCCAGATCTGATGAGAAACAATACTACGTGGATACAACAGAACGAGAGAGAGAGAGAGAGAGGAAGGAAGAATAGAATCACCCAATACTGCAGAACCATGTTCACCAATAATAGCCGATCCACTTTATTAGTTTGATACTCAACAATTATCACACGCTTAATCCAAAAGAGAAAGTGCAAACATTTTCATCAGGCACAAACAAATGCTTCTTTAACAAGATTACTTTGATCAGCACAGCTGTGTGCATATGACTCTGATGGCTGACTTTGCAATACTAATGAAGCAGTTTTTCCCCTCCAGGTTTCCTGATGGACATCCCTGGAAATTAAATTTTCAACTTATCAACAGAACAAATACAGCACAGACAGCAGCAATGGAAGTTTCATCATATTGTGCTGCCGGAGCATCTCAATTTTGACTTGAGGAAAGTGCTTTTATGTAGTAGTGTAGCTTAGTTTCAGCATCCACTTCATATTTGGCCTCTTTGGGTGTGTCTGCAATAAAAGACTCATGGCACAAGCGTGACTGGCCTGGGTTAACTGACTTGGTCTCTCAGATCTCAGGCTGCAGGGCTAAAAATTGGACTCAGGCTCGAGCCAGAACTCTGAGACTCATCCTCCTCACAAGGTTTCAGAGCCCAGGCTCCAGCCCAAGTCCAAATGTCTACACTGCAATTTTTAGCCCTCTAGCCCGAGCCCCATGAGCCAAAAAGTCAACTGATCTAGGCTCTAAGACTCAGTGCCACAAGTTTTTTATTGCAGTGTAGACATACCCTTTGTTGAGACTGCAAATAAAAGATTCAGACTGATGTGGAAACCTGTTCAGCAAGGATTTAAGTGAAGCCAATAATTCACTTGACCTGGGCCACTGAACAGACTGCAAATTGCAACTGCTTTTTGTTGCTGTCAGCCTGGGTTGGATTCAGTTAATTGACTTACTGAAGAAAGGATGACGTGAGTTTTAATTGCACCGGTTATAAGCAGGTATCTTAGATAAACACTATTATAGTGAATTCACAGTAAGCATCTATTGTTAGCAAACCAGGATATTGTGCAAAATATCAAATGTTAATTGATTCTAAAAGTAAAATTCATAATGGTTGTGTATACATTATTAAATTTACTGTTATCAACTGCAGGAAATATACTTATTTGTTCAAAGTTATTCAAAAATACTGTTGTTGACCTTTTATTTTTTACTCATTTTATCTGCTCTAATAACCCCTGAAGTACCAGATTTGGTAAAAATAATCAGTCTTCCACTCTGCAGAAGTTCCTCTCCACCCTTCTCTCTTCCCCGCTCCCCCACCGCTCTCCCCCCACTCTAGTTTTTCAGGGCTTACAAGGTCCAAAAGATTGACAGGGCTTTTACAGAATCTGCCCCAAAATATTTTACAATTCTTCTATTTTTCATTCCACTTAAAAACATATCTGCCGTGATCATACATAGAGACAGGTTATTGTCCAATATCAAAAATGACTGGAGCATTCACCTATATTTGATGAGTATCTCTACTGCACATGAATAAGAAACTAAAAATTCAGGTCAATTTATAAATCAGAGCAGACAATTTATTTGTCTTTAAAATTCACACCTGAAGTATAGCTATTCACAGTGATGTCAGATGTGAAGAAGTTGACTGGGTACATTCTACTTCAAATTAGTTTATGCATCATACTAAACTCAGGGTACAGTATGTCTACACTAGAAACACTGCAGCGCTATAGCTGTAGACACTTATTACAGTGATGAGAGGGGTTCTCCAATCGCTGTTGGTAATCCACCTCCCTGAGAGGCAGCAGCTAGGTGAGTGGAAGGACGCTTGCCTCGACCTAGCACGGCCTTCACCGGAGATTAGGTTGGCTTAACTACGTCTCTGAGACGTGTGGATTTTTCACACCCCGAATTGATGTTGCTATGCCAATTGAACTTCTCAGGTTTAGACTAGCCTCAGTCTCCACAAACTCATGTTGAAGCACAAATCCACGCCGGTCCACTCAGTCACCGTTCTATCCTGTTTTAAAATCAGTCTGCAAACTTACCTCTTTTGCAATGCCTGCAATAGAGCAATTCAACTATTTTTTATTCTTTTCATATAGGCAGATATAAAACAGTGGAAGCACCAAGTTATGCATGTGCCTAGTGTAGCTATACTTTTCTATTGCTGCAACGCTTCCCCCCCCTCTGCGGCTGCTTTTTCTCATTGTCCATGACTTTGCGTCTTCTGTGACATATTGGCACACTTCAAGGTTCTGTAAAAGAAGCAGTGGCCTGAGTTTACCTACCTTAGATGTTTCTGGTTCCACGTGCTGTCTCTTGGGTGTCCCTTTCAACTCAAGCACCTTTTGAGTATTATCATTCTTACGTGAGGGCAACTCAACTCCTTCACCTTCAAGTGGCAGGTTAATATCTTCTGTGTGGACAGGACGATCAATGCCATTGGGATTCAGATTGCAATGGATAGCTAGGGAAAATTCAACACATATGGCTTAGAGAGAACACCGCACTGGAAGGAATAAAAAATAGTCTAATATGGGAAACATTTGTTATGGAGTACAGATAGTCACACAGGTATCTAGGGTTACTTCTGATCACGTCAAAGATATCGTAGCTTGATATTGAGACAGGATAGGACAGGAGGAAACAGAAGGAAAACAACACTGCATAATACTATTCTATTCAGGTTATTGTAGCATACCTACTGAGGTACCTGAGCATCGCTGTGGTCCAAGTGCCCTCATATAGGTCTTATCAGCATGAACTAAATGAATCTCGTACATTTATTGCTGGGATGGAACGGAAAGTTTTTTGTATTTTTTAAAATGTAAAACCTTACATTACTTGTTCCATTAAGTTCTCTGCTTAATAAAGTACTTCAGTTCCTAAAGAGTATGGGACGCATGCATGGGGCATGTACAGCAAATCAGAAAGGCTACTTCAATAAATGAGAATAATGACTTACACAGCTAATTGTCTCCCCTTCAGCCCTTCACACCACTGAAAATTAACATTTCCACCATATGAACAAATGAAAGGAACTTAACACCTCTCTGAACACACACACTCCCATGCATACTAAAGACACACAGCCAGAAATAGGAAAACCCAGAGAAACATGCAATGGAATTTAAAATTGTGTTGATATTTTAACTGGGTTTTTTTGTTCTGCAATTGCACATTCCCATATTCATGAATTAACAACCTTTTATACAAACAGACTTTCAAATAAACTGATCCTGAGGCTGCTTCCTGTTCATGTAAACAAGTACTCAGATTTTTACCTTTTACTTTCTGATTACTGTGCTGTTTTCAGACGTATTTATAATTAATAGTCCAGTCTTCCTCTATTTGCAAAAGGGATTAGCGCAGGCAATTTTGTTCAATATTTCTTCCTAGGGGGAATGAAACTGAAGAGCCACTAAAGAAAACAATATAGAATTAAAATGTTTTTGCTTTGCCTGCACACTGGTGGTTCTGCTTCCTTCTCTCACTCTAACCCACTGGTCTCATTTCTACTCGCCATTAGATCAGCCTTGAAAAACTGTCATGGACAGCCAAGCTAAAGCAGCATGAGCCCAGAGCCCGTGAGCAGGTACTCTCTCACTAGAAAGCCCTTTCATTAAATCCCAGATGCCCTTTTAAAATCTGTACACTGAGATTCCAAAGTCTTAGTCCAGCAGAAGACTTCAATTAGGAAACAAAGTTAAAGCACAAGCCTGGGAGCCAAGAGATCTGGGTTTTCCTCCTGGACCTTCCATATACACCTTACATGATGTAGGACAAGCTACTTCATCCAGAAGTGTGCCGCAGTTTCTTCCATCTGCCCGTTAGCTCTCGGATGATTATGGAGTGATTGGAAGTCATGGAGGTTTGGTTAGGGGAAATTCATTAACAATGGCAGTGTATGAGACTGAAGGCACTACAGAAGTGCCAAGTATTGTAAGTCGCAACCTGGTTCTCTTACAGTACATTATAGTCTTTCCTTTACCCCTTTACAAAGGAAAGGGACCTGTTGTGGTGCTGCATAGAAACCATCAGGATTAAATGTTTTCTTGAAATGGAAAAAATAAGGAACTAAATGTAGCAGTGGTAATAAAGAGTAGGCGTGATACTCAAAGGTCCCATTAGGATTATTTCCCATTGTGCGAGGCACTGTAAAAACTTATAGGAAAGCACAGTGTCTTCCCTGAAGAGCTTACACCCTAACCAAAGATAAGATGCAACAAAGCCATGAAATTGACATGGCTGCCTGGCTCCCAGCCATGAACTGGGGGTCCAGCTGCCTGGGGCTTCTCACCCCGGCTCCCAGGTGGGAGCGGGATCCATTCTTGCCCCAGCTCCCAGCTAGGAGCAATGTCCACCCACCCAGCTCTCCAGGGGAGTGGGGGAGGCTGGGCTTTAGCTGCCTCACTTTCTTGTCAATTTCATGGCTCCTGCCCTGAAACTGGAAAGACAGCTAACAGCTGATGTAAGTAAGGCAGCGTCTTCACAGACACTTCGTGACCCTAACTACACCGACATAAGCTCTATACCTCTCAAGTAGGTGAAGTTATTATGTCGGTATAATAGCGCACTTACAGTCGGCAGGAGGAAGGCTGTAGTATAGACACCGATATAATTAGGTCGGCTTAACTGTGTAGTGTAGACCAGTGTAAAAACAAACAAGAGAAAGGATGAAAATGCCAGTGTTTGGAGGAAGAGGAACAGGTGGTTACCGTGATTAAGCCACCTGAAAAAACTGAGGGTTTGGAGTCACCGAAAGATTATTTTGTTTGCCTCAATGCAGAGACTTGAAATCTGCCAGAGAGTGAGAGAGTGGGGTGGTGTTACACTGGTGTCAGGAACGGACCTTTTGCTATTCCTGTTGAAAGACACCCAGATTATGAGCCTTGGGGGGACAGAGGTATGAACCAGGGGCAGCAGCAGTGGAGGGACTAGATTGGAATAAGAATCCTGGGGTGGGAGAGACTAGGATTAGCTGGCCAAGGAGAATGGAAGCTATGGGGGATGGAGATTGAGAGCCAGTAGGCCAAGGAGACTAGCACTGGCTAGTCAAGGAGACTGGAACAGAAGATGAGAGCTGAGGGTACAAGTCTAGTGTAAGGAGGCCAGGAGGGAAAGCAGACTGGGACTTGGCCAGGGAGCCCAGAGGGGAAGAGTAAGTGTGGCCAAGAAGAAGAGTAGCACTGCATAGGATGGACTTAATGAGCAACCATTCAATATTTGGTTTAATCCTCATTGTTCAATGTGCAGCTTGAGGCCTTATTCAAATCCTGCTCTCAATACAGAATTATTAAACTTCTTCATGGGCACTTTTATGGTGCACTTCACTATAATATCCGAGTGCTTCACAAAAATAAATTAATCTATCTTCACAACAACCCTGTGAGATGAGGGAGTATTGTACCCCATTTTAGAGAAGGGGAAATAATGCACGGAGATATTAAGGTCAAAACTGTCCATTAATTTTGGGTGTGCAATTTAACACACCCAAAGCCTGTTTCCCCCTTCTCCTCCCCCGCATATTGAGCATTACCTGCACATTATATTTTCAAAGTACAACTCTCATTGATCTCAGTTGCAGACGTGAGTGCTCACAGCTGAAGATTAGACTCTAGGAACACAAGTCAAACACTCAGAAAATGAGGAACCTACAGCATCTTGCTATGATAAGCGACTTGCCCTGCACCACAGGGGAACCCTGGCAGAGACAAGGATAGAATCCAGTTCTCCAGGGCAACATTCAACCACCTTAACCAGGAGTCCATCCTCCGTCTTCCTTCACCCCCTTGACTCATTCACCTCATAGCTTCCAACTTCTGCAACCAATGAGGCCAGGATCATAGGGACAAGAGACTTATTCACTACACAACCCTGATTCTTCCCTAGAGTAGGGCCAGCCTATACACTCAATGAGTAGGAGTCCTGGGATAAAAAAAAAAATCTTTTTAATTATATTATCACAGACTATCTCATAACGATAAGCACAATGGAGCCGAATTAAGATTGCATGGGTAACTTTAAGGTTTCAAAGTCAAGCACTCAAAAGTAAGGAAATGCCAGAATTAATGTTCTGGATCTGGTCCAACTTTACCCCTTCTTGGATTTTGCCTTTGTTACCTTACATGACTATAATTTAAATAAACCTCACCATAAGCACCACTCTTGATCTTAGCTATTCCTAAAACTTTTCCTTGCAGGACTCTTCTAGTTCTCTGCATGTCAGGGAGACACTGAAATTCTGATGTGCTCCAGAGTTGGAGGTAATAAGACTCACCTGATCTGGCTGCCTAGCATCTCTGTGCATGGTCCTAGAACCTGCCAATCTGTTACAGTGCACAATCCAAGGGAATCTTTTGGTCTCCTAAACTCGAGTGTTGTGATCATAGGTTTCAGGGGTGTTACAGAAACGTATTGGTTTATGGATAAATTCACTATTAGGTGATAAGACACTGGAAAAGGGTCTGATCTTTCCTGCATCAGGTGGTCTACCTACTTGAAACAAAGGAGTATGTGGAAAAACCTGCACTGTCTACCTCAGACCATAGAAAGATAAGAGAAAATATACTGGGTCAGGACTTTCCATCCTCAAGGCAGAGGCAGATTGTCCTGCTCGCTATGCCTATATGCTCCCCTCTTGCACACAGGGGAGGACAAATTATTGCAACAGCGCTAACACTAGTATACAAATAGTCTCTCATGACAAACCCTAGTCCAGGCAAGCAGTGGGGCAGAGAATGGGTAGGAAATGATCATTCATAAGGAAGCACTAACCCTGGAATCTACAGAAAGCTGAGCACTTCACCCCTGTAGATCTTGCATGGAGGTACTCTTATTCATCCTTGTTTAAATGCCCTGGCCTCTGCTACAGAAGCTCAATAGGACCAAGAGTCTTCTCATAGCCTTTGGCTGCCAACCCTCATCTGTGCTCTACCTTTCCCAAGGGGAGAGACACAAAGCGTACAGTGGAAGTTAATGCTGCCTCAGGTAACATTCCGATTCTCCTGTGGATTGCAGCTCCTCTGCTCTATCCCTGCTCTTGCCCATTTCTTTCACACTGCCCAAAGACAATGCAGATTTTTAATTTATTTTTCATTTTGGCGGGGGGGGGGGAGAGAAGACATCTTGTGAGGCCACTTTGATTTGCCCCTCACTGTGCCATGTCTGGGGGGAATAAATGTGCCAATATTTCATGATTCCATGCAAGCATAAACATCACTTGAAAGGGTTAAAATTAAATGTAATTAAATAAAAAAAAATCGCATTGCCCACTCTCAGCCCATCATCCTTTCGAGGTAAATAACATTAGTACTGTTTCAGTTATGTTGTATAGTGGGATCCTTCAGGACACAAAAGTAAAAGAATTACTGCTAGCAAAAGGATATGACGGGTGGATTCAGATTCCAATGGCTTTTTACTGGAGAGAGAGGAGGCTTATTCCAAACAAACACAAGCGGTTTAAGAAAAGCCCATTGCAAAATTGTTGATATTATGAGGAAGGAAGGAAAAAGACATTTCAAGTTTGCCATCCTGTTTTTTTGTGTTTGTTTGTTTTACCATCGATTTAAATGACTAAACAGTTGGGATAGACTAAACACAGAGTAAGCAAATGTTGTACTGAATTTGTTCCTTCAAAACACCATGAAAAGGGTCACCATGATGGGGGGGTGGGGTCACTGCACTCATTTAGCTGAATTCATTTTGCTCCCGGAGCACTCCTCTACTTCCCAGTGCTTTTATATTTATCCAACCCTACGCCCGCCCGTCCCTCTCACACATACAAAGAACGTTTGCTTGCACTGACTGTTTTTTTCTGCCCCACTCTCAGTAAGCTTAGAATATATAAGTCAATTCCATCTACAGTATTTACTCAGACAAGTTTAGGGGTTTTTTTCTCCCCTTTTAATTTTAGTGTCCATCTCTCTCAATATTTGTCTAGGATAGGAAAAGAGGTTAAGGTCAGGTTGGTGGTAGCTAACTCAACCTTTTCCCTACAATCAGCACAGGGGAATAGCTTTCACTTTGGTTTAGCTGGTCAAGGCCAAGGCTAAGGCCAAGGCTAGGCTTCTCACAGGAGCCTATTACACAAGGGGGAAAATAGTGTATAGCTAACACATGTAAAAGGGCTTCAGCATAACTGAGAATTTGTCTCCAGGAACTGCAAAGTTAACTGAGTAGAACTCAACAGGGAAGAAAATTATCAAGGTGTTTTATTTCAGAGGAACAGCCGTGTTAGTCTGTATCCGCAAAAAGAAAAGGAGGACTTGTGGCACCTTAGAGACTAACCAATTTATTTGAGCATGAGCTTTCGTGAGCTACAGCTACCTAGAACTCAACTCATGACGTGGGTCACTGCTTCTCCACCATTTGCCTCTCCCCTCAGCTTGCTGCGAAAGAGATGTGTCTCTATTCTATCCCACCCCTTCCCTATGTTTTTGAGTCTTCCCTTCCCAATGAGTAATTCCTGCCCATGTCCCTGTTTCTCCGCAGAGCTGTTCCAGTAAGAGTGAGATTTAGCTGGTTCTTCTCAATTAAAAAGCTTGGTTTCTTCAGCAGCTGATGGCACTTATCAGGGAAAGCTGCCTTCTAACCATGGGCAAGTGAACTTTTCAAGCCCCGAACTCACATGATTGAGAAGGAAGAGGAGAACCACAGGAGCAGTACCGTCAGCCTTAAGCATTCAGAAATCATGAGTCAAGTCCCCCCAAAATATTAAAATCATGATTTTTAGAAATAATAAGGGAGTTCTTTTTATTTGCCTGTAAGGATTGGTCAGCATTTTTCAAGCTTTCTTTCACAACCATATGAGCCAGAAACCATTTCTTTTCGATTCATTGCTCAATTTGTATAAGCTAGATGTCCTGCAATCTGATCCATATGGGCAGGCTTCTGTGCTCACAGAAATCTCCACTAAGTCTAAAGGGGTTCCATGGGGGTGTAGGATCTTGACCACACAGCTTGCAAGGTCAGGGCCTAAATCTGAATTCAAATCTACATTCGCTTTCTACTACAATGCATTATGCATTCTTGCATAGTTGGCAAGAAATATTTCATAATTTTACTAATTGTAGTGGAAATACTGCCTGATGCTTAAAAAGGTAAATAGATCAGTTAAACAACATTAAAGCTTATTCGGTGAGTGCTTTAGCAATAAAAATAGCTCTACTCAAAGCTATTGAGTAAAAATAGCACCTTCTTACTCATCTGTTCTGCTCTGTGTGTATTGCAGTCTAATCTGCTTGCTTTTGTTATTTAGATTTGAAAAATGAATACCAGGAGAGCCTGTCCTAACCTCTAAGTGTCCATCAGAAAACAAAATTCCCCATGAATTAAAAAAAAAAATTAAATTATTTAAATCCCTTGCAAGATCTTCCATACTCATAAATTGGAGTATTTATGCCCCAAAAATGTAGCTGACTCATGCCAGGAAATAACCCCATACGACCTACATGCTGTCCCCTCCACAAAAGCTTTGCTGAGTGTCGAAAAGGTTAACAAACCAAAGCCACAGTGGGTGGAGAGCCAGAAAGGTTCCACAATCTTATTAGTCACCCGCAACCCACATGTACATCAACTGAAAATTCAGCAGGTATTCAACATTTCCCCAAGGCAATAAAGATCTTGCCAAAATCTTATCAACCTTTTAAAGCCTCATCTAGGCTCTTCTATAGATCTCTGCCTATCCGGCTCTTTGTTTATGGATGGCTCAAAACTCCTTATTAACTCTTTCCATGAAGCATTTGTAACTTTACAGGTGCTTGGTTTCAACCTATTTCTTCATAGCTAATATAAAGTAGCCAGACAGCATTCCCTCAAGGGATGTCTGCCTGACAAGAACTCTCAGTCAGTTTTAGCAGCCCTAGAATTCACTAAGACACTGGCAGACAGTGTTTCACTTTCCTTGCTCATTCCAACCCTAGCGACTGAAAAAAGCAGTCTCATATCATCTGATTTAGATGGGTGTCCAGACAGATCAACCAAACTAGGGGGGAAGATACCTGTGAAAGGCCACACACAATAGTAGATTCCCACATTTCCAGAAGCCACTACCTGAGAAATTCTGGATTTCCTCCAAGAATCTGGATTATTCTACAGATTGAGTCTGACCTGAGTATCTGCCACTTCCCTACCAATGCAACAAGATTTAAAGCAGGGGTGGCCAACCTGTGGCTCCGGAGCCACATGCGGCTCTTCAGAAGTTAATATGCCGCTCCTTGTATAGGAACGGACTCTGGGGCTAGAGCTACAGGCGCCAACTTTCCGGGCAGAAGACCAGTCAAGGTAACCAATGTGTGTACTTGTCAAGCGGTCACACCTGGTCTACACTAATGAGGTAAGTTGATCTAAGGTAGGCTAGTTAAGTTACATAACTTAAGTTAACTTAAGTACTAGGTTATGTAACTACCTAGCTTAGCTCAATTTACATACACTCTCCCGCCGACATACCTTCCTCCTCTGGGGGAGATGGAGTACTGATGTCGACGGAAGAGCCCTCTGCCATCAACTTACCACGTCTTCACCAGACCCACTAAATTGATGCTGCTGATTTGGTCAGCAGTGAAGACAAGCCCTCAGACTCGAATGAGTCAGTCTGTTTTTAGTTTTCATTGGGCTGTTTGGCCTCTAATTGTTATGACTACATGAATAAATCAGCTTCTGGAGCCTGAGCCCCAACTGCTGTAGATCAGCACAGCTCCACAAACCTGGCCAATTTACACCAGCTCAGGGTGTAGCCCATGGCATAGACAGATCAGCCTGAATCGAAATACTGCCTATGCTGACAAGTAACAAGTATGACTGGAATACTAGTAATATGCAAAGGTAGCAGCATCAAACTTTGTCTAATCCTGTTTCCATGAATCTACAAATCCAGTGGCCAATAATGTCAGTAGAATCCACGCAGTTGGTCAATCAGGCTCCATATCAATCATCTTTTTTCTTGTACCTCAATGCAGATTATATGTAGGTTTATAATAACAGAAAGTTTCTAAGGCTAAAGTTTGGTATTACTTTATTAAATAACATCTGTATCTAGACATTTGTTACTATTAATCACTGTAAACTAGACCATCGATACAATAGTGTCAAACAATTACACATGAGTTCGTAGTGGAAAATATAGCAGCACAGATATTGCTGAAACTATTACTAATAATGATAAATTGGCAATTTCATCCTTTAGCAGTCAAACCAATCCAATCATCTGTCCTCTTTCTAATACCACTGATGGCCATACAAAAGGTCTACTTTGCCATGGAAAAAATCCCTTACTTTCCTATAGAACAGAAACCTATCTAATATACACCTGCTCAGTTTGAAATCAGATATATGAAGGACAGAGGCAGAATTAACGTTTTAGGCCCTCATCTTGCAGTCATTTATGCACAAGCTTAATTTTACTCATTCAAGAATTTTACTAATGCAACATAGATACCTGGAAACTAGTTGGAGGCCACTAGCTCATTTTACATAGGTCACTAAGTAGTCACTTTCCTACCACACCTGAGATGAATTTAACTAACGATCTAGAATAAAAGATGATAATCCATTACCATTCCTTGTGCCATCCAGATTCCATGCCCCTCCTCCCGCAACATGCTGTATTTTATTACTATATTCTATAACCTTGTGACCTTAGAAATGCAATCTCCTTCTTGCGTAAAGAGAGAAGCATTTAACCATGAAAGTTAAGACCACTAGCATGCAAGTCAAATTATTTTGAAGAGTTATTTGCCAATTCCATCTAGGATTCATAATTATATTTTAATATTTGTCAGTATTAGTAGCTCTCTAATGTCATGCTAATGACTAGGAGACTCATTGCTGGGAGACTCAAATAACTGAATCTTGTGAATTTGTAAGTAAGGCTCTGATCCTGCCATGAGCTGTGCACAGAGGCAGGTCTACCTGCAGTTAGCTCATTGCACAATCAAGCAAGGTGAACATACATTAAAAAGGAGCAGGGGTTGTGCATCACAAAACGTACTTTGCTAATTAATTTTAGCAACTGCAGTATAATTTGAACTATAGATCACATTCTGCAATGTGCCAGTAAATGTTTGGTAGTTTATTTTGTAAAAATAATTCACCCTTTGTTAGCAAGAAGCCTTATGATACCATTCTATTAAGTATTTGCTGAGAAGTGGGCAGATACTCCCCTTTTCTGGTGTGAATTATGAAAGGTGTAGTTTAGCGAAGTGCAGATTAAAGAGGGTTCTACTGCATTTTGTTATCTCAGTTTACAAAACAAAAATCTTTCTAGAAAAGCCTGCTTTAAGAGATTAGCAATTCACATTCCACCACAAATTATATTTCTAAGGATCCCTAATAAGGCCATCATTCAATTCTGTAAATAGCAACTGTAACATCAGAAATATTTTCTGAAGATAAGAAAGACTATCTAGCGCACAAAGCCTGAAGACTGACAGACATTTGGAAAAGTCTTTTTTTATTACAGTTATAAATGTCACAGTAAGGAATTCAATACACTGAACACAAATTTGCATTTTCCTTATATGGTTTCTAAAAGTATATATCCAGTAAGTGTATGGAATACATTGGACTTTGATTCAGCTGTGAATCCATGCTTTATCCCCATTTAAATTTGCTATGAACACAAAGGAAGATGGAAAATATTTATAAACTCTCATTAGCCTATTTAACTTATTTTGTAATCTCGTAATTGACTTTGTTTTTCAGCCTTGCTTTTCGTCATTTTATTACAACATGCTTCTTCCTACCAGACCTCTCACTCTTTGAGCCCATCCGTTCCCTATGGAGACGGAAAATTCCTTTTTTCCTTCCTACAATATAATTCCTCACCTCCTACTGCTTACTCATACCACTGAATTCTACTGTCTCAGATACCCAGCCCACTCTTGTAGAAATACACTGCTCGTTGAAAGTGTATCATTACTTTCCTAGAGAAAAATACAGAAGAAAGCTGTCATTTACACAAATTCCAAAAAAATGAAGAATGAGGAATTGTAAAGAGCACTAATTAGTAAAAGGGTCTATTTCTTGCTTTTGCAGTAACTTGACTATTAATACACACAGAGTAATTTTATGGCCTCTATCTTCCCTCCCAGCATTCACACACACACAAATTAGTAGCAGAACCTCATGGGATTAAAAAGGCAGTTACTAAACTGCAGGGCCAGCAAGGATACCAAGCTGGCACGAGCCAAAACTCTATAAACAAACATTCAGAAGGCCCGAGATCCACCCAAAATACTGTCCCCAGCCCCTGTTCTTGACCAGATGCATGATGGGTATCTCCTCGTGCATACGTTTTGGTTCTCATGGGTAGGACTAACACAGCTTGCTCCTGCCCATGTTAAATCCCAGCACCTACTAACTGCTCTATCTGACTCCTTCTAGGGGAGTCACAGAGCATGTAGGAGTAATGCTGTTTAGAGCAGCATTAATTAATTCTTCTATGCTACGCCAGTATTAGTTCATGCTGCATGGAGAATACGCTGCTTATTGAAGTTACTCTTCTACTCCCAACCCTACTTTCTGGCCTCACCATAGCTGTGCTTCAGGGTTTACTGCACTAAGTTTCAGTGCTATCTACAATATCCTTTCACCTCTGGTAGTTCAGCTCTAATGGAATGAGCACAGGAACTGGTGAGAACTGATCTTGGCTCCAGATGTGCTCTGGGATCTTGGACAAATCACAGCTTTTCTCTCTCTCAGTATCCCCATTTGTAAAATGGAGACAACGATTTATTTACATAACCTGACAGGGATGTTACTGTTTGTACAGCACTTTGAAAACGTAAAGTTCCATGTAAATAAATTATAAGTACGACAGTTACTACCACCTCCGGAAATCTAGCCAAAGCAGCAGATGGTTATATAGCATCTGCCAACCCCAAAGCACCATTACAGTAGCCTACAAAATTCAGCGTTCAGCTCTCTGAAATACTTTGTCTTTCCTACTTGGTGGTCCTTGGCCAAATTCTGCTCCCAGTTGCTCTCACACAAATCCAGAATAATTCTGGTTAAATAAATGAATGGAGTTATTCTGGAAATGAACAATAGTAACCAAGACCATAGTTTGGTCACCTTCCCCTATCTGCTACTTTTGGCACCTTTAATAACTATGCCTCTTCTCTGCATACCTTTAGCAAATAACCGAGGGCTAGGCTGTAGAACCCTGAAGTCTCGTGGATAAGTACTTACTCACACAAGTATCCAGCTGAAGTCAATTCTACTGTTTGCATGAATATGTGCCCACTAATGTAAGTAAGAGATGCTTTGTACTAGCCCTCAACTCATGGCTCTTGTTCACAGGAGATGGACGGACTCAGAATCCCTGCCTCAAAAAGCCCACAATCTAAACACCTCCGAGACACATGGACAAGGGGTTGGGAACAGGTATAACAGGTTAGTGGCAGAGTCAGCTGCGGGGCGGCGAGTTATATGGGCCTGTGGTGCCTGGGCTCCAGCAATATTCAGGGCCCAGCTCCACGAATGTTTGGGGCCGGGTCTCTGCCCCAGCCCCGCCTGCCGCTGCCACCACATGCCTCCCCCGGAGCATCCCCTTGCCCCGCCTGCTGCCCTCGCATGCCTCCCCCAAGCATCCCTGCCTGCCCTGGGCAGCAGGCGGCTGCCCTGCCACTCCGGGTTGCACTCCCTTGCTGGCTGCTGCCAGCTACAACAACAGTCCCTCCACCCCCTCTGGCACCCACCAGGAGACATCTCTGAGGGGGCTTCCTGGAGTCTGAACCTGAGCAGCTGGGGCTTGGGTGAGTGTCGGACTCGTGACACCCTGTTCCCCCCACCCCCTACACAATCACCAGCCCACAGTCACCACTCCCGCCCCACGTTTGGCAAGGGGCAGCCCCATTCCCCACCCCCTGTGAGGCTACGGTGAGGGGGAGCAGCAGGGGAGGAAGTGCACGTGTAATAGCAGCCCCCCCCCCTCGGCGCTCACCACAGGGGAGGCGAGGCGGCTTCCTGGACCTGAGCAGCTGAGGCTTGGGTGAATATCGTGACACCCTCCCCCACTCCGCCCCCGCCCGCAGTCACCGCTCCTGCCACACACTGGGCAAGGGGCAGCTCCATCCCCCACCAAACAACGACGAAGAGGGTTTGCTGCCTCCTCAAGAGCATCGCAAAAGAAGGGGCTATATTTTGTTTTAATTTGAGAAAGTATTTGCTTTTGAGGGTTATTGACCCAAGAGTGCTTGGTTGTTTCTATATTCAAAAGAGTATTAATAAAGTTGATATTCTTAGTTAAATATTTTTTTCTTACGATAGTGATATTGTGTAATATAGGGAAACTGTTAAATGCTTACTGTTTCCAGTCCATTTTTACATTATTTTTAAAAATATATATCGGCTTACATGGCGGGGGTGGGGGGGAGGGCGGGGCAGGGGGGAGATGGCAGGATTTGGACCCATTATGGGCACCACCAAAAACTACACAAACTGGCTGCCCCCAGCCAGGAATATAACCCCAGTGTTCTAACTCATAGTTTAAGGTCCTATCCACTAGACTATGCCACCTATATTTCCTCAATAACTCTCCAAGGCCTTATATACACTAGCATTTTTCTCAGTTTCCCACCATAGCTACTGTCTGCGGCACACAATGGTGGGAATCTTAAAGGCTTCATACACAAGTTAAACAGGAGGGGTGAAAGAATGGAGCCCTATGGAAAACTGCATAAGTGTGCCTGGGGCAGAAAAGCAACTGCCCAATACTCTGGGATCTCTCAGAGGAAAGGAGTAAGACTCTCAAGAAAAAATTCGATTTACCTGTTTTACACCTCATGGTCAAGAGCAGATGGCTGATCTGAAAGAATCAGCAATGAGACCTAGGGCCTGATTGCCTATCATGGCCAAGGTGTACTCAGTGAGTGCAGGAGCAGGGGAGTGTCAGGGAGGAGGAGAGGAAAGGAAAGTGTTTTGGCCCCTGGATAAGTTAGAATAGCCTAAGGACTGCTCTAACTTACACTTGAACCACCTGTGCTCCCTAGAGGCTGTGGGCTGATCACAACTAGAATGTAGCAGTGTTCCAACCCAAGCCCTGCTCACAGAACACCCCAAAACGCCTTCTACCTTGGGTTTACAAGGGTGAGCCTACCAGGTCTATGCAAGTCCTTTTAGTGACAGTATTCCCCAGGGTGCAGATCCACTGCCTTTAAAGTTATCTTACGCTGCCACAGCATTTTAGGAGGACCCTAGGGCAACAAAGAACTGGGCTCCTAGTCTTAGTCAACTGTCAGGAGTTCAGCAGCCAATGCATTATTCATACTATACCCAGGCCTAAAACCATACTGACAGAAGTCAGACCATAGCATGTGTCATAAAACTACCATACAATATAATTAGCAGCATTTTTGCTCAGGAATAGGTAGGGTAGGGTGCTGCAGGTCAGAGCCATAGGGGCTGCTAGTGTGCAGTATACCGGTGTTATCTAGCCAGTTCTGTCAGTCACTCATTTTCACGAGCAATAAATATGTACTGGAGTCCCCCTCCCCCTGCCTTCCCCACTGCACAAGAGCTAAAAGAAAAATATTTTTTGAACCATTGTAACAAAGATCCAAAGGCTTTTTCTATGAGCTCTGACCTACTTCTTTCATTCTTACTGTGGGGAAGCAAACACTGAAAGGAGCATTGTCAAAACTGTTAGATCTAAAAATAGACCTACCTTGGCAGTGCTCCCATCTACATGGGCTCACTTTAAGGCCTGCAAATGGATTTTCCCCACCCCAAGCAATTCTCTGGTGAAGCAGGAAATACAGACACCATGCAACTCGCTAATCCAGCCATTCCACATATTACCTCTTGGGATAACTATACTGATCTAAAACTAAGCCCTATGTTGTGCCAGTTGTCTCCCTCCCCCTACCCATTCAGGTGTTTATTTTCTAACACAAAAAGGATATTGAGCTACACCAAGTCTCACCTTTTGTGATTGCAATGCCACCCCCGCCCAACTACCCCAACACGGAGGAAAAAGTCCCAGGTTTTTTAATCCAGTGCTGGGTATTTGCTGTACCAGCTAAATTCCTGGACACTTGACTGAGCAAGGCCCTGATCCTGCAAGGAGAGCTATGCAGGTGGACCTCTGGCCTTAAGGTATGAAAGAAAGAAGAATGGCTTCCCTCCAGTAGTGGATACTAGATAAACCAGGCAGGAGGTCTGCGGCTGACTAATTTCCTATTTCTTTCCGGGGTAGGGATGCACAGGCTAGGAGTGGAGCAGTGAGGGACGAGTATTCTCTTGCCTTCCTGCAGGAAGTAGGAATGACACATGGCTCCAAAACCTCCTTCCAGCTATAGAGCACCTGCCCTGTAGTTGCAAGGGACATTGCTTATTTGGTGCCTATGACACATACCCTATATGCAGGGACTAAAACATTTGATTAGACAATAAGTATGATTTCAAGCACTGATCACACAAAGAATATATGCCTCGGTGTAAAAGTATGATTTTATCCCATGAAGAAAACATAAGCCTTGTCATCCGTTCATCATTCCCCCCCCCCCCCGGCCCCCCTCCAGCAAGAGAGAGAGACACACACACACACACACCTTGAAAAACAGGTAGCCATCCTACCTGGCTAGTATGTGGGAACAGCAATCCTTCCTCTCTCTCACACACACAGTCACAGAGAGAGAAAGGGAGAGTGTCTCACAGGAGAAGGGAACACAAACGGAGGGAAAGACAAAAAGAGGATACATACAGAAGAGCAGGGACGCAACTGGAGAGAGATACAGCAAGAAGGAAACAGGACAATTTCAGGAACTGGAGAAATCAACAGAGCCTACATGGGAGGAGAACAACATAGGGATGCCCAATGGGAAAAGCTATTTGCTCCTGCCAGGGGGAAAATAAAGAGGAGAGATGCCCCAGATCCCCTCAGGAACAAGAGAAACACTCTATGCCATTTCTCTCTCCCCTCCCAGGAAGAAAGAGAGAGGGACATGACCCCAGAAGATGCTGGAGGAAAGGAAACAGGATTATCATCCTCCCCTAAGAATAGGAGAGGGCTTCTGCATACTGATGGGGCTTCCGTCCACTCCACTCTCACCTCAGTTACCCTGCAAATGCAAATAGCTCCAGTGAGATAGAACCTGTTGAGGAAGAGACGCTTGGTGGGTAAGATACCCAGGTTCAATTTCCACTTCTGTCACAGACTACCCATGTGACCGGGGGGAAGACCTCTTAACCTTTTTGCTTTAGTTTCCCCATATATAAAATGAAGATAATATTCCCCTACCTCACAGGGGTTTAGCAACGCTTTAACTCATTAATATTTGTAAAGCTTTTTGAGCTCCTCAGATGGAAGGCACTGCAGAAATGACAAGAATTATTAAAGACATGAGTGGATTTAGGAGACAGAATAAGAAGAGTCTAATCAAGTGAATAAAGAAGGTTTACAGAATGCCCATAATGGGGTTTCTGCTCGTGTGTGAACCGGCACACTCCCAAATAGCAGTCTGTTTCATCTATTTACCCACCAAGCACACACACCCAGTTTGCACTGCTAACCCTTTTTGCCACAGAAACAGCAGTAATTAAACCAAGACTCTTCATTTATCATGGCTTACAAATAAAAAAATAATGGAGTTGCATCTGCTTAGACAAGCAATTAATTTGGCCTATAACGAGTTTTAAGGACAAATTCTCAAAATGACTAATTTCGGGAGGCCAGCTTTAGATACGTATAACCATGTTTTCAGAAATAGCCACTAGCACTGGGTGCCTGCCTAGAGAAAACCAGGGCCTGATTTTCAGAGGTGCCGAGCCACCATAGCTTCAAGCAGCAGCTGAAAATTAGGACCTGGATCCACATTTTTCAAAGTTGATTTTGGGTGTCCAGTTTGAGACAGCTTGGGCTTGATTTTCAGGGATGTAGAGCACCAGCAGCTCCCTTTGACTGTCAATGGAGTGGCGAATACTTAGCACCTTTTGAGAAAAAAAAAATCAAGCTCAGCATTGTCTTGGGAACCCAATAAATGAGACATCCACAATTAAAGGATGCTTTTCAAAACATGGGGCTTCATGACTGACCCAAGGCCACAGAGAAAGGCAGTGGCCAGGATGAGATTAGACTTTAGGAATTCCCGATACCTAGACCCATACTTTGTCTACTAGAATATACTGTGTCTCAAACCAGCATGAATTTCTGAGAGGAACAGTGCAGAAAAAGAGAGTTTATTTTTCCTAGTGTACCTAACCACAAATTCTCTCTCACCTAAACCTCCTTGAAGTACTCAGTGGAAGTAAAACAAAAGTGCTGCCAAGTACACTTAATCAGTCTTTCAGAGGAGTCTGGGTTCTATTTAACCACCTAAAGTGGCCAGATTTTCAGAAGTGCTCAAGTACACAGTAGCTGCCACTTCATTTAGGTGTTTCTATGGGAGCTGGGCTTTTTTTTTTTTTTTTCCTTTTGGTAAAAACCTGGCCTATGGTGTTTGAATTTTTTTCTTCTCCACTTGCCAGAGTGGGATACAACAGCATACTCTGGCACCCATATCTTAGAAACTCACGCTAATACAACCCAGATTTACATTCACTTTCTAAATTGTGATTGGAAAGCATAATACAGTGTCACCATATTACACTTCAGAAATTTAGAAGCTATTTAAGGTAACAGGAGATAACTACAGCATCTGCTTTTGCATTTAAAAAATATGGGCAGGCAAGATAGGAATGGTGATATGGAATACTCAATTCATGCTAAAATACAAACTCAGATATTTTGTGCGATATGAATGTGCTGCTCAACTGCCTTTCCTGTGTGTAACATCAGAACCTTGGGAACCAGTTCTGAACTTATTTAACTGAAAAAAATACCAGTTGCAATAGAGAGAGCCCAGGTAGCCTCAAGGAAGCCCAGGTAATAATGGCCAAAGAGGAATAGGCAGCCCCCTACTAATCCGGAAACAAAACAAACCCACACACAATTCAGAGCCATTCTTTGTTCCCATGGCCACCTGATTATACGCTCAAAGTCAGCCATAATGTAATTAAACACAAACAGCGACTTATGTCAGAAGTCAAAACACTGGCACTTCTTGGGGTGAACTTCAGGGGCTAGGATTCCCATCCCTGGCCTAGCCAAGCACTAATAGAAGAGGAGGGCATGAATCAAATATATAATCGACCAGCTCCTCTAGAATAAAGGGGGTGGGCGGTTGACAGCAAAGAGACGCGGTGGAGCTCTAGGGGAGGGACCCCCTCCAGCCCAGCCAGGATAAGGAGGGCAGGTTGAGCTGGCAGAGCTGGGTCGTGGGCTGTACGAGAGAGGCGAGTGGGCGCTTCTCAGGCACCTGGATCTGCTGCCCGCAGCGGGTGCACTCGCCAGCCCGAGGCATGTGGCCCAAGCCCCGCTTGCCGTTCCCCTTTGGAAGCCTGGGCCAGCCCCTCGGCTGCTCAGGTGAGTGCCCGGGGGAGGGGTCCCCCGCAGAAGCAGCGGGCGCCGCAGCGTGCACAAGGACTAGGCAGGGGAAGAGGAGCCCTTACCTTCCACAGCCATTCTCTCAGCGCTCGCCTAATGCATGCATAATTCGCCTGCCCAAGGCACTTCTCCTAGCCCCCCTTCTCTCTCTCTCTCCCCCTCCAATGTTTTCTCTCTGCTCATCTGCAACCAAGACGATCAACCTGCAGCTCTCACGCTAACAAGGGGGAAGCCCGCGCCCGAGGCAGCCTGGGAAATGTAGTCCCCTACCACCACCTGTGCCCAGGCGGGGGTCCATACAGCCCCAGGTGGAAGAGCCTAGCTTCAGGGTCGCACATAGTGCCCGGCCCAGAGATCAATATCGCAGGGAGGTGGGAAAGCGCGCTGCAGGTTTTGCTTAGATCAGAGCGGACACGGGGGAGGGGAGAGAACTGCAAATCCCGAAATGCAGCAGTTCGGGTTTACGGGAGAGCTGAAGTGGGGCTGTTTGATTGAGAACTTCCTTGTCAAATTAGGGAAGGAGACAGGTACGGGCAGAAGGTGGGGGAAGGAAGATTTGGATTTGTGAAAAATGCCTTGGCTTGATTTGGGGGAGCCACAGCAGATTGTGACCAGAGATCTTGCAAAGCGAAGAGCATCTGTTCCCTAGGCAGTTGTTCTACAGCTGTCAAAATGCAAAATGGTTGCATTAAATCTGACTTCAGCACTCATTTTAGCAATTGCATGCTAATGGACAAAATAAAGTGTGAATTTATATTTTCTCATCTGGACTGCCTTCCTAAGCTCCGTCTATCCTAAGTCCATCACCATAGTATCTAAGCTCCTTGGGGATGGGGCCTCTTTTCATATAACATTGAGAACACTGACAATGTTAAATAAGTAATAATGCTTTCATGCAATCTAGAAACTCTTTCCTTTCCAGTGCTGTCATATACCAAGTCAATAGATGCTAGCATGGAAAAAATATAAATGAACATCCTCTAATCTGCTTTATTTTGTAAAATCTGTGGGGCAAGGCCGTCTTGGTACAACACCAGAACAGTGTTGTTGCTTAATATAAAACTGGACTTTATTTGATTTTAAAAATTCAGTTTTCCCCACAGGTTTGTTACTGTATACATTAATAAAGGTACCTATTCCCAGGGCCCACAGCGGTGCCCTCTACAGGCTCACGTACTTCTTTCTATTGTTTATTGCAAAATGTTTCAGACAATTTCAAATGAAGGGTGGGACTTTTAAAAGTGCTCAGCATTGGCCTAACTCTGTTCCAAATGCAATCAATGATAAAACTCCCATTGCTCCCACTGAAGTCAGAGTTAGACCAATCCCGAACACCCACCGCCCATTCTCAGATGAATAATTAAACATTCTGGAGGGGAGGAGAAAGCCTCCTTGACTCCTCACAAGAAGTGTTGTCAAGGTTCCTTCCCCACTCTGAACTCTAGGGTACAGATGTGGGGACCTGCATGAAAACCCCCTAAGCTTATTTTTACCAGCTTAGATTAAAA
The DNA here is from genome assembly GCF_965140285.1 of Lepidochelys kempii. Classification (NCBI taxonomy): domain Eukaryota; kingdom Metazoa; phylum Chordata; order Testudines; family Cheloniidae; genus Lepidochelys; species Lepidochelys kempii. The sequence goes on along the minus strand of NC_136381.1, from coordinate 25,750,308 downwards.
CTTCCCCAAGGTACAAACTATTTTACCTTTCTCCCTGGGACTTTATTGCTGCCACCACCAAGCATCTAACAGGGAAAGAGCCTGCTTGAAAACGTCTTCCCCCCCACCCCGCCGCAAAATCCTCCCAAACCCTACACCCCCTTTCCTGGGGAAGGCTTGATAAAAATCCTCACCAATTTGCATAGGTGAACACAGACCCAAACCCTTGGATCTTAAGAACAATGAAAAAAGCAATCAGGTTCTTAAAAAAGAATTTTAATTGAAGAAAAAGTAAAAGAATCACCTCTGTAAAATCAGGATGGTAAATACCTTACAGAGTAATCAGATTCAAAACATAGAGAATCCCTCTAGGCAAAACCTTAAGTTACAAAAAGACACAAAAACAGGAATATACATTCCATTCAGCACAACTCACTTTATCAGCCATTTAAACAAAACAGAATCTAACGCATATCTAACTAGATTCTTACTAAGTTTTAAGACTCCATTCCTTTTCTGTTCCCGGCAAAAGCATCACACAGACAGAGAGAACCTTTGTTTCTCCCCACTCCAGCTTTGAAAGTATATTGTCTCCTCATTGGTCATTTTGGTCAAGTGCCAGCAAGGTTATCCTAGCCTCTTAACCCTTTACAGGTGAAAAGGTTTCTCCTCTGGCCAGGAGGGATTTTAAAGGTGTTTACCCTTCCCTTTATGTTTATGACAGGTTTGTAACTGTGCCTCAGTGGGTCACAACTGAGGATGCCAAAGTCAGGATGAACTGCTGAGAAATACGGCAGAAAAACCCCAAGCCTGGTGGCTAATCCCCCATAGGATATACCAAACCAGCAACAAGAGTAAACTTCCGTTTCACCACACTGGCTAACAAGAAGTCATAAAAGCAGTTTCCTTGGGCATCCCAGTCCTTGTATTACCACCGAAAATATGGGGTTTAAAGGTGAATGGTTCTTTACAACCAGTCTCATCAAGTAAAAGGTTCTTCTGATCCCAAAGGACCAGCCACACACCCAAGTCAATATATAACTTAGATCTTACCCAAAAATCATACTGATGCCAATCCTTTAGTATCTAAAATCTAAAGTTTTATTCATAAAAAGAAAGAAAGAAAGAAAGAAAGAAAGAAAGAAAGAAAGAAAGAAAGAAAGAAAGAAAGAAAGAAAGAAAGAAAGAAAGAAAGAAAGAAAGAAAGAAAGGTGAGAGTTAAAATTGGTTAAAGGAATCAAATACATACAGTAATTGCAAAGTTCTTGGTTCAGGCATGTAGCAGTGATGGAATAAACTTCTGGCTTACGTCAACTCTCTGGCTGCTTCCAAATCATTGGAAGGTCTTCAGTCCATTGGTTAGAATGTTCCCATTAGTATAAGTTCATATTCCAGAGGTTTAAGAAGGAAAGAGAAAAAATGGAGGTGTTTCCAGGGCCCTTTATAGCTTCTGCCATGTGGCAGGAATCCCATTGTTCTTACTGTGGAAAATTACAGTAACAAGTTGGAGTTTGCAGTCACATGGGCAAGTCATATGTCCATGCATTTCGCCTAGTCACAGCAAGAAATCCCATTAAGTGTAGACAGGCTTCTCCCATGGTCCATTGTCAGTTAAATGTTCTTTTGATGGGCCACTCAGTTTGAATAGTCCCTCCAAGATGTGCTGGCTAACTACTTTGTGAGCGTTACCCCAGGAGCAAACGTTTGAAATCTAGGTATAGATCTAATACTCATAACTTCAAATACAAAAATGATACATGCATATAGATAGCATAATCATAACCAGCAAATCATAACCTTTTCATAGACACCTTACATGCCACATTTTGTATAAGATTTGTTGCAAATATATAACAGTGGTTGCAACAATGATCTATATCATCATATTTTAATCAGATAACGTCAAAAGGTGTGAGCTCCATTAACAACTTGGGCCCTGATCCTGCAAGGAGCTGTTTATGGGCAGATCCCTGCTTTTGCACAAAACCTTGTTGGAGTCAATGTAGGTTCATGAAGGGGTCTGCCTGCACAGGCCTCAGCGCAGGAACTGGGCCTTAAAATGTATTTTAAAATTTGGAGGATATGGTGTAATGGTTCTCATGGTATTCAGGGCTGTGAGTCACCTTGTTACCCTCTACCTCTAGAGAGATGTAGTCTTGCCCATGGTAGCTGGGTGTTAGCTCCTAACACCACCCGTCTGTCAGCCACTCAGGCACTCTCCTTGAGCTATGCCTTTCCTGTCTTCACTTCAAAGATTAACAATAGGTGCACCTCAGTCCCTTTTAATTGTTCCCCTATGGTATTCAGCCATTGACACTGGCCTCTCACAGAAGCCCAAGATCCTCTGCCCCCAAAAGGACCTGTGTACCTCAGTTTACCAGTTTTACCTTAAACCACCACTGCTAGGTAACACACAGCACTTATAATAAAACAGGAGAAGGTTTATTTAAGATATAATAGATATTCTACTAGAAACAGGAGAGAGTGATGGAAACAAATGTTTACAATACAAAACAAAATCATAAAACATAAACTAGTGCCTATACTTATTAATTGTTACCTTTCCTATCTAACAAACTAGGTTTTCATCCCAAACTTCAGTCTGTTGCAGAGCTGGCTGGCTTCACAGGGACCAAGATCCAAACTTTCATGAAAGACACCCGTGAGCCACAAAGTGGTTCCTCAGTGAATGGATACAGAGTACATCTCCTCACTCTGTGTTATACTGAAACAGTCTTTCACCTCTTTCATAGACAAAGTAAACCCCTGACTGTTGTAATGTTCCTTTTTTACCTCCAAGTGATTTCACTTGTTTGCAGTTGTCTCTGATGGTTTTCCTCTGATAGTTTTGGGATGGCGCAAAGTTAGGCAATTGAGATTTGCATTACATCATCAGCTAACCAGGGAGGAGTGCCAGCTCCCTCCTGCTTGACTGAGTCATTACCGAGACTTATTATTTCCTGGTGAAGAACTTTTACAGCCAAGACCATAAAGCATACTTTCAACATAGTTGAAACATAGTTACCTTATTCCTTAAATATTAGCTGTATGTATATCTCATGATAATGACACTTGATAAGTGAAGAACTTTCTGTAGATACCTTATATGTTAGATAAATATAGATAAATACCTTCCAAGTTATATGTTTGGTGGGTTCAAAAAAGAACTAGATAAATTCATGGAGGATAGGTCCATCAATGGCTATTAGCCAGGATGGGCAGGGAAGGTTTCCCTAACCTCTGTTTGCCAGAGGCTGGAAATGGGTGACAGGGGATGGATCACTTGATGATTATCTGTTCTATTCATTCCCTCTGGGGCATTTGCACTGGCCACTGTCAGAAGACAGGATACTAGGCTAGATGGACCTTTGGTCTGACCCAGTATGGCTGTTCTTCTGTGTAGTGAGTTTGTCAGGTCTGAGATGAGAATGGTTTGCAAAGAACAGGGGACCCTTTGACAAGGGGTCTCTGTGTTACATATGGGAATAAACAGTTGAAGAGAAGCAGCATCCACAGAGTTATTTTGTCAAAACAAAAGCATCTCTTGGTAGTTCGTCCCTTAGGCCACCACAGATTTGGAATCTTATTGCTTAGTGCACTGCTGGAAGACACTTAGTCTCTATGGTGATGAGCATGGTCTAAGAACCAGAATAGAATAGACTCTTTCTGACATAAATAGTATCATCGTGTAGTCCTATGAAGTCAGTGAGATTAGCCATGTGAGCAAGGGCTATAGGATTGAAGCCCTTTATATTGAGGTGAACCTTTGCAATCAAAGCTTTCATGATAGTAACTCCTCTTCTAGTGCTGGGAGGCAAGGGGCACACAGTCCTAGACTATGCCTATGCTGGAATATAGACCCATGGCACTGATGAAGCTGGCTTGAGTCAGCTGACTCAGGCCAGGCAGGCACAAGCTGTGGGGGCTAAAAATTTCTGTGTAGATGCCAAGGCTCGGGCTGGAGGCTGGGCTCTGAGACCCACCCCCCTTACAGGATCCCAGAACTTAGGCTCCATCCTAAGTCCAAACTTCCACACAACAATTTTATAGCCCCACAGCCTGAGCCCCATGAGCCTGAGTCACCTGACCTGGGCCAGCCACAAGTGTTTAACTACTTTGTAGACATAACCATAGAGCACTGCTTCAACCTCCCACAACTCTTGTTCGAAGCAACCACTCATCCTTAAAAGCTGTTCTGAAATCTTGCCTGCCATGGGAGAGGCGGGGAGTGGGTGGGCTTGTGCCTTTTCTGCTTCTTTGTGAGGTTTGAAAAAGACTTGAAAAATTTTTCCCCAAAAATGTAACATTTTTTCTGCCTTTTTAAAAATACATACAGAAAAATTAGTACTTGTCTACTCTGGAAGAGTCAATAGCAATTGGGGTGAACTAATAAAATTCTGACCACAAGATTCAAGAGAATAAAAACTGAGTGACTGAGAAAGCAAGGAGTTAGGCTGTTTGCAACTTTATAGTTTTTGTTTGTATTTGTATTTGAGTTAAACAGGTGCTAAAAGCTCGTGAACATTTTGGAGAAAGGACTTCTTCATTACATATTAAATGTTCCACTCGTTCAAAATAGGGTGTCAACTCGTAATACACATATACTGGGATTCCACAAGAGGTCTTGATGGAAAACCAGGAATTTTGACTTTCCTGATATGTTTAAAGTGATAAAACAAGCAAGATAAAAAAAAATTATTCTGGGAAAAAATCTTCCAGGCCTTCATTGTGTATCCTGAAGACACACAAAAAATCGTATACAGGGCACCTTTAAAATACATTCCTTTCATGAAGCCTTCCAGTGCTGACCTACAGTGATTACCTCACCTATACTGATTACTTCCATATGCATTTGAGCGATCACCCTTTGTACTGCAAAAAGAAAAGGAGTACTTGTGGCACCTTAGAGACTAACAAATTTATTTGAGCATAAGTTTTCGTGAGCTACAGTTTTCGTGGTGCATCCGATTGTTGGGAACACTGGGGCATGGCCACTAGGTAACTCGAGGGGATGGAAGACCACAAGTGTCGATGAAGCCCCCTCGCACTAGGCCCCTGTGTCCTTGGCCCCCCCCCTCCTGCCTGGAGGCACTCGCAGCAGCTCTGTGTGCTAGGCCCAAGTGTCCTTGGCCCCCCCGCCTGGAGGCACACACAGCAGTTATGCTGAGAATCTGCAACAGTATGTTGCAGAGTCAGACTGCCTAAAACTAAGCAAGGCCAAACAGGGGAGATATGGAAGAACAATGCTGAATAAAGCAGCTTTATGTATAGTTTAACAAATGATACAGAGAATCAGGGAACTAGCTGGGAACTGGATTGGCTGGCTATATGGATACTTGGGGCAGCTTGCTATTGGATAAGTATGCTGGGAAAAAGGATGTATAAAAGCCTGTGTAACTTCCTGCTCTGTTGTGCAGGATTTGAAATTTTATTCTCCCTGTACCTTTTTGCAGCTGCAAATAAACTTTTCTGCTTCTCCACCCCGTTGTGATTATTGGGTGTAGCACACCGGGTAACGAACCACTCAAGCTGTTGTTCAGCCTCTCGGCACTGGGTGCCGGCAACAGCTTTTGGCATCCCTGGGTGGGCCACGAGGCTGCAATTTAGCCTTGCCCGGACCCCTCCTGGAGGTCGAGGATTGTGGCGAGAACCGACGCCCAGCGCGCACCGGTGAGTTCATCGGGGGCCTCGGAGGAGACGCGATTTGATCGACCCCAGAGGGCACAACGGTGCAACGCACTCATGTAGTGGACAAGCTGTTGTGGACGGCGGTGAAGAACCGGTCCCTTAGACGTGGGGGAGGAGCAGCTGCAGGGCCACGGTGAAGAACCGGTCCCTTGGATAAGGTAGGATCCTTTAAAATCCGGATTATATGCTCTGTTGGAACCTGGGGACGCCCAGAGTTACCCTGTAGGTATGGGACAGGGACAGAGCTCAGAGGTTAGGGCACGGTGTACGCCCCTAGAGTGCATTCTAGCAAACTGGAAGGTATTTGGTGCGGATCCGATGACTAAGAGCCAATTAAAACGATTCTGTACAGTTGACTGGCCTCAATATCAACTAGAGGACCAGGAGTGGTGGCCACCAGGAGGGTCAATTAATTAAAACACAATCCTCCAATTAGTTTTGTTTTGTCAGTGAATGGGTAAATGGAATGAACATATGTATGCGCATTTGTTTCTGACTTTATGTACTCGACCAGATATTTTACAGCACTGTAATCTGACTCCGACTGGTTCGGTAGCAGCTAATGTTAGTCCCCAGACCCCCACCCCCACTGTAATGGCAGAGCCGGTGTCCCCTTCGGCCCCCACACTCCCACCTTATAAGGGTAGGATGCCTCGGGTTACAGAGATTGCCCCCTCGGTGGGACTCTATCCTTTGCTTACCGAGACTGTTGTGGCTTGCCCAGGGGCAGATGGACGTCAGGCTACCACTATGCAAGTTTACACCCATGTGCCATTCAATCCAATAGACTTAGCAGCTTTTAAAACACAGGCTGGGGAATTCTCAACGAACCCAAGCAGGTTTATTTCAGTCTTTAAGGGGTGCCTCAGTAGTCACAAGCCGGTTGAGACGACTGTAATATCCTCCTGAGAACCCTGTTGTCTGAGGTGAAGAGGGATCAGGTTACAGCTAAGGCAAGGGGAGCGTCAGCGTTCAAGCGAAAAAAAAGAAAGGAATCTATCTGTCAAGTTCCTCTCCAAATAACTGTAAGCGGCTCAGGGCATTTCTGGGTATGGCAGGCTTTTGCAGGATATGGATCCCAGAGTTTGGACTGTGGGCTAAACCCCTGTACGACTGTGTAAAAGGAGCAGATCATGACCCTTTCTATTGGACCCCAGAGGCTGACAGGGCATTTAAAATCCTGAAAAGAAAATTGATGGAAGCCCCAGCTCTGGACCTGCCGGATCTCTCTAAGCCGTTTCAGTTGTATGTACATAAACGAAGGGGGATGGCCCTAGGAGTGCTTACACAGCTGTTAGGAGCATGGAAGTGTCCTGTGGCTTATTTTTCTAAGCAATTGGATCAGGTTGCAAAGGGTTGGCCGGCATGTTTACGGGCGGTCGCAGCTACTGCCCTATTGCTTGAGGAAGCCAAGAAGCTAACATTGGGAGGGGTTATGCAAATCTATACTCCCCATATGGTCCGAGCCTTATTGGCTGCAAAGGGAGGGCTTTGGCTCACCCAGGCTCGGATTGCTCGGTACCAAGCTAAGCTGTTAGAGAACTCTGAAGTCACCCTACAGCCTTGCCCCTCCCTTAACCCAGCCACTCTCTTGCCAGAAACAGAGGAACAGAAACATGACTGTTTAGAGATCATAGATGTCCAGTACTCCAGCCGTCCGGATTTAAAGGATGTACCTCTCCCAAATGCAGATTATGAGTGGTACACTGATGGTAGCAGTACTGTAATAGATGGGCAAAGGAGGGTGGGTTATGCTGTTGTGACCCTCCATGACACTGTGGAAGCTAAAGGTTTGCCTGCTGGGACCTCTGCCCAGCTTGCCGAACTAATAGCCCTGACCCGTGCACTTGAACTGTCAAAAGGAAAGCGGGTCAACATTTTTACTGATTCAAAGTATGCTTTTGGTGTGCTGCATGCTCATGCTGGCCTATGGAAGCAAAGGGGAATGCTGACAGCCCAAGGCTCCCCAGTCAAGTACGGGCCCCAAATCCTCCGGCTCCTAGAAGCTGTACAACTCCCCTCGGAAGTGGCGGTGGTACACTGTAAAGCCCATCAAAGGGAGGATCAAGATGTGGCCAGAGGTAACGCCCGGGCAGATAGAGAGGCTAAGCATGCTGCCACCCTGCCATCCCCTCAGGCTGAGAACGCCCATATGCATGCCCTTATCCCATCAGTAGGGGAGCTTCCAACCCCTCAGTACTCTGGGGAGGAGAGACAGCTAACTGACAAACTCAGTCTCCGGGAAAAGGAGGGATGGCTCCATTCCCCAGAAGGGAAGGTCCTCTTACCAAAGGGCCTAATCCGGCCAGTGCTGCAGAAACTACATCAAACCACTCATGCTGGCAGGAAAGCACTTATCCAGCTAATGGGAAAATACTTTATTGCTTCCGGACTCCGACCCCTGGCTGCCCAGGTACAAGCGGACTGCTTAGTCTGCCAAAAGAATAACCCCCGACCGGGACATCCTGTGCCACCAGCTGCCCTAGAACCCACTCTAGGCCCCGGACAAGTGTGGCAAATAGACTTTACTGAGTTTCCCCGGACTCAAGGGTTCAAATATCTCCTTGTTATAGTGGATCGGTTCAGCGGATGGCCAGAAGCCTTCCCATGCCGTAACTGCACTGCCAGGACAGTGGCCCTCAAGTTTGTTAAGGAGATCATTCCTCGCTTTGGACTCCCCCTGTGGATGGAATCTGACAATGGGACACACTTCACGTCAAAAATCATTCAAAGCATCTCACATGCCTTACAAATCCCCTGGAAACTCCATACGCCCTGGAGACCGCAAGCCAGTGGTGTAGTGAAGCGGACCAATCAGACCCTTAAACGGCATCTCTCAAAAGTGCCAAGAAGCCTCACTGCGATGGCCTGATGCTTTGCCCCTCGTCCTACTCCGTATCCGCGTTCTTCCAAAGGGTAGATTAGGGCTCAGTCCCTTTAAAATTACGTTTGAAAGGGCATGGCCCATGAATGGCACCCCGGTTCTGTCAGGGGAATGGGAGTTGGGTAATGTTTTTTTGTCACAGTATATGTGTTCCCTGTCTGCTGTTCTCTTGTCTCTTCACAGGTATACCAAGAATTCCCAGCCTCTCCCCTTGGACTCTCCCGTTCACTCCTTACAGCCCGGTGACTCTGTGCTTGTTCGCACCTGGAAAGACGAGCCTCTCCAGGAAAAGTGAAAAGGACCCTATACCGTCCTGCTGATCTCCCATACAGCGGCAAAGATCGAGGGACACAAGAACTGGATCCATCACTCTCGTCTGAAGGCAGTACCCGCCCCCTCGTCAGCAGAACAGTGGACCGTCCAACCTGCTGACTCCTCATCTAGTGACGATCTCGGGCTAAAGCTACTGTTTAAAAGACACAAATAGCGGGCACCTTAATGCTAAAATGGGCCCACCCAGGTACTGGGGACCCTGGGTTGGGAAGACTCTGGTAATAATTAATTGGGTAACATTGTTATTCTCTGTATTGGTATTTCCAAATTGTGCATATCAGGAGCATAACTCCTTTGTTTTGCTTGCGCACCATGTTGCTACTTTAACAAACCAGACTGATTGCTGGGTATGTGCTCCAACTCCACTATCCCCCAAAATGGGAATGCCCCTTGACATGCTGCCCTTGACCCTAGCAGAATTAGCCACCACCAAAGAGCAGGAAAGAACGGACTCACCGTTCTGAAACAAGACCTCTTTACAGCAAGCCACCTATCAGGACCAGGAGTATTCAGTTGCAGTACTCACTAAGGAAGTGTTATGTTTTACCCGAAACCAATCTGATCCCTATGGGCATCCTGTGGGAAAGAGCTCCTGTGTTATTACACAGTGGGCTAATGGGTATTGGATAAAGACCAACAGGGGAGGCCAACGGTGTGGGTGTAATGGTTCCTCCCCTTTTAGGGAGACACAAATAATCTTACCACAAAAAAAGGGGTTTGGAAATGTAACTTGCCGTCCAGTTAATATCTCCAATGTAGCAAGCCAATGGTGGGTTTGTAGTGGTCCCTATGGCAAGTGTAATTTAAACGGCACAATTAGAAATGCCCCCACTTGTACCCAATCAGGAGAATGGGATGCCCCCCTAGGGGCATATAAACTGTTTAAAAAAGCAGCCTTAAATATCCCAGGAATCCCCTTAAGAAACAGTCCTTATTGGGCCCTACAGGGTCACTATTTTGTATGTGGCCAAAAGGCTTACAAGGTGCTGCCAGCCAACTGGACAGGTAGCTGTTATATAGCTCATGAAGTTCCTCATCTTTCCATAACTGCCACACTGCCCAAAGGAAAGATTAGAAATGCCCGAGACACCTCTGTTGAGTCACGAGAAAAGACCCTGCGGCGACTGACTAAGGCATTGGCGGGCAATATGAAGAATCCCCTCACAACCGAGAAGCTGGTAGGGTGCTCTGTACTGGAAATAGCGCCACTGTTTACCGGGCCAGCCCTGGCATGCATAGGCCGCTATACTGTAAGGCTGCAGCTGGTACTTAAGAAAGTGGCCTTAGAGTTAGAGGACTCAGTTAGTAATTTAGGGTCCGCAGTAAAAACATTAAATAAAAAGGTACAGCAGCTCAGGACGTTTTCCCTCCAAAACAGGCTGGCTTTGAACTATCTCTTGGCATCCCAAGGAGGGGTTTATGCCCTCATTGGGCCCCGATGTTGTGTATATGTAAATGATAGCAGTTATAAAATCTATGAAAAGGTGGTACAGGCTGAGGCCCATGCCCGAGCCGGAGCACAGGTTGCCTATACTGCCCCAGAGAACAATTGGTTGCAAACCTTGTTTTCAGGCTGGGGTTTGTCGTCTTGGCTTGGTGGTTTATTTAGCCTGCTATTGAAATTTCTCTTTCCTGTACTGCTTGTATTACTGGTATTATGCTGTGCGGTATCATGTGTCAGGGCCCTTTTGCAAAAGTTAAAAAGTCATTCTCTTCAGGGCTATCACAAAGTGCTTATGCAAAGTCATATTGTAAAGAAATAAGTAGCCCAAGTGAGAAAACTCAGAGCCAAGGCTGTTGAGTGTTCTCAAAGGGGGGAGTTGTTGGGAACACTGGGGCATGGCCACTAGGTAACTCGAGGGGATGGAAGACCACAAGTGTCGATGAAGCCCCCTCGCACTAGGCCCCTGTGTCCTTGCCCCCCCCCCCCTCCTGCCTGGAGGCACTCGCAGCAGCTCTGTGTGCTAGGCCCAAGTGTCCTTGGCCCCCCCGCCTGGAGGCACACACAGCAGTTATGCTGAGAATCTGCAACAGTATGTTGCAGAGTCAGACTGCCTAAAACTAAGCAAGGCCAAACAGGGGAGATATGGAAGAACAATGCTGAATAAAGCAGCTTTATGTATAGTTTAACAAATGATACAGAGAATCAGGGAACTAGCTGGGAACTGGATTGGCTGGCTATATGGATACTTGGGGCAGCTTGCTATTGGATAAGTATGCTGGGGAAAAGGATGTATAAAAGCCTGTGTAACTTCCTGCTCTGTTGTGCAGGATTTGAAATTTTATTCTCCCTGTACCTTTTTGCAGCTGCAAATAAACTTTTCTGCTTCTCCACCCCGGTGTGATTCTTGGGTGTAGCACACCGGGTAACGAACCAACTCAAGCTGTTGTTCAGCCTCTCGGCACTGGGTGCCGGCAACACGATGAAGTGAGCCGTAGCTCACGAACGCTCATGCTCAAATAAATTGGTGAGTCTCTAAGGTGCCACAAGTCCTCCTTTTCTTTTTGCGGATACAGACTAATGCGGCTGCTCCTCTGAAACTTTTGTACGGTGTATGTCTGAGTCAGGTTACAAGGTCCCTAGCAGCAACCTTCTCTTTTATGTGGTCTGTAAAGCACTGGGCCGTGCCCTATAAATAATGATTGCAAAGAGCTGGCGATACTTCCAAGCACAAAAAACAATAACCTTTGGCAGTTTGCTGTAGCACAGTTGATAACCTTTATGCAGCCCAGCAGCCGTGTTATTTATTTTTGGGAGAGAAATTAAGTTTATGTGTTTATTTGAACCACCCACTATGATTTGTGGTAATCTTAAAAGGCAAATTAGCATAATTAACCAGCTGGTGTGTATGTATTTCATTACCCTCGACTAGTTAGAATCAGAATTGTTCCTCTGAGTCAGATAGACCCTATAACCCTATAAACTAATGGAGATTTTTTTTCCTTTAGTTCAAGTGGTAGGGGGCTCGAGCCGGTTTGCATTGTGTTATTGGAATGGATCCCCTAGATATTGAACCCGGCCCTTGTTGCTGCCAACTCTGACGGGCAGAAGGGTTACAAGTGCATTAACTCAGCGGAGCGCTTCCACAGTACCGAGGCTAGAGTCGACTTCCGGAGCGTTGCACTGTGGGTAGCTATCCCACAGTTCCCACAGTCTCCGCTGCCCATTGGAATTCTGGGTTGAGATCCCAATGCCTGATGGGGCTAAAACATTGTCGCGGGTGGTTCTGGGTACATAACGTCAGGCCCCCCTTCCCTCCCTCCCTCCGTCCGTGAAAGCAAGGGCAGACAATCGTTTCGCGCCTTTTTTCCTGAGTTACCTGTGCAGACGCCATACCACGGCAAGCATGGAGCCCGCTCAGGTAACCGTCACTGTATGTCTCCTAGGTGTTGGCAGACGTGGTACGGCATTGCTACATAGTAGCAAAAACCCATTGCCTTCTGGTAGCAGACGGTGCAGTATGACTGGTAGCCGTCCTTGTCGTGTCCGAGGTGCTCCTGGCCACGTCGGCTGGGAGCGCCTGGGCAGACATGGGCGCAGGGACTAAATTTGGAGTGACTTGACCAGGTCATTCTCTTTAGTCCTGCAGTCAGTCCTATTGAACCGTCTTATGGTGAGCAGGCAGGCGATACGGATTGCTAGCAGTCATATTATACCATCTTCTGCCGGGCAGGCAAGAGATGAGGATGGCTAGCAGTCGTACTGTACTATCTTCTGCTGAGCAGCCATGAGATGTGGATGGCATGCAGTCCTTCTGCACCATCTGATGCCAGCCAAAGATGTAAAAGATAGATGGAGTGGATCAAAACAAGAAATAGACCAGATTTGTTTTGTACTCATTTGCCTCCTCCCCTGTCTAGGGGACTCATTCCTCTAGGTCACACTGCAGTCACTCACAGAGAAGGTGCAGCAAGGTAAATCTAGCCATGTATCAATCAGAGGCCAGGCTAACCTCCTTGTTCCAAGAAGAACAATAACTTAGGTGCACCATTTCTTATTCGAACCCTCCGTGAAGTCTTGCCTGAAATACTCCTTGATGTAAAGCCACCCCCTTTGTTGATTTTAGCTCCCTGAAGCCAACCCTGTAAGCCGTGTCGTCAGTCGCCCCTCCCTCCGTCAGAGCAACGGCAGACAATTGTTCCGTGCCTTTTTTCTGTGCGGACGCCATACCAAGGCAAGCATGGAGGCCACTCAGCTCACTTTGGAAATTAGGGGCACATTAAACACCACACGCATTATCCAGCAGTATATGCAGCACCAGAACCTGGCAAAGCGATACCGGGCGAGGAGGCGACGTCAGAGAGGTCATGTGAGTGATCAGGACATGGACACAGATTTCTCTGAAAGCATGGGCCCTGCCAATGCATGCATCATGGTGCTAATGGGGCAGGTTCATGCTGTGGAATGCCGATTCTGGGCTCGGGAAACAAGCACAGACTGGTGGGACCGCATAGTGTTGCAGGTCTGGGACGATTCCCAGTGGCTGCGAAACTTTTGCATGCGTAAGGGCACTTTCATGGAACTTTGTGACTTGCTTTCCCCTGCCCTGAGGCGCATGAATACCAAGATGAGAGCAGCCCTCATAGTTGAGAAGCGAGTGGCGATAGCCCTGTGGAAGCTTGCAACGCCAGACAGCTACCGGTCAGTTGGGAATCAATTTGGAGTGGGCAAATCTACTGTTGAGGCTGCTGTGATGCAAGTAGCCCACGCAATCAAAGATCTGCTGATATCAAGGGTAGTGACCCTGGGAAATGTGCAGGTCATAGTGGATGGCTTTGCTGCAATGGGATTCCCTAGCTGTGGTGGGGCCATAGATGGAACCCATATCCCTATCTTGGCACCGGAGCACCAAGCCGCCGAGTACATAAACCACAAGGGGTACTTTTCAATAGTGCTGCAAGCTCTGGTGGATCACAAGGGACGTTTCACCAACATCAACGTGGGATGACTGGGAAAGGTACATGACGCTCGCATCTTCAGGAACTCTGGTCTGTTTCAAAAGCTGCAGGAAGGGACTTTATTCCCAGACCAGAAAATAACTGTTGGGGATGTTGAAATGCCTATAGTTATCCTTGGGGACCCAGCCTACCCCTTAATGCCATGGCTCATGAAGCCGTACACAGGCAGCCTGGACAGCAGTCAGGAGCTGTTCAACTACAGGCTGAGCAAGTGCAGAATGGTGGTAGAATGTGCATTTGGACGTTTAAAGGTGCGCTGGCGCAGTTTACTGACTCACTTAGACCTCAGCGAAACCAATATTCCCACTGTTATTACTGCTTGCTGTGTGCTCCACAATATCTGTGAGAGTAAGGGGGAGACGTTTATGGTGGGGTGGGAGGTTGAGGCAAATCGCCTGGCCACTGGTTACGCACAGCCAGACACCAGGGCGGTTAGAAGAGCACAGGAGGGCACGGTACGCATCAGAGAAGCTTTGAAAACCAGTTTCATGACTGGCCAGGCTACGGTGTGAAAGTTCTGTTTGTTTCTCCTTGATGAAACCCCCTGCCCCTTGGTTCACTCTACTCCCCTGTAAGCTAACCACCCTCCCCTCCTCCCTTCGATCACCACTTGCAGAGGCAATAAAGTCATTGTTGCTTCACATTCTTGCATTCTTTATTCATTCATCACACAAATAGGGGGATGACTACCAAGGTAGCCCAGGAGTGGTGGTGGAGGAGGGAAGGAAAATGCCACACAGCACTTTAAAAGTTTACAACTTTAAAATTTATTGAATGACAGCCTTCTTTTTTTTTGGGCAATCCTCTGTGGTGGAGTGGCTGGTTGGCCGGTGGCCCCCCCACCGCGTTCTTGGGCGTCTGGGTGTGGAGGCTATGGAACTTGGGGAGGAGGGCGGTTGGTTACACAGGGGCTGTAGTGGCAGTCTGTGCTCCAGCTGCCTTTGCTGCAGCTCAACCATACACTGGAGCATACTGGTTTGGTTCTCCAGCAGCCTCAGCATTGAATCCTGCCTCCTCTCATCACGCTGCCGCCACATTTGAGCTTCAGCCCGCCACTTACTCTCTTCAGCCCGCCACTTACTCTCTTCAGCCCTCCACCTCTCCTCCCGGTCACTTAGTGCTTTCCTGCACTCTGACATTATTTGCCTCCATGCATTCGTCTGTGCTCTGTCAGTGTGGGAGGATAGCATGAGCTTGGAGAACATTTCATCTCGAGTGCATTTTTATTTTTCTTTCTAAGCTTCACTAGCCTCTGGGAAGGAGAAGATCCTGTGATCATTGAAACACATGCACCTGGTGGAGAAAAAAAAAAGGGACAGCGGTATTTAAAAAGACACATTTTATAAAACAGTGGCTACGCTCTTTCAGGGTAAACCTTGCTGGTAACATTACATACGTAGCACATGTGCTTTCGTTACAAGGTCGCATTTTGCCTCCCCCCACGGCATGGCTACCCCCTCAACCGTCCCCCCTCCCTGTGGCTAAGAGTGGGGAACATTTCTGTTTAGCCACAGGCAAACAGCCCAGCAGGAATGGGCTCCTCTGAGTGTCCCCTGAAGAAAAGCACTCCATTTCAACCAGGTGACCATGAATTATATCTCACTCTCCTGAGGATAACACAGAGAGATAAAGAAAGGATGTTGTTTGAACGCCAGCAAACATACACTGCAATGCTTTGTTGTACAATGATTCCCGAGTACGTGTTACTGGCCTGGAGTGGTAAAGTGTCCTACCATGAAGGACGCAATAAGGCTGCCCTCCCCAGAAACCTTTTGCAAAGGCTTTGGGAGTACATCCAGGAGCGCCGCGAATGCCAGGGCAAAGTAATCCTTTCACATGCTTGCTTTTAAACCATGTATAGTATTTTAAAAGGTACACTCACTGGAGGTCCCTTCTCCGCCTGCTGGGTCCAGGAGGCAGCCTTGGGTGGGTTCGGGGGATACTGGCTCCAGATCCAGGGTGAGAAACAGTTCCTGGCTGTCGGGAAAACCGGTTTCTCCGCTTTCTTGCTGTGAGCTATCTACAGCCTCCTCCTCATCATCATCTTCTTCGTCCCCAAAACCTGCTTCCGTATTGCCTCCATGTCCATTGAAGGAGTCAAACAACACGGCTGGGGTAGTGGTGGCTGAACCCTCTAAAATGGCATGCAGCTCATCATAGAAGCGGCATGTTTGGGGCTCTGACCTGGAGCGGCCGTTCGCCTCTCTGGTTTTCTGGTAGGCTTGCCTCAGCTCCTTCAGTTTCACGTGGCACTGCTTCGGGTCCCTGTTATGGCCTGTGTCCTGCATGTTCTGGGAGATTTTGACAAAGGTTTTGGCATTTCGAAAACTGGAATGGAGTTCTGATAGCACGGATTCCTCTCCCCATACAGCGATCAGATCCCGTACCTCCCATTCGGTCCATGCTGGAGCTCTTTTGCGATTCTGGGAATCCATCATGGTCACCTCTGCTGATGAGCTCTGCATGGTCACCTGCAGCTTGCCACGCTGGCCAAACAGGAAATGAGATTCAAAAGTTTGCGGTTCTTTTCCTGTCTACCTGGCCAGTGCATCTGAGTTGAGAGTGCTGTCCAGAGCGGTTACAATGGAGCACTCTGGGATAGCTCCCGGAGGCCAATACCATCGAATTGTGTCCACAGTACCTCAAATTCGAGCTGGCAAGGCCGATTTAAGCGTTAATCCACTTGTCAGGGGTGGAGTAAGGAAATCGATTTTAAGAGCCCTTTAAGTAGAAATAAAGGGCTTCATCTTGTGGACGGGTGTAGGTTTACATCGATTTAATGCTACTAAATTCGACCTAAAGTCCTAGTGTAGACCAGGGCTTAGAAGGTGTTAGTTAGTCCTGGTCTACACTAGGAGTTGAGGTCGAATTTAGCAGCGTTAAATCGATTTAACCCTGCACCCGTCCATACGACTTAAAGGGTTCTTAAAATCAATTTCCTTACTCCACCCCCGACAAGGGGATTAACGCTTAAATTGGCCTTGCCAGCTCGAATTTGAGGTACTGTGGACACAATTAGATGGTATTGGCCTCCGTGAGCTATCCCAGAGTGCTCCATTGTGACCGCTCTGGACAGCACTCTCAACTCAGATGCACTGGCCAGGTAGACAGGAAAAGGCCCGCAAACTTTTGAATGTCAATTTCCTGTTTGGCCAGCGTGGCAAGCTGCAGGTGACCATGCAGAGCTCATCAGCAGAGGTGACCATGATGGAGTCCCAGAATTGCAAAAGAGCTCCCGCATGGACCAAATGGGAGGTATGGGATCTGATCGCTGTATGGGGAGAGGAATCCGTACTATCAGATCTATGTTCCAGTTTTCGAAATGCCAAAACATTTGTCAAAATCTCCCAGGGCATGAAGGACAGAGGCCATAACAGGGACCCAAAGCAGTGCCGCGTGAAACTTAAGGAGCTGAGGCAAGCCTACCAGAAAACCAGAGAGGCAAACGGCCGCTCCAGGTCAGAGCCCCAAACATGCCGCTTCTATGATGAACTGCATGCCATTTTAGGGGGTTCAGCCACCACTACCCCAGCTCTGTTGTTTGACTCCTTCAGTGGAGATGGAGGCAACACGGAAGCAGGTTTTGGCTGAGGAAGATGATGATGTTGTAGATAACTCACAGCAAGAAAGCGGAGAAACCAGTTTTCCCGACAGCCAGGAACTGTTTCTTATCTGGGAAACATCCGGGAAACTGTTTCTCATCTCATTTGGGAGTACATCCAGGAGAGCCGCGAATGCCAGGCAAATTAATCATTAAACATGCTTGCTTTTAAACCATGTATAGTATTTTAAAAGGTACATTCACCAGAGGTCCCTACTCTGCCTGGCGGGACCTGGAGCCAGTACCCCCCGAGCCCACCAAAGGCTGCCTCCCGGACCCGCCAGGCAGAGTAGGGACCTCTGGTGAGTGTACCTTTTAAAATACTATACATGGTTTAAAAGCAAGCATGTTTAATGATTAATTTGCCTGGCATTCGCGGCTCTCCTGGATGTACTCCCAAAGCCTCTGCAAAAGGTTTCTGGGGAGGGCAGCCTTATTCCATCCACCATGGTAGGACACTTTACCACTCCGGGCCAGTAGCATGTACTCAGGAATCATTGTAGAACAAAGCACTGCAGTGTATGTTTGCTGGCGTTCAAACAACATCCGTTCTTTATCTCTCTGTGTTATCCTCAGGAGAGTGATATCATTCATGGTCACCTGGTTGAAATAGGGTGCTTTTCTTAAGGGGACATTCAGAGGTGCCCGTTCCTGCTGGGCTGTTTGCCTGTAGCTGAACAGAAATGTTCCCTGCTGTTAGCCACAGGGAGGGGGGAGGGGCTAGCCACGCAGTGAGGGGAGGCAATATGTGACCTTGGAATGAAAGCACATGTGCTATGTATGTAATGTTAACAGCAAGGTTTACCGTGAAAGAGTGTACCCATTGTTCTATAAAATGTGTCTTTTTAAATACCACTTTCCCTTTTTTTTCTCCACCAGCCGCATGTGTTTCAATGATCACAGGATCTTCTCCTTCCCAGAGGCTAGCAAAGATTAGAAGGCAAAAAAAAAGCACTTGCGATGAAATGTTCTCTGAGCTCATGCTATCCTCCCACATTGACAGAGCACAGACGAATGCGTGGAGGCAGACAATGTCAGAGTGCAGGAAAGCACAAAATGACCAGGAGGAGAGGTGGCAGGCTGAAGAGAGGGCTGAAGCTCAAAGGTGGCGGCAGCGTGATGAGAGGAGGTAGGATTCAATGCTGAGGCTGCTGGAGGATCAAACTAATATGCTCCAGTATACGGTTGAGCTGCAGGAAAGGCAGCTGGAGCACAGACTGCCGCTACAGCCCCTGTGTAGCCAACCGCCCTCCTCCCCAAGTTCCATAGCCTCCACACCCAGACGCCCAAGAACACGGTGGGGGAGCCTCCGGCCAACCAGCCACTCCACCACAGAGGATTGCCCAAGCAACAGAAGGCTGGTATTCAGTAAGTTTTAAACTTTTCAAGTGCTGTGTGGCCTTGTCCTTCCCTCCTCAACCACCCCTCCTGGTGCTTCTCTCCTCCACCCCCCTCCTGCGCTACCTTGCTAGTTATCCCCCTATTTGTGTGATGAATGAATAAAGAATGCATGAATGTGAAGCAACAATGACTTTATTGCCTCTGCAAGTGGTGATCGAAGGGAGGAGGGGAGGGTGGTTAGCTTACAGGAAAGTAGAGTGAACCAAGGGGCGGGGGTTTCATCAAGGAGAAACAGTCATGAAACTGGTTTTCAAAGCTTCTCTGATGTGTACCGCGCCCTCCCGTGCTCTTCTAACCACCCTGGTGTCTGGCTGTGTGTAACCAGCAGCCAGGTGATTTGCCTCAACCTCCCACCCCCATCATAAACATCTCCCCCTTACTCTCACAGATATTGTGGAGCGCACAGCAAGCAGTAATAACAGTGGGAATATTGGTTTTGCTGAGGTCTAAGCGAGTCAGTAAACTGCGCCAGCATGCTTTTAAACATCCAAATGCACAGTCTACCACCCTTCTGCACTTGCTCAGCCTGCAGTTGAACAGCTCCTGACTACTGTCCAGGCTGCCTGTGTACGGCTTCATGAGCCATGGCATTAAGAGGTAGGCTGGGTCCCCAAGGATAACTATAGGCATTTCAACATCCCCAACAGTTATTTTCTGGTCTGGGAATAAAGTCCCTTCCTGCAGCTTTTGAAACAGACCAGAGTTCCTGAAGATGCGAGCGTCATGTACCTTTCCCGGTCATCCCATGTTGATGTTGGTGAAACGTCCCTTGTGATCCACCAGTGCTTGCAGCACTATTGAAAAGTACCCCTTGTGGTTTATGTACTCAGTGGCTTGGTGCTCCGGTGCCAAGATAGGGATATGGGTTCCGTCTATGGCCCCACCACAGCTAGGGAATCCCATTGCAGCAAAGCCATCCACTATGACCTGCACATTTCCTAGGGTCACTACCCTTGATATCAGCAGATCTTTGATTGCGTAGGCTACTTGCATCACAGCAGCCCCCACAGTAGATTTGCCCACTCCAAATTGATTCCCGACTGACCGGTAACTGTCTGGCATTGCAAGCTTCCACAGGGCTATTGCCACTTGCTTCTCAACTGTGAGGGCTGCTCTCATCTTGGTATTCTTGCACCTCAGGCCAGGGGAGAGCAAGTCACAAAGTTCCATGAAAGTGCCCTTATGCATGCGAATGTTTCGCAGCCACTGGGAATCATCTCAGACCTGCAACACTATGCGGTCCCACCAGTCTGTGCTTGTTTCCCGAGCCCAGAATCTGCGTTCCACCACATGAACCTGCCCCATTAGCACCATGATGCTCACATTGCCAGGGCCCGTGCTTTGAGAGAAAACTGTGTCCATGTCCTCATCACTCTCGTCACCGTGCTGACGTCGCCTACTCACCCGGTTTCGCTTTGCCAGGTTCTGGTGCTGCATATACTGTTGGATAATGCGCGTGGTGTTTAATGTGCTCCTAATTGCCAAAGTGATCTGAGCGGGCTCCATGTTTGCCATGGTATGGCGTCTGCACAGAAAAAAGGCGCGGAATGATTGTCTGCCATTGCCCTGACGGAGGGAAGGGTGACTGACAACATGGCTTACAGGGTTGGCATACAGGGAATTAAAATCAATAAAGGCGGTGGCTTTGTGAGAAACTGAATGGCCCCCTCAAGGATAGAACTCAAAACCTGAAGGATAGAACTCAGAACTGGGTTTAGCAAGCCATTGATTTCACAGAGGGAGGGAGGAGAAAATGAATACAAAACCAATCTGGTCTATTTCTTGTTTTGAGCCACTTCATCTATCTTTATACATCTTGCTGGCAGCAGACTGTGCAGTACGACCGCTAGTCATCGTTATCTCCTGGGTGCTCGGCAGAAGACGGTGCAGTATGACTGCTGGCCATCATCTTCTGCTGGCTGCAGATTAAAAGACAATGCACAGCCGGTAGGACTGAATCGCCATGAGACGAAACTTAAAAGGGAAATGACCTGGCTGAGTCACTCCCATGTTTGCCCAGGCGCCCCTGACCTCATTGATGTCGGTTAAAAGAGCACGCAGGACTACGTCGACGACGGCTACCAGTTATATTGCACTGTCTGCTGCCAAAAGGCAATAAACTGCTGCTGTGTAGCAATGCAGTACCGCGTCTGCCAGCACCCAGGAGACATACGGTGACGGTTAGCTGAGCAGGCTCCATGCTTACCGTGGTATGGTGTCTGCACAGGTAACTCAAGAAAAAAGGCGCAAAACGATTGTCTGCCCTTGCTTTCATGGAAGGAGGGAGGGAAGGGGGGCCTGATGATATGTACCCAGAACCACCCGCGACAATGTTTTAGCCCCATCAGGCACTGGGATTTCTACCTAGAATTCAAATGGCCAGCGGAGACTGCGGGAACTGTGGGATAGCTACCCACAGTGCAATGCTTCAGAAGTCGACGGCTGCCTCAGTACTGTGGATACACTCCGCCAACTACATACACTTTGAGCATTTGTGTGGGGACACACACAATCGACTGTATAAAAACGCTTTCTACAAAACCGACTTCTATAAATTCGACATAATTTTGTAGTGTAGACATACCCTGAGATTAGGCTAGCTAACTCTCTATCTAACACAAGACCTTAAATCATACCCTACAAAGCCCAGAGAATTTCCTTGACCCAAAGAAAGCCTCTTCTTCCCACTTGCCTTCTGTCTTATTTTTCTTTCATTCCCTTTTTTATTTTCTGTCTTTCTCCTAATCTATCTCCTCTACACTTTAAAGGTTTGCCAGTATAGCTCTATATTGGTATAGTTATGCCAGCAAACCTTCCTAGCATAGATGCAGTTTATAGACCAAGCATGAAGTGTTTTATACATTACCATAGTATGATCCCATGTTTCTATCTTGTATTCTATTTCCCTTTCACTTTACTGAAAAATTCAACAATTTATTTATTAAGATCTGAGTGGCCCTTTATTCCAGCAATGAGGATATGATACAGGCACTTGCTTGTCTCTCCCTGATGATCTCTTTAATGATGTGCCAGAGAGTTACATCCTGTGCTCATTGCTATGGGCCAAGATTTTCAAATGTGACTAGTGATTCTGGATGCTTGCATTTTTTGATGCCCTGCTTGACAAATCCTAAGGGGCCCGATTCAGAAAGTGATGAGCACGTACCCACTAAAAATAAGACACTTTTGAGGTCTCATGTTTGGATATATTTGCAAACTTTGGTCATGAGCTATTTAATTGAATAGACCTTAATCTTTATAGTGATACTATAGCCATGTTTAACTTTCCCATGAAACACTGGTATGACATCAGGCTTATGGCCGGATATCATAACATCTCTGGAGCCTTAAAATACCCATGTGTACTGCAGAAAATCAGCATGTGGATTTTTTTTAAAAGGAACTCAGTATTGTTAAATGTAATTTACTCTTCCGGGTAGGTAATCCTCTATGGTGTGGGATAACTGTCATGGACCCAGAACTATATGTAAATGACATGATTAAAAACATAGTGGAGTCATGATCGTCCGCCTCCCCCCCCACTTTTGCATGATATTTTAAATCAGACACATTATGGAAGGTTTTAGTAACAAATGCAACCAACTGGAGTAAAAGTGGTGAACAAGGGCTTAACTCCAGCTCTGCTCCCCTGTTCCTCTTTCAGAGCTGCTTGGGCAGAAGAGAGGGAAGAATGCCTTTAGGGAGGTGCAGTTCCATATCCAGAGTTAGAGGAGGAAGGTGTGGAGTTTTTGTATACCGTTGTTTTTGCTTATATTAATTTATTCTGATTTCTTAGAATCAGTGGCATTCCTTAAGAAAAAGACCTGCTGGGACATTCCCCCAGCTTATATGCACATATAACCAAAATGCTCTTTATTGATTTTACATACGCATAATTGTAGTTCAGTTTCACTATCTCACTGTACATTAGTAACTGTGTTATGGTATATTTTGTAAAAGTAATAAATTCTTAATGTAATGGGACCTAACTAAACCATCTGCTATTATATCCCTATCTCTGCTGAAAAATGGGGAGAGACCGGTATTTTAGGCCCCAATCCTGCAATCTGATCCATACAAGCAAGGCTCTTTTGTCTGTGTGGATCAGATCCCACAACTGGAATATTACAGACTAGCAAGACTCTACTGCATGTCAAAATATAAATAATAACTATTTGGAGCCAGATCCTTGGATGATATAAATGGCAAAGGAAAAAGCTTTTTATTAATTACCTTTCCACAATTTCCTCCTTTGCTTCTAGTATGAACTGTATTCCATTATATAAGAATTTGTAATCATTCCCGAAATAAGAAACACAGGTTCAAAAATATATTTAATATCATTTAAACATTAATCATATTATACCAGTATGGCAGCAGCAAGCATGTTTTAGTGGATTAATGATCTTGCTTCATAATAACCACTAGCACTCTTCTGACATACATTATATGTCTCAGTACTATACTGAACTATTTGTACCTATGGTAATTATTGGCTAAATATGTTTCAAATACTATTTAAGTTGTAGAATGGTCTTATAAGGTGATCTCTTGTTTCCATGACGAAAGGGCATGCTGTATAGCCAACTCTCAGGATTTTATTGTGACTGTTGTGTTATCTGGTGGGGTTTTTTATACTCCCAGCTCCAGTAGGCAATTGATTACATAAGGATCTCAGGTTTCAGTTTAAAGACAGGTAACTTTCTTGCCCTCATGCAAGAAAACCAGAGAAAAAGCTTTAAAATGTGACAAAGGCCTCAAGTCCTCAGAAGGCAAATAAAAAGACACACACGTTGTGACACACGCACATTATACTTTTAAATTTTCATGATTGTTATGCCAATCTCATGATTTGGGGGGCCTCTCTCATGATTTTTGAATGCTTGCAGTTGGCAATACTGTCCCTGCTTACTACATTTATATCCCTTTTCTACATAAAGTTGATGATTGTTACTGTGATACCATACAATCCAATGTACTAAATCATGCACACAACGCGGCATGTGTACCATTGAATACTGCCAGATAAATGGAAATGCCATCTTCAAATGATCTGAAAGTGTTGTTTGTAATGAGTAATCAATTATTGTGGTAAGCAAGACAGTGGTTTTGTGCAAACTTAGGAGCATGCCACATGGTTGCTGCTTGAAGCAAATTTGTAGCAATGTCCTTAAGCAAGATTACCACAGAACAGCGGTAGGGAACAATTGCTGACATCGAAACCACAGCTGTGGTTCTCTTACATTGCTATAGTGTTGCTGAACATTTTTAACAAAGTTTAAATCTCTTTGGGCCAGATTCTCATCCCCTCATTTATGCTGAATAGTATTTACTCAACAGATAGTCCTATTGACTTCAATGGGATGACTTGTGGAGTCAGGTTCTATTCAATTATCAGAAACTGGCAACTTTGTACAGTAGGTATATCAGAGACCAAATTCTTCATTTCTTCGTATTTTCTGAGTGTGACATGGTGTCCTGCCCCTTTAAGGGCTGCAGGCCAGCAACCCTAGTTACGAAGTAGGCATACTGGAGCAAGGATCAAGTGATTCCCCTATAAGAGCACCAAGAAGCTGCAGAAAAAGGGGAATGCTTGGACTGACTGAGGAGTCTGCAGGAAGTAAGAGACTTCAGCAGAGGCCTGCCAAAGCAGAGAATAGTTCCTGGGAACAACTAGACTCCAGCAAGGAGCGCTGAGTTTTCAGAATAAAGGGGTCCATCCAGGCAGGGGAGACCAGGGAAACCCCAGCAGGAAGATGAGGAGCATGGACTGGATTCTCTTGGGATCTGAACTTGTTTGAGTGAGGATGGGTATTGTCTATCTAATGCATAGACCACATAGTCCTCTGAGCATGGACTTGATGGGGATTTGAGAACTTTCATTTTGAATATTTTGTTATGTTAATAAATCCAGCCCTAGGAAGTGGTGTGGCTGAACTAGAGAAGAGTTTGTTTTAAGAGTTTGATTGAGTGAATCCTTGAAAAGTGGGTAAACTGAGGCATGGCACAACCTCAAACCAAAGCGGCAGGCTTGTTACACCCCCAAATGGGTGCAAATTAGTGCTGTATTTTGGCCAGCCTGAGAGTGCCAAGACAATTCTTACAGAGCTACTCATGCAAATCACTTGTGCCAAAACCTGCAAGAGAGGGTACAAAAGCGCTCAGGGCAAATCAGGATGATGAAGTGCAGGAAGATTTTCAAAAGTACCTAGGAGATTTAGGAGCACATATCTCATTGACTTGAAAATTCCGAGCCACTGTTATGCCCTTTCACCTGCCTACTTCCAGGTTCTAAATAGCTGACCTGTGGAATGTTGACTACACCTCTTAAGGGAAGCCAAGATAGGGATACAGCTGCTACATAGCATAGTTCTTCATGGGGCTATGTTTTTTGGGACATACACACAAGTAGCCCAAAGCCAGGATTTGGTCATAGGAGTTTATGTGGTTAGAAGCCAAGAAAATATGGTGGCATGTTCTCAGGTAGCATAAACTGCTGCTGCATACATGTAAAATCTTTTATATATCCCAGTTACTCTTGAGTCATTTAGTGAAGTCTTTTTACTATAATTGAAGTCTCTCTTATTGGAAGTATTCACAGTGGTATAGATAGAAAACTAGACATTTCTCTTTTTTAATTAATCATATACCACTTTGAGAGGCAGGAAGTCAATATTATTTGAGTTTGTGGTACAGATCTTTTTATTTATTTGAAAAGGATCAAGGCTGCAGGCCAACTGAAGGGTGCCAAATGCTGAGAATAAGATTATTTTTCTTCAAGTGGTAGTGTTTAAACTGATGAGTCAAAGACCTGCTTGTATTGCAAGTATGGTCCTGCATACAGCACTCAGGGAAGATATTATACAATTAAAGCACCAGCCATTTTAGAAGAGATCAAAAACTGAAGACAGCAGCCGTAGTGTGCAGAAAAGGAGGGAGTTGGGGAGGGCAGAGGGGAAGGAAGAGAGGAACAGAATTACTCTGAGAAATTTATGCAAGTGTCTGTCAATACTTTATAATCCCTCTCCCACTTTACCACTTGATCCTACGTTCGCATGCACACAAAATTCCCACCGAGTTCAAAGGGAGTTTTGGCTGCATGAAGATGGTGGGACTTGGCCTTAGCTATCCAGACTATGATGAGTTGGACCAAATGGCAGTGCTGGTTCAGGAAAATATAGGATTATAATGTATGCATCCAGCGACATTAAATGTTACTTATCAATGAAAAAACAGCACTGCAGAGGGTTCCTACTAAAACTAATGGAGAACTTGCTAGCCTTGTCTATTTCAAGTGAGTTAGCATTAAACTCCTGAGCTGAGATTCTACTAGTGAGGATTCAAGAGTGGTTAATCAGAACATGGGGTTCCTAATCCCTCTTCTTTAGAGAACTAATACGATGAGTTTCCTCCTGTTTCTCCATATGACAATGCAAGGGTCTGTCTCAACTGCAATCAGGGTGTGATTGCAGCACGTGTAGACATACTTCAGCCCGCTTTAATCTAGCCAGCCCACGTATTGATAGCTATGAAGCTGCACAGCACAGACTTAACGAGGTCTAGCCCTTTGAGTAACTACCCATTGTCCCAAGTCATAGAATCATAGAATATCAGGGTTGAAAGGGACCTCAGGAGGTCATCTAGTCCAACCCCCTGCTCAAAGCAGGACCAATCCCCAATTTTTGGCCCAGATCCCTAAATGGCCCCCTCACAACCCTGGGTTTAGCAGGCCAATGCTCAAACCACTGAGCTATCCCTTTGTACAGCCTACGCTGAAGCCTGTACTTCTGTGGCTTCATTGCAATCAGTACACGAGCAAACTTGATTAAACTAGGTCAGGTATGTCCACACATGATGCAGTCAGACCCTCCTGAGACCCAACTGAGGCCCAGCACAGAAACGTGCCTTAAATCAGTTTACATATGTGGAGTGAAAACCATGAATGGGCCCAGGATAGATGTGCAAACACACCTAGGCTTTGCTTAAGAATAACCCTCTGTTGATTCTCAATGGGACTGTAAGTACTCAGCAGCTTACAGGAGCCATTAAACACCCCATACAATCGGGCTGCCTCTCAGACATGTGACTGATGGTACAGTCCCATGCCATCAGACCTATTGGATACAACTGAATGGAGTTTAAACAATTGCAACTCATATTATTACTTACTGAACTCTCAGCTTGACATGGCCTTGAAATGGCAGCACCAGTTAGACAGGCAGAACTGCAGGGGCTCAATGCATGGATGAGATGATGGTGTTGGGAGGAGGGATTTAGGTTTCTTAGGAATGGGGGAACCTTTCAGGAAAGAAAGAGCCTGTAGAGGAAGGATGGGCTCCACCTAAACCAAAACAGAACCAGATTGCTGGCATGTAAAATTAGAAAGGTCATAGAGGAGTTTTTAAATGAAGGGCTGGGGGAAAGCAGAGAGATGTGGGAAAGCACATGGTGCAGACAGAGACATCCCTTAGGGGACCATTTATTAAAGAGGATACTCTAGAACTAGTAAAGAGAAGAGGATAGAAGCTGATAAAATACAGGTAGGAAATGAAGAGAAATAGTCAAACAAAAAAGAGTACCATTCATTTACATCTCATCGAGGCAGACAACTACATGTAAGGGGACTGTTGCCCCCTTACTAACATTCAGTGGGAGTGTTTTGGTTGACTAGCTCCCAGTACTAAAAGGGGAAGGGTCTATGGGAAATCAGGACCCTGAGACTGACAGCCCCCAAGAACAATGGGGAGAGGCCAATGCTCCAGGTCAGTCTGAATGACAGGGTGGGCAGGCTAATCAGAGAGTCAGGAGTCCAGGGAGATCCCGTCCTCTGTGTGAGCTGGATTTGCCTGGGTCAGACAGAGTGGGGCTGAGCTAAGGAGAAAGCAGGGGCCCAAGCTAAGCTGGGGAGCAGAGCTGTGCCAGATCCAGAGGGACCAGAAAAGTAGCCCAGAGAGAGCAGACCCTGTGCTGGGAGCAGAGCTGCAGCCCCAAAGCCAGAGGCACAGCCCAGAGAGAGCAGACTTGCCCCGGGAGGAGAGCTGCAGCAACCAGAGCCAGAGGGGCCAGAAAAGCAGCCCACGAAGAAGGTCAGTGCTGGGAGCAGAGTCACAGAAGCAGCCTGCAGAGCAGACTGTCCTGGGAGCAGAGCTGCAGCAACCAGAGGCAAAGGGGCCAAAGAAGCAGCCCAGGGAGCTGGAGGCAGAGCAGCAGCAGCAGCAGCCGTGCAGAGACAGAGTGATGGAGCTGGGGCTGGAGCAGTCCGGAGCTGGGTGCAGTGAGCAGCTGGGGAGAGCGAGGGGGACCCTGGGCAGCAGGCCCAGCACAGGGAGATGGTTCAGCCAAGAGGCTCTGCAGGCCAGGCTTGGATCATAACCCTGACAGGGCGGGGGCGACACTGGGAAGAAGGGTCCTACCACTTAGAGCCTGAGAGCGTGTGGCCACCACCAGAACAAGTGCCCAACCCACAGCATCCCTGCAGCACAGCCAGGGCCTGAGAAGAAGGCCTGGGACTTACAAGGAACAGACTGTGAACGGCCCGGACGTTCCAGAGACACTGTTTGTGAAGTTCCCTGCCACAGAGCGGGTTGATATGTTTCCTTTAACCTTTCCCATTTTTCCTTATTCTTTTTAAAATTAATTGTTGATTAAATAGCTTGCATTTGCTTTAACTTGTATGTAATGGTCAGTGGGTCAGAGAAGTGCCCAGTGCAGAGAGAGTACCCCGGAGTGGGGACACCCTAGCCCCTGTCCTAGGTGACCACAGCAGGGTTGGGGGTCAAGCCCCCCAGGAATCCTGGGCCCAGCCTTGTCGGGGTTACGAGGACTCTGCCAGACAGGAGAGTGGAAGGGGAGTCCTCAAGGGCAGGGAGGCCACTGGGTAAAGGAAGTGGGAGCGAGGACTCAGATCCTTTCGCTGGCCCACTTCACCAGGGTAGTACAGAAGCTAGGAAAGTTCCCCACAATAGCGGGACTATTCCCCCGCTTACATACATATTAACAAATTTTATAAGTGCTTGTATACAAATGCTAGAAGTCAAAATACTAAGATGAGTAGTACACTTTGGCCAGAGTAATTGACATAAGTAAATTACTATATGTAAGCACAGTTTCATCCAAAGTGTGGATAGAGGTAGTTGTAGTTTTCTTCTTGACAACCACAAAGCAACAGTGTTACCTCTATACCTTATCCTTCCCCTCATTTATCTACCTGTCCTGGAGTGCCTAAATCTTAGGATATGTCTACACTACACTCATATGTGTGATTGCAGCTCGGGTAGGCATACCCACTGTAGCCATAATCTAGCTAAAAATAGCAATGAAAATGAGGTAGCATGGTCCCTGGTGTGGTGCAGGATATACCCAGGGTTCTGGGAGGGTTTGTACAGCCCTGGCCATCACATCTTCATGGCTATTTTTAGCTAGCTAGGTAGATTAAAGCTAGCACGGGTGTACCAACATGGGCTGTAATCACAAGTCCGATTGCAGTGTACCCTTAGATGGTGAGTTCTCTGGGGCAGGGACTGTCTCTGTGCTTGTTTGTACAATGGGGCCCCAATTATAATCCCGACTATAGATATAAAATGGGGTCTAAATTAGCTGTTACCACTCAAGAGAGAGATCTTGGAGTCATTGTGGATAGTTCTCTGAAAACATCCACTCAATGTGCAGCGGCAGTCAAAAAAAGCAAACAGAATGTTGGGAATCATTAAGAAAGGGATAGATTGCCTCTATACAAATCCATGGTACACCCACATCTTGAATACTTCATGCAGATATGGTCGCCCCATCTCAAAAAAGATATGTTGGAATTGGAAAAGGTTCAGAAAAGGGCAAAAAATGATTAGGGGTATGGAATGGCTTCTGTATGAGGAGAGATTAATAAGACTGGGACTTTTCAGCTTGGATAAGAGACAACTAAGAGGGGATATGATTGAGGTCTGTTAAATCATTACCCGGTGTGGAGAAAGTAAATAAGGAAGAAGAATTTACTCCTTCTCATAACACAAGCACTAGGGGTCACCAAATGAAATTAATAGGCAGCAGATTTAAAACAAACAAAAGGAAGTGTTTCTTCACACAATGCACAGTCAACCTGTGGAGCTCTTTGCCAGAGGACGTTGTGAACACGAAGACTATAACAGGGTTCAAAAAAAACCCTAGATAAATTAATGGAGGATAGGTCCATCAGTGGCTATTAGCTAGGATGGGCAGGAATGGTGTCCCTATCCTCTGCTTGCCAGAAACTGGGAATGGGCAACAGGGAATTGGTCACTTGATGATTACCCGTTCCATTCATTCCTTCTGGGGACTGGCACTGGCTACAGGGGTGGCAGGTTTGTAGAAATTTTGGTGGTGCCCAGAACCCACCCCCCCAAACTCCGCTCCCCACCTGCCTAAAGCTCTGGGAGGGAGTTTGGGTGGGGGAGGGGGTTTGCAGTGCAGGCTCTGGGATGGAGTTTGGGTGCTGGATGAAGGCTCAGGGCTGGGTGAGGGGTGCAGGTTCTGGGATGGAGTTTGGGTGTAGGCTCTGGGATGGGGCAAGGGGTGGAGGTGCAGGAAGGGGTGGGGGGTGCAGGCCCTGGGAGGGAGTTTGGGGATAGGAGGGGTGCAGAGGTGAGGGCTGTGGGGCTGAGGATGAGGGGTGTGGGGTGTGGAAGGGGCTCAAGGCTGGGGCAGAGGATTAGGGTGCGGGGGGATGAGGGCTTTGTCTGGGGCTGGGGTTGAGGGGTTTGGGGCATTGGAGAGGCTCAGGGCTAGGGCGGAAGGGCAGGGTAAGGGCAGCCTGCCCTGGCCCTACTGGAGGGGGGCACTAGGGCCCTGCAGCAGCAGTTGATGCGGGGAGCCAGCAGAGCAGAGTCAGTGTCAGCTCCGGGGGAGGTGAGTGGGGGCAGCAAGTGGGGGCTGGGGGAGGCGCGTGGGGGCAGCAGGCGGGGCCAGGGGAGAGACCTGGCCCCAAACATTGGTATAGCTGGGCCTCTGGGCCCTGAATATTGGTGGAGACCGGGCACCGTGAGCCCATGTAACTCACTGCCCCGACTGGCCACTATTGGCAGACGGGGTACTGGGCTAGATGGACCTTTGGTCTGACCCAGTATGGCCATTCTTATGTTCTCTTAGGTTCTTATTAAAGTCAATGGAAGCTTTGCAGTTATAATTAATAGACTTTAAGATCAAGCCCTTACTTCCTCTGAGATTCTTTAGGTGTTACTGCAATAGCAGGGACAACAACTAACAGTGGCTTTCTCCTAACTCTAGGTTTATTCTGCAACAACTGGGTGTTTATCACTACAAAAGGTTTTCTCTCCACCCACCCCACTCTCCTGCTGGTAATAGCTTATATAAAGTGACTACTCTCCTTACAATGTGTATGCTAATCAAGGTGGGCCATTTCCAGCACAAATCCAGGTTTTCTCCCCACCACCTTTTGTAGTGATAAACACCCATTTTTTCATGGTTTGTGTGTATAAAAACATCTTCTGTATTTTCCACAGTATGCATCCGATGAAGTGAGCTGTAGCTCACGAAAGCTTATGCTCAAATAAATTGGTTAGTCTCCAAGGTTCCACAAGTACTCCTTTTCTTTTTGCGAATACAGACTAACACGGCTGTTACTCTGAAACTTGTTATTATTTTTAACAAACTGCAAGAACATACAGTACAATGATTATTGTTTTCCCTTTTTTTTTTGCACTCCTCTTTCCCTTCCAGATCCCAGCACAACTCCCTTGCAAGCCTGTGTGATAAAAGACTGGGTGGATTTTTAGTTTTTATGTAAGTTAGTGAACCATAGATTCAGAATCCAACTCCCCCCCCCTTCCCCTTTTTCTTTCTTTCCAAACATTGCCGGGGGGGGGGGGGTAAGGGGATATTGTGTCTACCCACTTGGGCTGTGTTAGGCTTTGATGCTTCTGACTCCCTTTCTCTAACACCTCCAAAAACAGCCTTCTAAAAGAGATTTCTTTTAATTGTGCCCAGAACCCATCTGCTTTTCAGAAGAACCTACTGACACCTAATTGCCATCTGCCTCCTTCAGTTCATTCTCCCATAAGGCTGCCTCGTTTTTCTTTTTTTGCTCAGAATTGCTCCTCCTCTTCTGCTGCTATCTCTACTCTGAGTGAATTCTTAAGATTCTTCTACATTTTTTGTTATAAATCCTTTATTTTATATTTCAGCACTGACTGCTCCAAAATCCATAATAATATATCTTTAAAGCAGAGATTTTAATTGCCAACAAAAATTGGGAAATTTAGAATTAAGCTTCCCACCACAACTTTAATGTTGCCCATTTGTCTGTATGTATTACAGTAGAATTCGTTGTCTGATCACACAATATCATATGCAGCACCAGAGAGACAAAGTAGTACAGGCCAAGTGTGGGGAAAACGTCAGAAGCCATCTCACAAACGGAGACATATACTGTAATATGAAATTCACCTTTGTGCAGAGGAGCCACCACAAGGGTTGTACATCTACTTAAGACCTCAAAAGAGGGTGTAAATGTTGCAGAGTTTGTACTGACCCTCTCCTCAGGGTGAATTTCACCCTATGTGAACCTCAACTGCACCATCTATTGCATTCAGGATCATGGATATATTATGTGAGGAGCTGTGAGTAGGGCCATGACAGGTTGAGGTGACTAGACTCCTAAATATACAGACCATTTCTGCACCTCAGCTTTATCCCCTCAATTTTCTCTGCAGCACAAAGTCTGCTCTTGCAGCTTTTCAAGGGAATCAAGGTGAACATCTTCCACTGCATGCTACAGAACTGCATGGGTATTTTCCAACTTGCACATACAGTGACTGCCATTGTAAAGGGAACACTTACATACAGCAATGTGAGATACCATGGACCTGGATCCTGTAAGCTGCTGTGTGTAGGGGACCCATCAGTCTCTGCAGACAAGAACTTGCAGAATTGAGGCATATTTACTGCCTATCCCTCTGTCCAGGGAATGCTTCTCATTGCTGGAGGCTGGATATTTTAAAAAATTGTAGCTGTCATCTGTCTCTTGCTGCATTCTTCACATTTGTGCTCTTCATTCGAGGAAGAAGGGAAGAAGAAAAATGAAACTGCAGAGCCCATAAGCAGTCCTATGGCTGCCGTAGCCGGCTTTCCTTTGCATGGGGGTGATGGAATGTCCCTTCCTTTGTGCTGTTGCCACTATGAGGAGGCAAGAGGGAAAAGAGATAATCAGAAAGGGGATAAGTTTTGACTCACTGCAGTTAGCATGGGCCATTAGCATAGCAGGGTACAGAAACTGTCTACTCACAGTTTAGTGCATGCATGATATCACTCAGGACACACAAGGCTAGAATAGTTGGTGACCTGAGAGGAAGTGTGAGCTACTGGTTAGCGTAATGGACTGGGTGATCAGAAACATGAATTCTGTTCCCAATTCTGCCACTGACCTGCTGTGTTACCTTGGTTAAGTTACTTCATCTCTCTGTGTCTCTGTTTATCTTCTCCCTCTCCCCATTTTCTGTGTATTTAGATTGCAAACTCTTCGGGGCAGGGACTGTCTCTTGTTATTCCTCTACACAGTGCCTTGTATAATGAGGCTCCAGTTTTCCTAATTTTCACTGGGGCCTCTAGACGCTACCCAAACATCAACGTTTTATTTTTTATTGCCAAAACATCTTTAGGCCCTCTGGAAGCCACCATCCAGAAACTTTATAGGGCTTTGGTGTGCATAGACATGCAGTGTATTTATAACATGGAGAAGAGCCTCCCTTTCAATTACACATTAGCAATCGAAGCCTGGTGTAAGCCTGGCTATAAGTGACAGATTTTTTTAAAGTGAGTGGTCTGACTGACTACCTTACGCATTTCCAGAGTACACACAAGCGAAGTATTTTTAACTATTTCAATTATAGTTTTGTATCTTCAGCTGTTCTATAATTAGTGCTTTACAGCTTTTTCCCTGTGCCTCGGTGCAGTCTGTCCCGACCTATTTTTTTCCAGTCTGTTTTAAATAAGTCAAAACATTATTCCTAGTACCTCGCAGAAAACAAACAGAAATCCTCCAGATAGCTTGGTGTGGAGTAAAATTATGCACTTGTAAAACTATATTACTTTCAGATAGCTGCATGCATTGTCCTGGTAGAAGGCATTCCAATGTTTGTTTCTGAAGAAACTTTACCATTTGTTGTAACTCAATGAAAAATGTATGCCTGGTGTCAGGATATATGATACTCCCTGTGAATCCAATTTATGTAGTTTAGTTTTAATGTTAAATCATATTTAAATGAAAGAATAATCAGATGTAGATGTGTGAAGCAAAGCAATGGAGAATACATTATAAAGAGAATGGACAAGATGAGCTGATAAATCTCTTTCCTCTAATTTATATGATTCTGTACAACTCTGTATTCCCATTTCAATCCTGAGAATTTCCTATAGTGCCCATCATATTAGTATCTAAAATGCTTTGCATCCAAGAGACTATTTTGTATTTTCCACAAGTGTCTAATAACAGGATTTAAAATCCTGTAATTAGGCTCCAAAGTCACATGTGATCAAATTTTTCCATCTCTGCCTTAGTACTGATCAAGATTTACTACCCAAAGTGTATAAATATGAGAAAGATTGAAAGTCATCTGACCCAATCTAAAGTCTAATTTTCAATCCCCCTTTACTCAAGGCAGTGCATACAGTATTTTATTCAAGATAACGCAGTTTCAGGAAGCCTGATAACTCTTCCTCTAACTTTGAATAAAAATTGCACTGGGAATACTCAGTGGCAATATTTGTAATGAGAAGTGAATTTCTGGAGTAGAAATAATTTTAATTACATTTGCTCTTCCCCAGAGAATCAGATTGTCCTATCTTTGAAATAATCTAATGTATTTTGCACCATAGGATTCTGAATATATTTCACTATGCTATTAAGACCCTTATTTTGTTTAACTGTGGGCCAGATTGGCCTATGCCTGCAGAAGTAATGGGAGAGGGCTACAGAACCAGGCAAACACTGTAAAGTTGATTTCATAGACTTCTCTGTACATCTTTCCCTTTGGGGTCATGGATTTAGTTGGACGTGGAGTCTACAGAGTAGGGAAGAGAATATGTCCGGCCCAGATCCATCTAGCATCTGTGTTGTGGAGTGAGATGCATGGGTTTCTGTAAAGCTGGCAACCCACATATCTTCTTTGATGTGGGCAGTGGGAATCTACCATTGGAGAATCCCCTCTGCCCTGCAGATACACATGCATTCGGAACCTAGGTTTTTAGAAATTCCTTTAAGTCTTCGTTTACTGTAGGAAAGAGTGGAGTAACTGACTTTAGATAGACAAAATCCAGTATTTTTGCTCTATTAGGTTCTCTATCCTGAAACATTGCCAACATGTATTAATAACTTTGCAAGTAGCTGGGACTGAGACATCTATCC
This sequence comes from Lepidochelys kempii, assembly GCF_965140285.1. Classification (NCBI taxonomy): domain Eukaryota; kingdom Metazoa; phylum Chordata; order Testudines; family Cheloniidae; genus Lepidochelys; species Lepidochelys kempii. The sequence continues at coordinate 25,715,073 of NC_136381.1, read as the reverse complement.
CTTTAATAACAATTTATCATACAAGTACAGTTTACCCTTTTAATATCTGTTTTTTTCTAACCATGGCAGCAAATGGCTCACTTACTACAGAGTCCAATAATAATTAGGCAGCCTTGTTGTGCATCCTTCAGGGTAACAGATAAAAATCTGACCTTCTTCCATCTGGAACACTGCTGTGGGGTTCACATCAATCATTGTGATAATTGCAGAGTTTGGGATCAAAACCAAATTCAGTGAATATGAAAACAAACAAAGTAAGACAGAACCAACTGCCACTCTCTAATTGGTCTTGGGATTCCCACGTGATGTGCTATAACCATCTGTGATGGGGTGTATAAACGCTGCACGGGGAATGAAAGGGTTAAGGAACAATTCTGGGCCCAGACAATCCCACCCAGTCTCCCCTGCAGAGCATGCTCCAGGTGGTGCTGGGGGCTTAAAGGTGCCAGACACCTCAGAAGGGGGCTGACCAGGTAGGGAGAAGTACCTGGCCTTGGGAGTACCTCAGGAAAGACATGCAAGTTACTCCTCTGAGAAGAGAGGAACCGACACGCTTGGGCCCAGACAGACTAAAGGCCCTATGGTTGTTCTGTGTTACCTTGGTTACAGATTGGAAAAGCTTGAACTAGAGAGTGGAGGGGTAGGAGGTGGCCCAGGGAGGATTGTCTTAAGGTGCTCCTGGCCCAGGGAGGATTGTCTTAAGGTGCTCCTCCGTGCCTGACCTTGGCTACCATAACAGGGCCCAGTGGAGATGGGAAGTTCCAGGCTCCCCTACCACCCTCTAACCACAAGGCACCACTTCCAACAAGCACCCAACTGTTACACTATCTTGGTCTATTCATCACTTGCCTTTGTAGCATGAAGTAGACTTGGTTTGTATCAATTAAGGTGCTCTCTCAGTCCTAGCAGCAGCCTTCCAGGACATCCAAGATGCAGAATGCTGCACATACTGGCTTCAGGATTGTAGGAGATGAGTCAGCCTGCTGTTAAACTTTCTTTCCCTAAACAATAAACCTGCACTCCAGTAAGTCGCTTAGGCAGAAAGGGAGAGCTCAGGTACCATACGAGCTACTCCGTTGGTTTGTTTCCCCTTGATGGGATCAAGAGGAGCACAGGAGTTACTACAGCTCAGATTACAACCCTCTCTTCCTGCAAGTCCTCATGGGGTGGAGTAGAGAGACTGAGGTTTAAAAATTAAAACAGAATGACAATTTTAATGGTGCAGCCCAACATTCCCATGCATAAAGAAACATCAAAAAATGTATTTAATGTCTCAACTGCTTCCCTCCCCACCCCCAGCCTCTGCTTGTTTCATCCCCACTACCTTCCCTGTCCCTAAACACACATGTTCTGATGACATCTTTACTCACTGTGTTATCTGGATAAGTTAAATGGGGTTGGAGGTGACATCACCAAGGAAGAGAAAGAGCTTCCATCCTGTCTTTTGGAACATACTTAACTTTAGTGGGAATCTACCTCGGCCAAAGCACTCCTCCAAACATTCCCTTTACTACTCTTTTTGGGGAATCTTTGACTTGATGGACCCATCTTTAAAAAATCTCTTCCTTGATTTTGTGAGATCAGTCAGCCTGGGAAGAAACACACTGAGTTTAAGTCAAGGGTCTCAAACACGTGGCCCACCATAGGAGCCAAGCTTCCCTCTGACCACATAAGGAATAGTTACAGGTGTTTTATATTTTATTAAAACCCCTCTTCAGATTACAGTTTTTAAAAAGTTAATACATTGACTTTTAATAGCATACTATATTACTCTTCATTTTTTACTATACTTTTGTATAGTTGTATGAAAAGGTTTCAGTGATGTGGCCCTCGGGCCAATGTACTAGTCCACATGTGGCCCTTGTGGTGATTTGAGTTTGAGATCCCTGGTTTAAGACATCTGTTCAATGCATCCCCGATGTAATTCCCATATAGCTTTGAATCCTAGGAAGAAGATTGTCCTCTATGGAAAGCAATGCTAAAGCAACTTATGAAGTGGAAACTCCTGCCTGCCCTTACAATGGATAGCTGTCTCCACAGCTGTGTGGCCATGGAAGTTGCAGATCTTCTCTGGGCCAGCAGCTGCAAAGGCAAATTTGGCCTGCATATAGCACTAAATTAGACAATACTGTATATTCCATTTATTAGCTAAATGTATCATTAATATTTTAGAGAGACAAGGTGGGTGAGGTAATATCTTTTATTGGACCAACTTCTGTTGGTAAGAGAGACAAGCCTTTGAGCTTACACAGAGCTCTTCTTTAGGTCTGTATAACCTTGAAAGCTTGTCTCTCTCATCAACAGAAGTTGGATCAATAACAGCTATTACCTCACTCACCTTGTCTCTCTCAAATCAGGAAAATAAATTGAGCTTTAATTCCTACTAAGTCTCCAGTCTTTCTTATACTTGAATATAAGCTATTTGGGCAAAAAATTCAAGGATGTAGGATTTTTATGATAAAATAGCATGAAATTTGGATCTGAATTTCCCTAAAGATTTTATAAAACTCTCTAATTAGTCATTCATACACAAAAATGTTCTTCATTAAGGTCCATAACTTTCTCTAGTGAAATGGGATTTTATATATATGTAACCCTTCTGCCAGGCCAAGTTGATAGCAGTAAGGGCTGGGTTCAGTACACAGGGGCTCCCTCTCATCAAAGCAAATGGAAAACTGGCTCGAGCCCCCACCCAGTGACCTGGGAAAATCTTACACACCCCCTGGGTGCCTCAAAGAGGCAATACTTCCCCTCTCGCAAGCACAGAGTCTTGGTGTAGTAGAGAATCTTTAATAACATGAGGTAAACAACATCAGCATTAAATTGGGGAAACACCACAACTAGTGTTCATTAACCAAACTATGAGGAAAGACCCACCCCAGAAAATTGGGCCACATCCTTTCCCTCGGGTTCTTGAGTCCCAGAACCCAAACGTTTCTTGAGTCCAGCAATCCACAAATCACCCAAAAGTCCAAAAAAGTCCAGCCCCAGAGTTCAAAAGTTCATCTGCAGAGTGTTACTCCCCAGTCTGGCTAAAATGTGCCTGTGTGTGGGGGAAAGAGGTAAGGGGCACCTTACGTGTCCTGAAGCTGACTGCCCCACAGGGCTGTGCTCTGCTACGCTGTCTCATGAACGGCTCTGCTCCACCACGACCGGCTCCACTCAGCTCGCCATCTCACGAACAGCTCTGCTCAGCTCGCCATCTCACGAACACACCGCTGTCTCATGAACAGCTCCGCTCCACCACGACCGGCTCCGCTCTACACAGCTCGCCGTCTCACGAACAGCTCTGCTCACCTTGCCGTCTCACGAACACTCCGCCAGCCTATCCACGAACAGCACCGCTGCAGTCTAGATCTTCCGGCTCCCCACTGCTTGACACAGTGCTCAGTGATTTCAGCTCTCAGTGATTTCAGCTCATAGTAGTGGGAGCCTTCGTTCTGGTGCACCATAAGGCCAAAGTGAATGCAGCACAGTACCTGTAGCAAGACTCTTAATAGACCCAAAATTAGCTCTGACATTCCACAGTGGAGAGAGACAGAGGTGCAATGGGTGCTTCAGGCCCTCACAAAGGGGCCTACACCACCAGGTACAAATACCTGTCTCAAGCCTCTCTCAATTCACAGAGTTTTGGAACCCAAGTCCCTTGCCTAGCGAGTGCTACTCAGTTGATGGTGAGTCCCTCCATCATAACAAAAGGCCAAGTACAGTTCCAAGCACAGTTCCCATAATCAGGGTAATAACAATTTATTCTTCCCGCCCCAATAACAGAGACACTGGGGATCCCACAACAGCCAAAGTGACCATTTGGGCAGTTATGGCCTCATTCTAGGCGGGGTGGGTGTGCCTATGCAAATGAGATCAGCCCCTAAAGTTCTTTTCCACAACTTGCCACACCTCACCACCAGATGTCAGGGTGGAGCCCATCCTGACTCTGCTTCTAAAGATTTTATAAAACTCTCTAATTAGTCATTGTCACGGTTCCTCCCCCACTCTGAACTCTAGGGTACAGATGTGGGGACCTGCATGAAAAACCTCCTAAGCTTATCTTTACCAGCTTAGGTCAAAACTTCCCCAAGGTACAAAATATTACCCCCGTTATCCTTGGACTGGCCGCTACCACCACCAAACTAATACTGGTTACTGGGGAAGAGCTGTTTGGACGCGTCCTTCCCCCCAAAATACTTCCCAAAACCTTGCACCCCACTTCCTGGACAAGGTTTGGTAAAAAGCCTCACCAATTTGCATAGGTGACCACAGACCCAAACCCTTGGATCTGAAAACAATGAAAAAGCATTCAGTGTTTTACAAGAAGACTTTTAATAAAAAATAGAAGTAAATAGAAAGAAAGAAATCCCCCCTGTAAAATCAGGATGGTAGATATCTTACAGGGTAATTAGATTCAAAAACATAGAGAACCCCTCTAGGCAAAACCTTAAGTTACAAAAAAGATACACAGACAGAAATAGTTATTCTATTCAGCACAATTCTTTTCTCAGCCATTTAAAGAAATCATAATCTAACACATACCTAGCTAGATTACTTACTAAAAGTTCTAAGACTCCATTCCTGTTCTGTCCCCGGCCAAGACGACTACAGACAGACACAGACCCTTTGTTTCTCTCCCTCCTCCCAGCTTTTGAAAGTATCTTGTCTCCTCATTGGTCATTTTGGTCAGGTGCCAGCGAGGTTACCTTTAGCTTCTTAACCCTTTACAGGTGAGAGGAGCTTTCCCCTGGCCAGGAGGGATTTCAAAGGGGTTTACCCTTCCCTTTATATTTATGACAGTCATTCATACACAAAAATGTTCTTCATTAAGGTCTATAACTTTCTCTAGTGAAATGGGATTTTATATATATAATATACATTTGCCCATGTAGTCCTGAGCAAACCTCAGGACCAACTTTGACAGTGATTTTTGTGTTATGGACATTCATCCACTAGAAAATGGCCTGAAACTACCAAATTTTTTTCACATAATTCAGGTACCAGTCATCATGTGGTAGTGACTTTCAGTCATTTTCCAGTCCAGACCAGATAGGAGCTAGGTATTTGGGATCAGGCTTTCCAAAGAAATCAGCTCCCATACAGGCAACACATTGAAAGAGTTAGATTTTTCAGAAGTACTCAGTGTGACAGATATGGCAATTTCCTGCAACATCCTTGGGAGACCTTATTGAATTAAGTTTAAGTATCTTTCTATTAAATGATTGTTTTATGTATTATCATTGGCCAGGACTGTATGTAACATCTCCCTAGGGAGGAAATGGGATGTGAACCTTGGGAAGTGTTATGAACTTCCAAGGACTATACTGAACAATGTGCCAGGCAAGAATAGACATTTGGGACAAACCATGTCAAGTGGTTTGCCTGGGGAATCCCTTGGAGGAGGAGAATGTAAATTCCCTACCTTAAATACACTCAAAAATACCCAACCTTCACCCTGAGAAGGTAATCACTGTCTTCTGATTCCCTTCCTGGAGTCTGAAGATCAAAGGCCCAACTTGTATAAAAGAAAGACTGTCCTATTCACGGGTGTGCTAGTTCTGAGTGAAGGCTGTTATGAATTTGTAACCACAGGAACAGTCCTTGGTGGGGTTTGAAGGACTGACTCCTACCAGAGCCCTTGTTTGATTGGGGGATTCCCCTCTATCCCCTCTATTCAGCACTGGCGAGGCCACATCTGGCGTATTGTGTCCAGTTTTCGGTCCCCCACTACAGAAGGGATGTGCACAAATTGGAGAGAGTCCAGCGGAGGGCAATTAAAGTGATTAAGGGGCTGGGGCACATGACTTATGAGGAGAGGAACAGGGGTTATTTAGTCTGCAGAAGAGAAGAGTGAGGGGGGATTTGATAGCAGCCTTCAACTACCTGAAGGGGGGTGTTCCAAAGAGGATGGAGCTCAGCTGTTCTCCGTGGTGGCAGATGACTGAACAAGAAGCAATGGTCTCAAGTTGCAGTGGGGGCGGTCTAGGTTGGATATTAGGAAACTCTATTTCACTAGGAGGGTGGTGAAGCACTGGACTGGGTTACCTAGGGAGGTGGTGGAATCTCCATCCTTAGAGGTTGTTAAGGCCCGGCTTGACAAAGCCCTGGCTGGGATGATTTAGTTGGGGATTGGTCCTGCTTTGAATAGGGGATTGGACTAGATGACCTGCTGAGGTCTCTTCCAACCCTAATATTCTATGATTCTATGATTGTCTCTGGTAAAGTTATTAGCATATGTGTAATTTCTTTTATTGTTTTAATATGTTTTCTGTCTAATGCTTTCACATTAAGAATAAATGTGCTTGCTTAGAAAGAGCTGTGTGGTACTTTTGCTAATTACACTGTTCATAGTCTTTGAGGAGAAAACTGTGACACTCAGCAGCTCCCAATGGGGGCTGTTGGAGGCTGAACTCTTGAAGATCTGGCACCTACTGGTGAAAGGCCTGAGACACACAGTCTTATCTTTAATTGCCCTTTCTGACCATGTCAGGTACTATTTTCTTCATCAGTGTAAACTACATTTGTGTGATGTTGTACATTCAAACCCAAGAGTTCAAAAATCGTGAATCAGACCTCCCCCCACAAATTATGATTTGTCCCATAATCATGAGAATTGTAAAAAAAAAATTGTTAAATAAGTCATGTTTTGAGCTCTCTTTGGGTTTTGAACTCCCTCTGCCTGCCCATCAGTCTGAGTTTGATAATTAGTGTTGCCAATTTACAGTGAGATATGTGATTTAGGCCACCACATCCCTACATCAATTAGCTTTGAGACACTCACATCTGCCCCAGTCCTACATCAATACCACCTACCCGGACACACAATAATTTCCCTCCCAGCCCCACATCTGCCCCTTCCCCCCAGCACTCCTCTGCTCCTCCTGTAGCTTTGGAGGTTCTTCACCATTTTCCTGGCCTGGAGGGAGTGTAGCTCCACAGGATCTTTACATCCCTGGCCACCTCTCCCCTCAGGTCTGGTGTTGCCACATGGGTGAGGAGCAGGGAGGAGTTGGCCCATTTTTCACAAGAGGGAAAGAAGCAGCAAAGGTGCCCTGAGCTGTGGGCTGTTTCTGCTCCTTCTCCCTGCCCCATCCAAAAAATTCTTTAAAGAAAGAAGAGGGAGGGAGAAGAGAGAATGCTGCCTCCCTCCTGCAGCAGCTGTGTTTGGCTGTTTTTCCCAAAGAGGTAGGGAAGTGGGGAAGGCAGCCAATGAGAGGGATTTTCCTCTGGGCAATCTGAAAAAAATTACAGGAAGGCTGGAGTGTCTCTCGCTATGATGAGACTATATCTGGCAGGGATCAAAAATTCATATTGTACTTGACAAATTCACAAGAGTTGGCAATACTGAACATGACTCATAATGTGGGCATGTCAAGATCTCAAGCTTCTCTAACTGTATCAATAGACCTTCCATTTAACTCAGAATAAATATTTCTTCTAATTAGAGCTAGTCAAAAATGGTTTTGGGATTTTTTTTTTGCAAAAACAAAACCAAAAACTGATATCTGAAAAATTTTGGCCTAAAAATTTTCAGCCCCCACATTTCAGTTTAAAGCTAAGAAATTTTGATTCCGAAATAACACCCCGTTGACTTATATCAGCCTTAGTTCAGGTGCTTTATACTCCTATTCCCTCGTATGGGCCAGGTTCCTTGGCTGGATTATATATCCCTTAAGCACCACAGTCTTCCCTCTTCCACTGCGGTGGCTCAGCATCATGGGAGACCCTGGGCATAGTGCATCAGTCAGGCTGGGAAACCCAGCCCATGGAGGAGAACAGGCACCCAAAACTGTAACTCCCATGAGCCACTGTGCTGGCATTTCTGAATCTAAATATTTCAGGTATTGGGTGTTAGGGTTTTAGATGAAAAGTCAAAATTCTCCACTGAAAGCAAAAACTGTTGAATATTACACGTTAAAGTCAATATTAAGTCCTCTTTGTCAACATATTATTTGAAAATCCACTGCTAGTCCTATTTAATAAAATGGAAACCCTTTTTCAGTATGCGAATTGTTTTGATTGTTCTCCATCAATTGTTAATATGCTTTCGGAATATTTTCTATTAGCCCTGTAGAATTTCAGTTACCTTCTTTTTTATTTGCAATATTTACTTCCTTTGACCATAGCTATGCAAACAATCTACATCACAAATGATTGTTTCTAAATTAGGCATCTTGTGCTAGAAGAACTTAGCTTGTTCAAGTTGGATGGGATTGTTCAGTACTGTGCCACAATGCTTTTCTGAGCTCCTCGCACCCAAACTGCTCATTCTTCTATCATTCCATTCCATATCACACATTTCTCCGGAGGAATTATCCACTGCATTATGAATGCAAAGGGGCTAGGTAAAGGAAAACCTTGCAGTCATTAACCTTAACATGCAGTGGTCAAGATTTTCAAAAATGGAAGCCTAACTATAGGCCCCCAAGTCCATATTTAGGTCCCCCGAAAAGCAGCCTGATTGTCAAGCATGCTGAGTATGCAGCAGCTCTCATTAAAGTCCTCAGTAGCTGCTGGGTGCTCAGCACTTTTGAAAACAAGGTTTCTTAAGCCATGGTCCTGCCACCTGTTGTCAAGCAGACCCCTGCTGTCATTTAAGTGGATGGAGTTCTGTGCAGGGGCCCACTCACATGAAGGCAACTGCAGAATCAGGGTCTGACTTAGGAGCCTAGATATGGATTTTGGGTGTCCATGTTCTATAATCTTGGTAGTATCTATTATACCTGTGGCATAACAAGAGCAATTGGTCCACTAGAACTGTCTCAAATAAACACATCTAGTCAGAAAAAATAAGAGAGTTAGGAATGCAACCAGCAAGCAGAAAATAAAGACTATATTTTTTCGTGAGAAAATATGCAAGGGTCAGTCTATGCCAGGGGTTCTCAAACTTCATTGCATCACAACCCCCTCCTGACAAAAAATATTATTACCTGACCCCAGGATGGGGGGGCTGAAGCCTGAGCCCAAGCCCCAGTCACAGCAAGTTTAACGCCAGCCCTGGCAACCCCATTAAAACAGGGTCGTGACCTACTTTGGGGTCCCAACCCACAATTTGAGAACCGCTGGTGTATAGCTTATTTTTATTTATTAATTCATTCATTATTTGTACCATGGTAATGCATAGAAGCCCCAGATAAGGACTGGGGTCCCAGTGTGCTGAGCACCATACATGCATATGATAAGAGAGCCCAAAAGGTTTACACTCTAAAAAACACCTCTCCCATCTTCGGTCCCATTCCTAGAAGCCTTGCTTAATGAGGAGGCCAGCTGATTCAGTGGGAGCTTTAGGTGCACAAGGAACTTGGGAGCAAATCCCTACAGTCTGTCAGGACCATGAGGGCAGAGCGGCCTCATGGGAATATAAGGTATTAATATTTGAATCAAGAAATTGCCAGTGCTACCCATCAACTAAATATGCAGCATTCCTATTACAGACAAAGCAGAACTTGCTAGCACAACCCATTTCAGGTGAACCAGCACCAAACTCCTCAGTCCAGATTCTACTAATGAGGGTTATACACACTTCCACACCTGGGGCTCCTAATTAATCAGCAATTAAACCTCCGAAGGGCAAGTTACCTTATTATGGAAGGGACGATCCAGTCAGGGACAAAAAGCTCCATTCATTTAGACAATTTTTTTCTTAAGTATTAATGGGGGGAAAAACAGAATATAAATGGAATGTCATTTTACATTAATTAAGAAAAAATGAAAAATAATTGTGTATTCTGTTTCCACTTGGGTCACCTTGTCAGTAGCTTAATGTACAATTAAAGTGAGCTCAGTCAATTTCAAAAGTGAAGATTCACTGTTCCTGTGACAAACAGAAGATACCTGTCTATAATAATGATGATCTGATATTATTCCAGCTACATTTTTTACATTCTGTACTTGTTCACTTCCTACTTTGTTTTGGGTTTCTTTTTCTTCTATTTTTAATTCATTTTGGCCTCTTATATTTTTCTGCTCTCGATCCCTTTTGTCTGCTTTGTTATAGTCTCTTTTCCTTCTTTGTCTATTCTGCCTCTCATTCTGCCTCCCATGCAACCATACGCCAGCAGTAGGAAAAGCTTACGAACAACAGTATTTGATCTCCGCAAAAGTATCCTGATAACCAACATGGGATTGTGTCGGTCAGTGAGAGTGCTCCTTTTTTACATTGCTCTTAGAAGGCATCATGCTGAGGTAAAAATTTGGGCCTGACCAACCATGCGTCCAATTAGGAAGGTCGTGCACTTTTTCTACAATATGCGTCAGAAGTTGGACAAGCTTCATGTGCCATGTTATGCTCTCTCCCACTGCCTGGTAGTCGTTTGGGGTGTAACTCAGACTTTTGGGATGGTGAGATTTGCAGCCTGCAGCCTGTGCACGAGATGATACAATCACATTTCAGGAAAATCTGAGCAAATTAACAGATTGACATGAAGCAGCTAGAAAGGCTGAGATAGAAACTAAGACCAAATCATAGAATCATAGAATATCAGGGTTGGAAGGGACCTCAGGAGGTCATCTAGTCCAACCCCCTGCTCAAAGCAGGGCCCATCCCCAATTAAATCATCCCAGCCAGGGCTTTGTCAAGCCTGACCTTAAAAACTTCTAAGGAAGGAGATTCCACCACCTCCCCAGGTAACGCATTCCAGTGTTTCACCACCCTCCTAGTGAAAAAGTTTTTCCTAATATCCAACCTATATCTCCCCCATTGCAACTTGAGACCATTACTCCTTGTTCTGTCATCTGCTACCACTGAGAACAGTCTAGAGCCAGCCTCTTTGGAACCCCCTTTCAGGTAGTTGAAAGCAGCTATCAAATCCCCCCTCATTCTTCTCTTCCGTAGACTAAACATCCCTAGTTCCCTCAGCTTCTCCTCATAACTCATGTGTTCCAGTCCCCTAATCATTTTTGTTGCCCTCCACTGGACTCTTTCCAATTTTTCCACATCCTTCTTGTAGTGTGGGATGATACAATCACATTTCAGGAAAATCTGAGCAAATTAACAGATTGACATGAAGCAGCTAGAAAGGCTGAGATAGAAACTAAGACCAAATCATAGAATCATAGAATATCAGGGTTGGAAGGGACCTCCAAAACTGGACACAGTACTCCAGATGAGGCCTCACCACTGTCAAATAGAGGGGAACGATCACGTCCCTCGATCTGCTGGCAATGCCCCTACTTATATATCTCAAAATGCCATTGGCCTTCTTGGCAACAAGGGCACACTGTTGACTCATATCCAGCTTTTCGTCCAGTGTAACCCCTAGGTCCTTTTCTGCAGAACTGCTGCCTAGCCATTCGGTCCCTAGTCTATAGCGGTGCATTGGATTCTTCCGTCCTAAGTGCAGGACTCTGCACTTGTCCTTGTTGAACCTCATCAGATTTCTTTTGGCCCAATCCTCCAATTTGTCTAGGTCCCTCTGTATCCTATCCTTACCCTCCAGCATATCTACCTCTCCTCCCAGTTTAGTGTCATCTGCAAACTTGCTGAGGATGCAATCCACACCATCCTCCAGATCATTTATGAAGATATTGAACAAAACCGGCCCCAGGACCGACCCTTGGGGCACTCCACTTGATACCGGCTGCCAACTAGACATGGAGCCATTGATCACTACCCGTTGAGCCTGACAATCTAGCCAGCTTTCTATCCACCTTATAATCCATTCATCCACTCATCATAATCATCATACACTCAGCAGGTTCCAATTAGCTTGTCAGTTACACACATGCAGATCCTACTGACAGGATAATTGGTCTCAGAATTCTGGCCTGAGATGCAGGCTTTGGCCAGATTTCCCAAGACTGCCTGAAAAATCTCAGGGCATCCAGATACTGTGGCACTGTTTCAGATGCTAACTGGCTTGAATAGAACACAGTGGGGAGAGATAGAGATGGGTCTCTTCATTTCAGCTGTCACAGCAAAACTCCTCTGTGTGGGAAAAGGGATCCAGCTAAGAGGCTTTTGAGTTTCCCATTATAGACAGATGTGGTTTAGCAGCTCAAGAGAAGAGTAGTGCTGCATACATATATTTAGCACATCATCTTAGTTTGCAAACTTTCATTAGTAGGAGTTTCTCTTTAGTGGTCAATACAGTGTGCAGTGAACATTCCATCCCCACTTAAAATAGGCACCATAGTCTCTTTCTACCAAAACAAACACACACCTGCCGTTTCTTCATAACAGCTCAACGGATGGTTCACATCCTGCAGTTGGCTAGAACACTCACTAAGATACCTGTGTCTGTAAGGCTTTTCTATAGAATATCACAGGATGTATGCAGCTGCGTTCTCTCACTCAATTAATGAAGAATTAAAGGAAGGATAATATAATTAATAACAATCAACATGGGTTAATGGTAATTAGATCATGTCAAACTACATACCTTTTTTGATGAGATTACAAATTTGGTTGATAAAAGTAGTAATGTTGGTGTAATATACTTAGATTCCGTTAGGTATTTGACTTGGCACTGCAAGACATTTTGATTAAAAAGCTGGAATGATATAAAACTAACTTAGCATACATGAAATGGTTTAAAAACTGGCTAATTGATAGGTCTTAAAATGTACTATAAATGGGCAATCATCACCAAATGGGTGTGTTTCTAGTAGAGTCCCACAGGGACCAGTTGTTCTTGGTCCTGTGCTATTTAATATTTTTATTAATGACCTGGAAGAAAACATAACATCATCCCTGATAAATTCTGCAGATGACACAAAAACTGGGGGAGTGGAAATAACACAGAGGACAGGTTACTGATATAGAGCGATCTGGATCACTTAGTAAGTTGTATGCAAGCAAACAATATGCATTTTAATATGGCTAAATGTAAATGTATACATCGAGGAACAAAGAATGTAGGCCATAGTTATAGGATGGGGGACTCTAACCTGGGAAACAGTGACTCTGAAAAAGATTTGGTGGATGATCAGCTGAACATGAACTCCCAGAGCAATGTTGTGGCCGAAAGAGCTAATGCAATCCATGGACATTTTAAAAAGGGAATCTTGAATAGGAGTAGAGCGGTTATTTTACCTCTGTATGTGGCACTGGTATGTGACCACTGCTGGAATCCTGTGTCCGGTTCTGGTGTCCACAGTTCAAAAAGGATACTGGAGAAGGTTCAGAGAAAAGCCACAATAATGACTAAAAGATTAGAAAACATGCCTTAGTGTGATAGATTCAAGGAACTCAATCTATTTCACTTAACAAAGAGAAAGTTAAACAGTGATTTGATTATAGTCTATGAGTAGCTATATGGAGAACAAGTATTTAATAGCTGGCTCTTGAATCTAGCAGAGAAAGGTATAACACAATCAATGGCTGGAAGTTAAAATTCAAATGGGAAATAAAGTGTAGATTTTTAACAGTGATGGTAATTAAATACTGGAAAAATTTACCAATGGTCATGGTGGTTTTGCTATCACTGGCAATTTTTAAACCAAGACTGGATTTTCTAAAAATGTTCATACTCTAGGAATTATTCAGGGGAAGTTCTATGGCCTGTGTCATATAGGAGGTCAGACTATATTAACATAAGGGTCCCCTCTGGCCTGGAACCTGTGAATCCTTTCTTTATTCCAAAGAAAATAATCCAAAAAAGAAATTCAGTACATTTTCTTGAGTTACAATCTTATTGTAGGCTTGTATTTGGAATAAAAATAGGTGTATCCTTCACTTCTCTTTTTGCAATGAGGATGAAGGAGACACAAGGACCAGGTTGCATATCCAGTACTCTTACTGCAATTATCTAATGGGAATTCTTGCTTTCACAGATGCTGATGACTTGTAGAAAGCTAGCTTGATTCAAATAGGATTTCTCCAGCACATTCATCCTTTTTATCCTATAAGGTTAATCTTCCCTCCTTAGCAGCAGCCTCTTTGTGATGCCCTCGCTAGGCTGTGTCTGGGATGGTGAGAGGCAGAAATGTGAGGCTCTAGAACATCTTTGAATACCCAACTGATTAGGGTTTGCAGGATCAAATATTTATAATGAATATCTGTCAGTCAATTTCACCTTTTCTTTGCACATACTGATCACAAACAGGCTGATTTTTACAAATAAGTTTTCCCTTAAAAGTTACGTATCAAATATTTCCTGAGGAAAAAAGTTTCAACCTATGTGTCGCTTGAGAACTGCATTCACTGTGGATATGTGTCACTGCTTATCATGCTGTTACTGCAGTTGGTCATATCACTGCAATAAAAAAAAAGCAAAGCCTTTGTAATGGGGGGGATCCACTCCACACAAGGCCTAACGGGGTTAAAGTGGTCAGGTGGGCCAATTAGCTGCCTAGGCTGCATCTGAAGGAGGAATCAGGGAACAAGGAATAATTAGAGATGAGGCTCAGCTGGACAGGAACAGGAGGGGCCTGTATAAAACCCAGTAGCAGAGAGTAGAAGGGGCTCTGCAAGGGGAGTTTCTGTTAGGTGAGAGGCCAAGGTAGGAAGTAGCCCAGGGATACAGCAGTAAGGGATAGGACTGTGCAGACCTCGACGGCTTATTGTAGGGTCCCTGGGCTGGAACCCAGTGTAGAGGGTGGGCCCGGGTTCCCCTACCAGCCTCTGGGGAAGTGGAAGAGAAGACAGTGAAAGAGAAGACTGCCTTGGACAGTGGATCCAGAAAGACTTTGATACACATGATTTCCCCAGAAGGGAAAAGCCACTGTGACCTGGCTGGAGGGCCAAGCCATGAAGCAGGACCAGCTGAGTCCCAAGAGAGCAAGACTGAGAAAGTGACGGCGTGCAACTGCAGGAAGGGGCATCAACCTGGCAGAGCTAATCTCCAGCGGCCAGGAGGAGGTGAGCAGGGCACATTGGAACAACTCATTATAGGAATCCCCGGTTTTGTCCTCAACACTTGGATATTCTGGCCAACGCCTGCATCTCAGGCCAACCTAAAGAGGGCAGATGGTTAGGGCACTTGGGTTCAAGCTGACTCAATTAGCTCAAGTCAAACTTGCTTCCAGTATGACCCTGGCAAAGTCACTTAGCATCAGTTCTCCGTCCGTAAAATGGGTATAATAGTAGTTCCCTTCCTCCCAGAGGTGTTGTGGGGATAAATAAATAAACATTGTGAAGAGCTCAAGTGCTACAACAATGGAGGCCATAGAAAAACCTTAGATAGACAGAACCTGACAATCTGTTATGGAGAACTCTTTGGACAAACTGACTAGGAAAACAGGAAATCAACTGCTTTCCATTATTGCCCAAAACAAGTTTTGTTTTATCAAGAAATGAGATCTGACTGCAGGTCCAACACTCTTTTTCCTTGAACACTTGTTGAACAAAGCTTCGTTCACAAGCATGTTTGTGAAAGGGGAAAACAAAAGCGGTGCAAACATGGTGCATCGAAACTTGGTTTGTACTTTGCTGAAAGGTTGTGACCCTAAGAGCCCCTCAGTGCCCACTGGCAGAGGGCTCACTACACTGTAACTTGTACCAGGCCTGACACACTCACTACCCACAACACACTGTTGTCATAATATGTAGCTAAAAGGAGTCATATGTAAGGTATCCTATGTAAACTGGTGACAGGCTGGTTCTGAAAATCATTGCACAATGTATGTATGGGTTGTGTACAAAGGGTTATATACGTGTGTGCTAGAGATATGTTCTTAAAATGTGTTTGAGAGGCAGTGCATAAACCCAGCCTGACTTAGACAAAGGAATGTGAATTCACTTTTCTGCGTAGCTTGATTACAGGCAAAGGACAACGAAAGTACAATTCAGTATAAGACAAACAAAACAAGCAAGCTAACAAGCAAGGAGGAAGGACCTTCATGAGCTCACCAAGGGTCCGAATCTGCACCCCCAGGAAGCCTTCTTGGCTCTTGAGACAAAGATAATGCACTTTGAAAAATATAAGATGTAGTTATCTATCACTTAAGGGGCAAAAGAGGCCAGAGCTCTTGGATTCTGTGAAAGGTGGATCCTTCAACACTTAGGTTGAACTGGGAACTGCCTATAGGTGAGAAATTGCCTAAAACCAAGACTGTAATCTGTTAAGCTTTAGACACTAGAAAGTGTGTTTTACTTTGTTGTTTGTAAGCATACCTGTCTCTTTTTATTGTGCTTAATATCACTTAAATCTCTGTTCTTTAATAAACTTATTCTTAGGGTATGTCTATACTACCCGCTGGATCAGCGGGTAGTGTTCGATCCAGAGGGGATTGATTTATCGTGTCTAGTCTAGACTCGATAAATCGATCCCCGAGCGCTCTCCTGTCGACTCCTGTACTCCACTGCGGTGAGAGGCACAGGCGGAGTCGATGGGAGAGCGGCAGCAGTCGACTCACCGCGGTGAAGACACCACAGTAAGTCGATCTAAGTACGTCGACTTCAGCTATGTTATTTATGTAGCTGAAGTTGCGTAATTAAGATCGATTTCCCCTCCCCCCGCCAGTATAGACCAGGGCTTAGTTTTACTATAAGCTATCTCAGTGCTGTGATATTGAAGTATAAAGTGAGTCCTCCGCTCACCTAACAGCCACATGTATGCACTGTCTCTTTGTAGGCAGTGAACGGTGAGTGTGCAGTGAGATGGACCGGACACCACAAAGAGACATTTTGGGGAACTCAAAAATGGGGTTCACTGATTGTTACCTGCAACGCAAGGTAAAGAATGGCAGAATCTGGAGGAGTTTGCTGGTGAGGTGGGCAAATTGGTGTGGCCGAGAGTTGGCACACAGTCTGACCTCTAGTAAAGCTCACTCTTGCTAAGGCAGAGGGGTAACACAGTGACTCACAGTTCTGGGTGTCCTGAACAGAATGTCACAAAGGTTCAAAACTTTTCCTCATTATCTCCCCAGTTCTACCTGTGAGAGAGCTTGCCACTTCCTTCTAATCAGCTCTGTGACATACAGCTAGTCCAATGGGAATGTATCCCAGGGATTCTTTCCAACATACTGTAGTACAGACCTACCAGAATGGCACTTTGGTTGGCCTGGCAAAATATTTCATCAGAGAAAATGCCTTTCCTATTGGAACCATTTCCTAGTGGATTGAATGTGAAAGTCATTTTAGCCGTTAAGGATTTTATTTTTATCAAGAATGCAGATATGAGAAATATTTAATGTGATGTCCTAATTAATGTGTATATGCCAAAAAAGTCCCTTATTTTCCAGAGATTACATTACACTTACATTTCCACATTTCATGGTTGCATATTTTATATACTGTAACCATGGCTACCGTGTCATTAAAGTCTATTCAGAGATCGCTGGAACTAGGTATAAAGCTATCACAAAGAATGATTGCTTTTATAAATTTAAAAGAAGCTATGCAGTTAATTAGTGTGAGCTTGTGTAGATTGGACTGATGGAGAACGTGGACTTTGGAAGAAATTAGTATTGAGTTTGAAGCAATGAAGAACATTTTTTATTTGATGTAGGGACTTGCATGCCATAAGACAAGTGTCTTAAAGTTTTAATTGTTTTAAGGCTAAGTTAATGCAGTGGCAATATGGCTTATACTAGGAGTACAGACACTCAACACTTTCCAACTAAAACAGATGAATGCTTTAAATGGGAAATAATGGGCACAAAGGAGAAGAGAGAAGTAAGACATCTGGGCATTTAGATTTTCAAGAAGCAGAAACTAGACTGAGGGGTTCTCTTGACAAAATGTATTCTGCAAAGTTAGGTTTTCATCACACAGTGTGCATGTCCATTGGGTTGTTGGTGTGCAAATCTGCCATTCCTCTTCTGCATTTTCAATGTCAAAGAATTGGAGCTGCTTTTGGAATCAGAACCAAAATTCCTAAATGTTTTCCAAATGTTGAATTCCCTGTGAGATATCCACATTGCCATAGCCTCACACGCGCCGGATGGTCTTTACATTGTAGGGGTGGAATTAGATTTCACCATCTGACAATCTTTTTCTACAAGGCATGTACATTCACCTTTCTCACGTGTACATGCCTTTTCAGTTTTGGAACCGTCACATATGATTTGTGGCACCCTGAGGGTCAGGAAGAATCTCCTTCCTGTAACAGTATTTCTTAACTGGCCAAACCCAGTGTAATTACATTTTGTTTTGCTTTCCTGTGAAGCATCTGGCATAGCCCACTGCCAGAGACAGGATGCTCATATGACAGCTTCAGTGGAACTGCTGGTATTTTGGGCAAAGGAGCTTCCAGCAGCAAAGTAGTTAATTTCTTCTCCTTGTTAGAACTATGCACATGTGTTCTGCAGCACAATCTCCATCTGCCAGTTCCCAGGGGCAGCAACAGACAAGCCTCCTCTTGATGAATTTACTGAAGGAGGGGCTCATCTCATAGAGAATTATAGGAATACTCAGCAGACTCTAACAAATCAGAGACCATCATTCTTAATGAGCTCAGAAAAATCTAGCACTGTCCCACTCTAACTTGGCATTGGCTTGTGTTTGGCTGGCTGAGTAGTGTGGGACAAAGTGGCCCCGAGAGGGTTACACCGTACATTTGTTCTGTGGCAGCGTTTCAAAGAATGAACACAGGATCTGCAGCATCCTTTCCAGACACTGACAAGCAGATGCTATGCCAGACCCAGCAATAACTCTTTCTCCCCAGTCACTCACCCCCACTCCCACCCTCTTGCTGTGCTAACAGAAGACTGGCACGTGGACTACTGCAGCAACTCCAGGGCTACTATTTCCACGAATGAAAGAGGCAGAGACCTAAGATGAACCCTTATTTTTTAAACCCACCCCAAGTGTAGTTGCACATAACCCCTTCTCTGCTCTGACCCTAACAGCAACCATCCAGAATCTGGCACCCCGTACAGAACAATTTGGTGTCCTCACCAGGAGAGGATAAGCAACCTAGCTGCTTTGCATGTACCACGGCCATTTTGGCAAGGCACAGTGCCCGGTGTAAGGAGCCTTCAAAGCTAGTGAACAGGAGCAGCCAACAGGGGAGTTTTCAAGGCAGTTTAAAGATGGAGTGTGAGAGTCAGATACACCTAACATGCTCTAAATTTAGTCCAATAAACACCCCGCCCACACACAACCTCCTACAGAATGAACAAACACTCCTGCAAGAGTAAAAATCATGCAGGCAGAAATCCAGCAACAGACTGGGGACTATCCAATGTATTGTAGCGAATGCAGCGTGTATGCTTACCTGCATGCTGGGCAAGTGGCATATGTGTGCATCCGGTGCAAGCAACTCATGATCCTCAGAGAATAAGTACAGGCTCTTGAGAGCAGAGTGGCTGAACTGGAGGAGCTAAGGGAGACAGAGAGGTACATAGAGGAGACATTTTGGGACACGGTAGAGCAGTCCCACCCCCGTACTCTGATAGCTTCTGCTGTCAAGGAGGATGAAAATATTGGAGAAGGAGAAAATCGAACTGGAGAGAGGGAAATAATCCCATACTTGGGACCTTCCTTCCAGATGATGTCATGGTATCCTCTAGCACTGAGAATACCTCTCCACAGGACAGGACCCCTGATTTTAGGAAGAGACAGATAATAGTTTGAGGGATTTGATTATTAGAAATATAGATAGTTGGGAACTGCACAATGAATCGTGAGGTAAGAAGGTTGTGGACCTCTTGTGATATATAGACAGAATTATGTGCAGTGCTAGGGAGGAGCCCATGGTCATGGTACATGTAGGTAACAATGACACAGGGAAAGGTAAGAGAAAGGTCTCTGAGGCTAAATTTTGGCTGCTAGGTAAGAGTCCAGGACCTCCATGGTAGCATCTCTGAAATGCGTCCAGTTCCATACACAGGGACCGTTAGACTGGCAGAGCTTCAGAGTCTCAATGTGTGGATAAGATGACAGTGTTCAGAGGAGGGATTTAGGTTTATTAGGAGCTAGGGAATCTATTGGAAAAGGAGGACCTTATACAGGAAGAATGGGCTCCACTTAAACCAAAACAGAACCAGATTACTGGCATGTAAAAATTAAAAGGTTGTAGAGGAGTTTTTAAAATAAAGGTTGGGGGAAAGCCAATAGGTGTTGTGATAAATGAAAGGAGGGGGGTAGCTCTCATTTATGGACACCCCGCCAGCCAGTAGCTATAAAATCCCTCTTAGTAGCTATTGTCTAATTGCTCTACCGGAAAAGGGTTAAAAGAAGCAAGTGGGCACCTGGCCAAAAGAGCCAATGGGAAGGCTTGAACTTTAAAAATTGAAACAAGACTCCCCTTTTGTCTGTCTGTTGTTGTTCTCAGGGAAAGGCAGACAGGGCTGCAGTTATGCTGTAAGAAGCTTTGGCCCAGGTATAAACAATCATCGGTATCATACCTAGAAACTACTCATTTGAAATCCTAGATATGTTAGTAGATCAGGAAATGTCTAGGAAGACACGATTAGGTTTATCTCTTTTTATTTCTTTATGGCTTGTGGACTCCTCTTTGCTAACCCCAAATGCTTTTGTTTTGCTTGTAACCTTTAAGATGGACCTCAAGAAAATTATTCTTAATGATTAATCCTTGTAAGTGGTTTTTCTTAAATCTAGCAATAGCCTAAATTCCCAGATGTATTTTCTTTCTTTTTATTTTTAATAATTTTTTTTTTAAAGAATGGGATTGAGTTTTTGTGTCCTAAGGGGTTTGCGCAAATCTTGTTTAATTAGCTGGTGGCAACAGCTGATTTTCTTTGTTTTTCTTTCTTCGCTCTTCCCCAGTAAAAAGGGTGAAAGGACTTGAGGGTACTCCACAGGAAGGAATTCCCAAGTGCGCCTTCTTGGGGCCTCAAATTGGTTTTGCACTTGGGTGGTGGCAGCATCTACACATCCAAGGTCAGAGAAAAGCTGTAACCTTGGAAGTTTAATATGAGCCTGGCATGGCCAGTATTAATTTTTAGAATATATGCTGGCCTCCACCTTCTGCACTCAAATTGCCAGAGTGGGGAATCAGCCTTGACAGGTGTGGAACAGCAAACAGAGACATCCCTTAGGTGAAGATTTATTAAAGAAGATACTCTGTATCCTAGCAAAGAGAAGAGGCTAGAAGTTGATGAAATACAGGTCCGAGATTAAAAGAAACAATCGAACAAAAAATAGTCCCATTCAATTACATCACACGAAGGCAGACAACTACATATTGATAAATTTTATAAGTACTTGTTTACAAATGATAGAAGTCTAAATATTAAGATGAGTCTGTGACACTGCACCCCATATTCTTCATAGTGATATTATTATGAAATGAGTATGATATAATTATGATGTATTTTATGCAAGATAGATCACGTAAGATATTATTGAAAAGGTTATGATTTTCTGAATATGATTATCCTATTTGTATGCACATATTTTTGTTTCTGAAATTAGGAATATTAACTATGTATCTGTATTTCAAATGTGTTTACACCTGAGGAATTCCCACTAGGTAAAAGGCTCTGAGTTTAGCTGGCTGGCTGGGAAGGGCCCAGTTAAGTTTAAAGGCCATTAGGAAAACAATAGGCCTTAGGAGAAGCTTATCTCCCACCTGAGAAGCCTTCCTGAGAATGCTACAAACAGCCTCCCAGTAATGGCTGCTGTCACACTATAGGGACATGTGACCCCGTCACCTGGTGCTGGACTCCATCTTGGGATATCATTATTTTTCCACTGACCTGTGTGGGAACCAAGCTTTGAAACGAAGGGTTTCCACCATACGCGAAAGCTATATAAGGGGAGTGACATCACTGAGGTTCTTCACTGACTCCCCACCCAAAGAGATTCCTGGAAACACCTAAGGAACAAAGACTGAACTGGAGGAAGTGCTGGACCCAGGCTAAAAGACTTTTTAGCCTGTGAATGGAACACCTGGGAATTCCAATCTGTAAGCAAGTGCAGCTTGCCCCTTAAGAACCTGCAGCCTACTTGTATTATCACTTAGGGTGAGGATCTGCTGTTCATATCCAATCTATTTAATATAGTAAGCTTAGTTTGCATTTTTGTTTATTTGCGTGGTAAACTGCTTTGATCTGTTTGTTATCCTTACAATCACTTAATATCTATCTTTTGTAGTGAATAAACTTATTTTTGCTTTATCTAAAACCAGTGTGTGGCAGTCATAACTCGAGGCAGAAAGCTGTGGTGTATTCCAATCCACATTGAGGGAGGGGGCAAATTTCATGAGCTTACACTGTACGGTTCCCTGTGCAGTGCAAGACGGTATAATTTTGGGTTTACACTCCAGAGGTGGTGCTTGCCTGAGTAGTTCCCTAACTGGCGCCTTCCCATGTAGGGGCGGGTCACAGTATCTGTATGTAACTGCAACTTGGTGTGTCCCTACCTGTGTGCTGGTGAAAGTGCAGGCTGAAGCCTGGAGAGGGCTTGTTAGCTTGTCACAGAAGTACAGTGTAAAGGGAGCCCAGGATGGTGGGTCAGGGGGGCTCAATGGTACCCTAATTCCAGGTGGCACCCTGGGGGAACCCACAGTGAACTTGAGTGTCTGTTATTCAATGAGGTTATTGATACAATAGGCATGACAGGAACTTGGTGGAACGATGAAAATCAATGAGACACAGTAATACCAGGTACGAAATGAATAGGAATGACAGAGTAGTGCGTGCTGGTGGGGAAGAGTCACTCTGTGTGAAAAAAAGGCATAGAGGCAAATATAGCAAATTTTAAAAGAATCAAACTGTAGCACAGATTCTCTATGGATAGAAATTCCATGCTTGAATAATAAGAATATAGCAGTAGGAATACACTACCGACAACCTGACAAAGATGGTGACAGTGATTGTGAAATGTTCTGGGAGAACTGAGAGGCTATAAAGCAGAATAATAATGGGTAATTTCAACTATCCTCACATTAACTGGACATGTATCACCTCAGGAAGGAATGCAGATGAACTTCCTAGACACCATTAATTACTGCTTTATGGAGCAGCTAGTTCTGGAACCCACGAGAGGAGAGACAATTTTTGATTTAGTCCTAAGTGGAGCACGGAATCTGGTTCAAAAGATGAATATAGCTGACTGTGAAGAATTTCAAAGGGATCTCATAAAACTGGGTGACTGGGCAACAAAATAGCAAATGATATTCAATATAGATAAATGCAAAATAATGCACATTGGAAAACATAATCCCAAATTATACATACATAAGGATGGGTTGTACACTAGCTGTTTCCACTCAAGAAAGAGATTTTGGAGCCATTGTGGATAGTTCTCTGAAAACATCTGCTCAGTCTGCAGCAGCAGTCAAAAACGTAAACAGAATGTTAGGAAAAGGAACAGCTAAAAAGACAGAAAATGTCATAAAGCCACCATATAAATCCATGGCACCTTGAATAATGCATGCAGTTCTGGTTGCCCCATCTGAAAAAAGGTATATTAGAAATAGAAAAGGTACAGAAAAGGGCAACAAAAATTATTAGGGGTATGGAACAGTTCCATATAGTGAGAGAGTGAAAAGAGTTTATCTTAGAAAAGAGACATCTAAGGGGGGATATGATAGAGGTCTATAAAGTCATGAAGGGTATGAAGAAAATGAATAGGGAAGTGTTGTTTATCCCTTCACATAACCCAAGAACCAGGGATCACTTGATGAAATAAAAAGGTAGTAGGTTTAAAACTAACATAACAGACAGACAACCTGGTGGTACTCATTGCCAAGGGATGTTGTTAAGGCCAAAGGTATAACTGGGTTCAAAGAAGAATTAGGTAAGTTCATGGAGGACAGATCCATTAATGGCTATTAGCCAAGATGGTCAGGAACACAACCCCATGTTCTGGGTGTCCCTAAAGCTGCAAGAAGCTGGGACTGGATGACAGTTGATGGATCACTCAGTAATTGCCCTATTCTGTTCATTCCCTCTGAAGCATCTGGCATTGGCCACTGTCAGAAGAGAGGCTACTGAGCTACATGGATTATTGGTCTGACTCAGTATGGCCTTCCTTATATTCTCAAAGGAAGCAACTGTTACAACAGGGGCAAAGAAACAGGAAGCAGCCAACTTTAATGAAGACAAACAGCACCCCTTCCTCTCCCTCTATGTAGGAACGTATACTTATCATGTCGTCAGCCTATATTTGCTTTGATCTCATGACTAATAAATAAGCACAGTAACACCCCCACCCCTTCATAGCTCTGAGTGTGTTCTTTGCCTGTGTTTATTCTTCCTTTATAGCTCACCAGCATAGTTGCTGGCTATCAGTCTTACAGCTTAGGGGTTCAGGCTAACTTATTAATATATGAGCTCCTTTATTTTGCCACCACCTTCCCAATCCAGTACTCCTGCTTCCTATATTACTTCCACAGCCTGCTCATCCTTGTCTCCCTTATTTGCAGGATTTATTATAAGATCATTAAAATCTTCCCACTCAGCCAAGGGAGTTCTTCATCTGATGGGCAGCAGTGTATTAGGAATATAATGTTTAGCTTCCTCAGGGCTTTTTGTGACACCAGTCTGATGCACACACCTGAAATGCATTTTGAAAAGGCTCAATACCCGCAGAGATCATTGTGGTGCATTTAAAGGCACTGCTGTATCTTTTCTGCCTTCAGAGGGTAAAGAACAGGGGTGAAGAGCCAGGATTTAAGACGGCACTTTGTCTCCTGCCATGCAGCAGTGTCAAGAGTGTGAGTGTTCTTTGAGTGAGGCACTATGGTGTGCATAGCATTTGGGCTCCCTATTTGCTCTAGACACAAATCCAGGTACAATGACTGTGTTCTGATGTAATAGACTTGTTAAGCTTATACGGGCCTGAGCAAGCTCTGGGGAACCTTGCTACCGCAGACGAATACTATATTGGAGTCATTCATGCATCACATTCATAGCAGAGTATGTGTAACTTATCAAAGCTACATGTGATCCACAAGGAGACTTACTGGTATGTTTTCTTTATCATGGCAAGTCCTCAATGCAGTTAGAGGCAGCAGACCGGTTTATTTTGGTGGTGTCCTCTAAGCAGTAGACTTTTTCAAAAGACTCAGTAGCTTAGTGTACTCAGGGCAATGGTGAGCCTGACTGGGATTGAGGGCATAGCTCCTGTTGGTCACCCCTCTCCAGGGCTCTCTTTGGCTAACCGCGGAAGTGCACAATGGCTTTCAGGGTAAGTGTGTAACTCCAGATTACCTGTGCCTCAGCAAAGACAAAGACTGTCTGTTTGCCATGGATCTTATGTAGAGTGCGGACCTCTCCTACGTATCTGAGCTATGGCCATCTTCTTCCTTGCCTCTCTTACTACATCATAGAACATTCTGGCACAACACTACCAACTCATCAGTTGCTCTTTAAATTAGCTATCTAAAAACCTCACTCCCCATTAATAAAAACCTTCCCAACTCACAGGAGAGTGCAGGTGAGATTTGGGAAACACTCTCCGCCTGACCATGGCAGTAGCTCACACCCCTCTGTAATGGCTGTTTTCAGACAGCATGTACTACACTGGGAGAAACACTCCGGAGCATTCCATTGACCCCACAATCTGACGGGTGTTGTTTGTTTTGTTAAAGTTGTTTCACATTTGTGATTACGTTACTAAATGCTCATTTCAGAGAAGCCCATGCATTTTTTTTGGTTTCCAAAAACAGAACATAATGAGAGGGTTCTATTATGTAACCTAAATATTTGATCGTCTCTCACATTACTGGTTTACAGAAACAGTTGCACCCACATTTTCATGCTCATTCATTAGTTTTGATAGTTTTCTTTAAAAAAAAACCCTGACCGCATAATGCCCATTTTGTCTTTCTGAATAACCAATTTATATTGTGTACAGTAGGACTCAGACTTGGCAAAGTCTGTGCTTGAACTGATTGAACTGTATTCCTTTAATTTGCAACAACCCTTATTTTTTAATCTAAATAGTAATTTTGCCTGGGACTGTTATTTCTTCTGCATCACAGGCTTTATTTTTGATAATTCAGAAGTAGAGAATTACCATTATTTTTGCAAGGTTCCTTATGCTGTATGAATCCCTAAATTCTGCAATTGGATCTACACAGGCAAGCAGAGCTCCACTGATATCCACAGGTCTTCAAATGGGTCTGCTGTGCAGATCGAGTAGCAGGACTGAGGCCCATCATGTCTGAATATACTTACGTAGCAGAATGCCCATAATTACTGGAAATATGGCCAGTATTATATGCAAAGACATAGCATTATAGTGTCTATCACAAAGGGGATCCTGACGCATGATTGTGGCCTCTACATGCTAATGAGAGGTTCACCATCTTGGCAGATACACCAAGATTGAAATTCCAGAGCTAGAAAGCATGCACAACTGCAGCTTGAGCTAAAGCTCTCAATCTACAGCTATAATGGACTCATATCCTGTGTAAACTGGGCACTGTGGGTTCCACTACCACAATACAACAGGTGAAAATAAATAGCAAGTATGAAAATGTATAAGAATGCACAATCTCAATAAAATTCTTCATGTATATAAAGGAGAATTGCCATGAAACAAACCCAATTGTACAAGCAGTTAGGTTACGTTTACCCAGCATGGGCTCGCCTACCTGAGCGAGCCTGAATCCAGTTAGTGCAGGTAACAATAGAAGTGAAGACAGCAGCGCACTGATTGTTCAAGCCCAGCATAGACCCTGGGTACATACTCAGCTTTCTAACTTCCACTGTGCCTGCACTGTCTTCACTGCTATAGTTATCTGCACTAGTTGGATTCAGGCTAGCTTGGGTAGGCTAGCCTGTGTGCATCTTTTTCTCTGTAGACATACCTTGTGACATAATGAAGTTCTCCTTTTAGTTGATATCAGTACCATAAAAGATTTGTGGTAACATTTTTGGTTGACTTCATTTTTATTTGAATTACACACCGGGGATATTGATAATATTTCATCATTCTTTTCAAGTGAAGGATTTTAATATTTACAGATAGACTTTAAAAGTGCCAGCTGGCTGATTTTTAAGAGTTTAAGTTCTTCTCAAGAAAAATTATTAGTCATGTATGTAAGTCTTATTGACAGTTTTCTCCAGCTTTGGTTTCCAAGACATAAAAATTAGTGTCTGTGATGTACTTTACAGTCCTTTGGAGAGAAGAAGAGAACCATTACCCTTATATTAATAATAATAAAAAAGTGTATACTAGTCACCCCATAATCACATGGATCTAGAGAGGTACATGTTTAACGATGCTGCTCTTGGTGGGACCCAACTGAGAGTACCAATTAAGGACAAATTGCTTATAGCAGGGCAGTTACACTCCAAGGCTGGGGTCCCTTTGCACATCAAGGCAAACCAAACCAGCCAAACAGAGAAAACTTCGGTTTTACCCCACTGGCTAACCATAAGTCATACAAGCAATTCCCTTAGACTCTCCAGTTTCCCAGTATCACCAGCAGTGACACTCATTATAGGGATGAATGGTTATGAAAACCAACACCCCAATAAAAGAAAAAAGGTTCTCCGGATCCAAAAGGACCAAGCCCCAGACCCAGGTCAATATACAAATCAGATCTTACCCACAAATCATGCTGTTGCCAATTCTTCAGAATCTAAAATATAAAGGTTTATTCATAAAAAGAAAGAAATGTAGATGAGAGCTAGAATTGATTAAATGGAATCAGTTACCGACAGTAATGGCAAAGTTCTTGGTTCAGGCTTATAGCAGTGATAGAATAAACTACAGGTTCAAATCAAGTCTCTGGAGTACATCCACAGCTGGGATGGGTCATTCAGTCCTTTGTTCAGAGTCCCTAGGGAAGGTTAGAGCAGCCCTCCCCTCATGCCTATGATGGGCTATTGCAATGGTGCAATATTACTGGGACGCAGATCCACCCCAGCCACACACCCTCCTGCCCCAGAACATCCTGCAGAGATGGCAGAGCCCAGATACACAGAGCTGGGGATGCTCTGGTACAAAAAGCCCCAAACATATTAAAATTCAAATGAAGCCTCTTCAGAGGCAGTGGCAAACTGGGGAGGGGAAGGAGGTGCACTGTGTGAGCTGTGGTGTCTGGATATCTCTATAGGCAATGGGGGAACCAGTCTTGCTTCACCTTTCGAAGGGTGTATCCTAAGCTGCCCTCCCCCCAGCACTGCCATGCTAGTGTTCACCTACAAGATCTCTATCAAGCATTCTTACAACTACAATACCCACCTGCTGAAGTGAAGAGACAGATTGACAAAGCCAGAAGAGTACCCAGAAGTCACCTACTACAGGACAGGCCCAACAAAGATAATAACAGAATGCCACTAGCCATCACCTTCAGCCCCCAAACAAAACCTCTCCAATGCATCATCAAGGATCTACAGCCTAACCGGAAGGACGACTCATCACTCTCACAAATCTTGGGAGACAGGCCAGTCCTTACCTACAGACAGCCCCCCAATCTGAAGCAAATCCTCACCAGCAACCACACACCACACAACAGAATCACTAACCCAGGAACCTATCCTTGCAACAAAGCCCGTTGCCAACTGTGTCCACATATCTATTCAGAGGACACCATCATAGGGCCTAATCACATCAGCCACACTAGCAGAGGCTTGTTCACTTGCACATCTACCAATGTGATATATGTCATCATGTGCCAGCAATGCCCCTCTGCCATGTACATTTGTCAAACTGGACAAGTCTCTACATAAAAGAATAAATGGACACAAATCAGATGTCAAGAATTATAATATTTATAAACCAGTCGGAGAACACTTCAATCTCTCTGGTCACTCGATTACAGACTCAAAGGTCGCAATATTACAACAAAAAGACTTCAAAAACAGACTCCAATGAGAGACTGCTGAATTGGAATTAATTTGCAAACTGGATACAATTAACTTAGGCTTCAATAGAGATTGGGAGTGGATGTGTCATTGCACAAAGTAAAACTATTTCCCCATGTTTATTCCCCCCCTCCCCCCACTGCTCCTCAGACGTTCCTGTTAACTGCTGGAAATGGCCCACCTTGATTATCACTACAAAAGGTTTTCTTCCCCCCTCCTCCGCTGTGTGATCACTCTCCTTACAGTGTGTATGAAAACACCCATTTTTTCATGTTCTGTGTGTATATAAATCTTCTCACTGTATTTTCCACTGAATACATCCGATGAAGTGAGCTGTAGCTCACGAAAGCTTATGCTCTAATAAATTGGTTATTCTATAAGGTGCCACTAGTACTCCTTTTCTTTTAGCAGCAAGGCTATGACCTTGGACAGAAACCCTCTCCTCTAGAGTCAATAGAGTGCAGCCAAGTTATGAAGTTATTCAGAACAAACACACTAAGCAGGAGTCTAGTCCTCCCTTCACCCCTACTGTGCTCATATGGGAGAAGGCATAATTTACCTATAGATCTCCTTTCCACAAACTGCTCTCTCCCCTGTCCTCTCTGACTCAAACCCATATTAAATTTAAAATTCAACTCACTCTTTCTCCATTGGTTTTGATATGGCGTAATACCAACCCACACATCTAGGTAACTCGGAAAAAGGAGACCCTCAAGAGACTAGGGTATTACTCCTTTCTTTGAGAAGAGGTCATGGTGTGGGAAATGAGGGCATGTCTGAAGAGCCCTTGAGTTTCCACAGTCACTGGCTGCTCAAACAAGCCCTTGGAAGCTAGGTACCAGATGTTGAAAATCTGGTGACTCATTTAGGCTCTGATTCTACAAAGACTTATGCATATGCTTAAGTCATTCCACTGAATTGTGCCACTGAATGATCAGGGTTTTAGGCGCCGCATTGGGAGCTGACATCTTTTGAAAAACCAGCCATTCAGGTGCTTAACTGGGAGCTGCTGGATGCTCTTTTCAAAATGTATATGTCCATTTTTGGCCATGAATTCATCATTCTCCATTCCATTTTCCCTTGCTCGGTGTTAAAAGACCGCCATCCCACTTGGAAGAATGCTGAAACGAATCCTGGATTACCATGTGAAAACAAATGTTATTCTTTTTTGCAGCAAAACTCTATAGACTCATTTTCCTGTTTGAGCTGTGAAGTCTCCAAACAAAAGTAACTTGACCATATGGCAGCTACTGTTGCTGATGCCTTGCAGAAATTTCTGGGAAGGAAATGACATTGAAGGAAGGAAAAAAAGAGGTGAAGGAGGAAGCTGTACCTGAAAACATGCTTCCAGTGATCTGCCTGAACATTTCCAGCCACTACTCTCAAGTCTGCACTTGAAATATGCATTAAACAAGGCAGCCAGTGTGTATTCTCTTTGTTGAGTTTACTCTAGGCTGACACATAACAAACACTTGTTCCACCAAGGTTACTTCAAAGATGTCGCCTTTGATTTCAAATTTAGCTCATGCCTCTTAAAGCCAAAGGCTCAAAGGTAGTGAACTCAATAGTATCTGCAAAAAGAAAAGGAGGACTTGTGGCACCTTAGAGACTAACCAATTTATTTGAGCATAAGCTTTCGTGAGCTAAAGCTTATGCTCAAATAAATTGGTTAGTCTCTAAGGTGCCACAAGTCCTCCTTTTCTTTTTGCGAATACAGACCAACACGGCTGCTACTCTGAAACCTGTCAATAGTATCTGTGCACTGAAAACCATAGGGAAAGACTCTGGCTCTAAGCCAACATTCCTGGTGGGGCTGGGAGTGGTTGCACACCAGTAGGTCCTCTCAGAGTCCTTGTGTCCAAGTGTCTATGGGTATGGGGTCTGAGCAGTCTCTGCCCAACCCTCTTCCAAGCCACAGTGTGGTCTCTCTTCATTGGCAGCCCAGCACTACTGGCCAATATAGAGAGCAGATGAGTAGACCAGTTACACTCCTCCAAATATGGGGAGCCCAGAACTGCTGTTTATGCAGGACTTCCCTTGGTTGTTGGGTGCCGGAGATGCAAGGGTGAGGCTGTACTTGGCCCTGGACAGAAGCACGAGGAGAGAGGGGAAGTTGTTGGCATCCGATCTGGGCTTCCTTGGTTATCTGCCTCTGTATCTAAGTTCTTTTGCTGCGCTCACCCTGTGATACCTGAGTACACCACAGAGTGATACAACATTTTAGGCCAATATATTCAAAAGTGGCATCTAATTTTTGGTGCCTCCATTTATTTATTTATTTTTGGAGAGCCCAAGTTGAGACACTTACGGCCTGATTTTCAGACGCCAGGAGCACTCACAGCAGGGGTAATCAATAGGAGTTCAGCACCTCTAAAAACCAGGATCTATACATAGCACCCAAAAATTAGAAGCAATTTTTGTCTGTTTTGTGACAATTTCAGTTTTTATGCCCCACCAGTGGGGCACAGCATATGTAATTCACCTGGCTTGATTTTTGTAACGGAAACATCTAAAATAATGCAGATGGTTATATCAAATAAAACCTACTGGGCATTATGTGGCTATATTCCAGGGATCGGCAACCACATCCCTCAGCCCACACCGCTTCCTCCAGCCCCCATTGGCCTGGAACGGCGAACCGTGACCAGTGGGAGCTGCGATCGACCGAACCTGCGGACCTGCCAGCGGATTTCCCTGACGAGCTGCGTGCCAAAAGTTGCTGATCCCTGCTATATTCTATGTAGCTCTTTGGCAATTAGGGGCCAGCACTGAAAATCAGTGTAGCTCTGTTGAAGTCAATGAAGCGACACCAATTTATACCAGCTTAGGATCTTGCCCTATATATCTTCACAGGATGCTTGCACCGGGGTGGTCACCCTCTCCAGGCCCAAAGGGGTTAAAAGCCAGCCCTTGGAGAGGGCCAGGGCTGGGAGCCTTAGGCTGGGCTGATTGGGAGGCAGCCTCAGGTGTGGCTACGCCCCAAACAGACTCAGCTGACCCTATAAAGGGGCTGCTGGGCTGAAGCTCAGAAGACTCTCTCTAGCTTCTGAGAGGGAGGGACCTGGCTGCAGGGACTTAAGCAGAGTACCTAGATTGGAGCAGGGCTGGGGAAGGGCCTGAGGAGCTCCAGCCAGGAAAGCCCCAGGCTGCGGCCTAGCATTAGGCCCAACCGGTACTGGGGTTGCAGGGGACAGCCCAAGGTTAGACAGAGGTGGCAGGTCCAAACCCAACCTTGCCTGTGATGAGTGGCTTATACTGCAGTCTGCCCCAGGGTGCGGGGGCTAGCTGGTGACTGGCAGTAGCCTATGACTGAGGCGAGGTAGGGATAGGGGGTGGGGGTTCCCTGGGGAGGGGAGACCCTGCAAGTGAGGGGTTACTGCCGGGGGCAGCACCCTGGCGTACAAGGGGCACCGGGTCCGGGAGGGACATGGGTGGCCGGCGTAAGCAGGACACCGGCCTGCAGATGGTGCTCCAAGGCTGGAAGTAGAGCTAATTCCCAGGACACCAGCGGGAGGCGCCGCAGGGGTGAATCCCACATGCTTACAATGCTACTACATAAAAAATGTACCCAGAAAACTATTTACAAAAAGGCAGAGAGAGTGTTATGCTACATAATACCAATAGTACACTGGTACTGAAAAAGTATAGTACCCTCTTTTAGTGATTTTTAACACACTTATATTTCATTACTAAGACAATGCACATGACTAAAAATTCCTTTAGCATACAAATGTTTCTTAACTTCTTGAACTTCCATCTGTTGGTTCTGTGATAATATTGGTAATGAATTAAAGGGAGAACACCACTCCCTGCATAAAAGGAGGGTATTTATCTTCAAATTATTGTACATATTCCAGATTATGACATCTTTATGTTTTGCGACATAAAAAGGAAAGACTATTTAATTTACTTTAGAGCTGCTAATAGAAGACAAATTGATATCTTTTTAGTTAACTACCGGGTCCTTGACATTTCTGACCAAACACAGTACAATATTTCATTTCCACAGTGGTACTTGCAGCTGCTAACATTTGCTCCTGTCTAATCAAGCAAGAAGTTAACCTTGAATACCAAACACAAAATCTATAAACTAAAAGCTAGAACTAACTTGATTCCCTGAAGGTCAGAGAACTTAAATAGAAAGAAGCAATACCACCTGAAAATAGTGTTCTTTCATTTTTCCACTGTATTATTTCAGGCATATAGCCATATGTCTTCGATGCATGAATTTCAATTTGTTTATTAACCCTTTTCAGGATGTTACTTTAAATAATCAGATCTTTGGGTCAAATCCTGCAATGCTTAGTCCTTAAGCAAGCCATCCCTGCAGTCCTGAGCTAGACTGTCACTGCACCTGTGCAGAGAGTGGGGAAAGAATATAAGAAATTTTTCCTGCCCACAATCTGAATGTTGTGCTGTGGTAGATGGGGAAAGAGAGACAGGAACATAGCCTCTTTGTGTAGGGGGATGAGAGGGAGAAGACTCCTCTTTATAACAGAGTTGTAGTGGGTTAGTGGGGATCTCTCCCCCACCAGCTCAAGGAGAGGCTACTTTGCCTCACTATATCTATGGGGTGCCACTCCCTATCGGGGACTAAAGCCACAGCCCTTATACAGGATAGCCCAGTTTAACAGTTTTAAGGAGCCCAGGCCTGCAGACAGGGCAGAACAGAAAACAGTCTTAAGGTTCTGGCCATGAGGCAGGGCAGAGCCCCAAATAGTCTAGGACAGGGGTTCTCAAACTTCATTGCACTGTGATCCCCTTCTGCCAACAAAAATTACTACACGACCCCAGGAGGGGGCACTGAAGCCTGAGCCCACCCAACTCCCGCCACCCTGAGTAGAGGAGCCAAACCCAAAGCCTGACTGCACCACTCTGGGTGGGGGGCTCAAAGGTGAAGCCCAAGGGCTTCAGCCTCAGGCAGGGGGCCTGTAACCTGAGCCATGCCACCCAGGGCTGAAGCCCTCTGGCTTGGGCTTCGGCCCCACGGCAGTGGGGCTCGAGCTTTGGCCCCAGGCCCCAGCAAGTCTACGTCAGTCCTGGTGACCCCATCAAAACAGGGTTGCGACCCCCTTTGGAGTTCTGACCGACAGTTTGAGAACTGCTAAACCCAGGGTTGTGAGTTCAATCCTTGAGGGGGCTATTTAGGGATCTGGGGCAAAAATTGGGGGATTGGTCCTGCTTTGAGCAGGGGTTTGGACTACATGACCTCCTGAGGTCCCTTCCAACCCTGATATTCTATGATTCTATGAAACTGCTGGTCTAGGAGTTCAGGCCCCAGGCAAGGTAGAGCAAATAAGCAGATGGTATGACATCCTGGCTCTGGCAGATGGCAGAGAAACACAGGCCTCTTGGCCTAAGGAGGGGAGGCTGCCACCCCAGGGGTGGGGTTTGCAGCAGGGGGTCTGAGGACCCGGACCCATACTCCTCCACTGGGTCCCAACCCAGGGCCCTAACAGTGGCAGAGTGTTTCGCCACAGGGTCAGCGGGGATCCGCCCGAAACACACTGAACGATGTTCAGACAGTAGCCTCTGTCTCTTTGGGGTACATGGCAAGTGGCAATCCTGGTGCTCTTCTCCTGGACCAGTCTCCTCCAGGGGCAGGCCGTCGCACAGCACAGGTTCAGATCTGGGTATTTGCAGCGGCCTGGAGACGTCTGCTCCCTTCCCTGGCTCAGACGCAACTAAGTCAGAGGCTCCGTCTTTTGTACTTCCTGTCCCGTCTTTTAACTTCTGGCGGGAGGGGCGAGCCTGGCCTGGCTCTGTCCACCAGGGATCAGAGAATGGTCCCTCCCCCTTTGGCTCTCTGGGAGGCCACTCGACCTCACAACAAGAGTATATAGCAGAGGCCAGGCTCGTAGTGCCTATGGGAGATACATTCCTCTGCCCCACCCCATACTGCAGACTGTGCTTACAGCCACAGTTTAACCCAGGGGTGGGCAAATTATGGCTCATGGGCTGTGTCTGGCCCATCAGGTGTTTTAATCTGGTCCTTGAGCTCCCACCGGGGAGTGGGGTCTGGGGTTTGCCCCACTCTGGCGTTCCAGCCAGGGAGTGGGGTCAGGGGCTTGCCCCACTCTGTGTGTTCCGTGGCTCCACACAGCTTCTGGAAGCAGTGGCATACCCCCACTCTGGCTCCTACGTACTTGGAGCAGCCAGGGGACTTTGCATACTGCCCTTGCCCCAAGCGCTGCCCCCACAGCTCCCATTGGCCATGGTTCCCGCACCCCAACCCCCAATTTTGTGAGCATTCATGGCCTGCCATACAATTTCCATACCCAGATGTGGCTCTCAGGCCAAAAAGTTTGCCCACCCCTGGTTTAGCCTAAGAACTGCAGTGGCAGTTTTGCCTGAGGAAGAACTGCAGGACTAGGCCTCTTGGGATTCACAGGAGAACATTTATATTTGAAGTTTAGCCACACTCATGTTTCCATTTGCAGAACTAAAGTCTCATTGAGAGACCAAATATTTACAGTTCCTCTTTATAAGATCATCAGGTCCCCCAGAGATCCAGCAGTCCTTGCAACTGGCAGTTAAATTCTTACTGTTTTATTCCTTCTACCAGTTTATTCCTTTTATCCCAAATAACTGCCCTAATTCACTTGAATTTAAATGAAATGTTACTGTTTGGCTACCTACCAATGGAATTGCTGTATTACAATAGACCAGTGGTCCATCCCCCCAGTATCCTATCCTAACCAATGCCAAGAGCTTCAGAGAGAAATGCAATCTTCTTTGTCATGCACCTATTTTAATTGTGCAATTCTATGATATTGGGCGGTAGAGGTAGGGGGGCAGGATTTCTTCCAAACCCCAGCTGGTGATCAATTTGATGCCCTGAAGCATGATGATTTGTTGCCTCTGTAATTTCATCCTTGCGATTTTAACAGCTGATACTATTTTTATTCACGTGTGCACTAAAAATTTCTAATCCTTTTTGGAAATTTACTAAGCTCTTTACTTCAATTTCATCTTGCAGAAAGTTCCACAAATAAGCCTCATGTTAAAAAAAATCCCCTTGATCTGTTATAAACCTGTTATTTTTTTATTTTACATGAGAAATAGGACATGAGGGCTAAGATTAATTAGAACCAGGAGTATTAGAATCCTGAGCATCGGCAAGGATTAATAATTGTTATATGGCATCAGTAGAGTCATACAGGTATAAGTATGGAGAAATGTGGGCTTGGAGGAACTACCATTAAGTGAATACATAATTGGTTAGACAAACGCAAAAAAAGTAACTATTAATGGAATTATGTCAGATTGGAAGGAGGTCTCAAGTGGGGTTCCACAGGGATCTGTTCTAGGTCCGGTGTTGTTTCACACCTTTATTAAATGACTTGCATGTAGGAATAGAGAGCATATGGATCAAATTTGCAGATGACACAAAGCTGAGAGGATGGGGTTGCCAACATTTTGTAGGATAAAGATAAAATCCAGAGGGATCGTGATAAATTGGTATAGACAACAAAATGAAATTAAAAAAAGACAAATGTAAGGTGCTACACTTAAGGAAGAAAAACGAAATGCACATGTACAGAATGGGGGATAACTGGCTTAGCAGCAACACTGCTGAGAAGGATCTGGGAGTTGTGGTGGATCACACCTCAACACGATTCAACAATGTGATGCTGTTGCAAAAAAAACAAAAGCAATTTTAGGTTGCATTAACAGAGGCATAGTGCAAGTCACGGGAGGTGATAGTACCGCTCTACTCAGTGCTGGTTAGGCCTCAGCTAGAGTCCTGTGTCCAGTTTTAGTCACCAGTGTATAGGAAGGATGTAGAGAAACTGGAAAGGATCTAAAGGCAAGCCACAAAGATGATCAAAGGGATAGAATGCAAGCCATACAAGCAAAGGCTGAAGCCAGGAACTAGGTATGTTTAGTTTAGAAAAGAGTAGATTAAGGGGGACATGATAGTGGTATTCAAATACTTGAAAGGCTGCCATAAAAAACATGGAGAAATGTTGTTCTCTCTTGCCACAGAGGGCAGGATGAGAGGGAATAGGTTCAAGCTACAGCATAGGAGGTTTAGATTAAATCTCAGAAAAAACTTCCTAATTGTAAGAACAGCAGGACAATGGAACAGACTGCATAGAAAAGTGATAGAAGCTCCTTCACTGGCGGTTTTCAAAAGGAGGCTGGAGAGCCATCTGTCTTGGATGGTTTAGACCCAACAAATCCTGTATCTTGGCAGGGTGTTAGACTAGCTGACCCTTGTAGTTCTGTCTACCCTATGATTCTAAGTGAGACCAGGCTTTTGATCTGTGTAACTGGGCATTCTCCCTTCAGGACATTTACTTTCCCTGTTTTCACAGTGGTCCTCCCTTTTCCCTCAGTGCCTCTGACTGGGATGGAAAGCCAATTAGAGCCATTTGAAACATTTTCATTGGAATTTTTTGAGGAAAAATTGTTTTCATTTTCAGTTCTGATTTTGATTTAAAAAATTCAGTTTTTGATAAAATTTTGATTTTCTAAGACTGACTTTTTAGCCATCCCTTTTTTTAAACAGAAAAAAAATGTTGCTGTCTGATCATTGTTTTTCCCTCAAAAAACAATCGGAATTTTTTAATGGGAAATTTCTAAAAATATGTTTTTTTCATTTTCTGTGAATTTTTTTTTTTTTTTTACTATCTCTAGCCATAAACCTTTCTCTGCTGGTGACCTTATACTGCATCCAAATTTCACTGTAGTCAATGAGTATTTTCCCACAAAGTTCAATGGGATTTAGATAAGTTCCGTAGCTAAATATAGATGTTCATGCAAATAGTACAGACGTCATCACTAAATTAGACATAAAAGTAATTACATAGTATTGAAACATTACCAGGATTTTCTTTAGGGTAATATCCCCCATAGGTACTCCAGATCATAGGAATTGCCAAACTGGGTCAAAGCAATTGTTTATCTAGTCTAATAGTCAGTCAGTGGCCAATACCAGGTATTTCAGTAGAAGCTGCAAGAAACCCAATAGTGAACAAGTATATGATAACCTGCTCTAGGGAAAGTTTCTTCCTAATTCCTTATTAATTAGGGATTACTTTGTGCCCTGTAGCAGAAGGGTTTATATTGCTTCTATAACCTTTTTTCCATCCTATTTAATGTAACATTACCGATATACATGTTATTTTTAATGCAACTAAACTCTTGACCTCAATAACTTATGACAGTGGGTTCCACAGGTTAACTAAACATTATGAAAGA
The DNA here is from genome assembly GCF_965140285.1 of Lepidochelys kempii. Lineage (NCBI taxonomy): Eukaryota > Metazoa > Chordata > Testudines > Cheloniidae > Lepidochelys > Lepidochelys kempii. The sequence goes on along the minus strand of NC_136381.1, from coordinate 25,677,264 downwards.
CATTACTTTTTACTCCCAGTGTTTCTTCCTGGCCTAAGCAGGAATGAACTTCTGAAGATACTCTCTGAGGATAACCATTTTTCAAAACGTATGTCAATTCCTGTTACCTACTGTCCTCCAGGTCTCACATTCATATCCATTAGAAGTGGTTGGACACTACTGTGTGACAGTACAAACATCATGTAAGAATCTAAACAAACATCAGCCACTCTTTGTATTTTTAAGGCTTCAGAAATTACATCTTCAGGAAGTTTTGATTATCAGTCATTGATTTCCCAAATTATAGTTCTATCTACTTCCCCTTATCAACAGTACCACTTATACAGATCAGGGCGGAACTAACCTTTTGTGGGCTTGGCACCAAACATATTTGTGGGGCCCATTGGGGCATGGCTTAGAGGGATGGGGGGGGGTCAGTCCCCAGAGCAAGGGGCCGCTGGGGCCATGGGACACGGTGAGGCGGGGTGGCCCTGCTCCATGCAGCCCAGCACAAGGGCACTGTTTACAATCTCACAGCCACCAGACGCACACTGGCCCACCTCTGTTTGGTGGGCAATGCCACTCCCCCAAACTACACCTATGGGTGTCCCCACTGTTGAAACGGATCTTTAATGGCCCATAGCTGGGCAGATTGTTACTGGTACCAGTGAAAATTCAGATTCAATTTGCTCAATGCACAGCAATTATTTGAGAAAGAATCACACAAGCAGTAAAAGGTTATATAATATGTTTCCCTAATAAGCCTTAATTCCCCAAGCATAAGCCCTCCATAACTATGTTGGGCTTACACGGTGTCCTGATTGGCAAACAAAGCAGGTATCGCTACCAGTCCTAGATGGAGACTTCTTTTCTTCTCTTCATTTCCCCTCTCAAGTACTTCGTCTGTCAAATGTCCCCCGAAGAAGAGTCTTGGTTACCCCGAGGCCCTCTGGTTCAAAAGTCCCTTGTAGCAGTGTCTTGGTTACACTGAGACCCTCTCTCTCACAGCATCACAGACCTCTTCAAATATTAATTGGGGAAGTAACTAACTCACTCTACTTAGCATTTATACCTCTTATTTTCAAAGGAGTCACGTGTCCCAGAAATATGCCCTGTGGGCGTTTCATTACTGTTTTTTTAATTAATATTTTAGAAGGGGGCTGGAAACAGACACAAACCAAAGATCAGTTGACGTTTACCCTCTCAGTTATTCACTTAAGTTCTTAGAGTGGTGTCATCCAGAAGGGTCATTTTGACCCGGGTCAGCCTGTGCCAAGCTCACTGGTGGCATGTTTTTGCGTTTTCTTTACTTGGTGAGCTGGACCCTGGCTGGTATGACCAAAGTTCTATGCTGAAACACACACACAGATAGAGTGTATAAACACTCTCAGTAAATTTCCATACCAACTGATGCTAAAAGAACCCTGCTCCCAGAATCCTCTAGCATATTTAGACGTACCAAGCCATACCAAACTCATGTTCACCACATTCATTTATATCAATCACAGTAATTCATAATAATAATTTGGCACCATCCCAATACCCAGACCCCCTCCCTCTGGCTTCCCTTTGCTTCTCCATCACTTTCTGCAGAGTGGGAAGCAAAGAAATCTGCGGGATGACCTGTTTTCATTCCCCCAGGAGTATCTCACATAGACCACCCCTGCCCAGCATCCCAACACACACAGACCACCCTCCACTGCCCAGCGCCCCAACCCCACACTGTCCAGCACCCCCCATAGATCCCCCAGAGACCCATTCCTCCATGCCCTGCCCCTCAGCCACACTCACCAGCCCCCCTGGGAGGTAACTGTGTCCACTAGGCTGAGCCGGCAGCACAACTGGGACTGGTTGGGGATTGCTTTGGCTCTTTGGGAGCGGCACAAACAGCCATGCTAGAGCAGGAGTGGGGCCTGCCCGGGCCAGGCTCCCTCAGGACCCACTTGCCTGGTGGGGCCCGGCCAAGCACCCCATGTTGACCCCCCTCCCTCTGGCTGAGACCGGCCTACCCTGGCCCCTGCACCGGCCCCAGGAGGCTCAGCCCTGGGGTGGTGGGCGGGGGCCCGCAGGTGACAGGCATCAGAAACCGCCGGGAGCCAGAGCTGCACTAGGGAGCAGGGCAGACCCCTGCAACATGATCCCCGAGAGCCTGCCCAGCCCAGCTGCACCCACTGGCCCCATGCCTAGGGGTTGGGGGGAAGAGGGGGCAAAAAAGAACAAGCTGTGGGTGGGGCCTTGGGGCAGAGCACAGACAGAGTAGGGGGAGCGAGGAGGACAGGGGCCATGATCCAGGCACCAGCGTGCCTTCTGAGTATGGGCCCAGTGCCATGTAAACCCGGTACTGATGCAGATAAAAAGGACCAAGTAGAAATAAGTTAGATAAAAGAAATCAGGTAGAAGCTGGACTATCAGAGGCACTTTGTATTGTTTACTATAGGAGATGGATTCCAAATGGTTTGTGGCATTAACAAAGTGAAACTGGATAACAGATAGATTTTTTTTTTTTTTTGGTATTGAAATAACAGTCAGTGTGGGAGATAAAATATTTCCTAATTTTTATTAAAATCAGCTTACAAGCCATCAGGGCCAGGGACCTTTCATGACTACATTTTTAGAATAGCCATCTGGACATCCTCAGGTGTTATGATCAAGTATGGCCTCTGGTTTTTACAGTCATTTTAGGGAAATGTACCCTATCCAGAAAATCCAAGACATCAGGTGTGATGGAGGTAATGATTTATATACAGTGATGTGTTTTGAGGGATCTCCTCAGGAACCCCTTGTTAAAATTTTACCACCAAACTGAAAGAAGAAATGAGATAATACTGGCTGGGATGGAGCTCTCTAGATAGCTGCTAAATCATCCCTGCCAGAGATGACTTATCGCTGGTACTCATAAAATAGATCTGAAGAGGAAATTACTTTCCTTTCTGAGTGTCAGCACATGCTCCCCCCATGTTGTATCCGGGCTTATCACAGGCAAAGAGGATTTTTTTTGGTGATAGTCCCTTATTGGCAGCACAGTGGGTGGTCGTGACACGCAGAAGTAGTTAGCGATATTAATTGTGTTATTACCCCAGACAGACAGCCCCAGCTGTCTTGTATTTGGAAGATGAAGCTGCTACATGATTTGGCAAGGAGAGAATTAGCCAGAAGGCAGACTGCATTTGTCACAATGGATCTGAGATTCTTGAGACCACTCCTGTCACTGGAAGGGTCCTACTGTATTGACACATTGTGTCCAGGATGAACCTGCAGTGTTATTTTTCTAATTTTTACTGATTGACATCAAAGTCACTTTCAAACCATTGATTCTATTCTTCAGTCTCATGTTCTGCATTTTTTTCTCTCTTCTATTTATGTAGGAACATTTTTAAATCCTTCCACTTCTCTCTTTTGTCTTTGTCAACTCTCTCCTGAGTGTCTTGATTTCTTCATGCTATGACAAGATGAATCATAGCTATGGTTACGTAAGGATTTGTATTGCTAGTTAAACTGGCTCAATTGCTTGCCATTTGTAATAACAGTAGGAACTTTGGAGTAGGAACTAAAGTTATGCATACTGTTGTATGCTGGGGGAGGGGGGGGGAATTAGTCTTATCAGTAGAAGCACATCATTGCTTGCACTGGGAGCCAGGCAGGCAAGCCAGCATAACCTATCTGTACAGTTCTCAGCAACAAGTTAAGTAAAGTGTTTACTGTTATTTAAAAAGTCTCCAGTATTTTTTCTTAAGTTATAATAGCAAATTGGTAACAACTATTACATGGTGTCAGAAAAAAACCTAAATGTAAGAAAAGAGTAGAACAAACCTGAAAAGAAATGGACCAACTAAAGCCTCCAAGAAAGTTAGCGTTTGAAGGAAATGCAGCAAAAAATTGGAGAAAATTGAAGCAAGGTTGCAAGGCTCTGAGCTGGACTGCACTTTAAGTGGCGGAGTCAAAAAAGATGAAGGGATGAAAATAGTATTATTTCTTCCTGTGGCAGGTGAAGAAGCAAGAGAAGTATTTACCACTTTTCATTTTGACGATGTACAGCTAAAGAAAAAAAAACGGTCTTAGGGTATGTCTACACTACGGAATAAGGTCGAATTTATAGAAGTCGGTTTTTTAGAAATCAGTTTTATATATTCGAGTGTGTGTGTCCCCACAGAAAATGCTCTAAGTGCATTAAGTGCATTAACTCGGCGGAGCGCTTCCACAGTACCGAGGCTAGAGTCGACTTCTGGAGCGTTGCACTGTGGGTAGCTATCCCACAGTTCCCGCAGTCTCCGCTGCCCATTGGAATTCTGGGTTGAGATCCCAATGCCTGATGGGGCTAAAACATTGTCGCGGGTGGTTCTGGGTACATATCGTCAGGCCCCCATTCCCTCCCTCCCTCCGTGAAAGCAAGGGCAGACAATCATTTTGCGCCTTTTTTCCTGAGTTACCTGTGCAGACGCCATACCACGGCAAGCATGGAGCCCGCTCAGGTAACCGTCACCGTATGTCTCCTGGGTGCTGGCAGACGCGGTACGGCATTGCTACACAGTAGCAGCAACCCCTTGCTTTGTGGCAGCAGACGGTACAGTACGACTGGTAGCCGTCATCGTCATGTCCGAGGTGCTCCTTCCACGTCGGCTGGGAGCCCCTGGGCAGACATGGGCGCAGGGACTAAATTTGGAGTGACTTGACCAGGTTATTCTCTTTAGTCCTGCAGTCAGTCCTATTGAACTGTCTTATGGTGAGCGGGCAGGCGATACGGACTGCTAGCAGTCATACTGTACCATCTTCTGCTGAGCAGCCATGAGATGTGGATGGCATGCAGTCCTTCTGCACCGTCTGCTGCCAGCCAAAGATGTAAAAGATAGATGGAGTGGATCAAAACAAGAAATAGACCAGATTTGTTTTGTACTCATTTGCTTCCCCCCCTCCCCTGTCTAGGGGACTCATTCTTCTAGGTCACACTGCAGTCACTCACAGCGAAGGTGCAGCGAGGTAAATCTAGCCATGTATCAATCAGAGGCCAGGCTAACCTTCTTGTTCCAATAAGGACAATAACTTAGGTGCACCATTTCTTATTGGAACCCTCCGTGAAGTCCTGCCTGAAATACTCCTTGATGTAAAGCGACCCCCTTTGTTGATTTTAGCTCCCTGAAGCCAACCCTGTAAGCCGTGTCCTCAGTCGCCCCTCCCGGCGTCAGAGCAATGGCAAACAATCGGGCATCTGAGAGTGCTGTCCAGAGCAGTCACAATGGAGCACTCTGATGGGGCTAAAACATTGTCGCGGGTGGTTCTGGGTACGTATCGTCAGGCCCCCGTTTCCTCCCTCCCTCCGTGAAAGCAAGGGCAGACAATCATTTTGCGCCTTTTTTCCTGAGTTACCTGTGCAGACGCCATACCACGGCAAGCATGGAGCCCGGTCAGGTAACCGTCACCCTATATCTCCTGGGTGCTGGCAGACGCGGTACGGCTTTGCTGCACAGTAGCAGCAACCCATTGCCTTCTGGTAGCAGACGGTGCAATACGACTGGTAGTCGTCCTCGTCGTGTCCGAGGTGCTCCTGGCCACGTCGGCTGGGAGCACCTGGGCAGACATGGGCGCAGGGACTAAATTTGGAGTGACTTGACCAGGTCATTCTCTTTAGTCCTGCAGTCAGTCCTATTGAACCGTCTTATGGTGAGCGGGCAGGCGATACGGACTGCTAGCAGTCGTACTGTACCATCTTCTGCCAGGCAGGCAAGAGATGAGGATTGCTAGTAGTCGTATTGTACCATCTTCTGCCAGGCAGGCAAGAGATGAGGATGGCTAGCAGTCGTACTGTACCATCTTCTGCCGAGCAGCCATGAGATGTGGATGGCATGCAGTTCTTCTGCACAGTCTGCTGCCAGCCAAAGATGTAAAAGATAGATGGAGTGGGTCAAAACAAGAAATAGACCAGATTTGTTTTGTACTCATTTTCCTCCTCCCCTGTCTAGGGGACTCATTCCTCTAGGTCACACTGCAGTCACTCACAGAGAAGGTGCAGTGAGGTAAATCTAGCCATGTATCAATCAGAGGCCAGGCTAACCTCCTTGTTCCAATAAGAACGATAACTTAGGTGCACCATTTCTTATTGGAACCCTCCGTGAAGTCCTGCCTGAAATACTCCTTGATGTACAGACATCCCCTTTGTTGATTTTAGCTCCCTGAAGCCAACCCTGTAAGCCGTGTCGTCAGTCGCCCCTCCCTCCGTCAGAGCAATGGCAGACAAACGTTCCGCGCCTTTATTCTGTGCGGACGCCATACCAAGGCAAGCATGGAGGCCGCTCAGCTCACTTTGGCAATTAGGAGCACATTAAACACCACACGCATTATCCAGCAGTATATGCAGCACCAGAACCTGGCAAAGCGATACCGGGCGAGGAGGCGATGTCAGCGCGGTGACAAGAGTGATGAGGACATGGACACAGACTTCTCTCAAAGCAGGGGCCCTGGCAATGCAGGCATCATGGTGCTAATGGGGCAGGTTCATGCTGTGGAACGCTGATTCTGGGCTCGGGAAACAAGCACAGACTGGTGGGACTGCATAGTGTTGCAGGTCTGGGATGATTCCCAGTGGCTGCGAAACTTTCACATGCGTAAGGGCACTTTCATGGAACTTTGTGACTTGCTTTCCTCTGCCCTGAGGCGCATGAATACCAAGATGAGAGCAGCCCTCACTGTTGAGAAGCGAGTGGCGATAGCCCTGTGGAAGCTTGCAACGCCAGACAGCTACCGGTCAGTTGGGAATCAATTTGGAGTGGGCAAATCTACTGTGGGGGCTGCTGTGATGCAAGTAGCCCACGCAATCAAAGATCTGCTGATATCAAGGGTAGTGACCCTGGGAAATGTGCAGGTCACAGTGGATGGCTTTGATGCAATGGGATTCCCTAACTGTGGTGGGGCCATAGACGGAACCCATATCCCTATCTTGGCACCGGAGCACCAAGCTGGCGAGTACACAAACCGCAAGGGGTACTTTTCAATAGTGCTGCAAGCTCTGGTGGATCACAAGGGACGTTTCACCAACATCAACGTGGGATGGCCGGGAAAGGTCCATGATGCTCGCATCTTCAGGAACTCTGGTCTGTTTCAAAAGCTGCAGGAAGGGACTTTATTCCCAGACCAGAAAATAACTGTTGGGGATGTTGAAATGCCTATAGTTATCCTTGGGGACCCAGCCTACCCCTTAATGCCATGGCTCATGAAGCCGTACACAGGCAGCCTGGACAGTAGTCAGGAGCTGTTCAACTACAGGCTGAGCAAGTGCAGAATGGTGGTAGAATGTGCATTTGGACGTTTAAAGGCGCGCTGGCGCAGTTTACTGACTCGCTTAGACCTCAGCAAAACCAATATTCCCACTGTTATTACTGCTTGCTGTGTGCTCCACAATATCTGTGAGAGTAAGGGGGAGACGTTTATGGCGGGGTGGGAGGTTGAGGCAAATCACCTGGCTGCTGGTTACGCACAGCCAGACACCAGGGCGGTTAGAAGAGCACAGGAGGGCGTGGTACGCATCAGAGAAGCTTTGAAAACCAGTTTCATTACTGGCCAGGCTACGGTGTGAAAGTTCTGTTTGTTTCTCCTTCATGAAACCCCCCGCCCCTTGGTTCACTCTACTTCCCTGTAAGCTAACCACCCGCCCCTCCTCCCTTCAATCACCGCTTGCAGAGGCAATAAAGTCATTGTTGCTTCACATTCATGCATTCTTTATTCATTCATCACACAAATAGGGGGATGACTACCAAGGTAGCCCAGGAGGGGTGGTGGAGGAGGGAAGGAAAATGCCACACAGCACTTTAAGCACAGCACTTTAAAAGTTTACAACTTTAAAATTTATTGAATGACAGCCTTCTTTTTTTGGGGCAATCCTCTGTGGTGGAGTGGCTGGTTGGCCGGAGGCTTCCCCACCGTGTTCTTGGGCGTCTGGGTGTGGAGGCTATGGAACATGGGGAGGAGGGCGGTTGGTTACAGAGGGGCTGCAGTGGCAGTCTGTGCTCCAGCTGCCTTTGCTGCAGCTCAACCATACACTGGAGCATACTGGTTTGGTCCTGCAGCAGCCTCAGCATTGAATCCTGCCTCCTCTCATCACGCTGCCACCACATTTGAGCTTCAGCCCTGTCTTCAGCCCGCCACTTACTCTCTTCAGCCCGCCACCTCTCCTCCCGGTCATTTTGTGCTTTCCTGCACTCTGACATTATTTGCCTCCACGCATTCGTCTGTGCTATGTCAGTGTGGGAGGACAGCATGAGCTCGGAGAACATTTCATCGCGAGTGCATTTTTTTTTCTTTCTAAGCTTCACTAGCCTCTGGGAAGGAGAAGATCCTGTGATCATTGAAACACATGCAGCTGGTGGAGAAAAAAAAAGGGACAGCGGTATTTAAAAAGACACATTTTATAAAACAGTGGCTACACGCTTTCAGGGTAAACCTTGCTGTTAACATTACATACATAGCACATGTGCTTTCGTTACAAGGTCGCATTTTGCCTCCTCCCACCGCGTGACTACCCCCTCAACCTTCCCCCCTCCCTGTGGCTAACAGCGGGGAACATTTCTGTTTAGCCACAGGCAAACAGCCCAGCAGGAATGGGCTCCTCTGAGTGTCCCCTGAAGAAAAGCACTCTATTTCAACCAGGTGACCATGAATTATATCTCACTCTCCTGAGGATAACACAGAGAGATAAAGAACGGATGTTGTTTGAATGCCAGCAAACATACACTGCAATGCTTTGTTCTACAATGATTCCCGAGTACGTGTTACTGGCCTGGAGTGGTAAAGTGTCCTACCATGAAGGACGCAATAAGGCTGCCCTCCCCAGAAACCTTTTGCAAAGGCTTTAGGACTACATCTAGGAGAACCGCAAATGCCAAGGCAAAGTAATCCTTTTACATGCTTCCTTTTAAACCATGTATAGTATTTTAAAAGGTACACTCACCAGAGGTCCCTTCTCCACCTGCTGGGTCCAGGAGGCAGCCTTGGGTGGGTTCGGGGGGTACTGGCTCCAGGTCTAGGGTGAGAAACAGTTCCTGGCTGTCGGGAAAACCGGTTTCTCCGCTTGCTTGCTGTGAGCTATCTACAACCTCCTCCTCATCATCATCTTCTTCGTCCCCAAAACCTGCTTCCGTATTGCCTCCATCTCCATTGAAGGAGTCAAACAACACGGCTGGGGTAGTGGTGGCTGAACCCCCTAAAATGGCATGCAGCTCATCATGGAAGCGGCATGTTTGGGGCTCTGACCCAGAGCGGCTCTTCGCCTCTCTGGTTTTCTGGTAGGCTTGCCTCAGCTCCTTCAGTTTCACGCGGCACTGTTCGGGTCCCTGTTATGGCCTCTGTCCTTCATGCCCTGGGAGATTTTCACAAAGGTTTTGGCATTTCGAAAACTGGAACGGAGTTCTGATAGCACGGATTCCTCTCCCCAAACAGCGATCAGATCCCGTACCTCCCATTCGGTCCATGCTGGAGCTCTTTTGCGATTCTGGGACTCCATCATGGTCACCTGCAGCTTGCCACGCTGGCCAAACAGGAAATGAGATTCAAAAGTTTGCGGTTCTTTTCCTGTCTACCTGGCCAGTGCATCTGAGTTGAGAGTGCTGTCCAGAGCGGTCATAATGGAACACTCTGGGATAGCTCCCGGAGGCCAATACCATCGAATTGTGTCCACAGTACCCCAAATTCGAGCCGGCAACATCGATTTAAGCGCTAATCCACTTGTCAGGGGTGGAGTAAGGAAATCGATTTTAAGAGCCCTTTAAGTCGAAATAAAGGGCTTCATTGTGTGGACGGGTGCAGGTTTACATCGATTTAACGCTGCTAAATTCGACCTAAAGTCCTAGTGTAGACCAGGGCTTTAAGAATAAGTTTGAGGCATAGCCCACGAAAGCTTAAGCCCAAATACATTTCTTAGTCTCTAAGGTGCCACAAGGATACCTCGTTTTTTCTGATACAGACTACCGCGACTACCACTATGAAACATATCAGAGGCACACATTTTTCACCAGAAGTCAGACAGATGTGGAAATTATAGACCAATGCATGTCTGATTTAAAACTGGCAGCACAATGCAAATTTGGAGAAGTGTTTGAATCACTCATTAAAGACTGCATCATGTGTGGTATTGTGTCAGACTCAGTGCGAGCTTGGTTGTTGAGGGAGAGTAATTTAACCAGTGAACGTGCTGTGGGCTTATGTTGTGCAGATGAAATGACTGCAAAGCAACTGAAAGGGCAGGGTGCACCAAAAGAACACGTGCACACACTGCAGGATAAATCCGCCTTTAGTAACTACCCAGACATGCAGACATGGACTGGAGGATAGCCTGCTGCTAATAAAAGCTTGCAATCAAGAGAAGTGAAAAAAGAGCAGTTAGAGGCAACTAAGAATAGAAATGTGGCTGTAGCCATACCATAAGGAACTGTCCTGGGAATGGACAAGAATGCTGAAAATTCATAGAAGGGATCATTGTGTTCACCTAGTCTGACCTCTTGTATAACACAGGTCATAGAACTTCCCGAAATAATTCCTAGAGCAGATCTTTTAGAAAGACATCAAATTTTGACTTAAAAATTGTCAGTGATGGAGAATCCACCACGACCCTTAGTAAATTGTTCTATGGTTAATTATACTCACTGTTAAAAATTAACACTTTATTTCCAGTTTGAAATTGTCTAGCTTCAACTTCGAACCACTGGATCATGTTATACCTTTCTCTGCTAGACTGAAGAGTCCATTATTAAATATTTGTTTTCCTATGTAGGTATTTATAGACTGTAATCAAGTGACTCTTTAACCTTCTCTTTGTTAAGATAAATAGATTGAGCTCCTTGAGTCTATCACTATAAGGCATGTTTTCTAATAATTTTCATGGCTTTAATCATTTTCATGGCTCTTCTCTAAACCTTCTCCAATGTATCAACAAAGTTTTTGAATTGTGGGCACCAGAACTGGATACAGTATTCCAGAAAAGCTCACACCAGTACAAAATACAGAAGTAAAATAACCTCTACCTTCCTTCTTGAAATTCCCTTGTTTATCAATCCCAGGATCACATTAGCTTTTTTGGCCACAGCCTCAGACTGGAAGGTCATGTTTAGCTTATTATCTGCCATAACCCCAATATCTCTTTCAGAGTCACTGCTTCCCAGGATAGAGTCCCCCATCTTATAAGTATGTCCTACATTCTTTGTTCCCAAACGTATACTTTTAGCTGTAAAGGCTAATGTAGTGCCAATCTTTAAAAAAGGGAAGAAGGAGGATCCTGGGAACTACAGGCCAGTCAGCCTCACTTCAGTCCCTGGAAAAATCATGGAGCAGGTCCTCAATGAATCAATCCTGAAGCACTTGCATGAGAGGAAAGTGATCAGGAACAGCCAGCATGGATTCACCAAGGGAAGGTCATGCCTGACTAATCTAATCGCCTTTTATGATGAGATTACTGGTTCTGTGGATGAAGGGAAAGCAGTGGATGTATTGTTTCTTGACTTTAGCAAAGCTTTTGACACGGTCTCCCACAGTATTCTTGTCAGCAAGTTAAGGAAGTATGGGCTGGATGAATGCACTACAAGGTGGGTAGAAAGCTGGCTAGATTGTCGGGCTCAACGGGTAGTGATCAATGGCTCCATATCTAGTTGGCAGCCGGTATCAAGTGGAGTACCCCAAGGGTCAGTCCTGGGGCCGGTTTTGTTCAATATCTTCATAAATGATCTGGAGGATGGTGTGGATTGCACTCTCAGCAAATTTGCGGATTATACTAAACTGGGAGGAGTGGTAGATACGCTGGAGGGGAGGGATAGGATACAGGAAGACCTAGACAAATTGGAGGATTGGGCCAAAAGAAATCTGATGAGGTTCAATAAGGATAAGTGCAGGGTCCTGCACTTAGGACGGAAGAACCCAATGCACAGCTACAGACTAGGGACCGAATGGCTAGGCAGCAGTTCTGCGGAAAAGGACCTAGGGGTGACAGTGGACGAGAAGCTGGATATGAGTCAGCAGTGTGCCCTTGTTGCCAAGAAGGCCAATGGCATTTTGGGATGTATAAGTAGGGGCATAGCGAGCAGATGGAGGGACGTGATCGTCCCCCTCTATTCGACATTGGTGAGGCCTCATCTGGAGTACTGTGTCCAGTTTTGGGCCCCACACTTCAAGAAGGATGTGGATAAATTGGAGAGAGTCCAGCGAAGGGCAACAAAAATGATTAGGGGACTGGAACACATGAGTTATGAGGAGAGGCTGAGGGAGCTGGGATTGTTTAGCCTGCAGAAGAGAAGAATGAGGGGGGATTTGATAGCTGCTTTCAACTACCTGAAAGGAGGTTCCAAAGAGGATGGCTCTAGGCTGTTCTCAATGGTAGCAGATGACAGAACGAGGAGTAATGGTCTCAAGTTGCAGTGGGGGAGGTTTAGATTGGATATTAGGAAAAACTTTTTCACTAAGAGGGTGGTGAAACACTGGAACGCGTTACCTAGGGAGGTGGTAGAATCTCCTTCCTTAGAGGTTTTTAAGGTCAGGCTTGACAAAGCCCTGGCTGGGATGATTTAACTGGGAATTGGTCCTGCTTTGAGCAGGGGGTTGGACTAGATGACCTCCTGAGGTCCCTTCCAACCCTGATATTCTATGATTCTATGATTCTATGAAAACACATAGTTTGCCTGCGCCCAGTTTACCAATCTATCTAGATTGCTCTGAATCAGTGACCTGTTGTCTTCATTAGTTACCATTTCCCCAATTTTTGTGTCATCTGCAAACTTTATGAGGGATGATTTTATGTGTTCTTCCAGCTCATTAATAGAAATGTTAAAATAGCACAGGGCCAAGAACCGATCCCTGCAGGACCCCACTGAAAACAGACCCACTCGATGATGAATCCCCATTTGCAGTTACATTTTGAGACCTATCATTTAGCCAGTTTTTAATCCATTTAATGTGTGGCCTGCTGATTTTGTATCATTCTCATTTTTTAATCAAAACATTATGTTGTACCAAGTCAAATGCCTTACAAAAGTCTAAGTATATTACAACAACACTATTACCTTTATCAACTACATTTGTGATCTCATCAAAAAAAAGATATCAGATTTGATTATATATTTTCTATAAACCCATGTTGATTTGTAATGACATTACCCTCCTTTAGTTCTTTATTAATCGAGTCCTGTATCACCTGCTCCATTATCTTGCTTGGGATCAATGTCAGTTTGAGAGGCCTATAATTACCCAAGTCGTCCCGTTTACCTTTTAAAAATTTGTCACAACACTGCACTTGCCACATGGAAGAAAGCTAATTGTTTAGCCAAAATGTGCAACTCTGGGAAAGGAAATGCCAGGACAAAACAGATGTTTAATCTCACAGAAGCAGATGAGCACTTGCAAGATCTGTTCCTCAGTACGCTAAGTACTGAACCTCCCAGGGACGAGTGCAATGTGGATTTGCTTACTAATGATCACAAAACCGTGAGTTTGAAAATCGATACTGGGGCACAGGCCAGTGCAATATCTGTAAAGTTGTACAACATTTTAATGGACAGACAACTTTGCAACGCAAGTATCCAGCTGCTACTCAGGGGAAAAACTGCAAGTACAGTACATGATAAATGCAACTTGGACTTTGAGTATCGGGTAAAAAAGCATTGCTGGAATTTCAGGTGCTGGAATTTGACTCACAAGTCACACTGGACTTAGAGGCTGTGACACTTTTAAATTTAGTGCAAAGAGTCAATGTGTTAAAGGAAGAACCAGAAGGTGACTGGGATATATTTAAAGAATACAAGGATATATTTGAAGGTTTAGGGTGGGTGTGAGATAAGCACCTCATAAAGATGAACTTGCAACTACCACCTGTAATTCATGCACCTTGTGAAGTTCCAGTAGCATTATAGACAGTGAACTGCACCATAAGGAATAGTTGCAAGTAAGGCAGCGGTCCTGGGGGCAGAATCGGAGCAGTGGTCCTGGAGCAGTAGTGGCGCCCTGCCCTGTTTCGCACCAGAGTAGAAGCGGCACCCCAGTCCCGTCCCCCTGCAGAGCAGCAGCACCCTGGGCCACTCCCCCAGAGCAGCAGCGCCCCCCCCCGGACCCTCCAAGGAGCAGCGGCACCCCGGGGCCCCCCAGAATGGCAGCAGCACCCTGTCCCCCCCAGAGCAGAAGCACCCTGCCCCCCCCCCAGAGGCCCCTTAGAGCAGCTAGGATTTAGAGGTATTTATAGTACAAGTCAGGGACAGGTCCCGGGTCATGAAGTTTTGTTTATTGCCTGCAGCCTGTCCATGACTTGTACAAAAAATGCCCCCAACTAAATCTTAGTCTTGGTTGCAAGTAAAAAAACCAAAAAAAAGTGTGGAAGATCCTAGAAAATGGATCAATTCTACAATAACTTGATACAAACCAGATTGAGAAGAAATAAGAATATGCTTGGATCCGAGCGATATGAATAAAGCAATATGAAAAGAACATCTTCAGTTGCCTACAGTAGAAGACATCACCAGCAAGATAGCAAGAGCTACAGTTTTCACTGCCTTGGATGCCATAGCAGATTCTGGCAAATACAAAACTTCTAGACTCTGGACATTCAACACATCATTTGGCAGGTACAGGTTCACCAGACTTCCTTTTGGCATCTGTTCAGCTCCTGAAGTATACCAAGGAGTGATCCAACAGACATTTGACAGTCTGGAAGCTGTTGAATGTTATATAGATGACATACTGGTGCGGGGAAATACCAGCTGTGCGGGGAAATGAAGGGCTCAAGAGAGTGCTAGACGTGTTGTGAAAGGAACCTGTGACTGAACAGAGCAAATGCAATTTGGCTCTGGGAGAGAGAAAATATTTGGGGCATTACTTAACAAAAAAAAGAAGTTCTAAACCTTTAAACTGAAACATGGAAAGAACTGAAATAGCCACATTGACCTGCAAGGCTGAATTGCAAAGATTTCTTGGAATGTTTACTTATTTGGGGAAATTTATGCTGCACACATCAACGGAAGCAACTCCTTTAAGACAACTGTTTGGAAAAGATTCAAGTTCACCTGGATGCCAATGCATGAGGTGGCATATGAACACTTGAACAATTGCATACAAGGGTACCCGTGCTGAAGTACATTAATGTCAAAGAACCAGTTATTGCATCAGTGGATGCAAGTTCTACTGGATTAGGGGCTGTATAGCTGCAAAGCAGGGTTCCTGTTGCTTATGCCTCTAAAGCTCTGACAACGGCACAACAGAACTATGCCCATATAGAAAAATAAATGCCAGCAACGGTATTTGCCTGTACTCAGTTTCATCAGTTTATCTATAGGAAAAAACTAGGCTGTCAAGCAATTAAAAAAAATTAATCACACGATTAATCACACTTTTACACAATAATAGAATGCCATTTATTTAAATATTTTGGATGTTTTCTACATTTTCAAATATATTGATTTCAATCACAACACAGAATGGAAAGTGTACAGTGTTCACTTTATATTTTTTGATTACAAGTATTTGCACTGTAAAAAAAAAGACATAATATTTTTCAGTTCACCTAATATAAGTACTTTAGTGCAATCTCTTTATTATGAAAGTTGAACTTACAAATATAGGATTATGTAAAAGAAACTGCATTCAAAAATAAAACAATGTAAAATGTTATAGAGCCTGCAAGTCCACTCAGTCCTACTTCTTGTTCAGCCAATCACACAGACAAACAAGTTTGTTTACATTTGCAGGAGATAATGCTCTCCGCTTCTTGTTTACAATGTCACCTGCAAGTGAGAATAGGCATTCACATGGCACTGTTGTATCTGACGTTGCAAGATATTTACATGCCAGATGCGCTAAAGATTCATATGTCCCTTTATGCTTCAACCCCCACTCAAGGGGACATGCGTCCATGCTGATGACAGGTTCTGCTTGATAACAATCCAAAGAAGTGCAGACTGACACATGTTCATTTTCATCATCTGAGTCAGATGTCACCAGCAGAAGGTTGATTTTCTTTTTTGGTGGTTCGGGTTCTGTAGTTTCTGCATCAGAGTGTTGCTCTTTTAAGACTTCTGAAAGCATGCTCCACATCTTGTCCCTCTCAGATTTTAGAAGGCACTTCAGATTCTTAAACCTTGGGTTGAGTGCTTTATCTATCTTTAGAAATCTCATATTGGTACCTGCTTTGCGTTTTGTCAAATCTGCAGTGAAAGTGTTCTTAAAATGAGCAACATGTGCTGGGTCATCATCCAAGAATGCTATAAACATGAAATATATGGCAGAGTCTGGGTAAAACAGAGCAGGGGACATACAATTCTCCCCCAAGAAGTTCAGTCACAAATTTATTTAACACATTATATTTTAACAAGCATCATCAGGATGGAAGCATGTCCTCTGGAATGGTGGCCAAAGCATGAAGAGGCATATGAATGTTTAGCATAGCTGGCACGTAAATACCTTGCAATGCCAGCTACAAAAGTGCCATGCAAATACCTGTTCTCACTTTCTGATGACATTGTAAATAAGAAGAGGGCAGCATTATCTCCTGTAAATGTAAACAAACTTGTTTATCTTAGCGATTGGCTGAACAAGAAGTAGGACTGAGTGGACTTGTAGGCGCTGAAGTTTTACATTGTTTTGTTTTTGAGTGCAGTTACATAACTTTACATATTTGTAAGTTGCACTTTCAGGATAAAGAGATTGCATTACAGTATACTGTATGAGGTGAACTGAAAAATACTATTTCTATTTGTCATTTTTACAGTGCAAATATTTATAATAAAATAATATACAATTTGATTTCAGTTACAACACAGAATACAATATATATGAAAATGTGTAAAAAACATCCAAAATATTTAATACATTTCAATTGATATTCGTATTCTATTAACAGTGTGATTAAAACTACGATTAATTTTTTTGAGTTAATCGTATGAGTTAACTGCTATTAATCGACAGCCCTAAAAAAACCTTGCTGTGGATACAGACCACAAGCCTTTTGAGGCTATTTTCAGAAAACCTTTGAACAATGCTCCACCAAGGATTTAAAGATGGTTATGAATACTCCAGAAATATCAATTGAAGATGGATACAGACCAGGAAAAGAGTTAGCTATTACTGACACTTTATCCAGAACATAAATGTTGCATGGTGAAGGTGTAAATTCAGAGGAACCTGATGTTGCAATACATTTCTTGATGTCTTTTTTTTGCCTATTTCAGAACAGAAACTGAAAGAATTTCAAGCAGCTACTGCAAATGATGTTGTCCTGTAAACTTTAAGACAAACTACTGTCAAAGTTTGACTCAGACTCACAATTTATCAGACCACTCTGTTTTATTAGCAAAGCTGCTCTGCTAATACATTTAGAAGTGAGCCCCCCGGGTGGGGCTTGTGTCTCTTAATTTATACAGTTTTTGGAAAACAAGTTACAGAGAAGTTACAGACAAAAGAAGAAAAAAGATTTTAGTCTCCACCCTTCGAGATCCCTGAGACCAGTCACGTATCTTCAATTACCTGCCACCCTTAACAATCTCCTTTAACAGCTTCCAGTTAACTTAACTAATTGCCCTTCACACCTTCCATTCTGATGCCTGCTTCTTAGACGTGCTGGCTCTATCTTAATTGCTTCTCCATTCAAAAGCTAACTGTCCCTACGTGTGCTCCCTCAGATACTTTGTAACATGTTTTGGCATGCCCTCTCATATACAATGTATCCAGCATGTCCCCTTATACAACGCTATACTTATACAATGTTATACTTCCACACTACATTTTGCAAGGATGGCCAGACAAGAGACCTGAAGTACCAGAGGATATCCATGCTTATTGGTTATATAGACAGGAGCTAAGTGTGCAAGATGGAGTTGTCTTTAAAGTCACAGAATTATAGTACCAGAAAGTCTCCGAAAAGAGATCTTTGCTGTTATTCGTGCAAGTCACCCAGGAGCAGAGCTATGTAAAAGGTGATCTCAAGATGCTGTCTTTTGGTCAGGCATGTGCGGTCAAGTTGAGGACATGGTACAGTCTTGCAACTGTTGGGATTCCTTCTGAGATCTTTTCCACTTGGCAGGACTACATATCCCATGATACACCCACATTCATGTGACTCCCATGATGCACCATGCTGAGCTTGGTTAGAGGGAAATCTGCTTGTATTATGGGAGATGTAGTCCTCGAGGGAGCTTGGCCTATTGGAGAGAATAGGGGTCTGAATTACAAATTCCAAAAGGCAACATGCTGATCAGGAAACAGTTTTATGTTTTATTTAACTTATTCAAAACAAAACATGTCAGCGTAGTTCAACTAAACAAACTATTTCATTTGAGGTTGAACCTGTGACTCCCTGGGGTGTAGCCTGCAACTGTGGGATCACTGTACCCCCTGATATACAGGTTTGTTTAAGGAACAAACTTGTATATTAAGGACTACAATATCCAGTGGGGTGAGAAAAAACTGCTCAATCTAGTTGTTGCCCAGGTGACTAGGGCTGAGAGTGTAGACTGCGTGCATATATTTTATTTCTTTTGGTAACTAACTCGGACTTTTTGCCTATCACTTAATATCACTTAAATCTACCTTTATAGTCAATACATTTGTTTAATTGTTTATCTTTACCAGTGAGTTTGTCTGAAGCGTGGGGCAAATCTGCTCAGGTTTTGCAAAGGCTGGTGTATGTCCACTTTCCATTGTTGAAGTGGTGAACCAATTAATAAAACAGTATATTCCTGGGGTACAGTGCTGGGAGCTGGGGGGGATTTGACTCTGGTGCCTTTCTCTGTGTGATTCATGAGTGGCTCTGGGAGCATTCATGCAATCTAGCTGGGTGTGGGGCTCCATATGCTGATGTGCTGAGTGATCACAGCACCTGGGGAGGTTGCTGCTGGTCACTAGCAAGACATTGTGAGAGACAGCCCAGGCTGGAGAGAGTTAAGGAGGCACAGCAGTCCAACAGTCTCAGGCTGCACCCCGGGGATCCCGCCATAGAACCGACCCCAAATTAAATGTTTCATTTAGATTTTCTCACCAGAAAATTGAATTTTTCTGGCAAACCCCAAGATTTTCTCACAGAAAATCTTGATTTTTCAGAAATTGCATTTTCTGTTTGAAAATTCCCAACCAGCTCTACTTCTTACTTCTGAAGGAGGACCCTCCCGTTCAGGTTTGAGGCATAATGATGTTAGATTGTAACTGTGAATAAATAGAGGGGCTCAATTCAGCATCTGTCATGAATACCAAATCCTCTAACACACAATTCCTAAACCTTTGCCATTGTGTTTTACACTAGGTAAAAACAAACAATTTTCATGTGATCCTGAAATAAGAATGGAAAACTCTGGAGAGTGAGCCATTGAATGGTACGAATTCAGATACATATTTTAAGAGGGCTAATATCTCAAACTTCACAACATTAAAGGAGCATTTAATCATTTTAGCAGAACGGGTCATTATTAGGGCTGTCAATTAATCATGTTAACTCAAGAAATTAATGCAAAACAAATTAACTAGATTAAAAAATAGTCACAATTAATTGCAGTTTTAATCACACTGTTAAACAATAATAGAATGCCAATTTAAATTTGTTATAAATATTTTGGGGTGGTTTTTCTACATTTTCAAATATATTGATTTCAATTACAATACAGAATACAAAGTATATAGTGCTCACTTTATATTATTTTTTATTACAAGTATTTGCACTGTAGAAAAGATAAACAAAACAGTATTTTTCAATTCATCTCATACAAGTACTGTAGTGCAATCTCTTTATTGTGAAAGTGCAACTTACAAATGTAGAATTTTTTTACATAACTGCACGCAAAAATAAAACAATGCAAAATTTTAGAGCCTAGAAGTCTACTTAGTTCTACTCGTTGTTCAGCCAATCACTAAGACAAAGAAGTTTGTTTACATTTACAGGAAATAATGCTGCCCGCTTCTTATTTACGTCAGCTGAAATTGAGAACAGGTGTTCGCATGTGTCATAAATATAAAGGGAAGGGTAAACCCCTTTGAAATCCTTTCTGGCCAGGGAAAAGCTCCTCTCACCTGTAAAGGGTTAAGAAGCTAAAGGTAACCTCGCTGGCACCTGACCAAAATGACCAATGAGGAGACAAGATACTTTCAAAAGCTGGGGGGAGGGAGAGAAACAAAGGGTCTGTGTCTGTCTGTATGCTGCTCTTGCCAGGGACAGAACAGGAATGGAGTCTTAGAACTTTTAGTAAGTAATCTAGCTAGGTATGTGTTAATTATGATTTCTTTAAATGGCTGAGAAAGGAATTGTGCTGAATAGAATAACTATTTCTGTCTGTGTATCTTTTTTGTAACTTAAGGTTTTGCCTAGAGGGGTTCTCTATGTTTCTGAATCTAATTACCCTGTAAGATATCTACCATCCTGATTTTACAGGGGGGATTTCTTTCTTTCTATTTACTTCTATTTTTTATTAAAAGTCTTCTTGTAAAACACTGAATGCTTTTTCATTGTTCTCAGATCCAAGGGTTTGGGTCTGTGGTCACCTATGCAAATTGGTGAGGCTTTTTATCCAACATTTCCCAGGAAAGGGTGGGGTGCAAGTGTTGGGAGGATTGTTCATTGTTCTTAAGATCCAAGGGTCTGGGTCTGTAGTCACCTAGGCAAATTGGTGAGGCTTTTTACCAAACCTTGTCCAGGAAGTGGGGTGCAAGGTTTTGGGAAGTATTTTGGGGGGAAGGACGCGTCCAAACAGCTCTTCCCCAGTAACCAGTATTAGTTTGGTGGTGGTAGCGGCCAGTCCAAGGACAATGGGGGGAATATTTTGTACCTTGGGGAAGTTTTGACCTAAGCTGGTAAAGATAAGCTTAGGAGGTTTTTTCATGCAGGTCCCCACATCTGTACCCTAGAGTTCAGAGTGGGGGAGGAACCTTGACAGCATGGCACTGTTGTAGACTGCATTGCAAGGTATTTACGTGCCAGATATGCTAAACATTCGTATGTCCCTTCATGATTCGGCCACCATACCAGAGGATATGTTTCCATGCGGAATTTACATTGGCATTCTGTTGTTTAAGAGTGCGATTTTAATTGCGACTATTTTTTTAAATCTCATGATTAATTGTGATTATTTTTTTAATCAGTTGACAGCCCTAGTCATTATTCCAAGCATTTTTTAAATAATCTGCAGGTCATGCAGTTATATTCAGCTCTGTAGGTAGATATATTGCTATAAAGTTTCTGCAGCTTCAGAGCATTGTGTAGGTTCTCCTGTCACTGTGACTCCTGGTACACAGTGGAAATTCATTCTTAGTAGCTATCCTGGGCTTGTAGCTCAGTTGCTGCTGTGTTTTTAATCAATAGTCTCCATGCTTATCTGAGTCTCTACCCTCTATACATACTGATTACAGCCTATGACATACCACATAAAAGACAAAAAATAACTTGCCGAAGGTCATATTTATTCAAACAGAAGGAATCAGATCAAGGATGACTATTTTGGTAAGGCAATACTATTATTGATACTTTCTTCCTCACTGTGTACATTACAAGGAATCCTATTTTTGAAGCATCCTTTCCCCCACCTGCAAACTGCTGCATCCATTAATGATTTTCTAGTCTACTGTTGTTTAAACATCAATATTTCCTCTAACCCACAGCTTCATGTAAATGCAGCTTACCAGAAGTTATTTTTATCTACCTGTTTTTAAGTGTTTTATTTTATATCTGAATTGCATTCTAGAAAGGGTGAATAGTTCAGAAAGAAAATACCCTGAACATCTGCCTTCTTCAACATCCAAAGTTTAAGGTGTATATCAGTTAAGAATAAAAAAAAATAATTAAATTACACACATGCTTCCTCTCTTCATTTGATCTGGATGGCCCAGGGTCAAATTTGTGAGGTTAGCACAGCTGGGATCACATTTTCAGACGAACCCAGCATCGTGGGTGCTCTTTGAAAATATGAGTCACATCTAGGTTGGCTGAGATAGGAAGGTATGTGGAGCTTATTCTAGAAAAGACAAAAGCAATATTCAATGATAGGCAGATAAAGAGGGTGATCTCTCTTGCTGTTATCGATGGGGTGTGCACAACCCGTTGAGAATGAGTTTTTGTTATGTGTTCTTTGTTTAAAATCTACTGACTATAAAAGATATCAGGAGACAGATAAACTCTTAGGCACTTGGGAATTCTGTTACTATTTCCATGTATGCTACAGTAACAGATACACTAAAAATATAGGTTTCAGAGTAACAGCCGTGTTAGTCTGTATTCGCAAAAAGAAAAGGAGTACTTGTGGCACCTTAGAGACTAACCAATTTATTTGAGCATAAGCTGTAGCTCGCAAAAGCTTATGCTCAAATAAATTGGTTAGTCTCTAAGGTGCCACAAGTACTCCTTTTCTTTTACTAAAAATATAAAAGATTACATAAAATGATTTGTGTGTGAAAAGTATGTTTAGCCATTCATGTGTAATGTGTGTCATAGACATTCTTATGCACAAATATAAAATAGAATATTTATTTGTGGGGTTTTTTTCCAAAGTTTTCAGGCAATGAATAAACCAAAAAACACCGCAGCTCAGTTTATTTCCACGCACCATCAATCATCCTGTGCTAGGCAATATTCTGTCTGAAAGACAGATAAATTCAGGTGTTAATGTTCATCAAGTGGGAGCAAATTCCACTGACAGGAACCCCTGACAGAGAACACTCTGGCCTCCGCTCTCTGGGCTTCAACTCTAATGAAAGCAAGCAACAGCAATCCTGCCAAGTGCAATGGACACCATGGAGGAAGTGGGAGAAGTTCCCTAACAGCCAGTGCAATGATAGGGAGCCTAAAGTCATTTTCTGTTATGTTTCTACAAGAGCTCCCTCTGGTGGTCACAGTGCTGTTTTACTTATATAACTCAAAAGCTGTCAAATAAATGATCCAACTTGGCTGCTTCTGAATACAACAGTACAACAGTCAGGCTTGGTCTACAGCTAAAAGGTTTGCTGGCAAAATGATGTTGGTTAGGAGTGTGAAAAAAAATCATGCCCCTAACTGGCATAGCTATGCCAGCAAAAGCTCTAGCATAGACACAGTTATATTGGCAAAAAAAGTGCTTATTTCATCTGAGGAACTAGTGTGAACTGTACCAGCACAAGAACTATACCAGCACAAGAACAGCTGCTGTAAGCTGTGTCTTCACTAGCGGGGCCTCCCAGTGCAGATGTGCCGTTATATCTCTACTGACAAACCATTTAAAGTGCAGACAAAGCCTCAGGTTGTTTAATGCTTTTTGGGTAGTTGTGAACATTCTGAACTGCAGCCAGAGGCAGAGAGGAAGCCAGTGCAAAATTCAGAATACTAAGACAATTAATCAGCATCGCACAGTCTCCACCAGTGGCCTCATTTCATATTAAACGAGACTGATGGCAAGATGGAACCCTGCAGGTCCTGCAAGAGATCAGAACCTTGGGGAGGATGAGCAAGCACGTGTCACCAGTCTGTCAGTTCTCCATGAAAGGAAGGAAAGGACTCACTGTCAAGTAATCCCATTTGCCCTTGCCTCGTCTTGCAAAAGAATCAGCAGTGCCTGGTGGACAGCTTTATTAAAGGCTTTTGAAAGATCCCATAGAATCAGCGTGGACTAAACTGATTGGGCCAGGAATTTTCTTTAGCAAATGTTTGGATAGCGTCTTGCATGATAGGGTGCCAATCCCTGATTAGGGCCCTTACATGTGACACCACCACCACCACTAATAGTGGATACTATAACTTTTTTCCATTGCCAGATATCAACCATCAGATGTTTCATTTGTGATCTGTGCTATATGCAGACTTGAAAACTAAGTTAAGGATTATAGCAGTTGGAGAAATCCAGATGCCCCTGGAGATGGCCATTCATGATCATCTTGATAAACTTCTCCAGAAGGGATGGTTATAGGCTATGTAAAAACTGATGACATAAAGAAATGGTTTCTTGAGGAAGAACTTAATCACGTCAAAGAAAGTGTGGGCCCCTTACTGAATGAGGGAGGCAACCTAGTGACAGAGGATGTGGAAAAAGCTAATGTACTCAATGCTTTTTTTGCCTCTGTCTTCACGAACAAGGTCAGCTCTCAGACTGCTGCACAGGGCAGCACAGCATGGGGAGTAGGTGGCCAGCCCTCTGTGGAGAAAGAAGTGGTTCAGGACTATTTAGAAAAGCTGGACGAGCACAGGTCCATGGGACAGGATGTGCTGCATCTGAGGGTGCTAAAGGAGTTGGCGGATGTGATTGCAGAGCCATTGGCCATTATCTTTGAAAATTCATGGCGATCGGGGGAGGTCCCGGACAACTGGAAAAAGGCTAATGTAGTGCCCATCTTTAAAAAAGGGAAGGAGGAGGATCCGGGAACTACAGGCAAGTCAGCCTCACCTCAGTCCCTGGAAAAATCATGGAGCAGGTCCTCAGGGAATCAATTCTGAAGCACTTAGAGGAGAGGAAACTGATCAGGAACAGTCAGCATGGATTCACCAAGGGCAAGTCATTCCTGACCAATCTAATTGCCTTCTATGATGAGATAACTAGCTCTGTGGATGAGGGGAAAGCAGTGGACATGTTATTCCTTGACTTTAGCAAAGCTTTTGATACAGTCTCCCACAGTATTCTTGTAAGCAAGTTAAAGAAGTATGAGCTGGACGAATGGACTATAAGAAGGATAGAAAGCTGGCTAGATTGTCGGGCTCAACGGGTAGTGATCAATGGCTCCATGTCTAGTTGGCAGCCGGTATCAAGCAGAGTGCCCCAAGGGTGGGTCCTGGGGCCGGTTTTGTTCATTATCTTCATTAATGATCTGGAGGATGGCGTGGACTGCACCCTCAGCAAGTTTGCAGATGGCACTAAACTGGGAGGAGAGGTAGATACACTGGAGGGTCGGGATAGGATACAGAGGGACCTAGACAAATTGGAGGATTGGGCATAGAAATCTGATGAGGTTCAACAAGGACAAGTGCAGAGTCCTGCACTTAGGATGGAAGAATCCCATGCACTGCTACAGACTAGGGACCGAATGGCTAGGTAGCAGTTCTGCAGAAAAGGACCTAGGGGTTACAGTGGACAAGATGCTGGATATGAGTCAACAGTGTGCCCTTGTTGCCAAGAAGGCTAACGGCACTTTGGGCTGTATAAGTAGGGGCATTGCCAGCAGATTGAGGGACGAGATCGTTCCCCTCTATTTGACATTGCTGAGGCCTCATCCAGTTTTGGGCCCCACACTACAAGAAGGAGGTGGAAAAATTGAAAAGCATCCAGCAGAGGGCAACAAAAATGATTAGGGGACTGGAACACATGACTTTTGAGGAGAGGCTGAGGGAACTGAGATTGTTTAGTCTGCAGAAGAGAAGAATGAGGGGGGATTTGATAGCTGCTTTCAACTACCTGAAAAGGGGTTCCAAAGAGGATGGCTCTAGACTGTTCTCAATGGTAGCAGATGACAGAACAAGCGTAATGGTCTCAAGTTGCAGTGGGGGAGGTCTAGGTTGGATATTAGGAAACACTATTTCAGTAGGAGGGTGGTGAAGCACTGGAATGCGTTACCTAGGGAGGTGGTGGAATCTCCATCCTTAGAGGTTGTTAAGGCCTGGCTTGACAAAGCCCTGGCTGGGATGATTTAGTTGGGGATTGGTCCTGCTTTGAGCAGGGGGTTGGACTAGATGACCTCCTGAGGTCCCTTCCAACCCTGACATTGTATGATTCTATGAATTACTTGTTTTAAAGCAGCAGGCTCCTTGTTCACACTGGAGAGTCATTAAAAGTCCTCAATAGTGAGGAAAAAGGCTATTTACTTGATTGCACCAATACTGAGGAGCAAAGGTAAAAGCCTGGCTCCACAGAATTAATGGGAATTTTGTCATTGACTTAAATGGAGCCAGGATTTCTCCCCATGATCTGTCTCAGAGGAAATCATGTCTACTTTACCAGGTCAAATCTAACAACAGAAACAAAAGAAAATGGCATATTCGCCTTCCTGACACTGTCCAATAATACTGAGCAGACTGTCTCAGATCTGACAAACCTTAGCTGTAAAGCAGCTTGAAAACTGTTCACAAGAAAGAAGTCATGTCTCTGAAAGAGGAGAGTCCAGATTAATGGGCTTGCTCATTACTTGAAGGAGTTCTGCTACTTGAGACTTTACCAGTGCTATGATTCAGGGAATGAATCACATCTTAGGCTGTGCCTGCATTATCACTATTCGGAGAATCTCCCACATTTGCACTATCGACCATGCAGATCTCCTGGAGATAGTGAAAGTGTAGACTAGGAACAGGCATTTTAACCATGTTACCTAGACTAGCTCTGAGCAGGCTTAGAGGACATTGTGGTTAAAAATGCCTGTGCCCAGCCTATACTAGTGTGACCTACATCAAAGGAAGTCAGTTTACTTACCAATTACAGAATTCCTCTATCTGACTTAAAGCATTTTCACAAATCATGAATTCATATCCTTGCGAGAGACTACAGCTGGATTTTCAGCTTTCAGCTTCTAACTAAGGATGCGGGTCTGTACATGCAGGAATGTCTTCCCCCTGCACCGCCTTCCGTGCCAGCTTCAGACCAGCTGCTGAGCACGGTTAACAACTTCCCGCGCCCCCTCTAGCGTGCTGAAATAGCACTACTTGTTTGCAGCCATGTAAGCCTCTATATCGCCACCTTGTCTGGGAATGTTTCCATATCAACTCAGAGCAAGGAGAAACCCCAGCTGTCATTGCAGAAATAATGGTTTTGGCTGAACACCAGAAAAAAAAGAAAAGGGGGTTACACTAGCACATTACTGGCCCCATTGGAGCTGCCCCAGCGATAGTGCGGCACTGAAGTATTTCTTTTAAAAAATAAAAATAACGTTTAATGTATTCAAAGCGTTAGCTTCCACCACAGCAAAAAAGTGTCTGTGCCGCCGTTGGCCAGATTCAGAGGACATCTTCTGCTACCAACACGCTCAGCTTTCCCCTGCTGCTCCATTTGTTTTCAGGCCTTCTGCGAACAACACGCATCACTTTCAAAGATGATGTAGTGGGCGTGTGTATCTGGGGGCCAGTGCACTGACAGGCATTGACCAAAAGTTGATTACAAGATGTGATGGAAGTTGTGGGGCCCAGAATTCATATGCATATTTTAGCAGAGTAAAAATTGCTTGGAGGGAAATTGATTAAAAGGTTTGAAACCAGAGGCTGGATAAGCTGGGTTCTGAGCAGATAAGAATGTGCAGAATATGATCCCTGAGCTAAGCAGTTAAAAGATGGCTATTAATCACCACGAAAGGTCTTTGTATCCTCAACAGGATATCTTAGTGCTGGTCCACACACATTTTTTGTACCTTTTAATGATATCCCTTTGAAACTGGTCTAGTTAAAGTGGTAAGACCCCCCAAGTGTGTGCACTGTTATTCCACTAAGGTCAGGGGAATAACCTATCCTGGGGTAAGACATCTTTATACGGCGCTGCATATAGAATCCATGCTATGGTGACTGTACAGATTAAATTGTATCAATAAAAAAGAAAAATCATATCACCTAACTGAAATAGTTAAATGGGTACAAAAACTGTGTGTAGGCCTTAAAGAAACCAAGAAGTCCAGATCCTGTTGTATGTGTAATTAACTGGAAACAGCTGGGTTGGAAAACAGGAATAACCCTGGGCAATGTAGGCTCAACAAGAAAGATCTCTGGACACAGCACAGAAAGCCTCTCCCTAGACAGCAAGCGATGATGGCAGGCTGAACAGGGAGTGCTCAGAGAGATGGGATTACTTTCAAGGGGTTAAAGCTATTTTGCTTTCCTTTTTCCTCTGCAACTGAGCTGAAAATGCCTTGTCTGGTTTCTGAGACGTGTAAATGCAAGCCTTTGCTTTCTTTCTTTCTTTCTATTCCATTTTCTCTGTTTTTAATAAAACTTAGTTGTTTTAAGATGGCTGTTGTATGACTGTTTCATGCAGACATCTTGTCAGAGGCTGGCTGGCTGTTTAAGGCAAGCGGGGCTCAGCCTTCCCTGTGACCTACCAACTAGCCCCAGCTGATTGTGATATGGCAATTTAATGATAATTGGTGACCCCAGCTGTGAAAGCGTTGGGAAAAGAATGTAAACAGAGTGGAGAGTGCAATTAGGGAGGGAGAGACCCAGGAGAGAGGAACAAGGAGACAGTTCTCTGTCTGGTAAAGGCCTGGGGAAGTCAGGCTGGACAAGACACACAAGGAGCAGGTCAGGCTCCTGTGCGGGTGACACAGAGACAGGGCTTGCGTGGGTCGGAGAGATCCCTGAAGTAAACTGCCTGCATCCCTGGGGAAGGAATCCTGCTGGACAAGAATCAGCAGAGCAGGAACTCTGCAAGGCCCAGGAGAAGACAGGCCCTTTGTCTGGTTTTAAACCAGACAGTCTTGCTTTTTTAATGTCAGTCCATTATCTGGTACTGAGACAAAACCAGATGTGGTTTTGTCTGGTATCAGATGTGGGATGGCCTAATGAAGAGCACACCACTCTCCCTTCCTCCTCCCCCCAGCATAACCTTGCACACATCATGCACGCAAGGTTATGCTGGTGGGGGTGGCGCAGTACTTTAAAGCTCTTTAAAATGGTGTCCTCCATTTGGCGTGACCTTGCACATGTACTTGTGAAGACACGTTGAGGCAGTGGGGTTACATCATTGGGGTAGGCCCACGCCATTCCTGGAAGTACCAGAATGTCCAGTATTCTGTGACTGTGCAAGTGGCCACCTTACCCAGGAGGGGATGCAAAGAAGAAGACGTTAGAGTGGCCCAAAAGGGGCAGAAGAGTTTTAGTTTGAAGATATATTTGGATCTTTTGTTACTCTGGAAGGAGTTTGAACTTTTATGTGACTGACCCAAAGGCCAGGCCACAGAAGACCCAGACAGAGAACTAGAAGAAGAGACAGGCTCAGAAAGGCCATTACGGGGCCAATAAAATGGCCACTAGGGAGTGCCAGAGACAAGGGCCCCTTGCAATGCCTCTAGGCCCAAGAGGGCACCCTTGAGGAGAGGTTTTACTATTACACATACCCAGAGGAAAGAATGCTGTATTTCCTAAGGAGAAGTGCTGAGGGGTAAAAATTTTCAGAACCATACACCTCTCACTTAGTCATGGTCAAGGGCCACAGAAAAAGGTGTCTGCTCCCACCAAGCCAAGCTCCTTTAGTCTCCTTGGTTAGTCTCTAAGGTGCCACAGGTACTCCTTTTCTTTTTGTGAATACAGACTAACACGGCTGCTACTCTGAAACCTTGCATAAGACAGGTTTTCCATTCCTCGGATCATCCTAGTAGCCATTCTCTGTACCTGTTCCAGTTTGAATTCATCCTTCTTAAACATGGGAGACCAGAACTGCACACAGTATTCCAGATGAGGTCTCACCAGTGCCTTGTATAACGGTACTAACACCCCCTTATCTCTACTGGAAATACCTCGCCTGATGCATCCCAAGACCACATTAGCTTTTTTCATGGCCATATCACATTGGCGGCTCATAGTCATCCTGTGGTCAAGCAATACTCCAAGGTCCTTCTCCTCCTCCATTACTTCTAATTGATGTGTCCCCAGCTTATAACAAAAATTCTTGTTATTAATCCCTAAATGAATGGCCTTTCATGTCTCACTATTAAATTTCATCCTATTACTATTACTCCAGTTTACAAGGTCATCCAGATCCTCCTGTATGATATCCCGGTCCTTCTTTAAATTGGCAATACCTCCCAGCTTGTATCATCCACAAACTTTATTAGCACACTCCCACTTTTTGTGCCGAGGTCAGTAATAAAAAGATTAAATAAGATTGGTCCCAAAACCGATCCCTGAGGAACTCCACTGGTAACCTCCATCCAGCCTGACAGTTCACTTTTCAGGATCACCCGCTGTAATCTCCCCTTTAACCAATTCCTTATCCACCTTTCAATTTTCATATTGATCCCCATCTTTTCCAATTTAACTAATAATTCCCCATGTGGCACCGTATCAAACGCCTTACTGAAATCTAGGTAAATTAGATCCACTGCATTTCCTTTGTCTAAAAAATCTGTTACTTTCTCAAAGAAGGAGATCAGATTGGTTTGGCATGATCTACCTTTTGTAAAACCGTGTTGTATTTTGTCCCATTTACCATTAACCTCAATGTCCTTAACTGCTTTCTCCTTCAAATTTTTTTCCAAGACCTTGCATACTACAGATGTCAAACTAACGGGCCTGTAGTTACCCGGATCACTTTTTTTTTCCTTTCTTAAAAATAGGAACTATGTCAGCAATTCTCCAGTCATACGGTACAACCCCTGAGTTTACAGATTCATTAAAAATTCTTGCTAATAGGCTTGCAATTTCATGTGTCAATTCCTTTAATATTCTTGGATGAAGATTATCTGGGCCCCCCCGATTTAGTCCCATTTAGCTGTTCGAGTTTCGCTTCTACCTCAGATATGGTAATATCCACCTCCATATTCTCATTCCCATTTGTCATGCTACCATTATCCCTAAGATCCTCATTAAAGACTGAGGCAAAGTATTTGTTTAGATATTGGGCCATGCCTAGATTACCCTTAACCTCCACTCCATCCTCAATGTTTAGCGGTCCCACTTCTTCTTTCTTTGTTTTCTTCTTATTTATATGGCTATAGAACCTTTTACTATTGGTTTTAATTCCCTTGCAAGGTCCAGCTCTACTTGACTTTTAGCCTCTCTCACTTTATCCCTACATGTTCTGACCTCAATAAGGTAGCTTTTCTTGCTGATCTCCTCATCTTCCACTCCCTGTATGCTTTCTGCTTTTTCTTAATCACCTCTCTGAGATGTTGCTCATCCAGCTTGGTCTACAACTCCTGTCTATGAATTTTTTCCCCTTTCTTGGGATGCAGGCTTCCGATAGCTTCTGCAGCTTTGACTTGAAGTAATCCCAGGCCTCCTCTGCCTTTAGATCCATAAGTTCTTCAGTCCAATCCACTTCCCTAACTAATTTCCTTAATTTTTGAAAGTCAGCCCTTTTGAAATCA
Source organism: Lepidochelys kempii (assembly GCF_965140285.1). Lineage (NCBI taxonomy): Eukaryota > Metazoa > Chordata > Testudines > Cheloniidae > Lepidochelys > Lepidochelys kempii. Next base: position 25,646,349 of record NC_136381.1, on the reverse strand, counting down.
AAAACCCTAGTCGCAGATTTATTTTTGTTTATCCTTCCATTCAGTTTGAACTGAATTAGCTCATGATCACTCGAACCAAGGTTGTCCCCTACAACCATTTCTTCTATGAGGTCCTTACTGCTCACCCAAAACCAAATCTAAAATGGCATCCCCTCTTGTCAGTTCAGCAACTACTTGATGAAGGAATCCATCAGCTATTGCATCTAGGAAAATCTGAGCCCTATTATTATTACTAGCACTTGTCCTCCAGTCTATATGTGGGAAGTTAAAGTCTCCCATGATCACGCAGTTTCCATTAGTATTTATTTCATTAAAAACATTAAAGAAGGCTCTATCCATGTCCAAATTAGATCCCAGCGGTCTATAGCACACCCCAAGCACTATCACAGGGGAGGCTCTAGTACTTTTCTTCCCCAATGGGATTTTTGCCCAGACGGACTCTGTCTTATCCATTCCATTGCTTCTTATTTCTTTACATTCCACCTCATCATTGATATACAGTGCTACTCCACCACCTTTACCTTTATTTCTGTCTTTCGTAAACAGCACATACCCTTCAATACCTGTAGTCCGTCATGACGACTATTCCACCATGTTTCTGTTCTCCCTAGAATATCTGGTTTCACTTCCTGCACCAGTAGCTCTAGTTCCTCCATTTTGTTACCTAGGCTCCTCGCATTGATGTACAAACCTCTTAATTTTTGCTGTTTGGCCTCACTCACATTCTGTGCCCGATTAGACACAGACATTCTACAGCCAGTATGACCTATTAGACTGGTATCTACACTGCCCTTCCTCCTTATATTCATTCTCCTACCCACAGCTGTATCTTTTCTTACTTTGTTTTCTTCCCTCTCAATGCTAAAATCCGGCATGGAGATTACCTGGACATCTCCCAACCATCTCCCCCAAATTCCTAGTTTAAAGCTCTCTTAATCAGTTGTGCCAGCCTCCATCCTAGAAGTCTATTTCCTTCCCTACTCAGATGAAGTCCATCCTGAGACAACTGTCCTCTGTCCATGAATGCCTCCCAGTGGCCATACATCCAAAAGCCCTCCTTATAGCACCACTGCCTGAGCCGTCTGTTGATAGTCATAATCTTGTCACACCTTTGTTGCCCTTCTCTAGGAACAGGAAGAATCCCACTGAAGATCACCTGAGCCTCGATTTCCTTAAGTGTCTTCCCCAGCCTGGCATAATCTCCCTTGATACGTTCTAGCGAGAATCTACCGGTATCATTTGTTCCCTCATGAAGGATGATCAGTGGATTCTTTCCTGCTCCCTTTAGGATCCTTTTCAACCTCAGGTCCACATCCTGTATTTTAGCACCTGGAAGAAGCACACCCTTCTATTCTCTGGATCAGCTCTGGTTATAGGCCTGTCCATTCTTCTCAGTAAGGAGTCCCCGATCACGTAGACCTGCCTTTTCTTAGTCACTGTGCGATTCTCTGGTCTATCCCCTGTTCCCTCTAGCTGCAAGTTCTTTCCATTCCTATTCTCCCTTGTAATCCTCTTCAACCCATCCTGTATCCTCCTGGGGCTCATATTTGGTGTAGTCTCCATTGACTCTTCCCCTTTTCCTATAGGACTAGCTGCTCTTCTCTTCTTCCTTGCCCTTCCACCATCAGTGACCACCTGCTGAGCCCCTTCTTCATTTTCCAACTCTGCAAACCTGTTATTGAGCTCTATTTCTCCTTCACTAGCCCGTCTTTTCCTCTGCCTGGTTCTCTTAGTCACATGTTTCCCTTGTCCATTTTCTTCACCCAGCAGTCTCCCCTCAGAATTCTTCAGTCCTGCTTCCATCTGCAAGTCTGAGCTTTTCCTTCAGCTGCCTCATGTCTTTGCTCCATAATCCACTTGAACCCCCTTCTAAACTCAACCAGACTTTCCTCCTGCGTCTCCAGTCCTCGGATCTTTTCTTCCATCAGCTCTATCAGACGGCACTTCATGCAGACGAAACTCTTTCCAGGTACGCCCTCCAGGATCATGTACATACCGCAGCTTCCACATCCAGTCATCTTCATTGTGTCTTCCACTACATGGGTCACTCCCACTGCTGCCTCTGTATCTGTCATAGCCTTCCCACCTAAATCCTGTTAATCTGGGAAACACAAACCACACCAAAACATCAACACCCACAGCAAAAACAAACCCCAAACAAGCACCGCAATACAAAAACTCCCACTCAAATTCCCCTGTTTACAGCTCTGTTTGCTGGCTCCTGTGCCGCTGCAGCTGTCTGAAATTGGAGAAGAGGCCAAAAAAGAGCCACAGAAATTATTGAAGGGTGGGATAAAATGTCTTATAGTGACAGAGACTTAAAGAGCTGAATCTGTTTAGCTTATCAAAAGAAGATTGAAAGGTGACCTGATTACAGTGTATAAGTATCTTCAGGGGGAGAAAATACAGGGTACTAATTGGCTCTTTAATCTAGCAGAGAAAGGCATAACAAAAATGTATGGCTGGAAGCTAACCCAGACAAATTCAAATTAGAAATTAGCCACAGTTTCTTTTTTTAAACAGTGAGGGTGATTTACCACTGGAACAAAGTACCAAGGTGGATTCTCCATCTCTAGATGGCTTCAAAATAAGACTGGATGCCTTTCTGGAAGACAAAGAAGTTACTGGGATTATTTACAAGGGGAAATGGGTGTAGTTCTATGGATGATCTACTGGAATCAGACTAGATGATCTAATGTTCCCTTCTGGCCTTAAGCTATGAATCTATGAAGTTGAAGAGCCAAAAACCCAAGCCAAGAGACAAGAGGAGTTGGTGATGGTCACATAAGGGCAATGACACTGTAGTCTAGTGGACGACAATGTTATCCCTCCAAGGGTTCTCCTTACCGGGACAAACATCTGAGACTACATCACACTTGTGCTCTGCTTACTCCAATGACTCAGATTCTACGGGTGCTAATTCAAGACCTTAGTCTTGGCTGTACGGCTATGTCTGCAGTGCCTTGCAGTTTGGACTACGGGGCATGAATAGCAGTGTGCACCAGAGAGCCACACCGTAACTCCCCCATGTGTATGCTGTGGGCAGGAACTAAACGGTTCCTAGTTCACATTAATGTAGTCCTGTTTGAAGAGGACTATGCTAATGCAAACTGGGAATTTTTTAGTGAGCCCCTGCAGTGTGCGCACACGGGAGTTACAGGCAGCACTTTGTTGCGCGCTGCTATTCACACCCCTGTCATCTGAACTGTGGGGCAGTGTAAAGAGTCTCTTAGTTGTCAAGGTTGGGCCAACTATATTAGAGACTATATCTTCATTTGTGAACCCCTCCTCTGGGATAATGCAGCTGCCAATGCCTTCTATGGAACTGAGAGAGTTGGAGACAAGGTGTTCTCAGCTGATGCCTACAGACTCTGGAATGACCAACCTGAGGAGATGAGCTCTCCCAACTGCTTTTGGAGTGGGCCTCAAGACTCAGGTTTTTGTAAAAGTCCTTTTTGTCATCAAAAGGTTATAAACCTGAATAGAGACTCCAAGCAACGCTGCTGTATCATGGGTAGGTGACGTGTAGGGTCCACTACGGATACCTCTGTGCAAATGTGAATCACTGTATTTGAGAGATAAGGTGAGTAAGGTAATATCTTTTATTGGACCAACTTCTGTTGCAGAGCTCTTCTTCAGGTCAAGGCACTTGGATCCACAGCGATAAGCACCCTAGCTGTAGATCACAGAGTTCTGGGATTCACTTTAATCCATCCATCTACCTTGCACATCCCCCAGTCAGAGTGAGGCAAGCCATGAGCTCAGTCTGAAGGAAATGATAATCAGATCAGCCTTTGACTGGGGTCTTTATACATCATGAAAAATACAGCGCACTAGACTTTTACTCTGTTTTCCTAGCTAGGGTCCAGCATTCACAAAATCCTGGAAAGCAGAAGTTTTTTAGAAGTCAGGTTTCAGAGGGGTAGCTGTGTTAGTCTGTTTCAGTAAAAGCAATGAGGAGTCCTTGTGGCACCTTAGAGACTAACAAATTTTGTGGGATATAACCCACTTCATCAGATGCATGGAGTGGAAAATACAGTAAGCAGGTATAAATACACAGCACATGAAAAGATGGGAGTTGTCTTACCAAGTAGGGGGGTAAATGCTAAAGAGGACAATTCAATTAGGGTGGAAGTGGCCCATTCCGAACAGTTGACAAGAAGGGGTGAATATCAAGTGAAGAGGGGAGAATTACTTTTTGTAGTGATAACGAGGCCACTACTATGGGTACCTGCGTGGCCCCACAGTATGCCAATATTTTTATGGCTGACTTAGAACCATGCTTTCTCAGGTCTCTACTTGCGCTACATTGATGACATCTTCATCATCTGGACCCATGGGAAGGAGGCCCTTGAGGAATTCCACCTGGATTTCAACAATTTCCACCCCACCATCAACCTCAGCCTGAACCAGTCCACACAAGAGATCCGCTTCCTGGACACTACTGTACAAATAAGTGATGGTCACATAAACACCACCCTATACCAGAAACCTACTGACTGCTATACTTACCTACATGCCTCCAGCTTTCATCCAGACCACATCCCACGATCCATTGTCTACAGCCAAGCCCTCAGATACAACCTCATTTGCTCCAATCCCTCAGACAAACACCTACAGGATCTCTATCAGGCATTCTTAAAACTACAATACACACCTGGGGAGTGAAGAAACAGATTGACAGAGCCAGAAGGGTACCCAGGAGTCAACTACTACAGGACAGGCCCAACAAAGAAAGTAACAGAATGCCACTAGCCATCACCTACAGCCCCTGACTAAAACCTCTCCAGTGCATGATCAAGGATCGACAACCTATCCTGAAGGATGATCCCTTACTCTCACAGCCCCTGGGAGACAGACCAGTCCTTGCTTACAGACTGAAGCAAATACTCACCAGCAACTACACACCACACAACAGAAACACTAACCCAGGAACCAACCCCTGCAACAAACCCCATTGCCAACTCTGTTCACATATCTGTTCAAGGGACACCATCATAGGACGCAACCACATCAGCCACACCATCAAGGGCTCGTTCACCTGCACATCTACCAATGTGATATATGCCATCATGTGCCAGAAATGCCCCTCTGCCATGTACTGGCCAAACTGGACAGTCTCTATGCAAAAGAATGAATGGACATAAATCAAACATCAAGAATTGTAACATTCAAAAACCAGTAGAAGAGCACTTCAATCTCCCTGGACACTCAATAACAGACTTAAAAGTCACCATTCTTCAACAAAAAACTCAAAAAATAGACTTCAGCAAGAAACTGCAGAACTGGAATTAATTTGCAAACTTGACACCAAATTAGGCCTGAATAAAGACTGGGAGTGGCTGGGTCACTACAAAAAATGACAGGTTTCAGAGTAGCAGCCGTGTTAGTCTGTATTCACAAAAAGAAAAGGAGTACTTGTGGCACCTTAGAGACTAACCAATTTATTTGAGCATAAGCTTTCGTGAGCTACAGCTCACTTCATTGGATGCATGCAGTAATTTTCCCTCTGTTGATACTCTCACCTTCTTGTCAACTGCTGGGAATGGGCTACATCCACTTTGATTGAATTGGCCTCATTAACACTACAAAAAGTAATTTTCCCTCTGTTGATATTCATCCCTTCTTGTCAACTGTTGGGAATGGGCCACTTCCACCCTAATTGAATTGTCCTTGTTAGCAATGACCCCCCTGCTTGGTAAGGCATCTTTTCATGTGCTTATATTTATACCTGCTTACTATATTTTCCACTCCATGCATCTGATGAAGTGGGTTATATCCTACAAAAGCTTATGCTCAAATAGATTTGTTAGTCTCTGAGGTGCCACAAGGACTCCTTGTTGTTTTTAAAAGTCAGAGTTACAAGAAAAAGTAACTTGCACAAGTGACATTTTAGCAGTGGTAGGCCTAGTCCAGGAGATGGCAGTCATACTGCATGCTGCTGCTATCTTTAATTGAAAAGTGGTCCCTCCTGTGAACCCGATATCAAAGGTTGTTGTAAGAAAAACTGGCCACCTAGAATAGGTGGAAATCTGCTTAAACAAATATGTAAAACGAATCTGTAGACTGACTCCTTCAAGGTGCTGTTCTGTTTAATTTGTGTCTGAATCAAATACCCACATTTCCAGGCCATACGTGGGTTTTTCATGCTCTGAAAACCAATGCTGTTGCAGTCTTAGCTGGATTATTTCAGTGACTGTAATGCAAAAATATTGGAATATCCAAGCATTTAACCTGGCAAACAGTTGTGAGGCCATGTACTCAGAGTGACTGCAGTCTAGAAGATAGCCTGTGATATACTCAGAATCTATTTTAGATACTAATAAACCTGATTGGATAGGACAAATGTCTGTTTACTCCAACAGGGTCTTCTATATCCCTGCTGAAGCCCTGAGGTTTTTTCCATAACTTTGCCACCATCCTTTAGGGAAAGGAGAACTCCCTAAAGACAGTACTCCCTTCAGAGCCCATCAGTGCGAATCAGTCAGCCAGAGAGGTTGCAGCATAACAAAGGCAAGCCACTCCCACTATCCTCCAGCCCCTGGAATGGAGAAAGCTGCAGAACAATGCTGAACATTAGGTGGGTCATTTCAACCTCCAAAAGCTAGTGGAAAAGGTAAAGCATACCCCATTCTGCAAAAAGTGGGACTCTGAATTGGAAACATCTAGTTAAGAGTTCTCGTTTAAAGTTATCTCAGACCAGCACCTTCACAAGAGCACATGGAGATGGGGTCTCAAGATGACACAAGGAATGCCATTTCCCACCCATGCAGTTGCTGGCCAGAGCCATAAAGAGGAGTATAGTCCATGTTCCTTCCTTACATGAGGAGTGGGGCTCTGAAAGGGGAAGGGTGGGTGCGTCCCTAGCTGAGACACATCTTCCACCACACAGCTAGCAGATAGCTGCAAATAGCAATGCCAGTTGCATCCCTCCACTTACCCCCACTTTTTTTAATCACATCAGACATATAGGTGAATCCCTCTATTGGTTCCCCTTTCTTTATCAAATCAAATATAAGATGATTGAATTCACTTTCAAGGCCCTTTGTGGTCTATCGCCAATCTATGATCAGCTCTCATTCGTTATCGAGCTGTTGACACTCACCTCTGGTCAGTCCATAATACTAGCCTCCATTACTCACTTGTTAAATTTCCAATAAAAGCACATTGGTGCTTTCTCCTATGCTGCCCCATGTGCTTTGAAAGAGCTCCATGTAAACATAGACAAAGTTACCTCATTATCCTCCTTTAAATACTTCCTCAGAACTCCCTTTTCCCATGATGCCTACAATAAACTCAACAACAGTTAAACTACATGTGTGTAGAGAAGATTGCTTATCATGCTGACTAATATAATCTTACTGTTTCCTTGTATTCCTTGGGTTGTCTATCTATCTCCATCTGTTGTCTCTTATATTAGATTGTAAGCACTGTGGGGGCAGGGACTGTCTTTTTATTCTGTGTTTGTATAGGCCTAGCACAAAGGGCTCCATGACTAGGGGTTGTAGGCACAACAGTAATAAAATAATAATAATAATTTGTAATAATAAGGTTGTCCATACTTCCCATTATAAGACCCTGTGTTCAGTTGCTTATATCTTTGTCAAATTTAAATGGTTCAGGCTGAGATTTTTCATGCCAGATGTCTGCCTCAGGTTGAATTTTTTTAAAAAAATTCTCCAAAAATGGTTTAGCTGTTTCTGAAAACAATATTATGGGAAATACTTTGTTTTGCCAATGTTAATGAATTGATTATACGAATAGTTTTTAAGAAGCTGTGGTGCCTCCATGTTGCCTTTTGCTGTTTCCATGAACATTTGCCCTATTCTGGCCAAGTTATAAGTCTTGGAAAATCTCAGTTCACACATGCTCAGTAAAAACTTGTTGCAGTTTGGCAGCTAAATTCTCCAAAGATTCCATCTGCACTGAGCACACGCCATCCCCTCACAGCTCCTACATGGGGATGGGACTACACATGCTCATGCGGTAGAGGCTCGTGCACTATGCTTCAGAGGTCCCAGGTTTGATCCCGCCTGCCGACGACCCAGGTCTGTTGGTGTTATACCCACACCTGTGGATCATTAAGAAGTCAAAGCTAATGCTGCTGTCCATTAAGTGGACCTGCAAATTGGCACTTAAAAAAGGGCAGAATAGAATCACCAGGTTTCAATCCCACATTAGTCCTGTATTGCTCCACATCTATTCCTTCTCTTGCTTCACCCTTCCTGAGGGTCCTTCTCTAGCCTCTTTCTTTTTGGGCCTTGCCACAGCTCCTCCTGGCCTGAGTACTTCCTCAGTTCCCTTAACAGACCTGCTCTTTCCTTCCTCTGCAGAGGGAAAGCTGTTCATTCTATTCCCTGGCACTGCTTCCCAGCATGCAAAACACAGAACTATCCTATTTCTATTGCATTTGCATAAGGGAGGATCTGAGAAGCAGGCATGCCTTGCAGGGAAACTGCAGCAACCTGTTTAATCTTGGAGTTAAGCTTTGTGTTGCCTCCCACAATGGGAGTGTCGAAGAACAGGGGTATGTGGGAGCCTATAGCTGAGGTGGCAGAATGGTAGGGGTAGAGCCAGGAGGTTCAGGTGGTGAACGGAAACACTAATGGAAAGCCTGCCTGATAAAAGGGAACAGCCAGAGTCTGTGCTGGGACTGGGGTGCACCAAGACACAGTATCTTTACTCAAGTATAGTTTTAATGATTCCCCATTGGCAAACTACTGAGTGCATAAAACCTTTTTGAAAATGAGATTTGGACTTCTAGATCAGTTAGGAGTTGCAACACTGAGCACAGCAATGCTTAAATACCTTGAAAAATCTGGGCCTTAGAGCTTTATAGGTGAAAACTATTAAATCTGGAAACCAACAAGCAAGCCGCCAGTGCAGATCATGAAACACCAGTGCTGTGTGTTCCCACCAGGAAGCACAGCTGATTATGTAGGCTGCTGCATTTTCTATCTGTTTATGTTTCTGGTTTGACTTTAGGGGGCAGATCCTCAGTTGCTGTAAACTGTCATAGCTCAGTTGAAGACTATTTACACCAGCTAAAGATGTAGATGAAGGTGTTGCGCACATGTAGAATGGAGTTTGATGGGGGATAGAGCTGCATAGAGGAGAGGTGTTTTGTAAGAAATAGGAGGGTCACTTCACTTGGCGCTTATGGCGGGAGGCAAGAGTAAGGTGCCGATTTTGTAACATGCACTATAGGCACCATGTTTGATGTTTGTAGAAATCCAAATAACAAAACATAAAAGATTAAGAGCAAGATTTGGCAGATAATACAAACACAATGTCACTAGCTGCAAATGCTGTTTGAATGGCATACAGATCTTCATTTCATCAGATCACAGCAAGCCAGAAATGAAAATTATGGAATACAAGAGCTCAAGCAGTTACAAATGACACAGGACCATGATTACATAGTGCAAAGCAAAATCCAAGAGATGGATATCAGTCTATGAAAAGTACAGCATAAGGCCAAAGCCCTTTATTTTCTTATGGGAGGGTACACATTCGTTATGCAGCTTAGCCCTCGGAAGTGGTATGGGATTGATTTTGGCTTCTTTGCCATGGCTTTGGATAAGGCCTTGGTATGTGGGCTTAAATGACGCTTAGATTGCATTCTCCAAGAATTCATCATTTTCAGTGGCTCAGAGAAATGGTCCAAAAATGAAATCCTGTGGGTCAATTGATGTTTGAAGAAGCCATAATTTTAAATTAAAACAAGGAACATGAAGTAGCTATTAGAAAATGTTTTCTGTGAACGTTATAATTTGAATTAGCAATAGAAAACGTCATGATGATCCCCCAGCTAAGCCTGGAAGCGTGGGAGATGGTTTTAGATAGATATGCTATGTGGCCAACTATTTCAGAAATAAGTTTAATGCTGTAACTGGTGATGTCTGAAGAGTGTGGGGGTGTGTAGCTGGTTTCAAGGATAGTAAGCAAACTTGTATTTGTTTTGACTCAATTCCCTGAAATAAATTTGGATCAGATAGTTAAAATTCAATTATGCTATCTTCAATATTTCAAATGCTAAAATAATCCCACCAATGAGAAAGTAAGTTCTGCTAAATGCTTTCAAGTGGTGGGCACAACCAAAGGATGCTATAATCTTGGTGACTTTCTTGGTCAACAGAATGGTTTCTTTTTACTCCTAACTTCCACAAAGACAAATGGTACATGATGCTCATTAAAATCCAAGGCACCCCAGTGCACTGGGATGTCTGGTATTTTCTGACTGAAAACCTCTCAAATGCTTGAAATGTTATGGGAAAAAGTCAAACAGATTTCATTATGCTAGAACTCTGGGGAAGAAAGGCAGAGGGGGGAATTCTCCTCCACAATACCAGTGCAGTGTAACTGAAAGAAGAATTTGGCCCATCACTTGTACAGGGTTCTTCTTTAGGACAAAATGGGGCTTGCACAGTGTGAGAGTGTGCAGTGGAGGGGGAGAGGAAGCAGCAGGTTTATTCCTCTCCTCTGCCCACCCACCCTTAACCCTTCCTCTAAATTCTGTCATAGGTGTTGGATTGAATCAGAATCTTTAGGAACTCTGGACCACATGCACAAAGAAAAGGGAGCAGGAGGGAATGGTCACCGGACAGCAGGGCTATCCAGAACAGGAGGACAGTGCAAGCTGCACTCCCGTAAGGAGTGGTGCATCCATCGCACACATACCCCAGCATAGCAAAGAACTCAGCATTCTGCGCCAAACGCAGGGCAGGGGCCCAAGGCATGGTAGAGCTCTTACTTATGGGAACAATGAGCTAAAAATGCATTTTACTTACAAAAGTAAATTTGTTGTGGCCCGGAAATATTTTTGTATCGTGTGACGATTCATTTAATCTTATTTGTTATTTAAAATCTTCAGAGCTATTTAACAAATTGTAAATGTTTTAAAAATAGGGTGTATCTGACTATTTTTCTTGTGATGAGAAAAATATTTATAACACACTGACTGTATAGATGGTAGAGCTATCCACTGGTCAGCTTGTTAGGCATCACGGAGGATGTAATTTTTATATGATGTAGCACTGCTTTTGATTAGGTCTGTGTTGCCAGTGGAACAAAGGTCTCAACACTCCTTGCCCTCCACCCCCCACCCCGCCATTTTCCTTCAAGTTGGATTGAAAGGGAGCAACATCGAGTGGTAGCAATATCCCAGTTCTTTCAATCCTATCAATTATTATCCCATTAATGAGAATCTGAAAGAAAATTGATTTATGACATTTACAGGATTAAGGCTCTGTAACAGGGTTAAGAACTTAACATAAGAATGGCCATACTGGATCAGACCAGATTTCCAGCTAGAGCAGTATCTTGTCTTCTGACAGTGACCAATTCTAGATGCTTCAAAAGGAATGAACAGAACAGGGGCAAACACCAAGCGATCCATCCCCTGTTGTCGAGTCCCAGCATCTGGCAGTCATTGGCTTAGGGACACCCAGAGCATGGGGCTGTGTCCCCGACCATCTTGGGAAGTAGTCTTTGATGGACCTATCCTTCATGAAGTTATCAAATTCTTTTTTGAATCCAGTTATACTTTTGGCCTTCACAACATCCCCGGCAATGAGTTCCACAGGTTGACCGTGTGTTGTGAGAAGAAGTACTTCCTTTTAATTATTTTAAATGTGCTGCCTATTAATTTAATTGGGTGACCCTTGGGTCTTGTATCATGTGAAGGGATAAAAAAACACTTCCAAACTCACTTTCTCTACATCATTCATTATTTTATAGACCTGTATAATATTCCCCCTTAGTTGTGTCTTTTTGCAGCTGAATGGTCCCAGTGTTTTAAATCTCTCCTCCTATGGAAGCTGTTTCATACCCCATATCATTTTTGTTGCCCTTCTCTGTACTTTATCCAGTTCTCATATAGTGGCGTACCCATGGGTGGGCTGCAGCCCACCCACTTAGCATCCAGGCCCACCCAAATCTGAGCAGGGGTATGCAGCAGCCACAAACAATGAAGAAGCGAAGGCAGCACTGCAGAGACACATTAGTGCCCCAGCTGTTCATAGAATCATAGAATATCAGGGTTAGAAGGGACCTCAGGAGGTCATCTAGTTCAACCCCCTGCTCAAAGCAGGACCAATCCCCAACTAAATCATCCCAGTCAAGGCTTTATCAAGCCTGACCTAAAAAACCTCAAAGGAAGGAGATTCCACCACCTCCCTAGGTAATGCATTCCAGTGTTTCACCACCCTCCTAGTGAAAAAACTTTTCCTAATATCCAATCTAAACCTCCCCCACTGCAACTTGAGACCATTACTCCTTGTTCTGTCATCTGCTACCACTGAGAACAGTCTAGAGCCATCCTCTTTGGAACCCCCTTTCAGGTAGAATCATAGAATCATAGAATATCAGGGTTGGAAGGGACCCCAGAAGGTCATCTAGTCCAACCCCCTGCTCAAAGCAGGACCAATTCCCAGTTAAATCATCCCAGCCAGGGCTTTGTCAAGCCTGACCTTAAAAACCTCTAAGGAAGGAGATTCTACCACCTCCCTAGGTAACGCATTCCAGTGTTTCACCACCCTCTTAGTGAAAAAGTTTTTCCTAATATCCAATCTAAACCTCCCCCACTGCAACTTGAGACCATTACTCCTCGTTCTGTCATCTGCTACCATTGAGAACAGTCTAGAGCCATCCTCTTTGGAACCCCCTTTCAGGTAGTTGAAAGCAGCTATCAAATCCCCCCTCATTCTTCTCTTCTGCAGGCTAAACAATCCCAGCTCCCTCAGCCTCTCCTCATAACTCATGTGTTCCAGTCCCCTAATCATTTTTGTTGCCCTTCGCTGGACTCTCTCCAATTTATCCACATCCTTCTTGAAGTGTGGGGCCCAAAACTGGACACAGTACTCCAGATGAGGCCTCACCAATGTCGAATAGAGGGGAACGATCACGTCCCTCGATCTGCTCGCTATGCCCCTACTTATACATCCCAAAATGCCATTGGCCTTCTTGGCAACAAGGGCACACTGCTGACTCATATCCAGCTTCTCGTCCACTGTCACCCCTAGGTCCTTTTCTGCAGAACTGCTGCCTAGCCATTCGGTCCCTAGTCTGTAGCTGTGCATTGGGTTCTTCCGTCCTAAGTGCAGGACCCTGCACTTATCCTTATTGAACCTCATCAGATTCCTTTTGGCCCAATCTTCCAATTGGTCTAGGTCCTTCTGTATCCTATCCCTCCCCTCCAGCGTATCTACCACTCCTCCCAGTTTAGTATCATCCGCAAATTTGCTGAGAGTGCAATCCACACCATCCTCCAGATCATTTATGAAGATATTGAATAAAACCGGCCCCAGGACCGACCCCTGGGGCACTCCACTTGATACCGGCTGCCAACTAGACATGGAGCCATTGATCACTACCCGTTGAGCCCGACAATTTAGCCAGCTTTCTACCCACCTTATGGTGCATTCATCCAGCCCATACTTCCTTAACTTGCTGACAAGAATACTATGGGAGACCGTGTCAAAAGCTTTGCTAAAGTCAAGAAACAATACATCCACTGCTTTCCCTTCATCCACAGAACCAGTAATCTCATCATAAAAGGCGATTAGATTAGTCAGGCATGACCTTCCCTTGGTGAATCCATGCTGGCTGTTCCTGATCACTTTCCTCTCATGCAAGTGCTTCAGGATTGATTCTTTGAGGACCTGCTCCATGATTTTTCCAGGGACTGAGGTGAGGCTGACTGGCCTGTAGTTCCCAGGATCTTCCTTCTTCCCTTTTTTAAAGATTGGCACTACATTAGCCTTTTTCCAGTCATCCGGGACTTCCCCGGTTCGCCACGAGTTTTCAAAGATAATGGCCAGTGGCTCTGCAATCACAGCCGCCAATTCCTTCAGCACTCTCGGATGCAACTCGTCCGGCCCCATGGACTTGTGCACGTCCAGCTTTTCTAAATAGTCCCTAACCGCCTCTATCTCCACAGAGGGCTGGCCATCTCTTCCGCATTTTGTGATGCCCAGCGCAGCAGTCTGGGAGCTGACCTTGTTAGTGAAAACAGAGGCAAAAAAAGCATTGAGTACATTAGCTTTTTCCACATCCTCTGTCACTAGGTTGCCTCCCTCATTCAGTAAGGGGCCCACACATTCCTTGGCTTTCTTCTTGTTGCCAACATACCTGAAGAAACCCTTCTTGTTACTCTTGACATCTCTGGCTAGCTGCAGCTCCAGGTGCGATTTGGCCCTCCTGATAACATTCCTACATGCCCGAGCAATATTTTTATACTCTTCCCTGGTCATATGTCCAACCTTCCACTTCTTGTAAGCTTCTTTTTTATGTTTAAGATCCGCTAGGATTTCACCATTAAGCCAAGTTGGTCGCCTGCCATATTTACTATTCTTTCGACTCATCGGGATGGTTTGTCCCTGTAACCTCAACAGGGATTCCTTGAAATACAGCCAGCTCTCCTGGACTCCTTTCCCCTTCAAGTTAGGGGTAGTTGAAAGCAGCTATCAAATCCCCCCTTGCTCTTCTCTTCTGCAGACTAAACAATCCCGGTTCCCTCAGCCTCTCCTCATAAGTCATCTGTTCCAGTCCCCTAATCATTTTTGTTGCCCTCTGCTGGATGCTTTCTAGTTTTTCCATATCCTTCTTGTAGTATGGGGCCCAAAACTGGACACAGTACTCCAGATGAGGCCTCACCAATGTCGAATAGAGGGGAATGATCTCGTCCCTTAATCTGCTGGCAATGCCCCTACTTATACAGCCCAAAATGCCGTTAACCTTCTTGGCAACAAGGGCACACTGTTGACTCATATCCAGCTTCTCGTCCAGTGTAACCCTTAGGTCCATTTCTGCAGAACTGCTGCCTAGCCATTTGGTCCCAAGTCTTTAGCAATGCATGGGATTCTTCCATCCTAAGTGCAGGGCTCTGCACTTGTCTTTGTTGAACCTCATCAGATTTCTATTGGCCCAATCCTCCAATATGTCTAGGACCCTCTGTATCCTATCCCTACCCTCCAGTGTATCTACCTCTCCTCCCAGTTTAGTGTCATCTGCAAACTTGCTGAGGGTGCAGTCCACGCCATCCTCCAGATCATTAATGAAGTTATTGAACAAAACCGCATATTGAACAAGGACCCACCCTTGGGGCACTCTGCTTGATACCGGCTGCCAACTAGACATGGAGCCATTGATCACTACCCGTTGAGCCTGATGATCTAGCCAGCTTTCTATCCACCTTATAGTCCATTCATCCAGCTCATACTTCTTTAACTTGCTTACAAGAATACTGTGGGAAAACATATCAAAAGCTTTGCTAAAGTCAAGGAATAACATGTCCACTGCTTTCCCCTCATCCACAGAGCCCGTTATCTCATCATAGAAGGCAATTAGATTAGTCAGGCATGACTTGCCCTTGGTGAATCCATGCTGACTGTTCCTGATCAGTTTCCTCTCCTCTAAGTGCTTCAGAATTGATTCCCTGAGGACCTGCTCCATGATTTTTCCAGGGACTGAGGTGAGGCTGATTGGCCTGTAGTTCCCCAGATCCTCCTCCTTCCCTTTTTTAAAGATGGGCACTATATTAGCCTTTTTCCAGTTGTCCGGGACCTCCCCCGATCGCCATGAATTTTCAAAGATAATGGCCAATGGCTCTGCAATCACATCCGCCAACTCCTTTAGCACCCTCGGATGCAGCGCATCCGGCCCCATGGACTTGTGCTCGTCCAGCTTTTCTAATTACTCCTGAACCACTTCTTTTTCCACAAAGAGCTGGTCACCTCCTCCCCATGTTGTGCTGCCCTGTGCAGCAGTCTAAGAGCTGACCTTGTTAGTGAAGACAGAGGCAAAAAAAGCATTGAGTACATTAGCTTTTTCCACATCCTCTGTCACTAGGTTGCCTCCCTCATTCAGTGAGGGGCCCACACTTTCCTTGACTTTCTTCTTCTTGCTAACATACCTGAAGAAACCCTTCTTGTTACTCTTAACATCCCTCGCTAGCTGCAACTCCAGGTGTGATTTGGCCTTCCTGATTTTACTCCTGCATGCCTGAGCAATACTTTTATACTCTTCCCTGGTCATTTGTCCAGTCTTCCACTTCTTGTAAGCTTCTTTTTTGTGTTTAAGATCAGCAAGGATTTCACTGTTAAGACAAACTGGTCGCCTGCCATATTTACTATTCTTTCGACACATCGGGATGGTTTGTCCCTGTAACCTCAATAAGGATTCTTTAAAATACAGCCAGCTCTTCTGGACTCCTTTCCCCCTCATGTTATTTTCCCAGGGGATCCTGCCCATCAGTTCCCGGAGGGAGTCAAAGTCTGCTTTTCTGAAGTCCAGGGTCCATATTCTGCTGCTCTCCTTTCTTCCTTGTGTTAGGATCCTGAACTCGACCATCTCATGGTCACTGCCTCCCAGGTTCCCATCCACTTTAGCTTCCCCTACTAATTCTTCCCGGTTTGTGAGCAGCAGGTCAAGAAGAGCTCTGCGCCTAGTTGGCTTCCTCCAGCACTTGCACCAGGAAATTGTCCCCTACACTTTCCAAAAACTTCCGGGATTGTCTGTGCACCACTATATTGTTCTCCCAGTAGATACCAGGGTGATTGAATTCTCCCATGAGAACCAGGGCATGCGATCTAGTAACTTCCGTTAGTTGCCGGAAGAAAGCCTCATCCACCTCATCCCCCTGGTCTGGTGGTCTATAGTAGACTCCCACTACGACATCACCCGTGTTGCTTCCACTCCTAAACTTAATCCAGAGACTCTCAGGTTTTTCTGCAGGTTCATACTGGAGCTCTGAGCAGTCATACTGCTCTCTTACATACAGTGCAACTTCCCCATCTTTTCTGCCCTGCCTGTCCTTCCGGAACAGTTTATATCCATCCATGACAGTACTCCAGTCATGGGAGTTATCCCCCTCAAGTCTCTGTTATTCCAATCACATCATAATTCCTTGACTGTGCCAGGACTTCCAGTTCTCCCTGCTTGTTTCCCAGGCTTCTTGCATTTTTGTTTACAGCACTTAAGATAACTCGCTGATCGTCCTGCTTTCTCAGTGTGAGGCAGGAGCCCTCCCTGCTTGCGCTCGCCTGCTCATGCTTCCTCTCTGTATCCCACTTCCCTCTGGGCTTTGGTCTCCTTCCCCTGGTGAACCTAGTTTAAAGCCCTCCTCACTAGGTTAGCCAGCCTGCTTGCGAAGATGCTCTTCCCTCTCTTTGTTTGGTGGAGCCCGTCTCTGCCTAGCACTCCTTCTTCTTGGAACACCATCCCATGGTCAAAGAATCCAAAGCCTTCTCTCTGACACCACCTGCGTAGCCATTCGTTGACTTCCAAAATTCGATGGTCTGTACCCGGGCCTTTTCCTTCCACAGGGAGGATGGATGAGAACACCACTTGCGGCTCAAACTCCTTTATCCTTCTTCCCAGAGCCACATAGTCTGCAGTGGTCTGCTCAAGGTCATTCTTGGCAGTATCATTGGTGCCCAAGTGGAGAAGTAGGAAGGGGTAGCGATCTGAGGGCTTGATGACTTTCGGCAGTCTCTCTGTCACATCGTGAATCCTAGCTCCTGGCAAGCAGCAGATTTCTCGGTTTTCCTGGTCAGGGTGGCAGATAAATGACTCAGTCCCCCTGAGGAGGGGGTCCCCGACCACCGCCACCTGCATCCTTCTCTTGGGAGTGGTGGTCTTGGAACTCCCTTCCCTAAGACAGTGCATCTTATGCCTTCCAATTGGCGGAGTCTCCTCCTGCTCCCTTCCCTCAGATGTATCATCTAGTCCACTCTCCGCATTAGTACCTGTGGAGAGAATATGAAAATGGTTGCTTACCTGAATCTGCATTGCTGGTACATGATGCTCCTGTTTCTTCTTCTGGAGGTCACATGCTGCCAAATTTCTTCACCGTCCTTCTGTCCCTGCTGCGCAGCCTGCTCTGAATCTTCAGAATGTTGTGCCCGTAGAAGCATATCCTGATGTCTGTCCAGGAAATCTTCTGTTTCTCTTATGCAACACAGGGTCGATACTTGTTTCTCCAGACCTTGAACCTTCTCTTCCAATATGGAGACCAGCTTGCACTTTGTACAGACAAAGTCGCTTCTGTCCTGTAGAAGAAAGACAAACATGGCACATTCTGTGCAGGTAACAACAGCTGAATGCCCATGTGACATTATGAGTGTGATATAATATCTCATTGAAAGGTGACAGGGCCAGAAAGAGTTAATTAACTCAAAGACTGACCTGACCCATGGCGGAACTTTAGAGACTAGTTAGGAAGATATGTAAATGAATAGAGCTTTGAAATGCAAGCCTGCATTGTTAGAGATAGAAGAGTAGATGTTTGCTCAGGTCTTGTGATGTAAGCAAGCAAGTCTTTTCTATGGCTATAGCTTTGATTCAAACATCAAAAAGGGAATATTAACATATACTTGAGTGAAATAGTATTATTGTCTATGTCTCTTTGAAGGTTGTGATAACCTGTATCTGAACTGTTTAATGGATAAATTACCCTGTGCTAATTGTCATGATGTTTGGAAGAAGGAAAGTTAAGCCTATTGTTTTCTCAGGCTGAAAGGCTGCAAGAAATGTATAAAAACCCTGAGACATGATCCTTCTTCATCTCAGATCTGCTTTGGGTTTCAAGACAAACTCATCTCTGCTATGTATCTGAACCTCAAGAATTGAACTCAAGTCTGTCTGTATATTGATCTTTTAACCAACACGCTCTCTCTTTTTTTTTTTTTTAATAAATTTTAGTTTAGTTAATAAGAATTGACTGTAAGCATGTATTTGGGGTAAGATCTAAGTTATTATTTGACCTGGGTCTGGGGCTTGGTCCTTTGGGGTCAGGAGCACCTTTCCTTTCATATGATGAAATAAGATTTTCAGAATTTATCATCATGTGTTTGACATGTGTGTCTGGATGGAGGCCCGAGGCTGGGTACTTTAAGGGAACTGCATTATTTGGACTTCTGAGTAATCAGGGAGGTACTATAGTAGCTGTTTTGTGCTGGCTTGGTAAATCTAAGTATTAGAATATCCACCCACGTTTGGGGTTTGTTTGCCCCGTTCTGTTTGCAGTTCACCCTAATTGAGTGACCTCAGCTGGCTCCCACGGGCAGCACCATTACAGTGGCGTAGTCAGCAGGATCCATAGAACCAGCATTGTTACAGCTCACCATCCATATTACCTTCCTTCTAAGAGCTTCCTCAGGTGTTCTAGTAACTACTCAGAGAAGCCTGCAAGATGAAAGCCTCAGTGGGCTCTCCCCGGGCAAACTCCCTCTGTTAGCCTCTCCGCTGTTCGCCACTCAGCTGGTTCGCAGCTGACTGCCTTTTTATAACAGTCAGGCCCACTCAAGGCTCACCTGGAACAAAGCACTCCCAATTCACACTTTTCAAACAATCAAGCACACAGTCAAACTGACAAACTGTTCTGCTGCCACATCACCCCCCTCCGCCCGGCCATACCATCAGTCCGCTAATGTGCACGGGGGGTGCGGGGAAGGATTGGAAAGGAGGCAGTGGGAACCACCACCCCATGCACAGAGCAGTTTGTGCTGGGGAATCAATCCCATGCGCAGTGAAGGGTGACTGCCTCATCTCCTCACTGCCACTGGACAGGGAATGGTTGGGCCCCCACCGGCAGCTGCTCTGAGGAGAGCAGGGGTAGCAGGCATGCATGGGTGCTATGCCAGGTCCCTGCCGGGTTCAACAACACACAGCACCGCGTCTGGCCCCTGCGAGCGCGGGGCAAGGGGGAGGCACCATGGCTCTCCTGAGGAGAGGTGAGCTGAGCCTGGCAAAGAAGGTGATTGCCCAAGCTGAGGCATGTGCATGCCCAGCTCAGCAGGTGAAGCCCTGTGTCTGTTGGCACCAGGGGTAGGAAGAGGGCATGGCATGGGTTGAGAAGCTGAGCTAACACAGTCTGACAATGCCCGTCCACCTGAAAGTCAGGGCCCACCCAAATTTCCACTTCTAGTTATGCCACTGTTCTAATATATCTTTTTAAAGATTGGTTTCAGAGTAGCAGCCGTGTTAGTCTGTATTTGCAAAAAGAAAAGGAGGACTTGTGGCACCTTAGAGACTAACCAATTTATTTGAGCATAAGCTTTCGTGAGCTACAGCTCACTTCATCGGATGTATCAAGTGCATCGGATGCATCAGGTGCCACAAGTACTCCTTTTCTTTTTTAAAGATTGTTGTTTCTTATCTAGCCTTCACCCTGCTACTGCCCCAGTTTCCCTTTTTTAGGGCTTTTCAAAAACTGCACCCAGGTTCTTGTAAATCACATACCCCTTCTTGAGGTATGGTTTACTAAAACTATATCATAGTTTCATTGTCAAGTTAACTCAAAACAAGTCTTTCCCAGACTCTATAGATTCTTCAGCCCCTTGTTGGTTCAACAGTTCTTTCCCAAAGCCCAGGCTCTGTTCCTGAGATACAGTGGAATGGAAAGTGTATCATAATATGATATGACTGCATCATGTTGTTTCCAAAATGCAGAAATATTTATTGAATACTGCATTATTATTGATAATTCTACCATTTCCACCAAGTAATGGACAAGTACCATTGTCAAGATTCTTTTTGTTCCTAATATATTTTAAAAACTCCTTCTGATTGTCCTGAACTTTTCTGACCATATCATTCTCTTTGTGTTCCTTTGCTTCCCTTATCAATTTTATACAATTCCTGGCTTCCGATTTATAGTCATTACCATCAACTTCCCCTTTCCTCCATTTGTTATATATAAATAATTTTATAGCTGCCTTCACGTCTTCTCTAAACCAGGTAAATTTTTTAACCAACATAGCCCTTGTCCTCAGTTGTGACTTTTGGGGCATCGGGTAACACAGTCTTAAACAATTCCCAATTATCATTCAAATTTTTCTATTAAATTCTTCCTTCCAGTTGATCTGCCTCATAATTGTTTTCAGCTTTGTGAAACTGGCTTTTTAAAGCACCAAGTATATGTATCACTAGTCTGGACTTTATTCTTTTTGCGCATTATAAATGTGATCAAGTCACAATAACTTGTACCTAAATTACCAAGCTGAGTGTGCTCAGCAGCTAGCAGGAGATACTCAGTACCTGACAAGATCAGGCCCTTTGTGAAGAATAAAGAGTTGCTCTAAAATGAGATGAGCAAGTGTCATGATTCCCCCTTACCTTCAAGCAGTTGGATGTAATAATGCTGGGATTACTGCCTCAGTTTCCTCTCTCAGGCCCCTTAAAGATTCTACCACAAGTCCATTATTACCCCTATTCAGAGCCAGGTTATTATCCCATATAGAGCAAGTAGTCCTCAAAAGCTGTCAAATAGTCCATTTATCTCCCACAAAGCGCACGTAGTCCACAAGATTCCCAGTACAACACCACACCTCATACCCCAACTCTGGTACCTTCAGTCTTACATGAGCTTTCCTTCAGTCCCTGCTTGTTCTTTTATTAAAACAGCCACCCTAGCCCTTCCAGCTGGAGTCCTTCCCAGATTTCTAAGTCTCTGCCTGAGAACATTCAGCAGGCTAGCCCCTCGGATGCTCTCCTGCCCTCAGCTTTTCCCAGGAACTCCCACCAGGGACCTCCTCCTCAGTCACCACTGTCTCCCTACATTAATTAGACCCAGATGCCATCTTAATCCGGTCAACCCGGGATGCACTTGTGCTGGCATAGGGGAGCAGGATCCACTTCATTTAAAGCCACCCTGTGACACCAAGGCTTACCTTGATTTGCATGGATGGAATTCACTCTGGCTCAGAGTGACCACACAAGGCCCAAGAGCTCAAAAGTAGAGCTTCAGTATCACAGGACTTCAGAAGAATACAGGGATTGTGTGGGCTTTTGCACGGGAGTGACTCCATCTACATGTGTGGGTACATTTCATACCTTCCTATTTTTTATCATATTTACCTTGTTTCAAGTGCTAAGATACAGCTGGTCCCCTCCAAATATGTTTGAATGCTCTTACTCGTTTTTCCCCTAAATAAACTTTGATATTTATTTAGGGCTGCTGCTGGTAATCAGAGAATCCTATAAAGCCCTCTGCTTTTGAAATGGGAGCTAAATCATCCTCTCAACAATGATAACATGTTTGATATTATCATTGAGAGCTGTCCAATCTGAGCAGTTAGGAAAAGGATTTACAAGCAATAAAAGTGTGTGGGCTGTGCTTCTAACTCACTTTTCTCAAAAGTTCTCAAAACACTCCTATCATGCAATAAAGTCAGAACTAATTATTATAAAGTATGTAATTGTTGTACAAATGGGAAAGCAATGCAGACAAAAGTTTAGTGACATGCCTTTGATGGCAAAGAAATAATTTTGTGACAGTAAAAGGGATAGTCTGAATTTAGGTCCCTGTCCAGCCAAGCTTTTAAGCACGTACTTTGCTCTAAGCACAAGTAGCCCTATTGACTTCAAAGGGATTACTCACATGATTAAAGTTAAACATCTGCTTAAGTAGTTTGCTGGATCAGGGGCCTCTATTTTTGTTTCCTACAGCCAGAATGCCATGCATTCTCTTGGCACTGAATAAATAAGAGTTGGTAGCAGAATAAGAACAGAACCAAGTTGTCCGCACTTCCAATCTTTTGCTTTAAGTGAGACCATAGCCTTCTCCAAGGAGAGTGCAAATAAAAGGCAAGGAACTCACTGAGCATTTTATCCTCATTTACTTATTCTGCTGCATTTTATGCACACATCCCATACTTTAGGCAGTCCTTAGAAATATCGTTCCAGGGATTTAAACAAAACATTTCTTCCTCACTTGAGAGTTTTAGAGAAAGTACAAAACAAATGTATGGTCTCTCCAAACCTCAGACAATTTACTTTGGCTACCGGTGCACCCACAGAAAGTGTTTTTCAATTTATATATTTATACTTTCCTTACTTAGTATTGATTCTAAATGAAGAAGAAGACATGCTTGACGGGAAACCTATGACTAAGGACATATGAATTAAAGAGTTTGTTTTATCTGCCCACTTTCCTTTTACTGTTGCCAAAAGAAGAAAATAAAATCCTCTTTATAGTTAAGAGTAATGGTGCTCTGCATATAATTATTACAATATAGGTTCACCAGAACCTTCCTTTTTTTAGGCTTTGAGTATTGAGAACCGTGAATTTATTATCCCTACACAATTTTATTATTCCCTTTTCATTATTCCCACACAACACTCCTTCCAAGTTTTGTTTTAATCATACATTCACCATATTAACAAAATTTTCTTGTATTATTTGTCTGAGCTGCCATTTTAACAATATCTGGTCCATTTTATTTAAACTTATCCGTTTTTATGGCTGCTTCAGGGACAAAAAAAACAGAAGGTAGTTCTGTGATATTAAATGACTTGAGCACTTTTACTGATCAGATTATAATTGGTCAACATAGCTATGTTTGTAAAAGATCTAATTTTATTTTACATCCATGTGTTATCAGTGGTCAAAGTAAAAGGCAGCCATTTTATTCAATGGATAAGTTTAAAACAATATTTTTGTTATGTCTGTGGGGAATTATAACAACGTCAAACCAGCACTCCAGATGCAGGTTGCACTATATAATTAGGTACTCTAGATAAACATTACTGTAGAAGTTAGAACTGAATGAACTTTTATGGAATGGAAAGAAAAGGAATTATGATCCAATGGGAAGAATGCAAATCTGACCATGGCCAAGTAACAGTGTTTTCTTGATGACAGCATTACCCACTTGTTTTAGTAAGTAAGATATGCTTATAAAAGAATACCATTTTTTAAATAAAATGCTCACTATTTGTTTTCAGCTTTCACCTTTATGTATATTATTACAAAGATGGAAGACTTGAATAATTGCAGATACACTCTTCATCCATAGATTGTTGAGATGCTTCACAAGGTAGGTTATGCTTCAGCAATGCTATTAGCAGTTTGTTATTATTTTACCATTATAGAAAGAGGACCTAGGCTGATGTAAGTACTGTGGACAGATGTAAGCAGAGTCAGGATGAGCTCTACCCTGACATCTGGTGGTGAGTTGTGGTGGGTTGTGGGAAAAGAACTTCAGGGGCTGATCTCATTTGCAAAGCCCCCCCCCCCCCCGCCTAGATCGTCACTTTGGCTGCTGTGGGATCCCCAGTTTCTCTGTGATTGGGGCAGGAAGAATAAAGTGTTATTATCCTGATTATGTCAATCAAGGACAGTGGAACTGGACTTGGCTTTTTGTTATGATGGAGGGAATCACCATCAACTAAGTAGCGCTCGCTAGGCAAGGGACATGGGTTTTCAAAACTCAGTGAATGGAGAGAGGCTGGGAACAAACATTTGTACTATGCCCCCCCCCCCTTCTGAGGGCCCCAAATGCCAACTGCATCTTCTCCTCTCTCCACTGTGTAATAGCAGAGCTAATTTTGATTCTATTAGGAGTCTCGTTACAGATTGCAGAGCTGAATTCACTTTGGGCCATTGGTGCACCAGCACTGGGACTCCCTATTATGAGCTGAAATCACTGAAATTGTGTTAAGTAGTAGGGAGCCTGAAGATATATTGGTGGGTGGCTTGCAGGCTGGCTACCGGAGAGGAGCAGCTGGTGGAGAAGCCTGAAGCAGAAACCCACAGAGAAGGGGGGCAGTTGGCTGTTGGAGCACGTAAGGTGCCCCTTTACTTCCCCCCCCCATTTCTGCACTGGCTGGGGAGGGGTTAAAACTCTGCAGATGAACTTTTGAACTCTGGACTCACCAAGGACAGAGACAGAGACTTTGGGGTTGCTGGACTTTGGGGTTGTTGGACTTTTGGGACTTTGGGTGACTTTTGGGTTGCTGGACTCAAGAGCCAAAGGGAAAGGACTCAGCCCAATTTGCTTGGGGTGGGTTTTTGCCCATGGTATTTGTATTATGAACTCTGTTGGTGGTCTTTCCCCAATATAATGCCGCATTGTTTCTCTCTGTTATTAAATAGCTTTTGCTACACTCAGACTCTGCGCTTGCGAGAGGGGAAGTATTGCCTCTTAGAGGCGCCCCGGGGGGAAGTGGTGGTGGTATATATTTGTCCCAGGTCACTGGGTGGGGGCTCGAGCCGGTTTTGCATTGTGTTATTGGAACAGAACCCCTAGATACTGAACCCAGCCCTTGTTGCTGCCAACTCTGACAGGCAGAAGAGTTACACATATTTAATAAAAAGGAACAGTGAACAGAGAAAAATTGCACTCCAGATTGTAACAGGTGTTTACAGAGGTGCTAGAACAATTTGTATAGTGGGGCGGCTGAGAGCCATTGAACCAAACTGTACACCCTATATATAATGGATAGCACTTTGAGCCGTGGGGTGTAGGGGAATATGTCAAGCATGGCTGGGGGTTTGACTGCAAGGTAGCGTTGTGGGCCAGATGCTACAGTGGCCAACAAAGGTGTTGGTACAATGTTGGTTATGGAAAGATAAGAAAAAGCAAGTAGATACTGTGAAACATGATCCAAAGTCCACTGAAGTCAATGGAAAGGCTTCCATTGACTTCAGTGGGTTTTGGATTAGGCCCTGTGGTTTCATAACGCATGGCTGGGGAGCTCAATATGCAGCTGGTCAATAATACAGCATAGGCAATCATATATATATATATATATATATACACACAATAAATAGAAAAGTTGTTTGCTGTCCTCAGTGTTAACCCACATAGTTGCTCACCTATTTCTTTGGGTTTTGGCTACTTCCTCCTGTATTAAAGGATAACCAGAATCAGGCTGGTTCAACTGACACCCTCAATTGGGTCATCTTGTTTGAGGTGAGGATACCATCCCCTCGCATCAACACTCCCCCCTATACACACAACCCTCCTCACCCCATTTCCTCAGTCTTGGTGCACATGTGGAGGTTTAGCCCTGTTATTCCTCACTTCAGTCTGTGAAAAGTGATCCATTTCTAAGTTCAACACAAAAGAAATCATGTTTGCAGGTGAAATTAGGCTACAGTATGGGGTTTGAGTTTGAAACAAGACTATGTTTGAGGATTAGATGGTGCCAAAGTCTTATGAGTTGTTCTTGCATAATTGCAGCCCACAGTGCTAGAAATACTGCAATATTGCCATGCTCAGAGGTTTTCTGAACCAGAAGTTAAACCCTTCTAGTTTAGGTTCTGATACAGTACTTACATGAACAGTAAGGGAGAATTCAGATCCAGGCATTCAAATCCAGCACCCACAGATATTAAAAGGAGTTCAGATTCTAGGTTCTTTAAGGGAGAATTGGTCCTGTTGAACCTGCTAGAGTTCTTTGGAAGAGGTAACAGCTATCTATTTTAATAGGCAGTAGGACAGTCCAGTATCACAGGACTCACATTTTATATTAGAACTCCAATGAATCTACTCTTGGCGAAAAACATCGCCAGCACCTATGATCAGAAGCAAAGTGCACAGCTGGATGTGCTGGCTGGTGGGCTGTTGGACTGAATATCTGGTTATAGCAAGCTGTATCAACAAAGGGTCAGATGAGTTATCCAGCTAAATGTCAGTAATACATGCAAGATCAGGTATGTCATGCACAGTAAAAAATTTAGCAATTACCAAAAATACACAGTGGAGCTTCCTTCTCTGCGGCAGCTTGGCAGTCTAGTCGCAGGCCCCAAATGTTTATTATGCCCCATCACACCTCTCCTGTGGGAAGAGCTTAGAAATGACTCTAGTGAAGAATGTGAGAGATTTTGGGTTCCTGAAAGCAGAGTACCCTGTTTCAAGAGCAGAAGCCTTTGAAGTTCTCATCCCATTTTCATCCTCTTGTTTCTGTCAGTCAGGATTCTCTTGGATGGAGGTGATGATTTAAAAAAAAAAAAAAAGGATCGCATTCACCTATTGGTCAAAAGTAACTCTTTCCCCCTAATTCAAGCTCATGCAGGACATCTTTCATCACCAAGACAGACTCATCCATCACAATACATTGTGAGCGCATTTAAAATGTACTTCCTTTGTAATTATAGTTCACTTTTTGAAACTTTATAATTAGTTTTTATTTCTGGTGCTCTGTGGCTGCAGAATTCCACCTGCTCGTGAACTGGGTTAGAGATCTTGGGGGAGAGCATTGTGAAGCAATTCTTGGTCTGGAAGGAAGCTAGCAGGTCCCTCCTCTTTTAAATCATGGGTTTGGCTATGATCTTATTAGTGACTGACTGAATAGCAGTTGAAGTTTAGGGTAGATAAAAGGCAACCTGGTGGATACAATTTACACAAGTATTGAAAAAGATCCTTCATAAGAACATAAGAATGGCCATACTGGGTCAGATCAAAGGCCCATCCAGCCCAGTATCCTGTCTGCTGACAGTGGCCAATGCTAGGTGCCCCAGAGGGAGTGAACCTAACAGGTAAGGATCAAGTGATCTCTCTCCTGCCATCCATCTCCACCCTCTGACAAACAGGCTAGGGACACCATTCCTTACCCAGCCTGGCAAATAGCTATGAATGGACTTAACCTGCATGAATTTATCCAGTTCTCTTTTAAACCCTGTTATAGTCCTAGCCTTCACAACCTCCTCAGGCAAGGAGTTCAACAGGTAGACTGTGTGCTGAGTGAAGAAGAACTTCCTTTTATGTGTTTTAAACCTGCTACCCATTAATTTCATTTGGTGGTCCTTAGTTCTTATATTATGGGAACAAGTAAATAACTTTTTCTTATTCACTTTCTCCACACCACTCATGATTTTATAGACCTCTATCATATCCCCCCTTAGTCTCCTCTTTTCCAAGCTGAAAAGTCCTAGCCTCTTTAATCTCTCCTCATATGGGACCCGTTCCAAACCCCTAATCATTAGTTGCCCTTTTCTGGACCTTTTCTAATGTCAGTATATCTTTTTTGAGATGAGGGGACCACATCTGTACCATAAAGTAACTACTGACCTTTTAAATAGAACATATAAATTTTGTATGGAATGTCCACAATCCAAATGGTGATGGGATATACATAACCAGAGGTCAAGGAGAAATATTTTGGAATGGATTAAGAAGCTGAGAGAGGCTGTTCCTCATAGTGCAGAAAAGTAAATAGTGGGGTAACCCAGGGGTCAGTACTGGGTCCAGTGTTATGTTGATACATTAATGATTTATGGGACAAAGTAGACAGCCAGTGAGTTAGTTTGTTGATGACTAAGTGGTTTTCATTAATGAAAACTATGGGGGCTTGTGAGAAACTCTAAATGGATTTAAACACATGGGGTGACTGCACAACATGATAGCAAATAGCTTGGATAAATTTTTCTGCCAATGTGCTTTACAGAGCGTCAGCTTCTCCTTTGTATGTTGAAGGGCTCATAAATTGAAAGACACATTCAGGGAAAAAGGCACAGGGTATAAAACAACCTTTTAATTTACTTAGAAGATGTCTGTCAAGTCTAGAGCTAAACCAAACAATGCTTGGATACATGTGAGAGATAGAACATATTCTGACGTATTCAACAGAGATAGCTATCCAGGTGAGTATATATGTCCACTGCTGGAAGCAGAGTATTGAATTAAGCAGACTAATTAGCTGATCAGGCAAATTCTCATTCTAGACCAGCAGTCTCCAAACTTTTGAGGGTTGTATAAGGGGCCGAATCTGGCCCTTCCCCAAAATGTATCCCCAATAGGTGGTTTCTTGTTTCTCTGTTTTACATTTAGCAGGGTTTGCTGTTAGTCTAGCCTGTCGTAGGGAGCGGAGCACAGCCACCACTTGTGCCAGATGTTCTGCCCAGGTTCAGCTATAGATGACTGCCTCATTTAAATAAGCTGTGGCGTACAAGTTGTGGGGTCATAAAACCTGGTCCATAAGGTGTTGGAACATCGCGGGTACCCCAGGGAGTCCAAAGGGCATAGTTTGAAACTGGTAGAGGCCGAATGGAATGGCAAAGGCGTTTTTTTCTTGTGATTCTGGCATGAGTGGGATTTGCCAATACCCCTTTGTTAAGTTTAAGGTGGTGATATGCTGAGCTTTGCCCAGTCAGTCTAGTAGTTCATCCACATGGGGCATGGGGTGGGCATCAAATTTGGAAATCGCATTGACCTTCCTGAAGTCAATGCAGAATTGGATAGTGCCAGCCGGCTTTGGGACTAATATGACAGGGCTTTGCCACTTGCTGTGGGATTCTTCAATGACCCCAAGCTCCACCATGGTTTGGACTTCCTGTTTTACCACTTCACGCACTTTCTGGGGAAGTAGCCGTGGATTTTCCTGAACAATCTGTCCAGGTTCAATCTGCATGTGGTGGTATGTGAGGTGGGTCTTTCCTGGTTGGGATGAAAAGACAGTCAAGAAGGCTTTCATCAGGCTCTGCACCTGGGCCCTTTGTTCAGGGCAAAGTTGTTCCCCCGCCTGTATAATCTCTAGGGACAGGGCATAAGGCACTTCGGGCCCCATTTCTGGTTCTGGGGGGTATGAGGCATTGAATAGGCCTTCTTGTTCTTTTCATGCCTTCAGCAGGTTAATGTGATAGACCTGGGCGGAGTTCCATTTGTCAGGCTGTCGAACCTCATAATTGACTGGCCCGACTTGGCACACAATTTCATAGAGCACCTGCCACTTGGCCAATAGTTTAGAGTAGAAGGAGGACCTAATCGCCTGGTCTGAAAGTGCGTACTCACAGTCCCTTGTTATAGGAGCGTTTTTGGGTCTGTTGGGCAGTGAGGAGGTTTTCTTTAGTCAAAGCTCCCACCATCCCAAGTCTCCCCCTGAGTCTCAATACATATTGTAGGACATTCCGAGCTCTTGGGGTTTGTCCTTGTCACGGAGTCCCCACGGATGCTCTGGAACTGCTCCCTACGAAGGCAGTCAGGACTCTGGGGAAGTCTCCTTTCTGTGAGCAGACTGTCTGCAGGACACACAGCTCACACAGCTTCCACCTTCCTGGGTCTGACCTCGGAGCATTCAGCATCCTCTTCCCCCTGTGCGCTTCCCACAGCGAGTCTGCCTAGGCGGGGTCCTGGGGAAGCCAGAGGGTGCTGCACCCCAACTTCGCAGTCAGACGTGACTCTCAGCCAGCCAGTAAAACAGAAGGTTTATTAGACGACAGGAACATGGTCTAAAACAGAGCTTGTAGGTGCAGAGAACAGGACCCCTCAGCTGGGTCCATTTTGGGGGGCAGTGAGCCAGACAACCATGTCTGCACTTCACATCCCCACTTCACTCCACATCCCCAGCCAGCCCCAAACTGAAACTCTCTCCAGCCCCTCCTCTTCTGGGCTTTGTCCTTTTCCTGGGCCAGGAGGGCACCTGATTCCTTTGTTCTCCAACCCTTTAGCTCTCACCTTGCAGGTGGGAAGGGCCAGGCCATCAGTTGCCAGGAAACAGGGTGTTGGGCCATTCTCTGTGTCCAGACCCCTGCACACACCTGCCCTCTAGGGCTCTGCAATGATCATACACCCTTATCCCACCACCTAAATATTTAAGAACTGCATGGGGAAACTGAGGCACCCCCATAATATTCAGAGGAAACATTAAGAACAGTCCCGCTTCGTTACAGTCCTTCCCATATCTCCAGGACCAGTCAAGGACTCCCCAGGACCATCTCCCATACAAGAGTTCAAATGTAGAAAAACCCATACAGGATTGCAGTACTTCCTGAATGGGAGGGGGGGAGCCAGTTGATCCCAATTATGCCAAAAGCCCTGCATCAACCTTTTTTGCATCTGTTTCAGGGTTCGGTTGAAGCATTCAACCAGGCCATCCATTTGTGGGTGATAAACTGGTGTACAGAGGCTCTTTATTTTCAGAAGATCACACAAGCGGGATGTGAAATTCATGCCTTGGCCAGTGAGAATCTCCTTGGAGACTCCTACTTGATCAAAGACTTTCAATAGTTCCATGGCAATAGTCTTTGCATTGGTGTTATGTAGTGGGATTGCCTGAGTATAGCGAGTAGCATAACTGACTATCACCAATAGGTGTCTGTATCCTGCAGCACTTTTTTCCAGGGGGCCAACCAGGTCTATACCAATGCATTCAAAGGGGACATTGCTGATTGGAAGATGGATAAGTAGGGCTTTCATCCCACCTTTTGGCCTGACTAGCTGGCATTCAGGGCAGGAGTGGCAGAAGTTTTTAATTTCTTGATGTACGCCAGGCCAGAAGAAGTGGTCTAAGGGTCTTCTCCTGTCCAGGCCAGGGTCTTCTCCTGTCCAAGGTGGCCTGCAGAGGGGATTGCATGGACTAGGCGCATGACTTCTCATCAATGTGGCTGAGGGATGAGGAGTTGGGACCGAAGTTCCCCCATCCGATGGTCTTTTTCCAGTTGATATAGTCATTCCTCCTGGAGCTCAAAGTTGGGGTATTGCGCCGCCCAGTGGGGATCTATGACCTCGTCATTAACCACTGAGAGTTGTTCATATGCATGGCTCAAGGCCTCATCTTCCTTCTGGTCTGTCAAGAAATCCATCTCTCGGGTCAGTAAGTCCCCTTCTTGGTGCAGGGTTCGTACCATCTCCTCGCTAGGGAAATCTTCCGGTAGTACTTCCTCTTGGTTGGAACCCACCTCCCCGGTGTCCAGCTCCTCGCCTATTCCAACCAGTGTCATGGGCCGGGTTTTCCTGCCTACCCTGGTTCTCTCAGGCGTTTCCTCCAGGTTCCCAGGATCAGGCCTACACCCCCTCACTATGTCAGAGAAGTGTTCCCAATCCCGACTCAAGATAACAGGGTAGGCAGGGTTGGGGCTAGCCCTACGACAAGGGGCTTAGTGTCCTCCCCAGGGTAACCTCCACCCGGGCACTGGTTGGGAACTGGGCCTCTAGAGATGTCTTTCCCCAGATGCTTGGCCTCCTCACCCTTCCTGTGGCTATCAGGGTCACCATTATCGGGAATGCCCCTACATGGAGTACTTGCCCATTGCTGTATAGAATGCCCGAGCATAAAACTTGGGGCCCACAGGAGAAACAGGCCCCCAGAGTTAGCCCTGTGGCTGCTGGTTGGGAACTGGGCCGAGGTTGCAAGGCCTGGGGCTTTTCCTGGGCTCCCAAACCTGGGCTTGAGAGCTGGCTGGGCCCCCGATAGGCTGGGGTCTTAGGAAGCACCCAGTTTAGCTTCTGTCTCCTCTGGCTGGCTTCCCCCTTCTGTCGAGGGGTCCCTCTGGAGTCAAGCAATGGCTCTGATGTGGGAGTTAGAGCTGTCTCAGCTGCCAGATAGTTTTCCATTATTCGCATGGTGTCAGTAAGTGATGTCTCAGCACCCAGTCCCTGCCCCCCTTCGGGAGGATTTGGGCAAACTGTTCCACCAGGATGAGTTCAGCCACCTCTACTCCAGTCTGCCCTTCGGGCTTTATCCACCTCCATCATAGGTCTTGCAGTTTCTGGGCAACAACCTGGGGTTGGGCCCCAGAGGGTACCTCTCCCTGCGGAACCTCTGGCAGAAGGTCTCCTCGGTAATGTCGAGGTAGTCCAAGATGGCTGCTCTGACCCGGGGTAGTCTTGGGCAGTCTCTGCATCCAGCCCCCAGTATTCAGCCTGTGCTGGCCCAGTCAGGTAGGGTGCCAGCAGGATAGCCCACTGGCCACCCTCTCAAATGTCATCGGAAAAGCCTCGAGGTCATCCTCAGGACCCATCTCTGCGAGCTTGATGGGTCCTGGGCTCGGGCCCAGACCCCCAATGGAGAAGCACTGGGGGACCCTGGAGGCTGCATTAAATGCCATGACTTGCTGAACTAACCTTTGCTGCTGTTCTTGTTGCTGGGCCCCTAAGTCCCAAACCAGTTGCTGCTGCTGTGTGGCCATTTGTTGCAGGAGCTGTTGCTGTTGGTGCTGTTGTGCTGCCTGCGGCTGGTTCTCAGTCATCCACTTCAGTAATCCTTCTAACTCCATCTCCACTGGTCTATCAGTCCGTGTTATTCTAAATCAGGGGGTTTGGTTGCCTGGGTCAGTCAGTCTCCCCTTCTCTCAGGGATGGGGTGTTGCCAAGCTCTCCACCAGTTTGTAACGGTTCCCCCTGGGGGAGCATGGCCTAATGGGCACAGCTGTAACTCCTGATTGCCAAGGGGGTTGTGGGGAGGGGAGCCTGGGCCCTCCCACTCCCCTGGGCTCTGACCTAGGGCCCTTTGGGTTACTGGTGGTCTGGCAACCAAGGCTGCTGAAGGCTGTCTTCCCTGGGTCTCTTCCTCTCGTCCACCCCGCTTGGGGTCAGTTTAGTCCAAGGCTTTCCCCTGCAGGGGAAACCCTAAACCACAATAGGTAAGAGGGAGTTACCAATGTGAACGGTCCACATGGTGCTTCCCTCTCTGGTTGTTGCCAGGGTGGGTCCCCGCCTTCTTTCAGGAAGGGCCCCTTTGGGACAGCTGTATCAGAGTCTGAGGTTTCGTTTCGTTTCACTCCACTCCACTCCAGTTCTGCCACCCAAATGAACCAATTCCCTGCCTTTTACCTGCTCCAGCAGATGGAGCATTTGCTGCAGGTGTGGCAGGGTGGGGCTGGCTGAGCCCAAAATGATCCCTCAACCCCTTGTTGCCTAGTGTGGGGTTTGTACACCCATCACACTGGCAAGTGTTTGTCTAACCTGTTCTGAAAAAAACTGCACTGACAGGAATTCCACACCATCCTTTGGAAGCCTGTTCTAATGCTTAACTATAACAAAACTCTTTTATTTATTCCTTTTTGATTTTCAGATCATTAAAGAACTCCTGATATAGCCATACTGGCCTCTTCCTATCTTTTCTTCAGATCAGAATAGTTGGCAGTTGTGCCTTTGTAAGCAGTGTCAGGATGAGCTCCACCCTGACATCTGGTGGTGAGGTGTGGCAAGTTGTGGAAAAGAACTTCAGGGGCCGATCTCATTTGCATAGGCACACCCACCACGCCTAGAATGAGACCATAGCTGCCCAAATGGTCACTTTGGCTGCTGTGGGATCCCCAGTGTCTCTGTTATTGGGGCAGGAAGAATAAATTGTTATTACTCTGATTATGGGAACTGTGCTTGGAACTGTACGTGGCCTTTTGTTATGATGGAGGGATTCACCATCAACTAAGTAGCACTCACTAGGCAAGGGTCATGGGTTCCAAAACTGTGTGAATGGAGAGAGGCTGGGGACAAGTAGTAGTACTTGGTGGCATGGGCCCCTTGGTGAGGGCCTTACATGCTGATTGCACTTCCTCCTCTCTCCACTGTGGAATATCAGAGCTAATTTTGATTTCATTAGAAGTCTAGTTATAGGCTACTGAGCTCACTTTGGGCTGACAGTGCACCAGCACTGGGGCTCCCCTACTATAAGCTGAATTCACCTAAGAGCTGAAATCACTGAGTGTTGTGTTAAGTAGTGGGGGAGCCTGAAGATATATTGTGGAGCAGTTTGCGGGACGGCTGGTGAAGCAGTTCGACGCGGAGCAGTGTGTGGATGGCAGGAGCTGCTTGTGGGCCGTGGAGCTGAGTTCGTGGGGCAGCTGAGCGAAGGAGTTCGTGGGGCGGCTGGCGGAGCGGAGCGCAGCTGAGCGAAGGAGTTTGTGGGGCGGCTGGCGGAGCGGAGCGCAGCTGAGCGAAGGAGTTCGTGGGGCGGCTGGCGGAGCGGAGCGCAGCTGAGCGAAGGAGTTCGTGGGGCGGCTGGCGGAGCGCCGCTATGGAGCTATGGGGCGGTCAGCTTCAGATCACGTAAGGTGCCTCTTACCCCCGTCCCATTTCCACCCAGGTTGGGAGGTAAAGCTCCGCCGATAAACTTTCGAACTCTGGGGCTGCCCTGACCAGGGACAGAGACTTTTGGGGCATTGGACTTTTGGGACTTTGGGTGATTTGGGGTTGCTGGACTCAAGAACCAAAGGGAAAAGGGCATGCCCCAATTTGCCTGGGGTGGGGTTGTTTTTGCTCATGGGTTGTGTTATGAATCCTGTTGGTGGTGTTTCCCCAACATAATGCCACATTGTTTCTCTCTGTTATTAAAAGACTTTTGCTACACTCAGACTATGTGCTTGCGAGAGGGGAAGTATTGCCTCTTGGAGGCGCCCAGCGGGGGTGGTATATATTTTTCCCAGGTCACTGGGTGGGGGCTCGAGCCGGTTTGCATTGTGTTATTGGAATGGAACCCCTAGATATTGAACCCGGCCCTTGTTGCTGCCGACTCTGACGGGCAGAAGGGTTACATTTTTGGGGGCTCGTCCGGGATCGCCTGGGTCAGTACTCCTCGCAAGCACCTGTTGAGTGATCCACTACATTGGGAAACAATTTATATTTTTTTGTTTGTGCTTATATTTTGAGGAAATTACTGTTTGTATAATGGCTAATATGTCAGGTTTGTTGGGCCCTGGCTCAGCAGCTTCTAGCTCGGAGGCTGCAGCCTCGGCTGATGATTGGACAAAAGCTCTGGGGCAAATATTGGAAAAGGTTGTGCTGCCCCATGCTGAGTCAGACTCTTGTCGTAAGTTAAGATTATTTGCTGGGGAGGAGGAGTTTGAACCCTGGTTAGAGCATACCACTGAAATGCTGCAAGAGTGGGCCGTACCAGATGCAGAAAAGCGAAGATGCCTTATAGAGAGCCTTGGCGGCCCAGCATTAGATGTGATTCGCACCCTGAAGCTCATTGACCCTGGGGTCGGTGTGAAGGACTGCCTAGAGGCCCTTGAACACAACTTTGGGAGCGTAGAGGGCCCTGAAGACAGCTACTGTAAGTTCCTTAATTCCCGACAACAAAAGGGCGAGAAGGCTTCAGCCTACATACAGAGACTGGAGAGACTGCTTCAGAGAGCTGTCATGAGGGGAGCAGTGACTGCTGAGCAGATGGATCAGACCAGACTGGCTCAAATTGTAAGAGGAACTCAGTATCAGAACCCGATTCTACTTCATCTCCGGCTAAGAGAACGACGGGAACATCCCCCAAGTTACTCCCAGCTGATAAAAGAGGTCAGAGAGGAGGAAGAAAGGCAGGCTGCCAGTGAGTTTTGGGAAGCCCAAACATCGGAGCCAGCCAGCACAACACCACTGCAAATGGCCAGTGTACTGATGGTGAGCACCAGAGAGGAACTTGCCCAACAAATGCAGGTCCTGACGGAACGGATAGCTGAGCTGCAAAGTACCGTTGACCGAGTTAAGACTTCTAGGAATAAGAAGCCTCAAACTGTGGCGATTGAGAAGCCCGCACTTAGAGCCACCATCCCCCCCAGGCGAAGGGGGAAAGGTCAATTCTTCTGCTACCGATGTGGTCAGGATGGACACAGTGCTGCCAAGTGCCGTAATGAAGAAAACCCCTCCTTAGTGTATGGAAAGCTGAGGATCAGTTGGGAGAGATCCGGTAGCTGCCAGAGGGTCTGGGGACGGGGACCCCCCAGGTCTGCAGGATTTGAAGATTCCCCCAGAAAAGACTGTCCAGCTGGGATCCCTGCAGGACTGATAGGGCCTCGAGCAGAGGTCATGGTGAGGATCGAAGGGGTGGAGTGTAAAGCAGTGCTTGACACTGGATCTCAAGTGACTATTATATTTCAGTCATTCTACCAACAGATGCTTAGGCACCTGCCTATACAGCCACTGACTGGCCTTGGCCTATGTGGCCTCAGCATGGATGAATACCCCTATCAAGGGTATGTCATAGTGCACCTGGAATTCCCAGAGGAGGTTGCTGGGGTAAGAGAAGAGGTAGACACAGCTGCCCTAATATGCCCTGACCCTAAAGGGACTTCCGATGTGTCTGTGCTGATAGGGACCAACTCCAGTCTCTTCAAGGTACTCGCGGATTACTGCAGAAGGCGGGCTGGGGACCAGTACCTGAATACCCTGATGATCCATACGCTTTGTGCTGAAGCCTATAGGAAAATTGAGAGCGCTAAAAGGGACACATCTGAGCTACCGCTTGGGGCACTGAAGTACGCGGGCACAACCCCCTTAGTAGTGCCTGCAAGGACGGAGCAAGAAGTGCTTGTCATGAGTACCTGTCTGAAAGGCAGTAAAGGGATGTTAGCAATGATAGAGCAGCCGATGGGAGGAGAGCTCCCTGAAGGAGTGCTGGTCCCCAGTGGAGTCATAACCCTACCTGCTGAAGCCCAGGAAAGGGTGACTATACTGATTGCTAATGAAACGAGTCGTGATATTTTTGTGAAGCAAGGACAAAAGATAGCAGACCTCTTTGAGCCTGAGTCGATTGTAAAACCCCAGTATGAAACTCCAGTTTCGGCAATAGACCCAGCAAAGTTTGACTTTGGAGATTCACCAGTGTCCGAGGACTGGAAAGATCGCCTGAGGAAGAAACTTTGTGAAAGATCCAAGGTGTTCTCACTGCATGAGTGGGATGTGGGATGTGCAAAAGGAGTAGAGCACAATATCAGACTACATGACTCTCGACCTTTCAGGGAGAGATCTAGGAAGATTGCTCTCTCTGAGATGGAAGATGTGCGACATCATCTTCAGGAGCTGGCTGCGAATGGCATCATTACAGAGTCCCGCAGCCCATACGCCTCACCCATTGTGGTAGTCCGCAAAAAGAATGGGAAAATCCGGATGTGTATTGACTACCGCACCCTAAACAGCCGTACTGTGGTCGACCAGTACACTATGCCTCGAGTGCAAGACGCCTTAGACTGTTTGCTGGGAAGCCAGTGGTTCTCTGTGTTGGATCTTCGAAGTGGATACTACCAGATCCCTCTGGGAGAAGAAGATAAGGAGAAGACAGCCTTCATCTGCCCATTAGGGTTTTATCAGTTCGAACGCATGCCCCAAGGGATTTCTGGAGCACCTGCCACCTTTCAACGTCTCATGGAGAAAGTTGTGGGAGACATGAATTTA
This sequence comes from Lepidochelys kempii, assembly GCF_965140285.1. Lineage (NCBI taxonomy): Eukaryota > Metazoa > Chordata > Testudines > Cheloniidae > Lepidochelys > Lepidochelys kempii. Next base: position 25,608,742 of record NC_136381.1, on the reverse strand, counting down.
CTGCAAGTGTTAGTTTATTTGGATGACCTGATTGTGTTTGGAAGAACCTTAGAGGAGCATGAAGAAAGACTTCTTAAAGTGCTTGATAGGTTGGAGGATTATGGTCTGAAGCTTTCAATTGACAAATGCCAGTTCTGCAGAACCTCAGTGAAGTATGTGGGTCACATTGTGTCCCAAGAAGGTGTGAGTACCGATCCTGATAAAATAGAAGCACTCACTACATGGCCACGTCCAAGTAACTACAGAGAACTCAAGACCTTCCTTGGATTTAGTGGCTACTACCGCAGATTTGTGAAAAACTATGCTACGATTGTAAAGCCTCTGAATGATCTTACCAGGGGACATCAGTCCAGCAAGAACAAATCTAAGTCCAAGAATAAGGGGAGGTCCCCAAAGCCTCCTGTGCAGAGACACAATGGCCCCTTTGCACCATTTGGGCCACGGTGGGATGAGAGATGTGAAAGGGCTTTTCGAGAAATCATTACTTGCCTAACTCATGCTCCAGTCCTAGTTTTTGCTGACCCAAGCAAACCATTTATCCTGCATACTGATGCCAGTTTGGAGGGTCTGGGAGCAGTCCTGTACCAGGAAGTGGAAGGCAAATGTAAACCGGTAGCCTTTGCCAGCCGAGGATTGTCTGATAGTGAAACTCGCTATCCCACCCACAAGCTGGAGTTTTTGGCCTTGAAATGGGCCATCACTGAGAAATTTCGAGACTACTTGTATGGTGCTCAGTTCCAGGTGTGGACAGACAACAATCCACTGACTTATGTGTTAACAAGTGCTAAGCTGGATGCTACAGGGCAGAGATGGGTGGCCGCCTTGGCTAGCTATGAGTTCAGCATTCAGTACCGATCAGGGAGAAGCAATGTAGATGCAGATGCATTGTCCAGGCGTCCGCAGGCTCCAGAAGTTGCTGTGATACCCACAGATGGAGTGAGAGCTATTTGCAGTGTGAGTCGCCGAGAGCCAGAGGCCCGTGAAGACTTTCAGGGATGTGTTGCAGAAGCTTTGGGCCTGCCCCCTGAATGCATGCCTTCTGCTTCGGTGAACTATATTGCATTAGACCAATCTCCTTTGCCCATGCTCAATGCAGCTGACTGGCAAGAAGCCCAGCGGCAAGATATTGACATTCGTGATACACTACTTGCCAAAAGGGAGGGGCGAAGCCCAGCTGCGGTTGTCCCACCTAACCCGGAGGGTAAACTACTATTGAGAGAATGGACCAAACTAAAACTGATTCAGGGAGTGCTACACCGAATGACCACTGACCCTTTACAAAAACAACGAGCACAACTAGTACTGCCAAAAAAGTACAGAGCCCTGGCCATGAGGGCCCTGCATGATGACTTTGGGCATTTAGGGATGGAGAGGACCCTGGAACTTATTCGTAGTAGGTTCTATTGGCCCCGAATGGCTGAAGATGTTCGCAGGAAATGTGAGACTTGCGCTCGATGTGTTCAAAGGAAAACTCTGCCCACGAGGGCTGCATATCTCAAGAACATCACCAGCAACAAACCTTTGGAGTTGGTATGCATTGATTTCTTGTCTGTGGAGGTAGACAAGAGGAATGTTGGAAACATTCTAGTAGTGACTGACCATTTTACACGGTATGCACAAGCATATCCCACACGTGATCAGAGGGCCACCACCATTGCTCGAGTATTGTGGGACAAATATTTCTCAGTCTATGGATTCCCGGCTCGGATACACTCTGATCAGGGGCGGGATTTTGAGAGTCACCTTCTGAAGGAGGTGCTGAAGATAGCAGGAATTAAAAAGTCTAGGACAACGCCTTATCACCCCCAAGGTGATCCTCAGCCCGAGAGGTTCAATCGAACCCTATTAGATATGTTGGGAACTTTGCGACCAGAGCAGAAGGCAACCTGGAGCCAGCATGTCGCATTTCTGGTGCATGCCTACAATGCCACAAAGAACGATGCTACGGGAGTCACCCCATATCTCTTGATGTTTGGGCGAGAACCAAGATTACCCATAGACTTGTGCTTTGGTGTATCAGAGGATGGAGATAGCTATGAAACTCATCAGCAGTATGTATCCCGACTAAGAGAAAAGCTGCGGGATGCTTATCGCTTAGCTACCGCTGCGGCTCGGAAGAACGCAGACCGCAACAAACATCGATATGATGCTAGAGTGCGTTCGCAGGAGCTCCAGCCGGGGGACAGAGTCCTGCTGCGAAATTTGGGTATTGCTGGCAAACACAAGATAGCTGACAGATGGAAGGCAATACCTTACCTGGTGATGGAAAAGCTGGGAGATCTGCCAGTCTACAAGATCAAACCTGAAGACGGTCCAGGGCAAATAAAGACGGTGCATAGAAACCTTTTGCTCCCTGTGGGGGAATTGGTAAGCACCCCTTGTGAGATGGGCCACGGCAGGGCCGCCGGGCAGAACAGAGGTGCTAGACCAAAGCCGCCATCCAACACAGACAGTGGGCCCCCTGCAGCTAACTTACCCCTATTCTGCACATCTGAGAGTGAGTCTGAGGAGGAAGACACAACCCTGGTGTATCCTGGGATGGAGACAAGATTTCAGTCTCGATCAGCTGAACCAAACGAGAGTTTTCTCTCTTCCGCCCTAAACCCAATGGCGGAACTATTTAGGCCCATTTCTGATACCCCGGTGCTGCTGATGAGACCCCCCTGTGATGACACACACAGGTTATTGGACAATGGGGACAGACAGGTAGAGGATGTCCTGGGCACCTTGGACCCTCCAGCGTTAGAACTAGGAGTGCAGGGGCCTACGCCAGTAGCCGAGGGACCCTCCAGGGAAGCCTCTCCATCCGTCACTCAAGAGGATGTTCCCCCTACCTCGGCAACAGAGATTCTCAATAGACGAGACAGGGTGATAAGACCAGTGAAACGGTTAACTTATGATGCACCTGGGGTGACTAGTGAGGAGCCAATACATATAGCACACAGGCTTGTGGAAGCTAAAGTGGGCTTCCTGAGGCCCTTTGGAGGAAACCAATGAGTTGGTATAAAGGGAGTGTGATTTGTCGGGACGACAAAGTCTCGGCTGGGGGGAGGATGTAAGCAGTGTCAGGATGAGCTCCACCCTGACATCTGGTGGTGAGGTGTGGCAAGTTGTGGAAAAGAACTTCAGGGGCCGATCTCATTTGCATAGGCACACCCACCCCGCCTAGAATGAGGCCATAGCTGCCCAAATGGTCACTTTGGCTGCTGTGGGATCCCCAGTGTCTCTGTTATTGGGGCAGGAAGAATAAATTGTTATTACCCTGATTATGGGAACTGTGCTTGGAACTGTACGTGGCCTTTTGTTATGATGGAGGGATTCACCATCAACTAAGTAGCACTCGCTAGGCAAGGGTCATGGGTTCCAAAACTGTGTGAATGGAGAGAGGCTGGGGACAAGTAGTAGTACTTGGTGGCATGGGCCCCTTGGTGAGGGCCTTACATGCTGATTGCACTTCCTCCTCTCTCCACTGTGGAATATCAGAGCTAATTTTGATTTCATTAGAAGTCTAGTTATAGGCTACTGAGCTCACTTTGGGCTGACAGTGCACCAGCACTGGGGCTCCCCTACTATAAGCTGAATTCACCTAAGAGCTGAAATCACTGAGTGTTGTGTTAAGTAGTGGGGGAGCCTGAAGATATATTGTGGAGCAGTTTGCGGGACGGCTGGTGAAGCAGTTCGACGCGGAGCAGTGTGTGGATGGCAGGAGCTGCTTGTGGGCCGTGGAGCTGAGTTCGTGGGGCAGCTGAGCGAAGGAGTTCGTGGGGCGGCTGGCGGAGCGGAGCGCAGCTGAGCGAAGGAGTTTGTGGGGCGGCTGGCGGAGCGGAGCGCAGCTGAGCGAAGGAGTTCGTGGGGCGGCTGGCGGAGCGGAGCGCAGCTGAGCGAAGGAGTTCGTGGGGCGGCTGGCGGAGCGCCGCTATGGAGCTATGGGGCGGTCAGCTTCAGATCACGTAAGGTGCCTCTTACCCCCGTCCCATTTCCACCCAGGTTGGGAGGTAAAGCTCCGCCGATAAACTTTCGAACTCTGGGGCTGCCCTGACCAGGGACAGAGACTTTTGGGGCATTGGACTTTTGGGACTTTGGGTGATTTGGGGTTGCTGGACTCAAGAACCAAAGGGAAAAGGGCATGCCCCAATTTGCCTGGGGTGGGGTTGTTTTTGCTCATGGGTTGTGTTATGAATCCTGTTGGTGGTGTTTCCCCAACATAATGCCACATTGTTTCTCTCTGTTATTAAAAGACTTTTGCTACACTCAGACTATGTGCTTGCGAGAGGGGAAGTATTGCCTCTTGGAGGCGCCCAGTGGGGGTGGTATATATTTTTCCCAGGTCACTGGGTGGGGGCTCGAGCCGGTTTGCATTGTGTTATTGGAATGGAACCCCTAGATATTGAACCCGGCCCTTGTTGCTGCCAACTCTGACGGGCAGAAGGGTTACACCTTTAATATTGTCTCCTTGAGAAACTTGCCAGCTCCCCTGCACTCCTTTTGCCCTAAGATTTTCCTCCCCTTACCTACCAGTTCAGAGTCTGTGTAAGTCTGCTTTTTATAAGTGCATTATCCTTTTAGTTCTGCTGCTCTCACTCTTTCCTTACAGTCATGAAATCTCTCTCTTCGTGATCACTGTCACCCACATTGCCTTCCACCTTCAGATTTGCAGCCAACTCCTCCCTGTTGGTCAGAATCAAGTCTAAAATGGCTGCCCCTCTGGTTACTTCCTCCAGTGCAGCAGGGTGTGGAGGAAAAGTAGCTTCATGAAGCTAAGTGTTAACGATAATGTCCAGTAACTTATTGGGATATATAGGGGACAACTTCCCTAATATATTCTAATATTATTGGACATTATTAACACAACTCCATGGAGATACTTTTTTCCCACACCCTAATTCACTGGAATATAAGCAGAAGACATCACATTGGCACTGGCAGGCTCTTCCACACACACACCCTTTCCTCCTCTCCCTTCCCCGTATGCACATGAACAGCTCCAAGCATGAGACCTGTCAGACACTTCCAATCTCCCCACATCACTTTTTTATTTCCTTAGCCCTTTGACTTTCAGCCTTCCTCATGTGCTGGCACCCTTTTCCCAGCCTATCTGATCTCTGCAGTTTGATGCCCTGCTCCCGCAGTCTGTTTCCAAGACACACAATAATGTGTTGCTTTCATCTGTAGTTGTTTCTTTTATTCAGCCGCTAATGCAGTTGATGACAGTGTATTTGTTAAAGATGCTTTTATTAACCCCGTCACTACTATTCCTTCCATGTACTTAGTCTAATTATTTAGAACAAATATCAGGATATTCCCTGTAACAATAGGAATATTTTTTCAATAGTGGTAAATCTACTGAACATTCAAAGTCACTGAAAGAGCTAAAAAGCAGCCATTTCTGTTGTTTTCCCTGATACATATCAATACATTTTAATTTGCTTCTTTCTATTAACTGTGTTTCCCTGACCGTTTCCCTGACAGCTATCTCAATTGTAATTATGTAAGCGTTAACCAGTTCCCCATGCCTAACATAACCCACAATTAGTTGTCTTGTTTCCATAGTTCATGACTCAGCTCTGTGGTTTTTGTATATCAAAGGCTCGGTTACCAGATTTTTTTTTTAAACTGTAGTACTTATGCCTCTATTGACAGAGGGCAGAAAAACCTGAGCACAGCTGTTTCATTTGAGGGAGTAAAACCACCAGAAAACCAGACAGTTAATTTTATGCAGAATTAAAGATCATACTTGGGTGCATTCCAAAATACTGCATAATCTTTTAGGAGAAATTGTTTTCTTGAAGAACATATATATATATATATGTTCAGGCCTTTTCAGAAGCAAATATTATCTTAATACTTTATTCTTAGATTATAGGAATGAAAGTAGCTATGCACTTGAACTAAGGAGGGATTGCCTTCTCCATTGACGGTCTAAGCACTTTATATAATGCAGTGGTCCACGGACCATGTGTAAAGGGTCTGACTATGAAGATAAAATTTCAGATCCCGGAGAGGGCATTCTGTTTTCCTGATCAATCAAAATTATGTGAATACCCCCACCTACAGGTCAAAATCTGGAAGTGTTGTCATTACCATAGAAGACCACCATTTAGTACCCTTTTCTCATGCTGCATCAAATGGAGTGCTGAGTACATGCCACATTTATAGTTGAATTCTGTTCAGTCAGTTTTAAATCAAAGGTGTCTATGGTAGGGATCTGCGGACCACAGGTTGAATTTTCAAAATAGCAAATGAAATTCAATATTGATAAATGCAAAGTAATGCACATTGGAAAACATAATACCAACTATACATATAAAATGATGGGGGCTAAATTAGCTGTTACCACTCAAGAAAGAGATCTTGGCATCATTGTGGCTAGTTCTCTGAAAACATCCACTCAATGTGCAGCGGCAGTCAAAAACGCTAACAGAATGTTGGAAATCATTAAGAAAGGGATAGATATAAGACAGAAAATATAAAATTTCCTCTGTATAAATCCATGGTATGCCCACATCTTGAATACTGGGTGCAGATGTGGTGGCCCCATCTCAAAAAAGATATATTGGAATTGGAAAAGGTTCAGAAAAGGGCAACAAAAATTATTAGGGAACAGCTTCTGTATGAGGTAAGAAATAAGATTGGGACTTTTCAGCATGGAAAAGAGATGACTAAGGGGGGATGTGATAGAGGTCTATAAAATCATGACTGGTGTGGAGAAAGTAAATAAGGAAGTGTTATTTACTCCTTCTCATAACACAAGAACTAGGGGTCCAAAAATGAAATTAATAGGCAGCAGATTTAAAACAAACAAAAGGAAGTATTTCTTCACATAATGCACAGTCAGCCTGTGGAACTCTTTGCCAGACGTTGTGAAGGCCAAGAGTGTAACAGGGTTCAAAAAAGAACTAGATAAATTCATGGAGGATAGGTCCATCAGTGGCTATTAGCCAGGATGGGCAGGGATGGTGTCCCTAGCCTCTGTTTGTCAGAAGCTGGGAATAGACAACAGGGGATGGATCACTTGATGATTACCTTTTCTGTTCATTCCATCTGGGTCACCTGGCATTGGCCACTGTTGGAAGATAGGATACTGGGCTAGATGGACCTTTGGTCTGACCCAATATGGCCATTCTTATGTTCTGAACTGACCTTCATTCAAGCATCCACATTTATGAAATGAGAGAAATAATTAGGACCTGATGTTAAAGCTTTGTGTGGATTTATTTACATTTATTAATTTGTACATTTATTGAGGTGTGAGATGACATACCCTCACCTTACTAGAGAGGGGGCTAATGATACAGTTCCACATGAGAAATTATTAGTTAAATTGGAGAAGATGGGGATTAATATGAGAATTGAAAGGTGCATAAGGAACTGGTTAAAGGGGAGACTACAACTGGTCATATTGAAAGGTCACTGTCATGCTGGAGGGAGGTTACTAGTGGAATTCTTCAAGGATTGGTCTTGGGACAGATGTTATTTAACATTTTTATTAATGACCTTGGCACAAAAAGTGGTAGTGTACTAATAAAATTTTTGGATGACACAAAATTGGGAGGTATTGCCAATATGGAGGAGGACCGGAATATGATACAAGATGACCTTGTATGAATGGATGATACTGGATGACCTTGTAAACTGGAGTAATAGAAATGGGATGAAATTTAATAGTGCGAAGTGCGAGGTCGTGCATTTAGGGACTAACAACAGGAACTTGTGCTATAAATTGGGGACGTATCAGTTGGAAGTGACAATATGGTCTCACAAGGCAATATTTTCATATGTAAAGGAAAAGTTACCATTTCAAAAATGAGCAATAGGAAAGGAACATTTTTAATTCAGGCTGTTTTGTGATTTTTGCTTTCAGGACAAAACTTGCATCCGTTTTCCATATAGCAAAATTAAAAGTAGGACTTCTCCATAGAAGGGAAGGCTGTAAGTGGAAGCATGAATTCTGATCACAGTATCACATAGTGTTAGATGAAACTACTAACATCTGTTGAATCTAATCCCACTCACTAAAATAAATGGGGATATCAGATGCTAAATTAACTTCAGAAGAAAAAATCACTAAGAAATCTATTGCATATCAGTCATCTGACTTCCACATCTTAGTACCAAGAGCAGAATTTCCTTGCAATATTTTCTGTTCATTGTTCTTTTTCAGGGTGCATGAGAAACGAAATATTTGATTTTTCCATTGGGAAGAGACAATAATCAAACCACGCAAATATAATGGGAGGAAAACTGTACAAACTCACATGCAATTCCTAGGTTTTTACAGAATGTGAAAGGACATGCAGAATAAATCTGATACACTCCCAATGAACTGGAATGCATTTTCAGCAGATGTGTCAAGATAGTGTATAGTAGGACCTAGCTTTTGTTTTTTGGTACTAAAATAGAGCTGGCTGCTTGACTGGTGGATACATTTTAAAACTGTGCTTCCTAGTTGTGAAAGTAGGGCCTGGTCTACACAACAGCGTTAGGCCAACATAAGCTGCCTTGCATTGACCTAGCTGTGGAAGTATCTTCACTTAAATTTGGCCCCCACTGACGTAAGTGCCTCTTTACACTGATTTAGTAACACCAGCTCTCTAAGTGGCATGGAGTCACAGTTGATGTAATTAGGTTGACACAATGTCACTGTAGACAGCGCGTTATTTACGTCAACTGTTACTGGCAGTGGCTGTATGCTGATGTAGGTTAGGTTGATGTAATTTTGTAGTGCCGACATGGCCTAGGAGTTTGCACATAGGATGAATTTTACCCCTTTACCCCTGAAAAGGAGGCCTGTGCACTACTTGAGTGCATCAGTGTGAATTTAAGCACTTTATGTTAGTCATCTGGATGTGAAAGTTTTGGTCCATACCTCTCTGTAATTCAGTTTCCTTATTTGGAAAATGGAGCTATCTACCTATATCACAGAGGTGTAGAGAGACTTAGTATCTGGAAAGTACTTTGAGATCCTAAGAAAGGGTACTTTCTGAGTGCAAGAGTATATTATAATAATCAACTTTTTCCACAGTTATATGTACAGAACCTCTGTACCTTTGAATGTTTGCCCATTACCAGGGGTAAGCATAGCAGAGGACTGCCAATCAATACCAAATAATAGCAAATGGTTTGCTCTTTCCAAAGCCATAAACTGAAGTGAGCTCAATGCATATGCAGCTTCTAAAAATAGCAGCCTGTTTGCGCTTGATCCTTACACTCTTCCATTTCATAAGTAGCTGATGCTACAAGCAGCCTCTTTCTGTAATTGTGGTAGTACACAATCACTGCTCTCTTGATCTGGTGGGGCCATTTGGAAGGGATCATAAGTATGCTGCCTCTTAGCATTTAGTCCCAATAGTTAAAAACACACAAACAAAAAACCCCAACTACTGTGATTGTCCTAAAAGTGTGTAATTTTTGTTAGTTCCCTCTGAAAGACTGACAGTCCTTAAGATCTTTTGTTAATATCCCAATTTTCTAGGCCTTTCAACTGAGTTTGGAAGCTAACAGAAACTTGCATGGTTTCTCTTTTGAATACCTCATTCTCCATACTTCCTGCTTCTCTAGATTAGATATTTTCTGCTGCATTCCCTGTTGCAAAGTGATGAAGCCTTCCAACTTCTCACTTACCCCTCTATTTAGATGTCTGTGCTCGACAGTCTGACTTTCAGCAATGATGCAACTTTATTATAATAATACATGCTAATTTATAGGCATCCATGCCTAACAGTCACTG